>NC_143557.1:138675000-139937500 GCF_054136105.1 Typopeltis vanoorti
GACTTTAAAAATATTATTATTATTATTAATATTTGACACCTCTAGGCAGTCCAAAGACTCATGGAGGGAAAGTGCACCAACAGCATCGAACACTTGGTCCCTTCCAACTACTAACCGCGCTCAAACTTACTTAACTGAGCCATTAGTAGCAGAGGCTCTACCAATCGACCAACCTTTGCCGGCATATAAATAATCCTTTTCGATAAAAAAAAATTCTCTCTGGTCTCGAGATTTCTCATAGCCTGGAAACAGACAGTCCTTCCAGAAGATTACACGCATTAAACAGACGTAATTTATTGGCTTATCACCTTAGTTGCTCTTTAACTAATTCCAAATAACAGCAAAGACTATCGCTGCATAACAAATAAATCACACTAAAAAACAGTGGCTAACAAATATGTATATTATTTCCGAGCCTCATTTGTACAGCAGAAATTATAAAATGCAATAAATTGAAATAAACATACAGGTGGACTCTTTCATTGGCCATCCTAACCACCTAAAAGTTGTTAGGCCGTTTCGATAAGCTACATCGACTTCATAATGCTTCGAAAATATTCGACAATCATTTAACCTGAAATACCGGTATAATCAACTCGAGATGATTTATTGGTGGTGGGTCTCAGTAAGAAACATCTCATTCCACTAGATCGCAAAGATACTCAGCGGACTTGATCGAACAGAAGATCACTCCATTAGGTAAAGTTCTTGTATTTATTTCCACAAGGACGTGTGGGACATCATCATCATCATCATCAAATTCCTGCCATGTACCCCCAAGGGGTGTACAGGATATGACAGTACTACATGAAAAAATTACATCATTACTAACTTCCTATCTACAATTTTCCTCCAATTTCCGTGTGGGACATTAACCTGTTATAAGTGTATATGAGAAAGCTGGTAAATATATCAGCTTTCGTTGTCTGTGGTCGGCACTGATGTCCAATATGGTTGCACTGTTCGGACATTGCTATCAACGAGCATGACTCTCCTCATCTTCACCTTGCAGACTGTTGTGACCACGTACGACTGATCTGCAGCTTCACGTTGTTACTTTCATGCCCTTCAGTCCAATGAGCACGAAATAACTGGAACTAGGATTCATGACTCCAGTGCCTTCCTATAGTTCCCTGCAGTCTAATACTGACCATATATTTGTTTGGACAGGCATAGTACACTCTTCTAAAATGCCATATTCAAGACAATCTGATACCGTTTATATCAGGGTCTTCGGTCGGTTGGAGATTGTAACATATCAATTGGACTTTTATGCCCCAGTCGATTCTTTGTCTAGATGAATTTGTTTAATACGAGAGAGAGTATGGTTTTATTCTCCAAACACACCTACTGTTTTCCAAAAGATAATTGCTTTCACTCTCTCTCTCTCTCTCTCTCTCTCTCTCTCTCTCTCTAGCTGGCGATATCCACATACTGTTTAGTCGCATATTACCCAGAGATTCTATCTAACACGAGGATATCATTCATTTAAGTTTATCTAGTGTATATCCCAAACTCAACTTGCTAATATAATAGATGGCCAGTAGCAGAAACTCTTGGCCTATAGTTTTTCTTAAGTCATGCCATATCATGTTAGCAATAGAAGACAATATTTTTTTTTATTTGTAGTTTTCAGTGATATATAATTAGTGATAGCTTTTAAATAAAAAAAATCAGCTAACGCCTTTTTATTCCCGCATATAGGGAGTAGGCGAGGCCGTTTAGCCCTATCTAATTTTTGGAGACTGAGTGGGCAGTTCAATCTCATCTGGTACCCAATCAGAGATAGCTGGCCCAAGGCTATCACTAATTAAGCTGCATGCAGTGAAGAGAAACGACTCAACAAGTGCCATCATCTCGTGATCCCTAACCCTAACAGTGGTATTTAATGTCTGAAATAATGTGGATTCTACGGTCGATTTTCTTGAGTTTACGAGACGAGAAACCTGTGTTTCCGGGAGAATAAACCTGCTTGCCCGTACCAGAGATAGACTAACTCGGGAATCAATCGAAAAAAATAGGGACGGACTAGCAAGCGCATGCTCGGCATCGCATAGATACGAGAGTAACATTTCATCATTTTATAAAAAAAAAAAAAAAAAAAAAAACTATATGAGGTAGGGATGTAAAGTTCTTATAAACACCTAGACAAAAATGATATTAAAGCATATATGATATAACTACAAGAAAGCACATATCTTAAAACCGTTTAATCCTCATTTAGTAAAAAATCCCCAATCAAATTAGTAAAATTTGTTCTTTTTCTTTTAGGATATATAAAAGCACATGTCAGATGTTTTGAAGAAATTCAAAGACACAGAAGTGTGGGCCGTCATGAAGTTTTTCGTGCTGCAAGAAAGGTCTGCGAATGAGATTCACCTAAGTTTGCGTGAGACTGGGTCCCAGAGTATCCAAAATTGCCAATGGGTGGCCAAGTTTAAAACTGGGCATCCTGAGACAACACATGCGTCTAGGTCAGGAAGACCTTCCACAGCGATCACACCTGAAAATATCGATGCAGTGCATCCCATGATTCTTGATGATAGACGAATATCACCCAAAAACATTGCAAAGACTGTGGGGATATCCATGGGTTGAGTTGGAATCATTATCCACCAACATCTAAACATGCAGAAACATTCAGTGAAGTTGGTTCCCAAATGTTTGAATTCCGACCAAAAAAGAGATGCTTCATCTCTAGGAATTTGGGGTCATTTCAAACACACTTTATTCGCTCATATTGTCATTGTTGATGAAACATGTCTTCATCACTATGACCCAGAGACCAAACAACTATCAATGAAGTGGAGACACAAGGGTTCTCCACGGCCAAAGAAGTTCCGAACCCAAAAGTCAGCAATAAAGGTTCTTGCCATTGTCTTTCGGGATATAGATGGTGTACTCCTTATCAAGTACCAAAAAAAAAAAGGTGAAACTGTTACAGCAACAGCTTATTCAACAGCTCTGAATGAGCTGAAGTAGGTAATGAAGGAAAAACGCCGGGGAAAACTGTGCAAGGGCGTGTTGCTTTTGTAGAACAACGCACTTGCTCACACTGCTCATGAAACCCAACAGACAATATACAACTTATGCTTGCAATGACTGCCTCACCCACTCTATTCGCAAGACCTGGCCCCATCTGACTATTTCCATTCCCAAATGTAAAGAAACACTTGAAAGAAATAAAATTTGCTAAAGACGATGAAATCGTATCGGCTGCTGAGGGCTGCTTTGTGCAAAAGGGAAAGACTTTTTTTTTCTCAGAGGACCCGCAAATGATGCAACAGCGTTTTCATAAGAATATAACACTACACGGGTAGGAAATGTTTTGTATTTCGTTAAACACAATTTTCTTTTCTTTTCTTTTTTTTTTAAATTTCGTAGTGATAAATGCAAAAGCCAACCAAAAAGGGAGACAGCTGAAATTTCTTTTTCTTGGATGGCAAAAAAAAAAAAACTACAATTCGTCCTGTGCTTGGTTGAGAAGTGTGATTTTCAATCCAGTTTAGGGGAGAACAACTTTCGCACTTTTCCACTGAAGTTGGTTGCATGCAGAGACAATGCCATTTTTCTTTCTTCTACAAAGCAGGCAAACTAGCCAGACAACGTGCATGCATTAACAGCTAGCTACAGAAATCAATATAATTCGGAATAGGTAATAACACAGATGAGAAGGTGGATGTTCGATAGACATGACTGGAGTGAGCGTGTGGTGAGTAATATACTTGCCTAGGGGCAAAGCTTACAGGGGCATCGGTTAGCAAAAATATAAAAATGTATGTTAGCAGTATTGAGTTAACAATAACAGTGTGAAGCAGCAAGAAAAAACACGGAACCGATAAATGAGTTTCGTGAGATTCACTTTTTTACAGTTATTAATTATATATAGTTATTAATTAGTCTTATTAGTTATTAATTACAGTTATTAATATTACACTGCCCTTCGTTCTTTTCTCTCTCTCTCTCTCTTTCTCTCTCTCTCTCTCTCTCTCTCTCTCTCTCTCTCTCTCTCTCTCTCGTCCTATACTATTGTTATATGCTTCTTTATGTCCTATTCTTCTGGTTAAAAATAAGTTGTCCTTAATATTATTAGTAAGTGTGTTACGCGAACTCTCTTACGTTTTGGTGTTGTTTACTATAATTGAATTGTGATAAAAATAACCAGTTATTTTGTTTAGGTCATGTTGTGCTTTGGAGAGTGCAGTGTTAATGTCTGTGTGGACTGTTACTGTGTTGTGTCAACTATGTATTGATATATTTGACTTTGCAAGGCCACGTTTTGAACGACAGTTATGAATATGTCGAACAGTGTGGGTAATAATATTACTCCTTG
Organism: Typopeltis vanoorti; assembly: GCF_054136105.1. Taxonomy (NCBI): domain Eukaryota; kingdom Metazoa; phylum Arthropoda; class Arachnida; order Uropygi; family Thelyphonidae; genus Typopeltis; species Typopeltis vanoorti. The sequence goes on from NC_143557.1 coordinate 138,679,334, forward strand.
AAAGGCTCCATGCTGTATTTGCATTCCCCAGCTGTGATATGTGCCTATTTTTCTTACTTGCGTTCTGTCTGTGAGATAATTCCTAAACCAGGTTGCAATGTCCCTCTTATTCCGACTGAGTGTAGTTGGGACAGCAGTATTTTATGGTCAAGTGTATCAAAGGTTTTGGTAAGATCAAGGAGTGTGAGAATAGTAAATTGGTTTTTATCAAGAGCTTTATTTACTTCGTTTGTAATGTCCTCTAATAACATCGTTGTGCTTTTCATTTTCTGGAAATTGTACTGCTTTTGTGGGATGTTATTGTATTTCTGTAAGTAGCTCTGGATTCTTGTGTGTATTACTTTTTGAAGAAGTTTAGAGATGACAGGGAAGTTAGCTATTGGTCTGTAGTTATGAACGTCATTTCTTTTTCCATGTTTGTAGACAGGTTAACCATAGCGGGTTTTAGTTGTATGGGAATAGCGCCAGTACCGAATTTCGTGTTCACAAGTTATAGAAGTACAGGATTTAGTTGCTTAAAATGTGTTAGGAGATCTGTGAGTCTGATGTTGTCAATTCCTGTACTCGTCTTTTGCTTTAATTGTGAGAGAGCATCTTTCACTTCCAATTTGGATACAGGAGGAAAGTACACTGTTTGCTGTTGAATTTGAGTTGATATTTTTGTGTTGGGCCTAACGGGAAAAGTATGTTTTTTGAGTTGTATGATGTTGGTAGTGAAGGCGTAGTTAATGATTCTGCGAATTCCTTCTGGTTCTTCTCCTGTCAGAAGTTTCTGGTGATAAAATCTTGTGGGATGTTTTTCATTTTTCAGGTTAATAGTTAATTAAGTGTACACCATTTTTCTTTCATATTGGAACTGTACTCCACGAATTTTTGAAAGCAATAGTCTTTTTTGAATTCCTAATTTTAGTTGTTAGTTACTTTCTTCTGTTTTTGTACAATGTTTGTAGGTGAATGATATTGGTGACTTTTTTTACTCTCTTCCATAGAGTGTCTTTTACTGGAATGCTGTTACAGATGTCTCATTTATCCATGAATAATTTAGTGCATAATTCTTCAGTGTTTTGTTGTTTTCTGTATATTTCTGTAAACAGAAATAAAGGCTCTGGTATAAAATTATTGTATCATTTATAGTAACTAGCTTTTGTGTCTTTTATAAGATTATCAGCGATGCTTTTAACTATGAGAGTAAAAAAGACTAGATAAATAGTGGGGCTTTATAGCATGTGGGTAATGTAAGGTTGGTCTAGGCCAGAATTGGACTCATTGTCAGGCAACGATCAATTTCATTATGCACTTTCCTGTTTCTTTATATTCTTTTATTGTGAACAATTGAAATTGAAAGGAAGTGGATATATGGATATATAGAGTAGTCCAGAATTACATGTACGAACTTTGAGGGAAGGTAGAGAACATCAAAATCAACCACATTCACATAGGTAAGATGACCTGAAATGCAAAGGGAAGGAACTAACAAGGACACAAAAATACAGAAATAACACGAGGCAGTAGGTAGTGCAAAAAACTTTATTTGGCGTAAGTGAACAATTCAATAGTAGTTGGATACATAATATGGTAAACGAGGTGCATGTCTGCCATATTAGCGTTCGTAAAACGACGCATGTTCTTCGTACGACATCGAAAGCTTGAATGAGGAAGCCACCATTTGCTCACCTGGAGTGCTGGCGAACAGGGCCACCTATCACTTTCGGTGGCATTTCCGGTCATTCTTTCCTATATGAATATGGTTGATTTTGATACTCTCTACCTCCCCTCAAAGTTTGTACGTGGAATTTTGAACTACCCTGTATATATAAGTTATATGGAAAATCGTCACAGAAAATAGACTTTTACTGAACACAGTTCGTATTTCAGTCATCAAAATGGAATTTAGTCTGCGACTAGAGGAAATTCTTCTAAGCCTTTTTTCGACCGGTTCCAGAGTTATTCGATCGCTGGCATGGGCAAGCGGGCTTTTTCGAAAAAACCCATGGCTAATCCAGTAAGTTGTTTGTAGTAGGTTTTTTGCCATGTAAAATAATTCGAAGTTAAACGATGCTTGAACAACTTGATGATGTGTGGTGGGAACAAGTTTTCTAAGATGTCGATGACTTCTGAAACTGGAATATTTGTGAATAGAGATGTGGCGTTCAGGCTAGCCATAATATTATCTTCATAGATACGGGTGTTTTTTTTAATTTCTCCAAGAAATGTTGTGAGTTCTTGATATAAAAATCCGTGTTGTGAATGTGTTGTAACATTTTGACTAGATATTTTGGTAGTTTGTAAGTAGGGGAATGGATATCATCTACTATTGGACGTAGTGGTGTACCTTCTTTATGGATTTTGGGATCTCCATATAGTCTTGGAGTTAACGGATGCATACATTTTAGTTTTTTGATTAAATCCACAGGCCAGTTGGTCATATCACGTAATAGTACATTGGTATCAAGATGGTTTTTATGAGTAGGATCTGTGTTAAGAACATCATAGACAGATGTGTCCGATAATAGATTATTGATCTTTTCTTCATATTTCTTCACATTCGCCATGGATAGCCCCCCCCCCTCTCTCTCTCTCTCTCTCCTTCTTGTGCCGACCTATTCTTAGAAAATTTGGAAACTCAAATTTTATCCCAAATTATCCCTAAACCAATCACATGATTTAGATATGTTGACGACATCTTCATAATTTGGAATCACTAAAAAAGTATAACTAATGGATTATCTAAACAAAATTAATTGCTTCCACAACACTATCAAGTTCACATTGGAACTAGAAAAAGATAATAAACTTCCATTCCTAGACGTCCTTATTGTACTTGCGACTATTGTACAAGTTATAACTATGCGATAAAGTTATCACGCATAGTGATAACTTTATATAATTTTTAGAATTGTCGGTTAGTTTCCTAGCTTTTGTTACTTTCCATTGTTTACCAGTGTATCCCTGAAAATGCTGACAGATATTAGTCAGTGAAACTAGTCGGATATTAAACAATTATTTACTTGACTAACATATCGGATTAAGTCTTTAATTTATTAATACTAGTGGTCAAGAAAAAAGGTCACACCACTAGAATATTTTTCAAAAATTTTTTCCTAATTAAATTTCATTTTTTTTATTTATGTTGTGCCTTGTCTTCTATTTCTATACCACTTATGAATTAGCAGTCACATAAGGTGGGAATACCCTATAACTCTTTGGAATCACGGCCGCTGCAAACGCATCTTTTTTTATTTTTCTTTGGGGGAAAGGGCCTGTGGTTAAATTCAGCCGGAATTGAATATGATCTACAAAAAACATTACTTGGACCAGTCCATATTTTACGAAGCAACCTGACAGATATTCTTAGATTCTTGGGCAGAATTTGAATTGCTCAGTATCAAAAGTCAAATTGTTGTTTAACTATCTTGTTTTGTCTGTGTATCCATTATGCGAATAAAGTAGTAGTAGTAGTAATAAATACTGTCAATTAGCTATGTATGTGTCTATACTTTTTTAAATATATGAATAGAATTATGCGACACCATTGGTAATTTGATAAGAAAATGGTTATGAAGAAGGATCAGCACTGTTGCGAGAGTACGAACATGGCAGTTGGAGTCTGGAATAATTACTCGATGAACTTTCGAGTTTACATTTTCTGCGATTATCGTTGTATCTTTTGAACTTCACATGTTTGTAATATCTGTGTCCAGCATACTTTAATGACAAGCGAAATGTTATTATGTATATCAAGTAAGACGATGCCTTTGCTAATGCTGCATAAATTGTATTAAGATATTTAAATTTGTGATGACAATCAAAGGACGCTGGAAATTCTATTTTGGTGTTGTGCGGATGAAGATGTGAAATTAAGTTAACGGCATTTTAGTGAGAACTAATGATGCTTTCATAAGAAGTAAATAAAGCATTTTTAAATCAGCACAAATTCAAAAAAATTGCACGTGTACTTTTGATGAAAACTATGTTATGCGCCATTCACTTTGTAAAAGTGCTTTGCGTTAGTGAAAGTGACAGAATAATTAATCTTAAAAAAAAATGTTTCCTCGACTGAAGGTAAGAATTGCCTCCTGATTTTCAAATTTGATTAAATTCATCGTTACGATAAGAAACTAGAATGTTTTTTAAAAAAAAATAAGATGCTGCTCAAGTCACGTAATTTAAATTTCTACAGCTTTAACTGAGTTAAATTAAAAAAATAATGAAAAAACCCGAAGTTTTACATCCAAATTTATTTTTCACAATTTTAATATCTATAATGTACACGAATTGTTGTGTATTCATACATTGCATTCCCAAAAGTTACAGAATGACATGTAATGATTATCATTTTTTCAAATCAGTATTGCTAATATTTAATATTCATTGCGTTTTGGGTTTTCTTAAAAAAACATGAAAAACTCTGATTAATTGACATTTAAAAGTGGCATCTGGATCAATCTGAAAGGTAGCGAATAATGAATTTTTATTTACATAATATTGGGTATAACGTAATTTCAATTTTAATTCTGTTAATTTTCACATAATATTGTAATTAGCCTTCCTTCAATTCTAAAAGCATGATTTTTATTCTTGTTAGGAAGTATTGCAATTCTAAGCAATAACATGAATATTAATAATTTAATAAACCTTCATATTATTGATTTAGTTGCCTATATCAGTAATTTATTATTTTGACACTATTGAGTCCAGAGCTACACCACCACTATGTAATCCACCAGTAAACTACATATCTGTTATCTATGTACTATGCAGTCTACTGCCCACCAATTATATTACTGGATGTTACTGCTAATTCTACATTTTTACTGACCAGTTTGCCCATATACAGGATGAAAAAACTATGGTATCTTCATTATGTGAGTTTGATGGGCAAAAGGATTTCTACAAGATGGATGGCTTACATTTGAATGGATTTGGTGTGCAAAGACTGGAAAAAGTGTTGCTGAGTGAAGTGCAAGTGGATGTGCAAAATCAGGGAAACTAGAACTATTAAGGTGGGGAGGAAGTGGATATGCAGACATCAGTGAGGCAGTTGAGTGTAAGAATGTTTAAAATGCAGAGATCCATTTGTCCCACCCCTATCTTGATGCATTATACTAACTATCCCATTCTGATTTCTTGTCCTTCGTACAGGCTCGGGCACATTATAAACATTCTTAACAAGAAGGAAGAATTTTTGCCCTTGGTTGGCTCATCTTGGCCACAGGTTATTGGCATTAGTGAAACATGGCTGATAGAAGATGATATAGTTTGTGGGATAGAATGTGTAGGGTATAGTGTGCTCAGGAGGGACAGAGAGAATAAAATGGGGGGGGGAGTGTTATTGATGATAGCTGATGAACTGCAACCAAGGAGAATAGAAATTGTATTGCAGGATAGTGAAAGGAGCTCATTTGAGGCTATTTGGTATGAGATTGAGACTAACAGAACAAAATGTACAGTTGGGTGCTGCTATAGACTAGGTGATGGAATAGATGGTAGAGATAGTATGCAGGCAAATTGATGAAATGAGTGGAAAGAGAGTAATTATTATGGGTGATTTCAACTATAGTAACATTGATTGGAAGGAGGAGAGGACATGTGAAGAAGGAACTGGAATTTATTCAGTTACTGAGGGATAACTATCTGAGACAGCATGTAATAGAAAATACTAGGGGTTCTAGGGTGCTTGACCTAGTAATAGCATCTGAGAATTTGACTGTAATGAAGATGACCATGTTGCCACCTATTGGTAAGAGTGATCATAGGGTCTTGATTTGGCAGGTGGCTAAATGTGTGAAATTTTCGGTTAAGGCAGGGTACATGTGGAATTACCATGCTGGCTGGCAAGTATGACAAGCTTAGGAGATTGCTTGGTTCGGTGCCATGGCATGTAAAACTGCAAGGGCTGGATGTTGAGGGCATGGGAAGTGGTCAAGGAGCATTTGCAGGAGGTTATGGCAGACTGTATACCTAGAGTCCGAATAGTAAATCAAGTAGGGGTTAAATGGATGAATAACACCATTAAACTTGAGTTGCAAAAAAAAGAAACAACTGTGGAAGGAATTTAAGGAGAAAGGTGACCTTCAGGCACATGAACGGTATAAAGCGAAGGCCAGAAGGGTAACGAGTGTGGTGAGAAAGACAAAAACGGATTATGAAAGGAAATTAGCCATGTAAGCTAAAGAGAATCCCAAACAGTTCTTTCAATATGCTGCTAGTAAAAGAAAAACTGTACATGGCACAATAATTTTAAGGAACAGCGATGGTAGGGAGATCACTGAATCAGGCGATATAGTGGAATTACTGAGTGAGCACTTTGCAAGAGTATGTCATCCAGGTGGTGAGGTTGAAGGAACCATTAGTTTATATGGAAATTGTGGTGAATGAAGTGGGGGTGAATAGTCTATTACAGAACCTTAAAGTGAATACATCTGTGGGATTGAATGGTATATCAGCACGGGTCTTACGTGAAGCGGCTAAAGAATTGTCAGTGCCCTTGACCTTATTGTTTAATCTGAGTCTCAGGTCTGGTTTAGTTCCGAAGGGGGTGGAAAGAGGGGAAAATAGTTCCACTGCATAAAGGAGGATCCAAGACTACCGTTCAAATTACCAACCGATCAGCATATCAGGAGTCGTTCTCAAGGTCTTGGAGAAAGTAGTCAAGGGTAAAATACAGGAATAGATTGATGAAAATGAGATACTGTATGGGGGATGGCATGGTTTGTGAAGGGTAGATCATGCCTCAGTAACTGGATAAGGGTAATTGGTTTACAGTGATACTGCTGGATCTGGCTAAGGCCTTTGACAGGATACCACATGGAAGTCTAATCCGTAAACTACAACATATGGGAATGGATATAGGGTTGGTGAGATGGATACAAGGGTAGTTGATGGAGAGATAGCAGAGAGTAGTTTACTCAGGAGTAGAGTCCAAAAGACTGCCTGTGACTAGTGGTGTGCTGCAGGGTTCTCTTCTTGCACCACTGCTGTTTAATTTGTTCATTAACAATATAGGAAAGGATCTGAGAGGAACGGTTCATTTGTTCGCTGATGATGCTAAGTTGGGTGGGGCAATAGTGAATGCAGAAGATGTCAAAGTTGTGCAGGATGATTTGGATAGATTGGAGGTATGGGCTAAGGAGAATGGATGTTAATTTAATGTGGCAAAATGTAAGGTTATGCATTTTGGGGTGAAAAGATTAGTAGCAGTATATCACATTGGTGGAACTGTACTCCAGGAGATTGATGAAGCCAGGGACTTGGGAATGTTGGTGGATAAGGAGTTGAAGTTTAGGGAGCACATCGCAAAAGCAGCTAAATCAGCTCATCAAATCACTTGGATGCTGAAGAATACTTTGACGAGCAGTGATAAGCAAGTTATTATTCCTCTGTATCGAGCCTTGATAAGACCCCATTTTGATTACTTTGCCCAGATCTGGTCACCTAGGTTTCTTCTTGATGGGGAGGAGGTTGAGAGGATCTAGAGACGAGTGACCAAGATGATAGCAGGTCTACGGAATGAACCTTATGAAACGGGTTGAAGATTTGTGGGTTGCAGAAATTGGTTGATAATCAGAAAAGGGGAGATATGATTGAGACATTCAAATTGCTGAAGGGTTTCTATAGGATTAATTCAGAGGATATTTTTGAGAACAGGACTGGTGGTGGGAGGACTAGGGGACATCCATGGAAGCTGGGCAAGAGTGTGGTTAGTAAGGATGTTAGAGCTGGTTTTTTACTTTTAGAGTGGTGAATGAGTGGAATAAGCTGCCAGAGTCTGTTGTGGGTGCTATGACAGTGAATGAGTTCAAGGCAAGGTATGATAGATACTGTGTGAATGTCGAATAGTTGTGATGGACATGATGTTTATGGCCTCCCTCGATGAGTCTAAGGACTCCCTGGAGTTGCCCGTAATGATTATTCCACAGGTTAACTCGCTTTTAATTGAAAATATATCATTAAGTGCCTCCATAGTGGGAAGAATGAGAGGTTGGAATGCAGTTCGAAGAATGAGAGGACATTACATCATTTGACTGGAAAATATCTTAATTCTCTTCATGATAAGTTGGATCTGTATATGGGCTTTTTTTCAGTTGAAGATGAATTAATTGCATTTCATGCAGATATAGCAAAGTTCCCCCTTATAAACATAGGTTTTTTTTTTTTTCATCCTGCAGACAGGCAAATTAGCAAGAAAACACACAATTTAGAGACTATATATTATTAGTAGGCAGCAGATGGCAGGTTGTGCAGAGCAGAGTGCCCCCATGATGAGTCCCTTGGAGTCTGTGAAGGTTTATTATCAGATTTCCTGAGGTTCCAAGACTCATCATTGAGGTTATTATTAGTAGTATAATTTATAATATGTTTATTACTATTGAATAATTTCTGAAATTAGAAATAAAATTTGAAATAAGGAACTATTTTATATTTCAAGACTCATCATTGAGGTTATTATCATGTATAATAGAAATAATGAACTATTTTATATATTTACACACACACACACACACACACTCTCTCTCTCTCTCTCTTTAATGTTTTTTTTATGTTGCTCCCACAAAAGGTTATTTGCAAACATATAGTAAATTTGGATGTAGTGTGGATTAAGGATTTTTTTTATTTATTTTTTACATTATATATTGTCCAGAAATCCTGAGAGAGTGGGCTCATACTGGACAATGAAATCCATATCCTACCTAACGCAATCACAAACATTCATACCCATGGGAGGCTTTGAACCTGTAGCCTGTTGGTTGGAGAGCAGGTATGGTAACCACTTCACCAACCAGCCTGGCATAAATACTTTAAGTATTCAAAAAAAAATTGAGTTTTGATGTGACCTGCTTATTAACTACATTTTATGTATGCAATTATTACATGATTCATTTCTTCTCCTCCCTCTCTCTTTTTTTTTTTTTCTCATCCTACTCATGACATAAACCGATAGTGCTTAATGCTCATGTGTTGATACTGTGGGCAGCATGGATGTTAGATGATCCAGGACTTCAAGCCACTTGACAATCTCCTCTGATAAGTGAGCTGGTTTTTTCACACCATTGAAGATCATGTATCATGTACACACATTCACAAACAACTATGTCACAGTGGATTTCTTAATATCAACCCATTGCATGAGAAGTTACGAAACTTATAAAACACAGTAGTGCCGTGTTGCTAGGGAGAGAGGAGGAATCTCTCTATCTTTAGCAAAAGCCTCCCTTAATTCTTTTCTCCAATGAATACAATCTGCATCTCTCTTTTATTGAAGAGCAGCTGCTGGATTGTGGGAAGCCTTTTGCCAAAGAACAGAAATGGATGAAATAAAGAGGAGAATAAAATTGGAGCTTAATTGTGACCAGCAGTTGCTTATGTTCTTCCATTATTAAAGGAATGATGGTGAAGCAGCACCCAGAGAAATAAATACATAAATGTAGAAGAAATACAAATGAAATACATAATAATCTAGAATATATAGGAGAAAGTAATTGGAGGAATCTGTGTGAGAGAGAATGGTCATTAAGCAGATTGTCTTCTAGATACAATTTGTTTTAGAGATAATCAGACATGAGTATGGTCACCAGAATTAGGAGGAATGAGAAAGGCAGTGAAATGATTAAGGATGTCTTGACCCAGAGCAGATTATATAGAGGATTCAATGGTTAGTATTATTTGCACTGAATGCAAGATCTGGAAAAAGCATATATTCTTGGCTTGTTATGGAAAGCATAAGAAAGTTCATCTCAACTTTCCTTACTGTAGTTAGGAAAGTTGAGATGAACTGTAGTTGTAGAAGGAGCCAATTGAATTTTGGTAAGGAATAATCGATTGGGTGGTGAACATCATTGATATGTATTAACGATTGAACTGGCCTTGATATGTTTACACAGAGTAATTACATGGTGGAATGCATTGCCTGATGGAGTGGTGAGAGCGAGAACGGTCAATGAGTTTAAGGAGTGATATGATAGACTTTGTGTTTCTTAGGGGGGACCTCCCCTCGATGAGTCTTGACAGACTTTACGTTCTTAGGAAGGACCTCCCACGATGAGTCTTTTGACTCCATGGAGACCTGAATAATAATAATAATAAAATAACATTGATATTATTATTATTATTATTATTATTAAACAAGACCTCATGGAGTCAAAGACTCATTGATATCAAAGATAACATTGATATGAAGCATAGATTTTATCCATATGGCATCGAAGTGATTAAAGCCCTTGATTCTGGTGAAATGGTGACATTTTTTAGTATTTTGAATTTTGTTGTTTTTCAGACTTTTTTTGTGCATTTTTGTTGTTTTTAATTTTTTTATAATCATTAAATTTCTAATATGTAACATCAAGAGATGTACAAGAAAATGTGATACCATTACATAATTAAGTTCACAGACTTCCTATTTACAATTTTCTTCCAAATTAGTATGTTATCTCTCAGAACTCCAGTATTATCAGATCTTATATTTTAGTCTTTACTGGACTGCAGTAGAAGACTAAAACTGCATCAATTTTAGCTACATCAATCCATTTCTTCTGGACATCTTACTGGCATCAGACACTTGATTTGCTAAATAGGAGAGGATCCCACTCTGACTATCATCATGTATCATCTCCATCCAGGAAGTTGACTATCACGATGTGACTCATGGTTGACTACAGGCATAAGGATAATATGGTGAGGACCCTATCTCTTCCATATTGTTGTAGGTATTCATGGCTGTATATATATATGTGTGTGTGTGTTCATGGGGCCTATTTGCCTGTTGTGAGGGACAAAAAACCTGAGTTTCCAGGTTAAAAAACCCCTCTACTTCCGTATGAGACCAGCTCACTCACCTTTAATAAAAAGAGACCAGATGAAGGTCCTTCACATCATGGATGGAAACTGAACCCAGGTCGTCTTTCCGGCCAGAGGCTTCATCTGTACTGACTGAGCTACGGTGGTTCCTCATTATGACTATACCATCTTATATTAGCTCTGCTCTCGTATTCTTCAGTGATGGTTGTGTTAAGTTCCTTCCTATTATCTTCATTTTTAATATGTTGCTGCTATTGGTGCTATGTGTTCACCTCTCAAATTTTTCTCAAAACTTGCATACCTCATCATCGTCATCAAATTCCTGACATGTACCTTCAAGGGGTGTACAGGATATGATAGTACTACATGAAAAATTTACATCATTACTAACTTCCTATCTACAATTTTACTCCAAATCAGTCTGTTACTTGTCAAGACTCCAACATTATCAGATCTTATATTTCTATCGTCTAAGGCACTTTGTACCATATAAATTCACCTATATCTTGGTCTTCTCTGGGTCGTTTTCCTTCCAACCTGGCAGAGAACACTTGTTTTGCTAATATTTCTTCGCCCATTCTGTTTAAGTGACCATACCACCTGAGATTAGCTCTACTAACACATTCCTGGATGCTGACAATGTCAAGTTCTTTCCCAATATCCTCGTTTTTAATATATTGCCATTGATGCCATCTGTTCACGCCTATAATCTTTCTCAGGACTCTCATATCTGCGGTCTCTTCCCACAATACCAGCTTTGTTGATTTTTTTTGTCTATTTCCATATTTAATTTACCATCTTCACTAAAAATCGTGCCTAAGTAGCTGAAATGTTTTACTTGTTCCATAGGTTCCCTGTTCACAACACAGTTGACATTTTCGATGATTCTGCCTATTTTCATTGTCTTTTTATTGCTGACCATACCATATCTATTACAACAGTTATTTAATTTAGTCAAGGAATCTTGCAAACTTGTAGCAGATTTACTTAAAGTATAACATCGTCCGCATAAAGCGAAGAGCTGACATTAACATCTCCAATTCTGATGTCATGTTTAATACCACTTTCCTTCATAATGTGATCCATATAGATAATGAATAACAGGGGGGATAATGTACATCCTTGTCTCACACCAGATTTAACATTAAACCATCTTCCTGTACTTCCTTCAATTCTAACTGCTGACTTGCAATTCAAATAAAGACTAAGTATTGCTTGATGTAATGCCCCATTGACACCATATAGCTGTAGCGTATTGAATAGCTTCTCTCTTGGCACCTTGTCATATGCCTTTTCGAGATCGACAAAACTTAAATATAGATCTTTGTTATATTCCCATGCTTTCTCAACTATTTGCCATAAAGTGAAGATCTGATCCTGACAGCCTCTATTTGGGCTGAATCCAGCTTGTTCTTCACCAAGCTTTTCTTCCACAATCCTTCTCAACCGTTTCTCAAGTATACTTGCATATATATCTTACTAGGAACACTCAGTAGGGAAATGCCTCTGTAATTCTCACATTAAGTTTTATTTCCCTTTTTTATATATGGGTACTATTAGAGCTCTCCTTAAATCATCAGAAATTCGTTCCTCTGTCTAGGCCTTCTGAACTATGCAGTGCTGCCACTGTAAGACTTTTATACCACCATGCTTCAGCATTTCTGGTTGAATATCATCTGCTCCTGCTGCCTTTCCACATTTCAAGCCTTTGATGGTTTTTTCTACTTCAAGTATGGATATGTATTCCTGACTGTATGCCTGTTGAGTGTTACCACTGTGCTATCACTGCTTGTTTCATTTAGCAATTTTTCAAAGTAATTACTCCATACTTCAAGGATATCTTTTTTTCCCGTTTTCATGTCACCTTTATCATCTCTAACTCCTTTTACAGCACTCTTTCCTCCATTTCTAAGCTTCTTCAACAACCTTCCAACTCCCATGACTTTTGTTTAGCTAGTTTTACACAGTGTTTAGCTTTCTTAGATTTGTCTCTGTATTCTCTAAGAGCACAAGCTGACTTATTTGCCAAGAACTTTTGATATGCTTTCTTCTTTAACTTCCTGTGTCCACCATGGAGTTCTGATTTTTCTATCCTTGAAGACAACCTCACCACATACCTCTCTGGCTGAATTAAACAAGGCTTGCTACTGAATCCCCAAGGTTTGGTTCCTGTTCTCAAACCCTTTCATTTTTTCTGCAATAATCTTTGTGTATTTTAGTCTACAGTTCACATCTGAGAGCTGCTCAACTTTTATTCTCTTTAAAACTTTCTTACATGTTATTATTTTCAACATGAAATTCAATTTTATCCTGCTCAAGACTAAATAGTGATCATTTCCAATTTCAAATCCTCTGTACACGCTGGTGTCCTGCACCAGGAGAAAACATCACTATCAACAATAACATGGTCAATGAGACTTTTCTTATTCCTTGCCCCTTCTCTCCACGTGAATTTGTGCACATTTTTATGTTGGTGCATGGTGTTAGTAATAACCAGTCCATATCCTGAGCAGAAATCCAACAACATCATGCTAATAATAATGGCAAAGGTATTTGCCATTATTATTAGCTTTGCTCTTTTCTCCAAATTTTCTAAAGTAATGCCTGAAATTGTATGTCTGACAATCATTTCCTACTCTGCTATTTAGATCCCCAACAAGGACGAACTTTTCCTTTTTCATTGTGTCAGTTGCTTTCTCTAAAGCATCAAAAAATTCCTCCACTTCTACCTTAGTAGGAATTTTTTGATGCTTTAGAGAAAGCAACTGACACAATGAAAAAGTTAAAGTTTGTCCTTGTTGGGGATATAAATAGCAGCGTATGGTCCCACAGAAGGTTCTACTAACCTTCTGTGCAACCATAGGCACAAATAAGTCTCATTGTCCAATTCCCCATTCTGATGTTTGCCCACATCACTCTACTTGAGACTGCCTTCCATTCTAGAAGATTAGTCTCGTATTTTTCTGTTGAATACTATGGCTACACCTTCTTTTCCTTGATTGTCATTGCCTGAATATAACATTTTGTATTTATTGCTCAGAAAGATTTCACCATTTTTTTTTTTTTTTTTGTTTCAGTCACCCATATTATGTCAATCTGGTACTTATCTAATTCATTGGCTGGCTCCATTTCTTTGCCATTCAGGCTTCTTATGTTGATAGTACCGATCTTGAACTCTGGTGATGTTGAATTGGGGTAAGTTTTAGGATTTGTTTCAGTAGCTGACTTTGCGCTGTTCTCCCTGGCGAAAAGGGTTAAACAAGGACAGGGTCCTTGTTTAACCAGGCGACGCCCCAGCCGGCATGAAATTTTGTCATGTTGTACCATTTTGTATATTAGTTTAAGCCAATAATAATATAATTTGGTCGACTAAATCCCAAATTGCCAGCCCATCCTCGTTTGTTCAGTATCCTGGTAGAGATACCCAACAGGGTGCACCACGAGAAGGTGAGGATTGGACATTAGGTCAGAAGCCCTGATCGGTTCTCCGCATTCCTTTAAAGGCTATGTGGAGGTCTCCTCTCAGTTATACAGCTTTGACCGTTAAGCACCTCAACTTGCATATCTTAGATGACTGTTTACTTTCTGAACCAACTGTCATATATAACATTTGTTTGAATACTGTCTTGTGAACTGCTAGTGTTTTGACTAATTTTTCTCTTCTTCCATATGAATTTATTATTATTATTATTATTACGTAACACCTACAGGGAGTCCAAAGGCTCTTCGAGGAAGGGCACCTACTCTACGACTCTCCGTTTCTACCACTCCACCAATAGCAAATGACTTCATCATCGCTACACCAAAGCCATCTAATGCTGACCACCACTAGTATTTTCACAGACAATCACAAACATCCATGCCCATGGTGGGATTCGAACCCACAGTCTCTTGGCTGGAGAGCTGGTATGCTAACCCTCAGCCAAGCAGGCCAGCTTCCACATTTATCCACAGCACCTTCATAAGATTTAATTGAATCTTATGAAGAATTGAAGATGAGGAATTGTGGTTAAGTACAAAATATCAACTTAGCGTATGTTAATTTTGCTTAAAAGGTAGCTTATTAAAAGGTAGATTCCCTGCATGACCAAGCTTTGCTGATTCTGTTGTCTAAATTCTCCATTGAGAATGCAGTTAATTTTGTGGTTAAACAACAATGCAGTTAATTTTGTGGTTAAACAACAATGCAGTTAATATTTTCTTCATTACTAGAGTTGTTTGAAAAGTTTGGTAAGAATAACAAGTTAAACACACATGTTTTTTTGAAAAAAATCACCTTTATTTCTCAACATGGTCTCCATCGAGGTCTGCACATTTGGTCCAGTTAGTTTCCAATTTTTTCATCCCATTTAAAAAGTAGGATTTGTCAAATTGTACAAAATAGTCATTGACAACCTTGATGACATCCTTGTTCAATGAAAATTTTTTCCCATCAAGCAAAATTTTTAAATTTGGGAACAAGAAGTCACATGAGGCCAAATCCAGAGAATACGGTGGATTTGGAACCGATTTGAACCTCAGTTCGTGCAATTTAAGAACACTTTTTTGTGCACCAGACTGGGCTGTTTTTTCTTCAGTTCTTCTTTTAAATGGTCCAATAATGATGCATAATAGACTCCTGTTATTGTCTTACCCTTTTCCAGATAGTCTATCATGATAATTCCTTGGGAATCCCAAAAAACAGTGGCCATCACTTTCCCAGCTGACAAAAACGGTCTTCACTTTTTCACTGCTCTTTCACCAGGCATTGTCCACTGTTTTGACTGGTGCTTGGACTCAGGTGTGTGTAGTGGTGGATCCAAGTTTTGTCTACCATCACGAATCTACACAAAAAATCCTGCGAATTGCGATTAAACATTGCCAAAGACTGCCTTGAAATGTCGTTTCACGTGTTTTTGATCAACAGTCAACAATCGCGGCACCCATCGTGCACACAGATTTTTCATGTGCAATTTTTCGTGTAGGATATTATACACCTATTCAGTTGATTGAGATGCCTGCAATCTCACGCACTTTCACTTGGCAGTCTTACATAATGATACCATGGATTTTGTCAATCATTTCCTATGTAGTGACCTCAGTCGGGCATCCAGAGTGCGCTTCATCCTCAATGGACTTACGACCACGTTTAAACTCATTTATCCAAAAATTAATAGTCTTTAATGCTGGTACAGAGTTCCCACGAACTGCATCTAACTCGGCTTTGATCTGCACAGCCGTCCACTTCTTCAAATAAAAGTGTTTTATCATTGCACAAAACTCATTTTGCTTCTTTTTTTTATGAAAATTGCGAACACAGTCATTTTAAATGTTTTCCAAACGACAACTATCATTGCACATGGCTAAAATTTTTCCAGTGGTGATGAAAAAGATGATATGTGCCGACACTGGTATCAATGAACGAATTGTTTTCAATAGAGAGTGGGAAACTTCAACTATCTAGACCAGAGCTCCATCCAACACGTCTACATCAAGGAGAGTCATGTTTACTCCTGCCGATTACCCACGATCTTGATTGATATTCTTTCACTTAAGCATTCAGGCCACTGGGCAAAAATCACATGGCGGCAACACCTCTCAAAGACTATTCACAATAGCCTTTATTTTAATTAGACAGTTGGATTCCCCTGGTCCATGCCAGTTCTGAGTCAGCGGCTAGTTGCCGCCCAAATCAATCACGATAGCTGGACCATCAGGACTGCCGCCCAGCTGAGGCATTCTACAAGGAGGCCCCGACACTGGTCCGGGCTCAACCATTCCATCACTGGACAGTTTCGCCTTGTGCAGTGTCATACCCGCTTTGGACCCCAGCCTGACTGGCCCAGTCCTGAGAGCCAATCCTTGTCCCGAGGTTACGGATCAGTCTTGCCGACTTCCCTTACATTATTCTATCGACTAGAGGCTGTTCACCTTGGAGACCCACTGTAGATATGGGTACGGCACTAAAAATCACACTCTCTCCCTCGGATTTTCAAGGGTCGACAGGAGCACTCCGGACACTGCAGGAAGCACAATGCTTTACGGGGATAGCATCCCTATCTCCAGACGAACCAATTCGGTTGCGTTACCACACTTGTCCCCAGAGGGGCTGATCTCTGTGTCCGAGTTCGGGAATATTAACCTGATTCCCTTTCGGTCTACCGGCGAGACCAGCTCGTTTGCAACGTCCCACTTCGGAACGGATTTCTCCTATCCCTTAGGACTGACTCACCCATGTTCAACTGCTGTTCACATGGAACCCCTCTCCACCTTGGAAATTACCGCTTTTCGAACAACCCTCGTATTACCCATTTTCATGGTTGTCTTTTTATTGCTGATTTTTATGTCAAATTTGTTACTCATTTATTCAATTTAGATAATAAATCACGAGGACTTATACTGGATTTATTTAGTATTATAACTTTAGCATATAGTAAAGAGCTGAAATCACCATATTCAATTTTGATATCAGGTTTAATACCAATTTATTATTATTATTATTATTTGGTAACCTCCATGGAGTCGACAGACACATCGTAGGAGGCCTACTAAATGAGCAACATGTCTATCATAATGAGTTTTGAAGTTATTTACACTCAGGCAATGCATTATACTCACTAACAACTCTGCACATAAAAATTCTACTCTTAACTTCTTTCTTCACCACATCTTCCTATAGAACTTCCAGGGATAGCCCTCATTCTTTCCATCTTAACATCCATTCTTTTTATAATTTCTTCTGTATTTATCTGATAGAATCCCTTAACTAACTTGAAGGTCTCTATCATATCTCCTCTTTTCCTCCCATCCACCAACCTCTGTTATTCACATTCTCTCAAATGCTCTTCATAACCAACACTCCAGAGTCCTGTTATCACTTTGGTTATTTGCCTTTGGACCCTCTCTAGTATTTCCACATCACAATGAAAACTAGGCAACAAAATCTGAGTACTATAGTCCTTATGTTATCTGACCATTGCCATATATAGATGGACCATCACCTCCTTATCTCTACATGTCAATATACTTTTTATCATAGAAGCAATATAATGTGCAGTCTTTGCAACACATGCGATGTGCCCTGGGAACTTCAGTTAACTGTCCATCATCACTTCAAGATCCCAAATCTGATCCATTTCCTGAAGTACAGCTCCATCAATACAGTATGTACCCTAATATGATCCATTTAGACAATAAGTGGAGATAGTATGCAGCCTTGTTTTATATTGGATTTTATATCAAAGCATCGTTCTATACTTCCTTCAGTTCTGACTGCTGGTGTGCAACTTAAATATAGACTGACTATAATGTTCCATTTACTATAACTTACTGTTTTGTATCACTTTTTTTCATTGTACCTTGTCATATGCCTTTTCTTTGTGATGTTCCTATGATTTCCTGACTGTTTGCTTTAAAGTGCAAATGAGATCTTGACTGCTTCTATATGGCCTATATCCAGCTTCATCTTTCCATGTTTTTCTTAACCTCTTCTCAAGCATGTTTGCATAAATCTTATGTGGAACACTAAATAGAGAAATTTCTGTTATTCTCACATTCAGTTTTATTTCCCTTTTTATAGATGAGAACTATAAGAGCTCTACTTTAATCATATGCAATTCAACACTTCCCAACTATGCCAGCCATTGTAAAACTTTTATATACCTCCATATTCAGATATTTCTGGCCAGTTTAGGTTCATTAAAAGATAGGTTTGTTTAGCACTCCTGTAAAATAGATGAATTTTATCTGTTTTTTTTTTTTTTTTTGTTGTTGTTGTTTGTTTGTTTGTTTGTTTTTCTTAGAATAATTAGTGTTTATATGCTTTTAATTTCCATGTTCTTATTGTATTATTATATTTGTTGAGATATTGTAGTAATGCAAAATATTGCAAAACAAGACCACAACAAGAAGACTGTGGTGAAAATCTGTGTAAGAACTAAGATTTGCAAATCTGTTAATGATATGAATGTTCTTAATCATGGTGATGATTATGTGCTATTGCTGTTTGGAATAGCACATAAACATCCTTGCAACTTGCAAGGATGTTTGTGTGCATGAGGCATTAGATACAAATAAAGATCTTAATTGTCCAACTGGGAGGTAACTTATGTCTGTAGACAAATGCTAGCATCTATTATTGTCCTTGTGAATATACTGTGGCTTCAGATTATAGGCATTAGTGAGACCTAGCTCTCAGAAGCAGATCTACTAATTGGTATTGGGTGTAGAGGATACAGTATTTTTAGGAAAGATAGAGAAGATAAGAAAAGAGGGGTGAGTGTGATGCTGATGATATCTAATAATTGAACCCAGTTAAGGTAAAAAACTATGATTGCAATATTAGTAACAAATGCCAGTATAGCAATGAGTTTGAAGCTCTCTAGCATCAGAACTTCAAACTCACTGCTACTAATGATGCATTGCCAAATCAACCTGATGGGTGCTAAATGAATAATCATCGTGGGGATGTGGCATCAGTTAAACAGATGACTGTTCTGTCCCTGGTTGGTAACATTGATCATGCTGTACTGAACTGGAAAGTGGTTAAAGATATTGATGTTCCATTCAGAAAAGATTACGTGCTGAACTACAAAGCAAGAAATTATGATCAACTGAGGAGAATACTACTACTGCATTGGATCCATAGTAGTAATTGCTAGATGGGAAAGATATCTGTATTATCAGCAATGTATAGGAAAACATTAAAAAAAATACTTAATTTGTGCAATGTTGGAAAGTAACCCTAGAATTTTATGTATAAATTCTAGGGTTAATTTCCAACATTGCATCAATTAAGTACTTTCTTTAATGTTTCATTTGTGTTAAGTGAGAGATCCTGAAGAGAAAGATGATGTTTAAGGAATACTATACATAAGGATAATGTCAGTCACAAAAATTATAAACTGCAGGCCAGAAGAGTTACAAGTATTGTATGAAAAGCTAGGTCTGATTATGAAAAAAGATTTTAACTTGCAGGCTAAAGACAATACAAAAGAATTCATCATGCTTCAAGTAAAAAAGAATGAATGAATTGGAAAGAATAACTACAAAATCCAGGAAATTATGATCATGCAGAAGTGATTCACTAATGACCCCCATTTTGCTACTTCAACACTGAATGAAGAAACTCAGGTTTATGAGGAAGAGGTACTAGAGCTGTTGCATAATTTGATTGTGGAGTCTGAAAGAATATCAAAATGGATGCCAAAAGGGGATGTTCATCTGAACTGGCTATACCTTTGATTTCACATGACTGGAAAGTATGTATCGTAATTTCATTGCACAGGGGTGTTGCAGACTGATGTGTATGTAACTGTAGATTTATCAGTATCTCTGGGGTGATGGTGAAGATTTTGGAAAAGTTACTAAGAGTTCAAATATACAAATGGATACACAGAGAATCTTTACTTCGTGATGAACAGTATGATATGACTTTACTGAGGAGGGTCATGTTTGAATAATATGTTCACTTTTGTAATAATATGATGGTTCGGTTAGACAAGAGGAATGGATATACCATGGTACTTTTGACCTTTAAGGGTTTTGATAGGATAATACATCATAGAAAGCTGTTGCATAAGTTATATGATATGAGATTGGATTATAAACTAGGTAAGAGGATGGCTGACCAACATATTATCAAAAAGTTGTGTATGGGAGCATTAGTCTGCAAGATTAAAAAGACCACTGGTGTATATTATTATTATCCAGGCCTCCATGGAGTCAAAAGACTCATTGTGGGAGGTCATTTTTAGGAAACACAAAGTTTATCATACCACTCCTTGAACCCATTGACCATTCCTGCTCTCCAACCACTCTCTCAGACAATGCATTCCAAGGTTCAACCACCCTCTATGCAAAGAAACCACTCCTCACCCTCCTGCACACAGCCTCCTTTCTTAACTTCCAGGGATGGCCTCTTGTCATCGCTCCTTCCCACTGTTCCACCAAGTGAAAGAACTCTCCAATGTCTACCCTGTAACTGCATCTCAACAGTTTAAAAGTCTTGATCATATCACCTCTCCTTCTATCCACCAAACTCTGCAGTCCACATTCCCTCAGTCGATCCTCATAACTCATATTGTACAGTCCTGAAACCATCTTTGTTATCTGCCCCTGTACCCTTTTCAGAGTCAATTTATCCCCTTCAAATCCTGGGGACCAAATCTGAGAACGATAGTCTAAGTGTGGTCTGATCAGATTCTTATACAACGGAATGATAACTCTTTTATCTCTGCAGGTCAGCGTCCTTCTCAGTATTGCAGCAATACTCTGAGTTGCCCTCACCACCTTTGCAATATGCTCCCTGAATTTCAGTTTTCTATCAATCATCAACCCCAGATATCTTGTCTCCCCTACCTCCTCCTGACATTTAAACCCATGTGCTGCAACTTAAATATCAGTTTATCATGTGGCACCCTGTCAAACTCTTTGCAAAATCCAAAAAACTGGCAGTATATGCCTTTCCCTCATCAACTGCTCTTGTCACTTTATTATAAAAGGCAATCATATTACTAAAGCAAGAGTGCCCCTTAACAAATCCATGTTGATTCTCACAGATAACATTACCCTCATCTGCCGAACGCTGTATTTCCTCCAAGACCTTAACAACTACTGATAACATACAAACAGGGGCCTATAATTAGACACTCCCAGTCTGCTACCACCCTTATGCAGCGGCACTATCTTACCTTCCTTCCATTACCTTGGTACCTTTCCCACAGCCAGACTTTTATTGAAAAGCCAGGTCAATGGAGCTGTCAGTTCTTTAGCACATTCTCTCAAAACCCATGGTGAAATACCATCCGGTCCAGCAGCTTTACTGGTATCCAGAGTACTCAGTATTTGGAACACACTCTCCTCTAAACCCTGAACCTGCCCTATCCCTCTAGTATTAAAACTTCCTCCAGGATGAAATACTCCAATAAAGTGCCCATTGAACAGCTCCACTATGTCCTCTGCATCAGTCACTCTATTCCCATTTGTATCCTGCAATGATACAAATGGGAATAGAGTGAATTTGAATGGGAATACAAATTCTTCCACAATCGTTTCTCCACCTACTGGCCACATAGCTAAAAAATTCCCCAGGATTTTCTTTGGATCTTAGTGCCAATCTCTTCTCATATTCCAGTTTTGCCTTCCTCACCATTCTGGTCACTCTCCTGACCTGTGCCTTATATTCTTCTTGTATCTATCCTCCACCCCTCTCCTTATATATTTTCCATAATCTCTTTTTCAACTGCAGTTCCTGTTTGATATCGTTTGTCATCCACTTCTTCACCAGTAGAATATGGCTTACTATTGCTGCTAACAAATATTCTTTCATAATTTCCCAAGCACTAATGATATCCTGGCCTTCCAATTCTGCCCTCCATGGAACTGCCCCTAGTACCTAAGACTATTATAATCACCCGCCATATAATTCCACATACGTTCCCTTTTCTTTGATACACCTGCATGTCTGTTCATCTTCCAAGGTCAAAACCACATGTTTACTCTCTTGAACTGGTGGGAGAGATGTCATTTCACTTATTATCAGCTCTTCTGATGCTATGACCAAATCCAAAACTCTTGAACCTCTTATTCCCTCTATTATATATCTATGATCAATCCTTGGTCCATGGTTATATATGATTCGATCTTTATGTTAATGTATTGGGAAGGATTTAACAGGAGACCCATAGGTATTTGCTGATGATGCAAATATAGGCAGGGTAATTAGGATTGCAACTGACATGAAGCACTTACAGAATGATTTGAATGGAATAGAATTGTGGGTGCATGAAAAACAGCTGTCATTTCAGTCTTAGTAAATATAAAGTTATGTATTTCGGTATGATTGGTTATCCATTGATATATTATATTGGTGTGATTATGCTAAAAGAAACTGTTCAACCTCCTTTCTACTAAAATGATTACCTGACATATAGAAGTGTTTGGGCAAAATGGAGAAATGAGCAAAGCTAAAAATAATTACCAATTTCTGTTCAGGACATGGGCTAGTCATTACTGACATCATGTTCACATAAGGATGTGCACAATTCAAATGGCAAAAAATCAGAAAAATCTCATAGACTATGTTATCATCGATAGTGATATCTGCATTCCTGTACAGAAGGTTGGGAATATGCAGATAATGTGAAATCAGAAGTGACACCATTTAGTTTTGAGCAAAATAAAATATTTTGAATATTACATTGAAAAGAAAAGTGTGTAAGGAAGTTTTGAAACATCAAAGTTGAACAGCTTTCAGAAGCTAACTGTAGACTCAAATACTCCCTCAGGCTATTTCTCCTTCTCAGTCTACCACAAACCTACATACCACCACCCAAATCAAAAACTAGGAGTTTGCTGGATGAACAAGTTCTGAACCAAGAATTCGAAATCATTAACCATACATTTGTAAAAAAATGGCTATAATAAAAAAACAGTTCACAAGATCCTCTATAAAAATACCACTAAAAGCAAAAAAGATTATAAGAATGCCATAGCCATACCCTATGTTAGAGGCATTTCAGAAAAAATAGACAGAACACTACATAAATACAACATCAAGACTACCTTCAAACCCCCCGACAAAATTAAGAAATTTACGAAGTTCTTGCAAAGATCCTCTTCCACACCTACCCCACCCAGGAGTTTACAAAATCCAATGTACATGTAACCTACCCTACATAGGGGAAAACAGGACACACTTTCCTAATCAGAAAAGACGAATACAAATGACACATTGAATACCTTCATTATGGAAAAACAGTCCTATTAGACCACGGACTCTGAACATGCCATACAATTGACTGGAAAGGCACCAAGTCCCTACACCGCACCAAAACCTGGTTTGAGAGAAAATTCAAAGAAGCCTGTGAAATGCAAGGGGGGTGATTATGAAAAGCTCATGAGACAGCTTAAGAGTGTACCATGGAATGAGGAGTTGGCTGGAAAGGAGATCAATGCAGCTTGGGGGATTTTCAAAAACTGTTTAGTAGATCCAATGTCTAAATGTATTCCAAGGGTGAGAAGGTTAAATAAGGTGGGTGTGAGATGGATGAATAAAGAGATCAAGCATGCGATACAGAGAAAAAGGGCATTATGGAGGCAGCATAAGAGAAGTGTAAATAACCAATTCCATGAGCTCTACAAAGACCAAACAAGAAAAGTGACTTGGTTGGTGAGGGTAGCTAAAGAGAGGTATGAACAGCAGTTGGCTAATGAAGCCAAAAAGAATCCTAAAGAATTCTTTCAATATGTAGCAAGCAAAAGAATGAATAATTATGGAAGGATGACATTGATTGGAGAAAATGGTATAAAGACAGCTGATGCAGAATGTGTGGTGGAGATACTTAATGAGCAGTTCATAAAGATCTTTCACTCTTGTGAATGTGACTTCATGGAGGGATTGAGAGCAGTTGATGACAAGGAGGAGAGACTGACTGTAGGTGAGCAAGAGGTGTATGGGGAGTTGAGTAAACTAGATGTTAATAAGGCTGTGGGACTTGATAATATATCACCACGTATTCTGAAAGAATGTGCCAGGGAGTTGACATCTGCCTTGACATATTTTTTTAATATGAGTCTTGCACTCGGTCAAGTTCCTAAGGAGTGGAAGGAGGGAAAGATTGTGCCACTTCATAAAGGAGGTGATCGAACTCAAGCATCAAACTATAGGCCTATCTGTGTGTCAGGTGTTGTGGTTAAGTTGTTGGAGAAGCTTGTAAGAACTAGGATCCAGAGTTGGGTTGATAACAATGGTATTATCTTTGATGGACAGCATGGATTTGCTAAAGGGAGGTCATGTTTTAGTAATCTACGTACTTATTACAATAAAGTGACTGCTTCCTTGGACAGAGGAAAAGGATACACAGTAATATACTTAGATTTTGCAAAGGCTTTTGATAGTGTACCTCATGATAGGTTGACAGTCAAACTAGAGCAGATGGGGTTGGATATTAGATTGGTGCATTGGATTGGAGACTGGCTATCTGATATGTATCAACAAGTTGTGTAAGGGGGAGCGATATCCAGGAAAAAGAAAGTCACTAGTGGAGTGCCTCAGGGGTCTGTTTTAGGTCCATTGCTGTTTAACTTGTATATTAATGATATAGGTGAAGATTTGGATGGAGATATTCAGTTACTTGTAGATGATGCAAAGTTGGGACTAACCATGAAGTGTAGTGAAGATGTTATGGCCTTACAGAAAGACTTAAATAGATTGAGTGATTGGGCATGGAAATGGGGATGTGAGTTCAATGTTGCAAAATGTAAGGTTTTAAAATTTGGAAAACAAAGATGGGATGCAGAATTTATGCTTGGTGAGAATATATTGTTGGAGGTAGAGGAAATAAGAGATCTGGGGATGATAGTGGATAAGGATCTAAAATTTAGGGGACACATCGCCAAAATCGCCAAAATTGTGAAGACAACACAAAGGCTTCTGGGAATGATGCAGAGGACACTGACGTGTAGAAGTAGGGAGATTCTTGTTTCGTTGTATAAGGCTTTGATTAGGCCACACATGGACTATTGTGCCTAGATTTGGTCACCGGATTTTCAGAAGGATGAAGATATGTTGGAAAGGGTCCAAAGGAGACTGACTAAGGTAGTTTCTGACTTCTGGAATGTCGAGTATGAGGAAAGATTGAGAAGATGTAATTTGCAGAGTCTGGTGGACAGGAGGAAGAGGAGAGATATGATAGAGACCTACAAGTTGGTAAGGGTTTGTTATAAGATCAGTGCTGGAGAAGTTTTACAGAGAATAGTGGGAGATCAGGGGAGAACCAGAGGTCATCCCTGGAAACTGTATAAAGAGGGTGTGAGTAGGGGAGTGAGAGGCAGTTTTTTTTCGTGCAGAGTTGTGAATGATTGGAATGCCTTGCCTGAGAATGATGTCTGCAAAGAGTTTGAATGTGTTTAAAACACGGTATGATGAGCTGTGTGTGTGATAAAAGGATCTCCCAGATGAGTCTTTGACTCCATGAGGTCTTGGGGTGGTAATAATAATAATAATAATGCTAAAACACAATCTAAACCTGAACAAAAATGACAGACTAATCATTCCAAGAATGTGGAGGACCCATCTGCAACCCTTATAGCAGAAACAAGCCCAGAAGAAAATCTCAATATGTGAGACTAGAAATGTTTAATGTGGTTCCGTTTTAATTTATTTTTATATTTATTTATTTTTTTTAATACTCTTAATTTAGTTTTTTAAAGGTCAGGCTAGATAAAAAAACTAATAAGCAGATTGATTCATTTTGCCTTTGTAAAGTGCAGTGGCACATGTAACTTGTATCTTATACATATGTATTTTCCTGATGATGACCTCAATACAGAGGTCAAAATGTCGAATATTACTTTCCTAATATTAAATAAAGTAATTATTTTAGCACGTGTGTTGTGTCTCCATAAATTCTTAACTGTGAATGCTGACCACCATGTAACCTTAAAAGAAAGCATGTAGACTCAAATACATAAATATTATTCAAGAAAAAAAAAAATGAAAGTTTGGAAACCAGCAACAAACCTTGAAGTCAGTGGTAGATCCTGAAGAAAACGTGATTAATTTTTCCTAAGAGGCATGCAGTGAAAGCATCGAAAAATTAGAATCCTTTCCTTTAGCATTACATAGTGATCAGCATTCATTTCAGACAAATTATGGAGACTACACCTGTGTTAGAAATAATTATTTTAATTTCCCGATGTTTTGGACTTCATATTAAGGTCATCAACTGGAGTATACACACACACAGAGACTAGTTATTACATTTCAAAAAAGCTATATTACATTTACTGTATTTATCAAAGAGACAGTGATTTGATCAACGGTTATTCTGTTGGCTGACAGAATAACTTTTGTTTAAAAATAAATAAATAAATAAAATAACTACATCAAAGCTATATTCTGTTTATAACTTCATCAGAGAACAATTTCATACAGATAGTTTTATTACAGCAAAAGTGGTGGTCTTATTTAACATGAGAGTTGTTATATTAGAGTTAGAGAAACTGGATTACTCACTTCTATTTTTAATTAACTCTTGGACGAAAATGTTATGTAAGTAGAATATGTGCCTTCCATATTCTTGGGATTTTTAGACCATCATTATTGTTAAGATTAGGGCGGCTGATAAGAATTTCACAGGCATCCTTAAATTTACATTCATACCACGTTTTGGTGTGATGTAAACAATAGATGCCTTTCCAGTCAATTCTATGTAGGGCATGATTAGAAAGTTCAGATTTTCCATAGTGATTAAATTTAATGTGCAATATATGTTCCTTTTCTTTATATAGGAATTATTCATCCTGTTTCTCCTGTTAAAAAAATAAATATTATAGGTGCAATGAATACGATATACCCCAGGTTGGGCCAGCAGAGGAAGTGGGTCCTTGGATGAGTTGAATAAGTTCTTTAGTTTTGCAGGAGGTTTAAAGGTGGCATTAAGGTTGTATTTCTGTAGTATTCTGTTTATTTTATCTGATTTCCCTTTAATGTATCAATTGGTTACAGTTTTATTGTAATCTAGTTTATTTTTGTTTTTAAGTGAGATCTTCTGAAGAATTTTGTTGATAGTATTTTGGCAGTAGCCATTTTTCAGGAAGGTATTGCTTATAGCATTTTAATTCATCTTTAAATGCTTGTTCATTGGAGCAAATCTTCAAGTCCCTGTTTTTTTTTTTTTTTTTGTGTGTGTGTGTGTGTGTGTGCACGCATGTTAATAACACCTAGTTTTTTTGTTGGATAGTGGTAGGAATTTGTGTATATATTGGCCAGTATGTGTAGACTTCTGGTAAGCAGTAAAGGAAATACGTCTGCCAGAAGGAAGACATGTGACAAGTGTTCTAGAAAAGGAAACGTGTTCTAACTTTCAGTCTCAGTTGTGAATTGTATGTGTTCGTATTGTTTGTTTGTTTAGGTGACTGATGAAAGTTAGCAATTTGGGAAGGCAGGAATAATGGTGAGCTCATGGCTGTGCCTTATTTTTGTATGTAGAAAGTGTTTTGCCACACAAAATAAGAGATTTACCACAGTTCTTAAATTTAAAAACTGGCCTTTCTGATCATGCCCTGAATACTCTACATAGAATAGACTAGAAAGGCACGTATTGTTTCATCACACCAAATCATGGAATGAACATAAATTTAAGGATGCCTGTGAAATTCTTATCAACCACATTAATCTTACAATAATGATGGTCTAAAAATCCCAAGAATATGGAAGGCAGATATTCTACCCACATAACCTTTCTGT
Source organism: Typopeltis vanoorti (assembly GCF_054136105.1). Taxonomy (NCBI): domain Eukaryota; kingdom Metazoa; phylum Arthropoda; class Arachnida; order Uropygi; family Thelyphonidae; genus Typopeltis; species Typopeltis vanoorti. Next base: position 138,707,358 of record NC_143557.1, read on the forward strand.
CTAAGATTTAATTATAAATAAGACTGTACATAATTGAGGATCTTAACTCTAATCTGAAGGCAGTCTGAAAACTTCTCTGCCTTGACAATAGATGGCAACACTATTGGCAAGATTTTTTTTTCTAAGTTGGTACATCTGTCATAAGCATCCATGCAAGTCATTCTGTCAAGTTGTTTGTTTTATACAGCTGTCTGAAGCAAAGGTGTTGTCTATATCCCTTGAAATGGATAAAATTGAGTATTGTGCAGTTATAAAATTCTTTGTAAAATTTCATAACTGCGTTATAAACTGTTTTAACACCAAAAGAAATTCATTCGAAGTTCATAAAAGTATATAGGCACTCTTCTCCTTCGCTTTCAACAATTAAGAAATGGGCTGCCGAGTTTAAGCATGGCCTTGAAGATGATCCACGTGAAGGACGTCCAAAAAAGTGTAACAACACCAGTAATCAAGTGCACGATATAGTATTGGATGACTAGCGAGTCAGAGTGCGTAAAATTGCTGAGACACTCGGCATTTCAAAAGAACGTGTAGGATATATTTTGCATGAAGAATTGCAAATGGAAAAGCTTTGTGCAAGATGGGTGCCGTGCTTGTTCACAGCAGATCAGAAATGCACTTACATGAAATCTCTGAACAGTGCTTTGAGCATTTCGACAAGAATAAAACTGATTTTGCATCAATTTATTATTATGGATGAGACTTGGATTCACCATTACCCACCAGAAACCAAACAGCAGTAAAAACAGTGGACAGAAGCCAGTTGTTCAGCGCCAAAGAAGACAATTCGGTTCCATCAGCAGGAAAGGTAATGGCATCGGTGTTCTGGGATACTAAAGGCATTTTGTTTATTAATTATCTTGAACAGGGTAAAACAATAACCGGGGAATATTATTCCCTGGTTATTGGGGATACAAGTATACTGTTAAACTACCGACCAGTTGCCATCATCTCAATCCTTTCCAAAATGGAGAAAGTCATCAGTAGTCAATTTCTCTATTTCCTAGAGGTCCACCAGCTAATCAGTAACTACTGGTATGGATTCTACCATTTAGGGGTCTATGAGAGACCTCTTTGCCTCTTGACAATTTCACTGCTTTTGATTGTGTCTACATCAAGGCCTACTGGCAAATTGCTATCCTTTGGTCTACCTACCACACACACTGTAATTGATGTGACAGATTTCTCTTTAGTCATTCGCTGCATATCATAATGGATGGCTCCCTCTTTTTGATCTTCACCACCAGTGCAGGAGTACTTCAGGCTCTATTTTATGCCCTGCCCTCTTTCTACTATAAATGACCTGCTGTCAATTACCACTAATCCTATTCCTAGCTTTGCTGATGATAATGCTCTCATTCATCCTATCCATTTGACAAACCATACAGTTCTCAGACATCCCAAACTTTAATATTATCTTCAACCAGTTCCTTAAACACTGATCCTTCAGTGGGAGAACAATCTGGTCACCTTTAGTGCTACCAAAATGCAATCTTACCTTTTTCTTGCAAATGGGATCTCAGCTTGCCTACTATTATCCTTAATGGTACACAAATCACTACACATATCAGATTGTTCTCTCTTCTTTGACCAACATTTATCTTCAATCTCTTCTGACATAAACACATCAATTGCTTTCTCAGCATCCAGGAAACTATTTTTCACCCACCCAGCTGTACAAATCCACCCTTTCTTATAATACTGCTCATGTGTTTGGGGTGGCACCCCTATAAACTCAAAAAGTTCTGAATGCTTTTCAGAGGTTCATGTTAGAGGCTTAATGGAATGAAACAGCACTGAGAAAGGATTAAAAATATGTGAGACTTGTAGCACACACACACAAAGGCAACACAAAAATAAGTGAAAATATGTGGATGAAAGACTAGTCCTAACTAGGTGGAGTGCCTTCTGGGTACCTGTTGGCAGCATAGGATTTTAACCAGGATCTCGAAGTATTAGTGTTTCATATTTTGGAAAGTTTAATGCAACCATATTTATTTAAATTAGGCTGATTTATAAGAGCTGCTGCAGATTCCAAAAATAGTCTTTCTCTTCTAAATTTACTTCAATGGAGCATGGTGGTCTTTTTTTTCCAATTGATTTCATGAGTCATATCTGAAGCATGATCCACCAGGCCTGATTGACCATAGCCATGACTGCAGATGTATTTTTTATATTCCTCCAATGCTAATCCTCCAGTCTCTCCATAGTAGGCCAATTTGCAGGAACAGGGCACTTTATATATACTCCGGGCGCAGAGAGAGAGAGACAGGTGGAGTGCTGATCATTATAGAACGTGTAACGGTAGCAAACTTTTGGCAGGATTTGAAAGCCATACAGAGATTGTAGTTCTTTAAGACTGGCTGTTTTTCTGAAGTGCCTTAGACATAGGAGATGATGATAGCATTACTAAAATCTATATACTCTGACACAGAGAGAGAGAGGGTGAGTGCTGATCATTGTAGAATGTGTAACAGTAGCAAGCTTTTGGTGGGGCTTGAAAGCCATACAGAGTAAGAGAATAATTATTGGAACAAAGGTTATAGGCTCTATTTGTTAATGTTTTAATGATACCATATTTTTTTGGGGGGGGGGGGTTGTGAAGCTATCTGCCTGTGTGGGTAGGCTTCGTGTATTACTGAAAAGGACAGGTTATCATTGAATAGGTGTGTCCAAGGTGTCTAGAAAGGCTAAACTATTATTACTTTCTTTTTTCCATGGTAAACTAGATTCAAGGGTGAAGACTATTTAAGGTGAGAGAGAAAAGAGTAAAGTGTCTGGGTCATGAGGCCAAATGGAGAACACATCCACATATCTTAGCCAAATAGATTTGAGAGAGGCTGAATTAAGAGCATGTTTTTCTCTCACTACAAAATATAAATTTTGTGCTTATCAAAGAAATATCCAGAATGGATAGCAAAGGAAAGCAAATCAGTAATGGAAAAACACAAAAAATACATCTACAACCATGGCTATGAACAGTTGGGCCTGTCAGATCATGCTCCATCTCATTAAATTTAGAAGAGAAAGACTATTTTTGGAATCTGCAGCTGCTCTCAGAAATCAGCCTAATTTAAGTAAATATGATTGCATTGAACTTTCCAAAATATGGGAAACACTAATAATTTGAGATCCTAGTTTACATCTATGACTGCCAACAGATGCCCACAGAGGTTGCTCGACTTGTAATACACATATAAAGGTAACACAAAACTATGTGGATGAAGACTAGAGTTCTAATACAAGTCTCATGTTGTACTTCTTGATGATGTGTCAGTAACTGAGATGAAATATTGGAAGAATTAAATAATATATTTAATCCTTTCTCATATACATGTTGAGATTTCACAGTATTTCACTTTGACTCCCTCCCTCCTTTATTATAATGAATTTTTATGTCTATGAACATATTTAACAACTTAGCAACCATGACTGAAGATTTTTTGAGGAGATCATTTCAGCTCATAGATGATCGCTCCCTTACAAACTTATGTCATCCTCTACTTCACAGATGCATCATTTCAGCCCTGTGTGTTCTACTGGTACTTACATAGTCACTGCTCCACTGAAATGGCAATCATCATTCTTCCATGTTCTGTTGAACCTGTTAACACAGGGGGTTCCCAACCTTTTTGGTCCCCGTACCTCCTTGGCTTTTAGTAAATTATCCAGTACCGTGTATTCGTTATAATAAGAAATAAATTCTTAAGTTTACCATACAGATTCAAAGAATATAAGAAATAAACAGTAATTAAGTTTTCATAAAAGCTTTATTCGGTAAATAAATCAATTACATTATCATAAAATTGTAAAATCTTTATTAAACTGCAGTAAAATCGACTAGTGAGACCCTTGATTTTGTTTCTTATCCACCAACAGTTTTATTCTTGGTACAGTTTTTGAAATAGATACCTGCATATCATGTTCAGGCTCCAGTTTGTTTCTTGTTTTGGACTTGATTGAAAACAGAACTGAGCATCCTGATTCACATAGATAAGTTGTTATAAATGGAATTATAGTCATGTAAGCACGTTTGGTGATAACGGGAAATGCTTCTCCAAGTGTACACTAAAAATTTTGTAACTTCATTTATTGGAATTCAATTCGGAGTTTCTTGTTATTGCGGAGATAACGGAGACAAGAATTGTCACTGATTTTTTCTAAATCAATATGAAAAGGGTTCTAGACTCAATTATCTAGACTTCATTCATTTGGTCAGGAGGAATTATTCTTGCAAGTGCCTCTTTCAAAGTTTTTAAATGCAATATAATGCTATCACGAACTTCCTGTTTTGGTTCATATGCCAGATCTGAAGTGATTTCATCAAGAGATTTGAAATTGGTAAAGTTACCTAACTCGACTCTTCTTCCCCAGAGAGTCAATTTTTCTTTAAACGATTATATTTTTTCTTCAGCCTCTGCGAAAATGACATCTGTACCTTGCAGTGAAATGTTCACAGAATTAAGAATTCCAAATACTTCAGAAAGTTAAGCCAGAGAAATCTCAAAGTTTGGATCTTTGAAATATGAAGCAAAAGCAGATTCTTTTTCGAATAAAAAAATTTCAATTAAATTTCTAAGTTCAAAAACCCTCCCTAAAACATTTCCTCTGGATAACCATCGTACTTCTGTATGAAGCAACAGTACGATATGATCTTCTCCAACCTCTTCACACAAAGATTTAAACACACGGTGATTCAATACTTTTGCTTTGATAAAATTCACAACTTGAACAACAACATCCAAAACGGCTTTCAAATTATGTGGAAGTGTTTTAGATGCTAAAGCATTGCATCCTTCACCGGTATGGTGAAAGATGCAATGGCTTGTAAAAATATTTGGGTTGATTTCTTTAACTAAAGCGGTGAAACGTGATTTTTTTCCCAACATAGCGGGAGAACCATCAGTACAAATAGATTCTACTAATTCCCATGAAAGGCCATTTGAATAAAAAAAAAATCATTCACCAAATTTATAATGTCCACTGTCTTTGTTGTTTCTTTCAAGGGTTTACAGAAAAGAAATTCCTCTTTTATTTCATTCTGATGTATATATCTAGTAAAAACAAGAAGCTGTGCACAGTTAGAGACATCAGTTGATTCATGCAACTGTAAACTAATTCTTGCTGGACTTTTCTTCTTGATTTCATCCACTACCTGTACACGTATGTTTTCTGACATTTCTCGAATCCGATCACAAATTGTATTATTTGATAATAGTATTTGTGCAATTTTCTCTTTTGCTTCTTTACCACACATCAACTCAACCATGTCCGTAGCACACGGCTTCACTAATGTCTCAGCAATTGTATGTGGTTTCTTTTCTTTGGCGACCCTCAATGCGACGCGATAACTGGCCTCCAGTGCTGGCTTCTTCAGAGTAATAAATCCATGGTCATGAAGTGCGATATTCTTACCAAATCATGCTCGTTTTATTCTACATGAGGACTTTGACTCGTTAGAATGTTCGGGATGAACATTCTGAAGATACTCTTAATTTTGATGGCTTTATACTGCCATTGCCGAATATCTTGGAGCAAATCAAGCACTGCAGCTTTTGCCCTTCTTTGTCAAGCACAAAAGTAAAACCATATCGCACATATGAATCTTGGTAACAACGTTTTTTTGGCGTGGTCATTCCTTGAGTCTGCAAAAATAATATTTTTTTGTATATAAATCTTGATCTAACCTTTCATTTTAAAAATAAGCTAAAAATAAATAATATTTTAATGTATTTAAATCTTGATCTATCCTTTCATTTTTTAGAATGGGCTAAAAATAAACTATAAGCTAATACGATTAGATTAAAATTTAATCAGCAAAAGTGAAGTCGGCAAAAGTAATTTAGCTAACCTATGTTTATCACTAAAATGGGTGTACTGTGAGCATGTCGAAATGAAGCAGTTGGAGTGTGTACCATACAGTACGTCACTTGCATGTGCAGGAGGTGCAGATACCGTGGAGGTGAGCATCGAGGGAGCACCGATCTGGCAATTTCACTAGCTATCTTGAATCTTAACCGGACATTTTGAGTTATCGGACCTACAGTGAGAAAAAAATCTATGTAACCTCACTGTGTTCATGTCCGAAAAGAGACCTGAAATGTTGCTAGCGTGGCTGACAGACAGTATCAACATGAAATAGCCCGGAAATGTTGATAACAACTATTTTTGGAATATATTAATAGCATAATATACTTATTTACCACCGTACCCCCTGGACAAGCTTCCCGTACCCCAGGTTGGGAACCCCCTGTGTTAACACAAGAGCAGCAGCTTTCCCTTTCCAGTGACATTTCAAATACATCAAACCTGTTTTTCTCTCTTTTATTCCATTTCATTTGGTCCTCTAGAACAGATCTTCTCATGAAGTATTCACAAACAGCTCCAACCTGAAACTCTTGCAGAAAAATGTCAGTAACATTTCATTCTCTCATTTCTTTTTCACCCCTGCACCCCACACATGGCACAGATGGACTTATAGGCTTTTCTACTTCTCATGTATGGGCCAGTATTAAAAAGAAAAAAAAAAGATGGTTGTGAGATGCTATGAATCAGCTAGGCAAACAAACTTTTTTTGGTTTTATATAGTTGCAAAATTGCTTGAGGAAAGACTGTGTTGCATATGTATGTAAAGTGTTTGTTGTGTTTACTCTTAGTTCCTTAACTTTGATTATGTATGGGAATCTTTTTCACAGATAAAAACACTGCATACACACCATTTCATGAAGATGGCCAAGATACACTTTGGTGTATCATGGCCATCTATATGGTAATTGACAGCATGTTACCTTGCAAACAATATTTCATTTTAAGACTCCCTCCCTCTTTCTCTCTCTTTTAATATAATGAATTTTTATGTCCATGAATGTAAATAACTTAGCAATCATGATTGAAGAACATAATCCAGCTTTGGATTATGATGAACAACAACATCATCAAATTCTTGATATGTATCCTCAAGGGATACTGATAGCAATACATTATGTATGGTAAATGCTATATAGCAAATTTATGAAAATAATGAAGTCAACATCAGCAGGTCAAGAAGTGTAACATCTCCCAACCAGTTTGGTTTTATTTGCTGCTGTTGTAGTAAAATATAACAGCTGCAGATAAAACCAAGTACTATTAAATTTTACTTATTATAATTTTTAGTATAATGATAACATGATGATTTAATATTTAGCTTCTGTATTTTTTTCTTTGTTTTCAGATTTTTAGCTTAACAATGACAGAGCTGAATGGCTTAAGCTTTCTGTTTAAAAGGAAGAAATATTCAGTTAACCATAGAAAAACTTGAGTAAGCATTTTGCAGTTTTGTGATTATTGATAAAAATTGTATCTTGAATCTACCTCTTTTTGTCTTATTATTTAAATCTGTTAAAAAATTAATATGAAAGATAATCACCATTAAATAAATTTGTACTCTATAAAGGCCAGTTTTTTCATTTACCAGAATAGGCCACATATGTGATTTTTGTTTTAATTTGTCAAATGGATAGATTTAAAATGTGAAATCTTAAACACTTCCTTCTGAAGTCCTGGCCCCACAGACATGGCACACCATGGGGGGGGGGGAGATGATAATCTTATCATTCCCACAAATATGGCTATCCACAAATTTTAAGCTTCTCACGTGGGAATATGAATCAACAACTCTATAAACTGTCCCAGTGTAATTGTTACCAATAGAAATCTTGTAACATTTAGAAATATTCCATAAACATACATAACAGCCTCAACTATAAATCCTACCACCTCCCTCTTTGTCAAATAAAAAAAAAAGTTTATAATGACCAGTTATATTGCTCATAAATATGCCACCTTTCCTTATGGGGAAAGAAAAAAAGTTTCTGCAGATAGACTGCTCTTTCTGTTTAATCCAAGGCACTGTTGAAAATAAACTGAGTGGGGTATACTCTGAGATGTTAATATTACCTATTCTTGGGAGTTGGTGGTATTGTGAATAAGTAAACATTCAGGTCTGTGTGCTTCTGCTCCTCTTTGTATACTAGTTGGTATAAAAGCTATTAGAGTATCCAAGAATGGTAATATATTGTTCAACTCCAAAGTAAATTTATGGAGGGGATCTTGATTATGTTAATCCCATGCTAGAAGTTCTTTAGCTTATAGTTCATTAATATCACGGATGGGCAGAAAGTTGAGAAGAATGAAAAATCTTGTTAACTTTGGATTTGAAGGTTTGTACATTATACATTACAGTCATACCCCGACTTACACGAATCCGGAGTTACGTGGTTTCTTATATGTACGTATTCTCGTCCCACTTCACCACTAGTCGTATCTTTCAGGCACCTGCCGCATTTGCCATTGTCTCTCATGCTGTGAACAAGCACTGACGTGTTTCACGCGGTCTCCATTCATACATGATTTTTATAGTCTACAAACCTTGCGATTGTTTCATGTTATGTTCTTGATAAAAATTTTATCACATAAAAAAATAATGTCATCCAAAAGAAGCAAGTCCGATTCTACAGCTAGCAAGAAAAGAAAAACATTGACTTTGGAAACAAAACTCAACACTATTAAGGATATTGAAGGCAGAATGAAAATTTGTGAGCTAGCAAAGAAGTTCGATCTACAGGAATCCACAGTAAGAATCATAAAAGAAAGGTTTACAGATTTTGGAGGACATAATTCTAACGAGGAACGAATTGTAGCCACAAGGCAAGGAATAAAAAAATCATTAGATTGCTATGAAGAAATTTTGCGTGACAAGAAAAAGACATTTCCGTCAGATAAATCTATTAGATTTTATGAAACCATCGACATCGAAATAACTTTCTTTTTTTTATGTACGAAAAACAACAATTATGATTATATTTCTTAAAAAATATAGGTGTTTTTGTAAACCTTTGGTCCCAATTGTATGTTTGTATATATAAATTACATGCAAAATTATACCCCGAGTTACGCAAATTCGACTTACTGGCTTTTTGTTGGTCCCACCTACCACGTAACTTCGGGGTTTTACTGTATATTCTTTTGGATATACATAAAAGGAGGCTGTTTCAAAGAATAGCAGTCGAGTAAATGATTGAAGAGTGAAAAGGTTTGTTCTCTGAGTTAAGAGTTGAACTATTGTGGGGTGTGAGTAGCTCTTCACATGGGTAAAGGAAGTTCATAAAACAATAATATACAGGAATTACTCTCATTAGAATACTTTTATTCATGAGACATGCCATATTTTGTTATTAACTTTATAGCATTGTCAGGGTAACTAGAAAACATTTCAGTGCTGAGTACACAAGTGTGTGATATGCCTAACACATTGTTTTGTATAGCATGTAGGTGATCATGGATGTAAGAAAAACCACATATTTCAAGAATCGATCAGTGACTTCTAAATGTCATGTAGAATGAGATTCTGCCTCTGTTCAGACTGCCATGGGGTTGTACATCCTTGGTGAGTTATTTGAAAAGATAGACAAATGGTTGACTTTAAGATAAAGCATTGAAGCCAAGCAAATGAAACCTGGATGCAGTGTTGTTATCGTGTTGACCTTCCCGAATTTGTTATTTTCTTCTAGTTTGACCTATGTAAGCTTTACCACAGGAGCAATAGATTTTATGGACATCAGGATATTTCTATAAAGGTCTAGTTTCTTTTGTGGAGATCTTAAACGACTTTGAAGTGTTCAAACTGGTTTAAAGGAGACTGATGCCTACATCTTGTATTGTTTCCTTTCAGGACACAGACTTCTGCTCTCTAGTATAGCTTTATTATTATTTTATTTATGTATTTTTTTTTATTTTTATTTAAGCATTGTACAACTAATAGGCTTATATTCAGAAATTGAAGATATTTCTGATTGGACAACAAAGAGGACTTAAATCTCACTAGAAATAAACAATTTTCCCCTCCCTAGGTATCCGTTATTGATGTAAGGATGTAAATTCATTAAAGCAATAATGACAATAGAACTATGTCTTCCTAAAAATCAAAACAGACTCAAATTTATAATAAATAGCTATTCATATAATTGAGACTGCTGTGGATTTTATTTTATTTAGCATATGACATATTACACATTACAACGCATAAAATTTATGACAAACACAAAAAAATTACAAATTAACATCTAGATTACAAATAAAATCAATTGATTCTTTTGTTGCAAACAGGAATTCACTAAAATTTCCTTTAAAGACTCTTAAAGGGCAGTCTTGTATAAGGTTGCATACTGATTGCTTCTCAACTCCACAATCATAGCTTGGGAGAACTGCATTGTCCCATTTGTGGAAAGTGTCTACACATTTATCATATCCCATTGTTATTCCTTTGAGAGATGACCAGATTCTATGCGGTAATTCAAAACCAGGGGGTTTTCTCCGTGATGATACTTGGCATAGCGTAGCTCTCTGTTGGTGATTCTTCAAACCACCATGCTGACCTGGCATCATTCATGCAGAAGTTGTTTTCCAGATGCACCTCTGCAGTTCTTAGTGGAGGTTTTCTAGAACAGTCTATTGATATTAAGGTCTTCAAGGTCAGAGTGAATAGGGAGCTGTTGATTGACATGATTTTGTATTTTTGAAGAAGTGCATTGGATCTGTGTAGGTTTGGAGATGCGATATGGCTCAGAAATGGAAGCCAATAAATAGGAGTTGATTTAATCATACCTGAGATCAGGTACATGGTGAATCAGCTATGCATCTACAAGTTTCACATGGGCATTATTCATCCAAACTGGAGTGCAGTATTTGGCAATTTAGTAGACAAGGCCAAGGGCTGAGCACCTCAATATGTTAGCTGTAGCACCCCAAGAGGTGCCGCAGAGTTTTTGTATTATATTATTTCTTGTTTTCAGTTTTTCAGTAACATTGTTTGAACAAGTGAGTTTTGAATGAGAGTGTCCTGTCATGGATGATTCCAAGGTATTTAGGATACTGCTTATATAGAAGAAGGTTATCCTCAAAATAGACTTCTAAAGGTCTATTTGCCAATTTGTTGTTAAGGTGAAAACATGAGGTTTCTGTTTTGGTTACACAATGCTTAGTCTCCATTTGCGAAAATATTTTCCAAGGGAGTTCACCTTAGTAGTTAGGATTTCTTCTCTCATTTTGAAAGATGTCTAGCTGCTATAGCCCAGTCATCAGTATATCCGAACTTTTTGGAGCATGTATTGGCATTTTGGCCACATATAAGGAAAATACAGCAAAGCTAGCACCAAGTCTTGTGGCAGGCCATTGTTTAGTTTCCTTTGCTTGCTGGTAGAATTTCCCATAATAACATGGAGTGTTCTGTTATTAAGCATTTTCTTTAGGCAAGTAGTGATCTGGCAGGAAATTTCATAAAGAAATTTACAGATTAGTCCTTCCTCCAGGCTGTGTCATATGCAGCAGTGAGGTCAGTGAACACTACGGATGTTTTTTGCTGCTGTTGGAAGCCTGCCTCTATGTATAAAGTAAGAGAGAGAACTTGATCCAAGTAGCTCCATTTAGGTCAGAAACCAGCTTGTTCATGGGGAATCCATTTGAGTAGTGTTGGGCTAATTTTATTATGTAGGAGGTGCTCTAGTAGTTTATAACTGGTGCTTAGCAAGGCAATGGGTTGATAATTTTGTGGAAAGTCATTTGCTTTCCCAGGCTTAAGAGTGCCAGTTATTTTAGTTTGTTTGAATGATTGAGGGATGTTTCCAGTCTGTAAGATGTCAGTGAAAAATCGTGTCCATCATCATATAGCATACTTTCTGCAGTGCACTAAGAATTCTGGATGGATGCCATCAAAAGCCTGGGGCTTTTCTCACCTCTACATCCTTCAAAACAGATGAGAATGTCCTCCACAGAAAAGGAGTGGTTGTATTCATATATCAGCTAACTCATATATTTAAGAGTTCTGAGTTTGCGCTTGACCTAGATAGTATGGTTTCAGTCTTTTAGTGCTCTCGATAGATTTACTATATGTGTGTGGCTACTGCATCTGGAGTTACAGGTATATTAAAATGTGCAGTGGAGGATTCCCTCCTATCTTCTGTAAGAGGGACCATACTTCCCGACTTGAGTGCCTGAAATCCAGGTTTTTGACTGTCTGTGTCCAATTTTTCCTCCGTGCAGTATCAAGACTATGTATTAATTTGTCTGCAATTTCTTGGTTTCCATTCTCTAAGAATTCCTGGTATAAGTTATCACTTGTCTCAATCTAGGGATATACTCTTTACAGCATCCCCTGGGGATGGTCTTTTTTTTAGCTGCGGTTATCACTGCACCCACAAATCTGTCATAATTGTCACTAGAAGGGGCAATCCATTCTACACATTTATCAAGTTTTTCAGAGAATGTAGGCTAGTTGGCCTTCTTAAATTTCCACCATGGCTGAGGGATTGAAAATACTAAGGATTTGAGCAACAATCTCTACAATAACTGCATGGTGGGACCTATCTATAGGCTGATAGGAGCTGTTTAAATCTGTCAAAGGTGACACAGCATAAGTCAGGGTTGTAAACCTGTCTCCAGGCTGCTGACCTAAATGTACTGCAGTCCTTAGCATTAAAAATAAGGTGCATTTCGTGTGACACAGCCCAATTAACTACAACTTGTCCCCTCTCAACTGCGTGAAGTTCTTGTATAGCACAACTAAATTAGTTTGAATTTATAGGGAGACATAATGTTGTTGTAGAAGTAACCTAGAGCTTCCTATATAAATGAAGCTAGCTTTGCTGTGTTTGTATGGAAATAAGCTTTCCCTTCTTTGAAGCTAATGGATTTCACTTTGTCAGTTAATACTTAATTTTCTTCTACTCCCATGCAGAGATTTTATTTTTAAGAAAGTAGGATAAAGCCACATTAAACTTACCAGTATTTGTTTGTAAACATAAAAGCAGCTGTTGGTCAGCATCAGTTCACTGTGCAAATCCAAACATACTGAACCAACTTCCCATCATATTTCATTCCATCTTTCTTTGTACTTTGAAGCAGTTTTCTCTGTGGACTACGATTATTACTTATTGTACAGGCATCTCCAAGGAGTCTGAAGACTCATCACTGGAGAACCAAAATATCCACATAATCTATCATACCTCTCCTTGAACCCATTCACTGACAAAATACTAACATTTGACTCTGGCAACCCATTCCATTCATTCACAACTCTCCAAGGGAAGATCTAGTCCTCATGTCCCTCCTAACCACACTTTTACTCAAACTTCCAAGGAAGATCTCTTGTTTTGTCCATTCCAGCAAGTTCTGAAACATTTCCCCTGCATCAATCCTATAAAACTTTTAAGTAGCCTAAATGTTTCTATCTTATCCTCTCTTTTTCATCTTTCAACCAACTTCTGCAGTCCACACTGTCATTCTATCCTCATAGGGAATGTTCCATAGACCACTCACCATCTTGGTTTCTTGCTTCTCAATCCTCTCTGCCACTTCCTCATCCCCAAGAAACCTAAGAGACCAGATCTCAGCACAGTAAACCAGATATGGGTGTATCAAGGCCTTATAAAGAGGAATAACAACTTCCTTATCGCTACTTGTTAGTGTGTTCTTCAATAACCAAGTAATCTTATGAGCTACCTTAGCATGTCTTCTAAACTTCATCTCTTTGGCTAACACCACCTCTAAATCTCTAGCTTCATCTATATGGAACAAGTACATTTCCATCAATGTGGTACACAGCTTATAAACTATTTATCCCAACATTCATAACTTTACATTTCTCCACGTTAAACTGAAACTCATTATATTTTGCCCATACTCACTGCCTATTTAAACCATCCTGCAAGCTCTCTCCACATTGCCTTAATCCACTATTACTCTCCTAATTTTGCATTCATCAGTAAATAACTGAATATTTCCTTTCAGGTTATTTCCTATATCATTAAAATACAAATTAAACAATAATGCTCCTAGCACTGAACTTTGTGGCACCAGCTTTCACCTGGATTTTGCTCCTCCATATACTATTTTTTGATATCATTCTAGCAGATTCCTTTCTATCCACATAACTAGTGTCATATCCATCCCCTTTGTTCTGATTTGCTTAACAGATATCCATATGGTATTTGGTCAGATGCCTTTGCAAAATCTAGCAGAATCATCATGTAGCCATTTCCCACATCCAACTCAGCTGTTACTCCATTATAAAAGTTTGTAAATTATTTAGGCATAACCGATCCTTCATAAAGCCATGTTGCCTCCCATAGAGTATCATATTCATATCCACCTTCCTGAATTCTTTTTGACCACTTTTACCATCTACTCCTGAGATACTGATTGGTGTATAATTTCCTACTACAGTCTTAGAACCTCTCTTATGCAAGGGAATTATTCCCTCTTTCCACTCCATTGGAACTCTACCAGAGCTGAGACTTAAAGAGCCTAGTCAGAATCATTGCCATTTTCCTTGCACATTCCTGCAGAATGTGAGCCTAATATCCCATCTAATCCCACAGCTGTATCACATTGAGATTTTGCAATGTCCCAACAACCTCCAGTTCATCCACCTCTGTTCCCGCATAGTCTCTGTTACATACACTGCTTGGAAAGAGGGCAATAGAATCACATTGTGAAGAACGAACAGCTGTGGTGCTCAGTTAATAAGATGTAGGACCATTTCACTGCAGTGACTGCAGCAGTCCTTTGTGGTATACTTTTCACAAGTGTATGGCAATCAATAGGAATTTTGGATCATTCTTGTTGTGGGGTAGATGTCCCTTCACCTCACTTCAGTTAGGTGTGGTCAAGATGTTCAATAAGGTTGAGATCAGGACTCTGTGAAGGCCAGTCAAGTGTGGTGATGTTCATGTCCACAAACCACATAGTTACAGCAGCAGCCATATGATGATGCACGGTCTTGCTGAAAGTGGTGACAATGATCAGTTCCATAGGAATGCCACAAAGTAAGAGGCATTACATTGTCCTGAATGTTCATGATACCACAAACAGAGATTTGAGACCAAACCAGGAAAAACAGGATCATACCATCACGCCACTACCTGCGAATTTCATCGTTTTGGGGTTATGCACTCTGGTAAGAGACTTTCACTAGGCATCTACTCAGTAGAAGGTGTTGCATGATTCGTTGCTCCATAATACAGTTTTCCAAGCTTCCAGATCCCACTACACGTTCTTTTGCACCACTGAAAATGATGCTTTATTTTGGTTTGAATAATGTGGGGCTTGCATATTGTAGTCCTGCCATGGAAACCCATGTTGTGAGATCAGTTCTGAATGTTTTTGTGTATATTTGTGCTCCAGTTGATGCCTGGAATTCCACATTCAACATGTCAGCTGATGAATGGCGGTTTTCTCAGATTATCCTTCTTAGCATCCTATGATCACATTCGATGAGTGTGGTGAGTCGTCCACTGCAGGTAGCACTTGCAGTTGACTCTCTGCATTTTCATCTCAATATGGTATCATTGATATCACATGGTTGACTTGGAATAGCCCAATTTGCCAAACCTATAGATATGCATCATGACATCCTGTCACAGTGCCTCTTTCAAACTCCATCATTTCCCTTCTCACAGCCATTTCACTCAGACACAGTTGCACTGACTTGGAAGTGTCATATTCCCTGAATTTATGCTTGCTACAAATACGTGACTCATTACCTGGCATGATGCACCTTGCCCATGGGGGGTGTCTGTTGACTTCTTTCCAAGTAATATATGTCACAGCATCAACCTGACTTGTAACATCGACCTTGCAAAGTGGTCATTCGGTAACTCAACTGTTTTATCTGCCTCTGTAACCTCATGACCATCAGTACTCTTTAATGGTATTCTTTCATAGTCATTCTTCTGCTTGCTTGCCACATAGTGAAAGAACTCTGGGATTTCCCTTGGGCCTGCTCTGCTAGTTTCTTCTCGTAATCAGATTTTGCCTTCTTTACCACACCCACTTCTTGTCTGATCCTTGTAACATTTGCTGGTCACCTTTCTCTTTATATACATTCCAAGACATCTTTTTTTTGCTCCTCTTGCTTAATGATATTACTCACCATCTAATTCTTACCTGATTTACCCTTCTGACCTTGTGTATACAGTGTGATATTGTTTTCTCCAACTACCCCTTAATATCCTCCATGCACTGGGAACATCCTTCCCTTGGAGATCTTTATGCCATGGTATTGCTTCAAGCTGCTTCCTAAATGTGTCATAATCACCTGCCTTGTAGTTCTACATATACCCCTTCTTGACAGAATATTCCTAATTTTTTTACAATCTCCTGTTGTTCACAACAGATTTTTTTCTTCTTGACCACATGTTCACACACACACACACACACACACAGCACTGGTACACTATAGGTTTTGCAGCCTCTCCTGTGTAAGGTTGATATATTAAAAAAAAAAAAAGTCTTTTGAAAATAATTCCAGGATGCCTGGTGAAAGTGGCTCCAACAGTTAGTTAGTAATCAAAGCTAGATAATTGTGAGGAGTCCTCAGCCTGGAAAAAACTGTAGAGGACTTTGTCCCAATATGTGTGTTCAGTGATGTGCCTGTTATTAGTACCCACCTGGATATGAACAAATTAGAATGGACTGACAATTAGAGACATAGCCAACAAAATTATCTTTATATGCTTAAACCACAAACATGATGTTGCAAATGATGAAATAATGGACATGAAAAATTATCTACTAGAAACAAATTCATCCTCGGCAGAATGGAAGATAGGCAGCATCACCATAAGGAGTAGCAACAGAAACGAAGTGGAAGAACTAGAAGAAGAATTATGTCAACATAATCAGTATTACTGAGAAAAGAGGATCAAAACAGGTGATGTTAATTTTATTTATATATATATATCAGGGGCATATATTCCAGGTGTGCAGTGCACACTCATGGAATAGTAATATCACTGATATTATATTTTTTCTTTTATTCCTGTTAAAGACTACCCTAACTGTTTCCTGGCTTTGTGTAATTCCTAAAATTAAACACAATCTACTAATGCTTTGTGAAGAGGACGCTTTTCAATGCATAAACATTGCATCATATTCACATTAATAGCCTGGGGTGTGCAGTCACAAATACAGACATCTTTGAACAGATGTATAGATGGTGCAGTGGGTCAAATTCTTAGTATTCCAGTGGTTTTTAAAGTCAAGTCAAGTCAGGGTGTGTGCTGAGACAATAGCACCCAGAAATCAGTGTGTCTATGATTGGTTATTGTGTCAACCAATACAATTAAACATTGTCATTTGTTATGAGTTGCTGTTTTGATTTCTAAGTTTCATGTGTTTTGCGTGCATGAAGTGTGAACTGGTGTGTTTAGAACATCAACATAGTAGACAAGTTTTTAATATATAATTTTCTATAAATAATTTATAACTTTTTTGCCCATTTTTACAATACGAAACAGTGTTGACGATCTACCGAATGTCCCATTTCCTGCCAGCGCTTTTGAGGATTGTATGGTTATAGTTCAAGGAGGTAAGCCTCATCCTGGACAAATTTTCAGGATTATATTTTTACTTCAAGACGACAAGAATCTGTATTTAAGTTTTGTAGATATGGAAAGGTCATATTATAAATAGAAAAGCTGTTGAAAATGTTAGCTGGTGTAAATAGGTTTTTATACAGTGCAATGTATATTATTCTTAGTGTTATTAGACCTCCAGAGCAAGGACTTACAGAGGGAGATCATACATTACCTGTATCAGTTGTCATACCTTCTCTTAAATTCATTCATGCTAGATACACTGACTACTTCAACAGGCAACTCACTCACAGTTTTGTGAGAGAAAAATCTAGCTCTTACTCCTTTCTTAACTATACACAAACTTAACTTCCACTGATGTCTCCTTGTCCTTTCCCCATCTTTCATATAATGAAAAATTTTATAAACTAATATTGTATAATGTCTTCTCAAAAGTTTATAGAGTCAGTAGGAGTTGCTATAGGATTAACGGTGAAGAGGTTTTTCATCCTCTTTCTTCTGTCTACTAATGTCTGCAGTCCACATACTATCAATCATTGTAATCTACATTCCATAATTCCGGTATCATCTTTGTGACTCTTCTTTGCAACCTTTCCACAGCTTCTTTATCCCTTTGGAACCTAGGAGACCAAATCTGTGCACAGTAGTCCATGTGTGGTCATTTCAACATTGCAATTATCCTCTAAGTTGTATTTGCAATCTTTATTTGACCTTTGAACTTCAGCTTTCTATCCACCATAACTCCAAGATCTCTAGCTTCATCAGTTACTCTAAGCATAATCCCACCAATATTGAAGATTTGGATGGGATATTCAGTTGTTTGCAGATGATACAAAGTTGAGACGAACTATGAGCAGACTAGAGTGTTGCAAAATGTAAGGTTCTAAAATTTGGGAAACAAAGATGTAATGTAGAATTTATGCTTAATGGAAATATATTGTTGGAGGTGGAGGAAATAAGAGCTCTTAGGGTGATGGTGGATAACGATCTAAAATTTAGATGACACATATTGCTAAAATTGTGAGGACAACACAATTAATTCTGGAATGATGCAGAAAACACTGACTTGTAGAAGTAGGAAGATTCTGGTCCATTCCATTGTATAAGGCCTTGATTAGTCCACATATGGACTACTGTGCACAGATTTCATCACCTGGTTTTCAAAAGGATGAGATATTGGAAAGGATCCAGAGTTTCTGGTCTCTGGAATGTTGAATATGAAGAAAGACTGAGAAGATTTAATTTACAGTCTACTGAATAGAAATGTACAAGTTGGTAAGGGGTTGCTATAGGATTAGTGTTGAAGAGTTTTCATAAAATAGTGGGAGATCGGGCAAGAGATCCCTGGAAGCCATATAAGGAGGGTGTGAGAAGCAGGTTTTTTGCATGGAGAGTTGTGAATGATTCGAATGCCTTGCCTGAGAGTATGGTGTCTGCAGAGAATTTGAATATGTTTAAGGCAGGGTATGATGAACTGAACGTATGCCAAAGGGGCCTCCTAGGTGAGTCTTTGACTCTATGGAGTTTTAGGATAATAATAATATGGTGTTGGATATCACAGCATGCTGAGGTGCATAACTTTAAACTTACTAACATTGAATTGACATCCATTATCATTTGTTCTCCCTTCTCATCATCATCATCAAATTCCTGCCATGTACCCTAAAGGGGTGTACAAGATATGATAGTACTACATGAAAAATGAAAAATTTACATCATAAATAACTTCCTATCTACAATTTTCCTCCAAATCAATCTGTTACTTTTCAAGACTCCAACATTATCAGATCTTATATTTCTATCCTCTGAGGCACTTTGTACTGTATCAATCCACTTATATCTTGGTCTTCCTCTGGGTCGTTTTCATGCCAACCTGGTAGAGAACACTTGTTTTGCTAATCTTTCCTCTCCCATTCTGTTTAAGTGACCATATCACCTGAGATTAGCTCTGCTAATGCATTCCTGGATGCTGATAATGTCAAGTTCTTTCCTAATATCCTCGTTTTTAATATGATATTGCCATTGATGTCATCTGTTCACGCCTCTACTCTTTCTCAGGCCTCCCATATCTGTGGTCTCTAGTCTTTGGTCAAGTGTTTTATTTCTGACCCGGCTCTCAGATCTGTAAGTTAAAACTGGTTTGAACAATGTCTTGTATAATTTAGTGTTCCGACTAATTTCTCTCTTATTCCATATGAATTTATTCAGTTGACTTCCTACATACCAGCTTTCTTGATTCTGTTGTCTATTTCCATATTTAATTTACCATCTTCACTAAAAATTGTACCTAAGTAGCTGAAATGTTTTACTTGTTCCACAGGTTCTCTGTTCACAATGCAGTTGACATTTTCAACGATTCTGCCTGTTTTCGTTGTCTTTTTATTGCTGACCTTCATACCATATCTATTACAACAGTTATTCAATTTAGTCAAGGAATCTTGCAGACTTGTAGCGGATTTATTTAGAAGTATAACATCGTCCACATAAAACAAAGAGCATACATTAACATCTCCAATTTTTATATCAGGTTTAATACCACTTTCCTTCATAATGTGATCCATATAGATAATGAATAACAGAGGGGATAATGTACATCCTTGTCTCACACCAGATTTAACATTAAACCATCTTCCTGTACTTCCTTCAATTCTAACTGCTGACTTACAACTCAAATAAAGACTAAGTGTTGCTTGATATAATGCCCCATTGACACCATATAACTGTAGCGTCTTGAATAGCTTCTCTCTTGGCACCTTGTCATATGCCTTTTCCAGATCTACAAAACTTAAATACAGATCTTTGTTATATTCGTATGATTTCTCGTAAAGTGAAGATCTGATCCTGACAGCCTCTATTTGGCCTGCATCCAGCTTGTTCTTTACCAAGCTTTTCTTCCGCAATTCTTCTCAACCATTTCTCAAGTATACTTGCATAAATCTTACTAGGAACACTCAGTAGGGAAATACCTCTGTAATTCTCACATTCAGTTTTATTTCCCTTTTTTTATATATGGGTACTATGAGAGCTCTACTCCAATCATTGGGAGTTCATCCCTCTGTCCAGGCCTTCTGAACTATGCAGTGCAGCCACTGTAAGACTTTTATACCACCATGCTTAAGCATTTCTGGTCGAATGTCATCTACTCCTGCTGCTTTTCCACGTTTCAAGCATGTGATGGCTTTTTCTACTTCAAGTATGGATATGTATTCCTGATTGTATGCCTGTTGAGTGTTTTTTACCACTGTGCTATCACTGCTTGTTTCATTTAGCAATTTTTCAAAGTAATTACTCCATACTTCAAGGATATCTTTTTTCCCCATTTTCATATCAACTTTATCATCTCTAACTCCTTTTAAAGCACTGTTTAATCCATTTCTAAGCTTCTTCAACAACCTCCAGAATATTTTGCCACCTTCTTGATATTTATTTTCTATGTTCTTCCCAAAGACATCCCATGACTTTCGTTTAGCAAGTTTCACATAGTGTTGAGCCTTTTTACATTTGCCTCTGTATTCCCTAAGAGCACAAGCTGGCTTATTTGCCAGGAACTTTTGATATGCTTTCTTCTTTAACTTCCTGTATCCACCATGGAGTTCTGATTTTTCTATCCTTGCAGACAGCCTCACCACATGCCTCTCTGGCTGAATCAATCAAGGCTTGCTACTGAATCTCCAAGGTTTGGTTCCTGTTCTCAAACTCTTTCATTTTTTCTGCAATAATTTTTGTGTATTTTAGTCTACAGTTCACATCTGAGTGCTGCTCAACTTTTATTCTCTTTAAAACTTTCTTACATGTTATTATTTTCAATATGAAATTCAATTTTATCCTGCTCAAGACTAAATAGATCACTTCCAATTTCAAATTCTCTGTACACTCTGGTGTCCTGCACCAAGAGAAAAACATCACTATCAACAATAACATAGTCAGTGAGACTTTTCTTATTCCTTGCCTCTTCTCTCCATGTGAATTTGTGCACATTTTTATGTTGGTGCATGGCGTTAGTAATAACCAGTCCATGTCCTGAGCAGAAATCCAACAGGTATTTGCCATTATTATTAGCTTTGCACTTTTCTCTAAATTTTCCAAAGTAATGCCTGAAATTGTATGTCTGACAATCATTTCCTACTCTGCTATTTAGATCCCCAACAAGGACCAACTTTTCCTTTTTCATTGTGTCAGTTGCTTTCTCTAAAGCCTCAAAAAATTCCTCCACTTCTACCTTAATAGAACCTTCTGTCGGACCATAGGTACAAATAAGTCTCATTGCCCAGTTTCCCCACTCTACTTGAGACTGCTTGCCATTCAAGAAGATTAGCCTTGTATTTAGTGTTGAATACAATGGCTACTCCTTCTTTTCCTTGATTGTCATTACCTGAATATAACATTTTATATTTATTGCTCAGAAAGATCTCACCAGTTTTTGTCTTCTTTTTTTTTTTTTTTTTTTCAGTTGCCCCTATTATGCCGACTGGTACTTATTCCTCAGCTAGCTCCATTTCTTTGCCATTCAGGCTTGTTATGTTTATAGTACCGATCTTTAACTGTGGTGATGTTGAGTTTGGAGTGTGTTTACAGATTTTTTCCAGTAGCTGACTTTTCGCTGTTCGTCCTGGTTCCCTGGTGAAAACAACGGGGGGGGGCCTTGTTTAACCGGGCGATGCCCCAGCCGGTATGAAATTTTGTAATGTTGTACAATCAGTTTGTATTTTGGTTTAAGCCAATAAGAATACAATTTGGTCGGCTAAATCCAAAATTGCCAGCCCATCCTCATTTGTTCAGTATCCAATTAGATACCCAATAGGGTGCACCACAAGAAGGTGAGGATTGGACAAAATCGGTCAGAAGCCCTGGTCGGTTCTCCACATTCTTTAAAGGCTATGTGGAGGTCCCCTCTCAGTTATACAGCTTTGACCCTTAAGCACCCCGCCCTCCCTTCTAACCTATTCAAATCACTCTGTAAATGCTGTATGTCAGAGCATCTCTGATTGCCTTGCATCATCATCATCAGCAAACAACTGAAGATCTACTATCAACTCCTTTCCAATATCATTAATGTATAGATTAAATAAGAATGGTCCAAGGCCTTATCCCTGTGGCACACCAGTAGTCACCTTAAATCTGAACATATTCACATCTCCCATATTACCACTTTCTAATACTGTCTGTCAGCCACCCACTTATCCAAGCCTATATTACAATCCCATATTTTATAGTTTTATCAAATGCCTTATCAAAGTCTAACAGCATCGTGGTGTATCTATTACCTCTATCCAATTCAGCTGGAACATTGTTATAAAATATGAGCAAATTGCTTAGACATGACCTTCCTTTAGTAACCCATACTGTTGATTGCAAAGAATATCTTGTTTGTCCACCAATTTATGCATGTAAGTTCTTACCAACTTCTAACATCTTTAACATTTACTCCAGAGATACTGATAGGTTGATAGGTCATAGATAGCGATAGACACGTCAATCTTTGCACCACTCTTGTGCAATGGAATTATACATTATTTCCATTCCTATGAGATCTTTCGTGAACTAAGACTCAAATTATACAAACCTGTCATGAGTGAGAGGGTAAGAATCTGGCAATTGGGACAGATGCTTATCTATGTTATGCAACATCTCTAAAACCTCCTTCTCAATGTATATTTATTTAAGCTCAAATTTATTTAAGTTCAAAGTCAGCATATAGAATTGAAGGAATTACAGGATGATGGTTTGATGTAAAATCAGTTGTAAGACAAGAATTACACTAATCCATTGTTATTCATTAGGAAAGTGGCATTAACTGTGATAACACAGACTTCAGGAAGCTTTACTTAAATTGTAACAAATTTCACATCAAATTAGCAGTAAAAAGACAAATTATGAAAACAGGCAGGAATGTGAAAAACATTTAAAAAAATTGTGTGACTCCCACTCACAAAAGGTAGTTACTGCTGCTTCATTCTCAGTAGAGTACCTATAGATTAAAAATTTTCAGCTCTCTAGGAACAATTTTAGGGTGGATGGAAATAGATAACAAAATATGCAGAGCTGGTATCGTGGTAGCCACTTGAATTAATTCATATAGAATAAAAGAGAAATTAGCTAATACTAAACTAGCAGTATAAAATACAGTGTTCAGCTCATTTGAGCTTATGGTCTGAATCAGGTTAGAAATAAAACAGTTAATTGAAGACTGGAGACCACACATATGATTGATAACTTTGTATAAAATTAGGGGAGAGTTCCTTCCTAATGTCTTCATTTATAATATGATTCTACTATAAATGAAGACATTAGGAAAGAACTTGACACTGATTGTTAATATTCAAGAATGTGTGAGCAGAGCTAATCCCAAGTGGTATGTTCACTTAAACAGAATTGGAGAGGAAAGGTTAGAAATACTCTGTAAGACAGAAATATAAGATTGATAATAAAGACAAGTGTTAGAATAATTTGGAGGAAAATTGTTAATAGCTGTTGAGAGAATACTCTTCAAGAAAAGACAGCAAAAGCTTGTATATGTCAATTTCAGGATGCAAGATATTTTTCTCAAGGCTATTTAAATTTCCTTATCAAAAATGAAAAAGGAATGTCTATAGCATTGAGAAAAGAATTGATTATAGTAATATTTTTTTTTTAAAAATTAAGAAAAGTTAGAAAATAAGCTTGAATATGCAGATTATATATATATATATATATATATTTGTGTTTGTTTTGATTAGAAAATTTGTAAACCTATAATGCTGTGATGGTGTAAGGAATTTTTTTATATAATCCATAAATGCTGTAGAATAGCCTTTCTGGATTATATAAAACAAAATATGAATTGCAATAATCTTTTAAATGTAGTTAAAAGCCTCATCATGAAGGTTGTTTTCTTAATCATAAATTAGTAAATAATAATATTTGGTTAACCGATCAAGTGTTGATCAATTTTATTAATTAACTTAACCAACTAGTTTCGCCACACTTTTCTGTTGGCTTCTTCAGGGCACTTACATATAGGTTTAAACACTCTCACAATTATGCGTAACTGCAAAACTGACAAGAATAAAAACTGACTAGAATAATTACAAATAAAATAGTATCGAACGTGAGTGAAACACGTATCGCGTGTACAAGATCAGCTAGCTGTTGCTGAGGAACCTTCTGTATTTTGTATTAAAGTTCATTTCTTCCGTTTTTAAGGCTCTGATTAGGGTTTTCCATATCTCTGGCAGTATTAGGCCTTGATTTCTGTTGAGGTTCACAGTAGAACGGGCGACTGTGGCTGCTTCTTTGAACATTCTTGAATGGTAATCTTCCTCTAAGTAAGGGGAACAGCTTTAGTCCCACTCGATGACATGGTTAGTTGTGGAGAAATGAGACGATAGGCCAGAAATGTCCTGTCTGTTGTTTTTGACATAGCCAATGTGCTCCTTTTGCCTGATTTCGAGGCTTCTCGAAGTCTGTCCGATGTAATTAGAGCCACATGAGCATGGAATATTATAGACTCCAGCATATTTGTAGAAAGGATGGTTGTCTTTTGGAGATCTTAGTAGTTTACGAATAGTATCTATAGGCTGAAATGCTACTCTTATTTTGTGTTGTTTGAGGAGATTGGCGAGCTTGTTGGAGATGCCACTTACATACGGAATTGCAATCGTTTTTATATATTGAATCTCTTCTTGTTCTCTTTGTGGTGGTTCAGAGAAAAGGATTTTATTGACTAGTCTTCTTGGATAGCCATTCAAGTACAGATTGTTGGAAATAAATTTTAACTCATCTTGAAGGGTCTTGTTGTCCGTTGAGATGCAAATATCTCTTTTCTTTAACATGTGTATAATGCTGAGTTTATGTGATATGTGGTGAGAGGAGTTAAAATGTAGGTAGCGACCTGTATTGGTCGGTTTTCTGTACACCGATAGATTTAAACTGCCATCAGTTTGTTTTTTGATTAAGATGTCTAAAAACGGAAGTTGTTTTTCTCTTTCAAGTTCCAGAGTGAATTTAATAGAATGATGGAAAGCGTTGATCTTTTTGAGAAAATCATATATGTCATCTTTGTTATTGTTCCATATGATGAAGATATCGTCCACATATCTAAACCAAATTTTAGGTCTAGGAAAAATTTGTGATAGGATTTTGTTTTCTAAGTCTTCCATAAAGAGGTCAGCACATGAAGGTGAGAGTGGGCTTCCCATTGCCAAGCCTGTTAACTGTTGATAGATTTTATTTTTCCAAGAAAAGTAATTGGAGTTTAGGCAGTGAGCAAACAATACGGGTATATCTTGTGGGAACAAGGTACTTAAGATGTCAATGACCTCTACTACAGGAACGTTTGTAAAGAGAGAGATGACATCTAAGCTGGCTAGAAGATCATTATCCGATATCTTGATGTTTTTTAGCTTTTCTACGAAATGTCCAGAGTTTTTGATGTAACTCTCTGAGTTGTGGATGTATTGCTGTAGGAGTTTCGAGAGATGTTTTGACAATAAGTAGGTGGGCGAGTTGATTGCATCAACGATTGGGCGTAAAGGAATACCCTCTTTGTGCACTTTTGGAACTCCATAGAGTCTCGGAGTTAAAGGATGCATCGATTTTAGTTTTTTAATCAAGTCTGTTGGCCAGTTAGATAAATTGCGTAGTAATTCGTTGGTATCATTGTGATTTTTTAATGTTGGATCTTTTGTTAAAAGACGGTAAACAGACAAGTCAGAAAGTAGATGGTTAACTTTGTCTTCATAGTCCTTTCAGTTCAGTATCACATTACTGTTTCCTTTATCTGCTTTAAGTACTATGATGTCTTTGTTGTTTTTTAAATCACGAATAGTTCTTTTATCCAGTGATGAGAAGTTTTGTTTTGTGGAATAGGGCGCGGAAAGTATTATGCTACTTTTTAATCTTAGATCATTTGCTGTGTGAGGCGGTAATAATGAGATTCCTTTTTCTAGACTACAGAAGAAATCTATCTTGGGAATCTGTTGTGGAGCTATTGCATAGTTGAAACCCTTTTTGAGAATGTCGATTTCAGGTTTCTTTAAGATGTGGTTTGAAAAATTAAGAATAACTTGGTTGTCTGGTAGAGAAGGTTTAGACTCATTGTGGGTGGTATAGAGGTGGTTAAATTTTTTAATCTGGGTCTGTCTGCTTTTGTTAAAAGCTTTGGTGAAACTGGTGTTGATCATTTTATCTAACACTTGCCAAAACTTACCAACTAGTTTCGCCACACGAAGTGTGGCGAAACTAGTTGGTTAAGTTAATTAATAAAATTGATCAACACTTGATCGGTTAACCAAAAAGTAGTTAAAAGCCTATTTCCCTGACGATGTCCACGTAACGTTGGATGAAATGTATTATAGTTCTGAATAAAATTCTATATCATTTTTGTTACATGTAAGCTGTTAAAATTATTTAAATGTCTTAGTGCACATGTATGTTCCATTAAAACTATTTCTTACAAACCTCTATTGGAGGAGCATTAGAAATACATTTGAAGAAAAAGCTAATCTGCATAATAGACTTGTGTTTCTTAGCAGTTGTCATGCTGCAAATGTTATTCCTAATTTTGTTAAAATTAAAGAAACCATCCAATTGCATTTTGTGCAGAAAATTTATCAAAAAGCAAGTCAGGTATTATTATAAATCAAATAAGTGAAGCAGCCTGTGTAGCTCAGTGGATGTGGCGTTTGCACATCACAGCGCTTGACTGCACGAAGGAAGACTTCTTGGTTTCGAATCTAGTTGGCGATTAGAAGAAATTTTTCTAAGCCTTTTTTCGACCGGTTCTCGAGAGTGTTGATCGCTGGCATGGGTAAGCGGGTTTTTTCTCCCGGAAACTCAAGAAAATCGACGTTGGTGTAGTTGCAGTCAGTTGGTGGATTGAGTTGTTGAGACAGAGTTGTGGAGTGGGTGCCCTCCCTCAATGAATCTTTGGACTCCCTAGAGGTGTCAAATAATAATAATAATAATAAATAATGCTCAACTTCTGGAACTTGAAAGTACTTTAAAAGACATTTCAATCAAAACTATTTTGAATTAAATTCTTGTATTTCACTATCCTCAGCCAGATGAGCACATTTCATCCAAGAACATAGGTTTATTCATAAGTTTCAAATATTAGAAGGAAGAAACTAACACAATATTCAA
Organism: Typopeltis vanoorti; assembly: GCF_054136105.1. NCBI lineage: Eukaryota > Metazoa > Arthropoda > Arachnida > Uropygi > Thelyphonidae > Typopeltis > Typopeltis vanoorti. The sequence goes on from NC_143557.1 coordinate 138,734,891, forward strand.
CCAATAACTGAGTTTAACCATAACAGTTGGGTTAAATTTAACTAATGGACAGCTAGCAAATGAACTAAATGCTTTGTTTAAAGGTCCCAATTTTACTTTTGTCTCCTTGACGTATATCTTATTTACAAATCGTGGTAAATGTGGAAAAAGGTATCAGAGAATTATGCACAGATGAAGCAAATAAATTATATTTTGAGATTGCCAATGTTTAAATATACACTTCTCAGAAGTATAAGCTCTTTGCTCCCTGTGCCAGAACACCAATATCGTCATGACGAATTGACAAAGGTAATACCACAGTTGTCATGAATACCACCAAGTATAATCATAAAATTATTAAGAGATAGGTCAACCTACTCTGTTATCAGCAGAGATCCAACAAAAAGTCAAATCAATAAATTAAATTATTAGACAATTGTAAAATCGTGGGATACCAGTATGAATTCATCATGCCTGTTAGCCTCGTCTCTGTGGTCTTCCTAAAATACATAAGGATGGTGACTTACTATGCCCAACAGTGGACTGAATTGGCTCTCCCACCTACTACCTTGGTAAAACATCTCTCATCTTCAGAATCTCACTGGCTACACCAGCTCTTATATCAAAAACAGTCTTGAGTTTAAAGAGAAAATAAAATATCTGTATATGTCTAATTTGAAAATCAAGAAAGTGAAAAAATGGGACTTCACCTTACCATAAAGAAAAACAAAAATCATGACAACAGCAGTTAGCAGAAAAGTGAAGTTTAAAATCAATGAGGAAGAAATTGAATCAGTTCAGGATTTCATCTTCATTGGTTCAAAAATTTGCAATGGCAGATCCACCCCTGAAATCAAGCATAGGATCACTCTGGGCCGTCGCTCTAAGTACCAGAAGTAAACTAGTCAGAGCTATAGACTTGGTTGTGAAAGCTGGACAATAAAAAGACCTGATAGAAGAAACCTGGATGCTTTTGGAATGTGGTACTGGCGGAAACTGTTACAAATACCATGGATAGCCATGATAACAAATAGAGAAGTGCTGGAGCTCATAAAACCAACATCACTGTAAGCCAAAATCACTAGACTACGACTAACTTACCTGCCACCCCACTAAAGAAGTCTGTGATGTTTGGAATGGTCGGTGAAATCAGAAGACGGGGACTGACAAAGAACACGCTAGCTCAACACCATTCAAGTAGATACCAACATGAACATCAAACAACGAAAGAAGCAGTTCTTGACAGGACAGATTAAATTGATTTAACCATTTCAATTTAACCATTAAATCAATGGTTAAATCAATCACTCACTATGTCTAATAAGATTATAGTTTCTTTTGATGTAGTCTATATTCACCAACAAACCACTACAGCTGACTTTTCAGTTTTTACAATCTGACTTCCCAGAAGACATTGTTAACCTATTTAAATTCATTATCAGTGTAGACTATTTTACATAGCATAAGAAGTTGTTCAAACAAATACACGGAAAAGTAATGGGCAGCCCTATCCCACCAGCCTTAGCTGATTATTTTATGGAGCATCTAGAAAAAAAACTCTTTGACACTATATTTCCTCAGCCTTGTATATTGGTTACATTTTGTTGATGATATATTTGCAGTCTAGTCCCACTCTGAGTCAAAATTATTTCAGTTCCTAGAGTAATAAACTCCTTGTACTCTCGTATCAAGTTCACTATGGATACCTTAAAAATTCATAATCCTACAGGTCATGTTGAATTTTTAGTTTATTGGAAGCCAACCTTTTTTGACTGATACATTCACTCATCCTGCACACCATCATTCATTGTAGAAAATGGGTATTATCAAGGGTCTTGTACAGAGCTCATAAGATCTGCTCTTACAATTCCCTTTTGTTAGATGAACTGAATAAAATTAAAAGCAATCTGATATGTAATGGATACAATAAAATTACCATTCAAAAAATTATTGATAATTATCATTCTTCTACCAAACTACAATCTGATGTGAAAAGAATTCCAATACCCTATCTTGAAGGAACCTCAAAATAAAAAGCAAGGATTCTTCGTTAATTCATTCTATGTGATTTCTTCAAGCCAGCTCGGAAACTGTCTACCTTCCTACTTTTTTCTTTTCAAGTACCCTGCTATTTTGGACAGACTGACCATTCTGTAGAATTGAAGAACATCAAGACTGTATTACATTTTTGGAATCCAACAAGTGTGGCCTTGCTTCTCACACTAATTGACACTATGTACAGAGTTCCTTGGAACCAGATCTGGTCTAGGTGACCAGATCTGGGCACAGTAGTCAAGATGGGGGTCTTATCAAGGCTCGATACAGAGGAACAATAACTTGCTAATCTCTGCTCGTCAAGGTATTCTTCAGCATCCAAGTGATTTGATGAGCTGATTTAGCCACTTTTGCAATGTGCCCCTTAAACTTCAACTCCCTATCCACCAAACACTCCCAAGTCCGTGGCCTCATCAATCTCCTGGAGATTGATGAGGTTCCACCAATATGATATACTGCTGCTAATCTTTTCACCCCAAAATGCATAACCTTACATTTTGGCACATTAAATTGACATCCATTCTCCTTAGCCCATACCTCCAATCTATCCAAATCGTCCTGCAAAATTTTGACATCTTTTGCATTCACTATTGCCCTACCCAACTTTGCATCATCAGCGAACAAATGAACCATTTCTCTCAGTTCCTTCCCTATATCGTTAATGAACAAATTAAACAGCAGTGGTCCAAGAACAGAACCCTGCGGCACACCACTAGTCACAGGCAGTCTTTTGGACTCTACTCCTGAGTAAACTACTCTCTGCTATCTCTCCATCCACCACCCTCCTATGCATCTCACCAACCCTATATCTATTCCCATATGTTGTAGTTTACGGATTAGAATTCCATGTGGTATCCTGTCAAAGGCCTTAGCCAGGTCCAGAAGTATCACTGTAAACTCTTTACCCTTATCCAATTCAGCCGTCACTGTGTTATAAAACCTGAGCAAGTTACTGAGGCATGATCTACCCTTCACAAAACCATGTTGTCCCCCATACAGTATCTCATTTTCATCAATCCATTCCTGTATTTTTCCCTTGACTACTTTCTCCAAGACCTTGACAATGACTCCTGATATGCTGATCAGTCGATAATTTGCAACAGTAGTCTTGGATCCTCCTTTATGCAGTGGAACTATTTTCCCTTCTTTTCACCCTTTCGGGACTAAACCAGACCCGAGACTCAGATTAAACAATATGGTCAAGGGCACTGACAATTCTTTAGCCGCTTCACGTAAGACCCGTGCTGGTATACCATCCAATCCCACAGATGTATTCACATTAAGGTTCTGTAATAGACTATTCACCTCCACTTCATTCACCACAATTCCCATATAAACTAATGGTTCCTTCATTCCTTCAATGTCACCACCTGGATGATATATACTCTTGCAAAGTGCTCACTCAGTAATTCCACTATGTCAACTGATTCAGTGACCTCCCTACCATCAGTATTCCTTAAAATCATTGTACAGCTTTTCTTTTACTTGCAGCATATTGAAAGAACTGTTTGGGATTCTCTTTAGCTTGCATGGCTAATTTCCTTTCATAATCCACTTTTGCTTTTCTTATCACACTCATTACCCTTCTGGCCTGCCCTTTATACCGGTCATGTGCCTGCAGATCACCTTTCTCCTTAAATTCCTTCCACAGTTATTTCTTTTTTTGTAACTCAAGTTTAATGGTGTTATTCATCCATTTAACTCCTACGTGATTTACTATTCGGACTCTAGGTATACAGTCAGCCATAACCTCCTGCAAATGCTCCTTGACCTCTTCGCCTATTAAGGGGACCTATTAATTGTTCATAAGTTTTTTGGTTTTTTTTTTAAATTTAAACATGACTAATGTATGCATGATTTTATGACTCATTATTGCAATTCATGTTTTGAATGTAGTTAATGTAGTGTTGGATAAAATTTATTGGAGTTTTTGAATAAAATTCTATATAATTTTTGTTACATGTGTAAACCATGAAGTTATTTAAATAAACAATAATCTGGTATGTTGCAGCTGACTTTCATGAATATATTCACCTTTCTTCTCTCTCTTGTTCTCACCCTCACCCTTAAGCTCATAGTAGCAAGGAGACCATCATCACATTCAAAACTGGCATTGAAATGGTAAGATGTGGAAATATTGTATCATCTCCAAATTGTGTTTTTCTGAGTGTCTCTGCTCTCTAGCCCACAGGCTGTTGATTCAAATCTCACTGTGTGAAACCTTTTGATGGTAGATGATTTTGATAGGAGACCTTTGTTTTCATTTTTTCTTTTTTCACACACTCACACACAAATGCAATTATACTTTGGTTCCTTACAAAGCTGTTAGCCATAAGTTTTATCTAACTGTGCTTCCACCAGATTTGTCCACTCCTGTTTACATAAGCAATTTACCTAAGTCATAGCAGTCTGTTATTCAACTTCCACTTCCACTAGAATGTTTATCTCATATATTTTCAAATGAGAAACTATGACAATTTTCTTCTCTAATGCATACTAAAGCTACTGTCTTTTAGAGATATCTCAAATATGTGCATTATCCAGGCATGTCCCGCCAATACCCCCCCCCCCCCCACACACACACTCACACCACCTGCTTGCTACTTGTGGTGAACTGTTTCTGTGCAGGTGTTTTTACACAGGAGGATGGAGTTGTGATTTTCCATTTTCTCTTAGAATTGGCAAAATATATGGTTCTTACCAGATCACTATTCTTCACTATTTTGTATGTTTAATCTCTGGGACTTATGACAGAATTCTAATGTTTTTCCATTTCTTCAGTTCAGAACTTGTACAGGCTCATCCATATATCTTTGTGTAACACAGATGCATTGCCTGCATATTTTGAGTAGCTGTAGAAATGAACTAAACTGAACAATAGTACTATGTATTGACTGTTGCATCTGTCAGCACTGCATGTCAGATAAGAATACTCTCTTACTCATTGGCAATGATTAGCATTACTTCATGTTTATTTATTTTCTTTAATGTGAATCCTACCATGAAAGGTTGCCTATTCTCTATATAGTACCAAGGGTAGACTGAGATATGGTTTACTTACTCTCTTAAGACCAAAGATGGTACTTTTTTCAAGGCCTACATGCCTCTAATAAGCAGGATGGTGATCCCACACTGAGCAACAAAAATCATTTACCAGTAACATCCATTTTACAACAACATAAATAAAGCTACTGTGTGTGGGGGAAGGGGTATTGGAGTAAGTACCTGGTGTCTTATTGAAATCTTTTCATTTCTATACCCTCAGTAACACCTCTCATTGCTTTGATGTTTTGGTTCTAACTTGTGATTGAGCCTATGCCTTGGTCCACAAGCATTGTTATAGTTTGTGGACCAAGGCGTCATAAAACAGAGTGATCATTCTCTGTTTCACTGAAATGCTGTATCTGTCACATCAAGTATTGTGTAATATCATGGACATAAATCATATTACTGCTACCATCTTCATGCTATGTGAACAATTTTAGACTATCTGCATCAGTGATTTACAGGTCCTAGTTACCTCATGTAGTATCCTATCCTAGAGCATATTATTTAAAAAAATCTCACACACACATCTCAACAAATTATGCAAATTCCACTTACTAAGTAAAAAAACACACCCAAGTATCCCATTTTTTAATATATAAAAAAAGTCAGTAAGAGTTCCATAAGCTGATCACTGGTGTGGTATTTGTTTTTTAAAGTTAAAAAGATTTTGTTTAGAAAGTTGTTTTTATTAAATAAAAAAATATTTATTTTTTTATTTGATACTTGACAAATGCATTCACAGATTAATGCATTTGTCGAGCCCTGTACACACACACACACACATTTTATTATTGTTATTATTTATTTATTTTGTTTGAAAAATGGATGAGTATGAAACTATTTTGGGATTGATTAATATGTTAGGAATATTTGTTGATTTAATAAGCTCCACTTATAGTGAAAGGTCTATCAGAAATAAGTTAATGAAATATATACTAAATTTTAGTAGTTATTCTGTTTTTAAAAGGAGGGAATAAAGCTATCATGACATAGTGAATCATACCTAATATTTTATTTTTCATTTTTTCAGCCTCTCAAAGTAAACTTGGTTTCAGTTTGTTCAGTGATCATGAGAGAGATTAGGAGGAGTTTGACCTCAGGTAATTCAGGATCCCCTACTGTCCACTTTGAATCACCCTCACACATGGGAACATTACTAAGTGGGCTGAATACTCTTAGAAGTAAAGGGCTTCTGTTAGATGTTACACTCATTGCTGGTGGCCAGGCATTCCAGGCTCACCGTGTTGTCTTGGCCTCTTGTAGTGATTATTTTCGTGCCATGTTTACTGATGCCATGAAGGAGAGTACACAGAGTGAGATATGCTTGAATGGTGTCACTGCAGAAGGGATGCGTTATTTACTTGAATATGCTTACACATCTAGGCTTTCATTGAGTCTAGCAAACATTCAAGATGTGCTTTCTGCTGCCAATCATGTTCAATTGTTGGCTGTTGTTGAAGCATGTTCATCATACTTACAAGAACAACTTGATTTGGACAATTGTGTTGATGTGGCAACAATTGCAGAAATGTATTCTCTTCAGCAGTTACGTAAAGAAGTTTATAGGTTCATTTGTGGAAACTTGCAACATTTTTCAAGAACATCAGAATTTCAGCGTTTATCTCTTTTGCAACTTGAGCATGTATTAGAATGTGACTTTCCTGTAGATTGTCCCGAAAGTGAAGTTTTAGGAATTGTTTTAAAGTGGGTAGAACATTCACCACATGAAAGGTTAAAATATGCTCACCAGCTCTTACGCAACATACATTTTTCTGAAATACCCTCACCAGAACTCACTGTATTCTCAGAGTCACCAGTTGTAAAGTGCCTTCGTGCTGCCAGCCCACTATGGGGCAGAATCTGGCATTTACCACCAACTCATCCTGCTTGGCCAGAACACTATGGTGTATCCTTGGTAAACTCTAGAGGAATGGAACTAGCTCTTCTGAAAGTTGGAGGTTTTGGTATTGCAGGAGTTACAAATGAAATTGCTTATTATCTTCCAAGTGTTGGTAAATGGAGGTATCTTACATCTATTCCTCATGTAGAGCAGTGTAACTTTGGTACAGCAGTTTTGAATAATGAACTTTACATTGTTGGAGGTTGTTTTAATCAAAGTTTACAAGAAAATGTTCATCCTTTTGGCTTCATGTATAATCCTCTGACAAACTCGTGGTCAACTATGGCACCTATGCAAAAAGAACGGTGTCGATTTTCACTAGGTGTGGTTGGTCGTTATCTCTTTGCTGTAGGTGGTGCTGGAGAATCTGGTGATGCAGATGTGCTCGATGATACTGCACCTTGTGAAAAATATGACCCTGTTGCAGATCTGTGGATGCCTATAGCACCATTACCAGGGTCACGGGCACAACATGCAGGTGCTACTTGGAGAAATTATCTGTATATATCTGGTGGGCTAGATCAAGACCTTGTGCTAAATTCATTTTGGAGGTACAATACAGAAACAGATCACTGGGAGCCTAGAGCTCCAATGTTAGCGCCACGTGCTGACCATTGTACAGTGTGTTATAAGGACAAGTTGTATGTTTGTGGAGGTTGGTATGAGGATGAAGCCACAGGTTCCAGAGTATTAGTCGATTCTATTGACTGCTACAACATTAGCCGAGATAGTTGGACAGTTGTAACTAGGGTGCCTACACCTCGCTATCATGCTGGTATTGTTGTTATTGGAAAATGGTTGTACATTGTAGGAGGGTTTCATAGTGCTACTACCTTTGATCGTGCTAGTGGAGTAGTTGAATGTTATAATCTAGAAAGTGGCGTATGGACAGTAGGAGAACATTATCCTCAAGATATCTGGGAACATGCTTGCTGTACATTATTTGTTCCTCGATGTAGGGATGATCTTGAAGTCATCCCAGATAAAAATCTTATTTAAAGTTTCTAATAAATATGAGAGTTTTGAGTCCATGTAAAGAACCTGATTGAAGGTATTGTACTGTTCAATGCTGTTGGTAGTTTTTGACAAAAGTGGTTTACAAACTAGCAATTTAAAATGGCATTGTAATTAAGAAAAACAACCTGGTGCTTAAGTTACAGCGGTGAAATTGTAAAAATAAGCAGAAAGTTATATCATTTGATTTTATTTTGTTTTAAATTATTCTATATTTTTAATGAATGAGGTCCTTTTAAAGGTCTGATTTTTGGTCAATTTATATATATATATTACATATATTAATTTATTACATATATATATATATATATATGTATGTAATAAATTTTTTAACTTGGGGATGCTGTATATTAGGGTTAAGTAATTTTATAAGCTTGGTTATTTAACTCCTAATCCCAAGTATGCAAACAATTAAGTTTGCACCTGAAACATAGTTCAAGTCTAAGGATGGTACAACACCAGGGCAACTCATTGTAAAGGTGGGTAAAGCTCTGATCACTATTCTTAGTATTTTCCCATAATGTAAAGCACATCTCACTAAAAGATGTATACTGCAATACATTATGGTGGGGTCACTACCCAGACCGGTTTCAACCTTTTTTGAGGTCTCCTCAGTGAGATGTGCTTTACATTATGGGAAAATACTAAGAATAGTGATCAGAGCTTTGCCCACCTTTACAATGAGTTGCCCTGGTGTTGTACCATCCTTAGACTTGAACTATGTTTCAAGCGCAAACTTAATTGTTTGTATACTTGGGATTAAGAGTTAAATAACCAAGCTTATAAAATTACTTGGTAACCCTAATATATATATATATATATATATATATTCGTTATTCCTTTTATAAGATTAACCACCCAAATATCTGGGATGAGATGTGCTGATGTTCTTAATTTGTGAAATACAGTATGGATTAAAATTCAAATATTTCACTTCTCTCCATTGCTAAGGAGAGTACAGTTTGAACTAATTCTCAGAATGACAGTGAAGTGGTTTTATTTTGAGCTCCACAAAACCTTGATGTTTGTGGAGTTCTGGCAACAAGTAAATTTGGAAAGCAATATAATGTTTAGATATTGTTTTAACACTCGAATTGTTGATTTCACTTCATTATTGTTTCAACTATGGGAATGCTTGAGTGGTTAACTTAAAGCAGGTAAAAATTATTTTAGTTTTTTACTAAAAAAAAAAAAAAAAAAAGAGCCATTTAACAGCTTTGTTTTCTTGACCAATATAAAAATAAACCTTCCCTTTTAATTAGTATATTTTGAAGTATAAAATCTCATTAAAAACAAACAATTACCATTAGATCATCTTACGTTAATATATATATATAAAGATTTTATTTCTGCATGTTAATATCAGTTATGGTTTCATTTCAACTGTGTAGTTAATTTTTTTATAATCCAAAATTTTTCCTACATACAATCTCAATTTGTAAGGCATCTCACATGCAATCATTCTAAAGCATTTTTTTTTTAAGTAAAAGGGAAAAAAAAAAACACCAGTAGAAAATAAACTAAACTTTGCATTGGCATTAGCTGAGTATGTCTCACTGTGGTTACTGTCTTTGGGTCTCATAATCATACATATCAGGTACAATGTGCATCCAGTATTTCTGTTTTATCTGTTCAGACTCTAATATAATTTTTACATTTGGACTGTTCAAGTTAGATGATTTTTGGTCATAAACAAAATGTCTGATGTAACCCCACATAAACAAACAGGGAACATATCAGTATGGGTGATTCTAGTTGGATATATAATAAACATGTTTCCAAAAATTTAGAAGAACAATTGCACCAAATCACTTTCCAGTTAATATGGCACTTTCACAACGCAGTTGCAAGGACTGTACAATAATTGGCCACTTAACCCGAGTTCATGTCATAATAAATATAATACACCTCAGAGCCTTATGTGCTTTTGCTGTAATTCCAGCAAAACCAAAAACCATTAATGTGTCAGAAATGCAGTAGATAATATGTTTATACAAATACTCTGTCTTATAGTCCATATAAATTGCCCATTAGGACTGCATGCCTTGTATTTGTGGAAAAACAATTGCATCTTATCTAAAGTACATATATCTTGGCAGCAGATGTGCAACAGAATGATTCTGTTCTTAATATTAGGTGGTGATTTTAAAAAAAAAAAGTCGTCTAAGTAATTTAGGTATAGGCTTTTTATGTAGATTTTCCTGTTCTTGCTCTGCAGATGAAGTTGATCTTTCCATCTTAATCTTGGATGTCCACAGTCTCTTCTTCCTGTAGGTGTATATTCTAGTGCTAGTTTAAGAATCCTCTTGTTATTCATCCTTTCTATGTAGTGCAACCAATATACAGTACATAATAATAATATTATTATTTTTTTTTTTTTTAGATAAAAAAAAAAGTCATTTTATGAAATTATAAACCTTTGACCATCTTATCAAAAGTGATACCCAGATTATTTTCTAGATAGCATTGAGATAACTTTTGAATTCTTGAAAATAGAATAGCAGTGGAACAAATAATAGTATGTTTCACAAATAATGTTATAAACAAGGCTGGTATGATGGTAGCTAGTTTGATACATTTTCTGTATTCATATAAAATACATTGGATACAAGATGGCCAAACATAAAGAGTACAAGATGGTCACTAGTAATAAAAAAAAACGACAAATTGACATCTGTTAATTCAATGCCATAGTTAATTACAGTAATACTGCTTATATTTTTATCTTATCACAACCACATCTTCACAGCACACAAATACAAGGTCACTTTGCAAGCAGGCACTATATATGGTAAACTGTGAAAACATGAATAGAAATAATGTTATGACCACACCACTAGTTAACCTTTTTTACCAATCCAGAATCCATTATAAATGAGCATACCAGATAGCAGCATGTTTAAAATATGGAGCTGAGATTTGGGTCAGAAATACAGCAGTTTGAACTGTCACAGACTGGGGACTATAAATCATAAGTTCTGAGGAAAAGAGAGAGTAGATTAGCATTGATGGTTGAGCCATAATGAAGATATTAGAAAGGTACTTCATGTGTTATTAATACAGTAAGCAAGGGAGCTGATATAAGGTAGTGCTGTCACTTAGAATTTCTCCTTTTACATTCTTAGAACAGAATGTGAAATAAGAAATTTGTAAACATGTTTTAAAAAAAAAAACACAGAAAGCCCTAGATGAACTATTTTCTAAAATGGAAAAGTAAGAGCTGTTCAAGTGAAACCTGACAAGATTCACCTTACTCTTTCAAGTTTGGATTACAAACAGTTAAAATGTTTATTTTCAGAGACTGGAGACTGGTCTTGATACAAAAAAGTTGTTATAAAATAATAATAATAATAATTCTTGTTACTGAAGTTCTACATGTATTATTTCATAATTGAAAATTTTATACATTTGATTTATCTGTCAGAACTCATTCTATGTTTTAATGCATCCACTGCTCATATTTTGCATACTACTTTGCACGTTTGGTGCACAAATGTTATTTTACCAACACTGCTGCTACTACTACTGTTTTGATATCTGCAATACTACTGATGGATTTGTTGCCAGTATATGCAAGATTAGGCTTATTTTCCACTTGTTCGTTTTTTTTTTTTTTTATCCCCTTCAGATCTTAAATTTGGAGTATAAATCCTATGTTTAGCCAGTAAATTATTCAATTACATGAAACATAACTTTTAAAATACAGCAAAGAAAAATGATATGTTTAACTTTGGAAAACTAGATTTTAATATAATTTCTCAAAATGTGAAGCTCACTTTAGTTTTTAAGCAGTAAACTTTTTTTCAGAATATATTTTACTTGAATTTGGAAACAAAAAAAAAAATTGTTAACACTCTTCTGAATATTACCATAAAAAACAATAGTAAATTACTATAATTAATACATCAGCTATCTCCCTTACTCTCCCTATCTTGTATGATGTTGGAAACAGTATAGTATAAGAAAGTTTTGGTAATCATTTAAAATATATGAAATTCAAACTTTAAATAGTTTGTTATATTAGTTCAATAGTAGAGTTAAGTAAAAGCTAATTTAATTGGAAACCATTTCTAATAATTTTATGCTCATTTAAATTCTTGTTACTGATGAACTTAAAATAGATTTTTATATGCATTTTTTTGGAATTAGAATATGAATTGCTTTATTATTACTTGCACTAATTTCTAACTTTGCATCACTTGATCAATGTAAATTTATTATTGGCTATAGAATCCAATGTGTGTGATGCTTTCATAGCACAATCACAAGGCTAGGGTACATTTTGGTTGGAAAAATTCTGAGTTCAAATCCTATGAAGATAATGACAACCTTTTCTAGGTGTTTTCAAGCAAAGCTGAAGTTAGTCTCAGATATAGTTGGCATGGGTTTTTCTCCTGGATACATTTTATTCTATAAAACAGACAAACCATTTCAAGATGCATGCTATTGAGGGTCTACACAAGTCTTTGATAAGTACTCAGGTTGTCTGCACTAATTCAATCACGCACAACAGTTTTGTAATTATGTGAGTGATACATCAGTTTTATTTGATGAGCTTTCAGGAAAAAGAGTTAGATGCTTACCTGGTCTTTCATGCAAACATTTTTAAGACAGCTCATTAATGATGGAATAGTTATTCAGTTTCCTTAAGCCAGGAAGCTGCAAATTTGTGGTGCCAAAAATATTGCATGGTTGGTCTGATCTGATTGTCATTTTCTGAATTGGTCTAGTGCTTTGTTACAGTTTCATGGCATCTATTACCTGGTCTTCCATGATAATTTTTTTGTTTGTCTAGTAATGTAGCAACGTTCTGGATTCATCATCTTTGGCATCTTTCCCTTTAATCTGTAGTCCATAGCCCATCATAAAATGTATGATAGGTTAGGTACTTTTAACTTGTTTATAATGTTCAGATTTTCATTGTCCTGAAATGTTACTTACTACCCTTTTTTGCAAAATCATTGCTAACAGTTCATAAACTTTTACCACCATTAAATTAAATTATTATTTGCAAGAGTTCATGTGTGTTGTAAATTTTGTTGGGTTTGAATATCTGATATCATTTTGTCTGTCCAGTGAGCTCCTAAAGCTTAGAATTTTCATATCCAGTTTGTGACTTGACATAATAAATTATGCTCTAGGCAGATGAACACAATAACCTACTCAGTGATGTGAATATAAATGCTGTAATATAATATACTGTAAATAGATTTCCTCTGAAAAGCTACTATCTTTCCCTCCTCCCATAAACAATTTCTGTATTAAAATTTTCCTTGTAAATTGGAGATGGCACACTGTTGTGATACATCTTTACATGTTTCTGGAATAACTTTATCATCAGCATAATAATAGTGGAATTAACCTGTAGCATCCATTTGAATACATTTTTGTACTGTGCAGTTTCATTTTCCAATTATCTCCACATTCACATATACAGATGTACCACTGATTTTCTGGTTCCTTGGTTCCAGAGCCTTGTTAGATTATCCGTTTTGTCGAATCTATGGAGGTCACATAATAATAATTCATCAGTACACCATGAACCCCTAATTATACCTCTCCCATATCTCTCAAAAAGTATGCATTGCTAGAAACTTAAATGTTAAATGTGAATTAAGTTATTAAATGAGATACATTAGTATAAATGACACAGTGGAAGTGAATACAGACTTGTACCTACTCTTGACATTACCATCATAAAATGTTCCTTGTTGATAAGCCCTCTCTTGTCAAGTTATCCAGGAAGTTGATTATTATGGATCTCTACCTGAGATCCATAATAACATTTAAGTATAATGCAGTAGAAAGATAAGATGATGAGGTTCTAATCTCTTTTATCTAGCAGTTAGTATCCTATGTCTGTAGATATGTGTTCTCACATGGCCAGTTTGCCTTTTTGAGGGATGAAAAACTCAAGTTTCTGGGAGAAAAATCCTCCACTTCTATATGAGAACCAGCTAACTCACCCTTCACTGAAAAGCCCTGATAAGGATTCCTTGATTCATAAATGAGATTCAAACCCAGTTCTTTCCAACCAAAGGACTCCATCAAAACCAACTGAACTATAGAAGGCGCGTTGGAAGCCCTACTTAGGGTGAAATGTAAGCAAAATAAGCTAAGAGTCACCCAAAATCAAGAGATCACCAAGTGCAGATGTAAATAATTAAACGAGCATGTGCACACGTAATGCACAATCTGTGACAGCCCATTGAATCTGGTTATTGCGGGAATTTCAGGTGCACTCCTGTAATTTTGTCTGGACTAAAGGTGGTGCCTGACCATCTATTGCCAGAAAATTGATGATGCACTTGTATTAAAAAACATTAATAGACATAAACCTTGGTAAATTCCTTGGTTCTTCATGCACAAACTTTTATCATTTTCTGAAACTAGGGTAAACTGTCGATAAATAGATGAACATAATTTCTTGTCAAGTATTATGTAAATACTTGACATAAATTAATAAAAACTGCATCTCAGTAAGTTGTCTTTGTAGAGTTATAGATTACTGTGCTTAAATGGTTTCAAAAATTCCTTTCGGCAGGTAACTAATAACTTGTCATCAACTTTCAAAAATATTTTATAAGAGTTAGCAAAGCTTCAATGTGATCATCCAAATGAAGCCATATAGCTCTTTTTTTTTCTTCTTTTTTTTTTGGTAGTTATAATATACATTGCTGAATTATGGAAGTACATCATGAGATATATGTGATAATTCAATCGGAAATTTAAATTAATATGCAGAGTTTATGAGACCCACAAGTTTCGGTAATGTAAAAACATAGTAATATAAAAACACCAAGCCAATTAGAAGGAAATATTAGGGATGTTAAAAGAGATAAGACTAATCATATAGAAATGTTTAAATGTCATTGCGTGGTAGCTATTTTGATTGGTATCATTATAAAAAAAAGATGGTACACATTGCATTTGTTTATAGAACATTTTTTCTCAGAAATGTTTTGACTGATGTATGGAAAAGGAGCCAGTTTTTTGTTATGTGTAAAGCCAACTTAATATCAATATTCAAAGAGAAAGAAAGTGTGCTTTCTTTCTGGCTACTGAATGCTCTATACCAGTATAGTCATCTTTAAAATATATCTGTACAGTGGCAGGCAAACAGCTGGTACACTGAATTGTCCACATCAATTATTTTAATAAAGTTGTGGTAGGTTTCTGATCTTTTCTGGTTAGTATTTATGGTGCGAATTATATGTAAACACTGCATATCTAAATAGTCAAGTAGTTTGACAGCCTTTATTAAAGCATCTACCAACACTTCCAAATTTCATCACCTTTGACTTTGTTTCAAGACATGACTATATAGTATGATAAAACAAAACATTTTGTTTATTTTACCTCCATTTTTTTTATTATTGATTTTGTTATTTAGAAGTTTGTCATTTCTATATGACTGCTGAGCTTTACATTAGACACTGTTTGCAGCTACACAGAACCCAGATTTTTGAAAGGGAAAGTTCCTTTTTTTTTTTCCCTACCCATGAAAGGTCAAACCTATTGAAGGGAAAGTTCCTTTTTTTTTTTTCCCTACCCATGAAAGGTCAAACCTATTGCATGTGTCTTGGGTGTACTAAAGAATCAGACAATCTGCTTTCCTTCTCTAGAGACCAAACATTCATTTTTCAAGCCACTTCACTTCAAGTGTCCAATAAGTGTTCTCACACCAGGTCACAGAAATCATCTCCTCCCTAAAGATCTTCACAAATATTCATGCTATAGTGGGTTTCAAATGCATAGTGTTGGCTAGAGTTACAATATCCATTTGGTCAGTCAGTCCAGCAGTTGGATAGATATATACTCTGTTGAACGATTATATGGATCTCTAAGTGCTTCTTGAACTCTTGTACACCATTGGTTCTTCTGTGGCTGTGATTACAGATGTCACTCATAAAGTTCCCATTCAATATTAGTAAATGTACACAGGAATTTTTTTTGCATTCCTTTAGAGCACTGTTTCCTGTAGTGAACTTGTAGGATGAAACTGGTTATCTTACCCTCAACCAATATAACTCTTTCCATAAAGCTGTATAAGATTGAGGTCATGGCTGTGCTGCTCAGCCTGAGCTTTGTACTTCCATTTCTCATTTGCCAACTAAAATAATATAATTACTTCAGAACTGAAACCAACAGTCCATCATTGTTGTAAAAACAAGAATTCAAACAAACAAAAAAAGAATGTACAGCAATCCCTCGATTAGTGCGCCTAATGCGTTCTTTAAAACAGGCGAATTAACTGAAAATGCACTAATTGAGTATAATAACCTATGGAAAAAAGTATAATTCGTTCCTCAAATTTCCTTTTTTACCCTTGATTTTTTTTATAAAAGAATTAGGATATGTCTCAGAGCCTAGTTAAAGGAAAACTATGAAGCTGAAAGACAATAAAACATATTCAAAATATAAATCTATTATTCTGGCAGTTATACAACTGCCTCTTCTACAAATTTTCCTGCTTCTCTCTTCACAAAGGCCAATCTCTAAGCATTGCTATTTAAAAGTTTTGGTTGCATGAAAAATATTTTAAATTTGTTTCTGTGAAATCTCTTTGGGCTTGTCAGTGATTAAATTTTCTTCATATTCTTCAGGATCTTTCTGCTGTGCATCTAAATTTAGCAGGTTGGAATCACTCAGTTTCTCAGAATGAGATTTAAATAACTTAGATTCATTTGAAAAGCCTCTAAAATCATTTGCACAATGTGGAAGAATGTGCTTCCAAATGGATTGCATATTGTTAGCAGGAATTTCATTTGACTTTGCGACTTTATAACCAGGCTGAGATTTCTCTGATTTAGCCAGAAAAGTCTTGGAAGGTATTGGCTTCCAAAAAAAGGCCAGTTTCATCGACATTTAATATTTGTTGGTCACAATAGTCCCCCTTCTTATACAATTTTCTTCAAATCTCTGGATAATTTGCGGCCAACTCCTTATCGACACTTGCAGCTTCGCCTGTGATTAGAACATTATGTAGGCTATTTCTCAAACCACCCAGCACTAACGTGAAATTCTTCTTTCCCATCATTGATAGCTTTTTCTTTCAAGGTTGCAAAGAGACTTAATGCTTTTGATTCAATAAAGTCACTTCTTAGCAGGATCCGTTTTTGGTTACAATCTTCAATCCGTGTACAAAGAAGTCTCTCTAATTCAATCATTATAATACTTTGTATTCAGCAGCTTTGCTTAAAATTGCTCTTATAGTTGATTCACCCATTTTTGTGTTCTTGTCTTATCTTTGCTGTGGACTTGCCTTGTTCACTTTCTTTATTATTTCAAGTTTTTCTTCCAATGAGATTACTTTTCGAATCATTTTCACACTTTCACTTTTTTGCTCACTAATTTTTTTACTCATGATGAAAGGTTGAGAAAATACTTTAAAATAAAAAAAATGTAAGGAAAATAATTGCAAAGGAGATACGAGATATGATCAGGAAAATGCTATGTAATTAGCA
Organism: Typopeltis vanoorti; assembly: GCF_054136105.1. NCBI lineage: Eukaryota > Metazoa > Arthropoda > Arachnida > Uropygi > Thelyphonidae > Typopeltis > Typopeltis vanoorti. The sequence goes on from NC_143557.1 coordinate 138,752,354, forward strand.
GAGGACATAAATTTGGCAGTAAAAATTTGGAACATAGCGTACATGGAAGTAGTGTGGTATGCCATTAAAAATAAGTTTGTAAAATGTTTTAAATCAGTAACTAAATTATTTCATTCTGGTGAGTGATTTTTTAAAATAGTTAGCCATAAAAAATTTATAGATAGAAAATTTTGAAAATCTGTAACATTTATTTTTAAGATGTATATAGACGCACTAATCGAATTTGGGTATTGAAAAAAAATGACCCACTAATCAGGGGTGCATTAATCGAGAAATTACTGTACACCAATTGGGTAACCATTCTAGGCTAGTATTGCATGCCAAGAATATCACATATTATACAAATTAAACAGAAATAACTGTTTCAGGGATATAACTAAGTAGGAAAAAAAGAAAACTAATTAAAATGTTTGCTTAGGATAAGACAAACTTTCAACATAGATAAACAGTCATAATGATTTAAATTAAGTTAAGCCAACGTAACACAGCCTCAGAGTTGTTTTGAACAAATATTCATATTTAAGATGACTTCTGTGAAGGAGGTGCATGCCCTTAAATGAATCTAGTTTATCCTTTGTTGAGTGAATCCAAATATGTGAGACTCCCTGTATTAGATACAGAAGAGAGAGACAGAAGGCACAACATTGAACTCAGTATTTCCTGTCGTTCAGATAATGCCAAGATTATTATTGGATATGGTTTTGGTTTTTCTTGAATGCCAGGTTTCCTCTTCCTAACATTTCTGCAGCTAAATTGTACTCTCTCTCCTGTCACTTAAATAGAACACCCATCTAATGATTTTAAAATCGGATAAAAGGAAAACTTTGTAGTGTGGACAAAGCAAATTATAACAGAAAAATCGCTCTCCTTCTTCAGGGTGAATCCCTAGAAGATAGATTTAGTCCCTAAACTTTATTAAATTAAGTCATCAGCCAGGATGAGATTATTTTTTTAAAAAAACTACTTATTTTTGGAGGACTCTTTTTATGGTTTACCACTCTTTTTTTCCTAGACCACAAATGAAAAGATGCAAGATTTTATAACACATCAGTGCTAAGTTTGGGTAAGAGGATAAGAAGAAAAAATAAATTTGTTGACATATTTTTTGAATTTCTAAAGGTTGTGGTCTGGGGAAGACAGAATGAAGGAGGGTATTCAAAAAAACAAGATAGAATGAAAGAGGAGGAGGAGAATTTGGCTCATTGTATGGAGGTGGATAGTAAATGAATGTTGATCAGAAGCTGCTCTTGTTCATGCCATTTTGGAAGAAAGTGAAGGAATGCTAATAGCCATTTCAGCAGAGCAGCGACAATGAAAGTACCTTTAGAAGAGATAAGACAAACTGAACATAATGTCTGAAAGACTAAAGTGATTCTGGGAGAGAAGGTGCTGATGTTTTCCTGTTTTTTCCTGGTTTACAAACATTCCCTGATTCAGGGGAATTTGCTGTCAGCTTATTTTATTTAGAAGAATAAGATCTGTAAATAAATTAAACATACAGCTATGATGAGCCCTTGTCCAACTATGACTGGAGCATCTTGAAGACATCGTTTTGCTTACACCGACAGGAACATACAACAGGATTTTGCATGTTATCACATTAGCAGAATAGCTTAAATGTTACTTATCAGAGTCTCCATACATTTATTCTGCTTCAGCTTTACAACAATAAATGTATGCATTATGCAATAAATGTATATAACTCTCAGAAAATCCAGTTGATCATTGACTCATATGGTCTTGACTCTCTGGGATACTATTGCAAAAAGAGTCTTTCTGTTTAGTTTCTGGCATTTCTGAGCCTGTTGCATAAATTTTGAGGAAGTTTCAACCTATGCCCAAGTTTTTATCTGTTAAAACTTTCCAGTATCCTGCTCACTGCTAAGGATAAATTCTCTCTTTCTCTCTACCTGGAGTTTATTAGATCCTGTGTTAATGTCATCTTTTCATTTTTCATATTTTGGACAAAGTGGACACTGTAGATAAGAATTAGTGAATCAGTGCTACAGCCCACACAGGGAATCTTATGTGTGGATTTGCCCAACAAATGGTTCATCACTGAACACAAAGTACTTTAGAATGACATAGAATCCATATAAATGTTTGTTCAGATCAAGCTCTAGAGCCTTGTTACGTCATCCTAATTTTAATCTGAACGATGGCTTATTTGTGCCAAAAGTGTGGTAGGTTATAGGTTGTTATCCTAAGCAACTATTTTTTGTTATATCTCTAGAACAGTTATTTTGATGTAATTTGGTTTACATTCAAATTGTGCAGCACTTGTCTGGAATGGTTGACTGTTGAACATTTTGCCTTGTTTGAATGCTTGTTTTACACTGAATATACTATTAGATTCAGATCAAAATATTTTTGTGAATTTAATTATCAAATTAAATTCACAAATTCTGCTGTTGTTATGTGCTTTCATTTAAATTTGCCATGTCACCTAAGTTTGAGTTTATTGTATGAGTCATTTTTGTAGAAATTGCAATACAGAGTTGTCTTGCTACTATAACATTCAGTGTTCATTTTCCCAGGCACTACATTAAGGGTCTCACTCCAAACAGGGAGAAACATCCCACACCATAACTCTATATACTTCACAGATGAGACAGTATGTTCTGGTAAATAGCATTTTCTGGCAACTGCCACAAACCCAAACCTGTTTATCAGATTGATAGGTGTATATGTGTGTGCGGTGTTGTCATTTAATTCCATACAGTATGTTGAATCCAAACATTGTTTGTGATAATGTTTGATTAAGCCCATGAAGCTTAGTACATTAATTTTCTGGCAGCTGCCACAACCCGAACCTGTTTATCAGATTGCTAGGTGTATGTGTGTGTGTGCGGTGTTGGCATTTAATTCCATACAGTATGTTGAATCCAAACATTGTTTGTGATAATGTTTGTTTAAGGTCATGAAGCTTAGTACGTTAATTTTCTGGCAAAATCTTTAATATATCTGATATCTAAACATCTTGATGAGAGAATCCACTGATGCACAATCCTTGTCAGCACTCTTCCATCTCTGTCAGTTTGTGGTCTACTTGGACATCTCTTGAGTTTTTTTTTTTTTTTTTTTTTAACAGACATCATCATCCACAGTTGGTCTTGAATGTTCTAATAGTACAGCAAAGACTAAATGAATGGGATCTTCCATATCTCAGTTCAGTATCTTCGATGCCCTTTGATTGGAAAGACATGAAGAATCTTATAAGGGTTTTTTCATCTGTCAGTGAAGTAATAGGTTCATACAGAGGTTTCAGGGTTTATCCTGTGAAACATATTATCCAGAAGAACACATGGCAATATGCATGCATAATACACTAACTAGCCTCGTAGTCTTAGCCGCTTTGTTTATAATTCCAAACAACCTCATCAAGTTGGTAATTTATCTATGATAACACTTCCCTGAAGTCAGCTAAAAACTACACACCCCATCAGTATTGTACACAACTGCAGTTAGTTAGCATAAATCCTTGACTAGACTTTACTGCACAACATTGTTACTGGTTTGTAGTGTGTGTGAGAGAAAAATGGAGATATCAATAATTTTTGCCATGTAGCTTATTAGTATTCTTTAATATTGTTGCCAACTAATTTAATTCAACTTTTAGCTTTAACTTTGTTGTGTCAATTTTGAGTTATTTCTGGAAATGAGTATTGGAATAGCACTCTGTTTCAAAGAAATTGAAATCCTACACATAGCAGTATGTTTCACTTTTGGCCCTTTCCATCCTTTAAGTTATATTTTCCACCTATTTTACCATTGTTTAACACACTGATTTGGTCCACACTTGATTCCAGTTCATCCCACAAGTGTTCTGCTGGAATGATACTAGAATTCAGCAGCTGCATCCTTTGCTCAAAATGTGGCACTCTAACATTTTAAAAAAAATTGCATAGTTCATTGATGTGTTAAAAGAGACATGGATCTGTTCCATAAAACTGCAACACTGTAGGAAGAATTACATGAACCGGAGGGTTACATATGGTGTTCATCCCTCCGGGCTATAATCAGTGTTTGAGACCAAGAGCAGCAGTTTCTTACATCATACCTCAACTAAACTTCATTCATTCACCCACCATCTGCCATACTCATGCCTACCCATCCATTTGGAAAAGGATGTAGCATGATTTGTTACTCCAGATCAGATGCTTCCAGTGCTCTCTAGACTAGTGATGCTTTTACACAAGTATTGTTTACACTGTTGATTGCATAGTTGATCTTTGGTTTACATGAAGCCGACCTTGTGTGCAGATTTTATGTAGTGCCCTACTAACTTTAACTGCAAGTTTTTTTGAAATGGTGGATCATGTCCACATCAGATATCTGAGCCAACTTTCCGATCTACCACATTCTCACTTTACCTTCCAAATGGAAAAGAGTGTGGTATGTCTTGTTGATCCATACCATGAACCTCCTCTGCCCTACATGTTGGTCATGATGTTTTTATATCATTATAGTCTGCACTGTTTGGGTTATATGCATGTGTCCTTTTGTAGAAGCCATCATCATCAACTAACATTACAATTCTGTAGACTCATCTAATGGTTGATTGTGTACACATCAGACTGCCAGGTATTCTATACTGTCCTTAAGTGCACCTTTTTTTTGTCTCTTGTTAAATTCCTGTCTTTTTGCTGAAGCGTGCATTTCTGTCATCTGATAATGCTGCTTTTTTTTTTACCCCTCTAATCTTCTTCTTCTTCTTCCTAATATGGAATTTAGGCCGGGTGGCCTGTTCTGGTCTCATGCCATCTCTTTCTTGGTCTTCCGATTCTTCTTTTTCCATTGTTAAGCTATATTCGGTCACTCAATTCGATAATTTAAACTGAAATATATTTTGATTTTTAATTCACCAGTGATTTGTAAACATACAACGGCAACAAGTTTGCCAACTGAGCTGTTTGGCTTCTTCAGGTCTTCTAACAGTAAGAGTAAACTCAAACTGTCTAGTACAGAGAAATTGGAGTAACACTATCGTATAAATTAAAAACAGACACGTAACATTACATGCATGGAGCATGTTGTATTAGTCACTGTTGTGTGAGCACGCTCTGTAGTTTTGAGCGAAATGAAATTCTGGCAAACTGAGCGATCTTATTAAGGTTTTCCATATGTCAGCTATTATCATTCCCTGGTTTCTGTTAATATTTTCTCCAGAACGGAGGACTACTACAGCTTCCTTGAAGTTTCTACAATGGAAATCTTCTAGATAAGGCATGGAGCTCCTATCCCAATCAATGGTGTGGTTTGTAATTGCAAAAATGAGCTAGTCCTGAATTGTCTGGTCTGTTGTTATTAACATCTACATGTTCATTTCTTAGGATTTTGAGACTTCTCGACGTCTGCCCTATATAGTTTAGACCGCAAGAGCATGGGGTGTTGTACACTCCAGCGTGTTTGAAGAAAGCATTAATGTCTTTTGGTGATCTTAAAATGTGGCAGACAGTCTTGACAGGTTTGAATGCAACTGTGATGTTTAAAGGTCTCAGAAGTTTTGTGATCTTTTTCGACACTGTACCTGCATAAGGAATAACTATGGATGATTTGCATCGAGTGATGATAGATTGTTGTGGGGGAGTTGTTATGAAGAATTCTGTTGATTAAATTCCTTGGATAGCCATTGTTTATTAATGTCTCTGATATATGAGTAAGTTCATTATAGAGTTCTTTTTCTGATACTGATAACTTCTACTGGGACGTTGGTAAATAAAGATCGAGATGCTTTTTAATTTTTCAATAAAGTGCTTTGAATTCTTAATGTAAGTATCCCATTTTCTGATATGTCCTTTTAGGAGGCTGAGAGGTGTTTGGACAATAAATATGTAGGAGAATTTCTTTCGTTGACGATCGGGCGTAGCAGAACTCCACTTTTGTGTACCTTTGGGGTGCCATACAGTCGTGGCTTCAGTGGGCGTAGTGACTTCAGATTCCGTTGTAAGTCTGTGGTCGAACTAGTCATGTTCCGTAATAGGTTATTAGTTTCCTTGTGGTTTCTCCATGTTGGGTCCGACTCTAATATGTGATACATTGATGAATCTGATAGTAACTCTGCAATCTTGGCTTAAATATGTAGTCTCTCATGTTTAAAATGACCTTGCCATTACTTACCTTTGTCTGCTTTTAAGATTGTTATTTGTTTGGCCTTTTTTAAGTTTGAGAGAACTCTTTTTTCTCGAGGTGTTATATTTAGGCTCAATGGTCTAGAATTGAAAGGATAATAGCACTTTTTAATCTAAGATTTTTTGCCGTTGTTTCAGGAAAGGTTGAGAGTGCTTTCTCTATGTTACTGATGATGCCAATCTTAGGAATATGATCCAGGGCGATGGGCAAATTAAATCTTAAGTATGTCAGTTTCTGGTTGTGCCAATATATGGTCCGAAAGGTTAAAAATTACTTTTTCATCAGGAAGGCTTGGTCTGGAGTTGTAAGTTTTCATATAGTGTTGAATTTTTTTACTAACTAGAAAAACCTTGTTGAAACTTGTAAATCATCTTATCTAGAAGCGTACATAAGTTGCTCTCTATGTTATTAGACTAAGGACTAGCCCATCATTTCACGATTACAAACCACACCATTGATTGGGATAGGAGCTCCATGCCTTATCTAGAAGAAGATTTCCGTTATAGAAACTTCAAGGAAGCCGTAGTAGTCCTCCGTTCTGGAGAAAATTTTAACAGAAACCAGGGAATGATAATAGCTGACATATGGGAAAACCTTAATAAGATCGCTCAGTTTGCCAGAATTTCATTTCGCTCAAAACTACAGAGCATACTCACACAATAGTGACTAATAAAACATGCTCCATGCGTGTAATGTTACATGTCTGTTTTCAGATTTTAATTTATACAATAGCGTTACTCCAATTTCTCTGTACTAGCCACTTTGGGTGTACTCTTACCTTTAGAAGTCCTGAAGAAGCCAAGCAGTTCAGTTGGCGTTTTATGTTTATAAATCACTGGTCAATTAATAATCAATGTATATGTCAGTTTAAAGTATCTTCTTTTTCCACTTATTTTGTATCTGTATAATATTTTTGGTGGTCTGCTGTTGTCCATTCGATTTAAATGCTCTATACATTTTTGTTTATACTGTCTTATGTAGTAATTAATTGGTTTTATATTCAGGGATTGTAAAATTTCTTCATTTGTTTTATGGTCCCACTTAGTATATTCAGCTGTTTTTCTGAGAGACTTCATTTCTGTTTGAATTTGTTTTTCATCTTTCCTTTTTATGGTCCATGTTTTCTTCCGTATAGTAGAGTTCGTTTTGACAAGACATTATATAGTCTGATTCTAGCGTGTTTTTGTACTAGGGATGGCTTAAATATATTATTTATTATGCCATTTACTTGGATAAAGTTTGATATTTTTTTGTCTGTCTTTTCTTCTTCATATGATAAATCACATCCCAAGTATCTGAAAGTATTTACTTGTTCTGATGTTTTATTATCTATCACTATTTTACTTCTTATTGGGTTTTCTCCTTTGAATGCCATTATTTTGTTTTTTTATTTAGATAGTAATATATTGTTTTGAGATATCATTTAATGATTTTAATTGATCTTTGTAAATCATCTTCTGATGTAGCTAATACTATTTGATCATCTGCAAATAGTAGTGTATCTTCATTTGTGGGGTTATTTGTATACAAATGGGTTATATTGTTTCCATATTGTTATAATTTTATTTATGTATATATTGAAAAGCAGAGGTGAGAGGGTACATTCTTGTCATACTCCTCTTGATATATCTTTCCATTCTGAGGTGTGTTCTAATTCTATTTTATTTCCTGTATATATTTCTTGAATGGATTGTAAAAGTTGGTGTGATATATTTAAATTGGTTAATATTTAAAAAAAAAATTTTGTCTACTAATTTTGTCAAAGGCTTACATGTGTTTCTTTTTGAGATTCTCTTCTCCTCTCTATTAATGAGTCTGTGCAGGATTGGCCTTGTCGGAAACCGTTTTGTTCTTCCAGTAGTTTGTCCTCTACAATACTGCTTAGCTTCTCTTTTAATATTCCTGCATATATTTTATATCCAGTATTCAGCAGACTAATTCCCCTATAGTTATTGCGATCTCCTTTATTTCATTTTTTTCTTTAATAATGCAGTATTTTATCTGTGTCACAAATGGATATTATACTGATTATTGCATCTCAGATAACAGCACTTCTTTCAAAGTTTGCACCTTTTATTCATTAACATTATAAGCTGTATACTTGACTTGATAATTATCTGTTTGCCTTATATAACAGTAGACAGGCTACATGTGATGGCAGAAATATACATATCAATACATATATGTATATAGTGTTTTTCATGATTTTTTTTCAGTGGAATGTAATGAATTTGTGACAGTTATTGTATACAAGAATTTGGAAACAGGGGAAGCAGAATAAAGAAAGTCATCATGAAAATGGCTCACATGAGTAAAGCAGGAATGCTCAAACAATAGTTTTGTCACTGTAGTTGAGCATAAAGCTGCCCAGTTGTGCACTTAGAATTCTCTCTCTCTCTCTCTCGCACTTAAATGCAGTGGATTGGAAACCCATGGAAAGGTTATTACATTTTATGTTAGTGATGACTATTTTTTGGGAATATTGATAACTTTCAATATTTGGATTAACCTAGCAGAGAGAACCACAAGGTGTCTTCACCCCCCTCCCCAAAGCAAGCATAATATTTAGCAAAGTTGGTTAACAGTTTATTTTTCATTTATTTAATACTTTATTGTTGTTTATCACATGCCTTTCTGGACTAGCAAGAACATAACATCATCATCATCATCAAATTCCTGATATGTATCCTTTGGGGGGAGGGGTACAGGATAATTATGATGGTACAACATGACAAGAACATAACATTAAAACATAAATTTATCATATTTATAGTGCAATACATACATACTTCAGGATAATGGGAAAAAAAATGTTGCAGTAGCAGCTTATATCACTGACCACTGGAGAAATAAAAAAATGTTTCATCTGCAAATGAATTTAAAATGTGGTATCACTTCCTAGAAAAGAATTATAACAGAAGGAAGCTTATTTCTTTTAAGTTATGAATTAATGCTCTATCACTATACAGAACCGCAAGTTACTAAAAGTTAAAGCTGTTCATTGTTAGTGATAACAAGTAACCTTGTTCTCTTAATGGGGGAGCTTATATACACCAGTAGGGAGTTGCCAAAATCTTAATGAGTGGTTCTCTATAAATCTGATTTAAGGATGTGCCTCAGTATATATTTTCTGTATCTCTTTCTCAAGTCCATTTAATAGTATCATTTTTCTATTCGAAAGAAATTTATAAAGATCTGTTAGACTTCTGTGAAAAGTCTAACAGATCTTTACTAATGATGAATACTAATTTTTTACATAATGTAAATGTTCATTTTCCAAAATCTCAACACAAAACTTTACCACTATCTGTTGTAGAAATTGATCTTTAATTGAAAAACTTTCTTTTCATTTTAAGTGTATTTTATATACTGTGTTGTCCACACTTTTTTTTTTTTTAACAAGTTCTAAAATTATTTCAACAACTTAATGCTCCATGAGCCAGTGCAAACCAGCTGAGCTATTCACTGGATTCAACTCTGAAAGGCATTTGATCGAATTCATCCTATCCTTTGTTATAACAAAGTAACGTACATTAATTACAAACCAATGGCACACATAATTCTTTTATCACTTAATAATTACTTTTATAATTTTCTATTTATATTGGCATACTTTCAAAGTTAATAAATTAATATTTAAAGAAGTACCATAATGGCTTTTATTCGCAGAGGGAGTAAGCACAGCTTCTTTAACATTTTGGAAATTGGCAGACAACCAGTCTTTACCCTTAATCAGCAAGGATAGCTGAGGCCAGAGTTATGAATGATTTTAGAGGAGAGAGAGTAGAGCAGAAAGTTGTTGCCATTTTGTGATCCTAAACTCTAATAGGGTTTTGTCTGAAATAAGGGGTTTCACAGTTAGTTTCTTGAGTTGTAGGATTAAAAATGAGTTTCTTGGAGGAAAAACTCTTCTTGTGCCAAAGATCAAATTTACACATCCATGAAGGTGTGTAAATCTGTAGTATCTGTAGTACCATGGGTGGGCTAAGGGAACTAGCTTTAAAAAAAAAAAAAAATGCTTAGAAAAAAGTTCTTTCAGTGACTAGAAGAAAAACCTACAATGTCTCTTCTGGCACATTTAGCACTATGGAAGCAAGCATCGTTTCTAGAGGGGCAATACAGGCACCTATTAATAAATTGCTATCAAATTAATAACAATTACAAATATTAAATATTCAGTAATATCTTAATGAATATTTATATTATAACTAATGCTTCACATCACACTCTTAAAAAATTTTATCTGCCCACTCTTGTCAGTCAGAAAAGGAGATAAGCTACATATTAAGGAATGGATGGAAAAACAAAATGTGTGTATGCGTACATGTATTTTTTTAATTATTTTTTTAATGTAGGAATTTGTTTAAGAGTCCATTTGTTCTGCTAGATAAGTCACTTATTAGATTCCTTGCTTTCTTCCTTTATCCTAATGTGAAAGATGTGATTGAAAAATTTCATGTTGAAAAGAAACCAGTTTTACAATCCATATTCTTCAGTTTGGGTGATTGTTGAAGAATGTGATGTATATCAAAGTATTTAAAAAAAGAAATGTGCATGAGACAGAAATCTGCTTTTTGCATTTATTTCCCTTCTCTTTATCATAACAGATAATCAGAAGTCATTCATACTACCAACAGTTGAACTGTAATCTGTTCCATTTCTTCTTGATATCTCTTTCATTTTATAGGAATTTGAAGAATAACTAAATATGTTGTTCCAGCAAAACAATTTCTTTAAGTTGAGTAGAGAGGGAAGTCTTGGAAGCAGTTCATCTGCCATTGATATGTAAACCGATAAGTGAAGACTGGAAACACAAGTGACATAAAACATAATTTTCATGAAATGCACAAAAAATCATTACATTTTTTTTGTGCATTTTTTACAGACTAGGCCATCTGATACCTAAGTGCCAAATTCTGCATGATCCTGCACAGTCAAAAATTTGAACTGGGTCACATGCAGTTTAAAAGCTCAAATTTTCACTTTTGGTCATAAGTGTTTGTTATATACTGGAAAGAGGTGTATGGAATTTTTAAAAAGAGCAGCAAAGCCCTTTGAAGGAGAGTAATGAAGACAAAATGATTTTTAAAAATTCACATCTCAAAAATTGCAATGTTTAATTTATTCCATATTACATATTGGGATTGCATTAGTTATGATTAAAACAGTGGAATGGGTGTTGAATTAATCTTATAAATTATGAATGAAGAAATATCACAGTATAAGTATCACATTCTTTTATATGCTCATTGATTATATGGATTCTGGAATGAATACCTACCTCATTCTTATATCTTTTCTATTTTTAGGAGGTAAAATTTAATTTAATTTTTAGATAAGAAATTTGAAGTTGTCTTTTGGAATTTCTTTGGTTTTTCTGAGTGCCAAATTTGACTTATCGTTTTTGGGATTAGGGTTTTTTATGCGGCTCTCACCCCCATGAAGGTGTGTAAATCTGTAGTACTGTGGGTAGGCTAAGGTAAGGGTATGTATTTGAATAAATGAACACCCTAAATGTTAAAGAAATAACTGAAATAATACATATAAATTAGGAAAACTTCTGATAAATTTTCAATGTAGAAGATGATTGTAATTTGCCAATATGCATTAGTAAATCAGATTGATATCTAGCAAGCTGGAACTAGCCAGTTCCAGCTTGCTAGATATTCCATAATAGGTGGCAGAGTCCTGTATATGTAACTGTCATTTTAGAGTTCATCACATAAACATGTTCGTGCTGGGCACAACACAGATTGTCTCGTTTGGAACGCACCCATGGGGTGGGATGCGACAACTCTTCTCATATTTTTGGTTTGCTCTCAGGCATGCAGTGAATCATTATGTGGGTGCTCTAGTTAGAAAGACTTTTTGCTTTCCACTTATATAATTCACTGATAATTAAGAGAAATTCTGTAATTGTATTTTTCACTTTCTACATTGTAGGTATACATGTGAAGACAGTTCATGATATTAGTTTGACATGAAATTCTACTGAAAAAACTTGAAATCGAATATATAAAAATGTGCTCATATCAAAGTGTTAAAGGATGCTACAAAGTCAAGCATGTTCCCTCCAGGTGTGAGACACACGTGAAATCATAGCCCGGTGTGAACATGTTGAACCTCTTATTTCATTTTATGGCCCAGATTCTGTTGTATATCAGAAGTCTTGTAGTGATTATGGATTCATACATCACCAGTTGTTCCTGTTATTTAGGTTCAGGCTAAGGTTTACATTTAATACTTTGACATTTGTACTACCACACTCCTTTCTTCTCATTCAGTTCATTTTCAACAGTTTGTTGTACAAATTATACTGAATGAGAAGAAAAGGATGTAGGTGTGTGAATTTGTTTTCTCTTCCTTCCTCTGTCTTTCCATCTGTGTTCCTTGTTCTTGCTTTCTGGGGTCATAATGAAGGGAACTTTTTTCTAGTTTGCCAGTTTGTTCCAAATTCACCTGACATTTATTGTTTCTTTTTATGTTGTTTTCATTTGTCCACATGTAGCATTAATGTGCTGTAGGTTCTACAGCCTCTCATGTTCAGAATTAATATTTAAAAAATTAAAAGAAAATTTTAAAAAGCTTTCAAAATTCTCAAATAAAATTCCTTCCCCTCCCTAAAATTCGTAGCTTAAGTTAACAGGCCCCAGCTGTGAATGGCAATTAAAAAATTGGAGCAATCAGTAAAGAAATGAAGTTAGATAAATGAAAATTACATAAGAATTAAGTGATTTCTTACTTTAGTATGTATATTAATCCTCTTAAGAACTATGTATGCTAATGCTGTTCATTGTTATATTAGAGAAATGCTTTAACAAACCAAAAAGAAAAGTATTTAATAGTGTTCATCTGTTTGTATCGTTAACAAATTTTAATGGAAATTGATGATCTGTTGCCACTTTTGTCTTGAATTACCTCACTTTATCACTAAGTATGTATGCCTTAATTGAAAAAGGCATCTTTAATCTGTTTTTAATTGCAGTTACTCATCCAAAATACTTTGTAAGGAATTTCAGCACCTCAGGTAAAAGAGTATGTTCAGTTAATTTAACAAAGATGTGATAATGGAATAAATGCATGTGATCTTGTTAATGGTCGAAGGTTGATAGTAATGGTGCTGAAATAATAATTGTGAATTTATCAAACATTGGAAGGGTTAGGGTAATTTAATGCATATTTGCTCTATTTCAATTTGTGTGATAGTGTTAGAAGAAAACTGTGCCTTTATCTGATCTACTGAAACAAATCAAGAAAGTGGTCACAGATTCGACATTAAAGACAAATTTTAGTTTTTAGAGCTTGTTTGATTTATATATATATTTTTTTCCTTTAGAAAAACTAAAATTGTTGATTATTCTTATTGGTTTATATTCAGTATTAGTTTCATAATTATGTACGCTTTATGTAAAAATGTGTATGTATCTGTACATATATATAAATATATATATATACATATATATAAATTCAAAACTATTTTATGCATATATATATATATTTTTAGTTTACTAACCAGACCTTAGACTCTCAGAGTCACATTAGAAATTACACGTTATAAATACTAGAAACGAATTGTTATATATTAAAGAAAAAGAAAAAAAAAATCGTTACCTGAATGTGAAGTAATTGTAAAAAAGAAAGAAAAAAATTCAGATCTCATACCTACACATTACTTTTGCTAATTTCTCATTTACTTGATGGAGTTGAAATTGTTTTATGCATCAGAATTGAAAATAATAATGATATGAACAATTTTTCTTTAAAAAAAAGTTATTTTGTACATCTGCCATGGAAATGTATTGTGTATAACTGTTGAGGAGCTTTATGCATTTCATTTTTGCCACATAATGGTCTCACGGTTATTTTACTCACAATGAATTACCTTGATATTATGCTAAAAATTGCTCTTCTCCTGAGTCTTTATATTACTTTGTGTTTTATTTTGTCGTACTGACTTGGTAATGATTCTAATTATCAAAGTCAGCCAGAAAATTCTGCAGCAAATAGATAAATTTTTATTTTTCTTTAGCTTGTGTAAAAAGCAACTGGTTTCCAATTAGTATTGTCTTTATTTTGTGATTGGAAGTTCATTCTTCATATCAAATTAAATAATTATCTGCTTATGAAGTCATCTTAATCCTCCTCCTTTTCAACACTAAGGTACATTGAATATTACCAAAAAAACAGGTTTTGCTTTTGCTGGTTCATTATGAATTAATTTACAATGCCAGTGACAGCAGCAAGACCTGTTTTTGATAATATTCAGTGTGCCTCATAGTTGGAAACAATGAAGGTTATGAAAGATTATGCATTCACAATCTTGAATGCTTGAAGGGAGCCAAGCACCTGAAAGATCTGATTTCTCTGCTGTTAGCAAAACAGATTTTTGTTGTATTTGTGAAAGTTCTCTTGCTTTATCTTAAATGTGTTCTTGTCTCTCTCTTTCACACACATGCACAAGTATGGAAAGTTAAAAATGCTGGTTGTACTTTTTAAATAAGAATAGAATGGCATTTGACAGTTTGACAGGAATTTATGTAAGTCCCGCTTTTTCTTTTGTTTATATGCGAGGCTTTATATAATGATGATAATACAAACAAGTGATGAATTATTGTTTTACAGCAAAAAAGTATTTATAGTGTGAGACCATTATACCACTAGTAGGGGTTAAAATTTTAGCTAAAAGGTAATTCAGTATCTTTTAAGTTAATTTTCTCATCATATAAGTATCTTATTGTAGGCATAGGTTTCTGTGGTTTAGAGTTCAAAAGAAAGATTTCGGTATTGTGACCACATGTTTATTAAGATAAATAAAGATAAACAAACCTGAGAAGTTTCGTATGTCGTTTGACTTACATCTTCAGGGGTTACAGGCAGTGACTTAACAAAGGGCTCACGTGAGCCCTTTGTTAAATTTTTCTCAAATTTGCGAGCCCCTTGTTCTTTTTATTTAATAATCTTGTAGAACTAGAAAATACCACCGTGGAATGTATACATGCTGCTATAATTGCTACTTTAAATTCATATGGATTTTCTGATAACTATATAAGAAATCGTCTCATTGCATTTTGTTCTGATGGAGCTAGTGTAATGTTAGGAAATAAATCAGGTGTTGTAATCAAACTTCTAGAAAAATTTCCCAACGTTGTGATTGGCATTGCGCTCATTGTTTACACTTAGCATTAGACGATTCGATTACATTAAAGAAATAAATCATTTTGAAATATTTATGGATAAATTATATGCTTTTTATCATCAATCCCCAAAAAATCAACGAGAATTAAATACGATTGCAAAAGACCTTGGTATCGAAATTTTAAAGATCGGCCGTGTGTTTGGACCACGACGGGTAGCTTGCAGTTTACGAAAGTTTACTTTATGCAAGCATTTTGCATCGAATGATAAATATAACGGCTTTTTAAACCACCTTCTCAATTTGGAATTTTTAAAAGATCTAGCATTAATGATTGATATCCTACAGGAATTATATCTGTCAGAAGCTCTACAAAGTCGCAATATAAGTATTATAAGGGCTAAGTTAGGCCTTTTTTTTTTTTTTTTTTTTTTTTTTTGCTCGACGATGCGAGCCCTTTGTTAAAATTTTCATAGCTCACCACTGGTTACAGGTAACTAAAAATAACATCTAATGGACTATTTTGAGTAATTTCTCCTTTCTTGTGTTTAAACTTTTAGTTACCTGTAACTCTTGAAGTTGTAAGTCAAACGACATACAAAACTTGTCGGGTTTGTTTATCTTTATTTATCTTAATAAACATGTGGTCACAATACCGAAATCTTTCTTTTGAATATAAGTATCTTATTTGATTCTTTTATAAAAATTTTCATAAAGATGTACAAAATACTAAACAGGTTGATAAATCAAATGTGATGCATTTAGTTAATATCAAAAACTGTTGTATTCACTGTTCTTGATTATTCATTTTGGGCACAGAATTCCAGGTGCAATCCTATTTTTTGTATTCTTTTTAGCCAGTCTTCATTCATACACTTTTTTTATAAATACAATCAAAACTTTTCTCTGTAAACATGAAATAAAAATTAACATTCTTTTCTTATGGATATATTTAAATGATTTGATATTTTAAACTTACCTTTCATTTATGCACTTTGTATAGGATGCTGTCTGTAAATTTCATAACTTAACATAGATCCGACTAAATTTTGTTCTTTGTTCATTATGATGCCATCTTCAATGTTTTGTTTCAGTAAAAATTCAAGCTGTTTGTTTGAAAATGTACTACATTTAAAAAAATGTATAAATTATTTCAGAATTCATATATGCAACAGGAGTGTCGAATATACACCATAACAGCTACACCTTCCTTGAGACTTATCAAAATTGTTTTTGAGATTTTCCAGTTCATGAATAAGAACTAACAAAAATTTCTTCACTGTTAACAATGTACATCAAATTGTAAGTTGAAATAAATAGTTCAGTATTTAAATGATTCATCAGAAGTTGCAAATTAGGAATTAAAAAACTGAACTTAATATTGAATTCTGCTTAATTATTTTCTTGGGTTTTAATAGAAATTACAATAACAAAGCTTCTTCTCTTTGAATCTTTCAGTTCAAATATTTAATTTCTTTTTTATTTTAATTAATATCCTCATTTTGATCAACGATATTAATTAAATATGCATATGTTATTGGTTTAGATTTATGACTAGGAAATGTTTGACACTCCTGAAAATCAAATATCTTTATCTTTCCAGTATAAACTAATACAGCACAGTTCAGCAATATTTTCATTGGTTTTAGTATTCTACATTATGAACAAAAGTATTCAAATTTAAAATTATATGAATATCCTGTTATATACAAAATGAGATGCTTGAGACAAATCAAATTTTAGAGTATGTTAATTGCATCTATGGCCTGATTGCCTTTATATTAGAAGTATCCAGACATTTTTGAAAATCATTGAATGGATTAGTGATTTCTTTTGTTCTCACGTGTTCGATTATTAATTAGGATAGAAACTAGTTGATTTATAATATCATTTGGAATGGTTGTGATTGGGAGGGGGTTGACTTGACTGTCCTACTATACGTATACCTACATGCTAAATGTTTAGTTTTATATTGAAAATGTGGAAAAAATAAGCACCCACCTGGAAGACCAAGGAATAGTTGGCTCGGATCCTTAAAAGAAAGAGGCAAATTTCCCCAACTGCATTATTATATTCGAGAAGACGAGAAATAGAACTATTTGGAGACAGGTTGTATAAAGGGGGACCCGACCCATCACCAGACAGATAAGTTGAAGATGAAGAAAAAATAAATTGTCCTTTAGGTGAATTGCACTATGAAAGGTTGTAAACCTATAGTATATTAGTATTGGTTGGGTTGGCTAAGGCTAATAGCAGCTAATCCAGAAATCCTGCTCTAGTGACAAAACATGGAACGTTTCTAAACCATTTCAGGCCTCCAGTAAGCATGGTGGTCGTTGCGCAAGATCAAGTAGCTGAATACCACCTATAGTCGTACCCAACTTATATGGGTTAGTTCAAAGCAATGTATCACGGATGGGAGTCATTTCAAGTGAAATTGTCAGAGGGATTAAAACGGCATAATTTTTTATTTTGATGAAAGCAAGTTATTTTGTCACTATATTCTTTAAATGGGAGACTTTTTCTTGCCAGCCATTTTTATTGTTTTCATAATTTTGGAAGATACTCAAGACAACAAATAAGAAATCAGAAATTCCAGATTTCTTATTTGCATTTTTAGGCTTTTTTTTAAGATGGCAGTCACCTGCTATTCCAAGTGCTCTTTTTCCCTATTTTGTACTCTGCTCTGTTAGGTTCAGGATTGAATTCACAGGTCAGATTTTTTTTATATATATGTTTAAGTTATACATATAGCAGAATATGTCTACCCAAATTAGTTTGAGGGAAATGTTTCTTATATGAAAAAATTCTCTTATTTCATGCCATTTTCTAAAAATTGTTCTTGATACATTGGATTTATTAAATGCACTGAAAGTTATGATTTAAAAAAAAATTGGGTTTTCTTAATTTTCAAAAGGCAGTCTAGGCTGAAGAGATGAACATAACACTGTGGAACCAGTTTTGCTTTATAGCTGCCTATCAAGGACATCTTGCATAAGAAATTCCAAATTATCTGGTCTCCCATGTAACTTTTTTGGGGTTTCAGCATCAACTGTTTTGATTATTATTATTATTTTTTTTTTTTTTCATTCAAAAACTGTTCCAGTCAAGATGATTTTGGGCAGACCTGCTCCTCTACGTGTATATTAATTGGAATAATGAAACACACAAAATTCAGATTTGTGGAAACCCCAGTCCTGCAGGATAGAGTAAAAATGGGAAAAAAAGTGCACACCTTGAGCAAAAAATGACAGTAAAAATTAGAAAGTGGATAATCTGGAAATAATGCGATTAATTTGAAAATGCTCTGAGACTAAAAATTTTGGGGATCTGCTGAATAAGAATAGCCACCATAATAAGATGCCAGGAAAATCTTTTAAAAAATTTATATATATATATATATATATATATATAACTAAATAAATTTACTTTCATGAAAATACAAACCTATGCAGCCTGAATTAAATTTTTAATATGATAATTTCACATGGAATGACCAATGGATCTGTGGGCAGAATGGCTTGCTGATTATAGTTTTTTAAGATTGGAGATCTCTGGCTTCTCTGATAGAAGATTTATGTAGTCTTATTTTTTAATGAAAAAGCTCTATATCCAGTTACATCAAAATTTGTTTATGCAAAATGCGAGATATATAGACAGACTGATGTTCAGTGATAATATACTTAGAAGTTCACTTTATAACGTTAACACACATACACAACTGTGCTTAATAGTTTATACTGGAAATAAAATTATTGTATATTTAATGTATTGCACACTTAGTTATGGCTTGTTTTGGCTTCTTAAAAGAAGATACATTACATCTAAGTGAAATAAATCTTACAATTGTATATCATATGTAATTGTATGTAAATTAGAAAATGAATTTTATATTTAGATGTATGTCTGTATATCTTTGCAATTTTAAACCCCTCCTACCTTTTTTTTTTTTTTTTAGAGAGAAAGCTTTGCTTTTAATTATGAACCAACTTTTGTACTACTATAAGCAATAACTAGTCATTATTAAAAATTGTATTATTGCACTATTTGAGATTTCTTTATATGCTTTGTTTAGTTGCAAAGGTGTGAAAGCGGTTGGTAATGGGATAGAGGGCCCTCTTTTATGGCCTAGTATGTGCCATTTGCTCATATTGCCGTCCCTTCAGAGCACTAACATTATTAGCCACTGTGTGGCTCCTGCATTCGTGTAATTTTGTCTGGTGCACAGTGGAACCAAGTTCCTGTTTAACTGAAATAAAGTGCATTGCTGACAATAGTTGTTTTTGTGATCATTAAATGTATTCTCTATCATTTTACATGCAAATCCTTAAGTTAAAAGCTTTGAAAGTTTTTTTTCACTTGGTTATACTATAAGTTAAAGATGCCAAGAAATTATATTCTTGGTTTCATCCTTTATCCAAGTGTAAAGCAAACTATGACTTCTTCATTACTTCAACCTTGGTATCACTTCTGGGTCTGACTTCCACTGATGAGACCTCAATAAAGGTTGAAACTGGTTGAATTTGAGTAGTGGCCCTTCCCATAATGTTTAGCATTATATATGTCCATAAGGACATGTGCTTTGCATTATGGGATACTTAGGCAATTGATGTGAAGTCATTAGCCTCTATATGCAAGTAGTCCGTGACGTGACATATATTGCCAAGGAGATAGTTTCTTGGTAACTTTAATTTATAGTATAACCAAGTGAAAAAAACTTCCAACATCTATCTGTAATCCAGAGCATTTTAGTAATAAGGTGTGACACATTTTGACTACTTACTTCTGCATTACTTCATATACTAAGGCAATTAATGTAAAGTCATTAGCCACCATATACAAGTATCCCACTCGTGAAGTGACTTCATTTGCAAACTTTGTTTGCTTACACTTGGATAAAGGATGAAACTAAGAATATAATTTTTTGACATCTTTAATTTAATTAATGCAAATACTTAAGGTTGACACTTACATGATCCTTTTGGGGAAAATTAAATATTTTTTGGCAACTGCTTCAATTTTGTAAAAATTGTGAAAAATTGATGTTTGATTTACATGCAAAAAATTTTCCTTTATTATTATTAAGATTATTTTCAATTTTGATTTTGAGGACCTTGGGTGGTTCCACTTGTCAACATTGTTCTGTACTTTCAATGATAAATGGATATATATGAATTAATATTAGAGCTTAACCATGTAAGTTCATTTTTATATCAAGTTTCACATCATCCCTCCCTCCCCATATCACAAAATCCCACATAAAGATGATGACCTACTTCAGTTCTTTCCTGCTTGATTTGTCATCTACCCATAAATCTGGGAACCATCTTAAAAGTAATTAGCGAACTAAAGATACTATAATTTGGCATTTTTTTTACTTTAACTTCAATGTCTTTTCCACTCGAATTTATAAAATAAATTGTGAAAAGGTTTTTCAGTCAAGTGATGTAGTACAGTATGATGAGAATATATATTATATATAAAATGAATCAGTATACTTGACAAGAAATGTTTTAATCCATATTTTACCCTAGTTTGAGCTGATAAAAATTTAGAACTGTTTCAGCAAGCAGATAATGGAAAAATCAGGAAGATCTTATCATACAGGATACAGTTCTAAAGTTAGGTCATCTCGTTGACGAACTTCTGCTGCTGTTAAATAATATCCAGTCCTTAAATCGTCTATAACAATCAACAATATCATAACAGCAAGCAGACTGAAAAAAGCAGTCACTAAAGACCTCAACAGCTGACTTTGTCACAGATCATTTTGGTATTCAGTGGCAATTTCACCTGCATACTCCTGTTGTTACATAATCTAAGGTAAAATATGAATGGAAGCAAAATTAGTTGTTAGGTATAATATTATTTATTAAAATATACTATATTACACTGAATACACTGGTTCTCGTCCGATCACCGAAGTTAAGCAGTGTTGGACCTGGTCAGTACTTGGGAGGAGTACTGCTGGCTTTTGCTGTCCTGGTTGGCAGAGCAGATAGCATATCCGCTCTCCAGCCTAAAGGCTGAAGGTTCAAATCCCACGGTGAGCATGGATGTTCGTGATTGCCTGTGGAAATATCACATTCCTGATTGAGACACTTTGATAATCTCATCTTGACCTCTTTTTGACCGGTTCTGGAATTAGTTAATTTCTGGCACGGGCAAGATGGTTTTTTCCCCCAGAAACTCAAAAAAATTGACCATAGAACCTACACTATTTTCATACAGTAAACTTAGGGACTATGACATAGTGACACTTGTAAGCCACCTCTCTTCAGCATGCATATAATTAGTGATAGCCTTGGGCCAGCTATCTCTAATTTGCTGCCAGTGGAGATTACTGCCCCATCACTCCCCAAAAGTTAGATACGGCTAAAACAGCCTCGCCTACTCCCTAATGGAAATAAAAGGAGTTAACTGATTTCTTCTCTGATCTCATACTGCTTTTCACCTAATTGCAGAAAAATTCGTCATACAAATTTGGAATTATGATTTTTTCTTTGTTCTTTAAATTATTGAAACCAATGTAAATAAATATCCTCCCCCCCCCCTTTGTTTTGTAATCACACAAATTTGTTTATCCTATAATATGCAAGAATTGTGGGTTGATAAAATATTTTATTCTAGAAAATATCTGGGTACAGTTCGTTCTAAGACACAGCGAGAATGAAAAAATTGTTTGGTAAAGAGGGGAGTGAGAGAATTCTTAATTCTAATGAATACTGACCACAGAAATATCTAGACTCCTAGAGAATGCAAGCAGACTTGCTAATGTGGTTAACTAACTGGGTTGTATATTTCCAAATGAAAGACAGTTTCAATCCCATTGTAACATGGATGTTTGCAATTATTGAGGTTCTGTTGCTATGCATGTTAGTAAGAGACTTTTAATATCTCATTTACAACCTCGTTCTGCTTAGTGAGAAGCGAACATGGTGAACACAAAGCTTCGCGATGATTAATTAAGCATTTTGGATCTCGTTAGTGCAAACAAGCTATTCGGAGCTGTTAGTGCATTGGCTCAGATTGGATATCAAGGAAAACATAAAGATCTTATCTGCGATTTTTGTGGCAGCGTACACGTAATGCAAAACTCAATCATAAACCTGTGTGCCTCTATTCGGTTCTTAAACCTTGGAAAGCTCACTGACGGTCTTGGACAGTGGTTCCCAGCCTTTGTGAGACCGCAGCCTGGTAAATTCTTTTTTTATAAGATGAGGACCCGGTCCCAACAAATTTACTCGTAAATACCTTTCCAAATTTTTTTTTTGAAGTTCTTACATCAAACCAACATAAGTATTAATAATTAATTATGCCATAATTAATAATTATAATTATTAATAATAATGTATACTGTGTGGCATGTTGACAAATATAAAATTACAATTAAATTAGTTAGCAATCAATGGACTAATGAAATCTTGTAGCATATTGTAATTTTCTCAGGCCAACATCATTAAATTAATTTGTGCTGATTTTCATTGACATATCCCATTCTGATCAAAAGTTTTATTATTCAGTGTAAAATTGATTATTGTATTATTAAATTGATTTTAATGATGTTGCTTTGATAAAAAACGGTAGTGAGAAAAATATTTATGCATCGTAACTCACCATAGAAGTCAGCAGAGCAGGGGAAGCAGCAGAAGGATGTCCACTTGTCGGCAAAACACTTATCACATACACACACCAAATATTTATATATGAGTGTATGTAATTTAATAAATAAAAATGTATGAATCTCAATTCTAAATACTAGTTCCAACACTAATTAATATTTTGAATTTAAAAACGCAGCCCTTTAACACAGCAATTATAAGTTATTCAAACTTAGTTTCTTTTATTACAACTGAGTTTTTGAAGGTTTTAGTTAGGCTGGTGAGACTTTTGTTGCTTTTCTGTCCGTTAGCTTATTAATTGTGGGATGAATTGAAGAGATAGCCAAACGGAAACAGTCAGAAGTTGCAAACGGTTCCACTGTTTCGTTAGAAGCACAATCATAGCAAAAAATGCAGTTTCACAAAGATATGTGGTGGAAAAACAAAGAAGAAATCTCACTGCTTTCATGTAAATTTGGATATTCATTTTTCATTATCCAAAATTTCGAATTACTCAGAATTAAAAGTACTTTCCAATCCTTTGTTCGATGATAATTCAATAAGTTGAAGGGGTTTCTTCATGGGAAAGGGCTGTCTGTTTGTGTTCAAAAAAGGGGTTCCCAATCCACATATTTGCCTCCGGGGATCTTCATGTTCGTGAAAATACTTTTGTTGTTGTTGTCAAGCGACAACAACATCTTCAAGCGGGCTCCAATAATATCTGAATCAGAATTCTATGAAATCATCTGCTTCCATAACATAATCTGAGTACTGAAACATTTCAATGTTTCTTTCTGCAATCATATTAAGCGTGAGTTTGTTTTTGAGTGATTCGATCTTGTTTCAAGCATTAAATATTGTTGTCTGGATTTTAAAGTTTAAATTCAACTCATTTATATAAGAAAATATGTCGCTGAGATATACCAGCCTGGCTATCCATTTCTTATCCCGAAATTAATGGGACAGGTCACTTTTCTTATCAATTAGAAACAGTTCAACTTCCTTTCGGAGTTCATATAAGCTCTTGAGAACTTTACCACGGGACAGCCAACGAACTTCCGAATGGAAAAGACGATTCGCACAATGCTTTTAACAGTCTTGTATTTAAAGTAATGCTTTTTATATAATTAATAATTTTAACAAACTGAGACAGGACTTCATTAAGCTAAGAAGTCATTCTTTTGGAGGCCAGGTTTTGCCTATGAAGGTAGCAATGCGTTGACAGTAAGTTATTGCCCGCCATAGCCTTGATTTTAGTGATTAAACCCGAATTCTACATGGAAGACTGGCAGCGCCTTCAGTACAAACTCCAACGCAGTTTTTACATTCGAGACCTCGCTCTTCAATGAAACCATTTAAAACTGTGAAAATTTTACTGCTGGTGGTGTGCGTAGGTAATTCAGAAACACTTAAAATGTCTTCCTTCATGTCACTTTCATCATGGTTGGTATATCGTACATACGTAAGTCAAATGCTGTTGTTCTGAATATCTGTAGATTCGTCCAGTTGTAATGCAAACAATTTCGATTTTGTAAATTTTCCAATGAATTGCGTTTCTGTATCTTCTGCCATATCAGATACCCCCCTTTCAACTGGATCATTCGACAATGGGATGTCTTTCATTTTACTTGCGGCAGATTGGCCTAATACTTTATTACAAGCAGCAATCAAAGAAGGCTTAATGAGTTTTCTGCCCGATGGAATGCTATTTTTTTACATTTAGCTATCTGTAATGATATTAAACAGGATTCCGTCAGAAGTGAAATGTCAGTGGTTGAAGCTTGGGAAATAATTTTCTTTTCTATTTTAAGTGTATCTCTTTTACGCATAAAGAATTCAATAGGTTTGTTGGCTAGATGGGAATGTTTTGCGTTGAGATATCGGGTAAATCGCAATTGCTTCATATCCCAGAACAGTAGCACAAATGACACATTGAAGTCGTGGCAATTTGTCAGTGTGACGGCATTGTATAAAACAAATTTTAAATAGGTGTCCAAGTACTTACGAGTGAATGCAGACTTTTTCTTCTGTGTGCTGGTAGTTTTCCCCTCCTTTTTTACATCCTGGAGATCGCTTTGTAGGCTGGAGGTGGATGAATCACTATCTGTTGCGTCACAAACTCCTTCAATACAAGATTTCTTAACACCAAAATTAAACAAAGTGCCTCGTCTCTTATTCATATTAGAATTTAAATCTGTATTCCTATTACTTTTAAATATTCACAGCACTCGGGTTTCGAAACAAGCACTTACACTTCAATGCGAACTTGCGAAGAAACAGTATTCAGTATTACTAGATTTGAGAACCGGATACAGACTACCTTGATCTTCAATTTCAGTGGAAAAATTTTATTTATTCTTCCTTGTTGATTGGTCACTAACATTTGCAACACAGGTGTTACAGTTTTGAGAGCAGAGGATATGCCATCCATTATTGTAATCGGCTTGCAGGCAATTTTTATGACCTGTCATAAAAATTGCCTGCAAGCCGATTCTGGTATTCCCTTTCCCGAATGTTGAAAGATTTCGGTCTGAAAGTTGCAGATCATTCATGAATACTTCCATGTTTAAAAATACGCGGCTTGGTTACAGACATTTGCTACACAGATGTTATTTAGGTGATCTGGGTCTGAGCTTTTCGACACATTCACGAATATTATTCTCCTCAGAATATTTCCACTATAAAATATTCATGAAAAATGCTTAGAAAACTCAAATGATAAATTCCAGGAGAACCTCTCCCAGCCCGGGCGATTGAGAAACACTGGTCCAGGAGGTTGCCTGACCATTTTCCACAAGATTTTCTCCCAACAATTTGCGTCAACAGAAAAAACGATTGTTAAAAGTAATTCAGGACCCATGCTTAGACAACAACTTATTCGCCAAAGGAAACATCAGCCACCTTTGTAACCTCATTATGTCAGTTCATAACTACTGAAGCAGGAAATTAAAAATATGCGGTTAGCCTCAACGTCTAACAACTTCTGTCACCATATGTCACCAGTTCGGGCCCAAACACATGGGGGATATGGAAAGAACTCGCGTCTGGTGAAAATGACTGGGATACGTCTATGAACAGAACTAATAATGGCGAAGGCACTTAAACCCCCCTCCCCATCCTAAATCAAGTGTGTGCCAGTTCGTACGGAAACTAGATCGTTAATTATTATTATTATCAACAGACCTCCATTGAGTCGAGAGACTCATCGTGGAAGGTCTCATGCTCACATACACAGCTGATCGTACCTCGACTTAAATGCATTCATTGTCCCTGCACTCATCACACTCTCAGACAATGCATTCCAATCATCCACCACTCTCCATGCAAAAAATATATTCCTCACCTCCTTGCTCACACTCTCCTTATACAGCTTCCAGTGATGGTGTCTTGTTCTCTCCCTGTCTCCAGATATTCTATGAAAAATCTCATCCAGGTTAATCTGGTAGTTATCCCTTACCAACTTATGTGTCGATCATGTCTCTCATCTTCCATCTTTCTACTAGGCTGTAATTTGCATTCTCTCAATCTGTCCTCATACTACAGATTCTAGAAACCAACTTAGTCAACGTCTTGGAACCATCTCCAATAAATCAGCATCCATTTGAAAACCAGGTGACGAAATCTATGCACTGTAATCCATATGGGCCTAATCAAAACCTTTTACAATGGAATCATAACATCCTTACTTCTACATGTCATTGTTCTCTGCATCATTACTATAATCCGCTGTGCTGTCCTCACAGTTTTAGCAAAATGTCCACGAAATTTCAAATCCCTATCCACCATAACCCCCAAATCTTACATCTCCTCCACCTCCTCTAAAATATCTCCACCAATCCTAAACTCTGCATCCCATCTTTGCTTCCCAAATTTTAATACCTACACTTTGCAACATTAAACTGATATCAATATACACTTGCTCATGCAGAAAATCTATTTAGGTTCTCTTGCAAAGGTACAACATCTGCATATCTCATAATTCTCCCCGACTTTGCATCACATACAGAAAACTATATATTACAATTTAACTCCTTTTCAATGTCATTTACATACAAATCAAACAACAGTGGCCCCAAAACAGACCCCTGGGGCGCTCCACTAGTGACTTTCCTTTTCTGGGATGTCACTCCCCATACACAACCTGCTTATGCCTATCAGACAGCCAATCTATAATCCAACGCACTAATCTTCTATCCAATCCCATCCTGTTCCAATACTATATCCTCCTCAGAGTTTATCATTCTCCCATTATCACTGACCAACATCATCCTCCTATAATCATTCTTCTCTCTACTGGCTACATATCGAAAATTCTATAGGATTTCTTTTAGCATCATTTGCTAACTACTGCTCATACCGCACTTTTGTGACCCTTGTCAAATGAGTCACCTTCATTGCTTCCTCTTCCATTCATCTTGTGCTGACTCCACAATGCCCTTTTCTTCCAGATTGCACTCTTCACCTCTTCAGTCATCCATTTTACACCTACGTTATTTAATTTTCGGACTTTTAGAATAAGCTCAGTCACTGCCTTTGCCAGATACTTCCTGAGTAGAGACCAAGTGGCACAGATTTCCTTCCCATGGAATTCCTCATTCCATGATATTGGTGCAAGCTGCTTCCTGATTTGGCCATAATCACTTGCCTTATAGTTCCACATAACTCTTTTTCACAAAAGTCCTGGTATGGCAGGTCATCACCCAAGTGATAACTTCATGGTCACTTTCACCAGCTGGAGGAAGATGTGACTTCATCTACAACAATATCTAATGAGATAATTAAACCCTCGATCCATGTGTGGCCTCTTCGGTTTTTTCTTATGCTGTCTCTTCATCCCAATCTATATTACCATAATTGAAATTGTCTATAATGATCATTCTTTTCTTATTAGCCTGACCAATTTGCCTAAACATTTCCTTCTCACTACACCGCACTAAACATTTCATCTTATCCACCTCCACTTGACACCATACTGCGAAAGACTATGTATCCCTTCATCTCTATTTCCGTCAGAATATTATCCTCGTTCAAACCATGCCTCTTATACCATTTTATTTTGGAGGGGGGGGGGGGAATGAACTCTATCAACGCTACAATTTCGAATACTTCTAACATTTGTAAACATACACACTAGCTCATTTCCTTTCAAAATCTTCGCTGACCTCAACTCCTCAGTAACATACCTGGGCAACACATTGACTACCTTACCTACCACACTGTTATCTTTCACTCTCCTTAACAGCCTGACATCCCTCCTTGCATTCTTCTTGTTACGAGTCAAATCATTTGCACCAACTACCAACTCTTTTGCTCCAGTAGTTCTCTTATCTACTGCCTTAATCATCCTGCTCGATTATGTAAACAGCTGGAAGAAAAACGTGAAAGCGGCGATGAGGCGAGGACCATTCACTAAAAAAAAGGGCAGAGAAGGGTGGCAAAAATCAAGCGCTACTAATAACTACCCAGGAAACCAAAACGCACGCACTGCATAAGGAAGGTGTTCGGATCACGAGGTTAACGCCAATTCCTTTCATAAATATTGTGCAGTCTCAGTTCAAAACTCGGCAGTGTTAATTTTCAGAAATTTAAACGTATTAATTATTTAAATTAAGGGGATATTAAATCCCACATTATTTCAATCGATTATCACGTTATCGCAATTTAAATAATTTTTACATCGCCGAATTGAAGCCTCTTGGCACTTTATTTTAAATAATTTATTGGAAACGTATTAACTTTCTCAAGAATAATCAATCATTTGGTGATTACTCTTGAGGAAGAACCACCAAATTCTCAACCAACAAGAATTGCTTTCTTCCAATCTCACCAGGCTCGTGCATAGGCACTAAGGAACTGCAGCACCCCTAATTTTTCTCGATATATAAATATATTAATTTATTCATATTTGCTTGTAATATTTAATTTTATCATCAACAATCCTATACAATTCTCTTATTTTGTATAAAAAATAATAAAAATCCATCTTACAGCACTTAGGAGGGCGAAGGACGCCAGTATCACATATTGCTACGCGCGCAAGCGTATGCATGTCATAATGAGATGCGAGCTATTAGCGTAATGCGGCACTGTCCCTCGCGCAGTTCCATTGTTGTTTACATGCAGTTTGCGCCAGTAGTAGAGTGTTCGTAGTGCGTGTTTACTCCGTCTCTTTAAATATTTGGAGATTACAATTAAAGACATAACATTTGTTATAGTTTTTATTTTAGAACATTATTGGGGTTATGATAATGGATTTTATTTTTAAGTAATTTTGAATTATACCAAACTGTATAATTTTATCTATAATAAACAATATTTTTTCATGTTTATTTTATTTTTTTTTTAAATTTTTACCATAATTTTGATTTTTTATCCACGAGCCGCCACTTAATCTCACACAACATCCAGAAAAGTTAATATTTATCTTCTTGAGATTACTTGAACATCAGATCTATTTCTCTTTCTCTCTCTCTCTCCTCCCTTAAAAATATGAAAATTATTCCTTCGTAGGCATCCAAAAATTAGGCTTTCTGTTTTGCCGAAGTCGTTATTTTATTTCCGAACTATTAATAATCCTACACTCGCGAATTTCGGGTGGTACTCGCTAAATGTACCATCCTAAAATACTTGACTCGGTACAGAAAGAGAGTAATTAGATTGACTCCATGTTCACACACAGAACAAATTTCTCCTCCTATCACTTATGCTTCTTCCCTCTGGAACGGTCATCCATCTTATGTGTTTTTTAAGGAGTAAATACAATTCACAATTGAGTTTTCAAATCAAATGTGAACAAGCTCCTTATTGCCCATCTTAATTCCCGGTACCAACGTACCACTTTACTCATCCACTTGTACATGAGATAATTGAAATAATTTAAAAAATTTTTTCTAGCTGCGTTTGGTTGGATGTGCATTGTCAAGGGTATCTTCAATGGTACCTTTCCCATTTATCTCACTAGGCAATCAGCAATGAATACTTTGAATACTTCATCTCCATCCTTAGATCGCTTATCAGAGGTTTGGCTGAAATCCAAACAAATGGTTGCATAGCCCATCACGCGTTCACCCGAGACGGAGGTGGACCAAGATAATATCACGCCCCGGGCAAATTCCGTGTGTGATGCCCCTAATTCTTTTTAAGTACTTTCTAATTGTATACTTTTTTTTCAAATTATTAATAATTTCATAACTTCATTATTTGTACTGGCGTTTGCACTCCACGGCGCTTGACCCCATGAAGGAAGAATTACTTTCGAATCTAGTAGGCGACTAGAGGAAATTTTCCTAAGCCTTTTTTCGACCGGTTCCCGAGTTAGTCGATCTCTGGCACGGGCAAGCGGGTTTTTTCTCCCGGAAACTCGGATTTTTCGTCCCGTAAACTCAAGAAATTCGACCGCAGAACCTACCTACACTATTTTCAGACATTAAGTATATTGTGTGAGGGTTAAGGACCACGAGATGGCGGCACTTGTTGAGTCGCCTCTTCACTGCCTGCTGTTTAATTAGTAATAGCCTCGGGCCAGCTATTCTCTGATTGGGTACCAGTGGAGATTGAACTGCCCACTCAGTCTCCAAAGGTTAGATAGCGCTAAACGGCCTCACCTACTCCATATACGGAAAAAAAAAGGCGTTAACTAATTGATTTTTTGGTAAAAATGATCACAAACAA
Source organism: Typopeltis vanoorti (assembly GCF_054136105.1). NCBI lineage: Eukaryota > Metazoa > Arthropoda > Arachnida > Uropygi > Thelyphonidae > Typopeltis > Typopeltis vanoorti. The sequence continues at coordinate 138,782,891 of NC_143557.1, forward strand.
AATATATTGATTTTACACTGTAATTTTAATTTAATCAATTATAATTTAGATATATTTTTTCTTGATTTTAAATCTGCGAAAGCTTTCATTCTTTCACTAATGTCTATTTTCAGAGCAACAGCATTTCCAATAGATAACAAGGCTAAAGAATTTAATCTCTCATTCCCCATTGTCGATCGTAAATATGTTTTGATAAGTTTTAATTTGCTAAAACTTCTTTCAGCTGTTGATACCGTTATAGGAATTGTCAGCAAAATTCTCAATGCGACTCACGTATTTGGAACTATATTCTGCAAATTGCTTGCTTTTAAAAATTTAAAAAACTAGGGCCTTAGAGGGTGGGAGACGACAAAGGGGCATCTGTGGATAATGATAAACGTAGTCGTACGTTACATTATTCACAAAATGTTTACTTTTAAAAATGAAGGAAAATTATTTGAGGACCGATTTGATATTAGCGCACGACTGCTCTTTTCAAAGTTAAATAGGAAAAGTCTTATTTTTCATTGTAAGATCATGAATACATGAATTCACGCTGCAATCCCGATTCTAATACAATTTTCGAGAAGCTTATGAGTGGTGCCATCTATCGAACGCTATTGTAATATACTCATTGTCATCCGATTTTTAATGATACTTTTCGAAGTATTGAATAAAATATTCTACAAATTTATGATAGCGTATATAATAGATTCTAAATATCAAAATTAGCATTAAATTTATATAAAAGTATTCTGACGTTTGCTGAAGAAAGTAATTAATTACCCTTTATTAGTATTTTGTTCAATATATACATGAACTAGTCAAATATTATAGCAGTTGTAGCGAGCAACATAAGAATCTTATTATAAGAATCATTACAAACAAAATTCGATAGAATTATTAAATAGAACACATTCTACTTAATTTGAACAATGTTACGACTGTTCACACCTGTGTAGGCTGCAGAGGAAGGTACTAGCAGGTTGTCCTTACTCGTAAAACAGATATAAATTGTAAAGGTATGCGTACGCTTTTGTAGCCCAGTCGTGAAGATGTGACATATGACTTTTGGTTAGAAAGAACTGCGTTCAAATCCCGTGTAGAACAAAGAATTTTTTAGGAACTTTTCAAATGAAAGTGAATTATCTGTTTTTGTTGTTGTTGTATGGTGGCCGGTTGCCCTCTCCAGGAAACTCGGTTTTTCCTCCAGCAAAATAAGCAAACCAGCCAAAGAACACACGCAATTAATAAATTCATGGCCCAGAGTTGTTTAATCCGTAAGTCAAAACACATTTGCTTCTCTGAAATACATATTGAAAGACAATATTTCATCATTGTCAAAAGTGAAATTTCGTGGGCAAAGTTGTGACGATGGAAGTAATATGAAGGATGAAAACGCAAAAATTCCAATAAACTGAGTTAATATTATTAGACACACCCAACTTCCTACTCACACACACATGCTGTGTGTGTGTGTGTGTGTGTGTGTGTGTGTGTGTGTGTGTGTGTGTGTGTGTGTGTGTGTGTGTGTGTGTGTGTGTGTGTGTGTGGCAATTTAACGCAATAACCAGCCGACTGTTTCATTTTGTGGAAAGTATGATAGTGCGGCAGGCTGGTCATATGGATGCAAATATCGCAGGGGAAAAAAGCTGCTATTCTGTTTATGACTGTTACTGTTAGCAGCATAATGTGGCATTTCAAAAGACGTTCTTTGGTCCACGAACATCAAAATTATGTTGCAATACTTCGTTGCCTGTTCAGTTACAAGATCTCAATTAAACGTCATTTGTGATGACTTGTTCCAATATGAGATAACTGAGGAATGCAATGTAGTCTGCAATCGCCGACAACTTCATTCGAAGTTTCTACGTCCTGTTCCGAAGGCTTAACTCAGTATTGGTCCCTTTATGTTCAATAAGCTGTTAAGAAATTTCTTTCCCAATATATCTGTTTTCTTACTGTGATACCACTGATTTCACCAACATGAGAAGTATTGAAATGGTGCCTTTAGTGTGTGTGTTAAAATCTTTCTCGTAAGTACTACCTAATGTTCACCTTCTTTGTAGTTGATGCAGTCTTTAACATTGTATTCAGAAACGGAAGAGTGTACTAAGCTCCGTTTAGCAAGCGGTGCTTAGTACACTCACTGTAGCCCTGGTGCATCCGCCCCTCACTATTAGAGAAGTTCATTGCTTACGAACCGGCTGGCATCCGGTACACGCGGTGATTGCCCGCTCCCTTCTAAACTAAGAGATTTTCCTGCAATGTCCTCGATTGGATATTTTGCCTTGAGGATTCTGTAAATCGACGCAGCCAGAGATTTTATTTGAGATCAATGCGATATTAATTGGTCGAAATAATTAGAACAAAATCACGCTCGCTATTAATGAAGCGGCTTGCTGTCTCTCTCTGTGTAATAAAAAAGGTTTGCTTTTTAGTTGATTTCAGCAGCGGGTGGTGGCCACTCATCCACGTCTCCATGGCAACGATGTAGTATGCGTATGTACGGTAATCAGGGAGCACTGATGCTATAATGCAAAAGTATTATCATGATTTTTTTAAGGCGAATGACATTAAAGAAGAACGGGCAAAGCGCTTAAACGTTTGACGCGGTATATGCGAGACAAAAAACAAAAAAAAAACGTGTTGGTGTGTGGCCAGTTGGCATATTTTGCAGGGCGAAACATCCTCACACCGCAGTGAAACTTATTAACTCCACAAATGGAGTAGCAGGGATTTCTAGGTCCCTCCAACTTTCTTTTCACGCGATGTCCTTTGAAACCCGAGAATTTTTTCTTGCATCCCTTAATCTTTGCTAAATCTGCCAAGTTCCCGTATCCCTGAACTCCAGGTTTCGCTCCATGGCATCTGATGCTCACATATGCACTAATTGGCCAAAATAATTAGGGACATCTCTATGGTAAATGAACTCCGTCAGTAATGCGATTAACACGTCACAGGCAAAGGCTACACACAGGCAGTCTATTTGAGTTCAAGTGCGTTATGTGGCTTCCAATGGGGAGATGGTAGTGAGAGTTACGTGGGACGGTTTCCCTGCTAAAGGTAATGGAGAAGAAAACATCAACTTTCGTTCGTCGAACATGAGGCTGGAAGCAGTTGATTGATGCAAGAAGCTCATAAACTCCAACAGGAATACCACAATTGGTCAACCGACAACGTGGTGCCACCATGGACTGAGAGGGAAGGCTTCCGAACACAGAGTGTCAGACTCCCAAAGTTAACGCGAATACTGTTCTGATGGATCTCACAGCACACGATCATTTAAACTTCGTCCAACATAAACAAGCAGCTGTGGCTAAGATGAATGAAGGAACAGGGATAGACGCCAAAAGACGAGAGAAAGATCGCATTGAATTCTGTTAATTCTGTTAATATCTTCTTGGCACGTTTAGGCCAGTTGATACAAGCACAACAAGGGCTGAATGATACAGCTTGCATGCATATTATTGCCAACCAAGGATATCCATACACGTTGACCATTTTTTCCTCTTTGTAATGGAAGCTTTTCCAACAGGATAATGTACCATATCACAAGACACACAAGTCGTTCAGGAATGGCTTCAGGACAGACGAAAGTGATTTTCCAATGGCCTGACCCACCCACGTTGTTAAAGTTGGGATGTGATGAAAGGAAACGCTCTTAATGGACACCTACCGCAAGCAAATCAGACGAAACTGTAGAAATTCATATCTCTCAGTCGCAATATTAGGGGAGTGTTTCAGGAACCTTGTGAAGTAGTTTTGTATGGAGGACGCTCAATGGTGGTCCAACATGCTGTTAGATGAATATCTTTAAGAGACTAATCCTTCAGCGTGTAATCTGTATAATAATAATAATAATTTATATAAGCCTTTAAGCAGAAAGTATTTAATATAAGATTATCACAGCCTGCATATACCTGAAGTAACATCCATGACGCTAAATCACCTTGCTATTAAAAAAGCAGTACAACATGGCTCATAGTTTTGTACGATAATTCCACCTAACGAAATTCGCAGGCAGTGCACATCTTGCCACTTCATCTATCACCTAAAAAAGTTCCATGTAATAACATGGAACTTTTTTAAGCGAGTTAACGCCTCCAGTAATAATGGGGAAAAGAGTGGGGGTTGTCAGACAATCACAAACAACATACTCTAAAGAGGAGACGTGACAGAGGTATTTAAGTCATTAAAGGGGTTTTATAAGATTGACACCGAATACTTTTTCAGTGCATGGCAAGAATAAGAGAGAACAAGGAGTCACCAGTGGAAATTGTGTAAGAGAGTGGTTGGCAAGGATGTTAGGACAAGAATCTTTGCTTTGAGGATGTTGAATGAGTGGAAAGGGTTGCCAGAAGTGGTTGTAAGTACGGTATTTGTCAATGAATGAGTTCAAGGACAGGTATGACAGATGCTGTGTGAATAATAGCTCATGTATGAATAATAGATCTCCCGCAATGGGTTTGTTGACTTCATGAAGATACCCGTTATAATAATAATAATAATAATAATAACATTTCAAAGTTTAGGAATCTTTCAGTTTTTTATTCTTGCTTCCAAATAAAGAACTTTAAGTAATTACTAGAATTTATCTAAATAATAAAAAACGAGATAAACTGTATTATTATTATTATTATTATTATTATTATTATTATTATTATTATTATTATTATTATTATTATTATTATTATTATTATTATTATTATTATTATTATTATTATTACACTCTCTACATCCCCACACCCTCCAACAACTCATACGGGTCTTCTGTGAGATCACATCAGATACCCACGCTACTCAACAACCTACCAAGAAATTTAAAACACATAGACAACTACAGAACATTAAAAGACGAACTCTGGAAAATATACCGACACAGTTAAGAAACCATTAACACTAATATACACATCACAAATCACCAGCATCCAATGTCTACATTTCATCCATAAACAGTAACAACAACATAAATAGCGAAGGCTAATCCCACTCTCTTCATAAAAGCTAACCCAAGTTTCGAAGTAGGTGGGATTAACTCGCCTCACTCATCCACACGTAATCCTTATAAGCAAAGACTGCAAATTATGTAACAAAACAGTCAGTACGGTGTATAATAATAATGAAGATGCAGATATGTAAAAAAAGTATATGAATTTGTATCAAAAGAAAAAAAGATTGAAAAGAAATAATGTGCTTTAAGCTCTGAACAGTATAATGTACAGAGCATCAAGTGTAATATGCATTAATTGTAAATATGTAAATAACCTGTACGATGAAAATGGAAAATTCTTATTTTATACATAATGTGTAAACATGCAAAAAAGGTCAGTAATAATCATATGTATGTAATTTATCTGAGACATTATCATATTATTATTATTATTATTATTATTATTATTATTAATATTATTATTATTATCATCATCATCATCAAACAAAGAAAGTCCGAATTGGATCAAAAACAGCACAAAATCCTTGGATAACACAAAACTTAATCCTAGAAATACACAGAAAGGACGCTTTATGGAAAGAATTAAAGCCATATCCAAATAACACAACTTTAAAAACTGAATATAAGATAACAAGGAATCGCCTTACAACACAAATCAGAAATGCAAAAAGAAGCTACTACAGAGACAAACTAACCTCCGCACAAAACAACATGAAACAAACCTGGCATCTGATTGAGATGCTAGATTCTGTTCCCAACACCACTGCCTCCGAAACCATAAAACACAGCTTCATGAAAGACGCAAAACCTATCCAACAACTAGCAAATGACTTTAACCAATATTTTGCAGACTCCATCCAAGAACTTCACAGAAATATTCCCCCAATCACAAAACGAGACCCTCCACTTGGACCGCGATCAAAACAGACATTATGGTTCCCAACCATAAAAGAAGCAGAACTTCTCTCAGCAATACATCAAATCAAACCAAACAAAGGCCCAGGAATAGATGGTATCAGACCTAAAGATATAAAGCAACATGCAACTAGTATAAGTCCTATCCTACTAAAACTAATAAATAAAATATTTAAAACAGGACAGATACCAAGTATGCTAAAGACCGCCATAATTACACCCATATACAAACAAGGAAAAAGAAATTTAATCAGCAATTACAGACCCATAGCAACATTACCAATTATCAATCAAATTATGGAGCGGATCATACTGAAGAAACTCACAGCATACACTGAGATCTTTAATATTATCCCCAAAACACAATATGGTTTTCAGAAAAATAAGGGAACAACATCTCTCTTGGAATATTTTACAGACGTAATTAATACCGCCTTAGACAAAAACAAAATAGCCATGGTAGTCTTTATAGATCTAACCAAAGCATTCGATACACTCACACATCAAACCTTGTTAGAAAATCTGAGGCATGTTGGAATAGATGGGCCTCTTCACAGGTGGTTTACAAACTACCTCCAACATAGAAAGCTATCACACGCATCGGATCAAACCGAAGCAGAGAGCTACCAGTAACATGTGGAGTGCCACAGGGAGCTGTACTCTCCCCAACTCTATTCAACATTTACACGCACGATATTAATCCGTTACCAGTCAAAGGTAAGATATTCCAATACGCAGACGATACAGCAATAATATCCATCCATAATAACGCAAGCATAGCCCAAACAAATATGCAACATGATATAAATCTGATCATAGACTGGCTCACGAAAAACTCCATACACATAAACTCAGAAAAGACAAAATTAATGATATTCAGAAATCCACTGACTCGACCAGTTGATAACAAATATATAACCATCCAACATCCACTTTCCAACATAAAAAACACACAGAACAGCAAAACCACTACAATCACTCAGGTTGAAACAATACGATACCTTGGAATTTACCTCGATGCAGATATGAACTGGAATAGCCATATAAAACATCTACACAACAAACTCCGAACAATAAGTGGCAAACTCTACAGATTAAAAGACATAGTTCCCATACGCCTAAAAACACTAATTTACAAAGCACTATGCCAAAATATACTAAGATACGCGATAACAACGTATGCTTTCTGTGCACCCTACAAATTAAATAGACTAATGTCGCTACAGTACAAAATGACAAAACTGATCTTTTGGGAACAAAGAGAAAATCATGACCTTATAAACATTACAATGGCAGAACACAAAATACTGACAGCAAAACATTTATGCCACTATGCAGCCTTGCTAAAACATTATTTCGATGCCAACTACAGGACAGTTAGAAATACATACCGTATAACAAGACCTCAGACTACTAATTATATCACATATAAATACAATAATCACTACGGAAAGGCCACGCGAAACTTCTACATCCCAGACATGATAAACAAATTACCTTTTGAATACAGAAACCTTACAAACTACAATAGCCTGAAAAGAGCTCTAAGGACATACTAGGAACAAGAAACACGCACCCAAAATACCATACAAACTTAATGAAACACAATAAATTCGCTCAGGCTTCCAGTTCAGCGACGCATCAGTACATTCCAATTTATTGTGTGTGTGGGGGAGTGCGCGTGCACGTGTGTGTGTGTGTGTGTGTGTGTGTGTGTGTGTGTGTGTGTGTGTGTGTGTGTGTGTGTGTGTGTGTGTGTGTGTGTGTGTGTGTGTGTGTGTGTGTGTGTGTGTGTGTGTGTGTGTGTGTGTGTGTGTGTGTGTGTGTGTGTGTGTGTGTGTGTGTGTGTGTGTGTGTGTGTGTGTGTGTGCGCGCGCGCGCAAATTTCTGAATCATAGATTCCTCAGCATCCTAACACAGCAAAAAAAAAAAAAAATACATAATAACCAACTGGTGTCATCCTCAGATAAGCTTACATTTAAGCTTCGAGGATGAAAGGAAAAAAAAAATAGTTCTCATCCAAGATGTATCAATGTAACGAAATGCATGTAATGTACGTATCACAAGAAAACCAATGTATGTATTATATGTAAACCAATGTACGTAATGTAAATATCACATGTAAACAAATGTAAGTAATGTATCATATGTAAACAAATGAATGTAATGTATATAATAATTGTAACAAATGTATGTAATGTATATAATAACTGTAACAAATGTATGCAATGTAAAAAAAAAAAATATTTTAAAAGTAAATCATGAGTTTACACCGTATGTTTGTGAAAATAAGGACACATAATATTCAGATTGCATATGTGTAAATACTGTTGTATAATCACACCTTTTCAAACTTGAAAAAAAAAAATAGTAAACCACAACATGTAATATTATACAACTTATGTAACTCTGAACAATATAATTGTAAATTACTATTATGACTGTTATATAAAAAAAAAACTGTTGTCATCATTACTATTTAAATCTCATTATATGTAGCACAAAGTGCTGAACCTTGTTAAATAATATACTGAATAGATGATCATTGTACATATGTAAATATTTGAAAGAACAATAAAAAAATAAAATAAATAAAAAAAAATTATTATTATTATTATTATTATTATTATTATGATCTATTATTCAAAAATTCCGTGAAATCTTCAATGTTAATATTAGAAGAACAGGTGTTGTAAATATAGATGCAAAAAAGTATTATTATCAACATTTTAATTGAAATGCAATGTAGAAAAGGAATCACATATGCAGCACTTAGTGCTGAATTTTGTAAAAATTACAAGTTGGAATGTCACTAAAGATGATTATTGTGATTGTGTAAATATTTCAGAAATCAATTAAAAAATTATTAATTATTTATTAAATTATGAAAAAATTAAATATTTTACTAAATGAATTAAATTTTACTAAATGAATTAAAATTGTTAACTGCTGAAGCAGGAAAATGACATGGTCGCATTGATCGAATCGCCAAAAATTTTGAGTTAATTAACCAAATATACTTGCTAAAGTTGCCAACTACTTGACTGGCAAGTAGAAATTTCTCACGTGATAAGCGAAATATTTTCACAGCGTGCTTCCCCACTTAGTGCGAGATTTCTGATGCATTGCTATTCATGATGATACGCTATCTACCTCTACCCATCGTGTATATATTAAAGGGTAGTAGGTAATTTGTGCCTTCTCTGACACGGCAATTTAACTGGAAGTCACTTCCATGTCTTTTTTTTTTTAAGTTAGAAATGGAATGCAGCCCGAATATTGGCTTATATGAAAAAATGCGATAAACATACTTCTATGAATATGTGTACAACTGCTTATCCATTCACGTTGGAATTCCAATAACTCACCAGCATTTCTGATAATAACACATCCGCTCATTTCTTTTAGTTTATATTTCATAATTTCTCACTTTTGATTCTAAAAGCGACTGCACGTCTGGAATTAACAGAATACTGTACGATCAGAAATGTTGGCTACGAGTGGGCAATTATTTTGGCTGATGCCTCTTAATTTATAGGTTTCAATCAATTCATGATTTATACATGGAAAGAATAGAAAAATTGAGTAGCGCCATACTAAATAAATAGATCAAATTTAAAAAAAAAACAAACAAAAAAACGACATTTCTCAATCAGAAACTTTCCTAAATTCCTAAGCAAAATAATTGGCAACATCGAATTATTTTTCTGTAATATGAAGTGAAATAAAAGCTTTGTTAGTAAATGCCATATTATTTGCATGCCGCATCCTATTATTATATTATCAAGCAGACGAAAGATGACATGCAAAATTGCACGATATTTAGGTTTACCATTACACTGTGGAAACTTTATAACGTGTTCAAAACCAAACGAAATAAGGTTGGCACTTGGAACAGCATAGAAGAGCTATATTTTTTTATTTATTTTTTACTATTTTATTTATTATTTTTTTTATTATTAAGCTGGGAATTCTGTTAATAATGGGGTCAGAAACTGATACAAAATGAATTTTATTATTATATGTAGAGGTTTACATGGTTGAAATTTTGTCCGAGTGAAATAAATCACGGAATTTCATGCCATTCATAAGTGAATGATTATCAGCAAATTGTAGAGCAATGTTGGACTAGTAGTTTCAAATTTGAATCTGACGTTCAAAGAACTTCTGTTATCATTGTTTTAATATTTATTATTCTATGAAAAGTTATTAGTTTCGTTTATTATAAACTTAGAAAGAATAAACTAATTCTTAGAATATAATTTAAAGATTTTAACATAAATAAAAATCTACAACTTTTGTTGCCACGGGGAAGTTTGTATGCAGTAATTTTACGTTGTAACCACTGCGACAGAATAGGAAATATTTGTATGTGCTGCTATCTAGCGGAGATATGAGGAAGCTGAGCGGGACAATGGGAAGCATAGTGATGACAACGAAAGCTAGGCAACTGTTTCTCCCCCCCCCCCATTAATGAACGTTCTTTGCCACATACGTAACCAAATAACTTATGTGGGAACTTTATGTTGGGAATCACTTCCCCTCCCCCTCCTAAGTTCTCTGAATCGGCCATCGCATTACGGTAGTTCCACACTAGAAATGTCTGAACTTTCTGATCCCCTCAACACACACAGACACACGTGACTTCCAAGTAACTGATTAACGTGTGTGTGCAATAGAACATGTAAGAAATAAATTACCTCCTGGTAGGTTTACTATTGGGAGGAAAACGCAAAACATCGTGATGAATGTTTTTTTCGACCACTACATAAGATGATAAAAATATTGGGTTTAATAGGTCGGAGATTTTGATACAAACTCTCTTCTTCTATTCTTTCTGTCTGCTGTGTTTTTATGAAGTTCTATTATGGAGTTTAAGTGGGCGCTTTCTTTAATGTTGTCGATCTTCCTCTGCTGGGCTGTCCTTCAATTCTACCATTTAATAATATGGTTGGAAGTCTTTCTGGGTTCATTCTTGAAACATGTCCCAACCAGTCTAGTCGGTTCTTTTTTAGTGCTGTAATTATTCTTTTTTTCTTCTCTGACTTTTTCATTTGTTTTTCGTTCTGTCCATTTTTTTTAGTGATTTTTCTTAGGCATTTCATTTCAAAAGCATTGAGTTTATCCGTTTTTTTTTTCTTAAAATCCAGCATTCGGAGCCATACAGTACTGTGGGAATTATCACTGTTTTATATATCTTTAATTTGAGTTCTTTGCTTAATCTTTTATTGTTCCATATTTTTTTTTTTTTTTTTTTTTTGTAGTCTGCCCATTGTAATCCATCGTTTATTGATTCTGTGTTTTATGGTTTCGAAATAGTCTAGATCTTCAGTGATCCTAGGTAATTGAGCTGCTTTACTTGTTCTATATTATTGTTTCCTTTTTCCATTTGGATTGCTTCCCTTTTTCTATTACCATTAGTTTTATTTTACTAAAATTGCTTTTCATATCACATTTGTTACTTGTTTGATGCAGCTTGGTGAGGATATTTTCTAATTTTTCTTGGCTCTATAGTGATAACTATGTCATCAGCGTACTATAAATGTGTTATATATCTTCCATTTACAGTTATGCCTTCACATATCTGCAGTCCTTCGTCTACTACTTCTTTTAGGTACAGGTTGAATAAATATGCTGACAATGGACAGCCTTGCATAACTCCTTTGTTAATTGCTGTTTGATCTGTTTCTATGTTTTTTTTTTTTTTTTTGTAATTCACTATTGCTTGTGTTTCCGCATAGTAATTCTTGATACAATTTAATAGGTATTTGTCGAACCCTCTGATTTCTAGAATTTTAATGAGTTTGCGTCTGTTTATTGAGTCAAAAGCTTGTTTGAAGTCAATAAAACAGCAGTAAAGTTTTTTTTATTTTTGTCTCTCATAGGATCTGTTTAATGTGAAAATTGTATGTCTATTGTGCTTCTACTATTTCTAAATTCCATTTGCTCTTCTTCCATCTGTTCTTCATAGGAATGTTTAATTGTTTTAAAGAATCCTGATGCATATTTTATAGCAATGGCTTAGAATGGTGATAGGTCTATAGTTAGTGCAGGATCCGACATCTCCTTTTTTTTTGTGGATTGGTATGATCTGGCCTGTTCTCCATTCTGCTAGTAAATCTCCTATCTTTAATATTTTGTTGAACAGTTCCCTTAGGTAATTTATTATGCTTTCTCCCCCTTTTTCTAGAAGTTCTTTTTGAATGTTGTCTATGCTGGTGCTTTATTATTTTGTTGTTTGATTGCTCTATGTATTTCTTCATTTAGTATGTCTTTTGTGTTAGAAGTTTCTTCTGGGCTGAAGGCGTCTTGATCTATGTTTTCTTCAGCTGCAAATGTTTCTTTAAAGTGATTTAGTCCATATTTCTTTTATTGTTTCACGGCTACTAATTGTTCCATCTTTTTACAATATTGAAACTGGAATACTGAAATAAGGTTTGTCTTCTAAATATGTGATTTTTGCTAATCTGCATTTTGTGTCTATTTCTTTTTTCAAATTTTTGTACAATATTCTATTTTCTTCATTATCTTCTTTTGAGAGGTTAGTTTTGGATATTCTTTTTTATCCAATAAGCCCAAAATCTCTAGTGTAAGTCAATCTTTATTTACTCTTGTCTGGTAGCCCAGGTGTTTTGTTGCTGTTTCTTTAATAATTTCTTTACCCCTTTTCCAAGATTCCAAGACTGTATCTAATGCAAGATTATTTAATTTTTCTTTCAATGTTCTGTGATAGCTAGATCTTGTCAAGCTATCATTGAGTTTTGAGATGTCTATCTTCTTTTGTTTTTGGTGGTTTATTCTCTTTCTTTTGAGTTTAGCTGATGGTAGTTCATGGTCTGTATCCATGTCAATCTTTTTTAATGTTTTAACATTTGGAAGGAATGTTTCCATTTCTTATTAACGATTATATAGTCTATACAGTTTCTGATTTCATTGTTTGGTGATGTCCAAGATTTGTATTTCACCTGTGGTAGAATAAGGTATTCGTGATTAACAGTTGATTTATTTTGCAAAAACTAATCAAGTCCTCTCCTCTCCCATTCATCTCTCCATGACCAAATTTTCCCATTACAGTACTGACCGATCGTTGCATTAAAATCTCCCGTAATAATCAGGATATCTCTTGTATTTGTTTTCTCTGATTTCTTCTTGAAGTTATTGCGTTGTTCAAGAAATTGACTATATTCCTCCTCTTCATGTGATTGGTCCGGGGCATAAACTTCTATTATATATATATATATATATATATATATATATATATAATATATATATATATATATATATATATATATATATATATATATATATATATATATATATATATATATATATATATATATATATATTTCTTTTTCTTTTGCTTTGAACCTTACTGATATGATTCTAGAGGAAATTGGTCTTACATCAACTATTGAGTTTAGGAGCCATTTTTTTAATGATTAGTGCTACACCCTCTCTGTGATGGTTATCTTTCCTTCCTGAGTAAAATGTACTTCCATTTTTTATGTCGATTTTTCCCTCACCTATCAAGTGGGTCTCTGCAACTCCCACTATTTCCCATTTAAATAGTTCAACAAACTATTAACCTACTAGTTTCGCCACGTTAACTGGCTTCTTCTGGGCCAGGTAAATCTACACATAACAGCTTAAAAACAAAAACGAGTTACGAATCAATGCATAACTGAAAGATGAAAAATATCAAATTAATAGGAACCGTTACACAAACGCGTGGAGCATGTATGTTAGCAGTTGGTCAGTCATTGTTAAGCAGGTTCTTCCTATAATTGTTTGCGAAGTTGAACTCTGATGTGTTGAATTTTATGAATGATTTCCAGATATCGCAAAGGATCATCTCTTGGTTTCTGTTTTGGCTGCCTCTTATGAGAGGATAATTACTGCGACTTCTTTTATGTTGAGGAAGCTGTAGTCCTCTCTATGTATGGCATAGTACTTTTATCCCATTCAATGTTGTGATTAGTGTTGGAAAAATGGAAAGCTAAAGCAGAAGTGTCCTCTCTGTTGTTGTTTACATCTCCGATGTGCTCCTTTTGTCTTATTTCTAGACTTCCAGAAGTTTGTCCGATGTAATTCAGACGGCAAGAACAAGGAATGTTGCAAACTCCAGTGTGTTTATTGAAAGCATTCTTGTCTTTAGGTAAACGCAACATATTGCATGCTGTCTTTATTGGTTTGAAGGCAACTCGAATGTTGTGAGGCCTTAGCAGGGTGGCAATGTTTTTTGAGAGTGTGCCAGCAAAAGGAATGGAAATAGAAGTCCTCTGATGAGTTTCTTGAATTTGCTGTTGAGAGAGGTTGAAGAAAAGTATTCTTTTTGTTATTTTTTTCGTATATTCATTGTTAATGTTTGGAGAATAAAATCTAATTCCTCTAAATCTGATGATAGAGGTTCGCCTGTTTTTAACATATGAATAATGCTTAAGATTTGTGAAATATGGTGTGATGAGGCGAAATGCAGTTAACGGCCTGTGTGGGTTGGCTTGCGGTATACGTTAAGACCAATGCTGTCGTCCGTTTGTTTTGTAATTAATATGTCTAAAAAAAAAGGAAATTTCCCTTCATTTTCAAGTTCCAAGGTGAACTTGATTTTTTGGTGAAACGAGTTTATGAAAGTAGGAAATCATATAGTTCTGCCTCACTATGTTTCCATATTAAAAATATGTCGTCAACATATTTCCACCACACTGACGGTTTTGGATCCATATGTAATAAGATATCATTTCCGAACTTTTCCATAAATACGTCCGCACATGGAGGAGATAGAAGACTTCCCATTGCAAGACCTGAAAGTTGTTTGTAGATCTTTCCATTCCACTTGAAGAAATTCGAATTGAGGCGAAGTCGGGCGATGTCTTGAGGAAACAGATTGTCTATAAGAGTCATATCTTCATTCACTGGGACACTCGTAAATAAAGACATAACATCTAAACTAGCTAGAATATCTGTTCTTGATATAGAGATATTTCTTAGCTTTTCAATAAAGTGTTGTGTTTTTTTGATATATGTGTCTGTATTTCTAATGTGTGCTTTTAGAAGACGTGCGAGATAATAAATAAGTTGGGGAGTTTATCCCATCTACAATCGGACGAAGAGGTATATCGGTTTTGTGTACTTTCTGCGATCCATATAAACGTGGAGTTAACTGATGCATGGACTTCAGTATCTTCTTAAGGTCTGTTGGCCATGTGTCCATGTTATGCAGAAGGTTGTTGGTTTGTATATGGTTCATCCAAGTAGGGTCCGAGTCTAATTGACTCATTTAAGATTTGTCGGAAAGTAAAACGAGATTTTTGATACATAATCTCTCATGTTGAAAATGACGGTAGAATTGCCTTTGTCAGCTCTGAGAGGAATTCTCTCTTTGTTCTTCTTTAAATTAGTGAGTGCTCTTTTTTTCTTAGCGGGTGATGTTCTTTTTTGGAGGTCGAGAAGATGAAAGAAGGATCGCAGTCTTGAACTATCATTCGCAACAGAATCAGGTAAAAAATGGAGAGCCTTCTCGCAGTTGCACATAATGTCTATTTTAGGCGTAACTCTGGAGCGACTGCAAAATTGAAATATTTTTATTTAGGATGCTAACTTCTGCAGATGTTAAGTTATGATCTGAAAGGTTGAAAAATAACGTTATTGTCAGGAAGGTTTGGTCTTGAATTGAAACTCTTTTCATATAGGGCATTAAATTTTTTGATATGTCTGTTCTTGCTATTTAAGAATGTTCTGTTAAATGTATCATCAATCATATTGCCCAAACGGGACCATAGGTGAGCATCTATGCTGCTAGAAATAACGTAGTGTAAATTAAGATGTAATGAATCAACCTGGCTTAGAGCAAACCTTGTGTATTGTATCCTCTCTCTAAAGACCTTTCCCAATAGATTTGTTTGGCTCTTGTAGAATGGAAACGTTCTCTGGCAAGTAAAAACTTTGGAATTATATTGTTGTTTCTGCATTTTTTTTAGAAACGTAAGTTGAATTGCGTATTAGAATAATGCAATATGTTAAACAAAGCGCTCTTAAGATCTTCATATTAAGATGTATACCTTTCGCCCGTATGGAGCTCTCAGCTGGCCACTTCATTAGATATCGTCAATCTATACATAGCAATAACCTCTTCTATGTAACAGGGACATTGGCTTATTGAAAGAAGCATGTCCTCGACCAGAATTCCAAAAAATGCGACGTTTCTGAATAGATAAAATCAAATGCGTTTACACAATACTTTTGTCTTTTGTAATGCGTTTCGCAAAATGCACCAAGCACCAATTAGGTTCCATTTTTCGATCTGTCCGTAAGCAAGTGATTCCAGGATTGTGGCTGGATAGATTTTATCCAACCTCGATATTTGGAATCATTATAAAACTGTGGAATTATTCCAATTTATACCACTGAAATTGGTACTATTGAAATTGGAATTATTCCAATTTCAATAGTACCACTTTCATTAAAAAAAAAAAAAAAGGAACAAAACATTTCGACATTATAGTATGTTTTGTTTTATATATATTTAGCATGTAATATGTTTATTAAAATTCATCGAATCGTTTCAAGGGATCATTTATAGTAACAAAGGCAAAACAAATATTTCGTGTGAAAGATGTAACTCAAAACGTGTTGAAAATTTTCATAAACCTGATTATAAATGTTGACACATTCATTGGATTTTAACAAACGTACTGCCATTGATTATATATATAATCAATGGCAGTACGCTCCAAAATCAAAATTTTGGAGTAAGCTTATTTAATAATAATATATATATATATATATATATATATATATATATATATATAATAAATAAATCAACTAACGCCTTTTATTCCCTAATAGGGAATAGGCGAGGCCTTTATACCCTATCTAGCTTTTGGAGACTGAGTGGGCAGTTCAATCTCCACCGGTAGCCAATCAGAGATAGCTGGCCCATGTCTATCACTAATTATAGCAGCCGCCGATGAAGAGGATGGCAAACAAGTGCTGCCATCTCTTGGTACCTAACCCTAACAAGATATGTCACTGTCTGAAATAATGTGGGTACTACGGTCGATTTTCTTCAGTTTACGGGACGAAAAACCCGCTTGCCTGTGCCAGAGATCGACTAACTCGGGAACCGGTCAAAGATAGGCTTAGAAAAAGTTCCTCCAGTCAGCGACTAGACTAGAACCTAAGGTCTAACTTCAAGTGGCCAAGCGCAGAGGACGCAAGCGCCACTTCCACTGAGCTACACAGGCACGCACACACACACACACACACACACACACACATATATATATGAATATGAATTTATGAAGGAATAAAGTTTAGTGTTTAGTTAGTGTTCATAGCATTTTATAATTTTTTCAGATAAAAATCCCCCAAGTTTAAGTTCAAAGAACACATATTTCTTGGTAAGATATCCTAGCAAAATGACACATCCAAATATCACAAAGCATTGTTTTCATGAGAATACACGGTGATAAAAATTAAAAAAAAAAAAAAAAATTCTCACGAAATGTCATTTATGGAAACCACAGGAAATGAGGGGGGAAAAAACATTTAAAAGTATAGAATGGCGTAAGTTTAATAATAAAAATAAAACTTAAAGGCAAAACGTTTATTCAATGATAACAACTGACAAGTGTAGCAACAAAACTGTGAATCAAAAAACACACCACAATATTTATGTAAAACTGAAAGAGAAGTATTGTTTTATTCAAAAGCGCATAAACAACATTTATGGAACATCGAAATATGCGCATTTTATTTAAGCCCAATTGCTTACACGAAAGTTACTGTCGGATTTCAAGGAAATTGATGGCTTTCGCTTACTAAGTGACGTCATTTATATTCTACTAAAATCAGCCAAAAGTGGGCCTAAAGCATCGATTAGTATTACAGAGAATTTTAATAACCAATAAACGAATAGTTGGTGAGATGGTAAACGCAGACGAACTAAGTGTATTCTATATACAGGAATACCTTGTATAGCGCGGTTTTGAACAACGCGGGTTTTGAACAACGCGGGTTTTGGTCTAACACGGTTTTTATTATTACACTGATCATTATTACACTAACATTGTCAACACTGACCGGCGACTCCCGGGCGCCGCAAGTGACAGTCGAGAGCCACGTTTATGCAGTAGTTATTCGATTGGTTCTCACGTAAACACGTTCTTTCCCCGCGGCATTTTATTATTTACGTTAATATTAGTATTTAATATTTTTTATTAATTATGAGTGACAAGAGACAGAACAAAGAAGACACTGTTGGAGTAACAAAAAAACGCAAGTGGTTGACATTAGAGAAGAAACTTGAAATTATAAAATGTCACGAGAATGGCGCTTCGTTTGCTAAAATAGCACGTGACAATTCAATGAATGAGTCATCTGTACGAACAATTATTCAGAGCAAAGAAAAGATTAAACATGAAATGAGCACCGCTTCTTATATGTCAAAAGTGATCACGAGAAATCGATCTTCTACGATGGAAAATATGGAACGCCTTCTAATGATCTGGATTGAAGATTCTAATCAGAAAAAAGATTCCTTTGAGTCAAATGATAATCCATGCAAAAGCAACAAGTCTATATGACAAAATAAAGGAAACTGAAAGCGAAAATGAAGGAGGGTACAACCAGTGAAACGTTTATAGCAAGTCGCGGGTGGTTCTACAATTTCAAAAAGCGTATGGGACTCCATAACGTGGGAATCCAAGGTGAAAGCGCAAGTGCTGACACTAAAACTGCAGAATTATTTCCCAATGAATTGAAGAAGCTTATTGAGAAGGAAGGCTACACAGATGATCAAATTTTTAACGTTGACGAGACTGGCTTGTTCTGGGAAAGAATGCCATCGCGCACATTTCTAGCAGAGATGGAAAAAACACAAGCTGGGTATAAAGTGTCAAAAGACCGATTGACACTTTCACTAGGAGGTAATGCATCAGGTGATTTAACATTGAAGCCACTGTTAGTGTACAGTGCGAAAAACCCAAGAGCTCTTAAGGGCTTTACAAAGAACAATTTACCCGTTCATTGGCGTTCGAATAAAAAACGTGGGTGACTCGTTCAATTTTCGAAGACTGGTTTAAAACTTGTTTTTGCCCTGAAGTTAAAAACTATTGTAAAAAGAATGATATTCCTTTCAAAATTTCGCTTTTATTCGATAATGAGCCACGCCATCCAACTCTATTGACTGACTTAGATGAAAATGTCAAGATTCGTTTTTTCCCTCCAAACACAACATCAATTCTGCAGCCGATGGATCAAGGCGTTATCTCCACTTTCAAGGCTTACTATTTAAGACGAACTTTGATCAAGCTATTAAAGCTACAGCAGAAGAAGATTCTTGGACTTTGAGTGAATTTTGGAAGAAATTTAACATAAAAGATGCCATTCAAAATATTTATGAATCTTGGCAAGATGTGACTCAAAGCAACATGAGAGCCGTATGGCATAATATCTTGCCGCATTGTTCCAAGGACTTTGTTGCCTTTGCAACACAGAAAGAGGAAATCTCGACAGAAATTGTGCAGATGGGCAAAGATCTTGGTTTTACACGTTTAGACTGTAACAATGTAAACGAATGTATTGATTCTCATTCAAATGATCTGGATGATGAAACCCTTTTGAAGTTGGAACAACAATGAGCCTATGAAGGAGAAGAAGACCCACTGATGTCATGGTTGAAGAATTTTCCTTTGCTGACCTTTCAACTTTTGTGAGAAAAATCGACGAAGCTTCCGACTTTCTCACAAATGCCGACCCGAATTTGGAAAGAAGCATCAAAGTGAGACAAAGTCTCAATAATGCTATCAAATGCTACAGAGATCTAGTACTTGAAGAGATAAAGAAGACAAGGATGGTTCAACGAACACTAAAAGACTACTTTAGTAAAAAGTAAATTACTATACGTTAATATTGAAGCAACATTTGTTTTGTTTTCTACAACTTTTATATCAGTCTAAAAGGATTTTATTTGTTATTTAGTTAATAAAAATAATACTTTTTTTTCATTTTTAAACATTTTTATTATCCTAAATTTTTGTAATAAACAAATTAAATTGAAAACCTTTATAAATCGACCTCGAACAACGCGGTTTTGCATAGCACGGACTCTTCTTGGAACCAATCAACCGCGCTATACAAGGTATTCCTGTAATTGCTAGACTAAGAAAAAATAATTAAAAATGGTTCTGAAAGCGCTTAAGGTTTATTTCGTGTGTCATTCAAGCTTGACTGAGAAATTAAAGAGAAAAAAAAAAAAAGCTAAAATCAGGAGCAAGAACTGATATAGATTTATTTTCTAAGATTTCAACAGAAAAATGAATCACGTTCAAATTTTCTAAAAAGCTTTCTTAATCCAGCGTTAGTACTTTTACGAAGGTACTGCAGTGGCGCGAGTCGATTACACGGAGTTCTTTTAGTTTGTGTGTGTACGCGTGTGTGTATATGGTGACTGGAAGCCCTAGAGCGGAAAAGACAGAGCAATCAAGTGTTTAGGTCAACGTTGTACAACCCCGTAGAGCAAGGCGTGAGCTCGTGAAAGCTTTCTTTTATTGATGATGAGAGATCGCCGAAGGAAAAAAGAACACACGCGCAGCAAAAAAAATAACTAATCAACGTCCAATCAGGATCTCCTCCTATAAGTTGTAGCAAGTAGCAAGGCCTGAACTATTGGAACATTAAAAAGTTTAAGAAACACACTTCTTCGCGTTCGTTTTAATCAACTTAAGTTTGGCAATAAATAATCGGAAGGAACTTAACAAAATTACCCTCAAAATCGACAGGTACCGTCAATATATCCTGGATATTTCTTATTTTTACATTTTGATGTTGCTGAAAAATATATTCATTATAGCTGAATTATATTGGAAAAAAATTAAACAGCGCCTCCTTGTGTTAGTAATTGTTATTGTATCTAGTAGCACAGTTACATGGTCATCAAGGGCAAGTTGATATCAATGGAAGCGGAATGTGAAAATTAATAAATAAATAAAACTGTATGCTAATACCGGAAATTCAGTTTTTTAATATATTCGTCAGCCTTTTCCCGAGTTAGTCGATCTCTGGCGTGAGCAAGTAGGGTTTTGTCCCTCTTCCAGACAGGATTTGGAACTAGGAGATGATGGCAGTTGTCTACATACACCCACCCCACCATGAAAGCCTTGACTAACATCACTCACCACAAGTAATCCTCATAATCAAAGACTGCAAATTATGTAACAAAACAGTCAGTACGGTGTATAATAATAATGAAGATACAGATATATTAAAAAAGTATATGAATTTGTATCAAAAGAAAAAAAGATTGAAAAGAAATAATGTGCCTTAAACTCTGTACAGTATAATGTACAGAGCATCAAGTGTAATATGCATTAATTGTAAATATGTAAATACTCTGTACGATGAAAATGGAAAAATTGTTATTTTATACGTAACGTGTAAACATGCAAAAAAGGTTTGTAATAATCATATGTATGTAATTTATCTGAGACATTATCATATTATTATTATTATTATTATTATTATTATTATTATTATATACACTCAAGTATATATAATTACAAGTGAATCCGACTTGCACAGCCTACCAATATAAACCACTTACTTTTCACACCCTTAAGAATAAGATTAGAACTCATTTAAAAACTATATAATGGAGATCTCAAACATAGGCGAACATATCCAGTCAGACAACATAAACTTCAAGGTCTTTGACTCTTTGAAGAAATGGTCAGACAACATTTCCACCAACACCAACTTCACTATCATACACACAAACATAAGAAGTATAAAAAAAACACTGGCTTACATTGATAACACAGCTCAATTATACCATTATAAACATAGATGCGCTAATACTGACCGAAGTTGCAATAAACGACACAGAAATTTACGCATACAACATAAATAATTATCAAACCTACAACTTATGTAGACCAAGCAAAAGAGGAGGGTGGCATTGTGGCATTTATCAAAGAAAATACAATGTGACAGAAAAACAACTGACTTCGAACATGCGGAAACACTAATTTTGGAACTCACAAATAGCAACAATAGTATAAAATACACAATAAACACAATATACAGACCCACAGATAATAATCCACTCAGTTTACTTCACGAGTTAGAAACATGGCTAAGCGGCATCGAACCGCGTACAACACATAGGCTCATCCTAATAGGAGACATTAACATAAATACTCTTGACCGCGCTTCTTCAACCACTAACACCTATCTTGATATACTAAGTCAGTACAACATAAACCCTACCATTAACTCCCCAACACGAGAAGAAATACTCAATAACTCACTAACACAATCATGCATTGATCATATCAACATACGGGCTCCCATCCATACATATATATCATCAGTAATTAACGTAAAAATTGCCGATCACTACTTTGTCTCAACTTCGTTTTATTACGTTTCCTACCCCCCCCCCCCCCCTCCCACTACCGCAAAAGTCGACAAAACTCGATCATACTAAAGACCATTGTCGATAACCAAGTAAAAAATACAGACTGGAAGTTCCTACTTAAAATAAACGATCCTGTAACATTATACGAGAATTTTCAACTAAAGTTCACAGAAATATACAAAAAAGCAACAAAACCTACACGGGCGAGGCGATAAACAGACAACAATTGATGGATAAATGACGACATACTAAATACTATTACTGTAAAAGAAAATCTATGGAAAAAACTTAAAAAGTCACCCAGTAACACACATTTACAAACCTTATACAAAAACACAAGAAATAAACTAACAACAAAAATTCGTAGGGTAAAAAGACGCTACTACTTCCAAAAATTCATGGAATATAACGACAACATTAAGCAAACATGGGCTACACTCAACGAATTAGTAACCCGAAAAAAGAAAACTTCAGCACAAGATTTTATTGCAAAAAGCTTCGGTCAGGACACAAACCAAGAGGATCTAGCAGACTCATTCAACCATGCTTTCACAAACAACATCACACAACTCAAAAAAGACAAACTACCAACGATCAACAAAATACTACCGACACAAAGTCAACAACAAACGATGTATTTTCCACCCATAACAAAACAGGAACCGAAAGAAGCACTCCTAAAACTAAAACCAAAGACCACTCCAGGAATAGACAAAATAAGACTCACAGACCTTATAACACACTTTGAACAAATAAATCCAATACTTTTGAAACTCGTGAACATAATATTCGACACAGGCATTATTCCACAACAACTAAAAACTGCAGTAATTACGCCAATATACAAACACGGCAAAAGAAACGATGCTCAGAACTACAGACCAATTGCTACAATACCAGTCATCTCAAAAATTCTAGAAAAAATAACACACACCAGACTACAGAACTATTTACAGAAGTACAGCATCATATCACAAAACCAATACAGCTTTCAGAAAACAAAAAGCACCATTACTTTATTAGAAGACATCGCCGACACAATAAACAAAGCTCTCGACAAAAACAAGTACGCCGTCCTTATACTGCTGGACCTAACCAAAGCATTTGACACACTTGAACATGAGATACTACTCACCAAACTATACTCAATAGGTATAAGAGGAACACTGCATACATGGTTTAAGAACTACCTCTCAAGCAGAACACAAGTAACAAAAATAGGTACATGTCACAGTCGGAGTATACAAGTAAAACACGGTGTACCTCAAGGTGCCATATTATCACCCACTCTATTCAACATATACATTAACGATGTTCATAACATATCCATAAGAAGTCAAATATTTCAATACGCAGTTGACACTGCACTACTAGCAATCCACACAGACATTAACACAGCTCTCTGCAAAGCACAACAAGACCTAAACGAAATCACAACATACTTCCTCCAAAACGCAATTCTAATCAACGGCACCAAAACACAGATGCTAATAATAATCAACCCAAGAATCATACGCCTCGCATCACTATCAATACATTGTCACACATACCGCTGCATTAACAACAAAAATACCTGTCAATGTTCCGAAATCAAACCTGTAGCACACGCAAAATACCTCGGTCTCTACATAGATTCCCACCTTAAATGGACAAAATATATAGAATACCGACACACCAAACTCCGTATCATCGCAGCAAAACTCTTCCAAGTTAAAGACATTATTCCACCCAACATAAAAAAAAAAACTCCTATATCATCACGGTATCTGCGAATCCCTACTCAGATACGGAATAACAGTCTATGCAAATACACCAAACAGCCACTTAACAAATTTAGAAACATTACACAGGAAAATCGTGTCAACAGTGATCTGGACACCTTACACGCAACAACCAATATCCGACCAGCACAAGGCGATACACAGAATTCTGAGCATTAAAAACCTGAAACACTACATGACATTAACAAGGAATTACTTCAATATCACCTATCGAAAGAACAGAGACATATATCATATAACACGACATATAACAACTCTCTACATCCCCACACCCTTCAACAACTCATACGGTTCTTTTGTGAGATCACATCAGATACCCACGCAACTCAACAACCTACCAAGAAAGTTAAAACACGTAGATAACTACAGAACATTAAAAAATGAACTCTGGAAAACATACCAACAAAGTTAAGAAACCATTAACACTAATATACACATCACAAATCACTAGCATCCAAAGCCTACATCCCATACATAAACAGTAGCAACAACACAAATAGTGAAGGCTAAATCCCACTCTCTTCATAAAAGCTAACCCAAGCTTCGAAGTAGGTGGGATTAACTTGCCTCACTCATCTACAAGTAATCCTTATAAGCAAATACTGAAATTTGTATGTACAATCACTCTTTCTCAAACTTAAAAAAATAAATAAATAAAAATAAAAATAAAATAAAAAATTATACAAAAAATTCTGTATAATCTTCATGGTTAATATTAGAAGAACATGTGTTGTAAATACATAATATAAAGGCAAAAAAGTATTATTAAAATTTTTAATTGAAATCTCATGTAGGAATTGCAGCACTGCGCTGAACTCTGTAAAATTATAAGTTGTAACGTCACACAAGATGTTTATTGTATGTGTAAATATTTTAGCAATCAATAAAATAAAATAAAATAAAATAAAAATTAAATTTCGATCGTGTCCAAGTTTAGCCGAAATTGAAACTTGTTTTATTATTATTATTATTATTATTATTATTATTATTATTATTATTATTATTATTAATGTAAAGTGATGTACCGAATTGTACACATGGTTAGTACAAAATTGTAAAGTTTCATTGTTCATTGTTGCTGTGGATTTATTTTATTATGTTGCATTAAAAGTAATTGTTAATGTGATTTGTGAATAAAAATGAATTGTAAAATTAAATTGAAAATGACAAAATGCAAAAATAGATGTTTATTTGTTTTAAATGTAAAACTGTAACTGTAAATTGCTTTTGTTATGTTTACTATTACTTTTAACATTAATTATAGTATTACATTGTCCTAATCAATAATTTTAATAACATGTAACAAAATGTACCCTACACTCATGTAATTTCTTTGAAAAATAATAAACTGTGTTTAAAAAACAATAAAAAAAAAATAAATAAAAAAATTATTATTATCCATTATTCAAAAATTCTGTGTAATCTTCATTGTTAATATTAGAACAGGTGTTGTAAATATAAATGCAAAAAAGTATTATTATCAACATTTTAATTGAAATGCAATGTAGAAAATGAATCACATATGCGTAACTTAGTGCTGAATTTTGTAAAAATTACAAGTTGGAATGTCACTAAAGATGATTATTGTGATTGTGTACATTTCAGAAACCAATTATTATTATTATTATTATTATTATTATTATTATTATTATTATTATTATTATTATTATTATTGTAAATCATCAAATCAAACCAAACAAAGGCCCAGGAATAGATGGTATCAGACCTAAAGATATAAAGCAACATGCAACTAGTTTAAGTCCTATCCTACTAAAACTAATAAATAAAATATTTAAAACAGGACAGATACCAAGTATGCTAAAGACCGCCATAATTACACCCATATACAAACAAGGAAAAAGAAATTTAATCAGCAATTACAGACCCATAGCAACATTACCAATTATCAATCAAATTATGGAGCGGATCATACTGAAGAAACTCACAGCATACACTGAGATCTCTAATATTATCCCCAAAACACAATATGGTTTTCAGAAAAATAAGGGAACAACATCTCTCTTGGAAGACTTTACAGACGTAATTAATACCGCCTTAGACAAAAACAAAACAGCCATGGTAGTCTTTATAGATCTAACCAAAGCATTCGATACACTTACACATCAAACCTTGTTAGAAAAGCTGAGGCATGTTGGAATAGACGGGCCTCTTCACAGGTGGTTTACAAACTACCTCCAAAATAGAAAGCATATCACACGTATCGGATCAAACCGAAGCAGAGAGCTACCAGTAACCTGTGGAGTGGCACAGGGAGCTGTACTCTCCCCAACTCTATTCAACATTTACACGCACGATATTAATCAGTTACCACTCAAAGGTAAGATATTCCAGTACGCAGACGATACAGCAATAATATCCATCCATAATAACGCAAGCATAGCCCAAACAAATATGCAACATGATATAAATCTGATCATAGACTGGCTCACGAAAAACTCCATACACCTAAACTCAGAAAAGACAAAATTAATGATATTCAGAAATCCACTGACTCGACCAGTTGGTAACAAATATATAACCATCCAACATCCATTTTCCAACATAAAAAACACACAGAACAGCAAAACCACTACAATCACTCAGGTTGAAACGATACGATACCTTGGAATTTACCTCGATGCAGATATGAACTGGAATAGCCATATAAAACATCTACACAACAAACTCCGAACAATAAGTGGCAAACTCTACAGATTAAAAGACATAGTTCCCATACGCCTAAAAACACTAATTTACAAAGCACTATGCCAAAATATACTAAGATACGCGATAACAACGTATGCTTTCTGTGCACCCTACAAATTAAATAGATTAATGTCGCTACAGTACAAAATGACAAAACTGATCTTTTGGGAACAAAGAGAAAATCACGACCTTATAAACATTGCAATGGCAGAACACAAAATACTGACAGCAAAACATTTATGTCACTATGCAGCCTTGCTAAAACATTATTTCGATGCCAACTACAGGACAGTTAGAAATACATACCGTATAACAAGACCTCAGACTACTAATTATATCACATATAAATACAATAATCACTACGGAAGGGCCACGCGAAACTTCTACATCCCAGACATGATAAACAAATTACCTTTTGAATACAGAAACCTTACAAACTACAATAGCCTGAAAAGAGCTCTAAGAACATACTACGAACAAGAAACACGCACCCAAAATACCATACAAACTTAATGAAACACAATATATTCGCTCAGGCTTCCAGTTCAGCGACGCATCAGTACATTCCAATTTATTGTGTGTGTGTGTGGAGGGGGTGCACGTGTGTGTGTGTGTGTGCGTGCGTGCGTGAGCGTGTGAGTGCGCGCGCGCGCGCGAATTTCTCAATCATAGATTCCGTAGCATCCTAACACAGCAAAAAAAACAAAAAAAACAATACATAATAACCAACTGGTGTCATCCTCAGATAAGCTTACATTTAAGCTTCGAGGATGAAAGGAAAAAAAAAAATTAGTTCTCATCCAAGATGTATCATATGTAACCAAATGCATGTAATGTACGTATCATAAGAAAACCAATGTATGTATTATATGTAAACCAATGTACGTAATGTAAATATCACATGTAAACAAATGTAAGTAATGTATCATATGTAAACAAATGAATGTAATGTATATAATAACTGTAACAAATGTATGCAATGTAAAAAAAAAATTATTTTAAAAGTAAATAATTTATTATTTTAAATAATAAATAATTGTGAAAATAAGGACACATAATATTCAGATTGCATATGTGTAAATACTGTTGTATAATCACACCTTTTCAAACTTGAAAAAAAAAAGTAAACCACAACATGCAATATTATACAACTTATGTAACTCTGAACAATATAATTGTAAATTATTATTATGATTGTTATATATAAAAAAAAACTGTTATCAGCATTACTATTTAAATCTCATTATATGTAGCACAAAGTGCTGAACCTTGTAAAATAATATACTGAATAGATGATCATTGTACATATGTAATTATGTACATTGCACATATTTGAAAGAAAAAAAAAAGTATTTATTTTATTTTATTTTACTTTATTTTTTAATAAATTAGAAAATTTAATGACCTTTTTTTAGTTATCTTACATTTACCTCGGTGGCGCCTTTTGGAATTGTCAGTTATCGTTCTATTAGCTTTGTACTGAAGATGTTTTTGATACTCAGAGAAAATTATACTGATAAATAATATTTTACGTGAGTTAATTCCGGTATTATAATTTATTTAAATTGGCATACAGTACTCCTGTTAACGACATAGTGTATATGTCATTCACTGAAATCAGTGTCTGCGCCTGGGTTCGAATACCGTCGCCTACATGAGGAGCTTAAGGATCTGCCATAGCCAAGTTAGCCGCTCTTGGGCATGGACAGCAAGGTTTTTCTCCCAGTTTACCTGGGGTTTTTCATCCCGCAAACAGGAAAACCAGCCTCGTGGACACACACGGATCAACAACCATAAATACGTAACCCCCCATGAGGGGGTTCAACTCGCCCCAATAGGGACGGGGGAGAAAAGGGAGGAAACTCCATATGAATAAATAAATAAATAAACTGAAATCAGTCTCGTTGCTTGATGATTATTTCTCTGACGATGGTACCTATGAAAGAAATGACCACGATATTCTTCAATGCATTTTAAAGTTAAAATAAACAATACGAACGAAATAATGATGTTCCTGTTTAGAAAATCTCTGGGGTGGGGGGCGGAAATCGGCGTTCTTACTCTAGGAGCATCATGGCTGATCCCAATAGGATCAGTCACATATCGGATCAACCAGGAACATTCAAAGCAAGATTTCTGCGTAGAATGGATTTTTCTCTCCGACTTGGTGCAGTCAGAAGTGCGTGGGTTGTAGCATGTGTCAAATGGAGTGTTTGTTGCTGTGTTTCTTATTCGCTGGTGCCATCTGCATTGTTCCGCACTTTGATAGGCTTATTTAGACTTTCTGAAATCGTCTTGTGGATAAATTCTGTTGTTAGTCCATACTGGCAGCACGTTCTGCCTCTGAGAATATTTTATTGTCCATAATTTCCTATTAGTCTTCCTTAACGAGACAAAATAAGGAGACTAACCTCTACGGTTGCCTTTCTTCTTGCCTGCTATCGCTTCCTCGTTGAAATTAATCCAATCGACGTCACCAGTTACTGCTTCCTTCCTTGGCGTGCTGCCAACGGCAATTCGCTAAAATACGAATAGCCCGAAGTCTATTTGAGAACGGTCTCGAACTTTGTTGGAAACATTTGCAATAAAAGATATCCTTTCTGGCTCTCTTTGCATAGATTCCTTTCTTCAACAAAGTTGGTTGGTCATTCGACGAAGAATAAAACTGATAGCTATGATAGTTTAATTCAAAGAAACACTGTCGAGTAAACGTTTGCCATTTCTTTGTATTTTATATTCTCAATTGTTTTGATCATTTCTCAGACGGGAGCTCTTCGCTTGCTAAATAAACAGTACACTTTAGGTCAATACAAAGAATTAAATCTAAACTGTGATCAGCAGAGCACATTATGACAAAAAAAAGAATATCATTCCCATTTAATTATGTTTCTCAATTGAAGGAAATACAAGGCGCGTTCAAAAAAAGGCCGAACTTTTGCTATAAAAACTTTCTCATTTTACAACACTTTAAACACTGTCCCCTTCAAAGTAGTCCCCTCTACTAGCGATACACCGCAGATCTCTTATCGCATTTTCCTCAATCTCTTCTATGGTTTGGAAACGAGTTTGGGAAACACGGATGTCTAATGTTCAGCCATAACTGCCGATGAGCATGGTCGTGGTGCAACATTCAAGTCTGGTTTTCCCTCAATTTAGGCCTCTTCCTGAGCACAGCATCCCTCAAACGCGCTTAAACTTCCTGGTACAACTCTTTGTTTACCATCTGACCACGTGGTACAAATCCATAATGGACAATGCCTTTCCAATCAAAAAACACAACCAACATCACCTTGATCTTTGACCGACTTATCCCTGGCCTTTTTGGTCGAGGAGACCCTTTCCCCACCCACTACGACGATTGCATCTTGGTTTCAACATCTTAGCCATAAACCCACGTCTCATCTCCTGTTATGATGTTCTTAATGAAAGCTCTTTCATTGTCACTAATCCGATGAATAGCTTGTGCACGTGCTCACGTCAGCGGATGCAACTCGACGACTAATGCTCATAGCAGAACGCAGTAAATGGCAGTTTGTTGTCAACACATGCCGCTAGGTGCGCTCAGTAGCCGCAGAGCGCTCTCTGTGTTGGTTGGCGCGCTATTTAAAAAAAAAAATCGGTCTTTTTTTGAACACGCCTCGTATAACTAGACCCACTAAGTGATAATTATCCCTGTGAAACCCCAGCATTCTGCTTATTAGGCCTAAAATGAAGACTGCCATGTTTGATCGCCATAATGGGTTTTCGACTCCCCCCCCCTCCTCTGTGAAGTGTGATTGATACATTTCAAGAGCATCACAAATACGGAGAGAAATTTTCTCCGTTTTGAGGATACAGTAAAACGGTTTCAGAAGCCGGACACCAGATAATACTCGAACCCAAACTTATTGGTATCAAGTCAGGAGGCTTCCCAATCAGTTGGCATTAATCTCGCTGCTCGTACGTCGTATCTAGAGGCAGAGTCCATTAGTAGTAGAGTCCACATTCGAGGCCACATTCTGGGAAGGAGAACTAATCACTCTCATGAGTGTCACGTTAAAAAGAGTCTCTCCCCTCTCACTGCATGCTCCTTCTCTATTATTTCATCTAACTCCGAATCAAAAATGAAAAGTACGACCAACAAGGACAATGACACTAAGATGCAACTGAAATAAATCTCCCCTCACACACTAATCTTACAAAAACATCAAACTAGTCGCATTGTATAAAACATATCATAATCTATAAAAAATCACTTCCGCATCCACTTTATCAAACATCAGTGGCATAAACTATAATGGTGCAAATGATGTACATCATCACTATCAGACATCCACACCAACCTTCTACTCTTGACAGAAATACAAATTGCAGCTACAACAACCACAGTCCAATTTCAACGTCTAAATTGTACACTTCTTGATTTCTTTCGTCACGGGGTTTGGTGAGATCGGTTGCCTGTCAGGGAATGCCTAATTTTGAATCCTATGCTTTTGAATTCCTCTAGTGTGGAGAAATATGTGCTATCGCGATTAATATCCAAATCCTCGTGTCTGGCAACGAGGCCTGCTCAATAAATTGCCATCATTCGATTACCCGCCATCCTCTGTAAATGAATAGCTAGCTTTATCTCTGGATGTTTGCGGAGTGTCTTGGTGGACGGCTTTCTCTTTTCGAGCATCTCCACCAATGCAAGAGCGCCTCAGGGTTCTGTTTTAGCGCGTACTGTTTCTCCTATACTAAATAATCTCCTCTCAGTCACCACTAATTCTATCCACACCTTGGTTGACAACAGCACGTTCCATTCGTCATAATCATTCGACAAATCATAAGGTGTTTAGATCTCTCAAGCTTCAGATAATGCCTTAAACAATGATCTGCACGTATCCTTCGATGGAGTGATATCTTTCATGCTTTCCTCTGGACAGCACTGAAAATTTTTAGGGAGGTTTTTGTTTCACCACCTTAAACACGTGAGCAGTATTCCAAGGATCTCTTCTCAAAGAAATTTCAACCTCTGTCTCACGGAAGCTATTTCGGCTCTGTGTTCACTGCTCGGATGAACTGACATCCATAATTTCGTCACTTTTTGCTGGGCCTGTTAAAACAAAAGTAGTAGCAGCAGCAGTTACCCTGACAATCCTTTTTGAGTACAACTAGAAACACACCGATCCTCCTACTCCTTTTCCTCTTTCACTTCATTTACTTCTCTCTTTCCTCTGGAAGAGCCTTCCCTTTGAAGTGTTTCCCAACACTAATTATAGACGCCAACTCTTCACAAAAAGTCAATAAATTTCTTCTTTTCCAACCCTCACTTGTACGTCACACATGGCAATGATGTGCTACAGGGTCTTCTATCTTTCGTCTATGAGGCAGATATTAAAATACTTTATTACCATAATGTACATGTAGTTTCAGCAATATGCAATACACTGTTTTTGTCTAAGTACAAATTTCCAACGCATCCTTTTTCAGCATCCAAGTGGATACTTAATAACGAGACATACCAAGGAAGAATTGGAATTGGACATTGGGTCAGAAGCCTAGTCGGTATTTTGCATTACTTATAGACTATATGGAGGCATCTTACCGATTATCTACTTTAATACTTAAGTGATCATTTAGTCAGATTACATCACTGCTGTGACAACTTTGATATGAGCATCAAAACAGAAATTATAAAAATTGGCAACATTCAAAACAAAATTTCGTTCTTAGTAGCAAAACGATATACTCAACACATTTTTTTCTATTTAGAGACAATTACTAACGAAGATAGTGACGTGACTAAATATGTTTTGGATAAAAGAATAACTAAGGCTGGTGTGGTGGGAAACCAGTTAAATAAATTTATGTGGTACAAGAGAAATGAACAGTATGCTAGATGTATAGTTCAAGCCAGTTTTAACACACGGATCGGGGGATGGGCTAAATATAAAATAGCTCAGCACAGATTTGAGATAGTGTATCTATGAATTTTGAGGAAAATTATAGAAGTGAACAACTGACACCGATGGAAAGGCCATAATAAAAAATCAAAAAAGAATTTGACAGTATTAATATTTAGAAATCTGTTAGCAGAACTGATCTAATAGGGTCGATCACATGAGCAAAATGGCGAAGAAAGATCAGCAAAACAAGTTTTTGAAGGAAAAAAAGATCCAGAGGAAGACTAAGATATTTCGCTAAGCTTGTGCAGTTATAGGAGTATTTTAGAAGATCAAAATGTAAGTGCTGATCAAATTAACAAATAATAGACAAATTGGCTGAAAGCTATTCATCTGAAACTAATCATGAAATATTCATTAACTTAGACTGTCCTATTATTTGATCCTTGGAAAGCATTCATCAGGAAAGTGATGATAATGAAAATGTATATAAAAGAATCAACCAGAAGTTGTGGAAATATATCTCAAGAGACATTTCCAACTGTAGTTTCTCAAAATAGTCCTTCATTCAACATATTTACTTTATTTTTAGTATTGCAACACCTACCTACACTGAATTAGAAACTTTAATTTTCCGTATAAGCACGCGACTTCCAATCGATCCTCTTCAATTTCCCTGCTCATATTTCGGTGTGACATGGGTTGGGAACGGCCTTCATTAAATGCTTCGGTCAATTGCTGCACACAAGAAGTTCTGTTTATCTGTACAAAAGCCTTCTCAGACGACGCCGATCTCGTTCTTGACATGCTGTCTTAGTACCACATCTTAGACATGCAATGCGGTTTATTTTTCCACTGATTAAACACCCGGGATATCTCACCTTTTGAGAAACCAGTCAGCTCTGCTGTTTTGAAAATCGTGGCTCCGGCCAGAAGGGCATCCACAATAAGCCCATTATCGAACTCTGAAAGATCCTTTGTTTTCCCATTGTGATCAACACTATTGACGACGGCTGACCAGAGCATGTACTGAGTAAATATTTTGCATATACGCTGCGTAAGTGACGTTTACTTGCCTTTGCATAAAGGTTTCTAATTCGGTGATCGGTATGTGTAGAATGAGTTCTGATTGCACAAAGTAGTGGTACCGTCTTAAAATTCTAGTCAACCGTGTATTCAATGTTTTTTACAAAACCATGTGGCCCTCAGCTCTATGGGTATTGAGGAAACACTTATGGGAGTGTTTATGTCTGCTGACATATTCAAACATGCACCTTTCTCAAGAAGTGCTGTCAGTATTTTAGGCCTAAATGGTCATCATTTGAGGCATTACTTGTGGACTTCCATGCTGCGCAGTAGCAAGTAACATTTTCGCAAATGACTCTCATTCTCCCTGAAACACTTAACTCTGCTCATCCTTCGACATTCAAGATCGAAATGCCTTCCTTTATCACTGCAATGATCACTCCTATGCCTTTTATTACGTATATATGCAAAATCATGACAGCAGCCGAAACACAAAATGGTATTCGCAGTGTTAATATACTAAACAAAATGTGTTGACAAAGAAGCTGTTGGGATTACCCAGCAGTCTCGAAAGTTTTAACTATGCTTCCCACAGTGATAGTACCACTGATTCAGTTCAGTCAGAACTGAATTTCAGCGTCTTTGAATTGCCTGTTGCCATTCTCCCGTCTACCTGCGAATCTGTAATTAGGTTGCCAGCTATATCTATCTGGACGTTCACTACATATCATGATGATGGCTTCCTTTCTTCGCTTCGCTACCAATGAAGGAGCGCCTCAGAGCTTTATTCTATCACTCACCCTCTTTCTCCTATAGACAAATGATCTAATCTCAATCACTATTAATCCTATCCATAGCGCTGACGACGATGATGATGGGAGTACACTTCATTCATCCTATTAATTCGACAAACAATGCAGTATTCAGACATCCCAAGCTTCAAGATCATCTGTCCCAATGATCTCCATACCATTGAAAGCTGGTATGGAGATTATAGTGGTACGATAACTTGGTCACCTTGAATACAACCAATATGGTGTCTTGTCTTTTTTCTCCCAAAAGGGGAGCTCAGCTTATCTTCCTATACTTTATCTCTCTCTCTCTCTCTCTCTCTCTCTCTCTCTCTCTCTCTCTCTCTGTGTCTGTCTGTCTCTTTGAACTGATATTTACCTTCAACCTCTCCTTGCATATACACGCATATCGCACCAATAGCATCCCCATCCTCTTAAGACATTAGAAATTCTTTTGCGCTCCACAAACGCTTTTGAATACTTAGAATACGCCTGATATATTTAGAATGGTGCACCTAAAACCTCCCTGAAATTAAAACGATGTGCAGAGAGAGAGAGAGAGATAGAGAGATTCGGCTGATTGCTCCTTTACCAACTTCAACCTCTATCTCACACATGCAGCTCCGTTCCTGTTCTACGGTACTTCTACGGTCACTGCTCTAGCGAACTGGAAGCGATCTTTCCTTCACTTTCTGTTGGATCTGTTTAAACAAGGACAGAAGCAGCTATCCAACATTCGTACAAGTGCGAACACACCAAAACTGCTTTCCCTCTTTCTCTTATTCCGTCAATCTTCGTCCTCTAGAACAGTGCTTCCCAAACTTCTGGATGTCAGGGCCCCCTTTGCAAAAATTAAAATATTTCACGGCCCCCCCCTCGAAAAAAAATCGTAATAGAGAGATATATTATTATAATATTTATTGTATTTATATTCAATACAAAATATACACAGCGAATATTGCAAAAATCAAATGCATATATTACATTTTTTGCCTCTTACCGTTTGGTTCTGAGGACGATGCAGGCTGTTCTGGTAAAATATGAAATACTGTCTCTTTTTTTTTTTTTTGAGTCTGTTTCTGCTTCTTCTGAATGTTCATGGGATTTTTTAAAATTTTTTATCAGCCACTTATCCATCTCAGGGTTAAATTTTTTAACGTAGAATAGATCAAATAATATCACCACTTACCAATACTGGCACACCACAGACTGATAACATGAAATTAGTGAATATTACCTGAATAAGGGAATCCCAGAACCAGGAATATTTTTATTTTTTGTGATTTTTCTCCCTTTAGGGTAATTAAGCCTAACGCGAAACAGACAGCAAAGGCAGGTTATTAAAACGTGCATATGACTAGTGCGGTATTAACAAAAGATCGCGCAACCGAAAGATAAAAGCATAGCTGACAATTGAGTTGAAATGCTAACTTTCTTCAACCGAATTCCATATGTGAAACTGCCATAACATTCATTATATATATTACTTAGTTTTAACACTTTTACGAATTTTAACACGTTTACAATTTTAACACGTTCGGTTGAATTTTATTGCTGCCTTGGGAAATCGAACTCACACACATCTAATTAATAACAATAGTTTTTAGTTAGATACTGTTGCATGGGCAACCATATGTTGCCCATGCAACATATGGTTTTGTTTCAGTCTATATATACAGCATAGTTTCTGTATGAGGGGACATGTGATTCATTAATTAGTGTGTTTTTATCCCAGTTCTCTCTAATTGCACTATTTGTTGAGAAATATATTACACAGACTCCTCATACCTTATTCACTGGCATAATAAAAGTACTTGTTTTTATTGCACTCTGCAGAGTATAGTGGCTGTTAGGGAGGGCGTGTTGTTTACCACTGCAAGCGAGTTACTATCTCCCCACATGAACTTGTTTAAGCTTTTTTCATGTGTGAAGTATATGGGAAACTTTTATTGGTAACAGAAAACTAGCTCGGATGACAGTGATAATATAAAACGAGTTTTGATATGTATATAAAGTCAATATCAACAGTCCCTGATTACGAACGCGTGATGAAAGGGACAGGAAGATTTGGAGCTTCCCTGGAGAGCATTCGAAGTAAATACAATTAACCACTGCTTTGAAATGAAACATATGAATAAGCAATATTTACTAATATTCATTAAGCGCCGAAATACGCAGAAAGCAAAGTTTGTGAACAAACCGATGTGTGAATTTTTCCATTAAAATATAAAAAATAACAAAAAAGAAATAATAAATAATAAACGTTAATTACGTTTCTTTTAAAATAAAAAAACTACTTAGTCTTAAAACATTTTAAATTTGTTTTCATTATTTCACGGGCCCCCCCTCATCAAAACCTACGGCCCCCAAGGAGGCCGCGGCCTACAGTTTGGGAAGCGCTGCTCTAGAACAGCTTTTTTCGTGAAGTGTTTCCAATAACTATCACCTTCGAGAAAAATGTGAATGCATTTCTTTCCCAAACCTCACCTGCCTCCGCTGCACGCGACACTGATGTGGTATACATTTTTGTACCTCTCGCTGTAGGATCGATATAAAAATTACAACACGTGCTTCTCAGTAACCAGAGCATCCAACTTTCTCGATACTATAACGAGATGAATACCGGAATTTGGTTTATTTAGATATACGGCCGAATCAACTCAGGCTATGAGGCCAGTGTATTATGGAGTGAAAATATGAGTGTTCTAATGGTTGGTTTGCTTCTTCTGAGGTACCAAAAACCCAAATGTTTCGGGGAGAAAAAACCCTCTACCTCCTTATGAGATCGACTATCTCACCTTCACTTGACATTTGGAGGGGTTTGAAACAGTTTATACTAGATTAATGCACAAGGGCGGCTCGTGCATAAGACTGTAGCACCCCCAATTTTTCTCGATATATAAATATATTTATTAATTTATGTATATTTGCTTGTAATATTTAATTTTATCATCAACAATCCTATAGAATTCTCTTATTTTGTACAAAAAATAATAGAAATCCACTCTATGTTTTTATTATTTTTTTTAAAATTTCACCATTTTTACGGAGCAGGAATAGCAAAGGTACAACACACCATCGCACTTTTCAATAATGGTAACTACGACTTAATTAAACAGTAAATGACGCAGCATTTTAATCCATCAGCACCAGGTGGCGGTAGAGTTAGCGAGGAAACCTCATACTTCTTTTAAGCTGAATGAACTATAAATGCATGAACCTTTGTAATCTTAAAGCGCATAATTAATTTAAATAAACATACTGCTATTAGTATGGGGCTGGGAACTTGGGGAAATAATTTGCGAAAAATAATATTTTATTTTTAGAACCAAATGGAATCTTTTACAGTGTTTACAAGGAAACTGTTGACAATAGTGTCAGACAAACACATCAGGTCTTTGAAGTGACGTCTAGGAAAACTGATAGCACTTACTGCTGTAGTAATTATGTTTACCAGAATCAAGGTGAGGAATATTTTTAATAAAACATCTCAGTTGCAAATAGATTTTTTAATCTTTTGTGCATTTGTTATCACCGACAGACTGAAGAAACTTATGAAAACATGTTGTCATTTCTACACTATTTTAGCAAAAGCAACAAACGTTCAACTGATATTTTGTATTTAACCACAATTCCAATCTTAAATCTCATGAAGGTGCTGTGAATATATGTGAAAGCCGGCTTAGTTGGCCGAGTGGTTAGCGTATCCGCTCTCCAGCCAAAAGGCTGCGGGCTTGAATCCAGCCATGATCATGGATGTTTGTAATTGTCTTTTACCTCATACATTCGGTCATAAAACTATACATACTCTCCCAAGATGGAGTGGGTACCATGGGAGAAGAAGATCCAATCTTCTCGCAATGGGACTTTTAGCGACCCCACACCAAGCGGGAAATAACGCTAGGAAGAAGAAGACTGATGTGTGTTGGAAAACGTCAGCAAGAATATTCAACTGCTTCTCCTTCTTGGTCATCTGAATTACCAAGTGACAATAGCTCATAATTCCAAACATACGTGTTTCTTTATTTATTTATTGGCTTTGTCACAAATTGGTTCCTTGGATCAGAGACCTCGTACATATACTGTTTTTAATTCAATCTATGCCCGTTAATCTCAATGACGAATCCACTGCTAAATTATCATTTTCTTAACAAAATAAAAAATCAGATAATTAGATATATGAAGAGCCAAAGGCTTCAATTCGGCGACATATGACTTGTTTAAGTTAAGGGATATTACATCCCATATCGTTTCTTAGCCGAATAAGAAACTCAAAGAGTTTCATGCCGAATATAGAAACTATATAAAGTTCGGCGATTCCAAGCGTAAGCAAATACCTGGATACTGCAGCAACTGACCCTAAAGGTAGTGCAAGCTGAGGCAACTCATGTCAAAGGTGGAGCAAGATCCGATCACTATTCTTGATATTTACCCATAATGTGAACTTGACTCCTAGGAGCTGTATTACTATTCTACATTATGAGAGAAGGTCACTACCCAGACCGGTTTCAACCTTTATTGAGGTCTCATCAGTGAGTAGGTAGACCTAGTTAATATGAAGTAGTTTGTAGCGAACTGAACTTACAACCCTTCTATGAGTATTGCCGAGAGGTGTCCTAATAAATTATTGGGAATTAAATTAAATTAAATTATTAGATTATTAGGTGCTAATTAAATTATTAGGACACCTCTCGGCAATACTCATAGAAGGGTTGTAAGTTCAGTTCGCTACAAACTTCATATTAACTAGGTCTACCTACTCACTGATGAGACCTCAATAAAGGTTGAAACCAGTCTGGGTAGTGCCCTTCTCTCATAATGTAGAACAGTAATACAGCTCCTAGGAGTCAAGTTCACATTATGGGTAAATATCAAGAATAGTGATCGGATCTTGCTCCACCTTTGACACGAGTTGCCTCAGCTTGCACTACCTTAAGGGTCAGTTGCTGCAGTATCCAGCTATTTGCTTACGCTTGGAATCGCCGAACTTTCTGTAGTTTCTACTACATTCGGCATGAAACTCTTTGAGTTTCTTATTCGCTAAGAAACGATATGGGATGTAATATCCCTTAACTTAAACAAATCAGATAATTTTCTTAACAAATCGTGTAAAAATCTACCAGGATTGGGATTTGTAAGTATCTTATAAGTACTTTTTTATCCGTTCATAAGCTAGAATTAGCAAGTTTCTCTTTATGATGTCTGTTACTCCAAACTTGTTCTAGCAGCGCAAAGTTGAACAAAATGTGGGATTCATTGCTTAAGCAATAACCCTCACTATGTTTGTTTTAGAGACACATTCAGGAATGTATCTCTAAAACAAACAACTTCCTGGTTTATTTATGCCCGTAATGAGCTTCAGGGGAAAAAATGTAAAACTATATAATCAATTCATTAAATTATTTTATTTATTTATTTTGTTTTGTTTTGTTTTTAGATTTTATTTATTTTGGAGTTTGCACACTTTACTAATTATGTAGCAGTTTTATTGTTCTTCAGGCATGCTAAATAGGTTCTTGAATGGGAATTGATGCTCAAAAATATAGTTAGAATTATACAATTGTTTGTATTTTAGGTTGACAAAGAAGGAAATAAACTAAATTGCGAGTAGCAGAACCAACACCTGATGAATAAATAGAATCTCTGACTTGCTTGGCATAATTAGGTGGCAAATATAGAAATATGTTAAATTACCGAATTAAAAATGAAATGTTCTTAAAGAGAATTCTAGATAATAAACAACGAAGATCGCCATCGTAAATCGAAAACAATTACAAAACATTTTAATTCAAAACAAAAACCTTTAAAGTAACTACTTTTGGAAAGACAATTTCCACGGATTGGGGAAGACACGGGGTCCCCGTTATGATACGGAAGTGATAGTGTTTTCCAATAAAATAGAGTCTAGTGTATCATAAGTTTGCTGATTCCAAACAACAACAACTCCAGAGGAAGACGACACTTTTATTCCGGGATTATTATTATTAATTTTTTTTTTTTTCATTTGGAAGGCAACCGGTATTTATCTACACTATCGTCAACTTAAAGTACATCCCAACTGCTTACTAGATAAGAGGTGGATATTTCCTAATTGTAATTAGTATTTATTTGCATATAGCAGTGTATATTATACGATCAGTTTTACCATGTTATCGGATGAAGAGCTCAGTTTTCTTTCAGGAGAAAAAGTCCCCACTTACTTGTGCTAACAAACTTACTCATAATAAAACCTACCGAAAAGAACAAGCTGTAGAAGTTTCTCCATTCAGTGACTAGAATCGAACATATAACCCCCCCCCCCCTCTCTCTCTCTCTTTTACATGTACGGGATCACGTGACCACTTAAGCCTTCATACATTTGGAAATCCTTTATAATATACTTATCATTATAATAACTTATGCGATACTAAAGCATTCTAATAGTAAAGAAATTATTATGAGATATGAGAACTTAACAAGAATTTTGTAGTCATATTTTTGACCCCTTTTAAATTCCTCCCCATGTGTTCATATTCCTTTCCCATTGTCTTCATTCATTCGGAGTTGTTTTCGAATTCTAAATTCTGATAATTAGTCCCACCCATATTTTTCAGTATTTATCTACAAAGTGGGTTTTCTTGAGTTCAAACAGTGACGAAGCCTTTCTTTGGGGCTTCAGCGTTCACTAACTGGTTTCTCTTTTCACCAGTTTCATTGCCAAGTTCGAAGAAATGCCGAGAAATGCTTAACGCAATCGTTCTCTTGTCCAATAGAATACCAAATAATCATGATCTATTCTTAAGTTATTGTTCTTCCAAGTATGCAGATGAAAGTAAGCTTCCCTCTTAGAAATTTGGATTACAGTCTCATCAAGTTTTCGTTTTCTGCGGAACGCAACTTCCTCCCAGCCACTTCTAGCCTTGTCTTATTATTATTAGTAGTAGTATTATTACTATTAGGTGACACTTCCATGGAGTCCAAGGACGAATCGCGGGAGGGCGCTCTACTCTACTTCTCTAAATACATCTCAGCCCCTCCACCACTATTTAATTCTCATACTACCACACCACTATCAGCAACGTCATCTACCGCCCATCCTCGCCTAGAACAGCATTTTTTTATCTGTAAATTGCGCATGCTCTGAAGGCCAATTTGTCTTTGCGCGGGATGAAAAATCCGAGTTTCAGGAAGAAAAAACCCTGTTACCTCCGTAGGAGATCGGCTAACTCACCTTCAATTGAAAAAGCCTTCACCTCGTAACGACGAGAATCGAACCCAGGTCTTTTCCAATCGAAGGGCGCAATGTTCCGCTGTTCTTCCAAATGCGCTACGGAGGCAACCACTACATTTCAACCGCATTATTTCACTACAACAGCGCCAAGGAGGATGACCTCACCAATTTCTACTCTTCTTTCTGATGGACAAATGCTTTTCTCGTTCACCTGATGCAAACATCTGCTGTGACCGAATTGCTAAAAGAATTCTTCCTGAAATAAAGACCTTAACCCACCCCTTTCCTCAAACTCTCCAGCAGCTATCATCTCTAAGTTCTTTAAGAAGTGGACAAAGAAGTCGAAGTAAAACACTCACCCTATCTCAAGCAGTCTGATATTAACGTTCGCATTAGCTAAAAAATAATAAACTATATGAAAAAAATCCAAATACGACATTCAAAGGACCAAATGCAGTGCAAATGTCTTCTAATTTCTCATCAAGACAAACGGATACGATTTCTATTCTTTCATACGTCTACGTCTCTCATATACACCTGGATGACATACCCCAGTATAGCATCGCTTAAGGACACGATGATGCCTAGCATCACTTGTTAAGTAATTAGCCACTAGTTAATTAGCTGTGACCACCACGTTTTGATTTCAAAACGTGATTTTGATTCTACTAGTCCAAATCTGCAGCAGATTACCCAACCTACATTATTCCACCTCTAGCCATCCGCAGCGAGAAGGTTTGGAGAAATTAACGTATCCGCTCTTGACATGCTCAAGGTATTCGATTGTGCTTGTAGACTACCGCCTTATGATTGAAATTTCATCCTTTGCAACTGAGTAATGAGTTTCTTCTCCAATGTGAGGATATTCTAGGACCATGTACTTTTGTCCACGCTCTTTCTTCTGTACGTTGATCACAAATCCTATCTGTAATTATGTACATGCTAGTACACTCCATTCCTCTTCACTGGACAAACCTTGAATGCTCAAATGATGTCCATAAGCTGTAACTTAAACCTAATATGGCCTTATGCCAGCCTTATACGGAAAAGGCAAAGATTTGCTAAAGGAAATTGGGAGTTTTTATTCCATAAAATAGATAAAAATAGACACAATTGACAAGCATAAGGCTCTGACTTCGAAGTCTTGGTTGCTTTGTAATCTAAATGTTTTATAACCTATTCATGTGTGAGATTAATTCAATTACCACAATTTTTCGACTGTGGCTGAATCAATGTGAAATCTTCCCGAATAAACAAATATATCATATTCAGACTATTAAGATAAGATTACATCTCTTACCATTACTAAAATTTAGGTTTATAAAAGAAACCTTACCTGATAATGCCGCATCTAATATATAAATGGAAAACGAAAAAATGGAAAATATGTTAGATCTTTAGAAGACTACAATACACTTTACTCCGAAAGTGGGATTCATGCATAAAACCCGAACACTGACCCAAGCAATTGTTAACTCAAGACATATGTATACACACATGTAACGAATTTCAGATCCCAATTCGAACTCGAAAAACTAAACTTGTCAATGGTCAAGCACTTCTTATGTGTATAGGTGCATTTTATTAATACAATAATTTAGAATTTGTTAGAATCTATTTAGATAACCCGCACGATTTCTAAAACAATAACCACTGGGATCGCAGCTAAGTAGATCTTTTACTGAAAATATGAGCCAACAGGATTCACTTCGGCGAAGTAAAATTATTCAAAAGTAAGTGGATATTGAATACCA
Organism: Typopeltis vanoorti; assembly: GCF_054136105.1. NCBI lineage: Eukaryota > Metazoa > Arthropoda > Arachnida > Uropygi > Thelyphonidae > Typopeltis > Typopeltis vanoorti. The sequence goes on from NC_143557.1 coordinate 138,826,291, forward strand.
CATTATTTCTTAGCCGAATAAGAAACTCAAAGATAGACTTTATTTTAAATTAAACTTTCTATCTTTGAGTTTCTTATTCGGCTAAGAAATAATGTGGTATTCAATATCAACTTAATTTTTAAATAGATCTTTAATAATCAATTCTATATACAATTCGAAATATTTATGTCGTATTCGATATAAATAAAACTCGTGGTTTATTGAGGTGGAAACTTAGCAATCTATAAGATCCGTCAAGTATGCACTTTCCGTCGTCATTTTTCGCTAAGATTGATTGCGCTGGCCTACACTTTCTTCCACTGTTCCACATTCGGGATTTCTGTCATTTAAAACTACCCAAGTAGCGTTCTTATGAGCCAGTCAAGGATGCAAAATGGAGTTAATATATGTCTTTCGAGGGAGAAGTTATAACAACCACTTCCGCACTAACCAATATGTACATATGTCACGAAATTATATATTTTTTAAAAATACTTCTTTGTGAGCTAATTCTGTCTAAATTATCACTGTGACCTTTTCTTTTTCTGAGTATTTCGTATACAAGCAGACAGCGGGACAAACTTGGCTGACTTCCACGGAAAATAATGAGGCGAATAGTTTTTACAGTAAATTCATTTCCTGGACAAATACATACAGTATTTGATGATTACCGACGTTTAGAATTAAAAACAAATACAATAATTTATTTTATGATATTATAATTGCGCTGAAATGTTCCTATGCTACTAGACAGAGTATCTAAGTTGCCTGGAAAAATTCAATTTTGAACATTTTGTTTGTACGAAAAAAAATGGAATCTTGTAGCCTTATTGTTTCTTGTAGCGGATCAATATTATATTGGATAGTTTCTGCTGTTTTCCTCAAATATAAATCGAAAGATATTAATTCAAATATCTCTATATCTTAAAATCCGAACATGTTTTACTAGGGATTTTAAAACTGGAAAGATATGCTGTAATTGTAAGAATGCATCTTTACACGTTCCATAATATTACAATATTATTATAAGAATGAGTTCTCAGAAGAGCCGAAACTATTAAGGCGTTATGAGTTGTAAGGTCTATTAATTAATAATAATTCTAAACAATAACTGAATGTGGGGAAACCAGTTATTTCAGACATAATTGAGTTGCTGAGCTTCTAAACCTCACTGACCGAAAAAAAATATACACGCCTTTGCATATTTTACATACTAATTTATGTGCTTTCAAATATTTGCTATAATTCTTGATAAATATAACTTTTTTAAAAGAATTCGCATTTTGCTAACGAAGAGAATCCTTGCTATGCAGTGCGATATTGACCTTTTCGTATGCCTGCATACCTTCGTGAGGATCCCAGATTCATCCCGAAATAAAAGCAATTGTTCGTCATGTGTGTGTGTGTGTGTAAATCTGCGAAAACATAAATCTCGCAAGAGAGATGCAATTGCTGAGGAGCAATGGATGTGGGCGTTTCTGGGATGAACTCCCTTCATCAGAATGCGATGTTCTACTTCCAGGAATTTCTCTTTTGTTTCGAACTGGGATTACCAGGAAGGGAGATGTCCACTTCGAGATTGCAACACAGAGAAATCAAATGATTTAAACATAAATTAAACAAAAGCCAACACGCACGAGATTCGTGCTTCTCATTCAGTTTTAAAGAAACTTTCTAAGAAGTCTCCTTTCCTTTGAATTTTTTCATTGGAAGTAGGATCCGTGGTTGAACATTACTTGGACTGATGGACTGCACAATTTTTATTTGGCTCTTTAATTCGTAACTAAATAAAAAATAATTACAAACTGAACTAAAAAAAGTCGCACATGAGCAATAATCGGATTAAATAGATGCTCGCCTTCCTCAATTGAAATATAAGTAAACCCAAATGCATCTTAGAGTGGCACGTTCAATTTAATAACACAGTATTTGCAGATTATGAGCCTGTCGAGTGTTATATCCAATATACACTACTCGCATGACGACCACTTTTAGCGAATCTTTCTTTAAAAATTTCCTTCGAAAAGTTCAAAGATGGGATTCTTAATTCGCGTCCCCCTGGTGGCAAGGTGGGAGGCGCCGAGAATGCATCAGTTGATCGTGAGGAGTGAACAGCTTTACAAGAAAGGTAGCTGGTGACCTTGAGCTTCGTTCGCTGCAGTTCTCGATGGCGAGCTTGGCCGAGACAGTCACATGACACCGCGCGTTCGATTCAGAAGCCCGCAGTAGTTGCGACGCCTGGAAAAAGGTTTTAGGGTACGAGCGATCGAGATGCGCCAGTGGGGAGGTTGCAGGAGTAGGAGGAGGAAGGCAGTGCGTTTGATGACAGTACGGAAACTGCCGCTCTTTGTAGAAGGCGCAAAAGCGCGACAGTGGCACGCAGGGGTGGAATAACAGTCGGTTGCCTCTGTTGATCCGAATGTTTATCCCATCTGTAACAATTACCGTGGATGCCCATCCGTGACAGTTGCCATGGACACCTAGCAACACATGCCATCTGCATTCAAATAAGAAACTTTACGATCATGTGGGTAAACACGACACCTCCTCTTGTGCCGCTGTCATGTGTCATCGACGCTGCTCAAAAGTGCAAAGAAAGATATGATTAGGCAAAAATCAACACACATTATCATGGTCTGCACACAGCAGGGTAAGAGAGAATGGCTTGCTTTAACAGTCACAAACAGACTTGTCGATATACAAAGTTCTACAAGATCTTACGCTTGACGGTGCGGTACTGTTTTTAGAATTGGAGCAGAACCAGAATCATTAAAGTACTGACAATGTAATCTTGACGTAACTTTGTGGGGTTGTTCAGACGTCCTTTTTCATTAATTTGTTTTCTTTTTAGTTTCAGTAATTCCTGTATAACTTCCCATCACAGCGATTCTCCATTGATTTCTTTCTTCACTGCTTCTACTGAATCATTTATTACTGAAAAATTACCAGAGTACAAAATGTAAGAGGTTTATGAATTTTTCTCTGGAGTTTTCCCGTTTTCTTAGCAAGTTTGCGTTTGGAATAAACTAAAAGTTGATGGTGATCCTCTGGTATCAATTAAATACGACTTTGCTTCGACAAAGTTGAATGTAGTTATGGAAGCCTTGGAATGTGAAAGGATTTGAAGAGATCAACTGCTTTCTGATCTTTTAAAAAATATTTTTGATATCTCGTACAAATCTTTCTTCTTTGTTTTAAAGACATTTAACACTTTTCTTTCACAAGTGACTTTTTGTTACAACGCTATTTCTGATTTCTTAAGTGTTTGCAAAACCAAAGCAGAATGCAAATTCCATAAAGATCTGGGATCTGTGTAGGAAAAAACAAAACTGTCAGAGAGTCACAATTGCTTTTCTGTAGCCCAAAAAACTGCGACTGTATTTTAGGTTCAATATACATACTTTTAAATACATAAAATAAGGATTTAGTATCTATATTTATAAATATTGTACGACATGGAAGTAAACACACACAAAAAAAACTCTATATTTCCACGAAAAAACTTGACAGTTGCCGAAAGTAAGGCTCACCTTACTTTCGGCCGTCTTTATATTGCAGACATGCCGTCTGCAATATAATGAAAGCATATGAGCTTTATAATACTTAAAAAGAGATTAAAAGATATGTTGATGTAAGTTAAATGTCACATTTTTAATACCGAGTAAATAAAAAAATACCTTGCCAAAAGTAACGAATGTGCATGGAATTGCGGCCTAAGCAGCTATGGTTAAGAAGTCGTGTATTCTTCCAGTGGGTTTGGCTGTTTGCTTCGTGAAAAGCTCTAGTTTCTGGGTCTAGGAGGGAAAATCCTGCAACCCCCGCATGAGAAGGACTGGCAAAGCAGAAAAAGTGGCAGATAGTCCCATTACACAAAGGTACTAATGCCAAAATGTCATCATCGAATGACAGGTCAGTTAGTATTTTTGTAGGGATCGTTAAAAATCTTGTAAATGTTATAGTGCCAGATGTTCTTTTTGTTTTTCAACCTGATTGCTTAACAGAGGTCTTTCCTAATTTTTTGTTCCCATTCCATTCTGTTTCAGCTTTTCTCACCTATTGATTGTATTCAAGCAATCTTAACAAGTTCATAATGCTATCTCTTCCTTGGTCCTCTTTGAATGCTGCCATCCACCAGATCTTCATTCTGTTAATAATTTACGCCATATTGTGTTTTATATCTTGCAATTCCATCTCCATTTTGAATGCATAATATAACTGATAATGCAACTGATGCATAATGTAATGTCCTGTACACCTTAGAATAGATGTACAGAAAGGGTGAAAAAGTATCAGATAGTAGGTAAATAATTATATGAAGCTTTGTAGGGTGTAAATAGCAAAATTCTACACAACATAAAATTTTATTTACTAGGGACTGAAGAGTAACTCCTATTTTGACTCCTAGTTTTCCGCATACCCCACTGCTAAGTTCAAGTTGTCAATGTCGCCAGCTTTGTGATAATCCAATGTTAATTTTTGAATTGTGTGCATTTCTTCTCAAATTGGACTTTATCTTCTGAGGTTATGTGCCGTAAGTATCAAGTTCTTAAATATGAATAATAACAATACGTCATCTTAAATAATATTATTTTTTTTTTCGGTTAAACACCGACTTTTTTTTTACTTTTACATGTTATACAGCTGCATATTCCCTTTCTCTCCCATCGCAAATACGGAACAATTTTACGCAAATACTTCTCCAGACAATATCACCAACTTTGACTGCAACTGCCTTCGCTTCTTTTAACAAACACTCCGTAAATCAAACCAAGCGGTACGATTTCATTCTCGACACAGTAGCCGATATCTGCATTCGTTTTATCATTTCTTCTACCTATTCATATTCAGACACTGCTGATTTACATTTTAATACAGAACTCACATCACGCCATGAGGAACTGGAGGGGAAAGAAGTCAATGGTGCATGGGATTCAATCAAAAAATGCTTGAAAAACGTGATGCCTTGAAGGAGAAATCGGGTGGGAGTTAAATGAATGAGTGGCATCATTAAGCAGGGATTGCCTATAAAAATGGCGATGCAGAGGAAACATAAAGAGAAAGGTGATGAAAAAGCACCTGTGTATCAGAGGCTGGAAGAGTGACAAATAGGATCAGAAAGGAAACATCAGATAATGAGAGGAAATGGCTGAGAAAGCTACAGGAACGCTTAGGGAGTTCTTTCGTTATGTGGTAAAGAAAAACGGAAAATGATTATAGAAAAGTAACTTTGGCGAAAGCATATCACAGCAAAATGGCTTCAGTAGAAGAAGAGTTCAATTATTGAACAGCGAATCACTTTCACCTGTATATCATCCAGGTGAAAGTGATACACTGAGAAAAGAGAGAACGAATGAGAACATGGAGGTAGGTGAGCCAGGAGTTTGATATGTTACAAAATATCGCGGTAAATACAGCAGTGGGGATGGGATATCAGATTTTTTTGACTCTAATGGAGCTATAGAGTGGAAAGAGAGCAAACTAGGACGATTACATCAAGGTAACACCCAAATAAAATCATCAAATTTCAGATAACTTCCTATTTCTGTATTTAATAATTATTCAATACAGAATAATTATTTTTTTAAGGAAATGATAATCAAATTACATTTTAGAATTGTAATTAAGATTACCACTTTCCATTTAATTACTGAGGAAGAATATCAGCAGCGCATGGGAAGCTTTGAAAAGATGCTTAAATGAAGTGCTATCTGAATGTGGCCCCAGAGTTTGAAGAACAAACAGAATGGGAGTGAAATGGATGTGCCATCCTATTAAGCAAGAGATCCATATGAAGTTGATCGTGAGTGGAGTTATGAAATATATAAAGCACATAACAGAAAAGTTAGAGTATTGTATGAAAAGCTCAGTCGGATTGTGAAAACAAATTGGCTGTGCATGCTAAAGGCAACCTAAATGAATGTAATCCTTAGGCTACAAGTAAAACAAAGAGTCAATGTCGGAAAAATAAGTTTACTGAATGCAGACAGTACAAATTTCAGAAGCATTTGTAGCAAAAGATGCGACTGTTCAAATAATGCTGTTCAAATAGCATCGGTAAAATCTATCCTAGTATATGCAACACAAGTGCTACTAATACACTGGATGAAGAGATGGAGGGGATCAGAATGAAGTTGAAGCGCTGTTGCATAACCTGGATAATAATTCGGCAATAGAGACAGATGAGATATTAGCACACATGCTACAGGAATGTTCATCCGAACTGGCTAAGCTCTTAACATGTTTGTATAACTTCAGTCTCAGCTCAGCTCAGGTATTTGATAGAATGGACTTTGCTATGGTATTTGATAGAATACCGCATGAAAGGCTGTCGCATAAAGTAGAAAATATGGGATTGGAATATAAACTATTAATCTGGGTAAGCGGGTAGCTGACAGATATCGAAAAGTGGTATATGGAGAGTATGAATCTACCTGATTGAAGGTGACCCAGAGACCAGTCCTTGGACTACTGTTATTCAATGATATTGAATATTATTAAGATATTGGGAAGTACCCGACAAAGGATGTTCAAATGTTCGTTGATGCAAAGATAGGCAAGGGAATCAGGGATGCTACTGATGCACAGCACCTTTGTGAGGAATGATTTCGGTGCTCTGGAACTGTGGGCAAATGATAATGGCCCACGATTCAACATTAGTAAGTGTAAGGTTATAGTGAGATTTCGATTGGCATGTTATATTGGGCAATTATGCTAACAGAATCTGATGAGGTTGGGATATTGAGTTAGATAGGAATTTGAGGTTCAAGCTGTTAATTAGTACATAAATTAAGTGCATAAATAAATACTGGAAATTCTGCTATTTAATTTATATATATTAGTGATATTGTAAATGATATATCTCATTGAAAGGAAACGTTCTACTGTTTGTTAATGAAGAAAAGTGAAGCAGAGTGATAAATGATTCTGAATTCATAGGTACTAGTGAAGAGGAGCCAGTTCAATGTTTTCGAGTATCAGTTTTGCATTTTGGACCGAAATCGGTGCATGATATTGGTGGCAATATCATGCACCGATTAAGCAAGGAATTTGAGGAGGGTGAAGAGACACGGCACGTAGGTGGGATAGTCGACAGAGTGGATAGATAGTAGACAGATATCAGTGGCGTGTGGGGGGAGGCAAATTGTTAGTGGAAGCTTGTAAGCGGGAATTTATTGATGGTTAACGGAGAGCTAGAAAAAGCGTACGAGAAACTGTTCCAGAGGAACAGAAGTAGTTGGATTGAAAGATGAGGATGAGAAGTTACTTCAGTAGGTTTGAAGCTATACTCTAAATGGGTGTTAACAGCAGTTGCACATGTTCTTAAAAGGCTTAAAGAAAGCAGAAAATAATGGAAGCAAAATTAGCAGACTAGCTCATGGAAAATATATATATAAAAGGTGTAGAGAAAAACAAAACGTTGATGGGGAAGCCAACAAAGTGAGTCTGTTTGAGAAATAAATCACCTAGTAACCCTCCCGGATAGCGTGTCAAAAAGCATCGAAAGGTGTTTGATGCACCACTCCAAATGGACAATTTTGTGATTCGCATAGAGTACAGTTGAAGTGGTGTATTGAGAGGGGAGACGAGACCAGTTTTTTTTTTTTTTAATTTTTTTTTTTTAGCCTTGCATGCAGGTGATATGTTTGTGAATCAGGGAGTGAAATGGGAGACTTCTTGCAAGAAAAAAAAATCACGCTTGCGCTTGATAGCATTGAAGCTCAATAAGTATTTGCCATGGAGAATGACAAGATCAATGTAGAAGATTTATGAAATAGATCTTAAGGCTAGGAATTTTGAGGACATCGACGAATAAGCAATAAGGATAAAGAAGTTATTGATAACCTTAATGTTTGATCAAACTATGGATCTAGTGGTTTGTATATCAAGACGATATGGAAAACGTGCAAGCAGGTAAACCTAATAGTGCCAGGAAAAATTTATTCAGAAAAACAGTATGGAACAGTATTAGAATGGATTAAGAGAATGTCGATTGAGGAATTTGAAAAATAGCTAAAAAACAAGGGTACCGCGGAGATCTAAAAGATAGTGAAAAAACATTTATGGAGGAGATACAAGGAAAATTTTTTCCGTACACAGTAGGAGGAGGGAAAGAATGAGAGGTCATCCTTGAACATTAAGTAAAGCAGTCCCTACATGCTCAGTAGTAAATGCACAATGTCGAGCACGTGATGTCTAGAAAAGTAATGACGACTTGAGAAAGCATCGAGGAAAGTCGATAACATATCATGCACAGGATCTTCTGTTTGCAATTCCCTCCCATGGCCTGAAACTCGAGGTATGGCAACAAAGTTTGTGGTGTTACTGTATTTGTGAATTACACATCTCTAAAATGCTGACCAAGTAACCAACGAAGTGATCATTTCTATTATTATTGCATCTTAATCAAACATGGTGTAAATTGGAGATTTTCATAAAGTGAACAAAACATTGTACAGCAGAAGTATTGATTAATATATTTCATTTAAAAGTATATACACACATCTAAAATTACTTCCATATTACTAAAATAGACTATTCAAGAAGCTACAACTACTTGTTGTTTTCATACCTTTTCCCCCTTGATCATAATCTACAAACATATTCATGTATAATCTTTTAGTAAGGACTATGACATATCGACAGATTCTGGAAGAAAAAAAATACGCACTCGATCAAACTAAACTGCATTTGCTAAAGAATTCATAGGAAAAAAAGGAGCCGATGGGTTTCTGTTGGCAATGAGCCGATAACATCGCCAGAGATCGTCCATAAATATACATCCACTTCTTTTGTGGATTTAACAGAATCAGAAACCTCGAGGCCCATCAGTGTGTAGTGTTTGTAGTGTGTGTCATTGTAAAACATAAAGCACTCTGTCTGTTCCAGCCCACCTCCCCATCAATCACCCTCTGTGACTAGCGCTTTCCATTAACCATGGTTTTCTCTCTCTCTCTCTCTCTCTCTCTTCTCTTTCTGGACATATTTTCTACATAATCTTTTCTTTCTATCGCAAGTCCTACGGGCACATGAAAAAGGTTTATTCTGACTTGGAACATGTTTTTTTCTTTGGCTAAGTGGATTATTTGGATAACAAAAAAACTTTTTATTTGCATAATAATTTTCAAAAACTCAATGTACTTTCTGAAGTGTCTTAAGAAATTCGCGGGGATCAAGGAAACGCGTCTGAACACGAATTGATGTGCATTCAGAATACACTCACTCATATCCACATCGTTGGGAGATCGATTCAATATTAGGTGATTTTGTATTTACACTCTTACAATAAGAACTTGAATATAAAATTATTACTCATAAAATTAAACATGAATATTTATAAATAAAGAAAAAATAGTTTAGACATAATGTAAAAGAAATATTTGGTTCGTCGCGTCTCTGATGAGATCCGCACCCAAGTCTTGCTGACCAAAGGACTTTTTCTATACTGTCTGAGTTACCAAGGCTCTACACATGAACATTGAACAAGAAAGTAAAAAGAAAAGTTGGTAAATGAAAAGAGAAATATTAATACTAATTTACAATATAGTCTCTCAGTCGGTTTCGACTAGGTCATTTAATTCGCAAGACCAGGGTAGGTAAGGTTCGAAACCCGTCTAAGACACCAAGAGCCTATCCCACTTTTCACCTGAAGCTAAGTTAGTCAATCTCATGTGGTGTGGGATGGAAGATTTATTCCTCCCGGAAACTAGGGTTCTTTATTCAGTAAAACAGGAAAACTGGCTAAAAGACCACACGCAATATACAGACACAGGAGACTAATGAATAAGAATTAACTGCCCTAGTCCGTCGTCTCTGGTTTCGTACGCCTCCGTATTAAAGTGTGGGAAGGATGTAAAGTTTTTTTTTTTAAATTTAAGACGAAAAGAATATCTTCAGGGAATAATAAGTTAGCTATATTTTGAAATGTTTACAGGTAAAATGACTAATTTCAAGAATAAGAAAAAAAAATCTTTAAGCACATTTCAAGGATTTGAAGTTAAACAAAATGGATCGTTTACGGATAAAGATGGAGAAAGAGATACAAAATACTAAAATATATTTTAAACATATTTAAAATATACAGAAACATAATTTTTATCCTAAGGAATTGTTGGCAACATTAGTTAAGGAAATAAAGAAACAAGGAGAATTTCAAAGAAAGGAAACCTTTATTTAAAAAAAAAGAGAAATGTTACCGTCATTGTGCCATGTGACAAGATGGCCAGAAATGATGACACATTAAAGCATCCCTGTTTCAGCGATCCACGACTGGCTCTTAGAGGCACGGAAGCGACTATAAATCGAAGTCACTTTCATGCCAAGATGAATTAAGGCTGACCAAGCAGTCTTAACTATGTAGGTCACCGTCTAGGAATTAACTTGTCAGGTGAAGCCTGAATAATGTCCGTACGCCTTCATATTTTCCTCGTTATCTACATCTTCCTATTGTAAAAACCGATCTCATTTCAAGAAATCGCATTGGGACACCAAAACGAAGAGTGGCGATTGCTTATTGAAGTTTGACACGCAGGGTCTTTTCGGTAATTTCTCATCCGAAGGGACGTCTGCTTTGCCAATATCGGAATTATAGGTTTGTTTACAAATGGAATGTGTGTGTGTGTGTGTGTGTGTGTGTGTGTGTGTGTGTGTGTGTGTGTGTGTGTGTGTGTGTGTGTGTGTGTGTGTGTGTGTGTGTGTGTGTGTGTGTGTGTGTGTGTGTGTGTTGTGTTGTGTTGTTGTTGTGGGATTGGGATAGTTCTTCTTCTTTGCTCTTCCCTGGCAAGTGGCCAAGTGCTTTATCTGCCCTGTTGTCCATCCGCCCGCTTGCCTGTCTTTCTTCGCATGATGCTGAGCAGCTAAAAGATTCGGCGCATGTTCGCTTTCCTTGCACTGGAGGGTGCTGCGGCTTTCGCTATTGGATGGCAGTTGTTCTCTTTACGTGTTTCTTAGAAATGGTCTTTGCGAGATGATGCGAAGTGGACCGCACGCTACACGCCATTGCCTACATTTAATAAATTCGAGAGAACGTTAAGGAAAGTTTGTTGTAGAGTAGTGCATTCCACTTCCCATTTCTTGACTCTTTCTTCATTTAATTTCTCCATCACGAGTGCATAACTTGGAAACTTATAGTGCGCACTGTTCTCGCTAGGAGGTGCTGATATCTAATAACTTATGTGTTGACCTAACAGTGGTAAGGCGGATTTGTAATGACACTCCTATGTCTGTTTTTTTTTTTTTAGGTTTTAATGCCGCTCCAGGAAACTTCCAAAAGCTAGTTGCCACTCCTTGTTTAACCTTAGTTAAACAAGGAGTGGCAACTAATGAACCTAATGAACGTTTCTGTCAACTAATTATTAATAGTAAAAATACCGAGTTCTATTATTCCCAATTGATTCTTATCTGAAGGTGTCGTAGTTGTTGAAAATAACGAAAAGATGGACAAATGTAGAGATTCGATTTTCATTGAGATCGTTGTTGTAATGATCGGTATTCCCGTGTGTGTGTGTGTGTTTCATTCTCAGAGCGCATAAATCCTCTTCCTTACCACGAGATGGGGCAGAGAGGTAGCTTGACGCAACTCGGCAGGCCTTTCTGCAGAACCGTTACTGCTACGCTATTTACACAAACAACTATGGCACTCGGCCAGCTGCAACCATCGCAATGCATCGATGTGTTTTGGCACAAGTTGTAAAGCATGCAGCATGATAACAGTACCGTTTGGTAGAACACACGCTCATGAGGCAAATCATATCTTTGGGAGGAAGAAATATGATACAAACTCTCGTATTTTGTGTATAGCTATAGGCTAAATAATAAGGGAAGAACCCGTGCCGATCGAATGATGTACTTTTCCGTTTTGCTGTCTGATGAGAGATTTCAACATTTATTTGCATTAAATTATGACAACTAAAATACTATCTGTAATTACACTTATGAGGTAAACACATTAACCCTCCTTTCACATAGTAAGTCCCTTCATCAAGATTACTCGTTGACCCGTACGAATATTGATTTCTCCGTCAGTCGGCGAGGTACAAAGCAGGTGGAAAGGGTTGGTTGAGAGACTGCACCCACCACGAATTATAACGGAGGTCCGTTTCTCTGTTAATCTACTAATCTACATGTTGATGTTCACACATGAAGAGCTCTTAAGTGCAGAAACACTCTCCAGTTTCATGAACGCATGCTCACCTTCTGTCATAGCAACTGACTTCGTGTTTAATGAGACTTCCCTCTCTAGACTTCCCTAATATGTAATTATAAGCAGTGATGGTGAGGAATTTACTATTCTTAAATCCGTTACCAGAGCGAAACAAAGTTATCTCACTGCTAGCTGAGTGGTTTTATTTAACAAATGTGCTTAAATGTTTAAAATTAGAATTCTGTCTGAACGCTTCTTGAAAGAGTTCCCTGTAGGTAGAAGATCTCACGCATTGCGCCAATATCGACGCCAGCTCTTAAAAAAACCCCATCGTTTAATTAAGAGTTTAAATCAGATCACGCTGGCTTGCATGTGATCAGCCATTCATCGGACAATATGACGAGACAGAAGCTTCACCAATTAAAGAACCCTTCCTGCCCCCCCCCCCCTTACTCAGGCTTCCTTCCGACATTTACGAGTCGCTCTTTGTCTAGAGTCAATAAATATTCTTATGAAAAACTTCCCATTTTTTAATAACACACTTTGAAAGGAGTCTTGTTTAAATGAGGACAAAGGAGATGAGTAAAGATGGCATCGGATCTGACAAACGTTTGTTACTTCGATCGATTTTCTGTCGTAATTCAAGATAGCATTAAGTAGATGAAGTGGTGTTTCAAATCAGCCACCCTCAGGTGTTGATACTACAATAATCCTTGAAGGAGTCAACAAAGGATAGAGATGTGAGAATTTGAATAAAAACACCAATCTAGTTTTATTGTATTCTTAATAATACGTAAAATATTCATGACGCCAACTAAATCTTAACAAATTTTATAAATGATAGCGGTTGACACCTTACTGAAATAATGTAACTTGTCAGATACGAAATACTGAAATGTATCATCCATATTATTGTGTATGCATTGTGTAAGCGCCTTTAAATACTTCAGAAATGATGCTGGCCTGTTAATGTTAGCAATTATTGCGTTAACATATTTTATGCACCAGCTTGGACTTTGCGCTTGTGTATACATATTACTGCTAAATAGAGAGATTATTTAAAATAACGCATATCAGTCATTGATGAATACTATAAATGAAACATCAGTATGTTTTAACATACATCACGATCACAGCCATTACAATGGTAAGTACAGCATATAGACAATGAGCAGATCTAAGTAGATTGCCCTGTTCTGGAGCGAATTAGGCATTTTAAGGAATGGTGCACCACTCCTAATGTGATAACATTTCCTAAGGGTATGGGAATTTGGAATTAGAAGTTGAACAGGTGAGATGTAGTGTCTTGAACGAATAGGACAGCAGGTTTATATATTATGGTTATGTGATATATTTAGTCAAGACAGCAAGAATTATAGATAAACGTTTCTAGAGTAGAAGAGAAACTCAGAAGAAATAAAGCTGATATTATTAGAGAAATAATTTCATTTAACATTTAAATAATGATTAAAATATTAGAAATAATTAAAAATGTTTAGAGTAAATTAGAATTTATGTTTCATATTTTATAACCTTTTTATTTATTTATGTTTAAATTTAAAAAATAAAACGACTAATAAAAAGACTAACATAATATAAATACAAAATAAAATTAAAAAAACATTAAAATTTTCAAGACTAGAAGCACAAATGCAACGAACATAACCTCGTCATATGGGCAATGAAACCAAGTCGGTTTATGTTTCCACCACCTTTACATTGGACAATGACTTCCCGCCAAAACTTTTATGTTGCATTATTTTACTATGGTAATATGTTTTTTAAACTAAACTTTAATCCCACTTGCAGTAGAAGTTATCTACGTTACACAACATACGACATCCAAAAAAAAAAAACACTAAGTATTTCTTTTGCGGAGATTCTCCATTAAAAATACAACAGATGCTATCGAATAAAAATTTTATATTGCAGAGATGAAGGCAATAGAGCAAGCCTGTCTATGAGGAATGTCGATAAATTTACATCTACCTGCAAACATGGGAAAGATCAGGTTTCTAAACAAAAATAAAGGAATTCGGAAACAGAGGGTTTGTAATCGTTCCCTATTAAGATAATAGAGTTCTTACACGATGAATAAAACATCAAGTTATTACATTTCAAGCTAATTCTGGCTATATATTTCTTTTATAAGACATCTGCACTATCGATATCTTAAGATTTCATATGTGATTTTCATTACCTGCTATAAGGCCACCACCTTGTTTATAGAAGGCCTGAAATAGCTCGAAAAAAAGTACTATATTTTGGTCTCTAAAGTGAGATATTCCGAGATTATCTAATCCTTAGTTTGTGCTGTAGGTTGACAACTTTAAGAGATAGGAATAAAAATTCAAAATTACTGAAAGTGATAACAACAACAAAAAAGTCTTCCCAGTCAATGTTGAGATTACTTCATGCAAGTTTTTCATTGACACCGATCACTGAAGCTTATTTTGTTGATAATTTGCAGACCTAAAGAAACATAAAAATACAGACTTTGATGTAATAAAGAAACAAAATTAAAAATGAAAACAGCAAGTGTCTCCAAACGACGTTTTCTTCACTGTAATATAGCTTAACTTTAATAATATTTATAGACACTTAAACTACGAGACAAGCTATCTTTTATTAATTTTCCAATAATAAACATATCAGACAGGAACAAAAACAGAGCGGATTAATGAAAATTAAACAATAAATTTTGAAAAGACGAAAATAAAATTAAACACGTCCTTACTTCATACATGCGTGCAACGAAGTTCACTGAACTAACAAAATCTTTCAAAGTTAGTGAACACACTTTTTACTTAACAAATTAAACAAAACAAGTCCTGTGCAAAAAAAAAAGTACAGCTTCGGATTAATACCAATACATGTACTACTTTTTACATTAAAGCAAGAAGACAAGGCTGCGGTAGCAACTGTCCACTATAGCTGTCAAACTATAATTAAGGTAGAAAATACTCTGGGAAAATTGAGTATACACACAATTAAAGAGTATTATTATATTTACAATGATATTTTTTGTTAATATGCAACCGTAGCACAAAATTCCGAGTGTAATATTTATTTATTTTTTGTTATGCACAAACTAATGATAATATTATTAATTTAGAAGACCTGTTTGATTTCTTAGTAACTTCCTTTGCCAGATTTGCATAAGAAAGATTTCATTTGATTCTAGTAGACTCGAAGAACTTTTTCTAGGCAGTTTTGTAACCAATCTCTGGGGTAGGCAAGCAGGATTTTCCCCAGCATAAGAGCGCTAATTTTAATACTACTAATTAGGATTAGGAACATTTCCCTTATTTATCACTCCGTGGGTATGAATACATGAAGCAATCGTTGCACGTGAAGACCAGCTCTCAAAAGACGGGGTTATGTCCAGTAGTTCCTACTCTATTTGGAGAATGGAAAGAAGTTAGATTTTTTCAAATAATTAATTGGTAAAAGTAACTGATATCGACTATAAACACTCATTTCGTTTGCCTGATAACATTTCAAGGTGCTATTAAGATACACGATGTACATAATTTATAACAGTAAGTAATCTTTCTACTATAATAGTATTACAATGTAGTAATAATAATAATAAATTTAATTTTTTATGCATTATATTTAAAAAAAATTACATCTAAAAGAAATGACAAGGGCCGAATAGTTTTTGTAGTATTAAGTAGATTGTTTCAATATTGCGTCTGCAAATATAAATTAACAGGACATGAGTTGGAATCCATTACTGGTTTTAGGTTACACAGAGAGCACAAGCAATTAACAGATAGAAATACATTCCGAGGTAAATTTTATTGGAGAACGACCGGACGAGGTAGATCAGTGTGTAAACTCGGAGTGCCTCTGCGAGATAGTCGGTATGGTGTTGTGTGTTGTGATGAGATGGTCTCTCTTAAATGAGTCCTGGATTTATGCTCTGTGATAATATGGTTCTATGCAGTAATAATAATAATAATAATAATAATAATAATAATAATAATACAGCCCTTAACTACCATCAGTAGTAAGGGATGATAAATTTACAACCTTACGTTTATGAGATTCATTAAAAAAAATACTTCTGTTAATTTACTGAATTTTACAAGTAGTCTGGTGAAAATTTTTGAAATGCAAATATGTACAAGATATGTGATAATATGGAAATACTTTTAATGGGATTATAATGATCAAGTTATACACTTGATCATTATAATTTTCCAGAACTTTTTGGTCAAGAAAATTAAACGTTTTTTAACATATGCGATAATATATTTTATGTATTGGATCCAACGTAAATTGAGTTTATAATATTAAAGGCCCGAGTATTTAGCGTGTGATTTCCAAAATAAATATCCTCGATGCAAGAATATGTGACTTTGTAGAGCGATTTTTTATGTCAATCCCACTACCACTATCTAAAGGCAATGTTATTAAAGGTTATTATTAAACTTCTAAATTTTACAATTATTTACACGACTGCACCCACTTCCAAATGTTCAAAATAAGAAGACATTTTTTTTTCAGCGAGTGTTAATTTATATAATTTATGCGCTTTTTTTTTATAGTAGCCCTCTTGCGGTGACAATTAAGCCTAATTTGTTATTTACCGTAAGTAATTCGCAAGAGTAGTTGGCAGACGAGAAACACTACTAATCAAGTTCTATTTATCTAGCGATACGAATGTCTTAAAATAAACATAAATTCCACACAATTAAAATTCAGTAAGCTATGTTACCTTAACTAGTACTTACTAATTATTAAAATATCTCGCAACAAGAAAAGAACGTCTCTGAAAATGTGCTATTAAATGATTCCAAGGCTTTGAAACGTAATTAGAACAAATTTGCTAGTCCCGATAAAATATGATTATGCTGCTCTCTAGTGGCAGACAAGAACCTTCGGGTAGTTAAAACTTTTAACGCTTCATTCTGCGCACACATTCGGCCCATGTTTAAGCTACTACAGTGTGAACAGACCATCTGTTCTCCACCCACTTGACTGTCGAGGTCCAGTATATGAAAGCAGGAGTACAAATAATGGAATTTCGGCGTTCCTTTTTCATTCATTTAAATGAAAATTAAAAAAAAAAACATCATTTGAGTTTGTTTACATACAACGAACACACAGAAAGATTTTTAATTTTAGAAAAAAGAAGATAGACTTGTATTTGTTGTTCTCTTTTGTTTAATATGCTTTCTGTGTCCACAAAAGAAAGAAACCCATTTCAGAGAATGTAGAGTATTTTCAGATTAAAAATAAATAAATCGCACCCCATTGTGTATTATGTTTAGACACAACAGTAGCACACAGTTTATATAATTGTCTGTTTCTTATCTTTAGAGAATTTTCTACCAAAAACTGCAATAAAACTTAACGACTACATATTCGCAGGAGAGAGAGGCTACTACTATCGCTTTCTCTATCCCCTTTTTCCCCGCCCCTTATTTTAAAACCACGATCGTGGAGATGCATAAAAAACATGAAAGCCATGTATATGCGAAATGAGAAACTTGCCAAGAATATCAAAGATTGTGTGGACTGGTTAGGCCATTACACCTTGGCTTTATACAGCAGGAAATGTTTAAGGTAAGCTGCAGATCTTTTCCCTTCAAGCCCTTCAGGGATTAGTACTAAAGAGGAAAACAAATGCACCTCATTTTCGCTTTTCTTCTTAGATACATAAATGGAGAGGCTAAGATATTTTCGACAATAAGAATATCTCCGGTACAGTTGTGGCATCAGTATGCTATACAAATAGCAGTAGAAGCTCTGTTCTCTCTCTCTCTCTCTCTCTCTCTCTCTCTCTCTCTCTCTCTCTCTCTCTCTCTCTCTCTCTCTCTCTCTCTCTCACGCGCGCGCGCGTGAACACACACACACACAAACAAAACAAAGCCACTGTTTAAACTTGAAGAAATACGAACTGCCCCGAGAGATCTAATAAGCGATCTTCCCCAAGTGATAGGAAATCTCATTCTGTAGCTTATAAGTGCTTTCTTAAAAAGGTTGAAAAACTGTTCCTTTAGATACACGTAAAGCCAACTTTGATTATATTTAATAATATCAGCAAGGGCGACTCGTGCATAGGCACTGCGGAATTGCAGCACCCCCAATTTTTCTCGATATATAAATATATTTATCAATTTATTTATATTTGCTTGTAATATTTACTTTTATCATCAACAATCCTATATAATTCTCTTATTTTGTATAAAAAATAATAAAAATCCATCTTGTAGCACTTAGGAGGGCAAAGGAAGCTAGCAGCACTGTGTTTACCACAGTGTCATATTGCTACGCGCGCAAGCATATGCGTGTCATAGTGAGATGCGAGCTATTAGCGTAAAGCGGCACTGTCCGTCGCGCAGTTTCACTGTTGTTTGTATGCAGTTTGTGCCAGTAGTAGAGTGTTCGTAGTGCTTATCGTGTTTACTCCGTCTCTTTAAATATTTGGACATTACAATTAAAGGATTTAATTGTAATGTTTTTGGACATTACAATTAAAGGATTTAATTGTAATGTCCAAAAATTGTAAATCGTCTATATCAAAATCTATATGATTTTATTTTTAAGTAATTTTGAATTATACTAAACTGCATAATTTTATCGATAATGAACAATATTTTTTCATGTTTAATTTTTACCATAATTTTGATATTTTATCCAAACACGTATACACTGTACTTACAGCGTGTATGTATATTTCTAAAGTTGCAGCACCCCCACGATTTCAAGCCACGAGCCGCCACTGAATATCAGAATAATAAATTACGATTACTAGTTCAGCGTACACAGAGGAAGATTGACATTTAGTCTTTTGTGTTTTACTATTTTCTCTCTCTCTCTTTCTCTCTCTATTCCCCCCCCCCCCACTTCCTCATCTCTCTTTTTCTCAGTCATGATATATGAGAATAAATGGGCATTTTAATGGTAAATAAAACCTATATCATTCGGATCTACTGTAAGGTGCGGTCTTTTAAGTACGTTGCTTACTTTATATCAGACTTATTAACAGAGATTCTCATGCAGTATTTGAGATGCCCATGCAATATCCCCTCTTCAGCCAAAAGGCTGCGGGTTCGAATCTCGCCGTGGGCATGGATGTTTGTGATTGTCTGTGAAAATACTAGTGGTGGTGGTCGGCGGTACATGACGTTGATATAGATGATGATAATTGCTGTTTGTTGTAGTTGATGAATTGAGTGGTGGAAACGGGGAGTTGTAGACTTGGTTCCCTCCCTCGATGAGTCTTTGAACTCCCTGGAGGTGTCATGTAATAATAATGTGTACACGACGACACCGTACGCCATCTTTGTTTCTTGTCTTTTGATGTCACAAGAATTTGTTACTTCAATCACATTTTACATGTTTTATGCACATCTTATTCTCCCATTTATGTGGAAGTATAAATGATTTATAATAAACCAAATAATTTGATTTATTGTAAACCAAATTACTGATTTCTTAAAAGGTCAGAAAAATGAAATAACAAAACGGTTAATACTATCTCCTAGCCTACTCTGTCTATATCAACCTAGAAGGAAATTTGACATACGACTACCAATGAACGTTGTGCCCCAGTGAGCTACGAATTCAATCATCACTTACTTTCGTATATGCATATGCACTTATTATATTAGCACATTTAAGCATTACACCGATGCTAGTAGAGATGCGTATTTGTACGATTACTTACTGCATGAACGCAATAGAATTTCTCGTTCTTTACTTTTTTTTTTTACTTTTAAGATTAGTTCACAATTTTTTGAAAAAAGTAAATCCTTAGAAAATTTTAATGCATTTAAGTAGCAATATTATGATAACAGTGAAAATATTTTATGTTTTTTTTTTATTTTGGTTTAACCAATAAGAATACAATTTGGTCGGCTAAATCCAAAATTGCCAGCCCATCCTCGTTCATTCAGTATCCAATTAGATACCCAACAGGGTGCACCACAAGAAGGTGAGGATTGGACATTAGGTCAGAGAAGCCCTGGTCGGTTCTCCGCATTCCTTTAAAGGCTATGTGGAGGTCTCCTTTCAATTATACAGCATTGACCCTTAAGCACCCCCTTTATAAACCGCCAAAATTTAGAACTGCTCCTATATGATGTAAATTACATTTGCATTAGGAAAAATGACACAAGCGATTTTTAGTGCTAGGAATTACCTTAATTTGTTTTCTATTGAAGATTGCTTACTGAATTACAGGGTTGAATGAATTATAATAATGCTCATGGGAACAGAGCCTTGAGTTTTGGATTATGTTTTAGACCATTTCAGGAAGCATAATTTTTCTTTGGAAATGCAATTTCAACAGTAAAATGTAGCATAAACATTAAAATATAGCAGTATTAACACTGGTTAACATAAAGTTAGGGCTATGAACTATAATCTCTGTATGATTTTTCGCCTACCATTTGAGTTGCTCAGTCTTGCTCAACAACAATTCACACAAGTGTTGTATCTGCTCATTTGTTGCACTTAAAATATTCGCATCCTGTCTACAGCAAAAGGTGCGATGCGACGCTAAATGGATGCATTTTTGTTTTGTTCAATGCATAGATATGAATGTAATCAGGTTTCTCCATTGTATGTTTTCTTTATAACAATGGTATTTACCTGCTATTCCCTTCTGTTTCCTTCGAAATAGCATTTTTTATGATAATCCCATGCACGGGATATTACACATACCGATAACACACAATGAAACTCTGCAACAAACGACAAATGACCTAGGATTCTACCCTACTAGAAATAACTAGAAAAGTTATTTGTACACACATTCTGTACTAGCTATATTAGTGCCATCTGGCAACCAACCCGGACACTTTTTGATCACAATTCATGTATGATATAAGTGGTTGTTGGGATGCATCAAGACACCAAAACGAGACAAGTACCGTTGTGATTCTCAGGTGAATAAAAATCTACAGGACGAATTACTTCTATTATTGAAAAGCGTGACGTGAAGTCTGTTTGGTGCATTTCCTCCTTATCAGAAAAACAGCGTAATATTCCCTTCCCATCGCGAGATGAACAGGAAGTTGCGCTACAGTGAGCCTCGTTCTCCGTTCACAGCTTTACTTACTAAGAAATCGAGATATTCATGTTTAATGTGTTCTTGTGGTCTCGCGCAAAGAACATCTCCCACCTCCTATACACCCTCTAAGTGCTTTGATTCGCATCCTTCACGGGTTTCTCCGCCTGTCAGCAAGTCCAACAGGATGGAGCTTCGCTACTACCTAAGGCATTGTTAGCTGGACATGGTTTCTGTTGCCTCTTATGACTTGATCGATTTTACAGGTTTATTTTTGACACCATTCTTTGCATTTTGGGAGCAAGGAAGTGAAGAAGCGAACAAACCTTCGCCACAATCTGCTGCCGAAATGTGCCTTTTTTTGTCATAGAGAAGTCGACTTCGATTAACACAGTTTTTATTCCTTATGGCTTATATAGACAACACCAATAACATCTCACCTTGTTATCGAAAAACACAGCAGTGACAAAGCTGATTTTTTACAAGTATTTATGTCCTAATTTATATCATTTTCAACTAACTTAAAGGTTGGGAAACTAATTTCTTTTTTAAGAAAAAAATTAACTTTTTCCACCTAATTCCAATCATATCAAATTAATAGTACTGTATTAGGGAAAAGTAATATAAGCAAGAGTTCTTTTGTATATTACGTAATTTAAAATGGCAATGCAATTCAATTCAACCATATATCTCTAATAATTCCCAGCATCAAATGGACTTTTTTGTTCCACAGTTTGAACTCGATCTAGGATGGATGACCATTTGTAGGCTTTTCAACAGAAATTGACAGATATAAAAAGCCCAATGGTCCTATGGCCCTATTTGTCTTAACCAAACCAACATAATAGAATATAAGCTAAAATATAGCCAATAGTTACTGTTGTACAAACAGTTGGAATGGTTGATTGTTCCATTCTAGACCATATACTGTATTATATATCGCTAAACGTTCGAGTAGCTTTCAATCAATTGGTAAGCCATCAAAACATGGCTGAGGTGGTGTAATATAAATAGCATGCACCGCCAGTTTTTAATTGCATTTAATAAATACTAAACGTTCATAACATTTTTAAATTATCATCCAACAGTCGCAGACTTTAGTGACATTTTCAAGAAGACGAATATATTAGATGTAGTTTATAGAAAGAGTTTATAGAAACTCTTCATAGAAAACGCAACAAATTATAGAAGAAAGAATACAGTCCTATAAAATTATAATTTTGTGTCGTTGATGACTCATAAATATGATTATCAGGAACTGATAAAATCTCAACCTAAATCTAGTCAAAACCTACTAAAGTAATTCAACAGAAAATACATGGGTCACCAGTATTAAACTCTGAATTGTAAAATAAGCGTGGGTCATTCGCTATGATTCTGATTACTTTCTATTCATCTCATCTACCCAACAACCTTCCAAGAATTAGCCAATTATAACAATAAATGTTTATTTCAGATATTGTCTTGTTATTTTTTGCTGTTCAATATCAAGAAAAGCAGTCTGAATGGATGGCATCTTCATTTACTTCCTACAGGTGGGGAATAAATTACAATACCCTTACTATGAACATTCATGTTTGAATATCTTTAGGTATGTGATCATATTTCTGACTGTATGACCATTATATTGCTTACTGGAGGCTCAAATTAGTTTTAACAGTTCCATATTTGGTCTTTAGTGCACGGTTCTCGGATTATTAAACTGTGATACCAAACTATATTACTAATATCCTGTAGATTCCATCTTTTCGTGGGGGCGTGCCATTATCATACAAACTAAATTATAGTATAGAGGCGGTGTTTGTAATTATTAACAATTAAAAGAAAGTGTCTGCTTAACTTGCTTAATAGATATGCATATAACATCACATACTTTTAGTTGACTATAAATATTCGATTAAATAAAACTGATTGGAGTTGTCACTTTTTTTATCACGTCGGTAATATTTATGAGGTCTCCACCGCTTTTCATGTATCTAGCTTTGATTCTATGGGCTGGAATATCAACAGTCATAGTATAATATTATTTACAATAAATCTACGTTAATACTAATCAATGCAATGGCAATGTTAAAATGAACGAAGCTAATGATGCACTAAGATTTCGCGATGGGTTTTGCTTAAAAAAATACCAGTTCGTGTATAAACAGAAATGAGAGGATTTGAAAAATTCAGAAGCTAATATTTATTTTGATACGGGTATCAAAAATTATTTTATATAATAATTAAAGAGGAGGATGACCTAAGATATTCTAGACACACGTAAAGATTTTATGTTATCTGATATTATAATTACGTTATTTATTTAAATAGGATTCAATACTTCACGATATCATGAAATCAAATGAGATGCACAGAACGACAGAGTGAAACTATTTATGTTGCTTTCATGGTCAATAAATTTAATGTTTAAACCGAATGAAAGCACAAAGTCATTCAAATATAAAAGACCTACAAAAGGGGATAAAAATCCCCGGAGGAAAGAAACCCACTTTATGGATTAATCCTATGAGATTAACAATGTAACATGTTCTCCATCTTGTAACTCTGTTTTCCCGGGAGAAATACCACGCGCGCGCATACACACACACACACACACACACACACGCAAGCACGCACACACACACACACACACACGCACACACGCACACGCACGCACACACACACACAATCCGCGCGTGCTAACGAATTTTGTCTTACCATCCGACCTCTAAAACCGCCAGAGGAAGCGTCAGTAGGCGGTTGATTGCCGGATATTGCTTTGGAGCATGCCCCAGTTTTGCTCTACAGCAGCGAGATGGCGTTCTGAGCGACATCTTGAGAAGGAGGGAATCATGGCGTACTGACTGCTTTTACGGGCTCGTATCGAGCGCTTTGTGATTGCGTTGCTGGAGGATTTAAAAACTTTGGGATTATCTCTCGACAACGGCTATTCTCTCGGATTTTTCAGCTCCCACTTTTGTAAGTAAAGAAAGATATTTGAATTCTAATTTTTGACTCGTATTACAGATGTGGCCGCAATCTTCTTATATTACTGCAACGTAATGCTGGGAAGACAAGGGGGAATCTTTTAAACGCTATAGGCGTTTTCAGCTAAGAGACAGAGACAGTGCGTGAGAGAGAGGGAGAGACAGAGAGAGAGAGACAGAGAGAGGGAGAGAGAGAAAATCTCCGGTGTCAAGGATAACATTGGAGAAATTTTTCTAATTTTGATACGCGTTTTGAAAGATGCAATTTAACGACCGACTTGGGCCAAAGTATCGATTTTGGATGACTAACGAGCAAGGTTTGATAGTGATTGGTTTGTGTTAATAACATACATTACTGTGTGTTTTTAGATAAGAAAAAAAAACACAACGAACGTATATGACAGTTATGTTTGTCTTAAGAATACATTCTATACAATCGCTAAAAAAAAAAAAAAATATTTATATGTAAAGCAATGTAGATACCTTTGAAATATTTCTTTGTATTTATTCGGTTAAGCGCGCATGTGGTATTCATCCCTGTATAGGTCGCTTCCCCATAAATGTGCCGTGTACTGCAGTGAAGCAATTCTGCTACTTTGTGTTTCTAATTTATTCCATTAATATAGTGGTTTGAATTTCTTTAAAAATACTGGAAATAACTTTACCCTTAGCATACATTTAAACATATTTATTCTATTTTTATTACAGATATCAAAGTATCAGTATATTCTAAACAAATATTTTTTTGTTTCTAATGTCTCTTTATTTCGCAACTGTGGCATTGCTCTTAAATTCGATGTTGAAAATTTTAATTCAGAATAATCTTTAGGCATATAAAGTTATAATGCTTCTAATTTCTCATATGAATGAGCGATTGGAATTCATTTTTTTCTACTTGAATACAGAATGCGTAGAAAGTGAATCTGATTTTATAAATAGATTTTTTTTTTACTTCAAAGAGTTGGGTTCTGTGATTTTAATGGAACACCAACTGACTGTTCTCTTTTAAAAGCACAAGCACTCAATAATACAAAGATGTTGGTTCTATTATTAGCTAGAACATTTGCTGATGATACAAATAATAGGTACCTTTATTTTTTAACAGATTTTAGTGTTCATTACTTTATACATAACTGCATGTTTTAAAAGTGCGGCTTCTCTATATTCACGCTATAATAAGAATATTAAAGATGTCGTCTTATGGTAACACTAATGAAACAATGACACCTCAATTCTTACTTTGGTGTTAAGTTGAAATTGAACTTTGATTTTATATTGATGTCGCCTATTTTTTCCGCATAATTTTGAATTTATATCCGTGATGAAAATGAATGCTCTCAAGGTAAAATTATGTGAATTCAGTTTAGTATTAGGAAAAGTTTTATATCAGCGACATATTTTGATAGTTACTAATTATTAATGTCACAGATAAAGAACCATCAATATCAGTAACAGTACATATACTTGATACCAAGTTTTCTGTCACAGCTATATATACATTTAAGAGAAAATAGCGTTATAAACGAAGCAGATGTTCAACGACTAGAAAAAACTGGGCTCTCATCATTGAATAAATAATTATAACGAGTCTATGAATCTGTCTTAGAATAATAATTCGCATCATCCGGAAATTCTTTTAAAAGGGATGAGAATACGGATAGATGGAAAAGTAAAGAGATTCTCTTTATCGATCTCTATTACTATGATATTTAATCCTTATAAACCAATTTATTATTTAATAATAACCAAAATGATGGTTTCATTTTGAATATAATTACTGCTAACAGAAAATTTATAAAATAAACGCACACTTCAATATTTTTAAGTGTCTCACAAATAACGTATTAGGAAAGCGATCGCGTAATTATACTTCGATGGCTATATCACCTATGATAGAAACACGTACAACAGACACGTCTCTGCTCTTGTATTACTTGACACGATCTGAAGTAGTATTCCTTCTTTGATAACAATACTTGAAACTAATTATTCATGAAATGCATAATGGATTAAACACGGAGCAAGTCTTATAACGAACATTATTTTATCACTCAAATCCATTTGCAGGCATTCGATGTCTCTTCTTTTAGTTCATGCTTGGTTTGAATTCTGATGAAGTTCTCTTTGCCTCTATTCTCTCTAGAGTTTTCTTCTTATAACAGTTCTTGAACCAAGAACTGTTCAACAACTGTTATATTAACTTTTCTCTTAAGATCAACGGCATGTCTACTTTAAATTAATTGAAGAGGTTGAGTATCTATTATTATGTCAATACCAAGTAGGTTAAACATTTTACGCAGTGAAACTTAAAATACTTCAATGGTGAGCGGGTGATGACAAATTACAAACTATCGGAATGCGTTCACTTAGTATACTACATTATGTATAAGACATTATCTACGAAAAGACAAATATTATTTGCCTCTTTGTTAGCTTTTGGTTGTTTTAAAACACTCTAGACAAAATTAATAATAAACATACTGAGATTTTAGGCAGAGTTCTTGTCTTTTCAGTAATGCAATATTAGGAACACTCGTGGCAAAGGTTGGTAATTGAAAGATCCCGATCACCTTTGGAATTTTCAGTGTTGCACAAAACCTGTTTGTCTACTTGTATGAAATATTAATGACTATCTCTTATCTCCTATTTAGTGAAATGCTTCAGTCTAGCAATGCAATTTATTGCTTTGTTGAACCATTTTATACAATCCATACTTTCTCTTTTCATTAAGCACATTTAATATTTACGATTTTGTCATAATGATTCATATAAAGTAGTCAGTAGCAACTTTAAAAGCGAATTTATTTTCCTTTTCATATTAAAATAGCAGAGCTTCGGTCAGCATACAATACTAATTGTTTGCCAAAATGGCCCATTTCCTGCTTTGCCAATGTAACAGCATTTAATGAGAATGTCGTCCTGCTAAGAGAATAGCGGAAACATTCACTAAGTGCTCTGTCACTTAGTACATGCAACCAGAAGCTATAGCATTCGGTCCTAAACACAACTGGATTTCGTTTAATATCGTATTTGAGCGTATAGAAAGTATAGATGATGCCGTTCGCAACTTGATCATTAGCAGATACTTCTTTCTTATTATGAATCGTTAGTATTTCGCTTGTTATTTTTTCTTTTATTAACTAGTTAAATCCCTGAGGGCATCTTTGCAACTGTCATTTTATCAATTCGTATTTTTCATAACATTTTTTACAAGCAGGCATTAATGATGTAATTCTTAATCCATTTCGTAATCTATCGGCCATTTTTATCTCTATCTTCTTACATGTGCCCTCAGAAATCAAACCGAGATGGATTTTTAACTTATTTCTTCATGACTGTGTTTTGATTGGTGGAAGACTATTGGAAAGTTGAATATCTTATACGAAGGACGTCTATAAATGTCTATATAAGAACGAGAACTTTCAATTGAATAGACTCATAACAGGAAATATTTGGCACTGAAATGTTATAAGTCGAAACATAGGACTCCCAAAAAAAGTCGTATGTTAATGGAATCAATAGGATATAAGAGTCCATTTCACTGTTATATAAGCCGCGTTGTGTGACATGATTTTCATCATCCGGCGTGAATCACCATTCTGCTTTTTGGAGACGTAAATTAGCTTGAAAACGTTCCCTGTTGGATCTGTTAAACGTAAATTCTGGATTATCTAACCATTCCATCCACATTCCTAACTTAGATTCCCAAGTTGTTGTGAGTAGGTTGACATACCAAATGTGAAACTAAACTTAATGAGTAACAATTTTTGACTGCTAAATAACTTAAAGAAGGCCAGAAAAACATCGGTGACGACATATAAAGATATTGTACACCAACCAGCAGGAAAATGTTGCAACAACGCCGACAAATATGATCAAATCAGTTTGTTATTTGAGATTGTGGTGATAAGTAAAACTACGCATACATAATTTATCAAAGTGATATTTTCTTTGAAATAATAATGTAAGTTATATTTAATTACGTTTTTTATAAATATATTTTAAACACTTTAAATTATTTTCAAACATTCTAAAAATATATAATACACCTTTAAGTATTTCATATCAGAAGATTATAATTAAGTTATCAGTCGAGTTATTGTCGCCAATGAAATTAAACTGAGGCTCGGTTATTGCCGTTACCCAGCCATGACTAGAGCTTTTAGCTCAAAAACACCCCATCCACACAGATTTTCTTCATTCAGATGACGAGATAAAGAGTCAAGGACTCATCGCCCAGTTCTTTTAAGAACTATTTTATTTGATCATGAAATTGTCATCGATCTTAATTCGTTCCAAGTTGTTCTATAATGACGGTGATTTTACATATTTCATAAAGGTCTTAACTATGAGCGCGTCATGCTCGCTGGAAGATATAAAGTTAACGGTTTTGTATTTCAAGCTAGTTTACCTTCATTATAATTCATTTATAAAATTTTATTTTACTTTCATAGCTTCAATCTCACTTTTTTATCAGAACACTTACAAAGGATGGATAAAGTGACCAAGTTAGTATTTGATCATACCATTCTTAACATATTTTTCTGAGTACTTACCAATGTTACTGATACATAGATAATATAAGAAACTCTAACAATGATCTGTTTGGAAGAGACAAACACAGAAAATGGGGTACATCAGGCTTTAATTGTAAAAGCCTCATATGTCACACCTTCACCAGGATTGCTCCCTCTGCTGATTTCTAATCTAATTAACACTTCGCTAGAATATATTAACTTACCAGTACATTAGTTGTCTGAGTGACTAGATAGTTAATCGGATTTACAGATAAACATGTCGTTACAGGGAAGTGTGATTTTTGACGCAAGGTATTAAAATATTTATAAGCTTAAAGAAAGATTATATACTCCAAAACATCTGTTTAAAGGACACAACCAACAAATGAAAGCTGGATTTAAAATCAAGTATGACACAGTCGTAAATCACTCAAATAGTAAACTGTGTAGGTTTCCAAACATTGTACATGTTTTAAAATACACAGTTGTAAAACTTAAGATGCATTGTAATTCTCTTTAAGACAACAATTATTGCTTTATACAGCTAAACTATCGAAAACTCACTCAGTCAACAACCTATATTTACACTTGACAGAAATCAGGTTTACTTAACTCAGTGATTAAGTTAATTACACAGTGGATCCAGGGAAATTCTATTGAATACATTTGCAACTGAATAAATAATTACTGAAAGGTCATCAGATTTCTACGATTTTCCCAAATTTCGTTTACTGCGCTGACTATTTTAAATGTTTATGTACAGACTTATGCAATGAAAAATGTTAGATAAAAACTAACGTTGAGAAACTGCTTCCACATGGGAATACACCAACTAAGTGGAAATCTGTTTGGTTTCGATGTACAAATATATATAGTAGGGTAGTTGTTTGTGTTTCGCACACCCTTTGTTGATACAGCCCTCGATACACCCGTTGGAACTCTTGTGGTCAGCTTCCACTAAATGTTGATAAATTAGAAAAATATCTAGTATTTTGCTCATTCGCCCTCCAAAATGATAGTCTGAAGTAAAGTTGGACTATCTAACCGTCATCCAAAGTTTTAGTTCTTCTTGAAGGTGGTTTATAAGGTTGTCAGTGAGAGTGTAATGGTCAGTCTAATTTTTTGCGTTCTTTTTTCCCACAAGCCGTGTTGTCACAGCTTCATAGTGTGCATTATAATGTGGACATCTATCTAAGTCATTCAGCTTGCAGTATTATCATGTTGATACTCATCTTGGTCAGAGAGAGAGAGAGAGAGAGCCATTACAGTTGCAGCAACACAGAAATTTCCAGAATGCTATCGTAATATTTTACTCATTTTAGAGTCCTATAATCATTCTAAATGAAACATCATCTAGAATGATTATCATCAAAAACGATTATCATAAAATATCATCAAAAATAGCAGAATCTCTCCGGAAACAACATAAAAGTGGAAATATATGAATGGTTTCTATGTTAACCCAATAGATAACTTTTCACTTTATATTTGAGAAATATTACTACATTATAATAACTGAATTATACCGAAATTAAAATTTTCGATTTTAGTCCAGTGCTATTCTGAAATCTTACATCAGAATTAATTACTTTATTCATTTTATGAAAATGGAACTCAGGAAGAAGCTACTACACGCGGGAAAAATTTAAACTTAAATATACATCGCAGAGCATATACAAGTAAGTCTATACACTTCTTATTTGTTTGTTTGTTTGTTTTAATTTGTACTTACATTTGTTTTCTTTGGCTAAATGCAAAGATGTGGAACATACAAATATAGTAATGAAAAAAACGTATTATGTCTTTATTACTATATTATTTATCAGTATTAGGGGTCCTTCGTTCCCGGGTATGCCATTAAAGGCACGCCCATAATTCCAGTATGACAGAATCCTAATCCAAACCAGAACAAATATCCCAATATTATAACATTAATATTACTATACTTAACATTGGACACCCTAACAAAAACGTTTCCAAGCAACTGCCACACACACACACACACACATAAAATCTGTTTTTCCTTTTACAATTACTCCTATCCAAAACGAAAATTCCAACTTTTGCTTCGTCTTTGGCAATCCAATTTTTTATTCTTATTATGATAACTCAAAGGAAATACAAACAGAGAAGTTCTTGAGAAACAAGTGTACGTTAATGGAGAAAGAATTGAGGAAGTCAGCAAATTTTAGTATCTGGGATCCGTTATTAATGTGAAGAATGCTGTTCAGAAGACGTCAGAAAAAGGTTAGCAATGGCTAAAACAACAGTCAGAGACCTGTTTAAAATCTGGAAGGATCGATCTATTTTCAGAGGAACAAAGTTGAGGATTTTGGTTGCAGTTGTTTTTCCAACAGCGACTTATGGATGTGAGACTTGGAACCTAAAGGATTCAGATAAGAAACGGATATCTGCTTTTGAGATGTGGTGTTACAGAAGTCTGTTGAGGATATCATATACTGAAAGGCGTACAAATGAATGGGTGTTAGAAAAGATCAATAGAACTTTAAGGCTCCTTAAGGATATTGACAGAAGAAAGTTAAAATATTTTGGACACATAGAAGGGATGAAAGGGGGACTTCTCAGAACAGTATTAGAAGGTAAAGTTCATGGAAAAAGAGACAGGGGTAGACCATCAATGATATGGATGAATGGCGTGTGTGGAGTGACTAATCTTTAGCGAGTTGAAGCCGCTAGAAAAGCAAACAACAGGACTACATGGCGAGGCCTGGTGCGGCACATAACCGAGCATCGGAGTGACCATACGGCATCTGTAGATGCCCAGTGAACACAAGCAAGCATGATAATTCTATGCACATCAATAATCAGGCCTTCCTCAAAGTCAGTTATTAATACAGAGCTAAGGATAGGTAATCCGGAAACCCTTCTCTAGAGAACAAACATGCCACTTTAGGCCTCCAATAAGCAGTTTAGTGCTGGTTCTATGCCACAGTAATATTTAAAGTACCGTTTACTGGTTGCAAAACTACCTGACTAACCACACACTAAACTGTCATACTATTTGGATATCTAAAAGTATTCTGCTGTTTTAAAATATGTCAATAATTAAACGTTAGGTAAGTAATAAAAACAATTAAGAGATTATGGAGTCTAGAAATATCAAAATGAGCTCCATAAAATATATTTTTGGTATTAATCGTTGGCAAGCGGGTTACGTACTTAATATAATATCCTTCTAGTCTTATACATCGCAACATCCTTGCCATTTTTATGCCATTAAAAGAAAGAGATGTGCGATGATAAATGTTCCTAATACTTTGACCATATATTAATAAATGAAATCCACAAATTGTCAACAAGTTTCAACAGCTATTCTGTCTGGCTTCTTCAGGACAAGAACGTCGGTACAATAACGTTTGCTAGTAAACAAGAAGAATAGAGTGACATAGTCAGATAAATTAAAATTGAAACTTAAAATTATTAGCTAGAAAAGAATAATTAATTGCCTTTTCTAGATACGCTAATAGGGAAACAAAAGAATAGACAAATCCAGCTCACAATCTATCGTAAATCAACAGACACTGGACGTTACCTGCACTTTAAATCGTCTCACCATATTGCGCAAAATACTCAGCATAACACATATGCTTAAAAATAGAGCGACCAATATTATCTCAGAAGAAACAGATCTCCTTCAGGAACTCACTCTCATATCTCAAACACTAGTAAACAACGGTTACCCAAAAAATATAATCAAAACGATTCTTCATAGAAACCCTCCACAGCAACAACCTCCTGTCACACAATATACATCGTTCATCGTCATCCCTTATGTAAGCTGAGTTTCAACTAAAATAGCCAAACTCATGAAGTCTTTCAACGTCGGAGTTGTTCCCGAACCTGGCAAAACTACACGCCACATATTAAGATCTCCAAAGGACATTAATGGCTTCTTCAAATACCCAGGTGTATACAACATCCCATGTTCCTGTGGATTCAAACATCAAGAAGCCTGGAAATTCGAAAAAAAAACGAACACATAGGGGACGTGAACAACAACAGAACAGACACTTCAGGATTAGCCCATCACTTCTCGATCTCTAACTGCACCATCGATTGGAAAAACAGCTCCATGCCTTATATAGAAGAAGATTTTCGATGTAGAAACTTCAAAGAAGGCGCGGTTGTACTCCGTTCGGGAGAAAATCTAAACAGAAATCAAGGAATGATTCTGAAAGACATCTGGAAAAGCCTAATAAGTTCACTCAGCTTAACAGGATCTCATTTCGCTAAAAACTATCCAACGCGCTCAATAAACAATGACTGAGACACCACGCTCCATGCTTATGATGTGACGTGTCAGTTTTAATTTTAATTTATTTGACTATGTCACTCTATTCTTCTTTTTTTACTAGCAAACGTTCTTGTACCGTCATACTTGTCCTGAATAAGCCAAACAGAATAGCTGGTGAAACTTGTTGACAATTTGTGAATATCATTTATTAATATTAATATATGATCAATTAATATATGAAGCTATTCAATGCGCTGCAGTTATATGGTGTCAATGGGGCATTATATCAAGCAATACTTAGTCTTTATTTGAGTTGTGAGTCAGCAGTTAGAATTGAAGGAAGTACAGGAAGATGGTTTAATGTTAAATCTGGTGTGAGACAAGGATGTACATTATCCCCTCTGTTATTCATTATCTATATGGATCACATTATGAAGGAATGTGGTATTAAACCTGATATCAAAATTGGAGATGTTAATGTCAGCTCTTTGCTTTATGCGGATGATGTTATACTTCTAAATAAATCCGCTACAAGTCTGCAAGATTCTCTGACTAAATTGAATTGCTGTTGTAATAGATATGGTATGAAGGTCAGCAATAAAAAGACAAAGACAATGAAAATAGGCAGAATCATTGAAAATGTCAACTGTGTTGTGAATGGAGAACCGGTGGAACAAGTAAAACATTTCAGCTACTTAGGCACAATTTTTACTGAAGATGGTAAACTAAATATAGAAATAGACAACAGAATCAGCAAAGCTGGTATCGTGGGAAGTCAATTGAATAAATTCATATGGAATAAGAAAGAAATTAGTCGGAACACTAAATTAGCTGTATACAAGACTGTGTTCAAACCAATTTTAACTTATGGATCTGAGAGCTGGGTCAGAAGTAAAACACTTGACCAAAGACTAGAGACCGCAGATATGAGAGTCCTGAGAAAGATTAGAGGCGTGAACAGATGGCATCAATGGCAATATCATATTAAAAATGAGGATATTAGGAAAGAACTTGACATTGTCAGCATCCAGGAATGCGTTAGCAGAGCTAATCTCAGATGGTATGGTCACTTAAATAGAATGGGAGAGGAAAGATTAGCAAAACAAGTGTTCTCTGCCAGGTTGGCAGGAAAACGACCTAGAGGAAGACCAAGATATAGGTGGATTGATACGGTACAAAGTGCCTTAGACGATAGAAATATAAGATCTGATAATGTTGGAGTCTTGACAAGTAACAGACTGATTTGGAGGAAAATTGTAGATAGGAAGTTAGTGATGATGTAATTTTTTCATGTAGTACTGTCATATCCTGTACACCCCTTCAGGGTACATGGCAGGAATTTGATGATGATGATGATATATGATCAATGAATAAAACAAAAGACAAAACTCTAGTGTCAATGTTAAGTTCCTAATATTTGTAATTGGTTTCCATTTTTAACCAAAATTATATTAGAAACAGCAATTTCAAATATTTATTCGAAGATACAAAATCGACTTATCCAGCTAAATATTTAATCTTTTGATTTTTTTTCATTAAATATATTGCTATGAACATAAACAAATATTAGCATTACAAATTTTGATAAAATTTGTAATGTTAATATTTGTTCCTTTATCGCATTTTTCATCAAAAATGCCGATTAAGGTTATATGCACATGACAAATTTATTAGTATTTTTGTAAAGGAAAAACCACCAATTTTTGCGTTTCGGAAATATTGGTGGAGCAAGCATGCGTACAAGTACAAAGAATAGGCAATACGAAAAGTTTCATGTAGAGAAAAGAAGGTTGTGAGAATAACTCTTCAAATGTGGTTCAGTATTACATGAATGGGAAGCAAGAATCTGTAGAACAGTTTACTAGAAAATTTGTACACAAGCCTAACATTAGCAAATGCAACGCCATGGTGGAGTGCTTGACGCCATTGGACTCAAAAGCAGTGGAAACGCGCTCTCTGGAGTGAAGAATGACGCTCCACTATCTGAAAGACCGACGGATGAGTCTGGGTTTGGTGGATTATAAGAGAACGTTACCTGATGGAATTTGTTTTGCTAACTGTGAAGTTTGATGGAGACGTCATCATTGTCTGGGGCTGTTTTTCATGTTCAGTTTAGGCTGTGTTTCCTAATTCCATTGACGGAGAATCCTAACCCTGCTACCTTTAATCACATTCTAGACAAGTCTGTGTTTCTAATTTTATGACGACAGTTCGGTGAAGACCCTTCCTTAAATCAACACTAGAATGTTACCATCCACAAAGTCTGTGCAGGAAGAAGAAGTAGAAGAAGCGGCCTCATGCAAAATTAAACAGATATTTATTGAAAAATAATATTCCTGTAAAACTGGTTGCGGAGATCATACCTACCAGGGAAACATGGGGAGGGGGGGGGAAGGAAGCACAGAGGTGCTGACACAAGCGCGCTTTAGCTGGATTTTCAGTGTATTACCATACAGAAGCTTGTTGGTTTAACCATTGTCGTTTTAACAACCGGTTCTGTTTTTAACAGCCGGTGCGAACACACGAACGGTTATTTCCGATGAGACATTGGGCGCGGTGAAAAAGCTAAAGTCTAACTTTTGGGATGCTCAGGAAGCTGTAGGCGTGACATGTTTATGCCAAGAGGCACTTGAAGTTGTTATTATTCTAGTTTTGAAATGTCTTATGACTAAGCTATATACTGTACTTAAAGATATTCATATTAATAGAAATAAATAGTTGGGAATTTCTAAAATTATATTATTGAAGTGAATAATCCTATTATTTATTAAAAATAGTTACTAGTTAGTTTACTAGATCATACTTCGCTCAACAGAAATGATAGCGTAAATTCAAGCTACGTTGAGCAAAATCAAGCATGGCGAGTGCATCAATATTACCAGAGAATTTTCTCTTAATGTAACATTTGTGTTCGACTTCAAATATCCATTAGCCTGGTCGTTGATTGCCCTCCATCCCCCCCCCCCGACTCGATTCTGTCGCGTTATTGTCCTACTCATTCTCTCGTGTATCTTTCAACTTTTCCCATATCTCCTTTAAAAAAAAAAAGAAAAAGGATCTTAAGATAAGCTCCAAGGGGAGGGGGGATATTACCCCCTCACTTCTATGCAATATCTTCACTCGAGATTATTCGCAAGATGAGCCATTGAAAATGGACGATGGATTCCTAAACATGCTTTCAATTCATTTTTCCCCTTGTGCTTCTAACTGGGTGAATATGAGTTTTCTACTTCACTGTGTGCAGTTTTATTTCTAAATATAGAAAATTTCGGAAGTATCATTAACGCACATCTGCTGCATATTGATTCTTTTCGTAGCAGTAAAACAGTAGTGGAACACTTTTCGAAAGTCGAGGAAATAGGTTCAGCTATGTGTAACATATTAAACATAATTACGAAGTAACAATTGATTTTTGGTTTTATATCCTAGGCTTATTTTAAATACAAGTAGCAAACGGGTAATTAATCAAGCGTATACAAAGGATTTTTTAACGCTGTATTAAATTTCGATATACAGCAGTCGACAATATTCGTATAATGCGTAGTTAAGACTACGATAACGTTTTGATATTTTTTGCTTCATTAAGTAGAAATTACAGTACAAAAATATTAAATAGTAATTGTTATATTATTAGATTTTATTAATTTCAGTATATTATATAAATGAAATGAATTCAGTTTGCATGCTTTTTAAAAATTTATGAAGTATAAACATAAACAAATATCACTTGCATGGAGTGCTGGCAATAGATCGAACAGCGGCAAGAAAGGGAGGGTGTAACAAGAACAGAACAGCCACTTATCTGATACTACAAATATTAAAGGCTATAAACCTATAGCACATTTAATACTATAGGCGAGCTAAGGGTTCTTTTTCTATTTTTATCGATTATATATTTTGTATTTTTTATTTATTTGTTACATAATTTAGATACCCTGCTCTAGAGATTTAAAATGGAACTTTTAAAGTCATTTCAGACCTTCGGTAGGCGCACAGTACCGCATAACACACATTGGCCTTCAACTTCATGAGACTACAAATGAACAATGCTTCAATAGACATTCTCCTTGAGTCACACAGAAGAAAAAAAAGTTGCTACGAGTCACACAAACCATTGTTTATATAACTCGTAGCTATTGCAAATTATAACATTTCTAGTTGAATATTTTCCTCACTAATATTATAATTTGCAATAATATATTTAAGAAACAATGTGATCACTTAAGCCTATATATTTAAGATGTATATATAAAAATATTTTTAAAATATTTTAGCAAAATTCAATATATTTTTTATAATTAAAATAATTTCCTATTTTATTACCACACCTTTTATTTTTTTCATAAAATCGTTTTAAAAGCTTCGCTTCAAAAATAATTTATTTTCAATTTAAATTAATGAATTTTTTTTTTTTTTTTGATTATTCATAACTAGCCGTAGGATTAAAAACAAATAACATTCTCCTAACAGAGCAAGTTTACAAATAGCAGATAATTAACGTTAAAATATTGTCCGTTTAAAGTAAACACCTATATGATTTGAGAAATAAACTAAATATCTCTATCCATTCTGAATTTATTTAATGAAGTCACTTAAAACAACGTTGTCTCAATTATCACAAACTGGACAAACACTTTGCTTAGCAGCGATCGACAAGTTTGGTACGGTGCTTTCAAACCGATTTATAAATGTTCGGAAATTGTATTTTCGCGTGTTTATTTATCTACTGAAATGTGTTTGTTTAAATAAAGTCACACATGAATGTTAAATAAACTGAAATCTCGGGTATTAAACGAAACAATAACAGTAAAAGAGGTTTGAATGTTACTCGTTCTACCCGTGCGTTAGCCTTGTGATAATGCTTATCAACTAAACAGCTCGTTGGTATTCATTTGACGCTATTCGTTGCAGATAAAATCATTGAAGTAAAGTTACTGGAAAATAAGATGAATTTCCGAATATTTACGTACACGGATAAATTTATTAGGAACATAAACAAATAAAATCATGCATATGGTAGCAGATTATACAAAATGACATTCAAAATTATATATGATCCTACTTACAGTAAATATGGAGCCTCTTGGCTAAGATATAAATAGGATATAAACTTTTGGATCCTTCGTTGTTTATTACAAAGTTGTAACTTGCATTAATGCGAAGAAATATCTTGCAAAACTAGACTGGGCGTGGTGTCATTTGAGATTTGAACTCCATCAAAAATATTTCTCAGAGCTCGAAGAACATTGCATGTGCCTCAAGAAGGAAGAATTAATACAAACACTTGTTTTCCATGAAGAAATAAAGAGGATAAATCAGACAGTTCGTCAGTTTTTCAAATTAGAAAATGGACTGACGTCCGTTGATAATGCTCAATGTTTAGGTGTTCAACTACAGGCGAAAAAGGATAAAAATATGACATAGATCAAGGAATTTGTTCATGAAAATCCTATCATCAAGCTAGCTAATCATTATGAGAATCTCATTCATATATCATTTTTAAGTTTCTAAAGAAAACTAGACTTTAGTTTCTCTTTATGAGGTCCGTGTTCTATATAAAAACTGAATGAAACAAGCAAGTATGAAAACCAAATTATAAAACTGTAGATGGTTTATTTATTGCTATCTGTAACTTATAATTTTGTATTTTTGAAATGTTTTCCTATCTTAGTAATTAAAGCTGGTCAGAATGAAGCGAACATTTATAGAATTATGTTTTAAGCAACTAAGAATGTGAGGGCATTGTATTGCGTATGTATGGGGGAGGGGATCTAGACTTCTTTCTTTTTTTTTTCCTTTCTTTTCTTGATGATTTACTTTCATCTTAAAGGTCCTTATAAAGGTTCCAGAGTGATGATGGAGGTGGGTTGGCCTAATTTTTCCACCATTTTTTAAACTAAAATTAAGATGAAGGATTAGGCAAATCGTAAGAATGATTCCAAATATCAAATTTGAAGGAAATCCAGAGGGTGATTCATTCATGCGCAAAGTTTGCGATGCCTTTTACTTTCTTACCAGTGAATAATATCATTGCAAATTGAAAAGGTTTCGATCTGCATACTATATTGTATCGGATTCCCCTTTCGGAAGATTAGACCAGGGATTTGGGGATCACGGTGGACACGAAACTGAAATTTAAAGGATAAACATTGGCAAAACATCACTTGAAAACAGAGATGTCATTATCCTCGTATAAGGCTGTCATACTCTTCATCTTGACTACTGTTCAGATATGATCGTCTAGATTTCTTTGAGATGTGGAAGGGGTTTAGAGGATTCGGAAGTGGGTGGTCGAGATGATTTCCTGTCTGTAGAATGCTTAATATGAGGACAAATTAAAGATTTGTTGGTTGCAAAGATTTATTAATATCCGGAAGAGAAGGGATTTGACAGAGATATATAAATTGATAAAAGGGTTTTATAGAATGAGGATGTTGGGGAAATTTTTATAATCCTCATGTGCGTAAAGAGCAAAAGGTCATCATTGGGAGTTAAAATTGTTGCTAGTAGGGATATAATGGTTGGATCTTTTGCTAAGAGTGTGATGAATGAGTAGAATGGGTTGCCTAAAGTGGTTTGTCGATGAATCACTTTAAGGTGAGACAGGCTGTGTGTGAATAATGATAGTTTGGGCCTCTCGCGGTGAGTCTTTTGAAGCATTATGGGAAGGTATTAGGTATGTTAGTGTTACTCTTGGACTTCATGAAGATATCCAATTCAACCACGATTTCGTGGTTGAATTGGATATCTTCAACCGAGAATATTTAATATTTCAAATGTTACTTCATGTATAAAAAGTGTCTTTTTACATTATCAAAATGGTCTATAAATAAATTCACTTTTAAGGCAAAATCCAATTTTTTAAGAGTACTCTTTGTCAAGCTAGAGGTTTCTCATAATAGACCTTACATTAATTTTGTTGTAATAAGACTGTTACTCATTTTAAAGCATTTGAATGAGTTTAAACTCACCCGTGATGAAAATAGTATCCCTTTATATCAAGACAGTACTTCAAAATCGGTTCCTCACTATACTGAAGGCAGGGGAAATTATGGATTCATCCATCATCCATGCCTTTCCCATATATATATAAAGACTTAAAAGAAACTTTTAAATTGCTTTAAAATTTTCAGATAAATGTATTCCTGTTTGCTTAACTTAGCAGTTCCATGTAATAACACACACACATACACACACACAGCTACTTAAGTAAAACATGGTGAATCAAACATGGTGAAGCGAGGAAACTAGATACCACGTTCCAAAGACTTGTTTAGTTGTATTCACGGATGAAATATTTGGTCTCTTAATTGCGCCTATTTTAAGGGAGCAAAACCCTTTCCCAAAGGTAGATAAGATAACTAAGAGGACCGCTATGGATCAGTACTGGCAAAATCTACACTCGTAATCTCCAGGTAGACTCCACGTTCTCGCAAATATCATGAAGAAGGTCATCAAAAGCCAATTTCTTGGTGACCATGTTTTTTGTGAAAACGAAGATGAAGGTGGAACGACAAATAACTCATCTTTACGTTCAATGTTTAGGAGGAATGGACTGAATATAGGCTTGCTTTTATGCTGAAGAGTAGATGTTGGTAAGTGTAAAATATTACAGGGATTATACTAGATGAGTGTTAGTTTACGGAGGAACAAGTGTAGAAATTAGCATCAGAATCAAAAGGTTTTTGTTGGTGCCCACACTTAAAGATTCTTCCATATCTTTCCGGCAAAAGACTACAGGAATTATGTAGTGTACTCAAAAGAAGCCACGTACCATTGTGTAATGCACCCTCTGTCCAAAAAGAAACCGAACTTTTCGAAAATAGAAGAAACTAGTGGCGTCACTTGTTGTATCTTTTTGTTGTCGAAAACGGCAACCTTCATTAGTGTTGTGTCAACTGTTTATGACATTTGTTTCATTAGAAGCCGAGTTATAGTGCCAAGAGTGGCAGTGTGTTTTGACGAACGGTCGGTCGTCGCGATATTCATGCCGTACGCGACGAATTCTCGCTACCAATCGCTTCAAAACTTCGAGATAAAACTCGCCATTGACCGTTTGGCCAGGCGGAACGAATTTTTTGTGGATAATGCCCTTGGAATCGTAGAAACAAATCACCATTATCTTTACTTTTGATTTCTCCAAGCGACTTTTTACGGATGGCCCTTTTCTGGTGGTCTCCACTCAGCACTCTGGCGCTTTGTTTCGGACTCATACTCAAAATACCACGTTTCTTCACCAGTGGCGATCGTTTCAAGGAAGTTTGAGTCCTTACGAGCGGTTTTAATGAAGTACTTGCAGTGTTCAATTCGATACATTTTTTGGTCGTCGATCAACTTGTGTGGACCAAATCGCGTATTCAATTTACGAAGGCCCAAACTCTCGGTCAAAATGTTGTGCACAGCTGACTTTGAAATCCCCAATTCATCTTCAATCAATCTCACGGACGATTTCGGGTTTTCTTTGATGAAATCACGCACTTTTTGGATGTTAACTTCACTGAGTCCAGTTTTTGGACGGCCCGACTTTTCGTCATCCTCAAGCGTCTCACGACCACTTTGAAATCCCTTAAACCACTGGTAAACTTGAGTACGAGATATGCATTAATCTCCGTATGCTTTCTGAAGCATTTGATGCGTTCCAGTAAAACGTTTACCAAGTTTAACACAAAAGTCAATCGCAGCTTTCTGTTTGAATCTCATTTTCCGACCGTTCGTCAAAACGCACTGTCACTCTTGGCACTATAGCTCGGCTTCTAATGAAACAAATATCATAAACAGTTGACACAACACTGATGAAGGTTGCCGATTTCGACAACAAAAAAGATACAACAGGTGGCGCCACTCGTTTTTTCTATTTTTGAAAAGTTCGGTTTCTTTTTCTGAATATTTGAGAGAGAGAGAGAGAGAGAGGGGGGGGAGGGTGAGTCGAATCGTGGATTTGGCAGAAGGTTGCATCCAATGCCCTTAGCAAGAGCCTGAAAGGCACGTGACTATCGTTTGAGCTGGAATTTAAAAGGGAGACAGCTGCCCCCTCCAGCAGGATTTGAGTGGAATTGGGAATAGACTTGATTCCATTAAGAATTATTTTACTAATATAGTCGGAATAGGTTGAAATTAGGCGAGTGAAAACAGTAATTGAACCATGGAAAGAAGGAAGAGGAGAAAACTGGGAAATCGTTCCACTTGGTATCATCGCCGTGTCAAAAATCACGGAGCTTGGAGGAGGAGGGCATTTCGTAAAAAAAGGAAACTTGGACGGAACTGTGTTCCGAATTTCCAAGACAGTCGCTTACATCTGGGGTCTACTTGCTATAAGAACTGGTTCATAGGTCACAAATGTTGGGAGAATTATTTGCTATAGTGGTGAGACTTGTGGTAGATCATCTTCCCAACTCAAACTAGTTTCTCATGCTAGCAATGAGTGGTTCTCGAAATTAGGAGAACAGCAAAGACAGAAAAAGAAAGCAATAGTGTGGCCGATTTGAAGCAGGCATATAAGAAAGATAAGGATCAGTTTAAAAAGGGAGGTATAACACAAACGTGTATGTGCGTGTGTTCTATTGGATTTGACTAATACGTGTTGTCCCCCATGGAGATATGCAATACATAATCTTTCCATCGACATTAAGTTAGGAGAAGCTTTATCTACTTAATACGATGATATTAAAATTAATTTTTCATTTAGAAGATTAAAATGGCTCACAGGACTGGCTTAAAGGGGCGAAGCAAGAATGTTTTTCATCTCCCCCGTTATCTGTAGAGGACAGTGTAGGGATAAGGTGTTATTGAGCTATTAAAGCTCTGATCATGGCAGGAGGGTAACAGCAATAGCCGAGCCTCAGTTAGAACTTCATTGGCTACAGCATTGCCATCCAAAAGATATTAAAATTTTCTAAAAGCGTTAAATATTTTAATTGTAACTTTTAGTATTTGCAACTATCGTTTTACATCATCAAACGTTCTATGAATAGATTCCCTATTAGGTTAGAATCTAATTTTTAATATTAGTTTTTTCTCTATACAGCAATCACGCTATGTTTCAATAAACTAATAAAAGCCATAGAGACATTTTGTTGAAATAAGCAGTTAGTCATTTTAAAGCATTTGATTGAGCTTACACTCATCCATCATGAAAACTGTATCCATTTATATAATGAAAGTACCTCAAAAACCGTTTTTCAGTATATTGAAATGGAGGTTATTATGAATCCATCCATGCTTTATAGCCAAATATGGAAAGACTTTAAAAAATGCTTTTAAATTTCGTTCTATATTAATCAATATTTTAAATATGTCAAATTGAAGCTCTTTATGGCGATGCCAAGATTTTTCATAAAATATGACTGTCACACAGCCATAATGTTATACTATTCATATTTAGATTGTGATATAATTTAAGGATAAGTCTTAAATAGTATCATATTTGCAGTAGATTAAAAGGTTTTTCTGATACGCTTCTTTCAACTCATACTGTATCTGTCTTTGAACGTTCGACAAATAAAAAGAAAAATAATCACGTGGTTGGAAATCTAAGTCTGGTATTTCGAAACGATGTAAAATAATATTAGAAATGACTACAAATAAACCACCAACGTACATAAAGTCAAAAAAGACTCTGATTCACTTGTTGTGATAATGAAAATTGTGCTGCTACAAGAATATTATTGAAAAGTATTCAATCCACTCATCATTCAGGATCTGGCTGAATGATGAGTGGATTAAAAATTCTCTGGTAGCTAGAACTAAGACACACTGATTATTGCCCAGTGGGGAAAGAGTAATTTATATACACTTAAAATTGTAGCATTATCAAGAGGGAAGATGTTACATCAAAGAGCAGTGAATTCTCGTGCTATCATTGTACGGTAAAGCCCGGAGTGCACCTTGTTTAATTCATTGAAGCAGACTAAAAGAAGATTGCCGAGGGAGGCGATAATAGACGTCAAGGGAAAGCAAAACGAGCTAATTTATAATTTTCAATACTTAAGAGCGCTCACATTCTACATCGATATTTTTAACATTAATCCAACACGAGAGATTGCAAAATTAGTAGTGCATTAACGTCGTATGTAAGCAAGTAGTTGAGAAAAAAGAGGATGTTGAAGTCCTTGGAGAACAATAAGTAAAGAAAATTGTTCCATGGGATGGAAGTAGGTGGAATGAAAGAAAAGAACGCAGGATAGTGCGAATAAAAAACAACACAAACAGAGTTGGTAGAACTGAGCAATAGAATGTCAATGATGATGGTTGGAGTCGATCAGCGAGAAAGTGGATATGACGTAACCGGAAGACTCCTCTTCTGTACAGCAACGATTATTTTGAAGCAGGTTTTGGCGAACCTAAATGAAGAG
Source organism: Typopeltis vanoorti (assembly GCF_054136105.1). Classification (NCBI taxonomy): domain Eukaryota; kingdom Metazoa; phylum Arthropoda; class Arachnida; order Uropygi; family Thelyphonidae; genus Typopeltis; species Typopeltis vanoorti. The sequence goes on from NC_143557.1 coordinate 138,870,529, forward strand.
AACAGTCTTCTATGGTTGGGCGTAGTTGTATATGGTTTACAACCGGAAAGGTCAAAAGCAACGTCTTGAGCAGAAGAATAAGTTTTATGAAGGCTGAGCAGCTTATGGATCGAATGCGTTTGTTCGAGAGAAGGCGAGAGATGTAAGTCAGGGCAACACGAGAAATTTGAATTTCTCTTGAGATATGAGTGTTATCAAAGGTAGGCGAAGGCAAAAGGAGCGTATGCTTTTGACAACGAAGACAGTAGAAAAGACTGACTAGATTTTTTTCGTAATACCTGAAGAATTAAAAAGAGTGTTTTAGGTATTAATTATGAAAGATCTTTGAAAGTTTGTTAAAGTTTGAGGACTAAAAATTGTCAAAGCATCGCAATAATACAGTTTATCGTTATTAAACCAGTGGATAGGGTTTCAGCGAACGAAGATTATGTGTAGAAGAAAGAAATTAGTAAAAGGCAGGGAGTATTAGAGAATTTCACAACTGACAAAAGAAAGCTGAAAAAAGGAAACCATCCACCATGAAACAAAGTAAACCCTGCTAGCACATGACTATCTAACTAACCTTCAGTTGAAAATTCCATACAAAGTATCTTGTATTCCAAATAGATTTCGAAGTTAAATTTTTCTAAGAAATGTCGCGTAGTTCTTCTATACTACAGAGCGCCCAATTACAAAGATTGCAGGTAAACGATGGTAATTTGGTAAGCAGATCTGTGACCAGATCAAATGCTCTCAAAATGTTAAAACCACCATATAAATTTCTCAGAATCTTTCCATAGTTTGTCCAAAAAGGTAGGTGCCTTGTATGGGACCAATATGTATCGATAATGCCGAAATCCTCTTCCAGGTATTGAATAAACGTACTGCTGATAACGTATTTATTTACATCTTTTATTTTTGGGGGAGGAGGGGAAGAGGATGGCTGAATATAGGATGCATTCATGCTAAAGGGTAGATTCCAATAAATAGGAAAGATTTTAAATATAGGATGGGTATTAGTATCGAAGAAAAGTGGAGGAATAGTATTAGAATCACACTTGTTGGTATCCAGACTTTGAGATTCTTCCAATATTTTCCTGTAAAAAGACTACAGAAAGCATACAATGCCATTCAAAGAGCACATGACCTTCTGAAATCTTAAAATGGTATTATCTGGATATGACAGAGAGCGGTGTGGATGGAATATCGATGGGAAAAGTTGGCAATGTCTTTGGCAAGAAACGGGAAGATAAACATTATGGAAACCTTCCTCCTTGACTGCTTGAGCTTGTAAATTTAAAGGTGGATTTGGAAAGGAGTTGTAGTCCGTAGTGTAAGCTGACTCTGAAACTAGAGATTTTCTCTGAGATCGCGTCTGCTATGGTAATTTGGTTTCTTTATTACACTGCGTTGGTACATTTGTTGGAGAACCAAAATTTGAATAGTGGGCAAGGATTCGGAATCCTTGGTATTAGGTGTTGAAATCAGGAGAGTGAAAATAGTAATTGAACCATGGAATGAGGGAGGTATAAACATTACGGAAACATTCCTCTTTGGCTCATTGCAGTGTCAGAACGGCATTCCATAAAAAAAAGAAAACTTCGACGAAATTATGTTCTGAATTTCCAAGAGAGGTGCTGAGGAATATCTGAGGAATTCTTGCAAGAACTAGCTTAGAAAATGTCACACGTGTTGGGAGAATTATTTGTTATTCTGGTGGGTAGACGGACAATTTATGGTGGACCATCTTTCTTGGGAACTTTGAACTCAAACTGGTTTCCCTTCTTTAATTTCCATAATGCCGGCAATGAACTAATGATCTACCGCCAATTACCCATCTACTCACCATAGAAGATTAAGCTTTTCAATTAAGGCATAGTTGCAAAAGATGCAACAAAGTGTGGCAGTCTTAAGTTGCGCATATAAGACAGAGGGAATTCTAGAATTAATCATATTACAAATAATAAAATATTAAACTAATTAAAATATAAATAAAAATTGACAAATAAAACCATACACCATCTGCACTCCATCATTTCCACCAACTCACACGGAATGAAATAACAACGGTTTTTTTTTCGCTGCACAACATCCTCTTGTTGGACCCTCAAGACCTTGGAGGTTTTCTTGTATTCATCAAGTTCTTGAAACCCTCCACAATGCAGGATTTAGCGTGTGGGTTAGGTCATCGTAAGTTACATGTTCTCACGGATCAACATGGATGTTACTGCAGATGTGGAAGTGCATGATACAAGTTAAAGTTAATTGGGTTATGCAGTTAACTTGAGTTCATGATTTAATCATATAATGATTAAATCATGAACTCAAGTTAACTGCATAACCCAATTACACAAATACATTTTATATGCAAATAACTGTGTAAGTGTGCGTTTAAATTTGCAATTAAAGGATAGCTAAAATTTAAAATATGGTAACAGTTAAATTTTAACGCTATAAAAGAGAGTTTTTTTATTTTGTATATATTCGAACTAAGTTTATATTTTGCATAACGACAAGCAGACGATAAAAAAAATACTCAGTGGACGGTATCTAACTTAGGTATTGGATAACTACAAATAGAATTAAAATATATTATGTTATTATTTTATTAATTATTTTATTTGAAATCCAATTAATATTGATGCATTGTTTTTATGTATTTGCTTTTCATAATTAGTTAGAGAAATTACGAAACAGATGGGTCTTCTTACACCATTTTAATTATTTAATAAGCTTACCTAAGAGAGGTTTGATCTATACGTTTTTTTAACATTGCAGTTTACTTTGCTATACAGCTCTTCATTTCCTACCTTTTGCATCCATCCAATTGTAGTCTTTTATGTCCCGAGGAACACGGAAAAGGTTCTCCCCCCCCCGTTATATTAAGGGACAAGGATAAATGAGCCACTGTCTCATGAGCCCTTAGGGCCCATAACACTTCATATTCCTGGGCCAAAAACCAAGACGAAGGAGTCAAAATCCAGCCAACCTCAGTAACTGACTACAGACAAATGACAAAGCTAATGGATAGCAAAAGTCTTCCTAAAACACATTTGCTTTACCCAGTGAAAAGAAACTGAAGATGGTACTTCGTGGGGTAACCGAAAGTGTCACCTCTGAAGAAATCACTGATGCCCTTATGAATCAGGGCCTGACCCCAGTCAAAGTGAGCAGGTTGCTCAGGTCAGATACACGGCCTATGTCATTGGTGCTGGTAGAAATTGACAAGACGCAGAAGAACATATATGAACTGACTGCTGTCTGTGGCCTCAAAATTTCTACTGAGCCGCTAAGGAAAAAGTCGTCAGCTGGGCAGTGTCATATGCACCAAACCAAGATCCACGCCAGCTAAATGCGCCAACTGTGGAGGACCTCACCCTGCCAACTACAAGGGGTGCATTGCACACCGAAAGAACCGTGAGTCAGCAAAAGCTGTCCTTCCAATACCCTGCAGCGACGTTCAAGACAGCAGTGTAGGTCGCCCCGCGGTCTAAACAATTTCCAGTTCAGAAACTCAGGAAAGAAAACAAGTTGCAGCAATGACCAAAACTTATACCGAAGCTGCACGAACTACGGCTATTCCATCCCATGAACAAATAAGCTCTAATCTAACATCGGTATTAACTGCATCACTAGCTACCATGTTACAAGAATTCAGCATGACAAATCCTCCACGAAAATATTCCTTCAAAGTACCCATTCAATTTTGACTGCTCTCAACAATGAGTAAAAGAAAATACAAGCCAAACTCTCTCATGATCACTGCATGGAACGCAAATGGACTGAACAACAAAATCCTGGAATTGCAAGAGTTCACTCACAGACACAATCCTGATATAATATTAGTAAATTAAACACATCTCAGGCCAACTAATAACCCTAAATTACGGAGCTACATACTGTACAAAACAGACAGACTCACCACCAGTGTAGGAGGTACAGCCGTATACATTAAAAACTACCTACGTCACAATGTCCTGACCAACCAGCAAACCAAGAACCTAGAGATAACAGGCGTTGAGGTTCATACAAACAATACTGGTAGTATTAAAATCTATGCTGTATACAATGCACCCAGTATTCCTTTACTGGTAGCTGACTTGGACTCCATTCTCGGCTCAACAGACTCCATCATCATGGCTGGAGATTTTAATGCGAAGCATACAGCTTGGCACAGCTGGACAATCAATGATAAAGGTCGTGCTCTAAACCATTACTCAACACAAAATTCAATTGTCATAGCCGGACCCACAGCCGAAACCATAAACCAGCAGAACAAAGCTATGTTAGAAATAAATCTTGATGAAAGACTGGAGACCACAGATATGAGAGTCCTGAGAATAACTCTCAGGTCTCTTAATTGATTCTTATGATGATGCATAGATGTGATGTGAATTAAATTATCAGCAAATGTTATTTCTCACGTCCAAATTTAAAAAAAAAGTATTACAATAATATTTAGTTTTTTATTTATTTTAATTTATGATGTTTTTGGCTTCTTAAGGTGTAGCGGTTTCAATAATGATTATGTTGGTCTTTTTTCAAAAGTTTTTACATGTTTCATCTCTACGTTTTATGTCGCATGTATCATTTCCTGTGAAACCAAAGGCTTTGTTGTATTTGTGTCTTTGTATAGGTTTCGTTATTTTTTGATATTTTCGTAAATTTATTATATTAATCGTTAACACTAGTTACTGTTTTTATCTGTCTCCAAGAGGCAGTGCTGAATTTATAATTTAGTTTTGGGTAGTCTGTATTTAAATGTAGTTTAAAGGATATTCAGTTCTTATTCTGTTGTCTGCAAAGTTAATTTAAAGCTATCGCTAAGTGATTTGTATCACTCATCAATAGCTTTAAATGACGCCTGCTAACTTTAATGTCGTCTCAAAAGCGTTCGTTTTTGGTACAGTCGATTGTCACTATTGAAAAACACCGCTATAACAGCCGTTGAAAGTCCCCCTAATACGTAATAGGTACAATATTATGCTAAAAGAAATTCATTGTAGCAAACCGTCCACTATTACAAACTATTTCTGTGATCCCTACGAGTTTACTATAGTGAGAGTCAATTGTATAAAGTTGAATAGAATGTAATAGACTTACCTCTAGACAGCTATCAGACAGCACTAACATTTCCGGCTGCTTCCATTTTTATGAGAGGCGACATCACAAATTTTAGATCGCAGTCATCAGTGTGTATAAATCACTTTGCCCTTCAGTTATTTTCACGGAGTTTAAGAAGGTCCATTGCGCATGTGATCCAGTATATCAATAGCATAACATCCTATAAACACATGAAGTGCAGTTTCTTGTTTACATAAATTGACTGTTAAACAACAAACATTTTATGTTTACAGTAAAGTGCTCGTTTAAGTGTTTTATATTATCATTGAAATGTTAATCGATTCCGTGGTGCTCTTAGTTTATAACTGACGCTGATGTTACCTTCCAACCATTTGTCTCAAATTATATAATTAGAATTGTTTTTGTGTGTTGAGTGCCATGCACAGCTTTGATGTCATCTTGGTGAAAATGCATCTCATTTTTGTTTGAATTTTATTTTGCCATATTATACCTATTTTCACGTGGTTCCTCAGATATATCTACGGTTTATCATCAAACATTTCCGAATTAGAAATTTTCCGGATACTGCCAGTGTATTAAATATAAACAATATGATATAATTATTTCTAGCACCGTTAATAAACATTATTATTATAATTTATCATTATCGATCTACTACCAGGAGATTCGTGTCATCTAGGGTGGAAACGGAAAAATCGATTTTATGTTTGTGAGGAAAACTGGAGCACCCGGAGGGAAATCAATCCCACAGCTACATCAGAGACCAACTTACTTAAACACTGAGCAAAAAATTAACAGGAGAACCATACACCGACCAATCACTATGTCACCAAACAGATACTAAAGTCAACATCCACGTGTAGAATGGCTTGTGCAAATTCACTCAGTTTATCGTCTCCTTCTCATTCTATCAGTTTTTGTAATTATATCCATTAATATTTATACACAGATGTAACACTGACATGTTGAACAACTCCAAATTAGGTAATTGTCATATTTGAATATTAATTAAACCATATTCTATGTATAAACAACTGTCTAGCTTGCTGTTAAAGTTAATTTGAAATCAGTGAATTCCATATACTATTTTATAACCGGCCGATGAAGATTATCCCGCTCATTTTCATTCCAGCCAACAAACTTAGCTTGAATAAAAATGATAAACTATGTATATTTGGTCTAGCGCTCTTCTTGACTATCTTACTATAATAAATGCCTTTTGAGGCTTCAGCCAAATACACCAAAAGCCTATCTCATACCTAGAATTAGATATTTACGTTGAATAATTTTGTCAGATTCCAACTAGCCTACTGATTCTCACAATTACTATGATACAATCCCTGTACACATTTCCTCGATTCGATGGTTTCAGTAGCCATTGGATTATGGCCTACTGGGGAGTAAAGCCAGTAGCCATAATCCAATATTCGCCTGATTTAAATAGCAGTGCTAATTTTCTCTTACATTTGAATCTTTGTTTGGAATTAATTAATCCTGCTATCTGCTAAGCTTTACTAGTTGCCTTAGGTATGATTCCTAAACTTAAATTCTTTATCAACCAAAATACCCATTTATCAACTTTTCCTAAAGCTTGTCCATTCAATTTAAATTCAAATTAATTTTAAGCCACGCTTCCCCGTTCATTCTTCCAACATCTTAAGATCATTTTGTAATGAACATTGATCATGCGAACAATTGACTAGTCTTCTCAGCTTTATAAACCATTTATAAATATATTAAAACAATAAATATCCTACCACCGGCTCATGTTACCCCGCTGCTAACAACCCGGATCTTTGAAAATTCTCTTCTAAACATTGCTTCCTACAGTCATTCAATTTCCCACCCATCTCACTAGATGATCAATAATATCGTTGTGGCATATTTTAATCCGAACTCTTATGTGGACGTTATCAAAGGCATTGCTAATATCGCATCATAGGCTATAACTTTGTTCTATTTCCCTCCTGACCTCTTCCTCAAAGTAAACAGATTTGTCATAACCGATTACCTCCTAAAGAAGTTGTGCAGTGCCGGGTTAAACAAGTTATTCCTGTCAAAAATATCTGGATACGATTCATAATTAATTTCGATGAACACATAGGAGCAATGTGACCGATACACATGCGTACACAGTGCACCTGGTATCAAGTCAGAAACTTCATTAGCACTTCGTAAATTGCAACTTTTTTTTATCGTTTTTTGAGAATATTCTAATTTTTATACTGAGTATTTAATCTAATGAAATTACACTGGTATATATTTTTATTATTATTCATTTCCTTTATTAGCAGTGCTTGTGATTCTGCCACTATAATAAAACACTTTGACACAGTGAATTTAATAAAATAGTTAGTTTAATACTGCAATTCTCTATAGGTATTAAACTCTTACTTTATTTCATTTGTTGAGCTAAAGTGCTTTATTGCTATTATATAATTGGAGTATTAATACTTCCGAATGTAAGATATATTGCTACTATACAGTCTAATTAGATATTAATAAATGTCGGCTTTTTAGATGTCAGCAGTTTGTAAAAAATGATGTCTAACATGTTACAATTCTTGGTAAATACGAAATGTTCAACTGATACTCCCAGACTACATTAGTTATATCCACAGATGATTTATATAGTCATCACAGTGTTTACAAAGAATTTTATTTCTTGTCTCAGGGTACGTGGGCGCTATGTAAATGATAAAATATTAAAATTATCCAATTGTCTGGTTTGGAGAATTCTTAGATTGTTTTAATTAGGTTGCATACAAAAATTAAAATGCAGAGATTTCGACTGAAAATTCCAGTTATGAGAACAAAGAAAATTAATCATCTATGACTTCATAACTTATAAATGTTTTACCTAGCGAAATCGGCAGGAATTGGTGAATGAAACACAATAAAAGAAGTTTGACAGTCGAGAACTCATTGGTAATTGCGTGCAAGGAGAAAAAGGGCGTATTTCTATTATAGAATAAAATGGCTGAATGTAGGCTGAAAATGTGGAACTTTTTCAATCTAGGATGATGGTTTCGTGCCAGGCGATGAGGTTGATTGCAGATCAATGGTATTCGTAGACTTCCAATGCTGCACTGGGAAAGAAGATACACTCGATCAAACGTCTGCCATGTGGACTGTTTGCATTTAATATAACATCAAAAATCACCGTTCCATATAACATAATGTAATATCCGTTCACCAAACAACTGACTGCGGTTCGAATCCACGGTGGGCATGGATATCAGTGATTGTCTTAAGGTGAGAGATGAATTTTATCGCCCGGTGTGAGACCACCTCCCTTGCTTATTGGAGACCTGAAGTGGCTTGAAAAAGTTGCATGTTTAGTTTCTAAAGCAGGGTTTTTCCGAACCAGGTATGGAATGAATAAAAAATACAGAAAGTGTAAAAAATTAATTAAAAAAATCAGCCCACGCACGAGACAATTTTATTATAGGTTTACAACTTTTCGTGGGTGAGATCATAAAATAGTTGGGGAAATGCGAGTTGGAATCCCGTAGAAGACAGGAACATTTTTCCTGGTGAGATTTTTACAGGGTAGTTCACCATTGCATTTCCCCACCCCCCCACCCCCAATTTTATCTGGGCTCGGGACCAGCATATGGTTGTGAGGTATTCTTGACTGTAATCGATGTGTGTTCACGGGGCCGGTTTGCTTGTTCTGAGGGTCGAAAAATCAGTTTCCTGGTGAAACCCCCCCTACCTCCGTATGAGACTGGCTAACTCACATTTCGTCGAAAGAGACCAAATTTCTCACGTCACTGACGGGAATCGAACCCAGGTATTTCCGACCAAAGGGCTTCCTCTATACTGACTAAGTTACGGAGGCTCCATCTCAACTAAAGATCAGTTGGAACTGCAGAATTTAAAAAAAATTTTTTTTTTCTTTCATTCACAGAGAAGATACATAAACTAGTCGGAGTACACTAGTGGCGGCCGGTGAAAATTTATTTTAAGTGTGTGTGTGTGGGGGGGGTGCTGCACATATACAAAATAAAAAATAAATAAATAAAAAATATTTTTTCCTAATCAGTAACCAATTTATTAATAAATAAATTTACATATTAAAAATTGCTTTATTAAAAATATTTCATCCTCACCACGAACAAACACCAATAATAAAAGTTTCGTATCTCACAGAAACAACGCGTGCAAGCATACAATTTATCTGTAAGCGACACTGCCCAAACGAGCAGTGTCGGAATCATGTGTAACGTGCAATTGGCACGATAATTCTGACACTGCGTTAGATCGCAGTGCATTTGTTTCCTGTAACGATAATTGAAAAAATATAATTCTTTTCATATTTTCCACAGTGACACTCGTCATAATTCAGCCTTGTATCTATAATAAATAAATAATTATATGTTATTTTAACAAAATAAAATAAGATTTACAAAAAAAAATAGTTCATGAACACGCACCAATAATAAACGTTTCCTATCTCACAGAAATAATACGCGCAAACATACGATACACTGCCCAAACGAGCAGTGTCAGAATCACTTGTAACGTGCAATGAGAAGCGCAAACGAATATCGGCGAGTCTAGCTGCAATTGGCCTAACGTGATAATTCTGACGCTGCGTTAGATCGCAGTGCCTTTGTTTCGTAATCTAAAGCGTCAATCGAACAATTCCAATTATTAACTATTCAATCCTGTCGAAACATAAGCTGTAACCTTTAACATATTGTATTGCATTTATATAATGTTGTAAGCATTGTTATTATTTACAAACACAAACAAAAATTTTTTTTTTCATTTTTCCTTGGGGGTACTGCAGTATCGCAGTGCTTATGTACGATCCGCCACTGTAGTACACGCAAATAAAAGACATAACATAATATACTGGCCTCATATATGTACTCATATATGTATAAATGTAAAGCAAAATAATCTCGATATAACATCAACTCCTCACAGCTCTCTCGTAAACTACTACAAGTTTAATATTTATTTTACTAACACTGGACTGTAAATTCCAATTTACACAAGGGAGTCATCTTAAAAAACAATCTCTAAAATGTAGAGAAACTAAATAATCTCTCCACTAAATATTTCAGCATAAACGTCAACAGTGGACGCAATTGGCTTGAGTCTAGCTTTTTTCCAAAAGCATTGTAAAATCATGTTTTTTAAAAAGCAAATTCTCGGAATACTTAAAATGTCTCTATCATATGCGTAGTGAAACTATCTCCTCTCGACTTACGTGTGCATGCAATATTTTTGCATTCCTGACATCATACACAAATTTACGTTTTCGTTGAGGCATAATTGCCTGAAATTTTTCTTAATTGCATAAGAGCTGCATAATGCCGCAAATATTAGTTATCGTGATTAAAATTCCCCTCATCCCCCCTGCTTCTTAACGTTTTCCATTCGTTTAAAAAGGAACTCAATAAGAAAAGAGTATAATGGCAGTAAATGCACTTTCTCTTTGGGATTCGACTCACGAAACGCAATAATGATCTTTTTCATCACGCGCTTAATACCGAAAGAGGATTTCTGCAATTTTTCGACTGGAATTAAGTCAAGACGTTTTGTTCCAGATTACAGACAAGTTAGATTATTGGAAAGGAAAAAAAAATTAATGGCCACAGGAAGAAGAAAAAAAAACTGAAAAGAAATGTTTTAAATTAGATGAAAGATGACTGAAAATATGAATGCAAAACATACTATTAAAGCAGAAGACGACTACAGCGGCATCTAGTGGCGAAAGATAATAATTCGAACATTTTAAAGAATAAAGATAAAATATAAAAACAGATGCTTCGAAAAAAATATAATGAAAATGAAAATTAAAAAAAAAAAATCTTTCTAAAAATTGCCTAAAGAATTAGATTCTTTCAAATGTTTAAAATCAGACAAAAATGCGTCAATGAGTGAGAAGTTATATTTACTGAAATCATTTATAAATTTATGTATAGTAAGAAAACTACCTTGAACTATTCAGCACTACTTTTTAACTATTTGAGAGCCAAAACTTCCTATCGACGCATTCAACATGCTAACCTACAGCTGGAGCCTCCGCAGCTCAATCAAGACATTTGCCCTTTTGCTGGAGAGACTTAGGTTTCAATTCCGTCAATGATGATTTTGGACTTCTCAACAAAAGGTGAGTTAGCTTGTTTCATGCAGAGGTGAAAGATTTTCTTTTCGGTAACTCGGATTTTTCATCCCGCAAGTAAGTATTAACCTATTCATGGTGTTCATGGTGCTAACATACTCTAAGTCTAGAGCTTTCATGGACCAAAAAGTTGTACACCTACAGCGTAGTACAATAGTGTATATATAGAGTATCAACAGGATATGGGTTCGAATCTCATTGTCGCATCGATGTTTTCGAATGTTCTTATGACGTAGATGAGATTTACTACCCTATGTAAGACCTCTGTCCCACTCATTGGAAGATTTAAGTGGTTTCAAAATGTTCCCTGTTTGGTCTGTAGAGCAGGGTTTGTGAATTATGAAACGCTTAGCTAAATGTAGTATAGATTAACAACTTTTCTTGGAAGGGGTTGATATTAAAAGGTCCCTGAGCAACACAGAAAAAATACACCTATCCTAATGGTATAGGTGTATTTTATCTGTATTTTACAACAGAGGAACGGCAAACAAACTACATTAAAGTGATTTTCTTCCTTCACTACTTGTATAATAACTAAAGCACTTTTTTTGAATGTTAGTCAAGTGGGTTTTAATTTATTGTCCTACATGTTTAGCCGATTTTTGCTATCGGCATCTTCAGGGAATACAATTGGTAAGCTATATGAAGGCAGCAGACTAGGTTTTAACTGACAGTTCTAATTCAATGAATTAGAACTGTTCAATGAATTAGAACTGTCAGTTAAAACCTATTCTGTTACCTTCATATAGCTTACCAATTGTATTCCCTGAAGATGCCGATAGCAAAAATCGGCTAAACATGTAGGACAGTAAATTAAAACCCACTTGACTAACATTCAAAAAAAGTGTTTGAGTTATTAAACTACATTAAACTTCAGAGAGATGTAATGGTTGTAAACTCCAGAGAGATGAAGCAATCCAAGGATGGAAGATGATAAAGAGCTAAAGCAACAATATTATTTAGTTTCGATGTAATTATGGCCGAGACACCATAAGGTTATGAGGCGTTTACATTTCTTTTCTCCTTATGAATTCACTGTAGTGAGAGTTGCTTGTACCAACACAGGACAGTTGTCTACAGGGTGACTATCGACAGAAAACATTTTACGGTGTTTTGGTCACATGTATGGAATTCTGAGTTTTAAAATGTGAAATAATCTTGCTGATAGTGATAAGAAAAGGATTTATATTTTCTTTACTATGTAAACTATATAAACGAACTTATACGAACTTTGTAATAATTGGTTAACAGCTATTAATTCAATAAGTGAATATGTATTCCTTTTAAGGCGAATTTTAACGGTGCTTGCCGTCTGTTTCTAAATAGCTAGATCAAGTTACGGGTAAATAAAACGTCAGTGTTATGCCTAAATTTCCTGTTTTGAGGTTAAGTTATTCTATGAAGAAATTTTCTGGGGAAAACCTGGCATTTTCATTCATGGAATTCAAACTACTATCTTTCTTACCAAACAGGGTACATTTAATTCTCGTATGATTCTTTTGTCTTTTGCCAAGGTAATTCATTTATGAGCATAACACGGGCTACTTTACTTTTTTATCTGCAGAAAATAAAATATTTCACGCCTTTAATTCTGTAATGAAAAAGAGGGGAGGGAGAGGACTTTTAACGACATCCAAACTAATCTCCATCCCTTCTCATGGATGAGGTTGAAGGCATCCTCGCAACATAGATAATTAGCAATGTTTAATCCTGACCAGTATTTATGTACACATATTTGTATATTCTATAGTCAATTTTTCGGTATTAAGAACCTGAGTTTCTTCTGGGAGGGGCGCCTACTTGCATACGTCAGAAACAGTGGCGGCTCGTGGCTTGAAATAGTGGGGGTGCTGCAACTTTCGAAATATACATGCACACTGTAAGTACAGTGATATACGTGTTTGGATAAAATATCAAAATTAAGGTAAAAATTAAAAAACAAACTAAACATGAAAAAATATTGTTTATTATCGATAAAATTATACAGTTTAGTATAATTCAAAATTACATAAAAATTCTGAGGTCATAATTGTTAATAACCCCAATAATTTTCTAAAATAAAAACTATAACAAATGTTATGTCTTTAATTGTAATGTCCAAATATTTAACTACTGGCGCAAACTGCATATAAACAACAGTGGAACTGCGCGACGGACAGTGCCGCATTACGCTAATAGCTCGCATCTCACTATGACGTGCATATGCTTTCGCGAGTAGCAATATGACATTATGGCAAACACAGTGCTGCTAGCGTCCTTCGCCCTCCTAAGTGCTACAAGATGGATTTTTATTATTTTTTATGCAAAATAAGAGAATTAAGATTCAAAGGAAGACTCTTATTATTTTTAAATAAAATTTACTCAGCTGGTATCCCCCCCCCCCCAATAGAATGGAAAAAAGCAATTGTGATTCCTATCTTTAAGAAAGGTAACAGAGATGACCCTAAAAACTATAGAGGTATCAGTATACTAAATTCATGTTACAAAATATACAGCAGAATCTTAAATAACAAACTAATGAAATATTCCGAAAACTTAATTCTAGAGGTACAAAATGGATTTAGAAAAGGACGATCATGTATAGACCCAGCCTTCTGCCTAAAATTAATAATAGAAAAAAAAGAAGAGAATATAATTTAGAAACACATATTGCATTTATTAACTTTGAAAAAGCATTTGACAAAGTTAAAAGAAACATATTATTTAACATATTAAAAGAAAGACAAATACCAAATAATATCCTAAAAGCTGTCACAAGTATATATGAAAATAATCAAATATAAATAAGATTAAATCATGAGCTATCATATACAAGAGAGATAAATCAAGGGTCCGACAGGGATATCCCCTCTCAGCAACTCTTTTTAATATCTACTTAAATGAAATAATAATAAAATGGAGTAAAAATTTACATCAACGAATTAAACTTTCACCTACAGTTAACTTAAACACTCTCCTCTTTGCAGACGACCAAATAATAATTACAAATTCTGAAGATAACTTACAGAAAGCTATTTTAGATCTAAATGAGATATTCAAAGATTATGGTATGATAATATCAACGGAAAAATCAAAATCTATGGCCTTTAAAGGACAAGACCCAGCAAGAACTAAAATAGTATTAGATAACAAGATCTTAGAACGGGTGAATTCATTTAACTACCTAGGATGTATGATCACTTATGAAAATGAAAAAGATATAAACATAAAAATTGCAAAATATTTAAAAATAACAGGAGTAATTAACTCTATATTTAAACCAAACCTAGTTCAAAAACAAATCAGGCTAAAAGTATACAATACATTAGCCCTACCGGTCTTAATGTATGGAAGCGAAATCTGGACAAAAGACAAACAAAGATTAACAACAACAGAAATTAAGTTTATGAGAAAAACTGCAAAGTATACCCTATTTGATCACAAAAGAAACGAAGATATTATGAAAGAATTAAACCAAGAACCAGTAATTGAAAAAATTAAAAAATATAACATAGATGGATGGAACACGTTCAAAGAATGAAAACAGAAAGATTACCAAAACAAGCCTTAAAGTACAAGCCATTAGGAAGAAGAAAACCAGGACGTCCTCTTAAACGATTCAACGATGACTTCTAAGGCCGGAACAGGCCATACTAGGCCTAAATCCTTGATACGTATGATGATGATGAAAATAAGAGAATTGTATAGGATTATTGATGATAAAATTAAATATTACAAGCAAATATATATATATATATATATATATATATATAGAAAGTATTTTTACCTTGGGTATAAATATGTTAAAGATACCAAGCAATTTTAAACCTGGTTTTACTCCATTTCCCAAGTAAGCAAACAGACGAAAAGTCAAGTTTGCGCCTGCAATTGATGCAAGTCTAACTGATCCCACAGGTAGTGCAGGACCAGGGCAACTCGTGGCAAAGGTGGAACAAGCTCCGATCACTAATCTTAATATTTACCTTAAATGCCAAAACACATCCCCTTTTTGGAGATGTGTTTTGGCATTACGGGTAAATATTAAGATTAGTGATCGGATCTTGTTCCACCTTTGCCACGAGTTGTCCTGGTCCTGCACTACCTGTGGGATCAGTTAGACTTGCATCAATTGCAGGCGCAAACTTGACTTTTAGTCTGTTTGCTTACTTGGGAAATGGAGTAAAACCAGGTTTAAAATTGCATGGTATCTTTAACATATATATATATATATATATATATATATATATATATATAGTGAGAAAAATTGTAGGTGCTGCAGTTCCGTAGTGCCTATGCACGAGCCGACCCCTGGTCAGAAATCGACTAAACTTTGGAAATGGTAAAAAAAAAAAAAGAAAATTGGTTAGTGAAATTGAACATATAATGATCGTTCTTCTGCACAGGGATTAGATGAGGCTTCACAAATCGCTAACCATAAAGTAAAAATACACACACACACAAACAAACAAATAAACACACACGCAACATGAAGAAAGAATACAATATCACACTTTGCCCAAGCGGAAAAAGTTTTCGAAATGAATTAACCATAGAAATACAGCATTACATGATAGTTTGAATTATCTTACCTATACAAAAAGCCTTTCGTGATCGATTAAGCTAAACAGTGGGTACTAAAACAGCTACAGGGAAATTATTTTTTAAAAAAAGTCTTGTTTAATGATAACTATTAGTTACGATACGAATATTTCGCTAAGTATGGCATCTGGACTAGAAAGATGACATTTTTGAGACTCAACTCACTTACAAAACAAGACTAGACAAGATTCTTCAAATTCCACGCTGTCATATTTTATCTTGATTGTCATGATTTTATATTAATTAAAATTTAAAAAAATAAACAAATATTAATGCAGTATTCGTGTTCTCACATTTAAAAAAAAAACAATATAGATAATATTCTTTCTGGCACATGTCGAGAATTCATACTCAATTTTCTCTCTCTCTCTTTCTCTCAATCTCTTTCTCTAAAGCAATCTTATGGCAGTACACTGCTTTTTTACCTCCACGTCTGTTGTTTGGAAAATAACTAAACATTCTGTTTAACAAACTTCAAGTTAAAAAGATAGTGATTACTTAATTGCTAAAATAAAGAGACAAAACGGCTTCAGTTCGGCGATGCAAAATTACATAAGCAAAGTGGATATCAGTTCCAGCGTTATTTCTAACCCGAATATAGAAACTATGAAAGTTTCGTGAGCTGACCAAAGAGCTTGAGGAATACATTCCTCGGCATTCACGAGTTGCCTTAGTGTGGACTAATTAAAAGACATAGGCACTGCCCAAGCGTCTACACATTCGTCTTTTATTAGTCTAATTCGATAAGGTTTCACTGGCCAGACAGCTGTTTCGAACTGGTTGGTTCTCTTCAGAGACCAGGCAGAAACCTTAAGAGAGCAAAAACTCTCGTTCTCGATGATTGGCCAGCGCCTATGTCTTTTAAGTAGTTCGCACCAAGGCAATTCGAACGCCGAGGAATGTATTCCCATACGCTCTCTGGTCAACTTACGAAACTTTCATAGTTTTTCCACATTCGGCTTTGAAATAATGCTGGATCTAATATCCACTTTTATGTAATAATGATTACAATTTGTATCAAATTAAGTAGTTGTCTGTAAATTTCTATCTGCTGAGAAGATGCATTTATATAGTTTGAGTTCTATTCTATTCTTTCAGCTTTATTTACTTCAATAATTTCCTTCGATTCTAAACTATGGAGTCCATTTCTTTCACTCCAGTTATATCGTTACCTTACTAACAATCCCCATATTGTAGCTAACCGCTAAGAAAGTTCCTTTGTTGACATACTAAAAATCTATAGACCAGAGTTTTCCTAAATAAGCAGCGGTTACACTAGAGAAGGCTCATTTAATTTATAAACAACTGTGGTCCAGCGGATCTCTTTGGTGATCCATTACTGGTTTGCGATTAAAGTTTGGAAAACTGGTACAGCTGTCTTCTGCTGTAGAAGACGCAACAATTTCGTTTTCCCCTCCAGTGACACGTGCGTTTTTGCTAAATTGAATCTCGGGTTCTTATTTTTGATGTATACAAATACTCTGAAACATTGTTGTTCAATCGTACGATTTCTCTCGGTTCCACTATTGTATTCAATTCAATCTCCTGATATTCTTTATTGTATTGCACCAGTTATTTTCAAAGAAATTAGAAATTTCTTCCTTAAATTATATCTCATTGCAGTTAGTTTTGTCTTTTATTTTCTTTGTAAGTCAGTTATTAATAGAACCCAAATTTATTTCGAAAATGGTAAACGTGGGTCACTGAATCGAGAAAACGAAATATCTCATAGGCCCTTAAGTCCACGACCCGCCGAGATTTCTGTAACCTTAAGTTTAGGATAAGTAGTCAATAGGAGGGCAATGCATTACAAGAAACGAAAACAAGGTAAAACGAACATAGCAGAATACGAAACCTGCTTTTATAATTCTCTCAATCCATCTTTACTCATCACATCACTATTACAGGTATGTAAGCTTTTTCCTCCCACAACCCACAATAATCCATCGTAGAATTCCCACTATTTTCTGACAATAATGCAAATTAGGGTTAGAAATACGAGATGACAGCAGTCGTCTCCTGTGCTTTCATCACCCATGAAGTCTATAAATTGTGGATAGAATGCAACTACTGTATGCTAAGGGTGTAGACCGGCTGCTAACCAATTTACAAAAGTTAGTTCAGGCTAAAAGAGTTTCACCTACGTTTGCTAAATAAAAAGCTTTATAGATTTTTTCCCATTTTAATATTTATTTATTTTACAATACACAGTTGTATTTCTGTATTATTTTCATTGTTTGCCATCATCTTCCTCATCTACGCAAGGAAGGTCGAAGATACCATGAAGAATAACTTTCCAGACCAATCTCTCAGCAGCCAAGTGATCTAAATTTCTGTAGGAGTTCAGACCACTTATACGTGATATTTTCTATCCATTTCCTTCTAGGTCTTATACCAGCGTATCTTTCTACTTTTCCGTTTTAGAGAATTTGAGGTAACCTTTTAATAGTCATTCTGTACACATTCCCATGCGACTGTAATTGCTTTTTTTCTGATTCTTTATTCTCCTTTCTGTTCGATAATCCAAATCTATGCACCATAAAAACTATAGGAAGTACCACTGAACCATATACTTTGATTTGAAGTTCTTTGGAGAGATGTGCATTTTTCCATATATTATTAAATTTGATCGTATTAGACCATCCTAGATTTGTTCGATGTTTAATATTTCTTCATAATTTAGCCTGTCTGTAATGAATGTGACTAAGTAAGTGAATTATTTTAACCTGTTATTTGAGATTATTTTATCTGAATTCATTCAATCCCTTGTAGAACATTATCCAAAACGAAGTAATTCATTCACAAAAAGACAATGTGCGATGTTTTAATTCAGTTTAAACGAAACAAAAATGCAGAATCAAAGTCTTCTAGATATTTCTTAAATGTTTGTATTGGGATATTTTCTTTCTTTCTTTTTTTTTTTTTTTTGTCTTCTTTATGCAAGATGAATGTAGTTTCGGAAGAACTTCAAGATTGTTTCAGGTAATTTTCATTTATAAAACAAAGACAAAAATGTTCAATATGCTAACTTATAAAATCTTAATCCCAATACGTAAAAAATACATTTTAAAATTATAATGTTTCGTTCAGATAATAAAAAATAAAGCAAAGTTGAAAACAATTGGTAACCAGGCATTTTGACGCTGTCTTTCCAATCAAGTAGAAATATTCATGCATGAGAGATATCTTTGAGCCAAACCCGATTAGTTGCATTTTATTCTGCATCAAACCAACTTTTTGCTTATTGTGGACTTTACTCTTCACTGTCATTTTAAAAACATCCTTCACATTCGTCGGTCTTAACGCTAACTCTTTCCTAGGCCGCCACAGAGTTTGTTCACCCTTCCCTGGTGTTTCGGCGTCTCTTTCTTAAGTTCAATGCCCACAGCATCCTTTTACTGCAAACAGTCGTTTAACCTCGCTACCACTATTTCATCTGACACTAAAAAATTGCATACAGTAAATAAACACAGTGGAGCATGGCTACACTGTAATTATGGACATAACTGCACAACTCGCCAAAGTTCTTAATTGATTTATAACTATACCATAATTATTATACTACGAACTCATTTTTTCCTCTTAGTTTTGATTTTAAATCTTTCCCGGAAATTCCGGTTATTAAAAATTCAACCAAACAGCTGGTTCTTAAGTCCTACCGGAATTCTGAAGTTGTCCAACATTTATATCTTAACGATTTAAGGTTTCCTTTGATGGCATGTAGTCTTAACTATTTTCGTGATGGGTTGTAACTTTAAAGACCTTTTCGAAAATGAGATATTTTAGATGGATCTGTAAGAAGTTGGTTGTTAGAGAGCAAAATAATGCTTAGAATGATTTTTAACAGAGTAAAGTGTAAACGCAGTGCTTTAAGAAAGACATCTAGAAAATTGCGTCTGGAATGGCTCAAAGCTTGGTTTAAAATGTAGAAGCCAGTAGAACTATTGAAGACATTCAAGAAATGTTCTGCACTAATAGAATGATAAAGGTTCAGTTTCAGCGATACCAATCAACACAAACAGCTCAACCATAAAATCACCTAACGTGAAGGCCTCATTTCTGTAGTTCGTAAATATGCAGAATTCATCTTGGCAATAACAAATTTATGACCATTTTAAGCTGAATTATTATCCATTATTATCTCCCAAATATGTTGTGAACTTCAGCAACAATACTACATTTTCTCACAGAAAATTTGCTGTTCAGTATATATTATAATTAATACCATTATAGTATAATTCATACTATTAATCAATCTACTCTAATAATTTAGAGTTAAGACTTAACAGTAACAAATGATGAATACATTATTACATGTTATGGTTTCTATGTTTCGTATGGTGTGGATGAATCATCGCCGTACTGTGTTGATGCAACTTCCACGTCCCATCCTTTAATGTTCTGCAATTCTTTGAGATGATAGTAATGTAATTAATATTCGCTGGTTTTCTGGAATTCGCATTAATAGAGTTTATGCATAAACTTTTGAATCATTCAAACAGTGATTAGTTCATTTATTTATTGCTTTATATTAAAGTATAAATATTACTTCACGTGATGGAATTTATTATTCATTTGTTACATTTCAGAGTTTTTTTTCTGTCTCTCTGATAATACCTATTTTGTTATGTTGTTACTATTTCTAAATAATGCAGGCTTAATGAACTTTGAACTTCGTACTTGATTGCAAAATCTGAATTTAAAAATAGAATAATTTCAAGATAAAAAAACTAATATTTTCTAGATTATTATCGTA
Source organism: Typopeltis vanoorti (assembly GCF_054136105.1). Classification (NCBI taxonomy): domain Eukaryota; kingdom Metazoa; phylum Arthropoda; class Arachnida; order Uropygi; family Thelyphonidae; genus Typopeltis; species Typopeltis vanoorti. The sequence goes on from NC_143557.1 coordinate 138,891,069, forward strand.
TTGTTTTGGAAACGGTACACTTCAAAAAAAAGAGGAAAGAGTCGAGTTTAATAATCAGGATTTTTCTTGCTTCCAAGAAACAAAACAACCTAAGAACACACGGAAATAACTGAGAGCCTAAGGGCATCATCTGGCACTAATTCAATTGCCATATTTGAATACAGATTTCTTATATTTTTTACTGAGATTGATAATGGCCAACTATTAGAAATGTTAGTAGTGCAATGTTTATAGCTAACGCACATGCATAAAGCCTATTTCAAAGTGTGATATCTCTTTTTTTCTAGTCTACAGTAAAATCAAATGTATGATCATAAGCAATAGTCATATTTTAGTATGTAGCTGAAATGGGCACTTTTTGTCTTGTGTGCCTTTGATCGCATACCCACAAACTTCTTCACACAACGGAAAGTAAATTATAATCCATATTTCAAAAAAGAATACCCAGAGCTGCAAGTGAAGCTGATGATGTCATTATCATTTATCTGCACAGCGTCGGGGGGAGATCAAACGGAAAAGACAAGTTAAGCATCGGTCTGCCAAATTATAATATCCAAGTGCTTTTGGAGACTATCTGGAGATGAGCAGATCGAACTCCTCTTCGAAATGTTTTAACAAAGGAGCATTATAAAATATGACTTAATCCGTCAAAAGTATTTCAGAATTAAACATTCAAATAGTCAAAATTACCTCCAATTTCATTTCAGTGTGTAACATCGTATCTCATACTGTACTATGAATTGTATCTCTTGTTTTTCTAATGTCCATCAGATGCAACATTATTAAGAATATTGCTAATAGCGTAAATCACTTCCTTTAGCTTTCTTAATCGTAATACGCCATGGCACTGATTTTATAAAGCGATTGAATTTCTGCAGGCATGCTGGTCCACAAAGATTAGACAGTATTTCTCTAATGAAAATGAATAATCATAGAGCAAGGAACGTAGAACTCCACAATCAGATGTAGGCAGCCTGAAATGGACTCAATCAACCTACCCATCAGTAAACAGTACTAGTTATCGTGGTCCTTCCATCACCATGGTACAATTGAAATTAGGATTGATTATGACCAGGAAACCGTTTTTTAATCTTGAAAAGACCAATTTCAGTATTGAGATTTTCTGTTTGGTACTGAAAAAGGTGTTATGACAGTTGTTTTCAATTGTACACGGAATGTCTAAAACAACATTGGTATTAATGGTACAAACTATATTTCAGGTATGCATATTTTTTCTTCATCTTCCTTTGATCTCTAATATTACTAATTTCCTTTTTTTTTTTAGACCCATTACTCAGCGTTGCTGTTTCTCATTTTCAACTACTTTTCCTTTGAAATACTTCAGACTATTAATGTTTGTGCTACAGCCTTTTCTATATGCTGTGATAACTACAATCCAAGTATAACATCAAGAAATGGTCGACTTAGTTCTGTTCACAAATGTTCATAGGAAAATTGACAGCTGACTGTATATTCCAACACCTTAAACTATGTTTCTATATTAATATATAATATAATTGAAGACTGTTAACTATAAGAAGCAATCTGCAATATTTAAAATGCCACAGTTAAAAATAAAATAAGGGCGGTATTTAATACTTAATTCAAAATTAAATAGTCAAATCCCTTGCAAGAAGATATAGTTTTCAGTAAGTAATGGAAATATAATAATTCCATTAATAAGTTACGTAACAACTTTTTTAAAAAATATTTGTCATTCTTGTGAACCAATAATTGAGAAAAAAAGTTTAATGCAAACTACTGCCACCTGGTTGAAACAATCTACGTAAATGAAAATTCATCGGAAATTCTGTTGACAGCGTCTAAACAGTTGTTTATAAACATTACATTTCAGTACATTTTACTGACGAATTACGTCCTGAAAACATTTCAAATATAAGCATATATTTCAATAAAGTTATTGTTTCTTTAAAAAAAACATAATATTACAGAAGAAAATTGAGAGTGAGTCGTTTCTTTATTTAGTATACGTTATGCACTACACGCGTAGTGAAAAATTGTCTATTGTATTGCTGCTGATGCCTTAACAGTTTGTGCAGGCTATTTTCTGAGTTCTGGGCAAGAACAGTCCATGGTTAATCCTGCGCGCCTTTCGTCCAGCTGAAGACAGTGCTCCACTGCGGTGTGCAACCTCCCTGTCGCCGCAGGCTGCATGGAGTGACTCTACTGTTAGAGCATGCGCAGTTTTCTCTTATCTCTGTTACTAACTGCCTCGAATGGTACGTAAGGCCGTCGATTGCTAGGTGTATCGAAAACATTCCCGGTACACTCAAATATCTTTCTTCGCTCACTTTAGATGCATATGGGGGAAGGGGGGAATAAAAAAAAAAGTTTCGAATAGTTGCAATGCCACTTGGTAACTTATTTTTACGCATCCAAGGGGAAAGTAACATCAAATGCAAGTTCACTATTATATAAAATTAAAACTATTTACGTAAAACCTCATAATAGATGGGAAATAATCACAGATTAATAAAAGGAGAAAAAAAATCACAACTACATATTTATAAAGATATTTCTTTACTGAATTTTCCAACAGTCGTAGAAATGCATTTTTATTGGGTCAATTCACTTGTATTATTCGGGCCTGCGTAGTTCTGTATTGACTGCAGTGAGAACAGTCCAAATATTTTCTGGAGTAGGGTCAACATACCAATTACAACAGGACTGGATACAAACCACTGCTGTACCACCTTACAAAGTATAGTTGCTTAAACTGAAGTTGGTGCTGCAAATTAATTAAAACGTATTGATAATATTTTTTTTTTTAGAATCGTAAGTGCCATCCAACACTGTAATGATTTTTATTCAGATATTATACTTCTATAATATAACGGTGATAGAAGCAGGGAATGTGTCAGTATAAGTGCATATCCAATACAGAATGGTGAAACCAAAATGCTATATTTTATCTTATATATATATATATATATAAATTTTGAATTATTGCTAGCTGTCTCGACGTTTCTTGTTGTTTTAATTTTAAAGTTTGTTCTTTTTCTGTGCATTACTGTACTATATTGCTTATGTATACTGGATTCATGTTTCTAATTTTCTGTAATTTTATATACTATATTGGTCTGATAATCGTGTTCGGCATTAAATATTAAAATATGAAATCTCTCTCGTAAACAACTCTCAAAGGTCATCTTTCTGCTTAAGAATTTTAGATATGTTTTATAATCAATATTTTATTTAATAACAATATTTGATATGCAAATGTAAACATTTAATTTGCAGCTTTCAAGGTAGTTTTAAAAGCGATCAGTCCCTTATATATTATGCTGATATATTAGGCATTTGTTTTATTACTGTATAAAGAATACATTTGTGAGGAGGTAGTCTGAATATCCTTCTAAGACGTAGTACTAGTGCCTAAATTATGATGCCGATTTTTTTTAATGATTACAAAACTATTTATTGTGATAACATAAGTTTGAGGCCTCATACGAAGATCACTGAAAGATTATCCTCTCAAAAATGCTGCTGTTTCATCTTGTAAAACAGGCAAACCAGCCAGAGAACACATACAAGTTTCACAGACTGTGCAAGTAGCATTAAATTTCTAAATTACAAAATACTTGATCGTGAGAGACGTATAATTACCACCATTGATTCTTTATGAAAACAAATAGTTCAACTATATTTAACATTTGAATTTCCACAGACAACTAGAAATAACAAAAAATACAAATCAGTAGATATATTACATTAAAATTATCTTAATAGGAGGCTTCGATTAAAGCTAGAAACAGGAAACACGGCTGACAGTTTATAACCGCACGTATGCAATGCAGAAAATTATTCGAGCCCGAAACCATTGAATTGGTTTGGCAGTTCATAAAGACTTTCCGCAGTCGGTAAAAGTAAAAGTCTTCTTTCATAATAACAATGGAACTTTTATCCCCAATAAATGATTTTCTCCTTTATTACTGCGCTCGTTAACAAGACAACTATGTGAAAAGAAACGTAGACTTTGTTGGCTTGTTAGATCAAAGCAATTCGCAAAATGACATTCTCCACAAATTGGGCACTTTATAAGTTCACAACTGAAAACAAGAGAAAACGAAAAAGCTTCGACAACTGTCATAATATCTACCAAAGGGGTGGGAAAGGGTGAAGCGCTGCTTGCTAGGAATTTATCATTTTTTTATGTTACTATTTCCGTCCTAAATTATCAGACGTCGTTTTTAATGCGAAATTACAAATAGCCAATTCCATCCCCTGTTGTGCAGAGTTATTTTAAGATAAATAAGGTTACAGAATTCTACTCATATTATTTGTCATTTCTTGCTACTGATGTTGCTACTTGTTTCTTTTACTAATTTAATTTCTGAAATTAGTAAAAGAAACTGATTACTGGGCTTAATATTATAAATTAAAAATGGCATTAAGCGAATATCTTTTTTTAAAAAATAAATTTATTAAATTAAATTCAGTTTAGCCGGCTTAGATGGCCGAATGTTCAGAGCATCCACTCTTCAATCAAACAGACTGTAGGTTCGAATTCCGAAAGATGATTTTTATCTTCCGGTGTGAGACCACCTCCCCGTTTATTGGTGGCATGTTTGGCCTCTAGAGCAGGGGTTCTAGACTGTGTAAAAATAAATAAAAATAAAAATAAATCCTTAGGCTATCCACGACACTAATATGTGCTACAAGTTTTACAACCTCACTTGTAGGTGGAAGTAATATACCATAAATGGCTACTTAAATACAACTAAGCAAATAGAAGCACCACTGGAATTAAAAGCAGTAATTTGGAAAGAGAAGCAACATTTAAAATTTAAAAAAAATCGTAAAGATGTTTTCATGACGAAAGAGCCGATCATTTTTATAGTTAAGAAACAAAAACATCCCAATAGACAATAATCCTTATCTATAGAAGAAACCGGGTAAAATAAACATTGAATATTCTTTTTTATACAGTTTTCATGATTAACAAATATGGTAGCAGTCCATAAATTACAAAATACGAACTTTATATGCCCCCATAAATAAATGCATTATCACTAACGTCATCAAAAATGTCGACATGTGCTTCCATCGCTCCGCAATATGTCTTGGGATTATCTTACTCGTTCAAAAAAAAAAAAACAACTCATATCCTTCTCTCCTGCTCCGCAACACACAAACGTACTGAACATCGTTCGACAGCTGTAGATTTATGCATTTTCTTTTAATGGGATTTTAACATTGCATTTGTCAATTTTATCCCCAGCGCTTTCGTCCTCTGCACATTCAACCAAACAGGATTTAATGAAGTTTATAATTGAAAATTCCGACCATCCTTTAACATACGAATCGCTAATTTTATATACAGTTTATCGGCAAAGATGAATATGTAGGGCACAGTTTCCTTAAAAAAGATTTGTTACGTTTCAAAAGCGAAATCGCTTTATTATAATTTAATTTGTACTCAGTGCATCTAATTTATTTTATTTATTATTTCAGGCCATTGAAATACAAGAGCAAGCACCTCTTGTTTAGCTTTCAAAATGAGAGTTGGCTCTCATTGCATTTCTCCTATTTCCATAAGCAGAATTTCCGTTCAAATTATCTTCGGTCTGGATGAAACAAAATGAAGGAAAACTAATTTCACAGCCACAGCATGCGTGTAGGTGCGCGCGCATTAAGCTTTTAGGGAGTCAGCATACAACACCTCACTCAGTGGTAGAAAAGTATACAGAGAGTGATATGGACTTTGTAAAAGCCATTGTTAGATAAACTGTATTTGCTGATAAAAAACAACAGGAGGCATTACTTTTGTACCACTCTTCTTGTACACTAATATATAATGAGAACTGAGGTTCGACTGTAAAATTTTTCTTCTAAATTGATCGCGGTGTCTCTCTCCAAAATGTTCTCATGCAAGACCCATCTTTGTTCCAGAAAGCGGTTGCTATGACTTTGGCCACGGATGGTCTGTGAAATTTCTTTTTGCGCAGTGAACTGAGTTGATGTCCTACCATCGACTGTCTTTTCGTTCCAAGACAGTAATAGTAAGCCCATGTTTCATTTCCTGTCATTATGCGTGACTGAAATTGTTGCCAATGAGATACATCCCTTTACATTTGCAGTTTTCTATCTGATAATGTAGCTATTGTGAGATGGATAACTCCGACAGAGTTCAATGCAGCAGTTTTCCATCTGATAATCACTACATTGTCAGATGGATAACCTGTGGACAGTGAAGTCAACTGGGTTCAAGAAGCATAAGATGGCTTCAACGTATCTCATTGTCCCATACTGTCAGTGGCACACATCCCAACTGATCATATGTGGGATGGGGTTGAACTTGATGATAAGGCTTAGTCATCCAGTTTAATCGAACTGTGAATTGTGATTAAGCTAGTATGCGCCATCATCCTTTGCTGAACGTAGTATTCACCTCGTAGAGTCCACACACCACCATAATCGAGACTTCTGAATGGGGTAGTAATTCGCTTTAGATACGTTTGTCTAACAAACTAGTTATGATGTGTATGTAATAGATTCCTCGTCTATCATCTAATTTACCATCCACCTCATCTCCGAGAATATCATGTAACTGCACTTCAATTTGGTCAGTAACATCAACTTTTTTTCCTTTTTCTGTTCCCATAAGATAAGAGTGAGAAAACTCTGTGCGGAGAATACAGAGGATGTCGCGGTAGTAGGATTCTGTATTTGGCCCAAAACTAAACACCTTAGGCTGAAACTGCAGGAACGTTGCGGTTTCCATAATATGTAAGTTTTCTAAAACGCAAACCACTCTAGATAAGCTGAACAATGGCTGTCCTTTGGTTGGAAAGACCTGGGTTCGAATCCTATCTGGGTGTAAAAAAACTCGATGAATAGACAGAAATGTCTTGCTACATTGGAGTATTTTCCATGGATGTTTGTGCAGCTCTAAGACATTACATAGTTATCATCATTACAAGGCATTTCTTGCTATCTGGTCTAATATTTTCGTCCTTTATTATTTCGTTGAAAGAATATATGTTAAAAAACTACATTTCCTTCTACTCGAAAAAAGTGGCTCCAGATGGTCGTTTCTTTTCTCCGTTTCTTCCGATCGGAAATTTCAACCAGATTGTGTAGTCATTATTTCATTGAAAGGTTCACCTGAAAAGTTCGTAAGCTGTCAAATGAATCATATGTTACATAAAAAAATTCAACTGACTGAAATCGGTTGTAACATTTCTCACCACGTTTCAAAGAGCAAACAAGCTGTGAGTTTATAAGTTATTTTATCTAACAAAAGAGTCGCTCACAATTTCTAACTTGATTTCTTTTATGAGCCAACTATTATGTGCCAAGCTGTTGACATTTTCTTCATCCGAATTCGATAATCTCGTGTATAAAAGTATATCCGGTGCAGTATCTGCTGGAATGCTTCAATAACGTGCTGAAGTTTTTATATTTGGTCGATAGTCTGGGAGTAAAACCAAAACTGTGGATAACAAATAAATAGTCACGACTTGTATTACCGATCTGAAAAGCAATAAGAAGTCTGTCAGTTTTTACGTGGACTGAGGATTGGAATTGTTACATTTTTAATTTAATAAAAAAAAACGTCTAATTATAAATTTCACAAATTGAAAAAATAGTTTTTAAATTTATTTTCCAAATAAGACACAATTTTGCTTTGGTTGTCACGTCCCCTGCTCTTATGGCTTTACGAGTGACATTGTGATTAGATGCAACTTGATAAGCAAAAAACGTATTCAAGCTTTTTGGTATCACAAAGAAATATAATTAATGCGAACATATTGTGGGAGGGATAAATGGCAGACAGTACTAGAGAAAATAACATACCTTTAGTTGAACATATCTTTTCACAAGAACAGCACATCAAATATAATTTGTATTCAGCACAATAGACGCTCCTCAACAATCACCTCAACTAAAGGATTCTTTGCATATTCCTTATCCCAACGAGACTATAATTCCTGATGATGAACGGTTATCACTTTTTTCGAGAGATAGCTATTGATTATCATCGAGACCACTGATTCGAGAAATAACTGTACTCTCTCCACCCGCAAGAATACAAATCCTCGGCAGAAAGGAACTCAACTATCGATTAAGACGGATCGTGGAATTCGGCCGCTCACTTTTCCAAAATTTAGAATTTAAAAAAACAAATTGCCTACTCCTTTTTACGGGAGTGAAAAAGCATTACAGGACTTATTTTTTTCATCATTTTTTTAATATCAGGATATCTCCTATTCTTAAAAAAATCTCTGCCACTGTTCTTAAAATTTGTGCAGTTAATTTCTTCTTAGTGTTATCTTTGTCAAGTGTTGTTCTGTTTTACTTACATTTGCTATATAGATTCCTATCGTTCCAGTCTTGTATAAATTGACGTCTATCTAAAATAATCGATAGATTATTTTAGATAGTTAATATAGTTAATAATCGATTATTAACTTGACTATCCCGAAAATATGAATACCAATACATGTTTCTCTGATGTCTGTCGAAAACGGGTTTCATTAAGGAGCTACAAATACTGAACTTTACACAAATGATTTTGTCTGGTATGATATAACAGCCTTCTAAGCGATGTTTTTCTTCATCAACATATCACCGGGAGGGAAGAAAGGAAGAGGATGCGACCAAAACACCTAAATGAAATATAGATCTTTCTTACCAATACGACAGCTTTGATACTATAGCTAGGATGGTGCTATTGTTCGATTTATTCCATAGGACTGAATTACTTACTACACGCTGCCACCTGTGGTCCGGCATTTTGCTTTCTGCAAAGGGGTTCATACTTTATTTCGTGGTCATTCACTGCACAAAGGGAAAGACAAATTTTGGTCCTCACACTTTGGAATTAGTAAAGAACACTTTGGGATCTTGCCCTTCCCATGCTCACATGGATGAAATGACATTACGCACTGCATTGCTCCTCTTTTCATTGGGCAAACCTTATTGAACTCCTCCAATAAATCTTATGCCAATGCTAATATAATATTCACAGTTTAGAAAAAAAGATATTCTTGAAGGTTAAAATAATGCTCAAGAATTTCTAATATATAGAGTTCTTTAAATGCTGATCTGTGATTTATTAGCCTCTCAATTTACGTACTAACGAAACTTACTCCCAATATATAATTCTAATCTGTCTAAAATCGATCAAAGCTTATTGAATCTGTGCAAGATCAATGTTGCGCTCTCCCTCTGTCTGTTCCTGTCGGTATACCTACACCCTCTGCTGCGTGTATAATCTATAGATATGGAATTTTACTTGGTAAGAGAATTTCGTTTAGTTCCTTTACGCCTTCATTCTTTAGATCAGTGGTTCCCAACCTTTTTCCACTTGTGTACCCCTTTTAAACCCATTTCTATAAATTGTACCCCTTGTTTTAAAAATAGCTGTTTTTAAATACTTTTGTTCCAGTGCCTTCTATCTTAATGTAAAGTGGTGGAAATGAGTTGGAAAAGGAAAATTACTACACTAAAAGTACAAACCACAGATTTAATTTTACAATATTTGTAACACAGAAATAAGTACAGCTTCATGTTAAATGTTGCTAATGATGATCAAGTATTTAACAAACGTTTGATTTATTATTATTAATAATATTTATTTGTTATCTGAAAAGTCTGTAATAATTGGTATACAGATCACTAGTCGATTGAAACATTGTTGGTGAGATTGTTGAGCTTGCTTGATGCACTTAGTTTCTTGAAATCAGGCTAAAAAGATGCAAGATACATTTTTCTAAATCCTCACTTGCATTAAGCTTGTTGAGGTATTTATTTTTTATGAAGGTGTAAGAAGAAAAAGCACTCTCCACTAGTTGACAAATAGTAAATAGCAAGAGGTCTTTGAGTGTCTTCTCACTGAGCTGTTCGTAATCTTCACTGACATCTACCCAGAAGGTAATATAATAAAATAAGGTGCTTTCTTTTAAAATCAGAATTTAAAGAAGAATCGGTTGAAAGTTCGACTGATTGCTGGAAGATATAATAAATTTAGTTTAATTCTTTATCCAAGTGAAAGCAAACGGAGTTTGCGCCTGAAGTATCTTCAGGACTGAGGTAACTCGTGGTAAAGGTGGACCAAGCTCTCATCACCCCTTGTCTTAGTATCTCTTATAATACAAAGCACATCTCCTTGCGGACATGTATCATGTTATGCATTAAGGGAAAAACCACTATCCAGACCGGTTTCGACCTTTATTGATGTCTCGTCAGTGGGAGCCAGACCCAAAGGTCGTGATTCTAAGGTGGAAGCAATGGCGAAGTCATATTTACCTATACGTTTTGCCAAAAGGTATCTCACCTTATTATTAAATTACTCTGTATTTAGAGAAAGATGTTGGAAGTTTTTTCCCACTTGGTTAGACTATAATAAATTTAGTTTAATCCTTTATCCAAGTGTAGGCAAACAAAAGTTTGCGCCTGAAGTATCTTCAGGACTTAGGCAACTCGTGGTAAAGGTGGACCAAGCTCTCATCACTCCTTGTCTTAGTATCTCCCATACTACTCTTTTTCATTGATTTATTTCATTAATATACTCTTCACAGTATTTCCTTTTCTTCTATGTAGTACCTAAGGCCTTTTTACTATCTCCCGATGTGGGTGTGCTTGTAGCTGCGGACACGTGTCGAGAAATGCTTGGTGACGGGTTATAATCCATATCAAGTTTTGTTTTTTTAACCGTTCCTGTTTTCAATCACTGACACGCTTAAAAATTACTGACAATAATAACTCAAACTACGTTAGACATTAAATAAAAAAAACTACTTGAAAAGAATCATAATTAAAGACCACGCACTAACTTATACTCAGTCAATAACTGAACTGAACAAACAGTATGGCTACGGATATATTTATATTTTTGGAGAAGTTCTAGAAACGTTGTAAATGGAAGTCAGTGGAAGGTTCTTTATCGCAAAGGTTATTTCTTAATAACACGCGATTTTTCTGGAAAGGAGGATGGATGACAAAAATGACGCATGAACTGTGCCTAATGATTGGTAGAAGAGTGGTTTGGGGGAGGGGGTCATAGCCACGTCCTCGCCAATCATCATTCGCTAATGTGAGCTAGTTTTAAAGTGTCTCCATTAGCAGTGATTCAAACTTAACATTTATTCTTCCATAACCAACGTTTTGCATTTTGTTTACTTTATTTGTTTTTCCCCATTACTGATTATTTTTCGTGTACCCCTGAACGGCCCAGCACGTATCCCTGGGGGTACGCGTACTACCGGTTGGGAGCCAATGCTTTAGATCAATCTGCTTTTGTATTTTTCAATTATTACAAACTACAGCTATTAAAATCAGTTGTTAGTTTTTCTCTTCCCGAATCCCCCCCCCCCCCATTCGCAGTGTTACCATAGGTTCTTCTTACAAATTTCGCTTTTGGGATTACATTAAAAATAATAGACTTTCAGAGTGATAAATTTCACTTCGTGTCCATTGCATTTCTTCTCCACAAAGATGGATTCCAGTTTTTTGTAATATCTTTTGTTTGAAAACCAGTCGAATGTTATGTTACATTTGACTGAAGCTTTCAAACAAAACCTATTACAAACAAAAAAAAAAGGCATAAAAAAGAATTAGGCATACTTTTAGGCAGTTTAGCAATGTAATATATTTCTCTCGAAAATAACGTAACTTATATTTCACGTAATGATGCTCTTGTAATTGCAATAACTTCCTTGCTGTCAGGATATTAATCACGCGGAGTTCTTTAAATGCTGATCTATGAACTATTAGCATGTCTGTTCGCGATACTAATGAAACTCAGTTTCCGTGATGCCAGAAGTAAACCGACTAGAGGAATTATTTCTTTTCAGCCGAGTCGAGAGTTAATCGATTTTTGGTAGAGGTGGATAAGGTTTTTTGCTTCCAGAAAAAAACTGCTTGTTAACATCACTACTGAGTAAAACGAACACGAGTACATATGAATAAATATAATTAGGATGAGGTAAATCGCCTCTTACCAAGCACTCTGTTGAATTTAACTCAACTGTCGTGATGGTGTCGAGAAATGGAGACCAACTTCCAACCAATCTCAAAATATAGAGGGCAGAAGAGTGCCCCCTATTCCTTTTAATGAATGGGAAAAAAACGTTCGGTGATTAATTAATTTAGTTTTCAGTTTACTATCACAAATGTGAGAGATGCAGAACACAGCATATTAGTGTTGTATGTGGGGAGAGGATAATGCAGAAGGAATCTATTAATGTTTTTCATCAGCAGCTGCTGCTTGTATCGGCTGGGAGGATATTGGAGAACCAACACGCAGACACGGGTTTGGTTAAAAAGTATATGGGGAAGTACCTATAGTAAAGGACACAAAGGAGAAACAGACAATCTGCATCGGTCGACAGATATAAGAGAGAGAGAGAGAAATCTTTAACGAAATTTCCCCTTTCTCGACAGCAGCAGGAACTCTCAAACGTTTTTGGGGAACCAGAAACCTCTGAAAACCGACATTCAAGTGTCAGAACCGCTTTAAGTTAGGAAGATATATGTGCAGAATATCAAGACAGGTGAATAGTAACGAACCTGAGGAAGCAATATATGGGATGCGTTTTAAAGAGAAATAGAGATAAATGTCAGCTAAGAAAAAAAAATAGCCTGAAGATTTGAGTATTATCAAAGATAAGTGGTGTTTTTTCGTTTGATTTGATATAAAGAAAACTGGTTGGGTTTTGGTAGCAGTGAAAGCAACAGTTGTTCTCAACCTATTGAAAAATGTGTAGATATTATTCTTATGGTATCTGTATGAGATCTTGAAGTTTGACATGCTTGAGCACTGCAAGGTGGTCTGAAACGTTTAGATGGCAAAACTATCGGCAAGATTTTTTTTCTAAGCTGGTACATCTGTCATCGGCATCCATGTGAAATTGCAAGTCATTCTATCAAGTATTTTGTTTTCTGCAGCTGTCTGAAGCAAAAGTGTTGTCTGTATCCCTTGAAATGGATACAATTGAGTATCGTGCGGTTATAAAATTCTTTCTAAAAGAAGGTTTAACGACAATAGAAATTCATTCGAAGTTCATTAAAGTTTATGGGCACTCTTCTCCTTCATTTTTGACAATTAAGAAATGGGCTGCCGAATGTAAACGTGGCGGTACCAGCCTTGAAGATGATCCACGTGAAGGACGTCCAAAAAGTGTAACAACACCAGAAATCCCCGAATGTGTAGGATATATTTTGCATGAACAATTGCAAATGAAAAAGCTTTGCGCAAGATGGGTGCCGTGCTTGCTCACAGCAGATCAAAAACGTAATCGCATGAAAATCTCTGAACATTGCCATTGAAGCGCTTTAATAAGAATAAAACTGATTTTGTGCGTCGATTTATTACCATGGATGAGACTGGATTCACCGTTACACATCAGAATCCAAACAGCAGTCAAAACAGTGGACAGAAGCCGGTTGTTCAGCGCCAAAGAAAACAAAGTCGGTTCCATCAGCAGGAAAGGTCATGGCATCGATGTTTTAAGATGCTAAAGGCATTTTATTTATTAACTATCATGAAAAGGGGAAAACAATAACTGGGGAATATTATTCCGATCTTTTAACCAGAATAGACGAAAAAATTCGCGAGAAAAGACCCGGTTTGCCGAATGCACCTGCCCACAAAGGTGTTTTGACAATGGGAAAATTAAGGAATCTTCATTATGAATTGTTAGAACATCCACCCTATTTGCCAGATTTGGCTCCCTCTGACTTCTATCTCTTCCCAAAACTAAAACTCTTCCTCGCTGGTCAGCATTTTTCTTCGAATCAAGAAAGAAACAAGAGAAAGAGAAATATTAGAAGAGAATCTTGTATTGGACAGAAACATGATTCAGAACACAAGGGTGGAATAAATAACGATTGGGGAAGGTGATGACCGAGACCCTCTAATCCTTAATGCTAAAAAACAGCCGAGGAAGAAATGTTTTTGGCTGGAATTACAGCTGAACCAACCAAGGCTGTTTTAACTTAATTGATATGTTCTTCGTTTTGACTTTTCAGTTTCAGTTAGTGTAGCACAAAAACCACCTTACATAATACAGTGGGCCTTTTTTATTAGTTTACATAAATAACCTCACAATTCCAAATGTTTGCTGCAATCTACCCACCCATTTACATAGACAGTTGAGGTTGGTAATTTTCCGCAGGCTTGACGCTACTACTTCCTTAATTCTCATATTCAGATACATAAAACGTGGAGTTAAAATAACTCAACGCCTTAGTGAATTACCATCACATACGAGTCAAATATTTATCGTTAAATACAAGAACAATCAAACATTTATTTCCTTGCACGCCCAAGAAACAAACGAACAAAAAAAGTGAATAAACCAGTAATGAATAAGCGGGCCACACGCGATACAGCGATTAAATAATCGCGTTGCTGGATAACGAGAGGGCATTTGATTGTAAACATTCGCCATCATTAGACGCTCGAACTTGTTTAAGAATTATAACTCATATCAAAGGTCACCACTGGTTGAAAAGTGGTTGGAATGGTTAATTCAACGAGTGTTAATTAGAACAGAGAAAGCAAGAGGAAACAAACAGCTTTTTAACATAATGCAAACAAATTTGTGAACAATTCACCGCAAATCGAACTAAAATGAGCAGACAATCCCATTGAAATGCTGGATAACTATTACCTCGGAAAATAAGTTAAAGGAAAAACACAATAAAAAAAAAATAAACAGAAGAATCATGCAAAGAGGCAAAGCATTTTTGTTCTATAAAGATTAATGGTTAGGAGATTTACCCGTGTATTTAAAAAGAAGGCTATTTATATGTGCATTATTCCCTTGTTTGCCTAAGTGAGACATGGACAACAACTAAAATACAGGTTGCGTTGTAGCCCAAAGCGACTTGGAGAGAAGAATGCTCCGCATAACAAAAAGGATAGAATATGAAATACTAGAGAAAGATGACTGAAGTAGATGATATTGTGGAGTGTTGTAAATCATGTAAATACAGACGGACTAACCATATTAGCGAATTAGCAGATGAAAGATGGACAAAATTAAGCTGAGTGGCGAATTCTTTAAATAAAAGCGATCCTGTTATGAAGCGAAATCACATTTGCCAACAAAAAATGGAATTATACTGCGAAAAAATCAACCAGTCCTGGAACTATGACTGACTGAAAGAAAAAAAAATACTACATTATAATGTATCCACGTAATCAATTGACAATAACTTAGACATCTCTTATAATTCTTATAAGAGATGATGAGGGTTTACATGTGACGATGTTTGAAATTGTTCAGTTACTAATATTTCCTTCATTTTTGTGGCAAGATCACAAAGTTTCTAATAAATTTACGGCATTCAAAGATGGCCATCGAATGAGTGTAGAACTGAAAATTGTCAGAAGTCAGTAGTTTTAAAACTGTGTTTAAAGCTAGATGTTTATGAACCTGCGTAAAATTTTTTTGTCTTATATACTACAAACACATCTCTGTTTCTGCCTTACTTTACCACTGCAAAAACTGAAGCCATTAATCACAATTTAATGGAAATCTTAAATACATTAGAAGAGTAGAAGAAAGACTGTTATAAATCTGATTCTAGTCACAAGTCACCAATTAACCGATCTTTAAGCGCAGATAAAATCAACTAGGTTCCCCTCCCCCTCTTTTGGAAGAAATTCTGTTTTTAATTCAACATCTAGAGATATTCAAGAAATGATTCCAGTTTGAGTTAGGAACATCGAATAAGCGGAAAATATCGCAAACTTGTCATCCGTAATTCTATAATTTTCTGAAAATTAGAAGTAAAAAGAGTTCTGCTGCTCTCTTTGGAAAACGAAAAGCGTTAGATTATAATATAATGGATCGAAATGATAATACAACTGCCACGGAATTTTTAAAGGACACTCAACTCTATAAAAATTAAAGCTCGCCTATTTTGATGCAGAAAGAGTTATGATGCTATGATCAGTATAACTTATCATTATTTAAGTGAAAGAGCTAGAGCGACTCATGAATCGGGTATTAACTGACTGTGAACTTTCTTTTTAATTGATTTATAAGCTTGTTGACTGAATACCATTTGAATATACAAGGGGAAAAAATACAGAGTGCTATAAACAACAAAAGCAAAAACCTTTTGAAATTAAATTAATTTTAGGAAAGTTGAAGCACAATTGGTGGAATGATGATGATTCGGAGAGAACGCATCCATCATTACTCGTCCATGGACATGGCTAGACGACTCCTAACGCTTTAAACAGTAATGAACGTTCATAAATGGTCTTTGTTCTGTTAGTACGAACCAACTCCAAGTTTTGAACCGATGGTTTGTTTTCAGTCTTCGTGACTTCTTTTTTTACCCGACGAACTTCAAAAGTATTTAAAGCAAGAAATTAAAACAGTTGTTCCTTATTTTTCATTTTGTAACATTCCATTAGCTTCCGCATTTTAAAATTAAATTTAAAAATTACATTCACGTAGCTAAACAAGCTCCAATGAAAGCAAAAGTTACTAAACCGAATAGCGAAAGATAAAAAGGTAGAAGACGTTCGTGATCGCCAGATTTTTCTTCTTTCAGGACATTGGAAGAATTCAAAATACTTTAAGAAAGCCAAACTGAAGTGAATTACTCGTATTGCGATTACTGATAAAGTAACTGACACTGAAGATAGCATAATAATTATGTCTGTTGATCGCCATGTGTCCTGGCGTTTGGAAAAAGTGCTGCCATCTCCGGATGAAAGTGTCGAACTCAACTCACCTCACTTTAGATGGAAAGCTAATATAAAGGTTCCTAATCCTTATTAAGACTGCTTGGGATTCGGTTAATGCAGCAGTTATAAGCAAATGACAAACCTAACTGGAAAACAATTGTATTGAATATGACTCACGTGTTTAGTAAGGTGCAAAAATCTTTTATCGAAGTCGAGAAAGTGCGAAATTCGTTTTTTATGTGAATTTTTTCGCATGACGCATTGAATTTTAAAATTATGTAGCAACAATTTAGACGAGATATGTTAGGGATATTTTTACACTGAATATCATTGATTAGGAGTTAATACGGGAAATGAAGTGCGTTTAATCAGTAGTGTATACATTTCTATTTTGATTTTTATTTAGTCCTTTTAATTGCCACGATCAAAAACTGACCTCGATGATAAGAAAGAGACTCCACATTACATTTTAAATGATATGCGAGTGAAAATCACTATTCATGACAGAGAATAACTTACTGAGCAACAGTTTATTCGCTTTTATGGTAAAATTGCCGCATAAATATACTTTGACGATGAGATTAAAAGTTAATAAAACTGAAGTTAATATGAAATCAAAACTAATTCAAATGCCAAGCAAAAAACATCTGCAAGGATCCCATTCTGTAGGAATTGCTTTATCTTGTTTATTTTATTGGATATTCACACTCAATGATTTCATTTACTGAAATCATTAAGTGGTGGTTGATTGTCTTTCAACACATACTTTAAAAAAGTATTGTAAATCTTATTTGAAAAGGTCCATTAAATTATGTATTTTGTGGTCAAGTCCAACCATATAACCTGTTTAATTTAGCAGGAATTTTCAAAATTAGAGAAAAAAAACTGAGAATTAAGAAAGAAAGTTTTGACTTCGTCACAATGTATCTTCCTTCAACCTTATGGTTGGTGGGGTAGCAATATGCTACTTGACTGGAGAACATTCGTTATGGTACAAGGTGGTTTCCAGTTGCCTTCCTTGCCCTATTGTAAGTATTTTATGTCTGTAGATGTGTGTGTGTTCACAGGACCGGTTTGCCTGCTTTGAGGAATCACAAATCCGAGTTTCCGGATGAAAGAAACCTCCACCTCCGTGTGAGACCGGCTAACTCACCTTTAGTCGAAAAGACCTGATAAAGGTTCCTCGCGTCATGGACGGGAATCGAACCCAGGTCTTTCCTACCAAAGGGCGTTGTCTATACCGACTGTGCTACGGAGGATCCTTCGTCACAATATGAAATTGAAATCATACAGGATAACATAACGCGTATTCATGAAAGCGAATTATTATTATTATGAAATTAGATGAATGCACTAAATATTGCCAAAAGAGAAACATTGTTCTTTCGCGTGCGCTTAATGTTTTTATTTTTACATTTAAAAGCTGTTAATTCTTTGATAAAATTCTATTAATGCCAGTCAAAATACTGTATTTGCATATAAAAAAATCACTATACAGATCCTTAGACTCAAAAGGTTAGTATTTTTGAAGGGGGGGGGAGCGAATAGGCCTCACCCAAGACGACATATTCACCTCTCAAAAAGATTTCGCTTCGCAACTACAAATCTTTATTCGAGTCCGGTAGAGTATCGCGAATGATATAAACCCATCATTTGCATACTGGCATACTTCTCTAACCACAGAATATTTGTGCGCTGTGAAACTGCATTGGATACTTTTTCGTTCACAAATAGTATCAAACAAATGAACAAAACTTATTAGAGAATAACAGTAAATTATTTCAATCTGTAAAGAAAATAAGTAGATAGTCAGATTTCATCTGCGGCTCTGTTCTCGTCAATCCACTAACATTAACGCCGGCCAAAAAAAGCAGGACAATCAATCCCGCTGTCAGGTAGACAGCATCTGCACTCGCCAAAGACCAGGCCGTGGTTCGAATCTCACTATGGATGTTTTTGAATGTCTTTAGATTTTAGATCAATTTCATCGCCCGTTGTGTGACTACCACACCCTAGTTACTGGAGGTCAGACGTGGTTTGAAAACGTTCCATGTTCGGTTTATAGAGTAGGGTTCAAGAATTATTTATCAGTAGGCCATACATGGTAGTAGCCATGCGAATTCCACTCAAGCCAGAGAAATCTGTCGTGAGCGAAATTCACAATAAATAAATAAATAAGAACTTTAAAAGAAATTTTTAAAAAACGTGCTCGTAGTTACTTAGCTACATGAATTAGTGAAGCTCATCTTAAAAAGTACGTAGCGAATTTCATGATTTCTCTTTATCAAAGAAATCGACCGTAGAACTCATACTATTACAGCCAATAATGTGAATGTTAGACCACGAGATGGAGGTAGTTATCTATAGTACTCTCTCTATAAGACCTTCGTTCATTGACAGCCTGAACTCACTACCAGTGAAAGGCTGATGGATGGAGGCCATCTGCGGATGTCTTCAATAAGTTGGTTAAGGCTAAAGGAGATCTGTCTACTCCCTTTGGAGAATACAGGCGCTAGAGAATGGCTTTTTAAATGCTTTTTATTTGTAGGTAATAGAGAACTGTTGGAGAAAGTACAGTTGCTGTTAGTAACGAGAGTACAGTAGCAGACGGAAATAGTAAGTCGCGGAGAAAATACCATAAGAGCGTTCCTCAGATCTACTGCCCTATCCCGAAAGTATATTGGGAACTTATATGTTATACATTACGAAAATTCCCTTCTCTCATCCTTCTGATTTACTGTTTTGCATTATTTCTCTATGGCGTAAGTCCAATTTCTGGATGTTCCATTCAGGGTCTTTGTCTGGCTCCCGTAACCTCCACGAAGATTGTGGGATTTCGTATTGGACAGAGTTGAAATCATAAAGCAAATCGAAAAGAATTTCTCTTATTTACAGTACTACACTCATTATCCCCCTCCCCATCGGCATAAACAACTTTCACCGCTAAAGGCTTTCAGCACATCGCCTGTTATTTACTTAACATTTACTAAAAAAAAAAAAAAAATACTAATTTTTCATAGATTTTAGAACAGGTTTGATTCCTATGTAGATCATGCTTAAATCTGAGAGTAAATCTAGCTCATAATTAAAGTACGATGTGGCGTTTCATTAGAGCTTACTTTCGTAAGCAATTGCACTCTCACAGGCAGCTTTAATCAATACAGTTTGGACCCCTGTCTGATTACCACTGAACGCAACATATCCCTTTAATTCATCGAATCAGGTTTATTCATCGAGAAAATATTTAAACATTAATTTAGACTAACTTTTGAAGTTTTAAACGAATCATTCAATCTGATTTTTCAGATGTTAGGGGAAAATTAAGTGGATTAATTACATGAAGTTTAACTTTCAAACATGTACGGTGATCGCAGGTGGTCCGTGTTACTAAAAATATCGATTGGAGCGGATTATCAGTGTGGTTTGCTACGTATTGCACGCTCCTATGTAGAACTGCAGCGACATAGTCGGAATAATGGCTTGATTTTATCGAGGACACTGCATAGGCTAAAATTCGTTTGACGATAAGGAATGAAATGTTAGGATAAAAAAAAAAAAAAAAAGATAATTCCATTTTGACTGTAGAATATATTGCCTACCTTCTTATACGGCATCGATTTCCAAATTCAACAATTTATAATGACACCGAAACTAATGACTTCTGAAGTGCATAAAATTGTACTCTTGAAACCAGTGCATCGCTGAACTTGATATCATTAATACAGTTTACTATGCTATGAAATTCGTCTGCATATTTGTCTCAATACTCAGATATAACGAACGTATCATTCAACTGAATAAACACCTGCTATCGCTGATTGTCAGCATTCTGCCGATCGAAATAACTATGTAAGTTCAGTGATATGTGCGTGGAACATTAATTTATAGTGACAGCAATTGCTATAATTAACGGTTGTTGAATTCAGAGAAAATTAATGGACTTCTTAACAGATTTCATTAATTCATTTTGAGGTTGTTATTTTGTATCTTCAAATCGTCGTTATATCATGTCACCGATATATGCTACATATCAGAATTATAAGTTCCATGAAACATACGAAGCCTTCACAAAATAAAATGCTCTTTGAAATAACTTTCGTTGCTGAAATATGAATTATATACAACACAATTAGCGCAGTAAAAAAACAACAAACAATGTGTCAGGTATGCACGCCCTAGCGATAACATTATGAAGAAGTTAAAAAATAAATATATAATAGCAGTTTGCGTTTACATTATTTTATTTGTTTTAATAAATAAAATAAAATAAATCCACCAACGCCTTTTTATTTATTTGATTTGGATTTAGTTTTCATTTGTGTTATTATTATTTTTTTCATTGAATTGTTTTCGTGCACAATTCATAAAAGTTCCATACAGTCCTACAATAAATGGATTAGTCCCAATGAGCACTAGCTATCGACGAGAAAGGTGGTCGCCATATACACAAATTAGGACATCTGTAAACATTAAATTGTGTTCAGCGAATACGGATTGCAGTTTTGGGAAATTACTTTCCATACTCAATTCACGTTCTGACTTGTGTTCGGATTCTCTATAGAAAAGTATTATGAGAGAACGAATAATTTTCGAATTATAGCCCCCAGTGTCATAGCGAAGTAACTTCCCAAAATTTATGCCAAAAATACAATTTCTTCACGGAAGTGATTAATGCTATTTTAAGATCTTGATTTTGTAATTTTGATATTAGTTTATAATAATTCTTTATTTTAATATGTTAGATTTATTAAACATTATTTTAATATCTCTGATTTATTAAACTTCATTTAACCATCTGTCTAACGTTTACATGATCATATACTGGAAACTATCATTAGGTTAATTCATAAAGTTAGGGAGTGATATATTGTCCATATTTTACATAATTTTTCAATAATGTTCAGGATTTCTTTTTCCTCTTCTTACAATAAAATATGTGCAGTTGCATTATATCGACATCAATGGTATTTTCGGTTGTTGTCAAGTTGATGTTCTTAAAAGCATTAGTTCCACAAGCAGAGATGAAGTAAAATATTTCTTCCTGTTTCTAATATTCATTGAATATCATTCATTGCTAGTATATCCAAGTATTTATTTATTTTTCTTTTGCTACAAATTGGTACAGTTTCTTTCTTTATTAAGTGTATACTCCAATTTTTGTTTAGTGTCATAAAGATATGATTTAAGATACTCCTAATATTCCTTGCTGAGAACTAATCTTTAAACTTCAACAGTCGAATTAGGATCAAGGTATGAATTTGGAAAATCATGAAAAAAATCAATACTACTACGTTCAAACATGGAATCCGAAATATCTTACATGGTTTGGCATTGGAATTCTTAGATTCTTTCTTCAAGCTGAAATAAACATGGTAATAGAACTTCAAAACAACTGTGATATATTTTATTGTTTTATTTTTGTTTCCGATGTCTCTGCTAAATATTTCTCAATTTAAGCAGTTTAGACAAAGTGAGGTTCGGATTTTGACAAATGCATAGATGTGATTTGTCTTGCTTCTCTTCAACATACACATACAGTATAGCTTATTGGGTTAACGTAGTCGACATATGGTACACTACATCTATATTGTCTTTATGTTACAGAGACTGATTATTCGGAGTTGAACTCTTTTAAATTCCATACAATAGGATTAGTAGTTAAACAAGATACATGTGATGCAAAAAGGAAAAGAAGCGAACAGTTTCAGGTGACTGCAAGATTTGAGACTTCCAGAATTCATGTTTCTGGGAAGAACGCGCCATTTATTATTTTTTAGTTCAAATGTTTCATTACGTGTTAATCAGTTGAACACGCAATCCATAATATCAGCGTCTTAGGGAGATCCTATTAGCTTTCTTGGTAGTATGAAAACGATAACAGCTTCCTTTCGTAGTTTCAGTTTCAACAAAGCTCTTTCATTGGAAAAGTGTGCGTTCGAATCCAATCTAGAAAGCGCAGAACCCTTATCAGAACTTTTTAACAGAAAGTGAGTTAGCTGGTTTCATACTGGGTAGCAGTATTTTTCATCCAGCAAGGAGAACACATGCAATCTGCACACAGAAAATATATATTTAGGCATAATATTAACAATCACAGTATTCTAAAATTATATTTCGGAAAACCAAAGCAGAACGTGACCCTAAAGGACTTCGAATTACATTATTATTATTTTATTCACATAATTGATACACAGTCAAAACAAGATATTATATAAATAAAAATATGACTGGTGATTCAAAAAAAAAATTCAGATTCTATCCAAGAATCTAAGAATAGTCCGTCAGGTAGCGTCGTAAAATATGGACTGTTCCAAGTAATGCTGTTTTTTGTAGGTCATATGGGGCAGTGGCGCACTCAGGATTTAATCTTGGAGGGGGCCCGAGCATTCAAGATTTAATCTTGGGAGGGGGGGAGTTGAGTAGACGATTTACGAATGCACACAACGTATTGCATACGACCTATGACTGAGCATCTGCAGTGATCGCCAATACATGACAAGTAGTATAGAAATAGAAGACGCAACATAAATAAAATAATAAAAAAAGAATTTTAATTAGGAAAAGATTTTTGGAACATTTTTCTAGTGTTTATTTCCTTTTTCTTTGGGGGGGACTTGTCCCCCTCCCTGGGTGCGCCACTGCAGTAGTTAAATTCTAAACTAATAAGTTTCGGGCCCTATACAAAATAACCAATTGTATTTACCTTTTGAATACTATCCGGAAAGCTCCAAACCTCCCCGTCCCTTTCATCACGCGTTCGTAATCAGGCTACTGTTGATATTGACTTTATATACACATTCAAAACTGTAAACGATTGTTGAATAATAACACAATAATGTAGGCATAATTACCGTAAAGGGAGAAAAGTCACAAAACAGAAAAATGTTCCTAAAAACTAACCAGTTGTATTTATCTTTGAATGTGATCCACTGGTCGGGTGTCCAGTAAGTCAGCAAATCTTTCCTTTCGTTAAACGTATTAATATTATTGCATTGCAACTGATGAGAATTCTGTGTTTCTGTGGATTCGTTACAGACCTCTTTCTCTTCAGAAACTACACACAAACTGTCATTACAAACTCGTTTTGTATTATCACTGTCATCCGAGCTATTTTTCAGTTTAAAGAAGGTGCCAACGTACTCATCCATGACTGAAATACCGTACTTACTCGCATATAACTCCCCCCCCCTGATTTTACTTTTCGAAAATAGAAATTAAAAAGTTTCGCATATACCTCGCAAATGAAAAAAAAGCTGAAACACATTCAGAGCAGGGCGATAGTAACTTGCTCCCGCGGTAAACAACACACCCTCCCCCAATATCCACTATATTGCAGAGGCAAGAAAAACTAGTAGTTTTATTATGTTAGTGAATAAGGTATAAGCAGTCTGTGTAATATATTTCTCAACAAATAGTGCAATTAGAGACTCTCTCTCTATGTTCACTGGGCATCTACAGATGCCGTATGGTCACACCGATGCTCGATGATGTTCCGCACCAGGCCTCGCCATGAAGTCCTGTTGTTTGCTTTTCTGGTGGCTTCAACTATCTGAAGATCAGTCACTCCACACGCGCCATCCATCCATCTCATTGATGGTCTACCTCTGCCTCTTTTTCCAGGAACTTTACCTTCTATTACTGTTCTGAGAAGTCCTCCTTTAATCCTTTCTATGTGTCCAAAATATTATAACTTTCTTCTGTCAATATCCTTAAGGAGCCTTAAAGTTCTACTAATCTTTTCTAACACCCATTCATTTGTACGTCTTTCAGTATATGATATCCTCAACAGCCTTCTGTAACACCACATCTCAAAAGCAGATATCCGTTTCTTATCTGACTTCTTTAGGTTCCAAGTCTCGCATCCATAAGTCGCTGTTGGAAAAACAACTGCATCTAAAATCCTCAACTTTGTTCCCATGGAGATAGATCCATCCTTCCAGATTTTAGACAGGTCTCTGACTGTTGTTTTAGCCATTGCTAACCTTTTTCTGACATCTTCTGAACAGCAATTCTTCACATTAATAATGGATCCCAGGTATTCAAACTTGCTGACTTCCTCAATTCTTTCTCCATTAAGATACACTTGTTTCTCAAGAGCTTCTCTGTTTGTTTTTCCTTTGAGAACCATGATCTTCGTCTTGCTAGAATTGAGTGGAAGTCCTCTGTTATTACTGATCTTGTTAACTTTGTGAAGAATTAGTCCTAGTTCTTCCATGTCATTACAAAGGAGTACTGTATCATCAGCGTACCTCAGATTACTGATCAATCTACCTCCTATCCTAATTCCTGTCCTGAGCTCATCCAATGCTTCACGCATGATGTCTTCAGCATATATACTAAACAAGTGAGGAGAAAGTAAACATCCTTGTCTAACTCCTTTTCCAACTTGAAGCCAGTCAGTCAATCCAACACCTGTTCTTACTGTGGCTTCTTGCTCCTTATACAAGTTGGCTATCAACCTGATAGTGTGTTGAGGAAAACCCATGCTTTTCATTACTTCCCACAGTTTTACATGCTCAACACAGTCAAAAGCTTTAGAGTGGTCTAAGAAACACATTACCAGAGAGAGTCTGAATTCTTTATATTTTTCTATGATCTGTCTAAGGCAAAGGAGCTGATCTCTGGTGCCCTTACCTTTCCTAAAACCTGCTTGTTCCTCGGGCATCTCTGCCTCAACTTTGGCCTCAATCCTGTTTAGCATGATCTTTAATAAAATTTTGCTTGCATGAATTAGAGACAATTAGAGACAACTGGGATAAAAACGACACTAATTAATAAATCACATGTCTCCTCATACAGAAACTATGCTGTATATATAGACTCAAGTAAAACCATATGTTGCACCGGCAAATACAATATTTAACTAAAAATTATTGTTATTAATTAGATTATGTGAGTTATGGCAGTTTCACATATTATTGGAATTCGGTTGAAGAGAGTTAGCATTCAAACTGAACTGTCAGCTTGCTTTTCGCGCGATTTCCGAAAAAAATATATATACTGGAGTTAACTCACAACACATTTTGTCCAAGTATTAGTTAGCACTTCTGAAGATATATTGAGCCTTGGTTGAAGGAGGAAAACCTTCAACAATTAAAATCAATAAACAACAAGCAATTGGTTGAAATGTGGTCATGTGTTCACTTCAAATCTGACAAAACAGCAAGGGAAAGTGGAAGCAATAAAACCGCATTGTTTTTCACTTCACCCCTCTTTTATTACTCGTAATTCTGCCGCTACAAATTAAAATAGTGGCAGAATGTTCATGGAATGAACATTCTGCCGCTATTTTTTTTTTTTGTAAGTATTCATTTTATTTTAATAATTTTACTCACTTATTAAATTTTAATTTGTTTTCTTTATATAATTAAAATATATAGATTTATTTGGTTAATTTAAGCGTGTGGACCACCTGTCCCATAGTCGCGGACCATAGGTTGAGAAACACTGCTGTAGGGTTCTCTCACCTTATGTGACCCTAATTCATAAGTAATAGAAGACACGACACAACATAAATAAAAAATGAATTTTAATTATGAAAAATACTTTGGAAAATTTTCTAGTGATTTTTAACTTTTTCTTTAGGGGGGGTAGGGCCCCTTGGCCCCCTCCCTGGGTATGCCACTGATATGGGGTCACTTCATTGATTTTTAATTGCTGTAAATAGTTGGACAGCTTCTTTGAAGTTGCACCAAGTGCACCGATAACTATTGGAATGACTTTGGTGTGTTTAAGCCACAGTCGGCCAACTTCGATTGTCAGATCTCGATATTTAGTAATTTTTCCAGTTCTTTGTTGTTGATGTTATTATCACTGGGTACTGCAATATCGAAAATCCAAACCTGTCGATGTTCGATAATTGTGATGTCAGGTCTATTGTGTTCCAAATGCCGACCAGTTTGTATTCTAAAGTCCCAGAGAATTTTTGCTGTTTCGTTTTCCAATACAGTCTCTATTTTATGATGCCACCAGTTATCAGAAGTAGGAAAGCCATATTTTTTACATACATGCCAATGAACTATTTTGGACACTTGATCATGACGGTATTTATAGTCAGTTTGAGCTGTTTTGCTGCAGGCACTGATTAGATGTTCTACAGTCTCATCTTTCTGATCGCATAATCTGCATTTGCTGTTATTATTGATGTTGAAAATTTTTGCTTTGATTGCATTAGTTTGTAATGCCTGTTCTTGAGCTGCTAGAATAAATCCTTCTGTTTCTTTTTTAATGTATCCGTGTTGTAGCCATTGCCGTGTCTTGTTCACATCAATTTTTTCCTCAGTATCTCGAAGAAATTGGCCATGCAAAGGTTAATTTTTCCAGTGCACATATCGGTTATTTTGTTGTTCCTTTTTGTAATCGGATTTGTTTCCTGTTGCTTTTAGAAGGCCCTCTTGTGTAATTGCTTGAAGTAATGGCTCAGAGCTATTGTCGATGTAACTTTTTAAACTAATTTCTT
Source organism: Typopeltis vanoorti (assembly GCF_054136105.1). NCBI lineage: Eukaryota > Metazoa > Arthropoda > Arachnida > Uropygi > Thelyphonidae > Typopeltis > Typopeltis vanoorti. Next base: position 138,918,206 of record NC_143557.1, read on the forward strand.
CTTCTTCCACAGTCTGTCTCACTTGCAGCAGACCCCGTCCACCTATTCTCCTCGATAGGTACAACCGGTCAACATCACTTCGTGGATGTAATGCATGATGCATAGTCATTAGTTTTCTAGTTTTGCGGTCTAGTTTGTCCAGGTCTTCTTTTGTCCAATTTATTATGCCAGCTGTGTATCGGATCACTGGTATAGCCCAAGAATTCATTGCTCAAATTGTGTTTAATCCATTTAGTTTAGTTTTCAGAATATTTCTAACTCTTTTGATGTATTCTGATGTTGCCTGTTGTTTAACTTTCGAGTGGAGAATATCATTGGCTTCTAATATTCCTAGGTATTTATAGTGCTCGTCAGCTGAAATTGCTTTCATATATTTCTCTTGATCAAAATTAAAATTGCTAATGTCATTAATTTTTCCACGTTTAATAGATAAAATTGCGCATTTATATAAACCAAATTCCATTTTGATGTCCTGACTGAAAATACGAACTATGTTCAATAAAGAATCTATTTGCTGGACTGATTTTCCATATAGCTTCAAGTCATCCATATACAACAGATGGGAAATTTTAATATTACATTTAGGAATTTCATAACTAAGTTTTGTTTTGTTCAGAATCATAGATAAAGGTATCAAAGAAATGTTGAAGAGCAATGGTGACAAGGAATCACCTTGGAAAATTCCACGTTTAATGCTGATATCTCCGAATCCTTCATTATTCATTATTAATGTTGTTTTCCATGATTTGATAGCAGTAGCCAGAAACGAACATATGTTTTTGCTAATTCCAAATATTTTTAGTGATTGTAGGATCCAGGAGTGTGGGAGGGAATCGAATGTTTTCTTGTAAACTATCCATGCCATGTTTAAATTATTTTTTCGTCTTTTTGAGTTTCTGAGAATCATTTTATTAATAAGGATCTGGTCTTTTGTTCCTCTAGATTTTTTAAAATTGCCTTATTGTTCAATCGGATAAATCTGATTATCTGATAAGTACTGGTATATGGAATTTGCTATGATTGCAGTGAGTAACTTAAGCATAGTCGGTAGGCATGTTATTGGACGATAGTTACTTATGTCTGCATCCTTATCCTTATCTTTCATAAAGAGAAAAGTGCGCCCAGATATCATCCAGTCTTCCACTGAGCCAGACCGCAACAAATAATTAAATTGTTCTGCCATTCGATCATGTAGACTGGTTAGATATTTTAACCAAAATCCATGTAGTTCGTCTTTGTCAGGTGCACTCCAGTTTTTTAATTTTCTAGTTTGAGAACTGACCATTTCTTTAGTGATAATGACATTTTGCATTTGTTTTTGTTTCATTTTTGATTCTATTTCCTTAATCCATGAAGCATCTTTATTGTGTTCAATAGGATTATCCCAGACTGACTTCCATAATTTGAGTGTTTCTTCTTTTCCGGGTGAATGATGGTTTGCATTTGTATTTCTCTGGAGAGACTGGAAGAACTGACGTTGGTTCTGTCGAAATTACATATTTTGTACATATTGGTTTATTCTTGCTTCATATCTTTTAATTTTCTGCGCAGTCGCTGTAATTCTTTGTTTTAGCTCTTTGGTAACTTCAGCAATTGTTTTGTTGGCCAAATTATATGTGTTAATCAGTTTGTTTTTGATGTTATTATTTTTCAACCGTCCTCCTTTAAAACGCTTTAAGTTGCTTAGATCAGCTCGAAGCCTGTTGACCTTTCGTTCTAACCGGAATTTCCATGGTGCAGATTGTTTCATCCTCGGTTTTTGCTCTTTCGGTTTGCAACCAAGCTTCACTGAAATGATATATATATATATATATATATATATATATATATATATATATATATATATATATATATATATATATATATATAGGCTGTGCTGCATAGGAGCTTATTTGTTTCCTTTATACTGTTGGTTGTGATGGTTATTTGCGTCTAAGAGGAGCTGTTTTAGTTTAAACTGTTGTAAAGCTTTTAATGGTGGTAGTCTTATACGGTCGTTTATGGAGTTCATATGTTGCAATATCCCTGACTTCATTGTACACTGCCCTCCTGTCAAAACATTCTGAGGTATGTCGTCAGTTTGATGTTTACTGAGTTGAATTCCAAAGTTTGATATAACTACCTCCTGATGATTTTCTGTTACTGGAGTTATTGGTTTATTACGTAACTCTTGCAGTAAATATTTTGTTACGGAAAATGAAATTCTTTTGGTCCATAAGTCTTTGTTCTGTTATAGCAGATTATGGGAATTTTTGCTTCCAAATTAAATGCATAGGCTTTCTGAAACCTCGTTTTTCTGGTGTTGATCTGTAAAAACATTTCATAATTTCTCTGTTTTCTTCTACAGTCCATTTTTTAAGTTTGGTTTTTTCCAGTCGCTTTTCAGCTTTCTGCCCTGATTGCCCAGAAAGGAGAGCTGGGTCCTGTAGCACACTTGTCGCCTGAAGCCCAGGATCCCCAATATCTGACGCAGTCCTTGATGACCCGGGCGTCGACTGATCCGGTATGGATCTCTTCTTCCTTTTCACCATTAAGATGGGAGATGGAACACTGTTAGTCTGGCTCCTCAGTTGAGACCTGCCTGACAAGGGTGGCCCTGCTGGCAGCTATGCAACCGCCAGAATAGCTCTCAACATCACTGAAGCACGCAAGCCCCTCCGCCACGACAAGGCCGTGTTCCTTCGGGGGGGGGGGTATTATTATTATTATTATTATTATTATTATTATTATTATTATTACATTAAGTTAATTATTAATGTTACATTAAGCAAACATGGGCTACACTCAACGAATTAGTAACCCGAAAAAAGAAAACTTCAGCACAAGATTTTATTGCAAAAAGCTTCGGCCAGGACACAAACCAAGAGGAACTAGCAGACTCATTCAACCATGCTTTCACAAACAACATCACACAACTCAAAAAAGACAAACTACCAACGATTAACAAAAAACTACCGACACAAAGTCAACAACAAACGATGTATTTTCTACCCATAACAAAACAGGAACTGAAAGAAACAATCCTACAACTAAAACCAAAGACCACTCCAGGAATAGATAAAATAAATTGAACAAATAAATCCAATACTTTTGAAACTCGTGAACATAATATTCGACACAGGCATTATTCCACAGCAACTAAAAACTGCAGTAATTACGCCAATATACAAACACGGCAAAAGAAACGATACTCAGAACTACAGACCAATAGCTACAATACCAGTCATCTCAAAAATTCTAGAACAAATAACACACACCAGACTACAGAACTATTTATAGAAGTACAACATCATCTCACAAAACCAATACGGCTTTCAGAAAACAGAAAGCACCATTACTTTATTAGAAGACATCGCCGAAACAATAAACAAAGCTCTCGACAAAAACAAGTACGCCGTCCTTATACTGCTGGACCTAACCAAAGCATTTGACACACTCGAACATGACATACTACTCACCAAACTATACTCAATAGGTATAAGAGGAACACTGCATACATGGTTCAAGAACTACCTCTCAAACAGAACACAAGTAACAAAAATAGTTACATGTCACAGTCGGAGTTTACAAGTAAAACACGGTGTACCTCTCTTCAACATATACATTAACGATGTTCATAACATATCCATAAGAAGTCAAATATTTCAATACGCAGATGACACTGCACTACTAGCAATCCACACAGCTCTCTGCAAAGCACAACAAGACCTAAACGAAATCACAACATACTTCCACCAAAACGCAATTCTAATCAACGGCACCAAAACACAGATGTTGATAATACACAACCCAAGAATCATACGCTCCGCATCACTATCGATACATTGTCACATATACCGCTGCATTAACAACAAAAATACCTGCCAATGTTCCGAAATCAAACCTGTAATACAAGCAAAATATCTCGGTCTCTACATAGATTCCCACCTTAAATGGACAAAACATATAGAATACCTACACGCCAAACTCCGAATCATCGCAGCCAAACTCTTCCAAGTTAAAGACATTACTTCCACCCAACATAAAAAAAACTCCTATATCACGGTATCTGCAAATCCCTACTCAGATACGGAATAACAGTCCATGCAAATACATCAAACAGCCACTTAACAAAATTAGAAACACTACACAGGAAAATCGTGTCAACAGTGATCTGGACACCTTACACGCAACAACCAATATCCGACAAGCACATGGCGATACACAGAATTCTGAGCATCAAAAACCTGAAACACTACATGACATTAACAAGGAATTACTTCAACATCACCTATCGAAACAAAAGAGACACATATCGTATAACAAGACCTACAACAACCCTCTACATCCCTACACCCTTCAACAACTCATACGGTTCGTTTGTGAGATCGCATCAGATACCCACGCAATTCAACAACCTACCAAGAAAGTTAAAACACGTAGATAACTACAGAACAGTAAAAAGCGAACTCTGGAAAATATACCAACAAAGTTAAGAAACCATTAACACTAATATACACATCACAAATCACTAGCATCCAATGCCTACATCCCATGCATAAACAGTAGCAACAACACAAATAGTGAAGGCTAAATCCCACTCTCTTCATAAAAGCTAACCCAAGCTTCGAAGTAGGTGGGATTAACTTGCCTCACTCATCTACAATCCTTATAAGCAAATGCAGAAATTCGTATGTATAATCACTCTTTATCAAACTTTAAAATAAAAATAAAAATAAAATAAAAAATAAAAAATAAAAAATTATACAAAATATTTGTATAATCTTCATGGTTAATATTAGAAGAACATGTGTTGTAAAAACATAATATAAAGGCAAAAAAGTATTATTAAAATTTTTAATTGAAATCCAATGTAGGCAATGCAGCACTTAGTGCTGAACTCTGTAAAATTATAAGGCGCAATGTCACACAAAATGTTTATGGTATGTATAAATACTTTAGCAATCAATCAATAAATACATTATTATTCACATAATTAATCGCAGTCAAAACAAGATATCATTTAAACAATAATTTTACTGATGATACAGAACAATTTAGATTCTACCCAAGAGTCTAAGAATAGTCTGAGGTAGCGTCGTAAAATATGGACTGTTCTAAGATTTGGATTACCGATATCGCAGTATTGCGATATCGGTAATCCAAATCTGTCGATGCCCGATAATTGTGATGTCAGGTGCCGATCCAAATGCTAATCAGTTTGTATTCTGAAGTCCCAGAGAATTTTTGCTGTTTCGTTTTCCAATACAGTCTCTATTTTTGCTGCAACCAGTTATCAGATGTAGGAAAGCTATATTTTTTGCATACATGCCAATGAATTATTTTGGTCACTTGATCATGGCGGTATTTATAATCAATTTGAGCTATCTTGCTGCAGGCACTGATTAGATGTTCTACAGTCTCATCATTCTGATCGCATAATCTGTATTTGCTGTTATTATTAGTGTTCAACATTTTTGTTTTGATCGCATTAGTTTGTAGTGCCTGTTCTTGGAGCAGCTAGAATAAATCCTTCTGTTTCTTTTTTAATATATTCTTTTTTTAATATATTTCTTTTTTAATATTGTAGCCATTGCCATGTCCTGTTCACATCAGTTTTGTTCTCAGTATCTCGAAGAAATTGGCCATGCAAGGGTTTATTTTTCCAATTATTATTATTATTATTATTATTATTATTATTATTATTATTATTATTATTATTATAAACAATAATCAGTTTAAAAGTCAGTAAGTAGTTACATAAATCTGAATGGAATTTACTTCGAGCACAGATTGGAGATGGATTATACTATGTGCAAAGTCAGAGCTAAACAGGACTGCCTAATGAATATTTAAAATTATTTTAGCTGACGATTGCATGTGATTTAATTTTAATTGTAATGTGTTCTCTTTTAGCTCCCATGTTTCGGATGGACTGCAATTCCTTTCTCTTTAAATGTTTATTATCTCACTTTTAATATACGGAAGAGATATGCAGCATTTTGAAATAAGTATTGACACAGCACTATATTTCAGAGAAGCCTAATATGCACATACATTAAAGGAGTCTAACCTTACTTAGCATTCTGCTTTGCATCTTTAGCGGCATATTCTCCACCACTTTGTGAAATAATACTTGATCTTTCAACATGACTACTACTCCATGTAATATTGTTGAACGCACCTATATTCCAATATGTTTGAAGGATGTTCTCTCATGCTGAGATCGGGACTTTGTTTATGCCAATCAATTTTTTTTCCCAACGTTACTTTCCTCCAACAATGTCAAAATAACTCTGGCACCACAATACGGTGCATTGCCATGCTGCAAGAAATATGCCCATTCCATAAACCTATCACCACAACCATGTCGAAAGCACTACGTTCATCCTTCAGCATTCACCTCACCTCCATACAAGGAAATACAGTTCCAGCCATTTACACTTTAGTCTCCGAAATTTGCAGTAAGAGATAATGCACTTTGGCATTACGCTTTCCCCAGGCACCGTCTAGTCTTGTTCATTTGATCTGAAAACGATATAGCGTGATTTGTACTCGACATCTAGTATTTTTGCACTCTTCCAACTAGTTAGCATATTGTTTTTACATCAGTGTGGTCTGTGAAATTAATTTTCATGGTTAATGCTGACTTCTTTGCAGATGTCCCTCCGTAGAAACCCAGATTGTGGAGCTTTTTTATGTAGCACTCTACTACTGACCTGAATACTCGACATTTTTTAATATTTCTATTCAATCGGTTCTACATTGGACCTCCAGGATTTCCATACCAATTTTGTGTCCACAGTACTAGCGTTTCGGATATTTCTGTGCATTTCTTGGAGAAAGCGGCACCCTCGCATTTTCGCCTGATAATGTTGGTTATTAATCTTAATTTGTCTTTTTGTTTTATTGTCCAGATTTCACTTCCATACAACAAGACTGGTAGAGCTGTATTATATAATTTTAATCTAGTTTATTTTTGAGCTAGATTAGGTTTAAATACAAAGTTAATTAGAGTTGTTATTTTTAAATATTTCGCAATTAAATTTCATTTTCATATGTAATTATACCTCCTAGATAGTTAAATGAATTCAGCTGTTCTAAAATCTTGTTATGTATGATCACTTTAGTTCTTATTGGATCTTGTCCTTTAAAGGCCATCGTTGTTTTGTTTTTATTTTTCTGTTGATATCATCATTCCATATATATATATATATATATATATCAACGAATTTGGTTCCGAACAGGTGGAGAAGAGTCATAGTCATTTTATGTTTTCTGCAATAGTAACTGTAATGCTCATCACGTGGTCTTGAACGTTCTCGGAGCTGGCAAACAGTTGTACCACTGCGTGTTCTTGCAGATGACTGTGCATAACTGTTCTTTTATTAAAATGATGCTGAGTAAATTTTCAAAAGGGGAGTGTGTCGAAATGCAGTTCATTTAAGGCTATATGGCGAAAACTTGATCATCTGGTGTTATATCTGAACATGTCTTATTCATAAGGTACAAAACAATCCTATTCTATTATATCATCTAAACAACGCAGGCATGGTTAAGATAAAAGGAAATGTGCATATAAGCAGAATGTAGGCATTCTGAATAACTAAAGAACATTGCAAATGTTTTCTTTCTTAAAATAATCAATTTGTCAAATTGAGTAAGTTTTAAGATGATAAAGTATTTTGTAACTTTTGAAATAAAACTTTTAACATAGTATTCTAGTTTTTCCCGTTGCATTTACTATAAATTCATTTATGTTATTTAAAGGAAGCTTGTGTAGTTCAATGGAAGTAGAATTTGTGTCCACAGCACACTAGGCCGCCGAAGTTTGACAGTCTAAGTTCAAGCCTTTTTTCCGACCAGTTCCCGAGTTAGTTGATCTCTGTCACAGGCAAGCGGGTTTTCGTCTCGTAAATAATACTCAAGCTTATCTATCTTATATAACTCAAACTTATCTATCTTAGAATCCATGCTATTTCAGACAGCAAAATATAGTGTTAGAATAAGGGACCACGAGATGGCGCCACTTGTCAATTCTCCCCCTCACCGGATATCGTGTATAATTAGTGGTAGTCTTGGGCCAGCTATCCCTGATTAGCTTCCGGTGTAATTAAATCCCCCCCTCAGTCTCCAAAAGTTAGATAGGGCCAAACGGCCTTGCCTACACCCTAAAAGAAAATAAAAGGCATTAGCGGATCATTTAAAACCAATCACTCAAGAAATCAAACACTGAATTTCAGATTTCTTCACATAGGGTACCCATTCAGAGTTTATGTACGAGTGCATAAACATATACAATATATCTTTGAGCCCTTTCCTCCTTAGCTATACAAGCGGGTTTGTATATTTACAGAAGGATAAGCAGTCGACCCTCATTCAAAGAAGTTTACAGACAAAAAATTCTATATGTGGTTGTAGTGGACAGTAGATGGCGTGATGGTAGGGGAGTGGGTGAGTTGGGTTAGTTGAGTTAGATGAGTACCCTCCCACAATGGATACCCTCCCAAACTGTTTAGTTCAAACTTCAACATAGTCTTGCTTTGATCATCTGCGCACCAATATCATTAGTTATTTAGTTTTCAGATAAATACATGTTCTATGATAACTCATTTTATGTTTGATATATTTCTTTCAAATTCAGCTTATATGTTATTATTTCTTTAACTATTACTATTATAGTAGCAGGGTTTTTCAACCGGAAACTCGGGTTTTTCACCCCGCATACAGATAAATCGACCCTTCAGAACACACGCAATTTACCGACAAAAAATACTAGTTGTAGTGGTGGAGGTGGGCGGTAGATGGCGTTGATGGAGATGATTCGTAGTAGAGGTTCGGTGTAGTGATTGATACAGTTGTATCAGTTGAGACAGTTGTAGGTGTCCTCCCGCGATGAGTCTTCGGACTCCTTAGCGGTATCAGGAATAATAATAATAATATTATTATTATAGACTGTAGTACCCACATTATTTCAGACAGTAACATATCCTGTTAGGGTTAGGTACCGAGATATAGCAGCACTTGTTTGCTGGTCTCTTCATCAGTAGCCACCTATAATTAGTGATAGACATGGGCCAGCATTATCTCTGATTGGCTACCTGTGGAGATTGAACTGCCCACTCAGTCTCCAAAAAGCTAGAAAAGGTATAAAGGCTTTGCCTACTCCCTATTAGGGAATAAAAGGCGTTAGCTGATTTATTTTATTTTATTTTCTAATATTTTCGTCGTCATTCGCTGGAATATTATTATGATCTTTACCAGCTAACAATGTGTGTGTGTGTGTGTGTGTGTGTGTGTGTGTGTGTGTGTGTGTGTGTGTGTGTGTGTGTGTGTGTGTGTGTGTGTGTGTGTGTGTGTGTGTGTGTGTGTGTGTGTGTGTGTGCGTGCGTGCGTGTGTGTGTGTGTGCGTGCGTGCGTGCGTGCGTGCGTGCGTGTGTGTGTGTGTGTGTGTTCTAGTGGACTTTTCTCAGTTAAAAACCAGCATTAAAAACCAAAATTCGGAAACCGAAATAAAGTAATAATAATAATAAATCCATCTTTTTTATGCACATTGGGTATTAAGACGCAGTTACTACAAGACTTATTTACTCTTTTATATATGCAAACTTTTTAAGTAATAATATTAATCAGGGATATTCTCCAAGAATCTTTCCTGAATACAATACCCTGAACATATTGGTTGGCAGCAATTTCAGTTGTTATGGGAACTTACATTTACAATCTGAAAATATTAGTGTGGCCTTGCTGAATATTTAAAATCTTATTTCTCACCAGATCTCGATTACAATATGGGGAAAATTATCTGTAATGATATCTATCAACCAAGATTTAAGAATTTTTTTAAACTTTTTCCAATCTGGAGAACTTTCTTCTTTCTTCGTTAAATTTTATAATTTCACCTTGACCTAGACACCCTTTCGATTCTAATTAGAGTTTAGAATTGGTGATACTCAGGAAATAGGGTTACCATATTTTAGGAAAATAATCCAGGACATCTCATGAAAAATAAATTTCAATGTTAAGAAAGCCGACAACATATAAGTTATACACACTACATGACAAACAAAAGTTGGTATGGAGAAATAAAAGGAAATCATAGAGCAAGGAACTCAATCAACAAAATACTCAATCAACAAAATACTCAAATATTGAAAAGTAGATTGCGTACCTTCTACAGCAGGACTAGTGCGAAGATGATGTGGATTGCTGGGCTTCTTGTTTCCGTTCCACTCCAGTATATTTTTCATTAGATAGTATTTTCCTTAAAAACTGTTTGTTGGATTTTATATAGTCACGAAAATCGCTACAATGATATTTGGAATTCACTTTTACGTTTAAAAGTTTCTTTACTGTTAACACCTGCAAACGACCTCTTTCTGGTGACCAAATGTCGCTCATAACTGAGCAACTATTGGAGTTGATATACCTGGTAAACACATAGTAAATTCGTCTAACTTGAATATATTTTTGAAGGTGATGCCAGCATTCTTGAATATCTTAAATAAAGACAACCATTTATTTATGCTTAAAGTTTTTGAGTCCCATTCTTGTTTTCTTCTCGTTCCCATAGTAAGTAAAGTAAGGAACGTAAAAACTAAAAAAAAAAAAAAGTAACAGACTTTTCAGACACAAACATCAAACACAGAAGGAGATTTACTAATCTCTAAACGTAAGCGCCGATTTTTAATTTAAAAATCTCGGACTTTTTTCAATTCTGGACACAGCCCCGGACGTAATTACAAATCCAGGACTGTCCGGGCCAATCTCGGACGTCTAGTAATCCTACCAGGAAAGGGGATGGAAAGGTGCCTATTTAATACGTTTATAAGTAGCATTGATATTAACTTTTTTGTCTAATACATATTAATTACCTTGATATGAACTGCATGCCCGACGATGAGTTGATTTGCCTATAGAGATGTGATTTTACTAAATACAGCATCATGCATTGGAAATTAAGTTTCAATAGACAAATACCAGCTGACAACTTACTTGTACATTATTGTTTTTGTGTGTGCATGGATTAAAGTGCTGCGTCAGCATCACAATATTTAATCAGTTAAAGGTATAATGAAGTGAAGTATACCAAAACTTATAGAAGATAGTTACTAGTTAAAATATTTAGCACTACACGCTGGCATGGTATACCTGATTATGCGATTGCTTTTAATTAGTTATAGTCTTGAATTTTAACACTCGTAGTTATTCAGAGAAAGTTTCTCTATAATAGATCATATTTACACTATTAACCAAGTAAGAGGAAAGGTAAATTAATCTAATCTTCTGGCATGTTCAGTGTAGTGTTTTTGTAGATTTTGAAAAAGCCTTTGATTCTTTGTATCAGTCAGAAATAATAAACAGCTTAAAACAAGCAGCCATCGCAGCTAAGCATATCAGATTATTGAAAACTGTACCCGTATAGCAGAACTCACTATCCATTATATAGACAGTACATCAGGTAAAATAATAATAATAATTATTATTAATATATTATTATTATTATTATATTATTATTAATTATAATTATTATTGTGTGTGTGTGTGTGTGTGTGTGTGTGTGTGTGTGTGTGTGTGTGTGTGTGTGTGTGTGTGTGTGTGTGTGTGTGTGTGTGTGTGTGTGTGTGCGTGCGTGCGTGCGTGCGTGCGTGCGTGCGTGCGCGCGCGCGCGCGAATCTCTCAATCAACGGCTGCAGAGGAAATCAAGCCTATTAAACATAGATTTGATTTCGTAGCTTCCAAACACAGCAAACAAACCAATAAATAATAACTAACTGATGTCATCCTCAGATAAGCTCACAAATAATCGAGGATAAAAACTGAGAAATAAAATCTCATCCTAGATAAAATAAATAAATAAATAAAATAAAAATATGCATCATATGTAATCAAATGTATGCAATGTTATATAATATGTAATCAAAAGTATGTAATGTATGTATGACATGTTATAAATTATCATAATTATTATTGCGAAAAAAATTATTATTATTATTAATTATCAGAATACATGTATGTATCATATATAAACATATGTAACCAAAACTATGTAATGTATGTATCATATGTAATAAATTATTATTGTTGTTATTAAAAAAAAATATTTGACACCTCCAGGGAGTCCAAAGACTCATCGAGGGTGAGTGTGCCAACAGCATCGAATGATTGAACCCATTCCAACTACTAACCACGCTCAAACTTGCTTAACTTTTTTCGTGAGCTATTAGTAGCAGAGCTTCTACCAATCCACCAACCTTTGCTGGCATTCCATGAGATAAAGAGATCCAAAATCACCCAAGTAGTTTTCTGCTACATCAGAAGTCTTTCGGGATTTCTTATGGGATAAAACTGTGAAATTAATATCAATGGAAAAAATCTCAATTATTTGCGTTTTGCAGATGACATTATCCTGCTAGCAAAAAATAAATAAATAAACTCAGGAATGATCTTGACAGGTAGGAAATATAGATTTAAAAATTAATATAACTAAAACAAAATTCATGACAAATTCCGAAGAAATTCAACTAAAATTAGCAGATAATCACATTGAAATTTTGGATGACTATATTTACGTCGGCCAGTTAGTTTTAAGGAAAAACATGGTAAAGAAATAAATAAAAGAATTGCACAAGGAAGCAAAGCATTTTGGCTGTATAAACATCTCTCAGAAGATACACAGGAAGATAATACACAGAAATTCTAATAATAGAATTAGAGAGCGAGATGAGTGGAGTGGGGGATATTGTGAAGTATTGCAATGCATGTAAATGGAGATAAATTGACCATATTAGTAGATTAATAGACGAAAGATGGAAAAAATTAAGCACTAAGTAGATACCAAGAGAAGGAAAGAAAAGAGAAGTTAACTGAAGGAAAACATGGAGAGATGATCTACAAATTTTTCGCATGAGATAGTGGGGCTAAAGAGACAAAAAGAGCCTAGAAAGTTAAGCTGTAGGCCTATTTCTAGCAATGGATGAAAGACCTCAAGAAGAAGAATTAAATAAAACTATTCTTTATTCAGAAAATGAAAGTGTTTCTGGTCTTAAACTGCTACCATACTGGCAGGATACTCTATCATCTTATGTTGGAAGCGTTACTTGCTCCACACCTTCAAATATGTATTGACGAGTATTAATAATAGAATTATCTGATCGAGGTGGGCGGTAGATGGCATTGATTCGTAGTAGAGGTAAGGTGTAGAGACAGTTGAAGATGTCCTCCAGCGATGAGTCTTCGGACTCTTCAGGAATAATAATAATAATAAGTCCCCCCCCTTGTTTTTTCAAAGGACTCTGATACAAATTAGTCGTGGATAAATTTTTTGGTTTGAAGCATATTCTCTTCAGAATGTGAGCATCATTCCCGCATTAAAATGAGAGATAAATAAATCATGTCAGCCAATTATATAAAATTTTCATGCAGGAGATGAGAGCAAATATTCAAAATGCCTGCTGAACATGGCTATCGGACAAAAGATGGATGATCGATTCAAAGCATTCTGGCCGATGGTCACAATGCTAGCATACATAAGTATTTTACTGTATTAGGTCCATCGCCATGATCAACCCCAGCCCTATCTAGCTTTTTGGAGACTGAGGGGTAATTCAATCTCCACTGCAGGTCAATTAGAAATAGCTAGCTGGCCTAAGACTATCACTAACAATATCCGACATCCGGTGAATTGAGTTGGCTGACAAGTGCTGCAATCTCATGGTCTCTAATCCTAACAGCACATATTTATTGTCTGAGATACAGTCAATTTTCTTGAGTTTACGGGACGAAAAACCCGAGTTTCCATGAGAAAAAACCCTGCTTGCCCGTGCCAGATATCGACTAACTCGGGAACTGGTCGAAGAAATGCTTAGAAAAATGTTCCTCTAGTTGGTGACTAGATTTGAACCTAGATCTTCCTTCGGACGGTCAAGCGGCGTGGAGTGCAAATGCCACTTCCGCTGAGCTGCACAGGGCTCTCGCCATGATCAACTCCACTACTTTTTGGACGACTGCTCAAAATCTTCATCGAGCATGACATACTTATGCAGACATCAAATATTTCAGAGGGCATATATATAAATTCATATTTCGTTTTTAATTAAAAAAGAAAAAAGGAAAAAAAAGCAAATTTCGGTTTAAGTTAACCGTTCTCAAAACTTAGGAGTTGAGATAAACCCATGAAAAGTATAGTTGGAAAATTGCCAACGTGTGAACTAGCTTTGCGTCATCTACAGTTTCATAATTCTGGCCTCTTAAAAATCAAACGCTTTGAATAGTGTTATGAGTGATGGTTAAATTATACTCTGTGGATTTGTCTGCAAATTGAATAACTGGAATATAAGAAAACAAAAAAGTTTAAAAATATAAAAGCTGTCGAAATCTAAGCTTTCCATTCAGAAAGTTAAATAACTTTTATGTCTGAATGATCTATAGACCAAAGGAAAAGACCATCTTAGCAAAAATGAAGGACTTTCGAAAGAATTTCTGATTACACTTAGAGTTTTCAATGAGGTGTGTTTTTATACTAAATCTAGATGCAATTATTGATTGCTAAATAAGGCACTCAAGATTCTTCATTTACAAAGATACTTCCTAACTTTCAATTACAAAAGTGAAGCACTAAACTATTACATAAATGGAGTCTCTTCTGGAAATAAGTGCTAAACACATGCACACAGAAAGCACTTCAAAATTAAAGTAATCACCAAGCGACTGAAATAGATAAAGCTTTAATATTTTAATTATGGTGATACCGTTTTTAACTTGAACTATTTAATAACAATTCATTAGAATCATTTTAAACTTTAAATAGAAATTATTTAAATGAAACTTTTCATTTGAAATTTAAATTTAAAAATTCAGGTTTATTGCATATTAAAATCATATTATACACCGTATCTTTCCATAACTGAGAATAATTATTTGTCAAGAGAAGTATATTTTCCATTTTAATAATCTAAGACAGGAAAACATGAACCTGTTTTAAGAATGAAAACATTTTTATTAAATTGAAGTACAATTTTAAATTCATGTATGATTTCCTGAACAAGAGCGATTTTTACGCCCTCTTTATAAAGTGATATTCAAGAGCGAAATTCTGTAACCCAAGAAATCAACCCTTCTAAGAAGTACCGTAATTACAGAAAATACGATTCACAAATGATGGCGTCATCTCTGTCTGTCTGTCTCTCTCTCTCTAGCAAACAGTACAGTAAAATAGGGTAGGAGAAATGTGGAATGTTCGTAAAATATCATACCGCTAAGGATACGAATAAGATAACGGCCAACATTTCATGTATGTTTTCATAGCAGAGAAAAAAAGAATATGACTGAAACAACCTAAATGATGCTGCTTTCTGCTCTTGCGCTTAAAATAAATACTGAGAGGGAAATTCAACCTCATTTATGGCTTGTAGAGGCTATTAATATATACTTTTTAAATTCACGTGCTACCTCTGGCACGTGTGCCATAAGTTCTCAGTTGTGCTCTTTTGATTCATTATAGTAATGTGACTCAGTAACAGCGCTTACCCGTCTCGCCTAGTACTAGCTGGGCAACTAGACGCGGTGTGTTATTAATTTCTATACAAACTTGCAGGAAGCAAAGTGAGTATAGTTTACTAGTAAATCTATTAAATACTCCGATTCTTTAAAGGTGCTGACCCAAACGTAAATGTTTTTTTGAAATCTGACGAAAATCATAATGGATGCCGTGTTTCTGAACAACGCCGTAGCAAGGCATCTTGGTGCCTTGAGGTAAACTGAAAATTACTACCATCAAACTTTCATTTAGTATAGAAATGATTATTTTTATTGTGTTAAAAACAATGTCACATTTATTATTATGTATGTTTCCACAGTAAGCTGCAGTCAGTGGATAGTAATATACAACAACAAACTATCATAGATAAAATTACTTGTATTAAAAAAAAAAAAATCGATCTGCATGTGGATATTGTATTCTTGCAACATTCTGGGGAGGTTGAGAAGTGAATAAGGCAAGCAAAACATCAGATAAAAAGTTAAGCCTACATTTTTATTAAAATACACTAAGTATTTCGAAAACAACAAGCACAAGAACATTGTGTGGGGGAGAGAAGGGGGGGGCGTATGTATACAGTATATAAACTGATGCGGGTTCTGAGTCGCTCTAGTGAAATGGTAGTGGGAGGCGGTTGTTGTTTTTCAGTGAGTTCAGACGTGTTTATCAGCGCTCCTTGTAGTAGTACAGCGTGAAGTTAAGTTTTGTTTTTAATTGTTTTTAATGTTTAATTCAGAGTTATTTCAACACTGAAATTAAATAGTGATTATTTGATGCGCCACCAGCGTGCTCGAACATCAGAGCAGGTAAGACTTTTTCCTTTCAACTTCAAAAATATTTTCCAGGTTCTCTCCTGTTTCCCGCCCAGTACAACACTCGGTGGTTGAAGGGACAAGGCAGGTCCTTTCCCCCACTTCAAGTCTACATTATGGATTCACCATATGAAGATCTCTCCTTCAAGGAACTTCTCGCTATCTTTCGGCAAATAGGCAACATCTTGCACACAAAATGGCCAGGAAAGGTAGAAATTCACCAGATTATGGAGGTCGAGAATGAAGACCCTCGAACCTCCGAACTTTCTGCTCGCCCTACACATGACAGCGTCAATTCCTCCGCTACAGCTGACACAGACGATAATGATTACCAAGAAGTCAGCAGAAAGAAGAGGAAGAAAGAGTCTCTTGCTGCAGAACAAGAAATTGTCTCTCAAATGGACACATCAGCACAATCTAGTGCAAGCACTGAGACAACTATACCAATACAGCCCAAAGAGAGGATCCCACCAGTAGTACTGCGATCTAAAGAAAAGTGGTCGTTGCTTGCAGAGACGATGAAGAAAAGCAACATCAAGTTCTCGTCAGCCAAAAACACAGATGACGGAGTACGTATACAGCCTGAAGGAACAACGGACTACCGCCAGTTAACCAGACTTATGTCCCCCCCACCCCCCCCCCCCCCCACCCCCCCCCCCCCCCACCCCCCCCCCCCCCCACCCCCCCCCCCCCCCACCCCCCCCCCCCCCCACCCCCCCCCCCCCCCACCCCCCCCCCCCCCCACCCCCCCCCCCCCCCACCCCCCCCCCCCCCCACCCCCCCCCCCCCCCACCCCCCCCCCCCCCCACCCCCCCCCCCCCCCACCCCCCCCCCCCCCCACCCCCCCCCCCCCCCACCCCCCCCCCCCCCCACCCCCCCCCCCCCCCACCCCCCCCCCCCCCCACCCCCCCCCCCCCCCACCCCCCCCCCCCCCCACCCCCCCCCCCCCCCACCCCCCCCCCCCCCCACCCCCCCCCCCCCCCACCCCCCCCCCCCCCCACCCCCCCCCCCCCCCACCCCCCCCCCCCCCCACCCCCCCCCCCCCCCACCCCCCCCCCCCCCCACCCCCCCCCCCCCCCACCCCCCCCCCCCCCCACCCCCCCCCCCCCCCACCCCCCCCCCCAAAATAGATAAAGCTTTAATATTTTAATTATGGTGATACCGTTTTTAACTTGAACTATTTAATAACAATTCATTAGAATCATTTTAAACTTTAAATAGAAATTATTTAAATGAAACTTTTCATTTGAAATTTAAATTTAAAAATTCAGGTTTATTGCATATTAAAATCATATTATACACCGTATCTTTCCATAACTGAGAATAATTATTTGTCAAGAGAAGTATATTTTCCATTTTAATAATCTAAGACAGGAAAACATGAACCTGTTTTAAGAATGAAAACATTTTTATTAAATTGAAGTACAATTTTAAATTCATGTATGATTTCCTGAACAAGAGCGATTTTTACGCCCTCTTTATAAAGTGATATTCAAGAGCGAAATTCTGTAACCCAAGAAATCAACCCTTCTAAGAAGTACCGTAATTACAGAAAATACGATTCACAAATGATGGCGTCATCTCTGTCTGTCTGTCTCTCTCTCTCTAGCAAACAGTACAGTAAAATAGGGTAGGAGAAATGTGGAATGTTCGTAAAATATCATACCGCTAAGGATACGAATAAGATAACGGCCAACATTTCATGTATGTTTTCATAGCAGAGAAAAAAAGAATATGACTGAAACAACCTAAATGATGCTGCTTTCTGCTCTTGCGCTTAAAATAAATACTGAGAGGGAAATTCAACCTCATTTATGGCTTGTAGAGGCTATTAATATATACTTTTTAAATTCACGTGCTACCTCTGGCACGTGTGCCATAAGTTCTCAGTTGTGCTCTTTTGATTCATTATAGTAATGTGACTCAGTAACAGCGCTTACCCGTCTCGCCTAGTACTAGCTGGGCAACTAGACGCGGTGTGTTATTAATTTCTATACAAACTTGCAGGAAGCAAAGTGAGTATAGTTTACTAGTAAATCTATTAAATACTCCGATTCTTTAAAGGTGCTGACCCAAACGTAAATGTTTTTTTGAAATCTGACGAAAATCATAATGGATGCCGTGTTTCTGAACAACGCCGTAGCAAGGCATCTTGGTGCCTTGAGGTAAACTGAAAATTACTACCATCAAACTTTCATTTAGTATAGAAATGATTATTTTTATTGTGTTAAAAACAATGTCACATTTATTATTATGTATGTTTCCACAGTAAGCTGCAGTCAGTGGATAGTAATATACAACAACAAACTATCATAGATAAAATTACTTGTATTAAAAAAAAAAAAATCGATCTGCATGTGGATATTGTATTCTTGCAACATTCTGGGGAGGTTGAGAAGTGAATAAGGCAAGCAAAACATCAGATAAAAAGTTAAGCCTACATTTTTATTAAAATACACTAAGTATTTCGAAAACAACAAGCACAAGAACATTGTGTGGGGGAGAGAAGGGGGGGGCGTATGTATACAGTATATAAACTGATGCGGGTTCTGAGTCGCTCTAGTAGGTAAGGAGGATGTTTGTTTACGTCATCATAAACTATGCCGCTCTCAAAGTAAGCATGCAAATACGCCATGAATTGGTCTAGACTATCCAGGTATTAGTAGCTTCCTAGGATTTTATTATTATTATTATTACCTGTGACTATAAGATGTTGGATTCCAAATTTTCTTCACTAGCAGCTACATTTTACTTGTTTAGTACTGTCAAGCGCAGCCAATTGTGAAATCAGTTTCCTTTGAGAATTATGCGCATGTGCAAATATAGTTTCGTTTGCTCTTTGGCTACGAGTTGGTTTTCCGTTTTATTTCATTCCTAATAATAATAATAATTTTTTTTTCCAGTTGTGAATTTTTATTTTAAAAATATTGTTTCCCCATAAAACTGGAAAAAGAAATTGTACATTTATAAACAAACCAAAAGAAGGCCGTAAATATTCGAAAAGTCAAGACGAAAACAAAAGTCGTGTAATGGTATTATTTCAATAGAGTATTAAAGGACAAGGAGTAAAATTTTTGCAAACCGGAATTAGCTCATGAAAATTATGGCAAGCCTACCTCTGCATGAGATGAGCTAATTTTCACATTAAGTGCATTAAAATTGAGCATTCTGATGGATGAAGTTTTGGGTACTCAGTTTAGAATATTAATTTTCATTATTTATTTATATATTGCGCTATATATAAAATGAGTTAATTAATCACTTTACTAATCCGTTTCTTTCCGTTATAAGAGACATGCATACAGACGGAATTTGTGGCGACAGCAATCTTTATGCAGGCGTTTTCAACTGATGATGAGGTAGCGGATCTCATATGGAAATAGCAAGGTTTTTTTCACACGGAAACTCTGGTTTATTATTATTTAAATTAAGGGGATATTTTATCCCACATTCTTTCAAAGAAATGATTATTTTTTATAATCATTTTATAATCATAATACTTTTTATAAGGTGCACAGATAAATTTTATTTAGCTGTGCACCTTTTTGACAACTCGTACTGTAAAGTATTAAAGCTATTATCACTACAATCTTGGCATTATTTGGTCTACCTACTCACTGATGAGACCTCAATAAAGGTTGAAACCGGTCTGGGTAGAGACCTATCTCCCTTGATGTAAAACAACATATATCTCCTAGGAGATGAGTTTTACATTAGGGCAAATACTAAGAATAGCGATCCTAGCTTTATCCACCTTTACTACGAGTTGCCCGATATTGTACCACCCAGGTGTTTGCTGACGCTTGGACTCGCCGAACTTTTATAGTTTGCTATATTCGGCATGAAACTCTTTGATTTCTATCTTAGAGTTTTGTTATTCGGCTTTGAAATAATGTGGGATAAAATATCCCCTTAATTTAAATAATTTTTACATCACCGAAGTGAAGCCTTTTGGCTCTTTATTTCATTAACTGGTTTATTATCCGCATACAGGTAAATCGACCTTAATATAGGTGCAATTTACAAACAAACAAAAAAAAAAGCTGTTAATGGCAGTAGATAGCGTTGTGTAGTTAAATGATTTTGACATTTTGTGTAGATATTGGCGTTGTATTTGTAGATGGAAGTTTAGATAGTATATACATAATAATAATAATTATTATTATTATTATTATTATTATGTTTGATATTGACCCACAGAACTAGATAAGTTTAAAAAATTATATTTTAAACGATAATTTGATTTTTTAAAAAAAGTTACGCATGAACAGGAACATTGATAGGGTATATATGGCTCCCCTAGGCAAGCAATAGTTTGCCCCTAAATTCAAGACAATATAGGGGAATGGTGTTATGGTTCTTCGATTTGACAAAGACCGAGTTTCATTCTCGTCATGAGAATGAAACTCGGAATAATATTTATATTATCTTTCTCAGTTGAACGCACAGTAACTCGTCTCATACGGCATTAACTCTGGCTTTTCATTTGCAAAACAGTCACTGGCTATAGAACATAGGCAGTTAAAAGACAAAAATTTTCTAGTTAGTATCAAATGGTGTATTGTATTATCAAGACGGTGGATCTTACATCTGTGCTATGTAGAGTCGAGTAGAGTAGAGTATACCCCCCCATAGCTATAGGTTGCTCATAGAAAGTACAGTTGTAGTCACCAAGTAGAGAAACTTTTTCTTTTTTCTTTCTTTCACCGGTTTCCTATTTAGTCGATCTCTGGTATGGACAGATAAGGTTTTTCTTCCCATAAACTCAACGAAATAGACTTTAGAATCCACACTATTTCAGATAATAATATGTTCTGTTAGGGTTAGGGACCACGAAATGACGAAACTGTCTGCCATCTCTTCACCAGCCGTTTATAATTAGTAATAGTCTTTGGCTGGCTATCTCCGATTTGCTACCAGTGGGGATTGAACTACCTCCTGAGTATGCAAAAAATTAGGGCTAAACAGCCTTGCTTACTCCCTATAGGAGAAATAATGCCTTTGCAGATTCCAAATGTAATTTTAATTTTAATGGATACTCGTATCCATGCACTGTAATTATTGATGTTTAAGCACGTCAAGGCCGGTATGGTGTTGGGAAATCCTGCAACTGAAGAAAACCAACCATAGAACTCACACTATTTTATATGATAATATATAATGTAATATGTAGGGTTAGAGACTATGAGATGGTGCCAATTGTGTTACACACTCTCCTCCCTGAATTCTATTCAAATCGCAGATTGTCTTGGCTAAGGGTGGAGCTGGGCTGCCTTAGAATCGACCGATTTTAATTAAAAAAATGTTATGACATTTTTTGTATAATAAGATTATTAATTTGCTGAGCTAAATGATATCGAGAGACAGTGCCCATGATTTACATTGATGTTACCAAGGTTGACCTGGTGAAAATTAGTGACAGAAGTTTTACTTAGTGAAAGTGTATTGGAAAAGGAAAAGCGAAGCTCGATTTTCTGCATTCATTCAATCGTACTTCGATAGGAAGTACGAATCGTATAGTAGTAATTTCGAATTGCAATTTGTTTGAACGGGGAGAGAAGGGGAAGTGTCCCTAGTATCAGTGCATTTAAAAAAGGGAAACGTGACAGAAATTTTTCAAATGTTCTTTTATGATTGAAGCTGAAATTAATAAACAAGGAGTGAAATATGGTCCATACGAACCGCTTTACTATATATTACGATACATACTTTCGTATTTATTTATTTTCTTTCATTCTTGTTTTCATTATTTTGTGGTTATACTAATTACTACTACTACGTGATATCGCTATGGTGTCTGACTTATCGCAAGAGGGCACTCTATGTTGCACAACCCACCATCTGCATTCGAAAACCAAGTTTTTGAAATTAACAAACAAAAATGGTATTAGTATCTGTTACCGCAGTATGAGAGCGGCTAATTCGCCTTGAACTGAAAAAAATCCATTTATATTCCCATCGTAATAGCGAGTACCGAATTTAGCTCGTTCCTAATCCCAGGTCGCATTGTCCAATCGTTATTCCAAACAGTGGTGTTCAGTGTTTTTAGGCATTATGGGTTATATTATAAACAAAAAGTCACCGAGAAGTGACTTGTTCTCGGTCACAAGCCAAATCAGGAGGAAAGAATGGAGGGGAGATGTATACAAAAATATTCTTGGACTGATTAAAACGCTTTATCAAAAGCCCCCAGTAGTATCAGTAATAGTAGCAGAATGCTGTTATTATTGATATTGTTACTTTATCCTATTAGTGGCCACAAGAAGTGTGTCACCCATACAAAAAAAAAAAAGTTTTCAAAGGTAATACACTACTTCGTATCATTTCCCGAAACTTATCATGGATGTGATTGAGATTATAAGCAAACAGTAACTGCACGGTTTGTCATCTGAACTCACAAATTGGGATGAAAAGATTGATAGCGGAAAGGAGAATGTATTAAAAATATATTCTTGGATAATGATCAGATTAAAACTTGTGTACCTAATATAATACAACATGTTGTGCAAGACACTGTTGTAGATAGCTGATTTCTGATCCTCAGATGTGTCAACCACTTTTCTTACTGGAGACAGCTAGCAGAACCTATGGAGCAGTTTTACAGCTTATTCCATTGCATATCAAGGAAACTAGTTGTAGATGTCAGCCTTTAATATTGTCATTATTCTCTCCCCCTTCTCTCTTTTCTTTTTTTCCCAAGTAGAATTCCGTTCTACTGTCGGAACCTAACCCTAACGAAACAGAAAAACAGTGCAAATAATTTTTAAGAATTTGTTTGCTGATATTTTCCTTCCTATTTTTCTGTTTGTTTGTTTGTCCAAGAGGATATTTTAAGCAGATTGTTTTTGATAATTTTTGATTCATTATATTGATATCAGTCGCAGTAGGCAAAAATTAGAAAGCTGGCATTCCGTCCATTGTTTCGTACTCCAATATCTAGCTTTTCTGAGCACTAGAAATCTGGTAGTGAATTTCACTTTGAGACTGGTTTCACGATACTATTCAGCCCATAATATTATTCAAGTCTGTTCTGGATTCGAAGATTTCCTATTTAGTTCCATCTGTATTCGTTATTCAGGTCATGTAAATTATAGGAAGTGCTTTGGTAGCTTATTCGGTAGCGATAACACTCTCTCTGTGGTTGCTAAACTCCCTCTAATAGATAAGGGCACCACAGAATTCCAAGTAGGGTCATTTTTTCCCAAGTAGGGAAAAAACAAAATCCTATTCAAATTCCACCTGTAATGTGAAGAAAAATTTCCAGGACTTTTCGGTTGGAAATGACTTATCGTGTGTTGACGGAACACATTGCCAAACTAGAGACAGGATCGACTTCCCTGTCATCACAGAAATAGGTTCGTAAGAAGCTAAGCTCGTTGGTAGTAACAGACTATGATGTCTATTATGTAAAGGAAGACAGAGCATGGGATGTTGTTTTATTAAAATACCCGCTAATGTCCTTTATAGGGAGTAAGCGAGACCGTTTTAGTCCGATCTAACTTTTGGAAACTGATTCAAAAGATAGCTGGTCCAAGACTATCACTAACTCGTGATCTCTAATCCTAAACGCTATATTTATTGTCTGAAATAGTGTAGGCTCTACGATCGAGTTTCTTGAGTTTACGGGACGAAAAACCGGAGTTTTCGGGAGAAAGAAGAAACCAGCTTGCTTGTGCCAGAGATCGATAACTCAGGAACCGTCGAAGAAAGACTTAGGAAAAGTTCCTCTAGTCGGCGACTAGAATCGAACTTAGGTCTTTCTTCGGATGGGCTAGTGCTATAAAGTGCAAACACTACTTCCGTTGAGCTACACAGGCTCGTTCTTTGAATATAAGTTTATTAAATACTATTTTCAGCATATTCTCTCTTATCCTAAAAAACTTGCCTTAGCATGCTTAGTTTTGTCTTGTACAACGACTAGATCATTATACCATACTCACTCCATAGATAATATAGTTTTATCTGATGAATCAATTCCTCATTGGAGGGCCTTAAAATATCAATGGGACACTATCTGTCACACCTTTGCACCTGTTACACTTGATTTAAAACCTGCGATACTGTTTTACAGGACTGCATATTACAATCTCAACCTAGTTGTTTATTTTTATTTGTGCGATGTGCTGAGAAATCATATGATAAATCATTCTCGGCGACTGACATGTTCTCCATGAGGGTTTCTCTAGTTTTCAGGATTGTGAAAGTTCTTGTTGAAATTGTTTCATAGTTTAAAAGAGCGATTAGACTTTCCTCATTATCTGTGTGAGAGTATAAATTTTACACTCAGGGAAATTGCATTCATTTTACTATATTCGTGCTACTGAATAACAAAAAAAAAAAAAAAAAAAAAAAACCGAAGAGGAATGGGAACCCATAATGAAGATGAAGGCCGCGGAGTTGAAATTCAAAAGAAATAAATTTTTCAAAAAGGTCAAAATAGTCCTCTTAAAATTTTTTTAACGATTTTGTTAAAAATTTATTTACTTTTTTATTTTCAAAAAGTTAAAAACCTCGTCATTATTATTCTACACAGGCCTAGGAATTGACTATATATTCCAAAATGTGAGATTTTCTAACACTGCTGATTTCTGAAGTTGATGTGGCAGGATATTTTCTGTAGATGCAGGTTTTCAATGTATTTCATAAATTGTCTTAGGATACTTGTTAGGCTGATTCTATGATATGTGGAACGCAGAGCCTCCGTAGTTCAGGCAGTATAGACGAAGCCTGGGCTCGATTCTGTCAGCCACGTGAGGAACCTTTATCTGGACAGAGGTAGGGATTTTTTCACCTGGAAACTCGAGTTTTTCGACCCTAAAAACAGGCAAACCGGCCTGTGAACACACTCATCTAGACATAGGACACACTGGGAGGCATAAGGCTAGCCACCTTATCCTCGATACGGTTGCGGTTAAATGTAAAAAAATCCTCGACACCGCAAGGTAAAAGAGGAAGGAAGGAATAATAAGATCTTTTGACTGTTAATATTTGGTCCTTTTACACTAAGTATGAGACAATTTCTTTGGATTTTATTGGACCATGATATTCTTTATAAATATATGTATATAATCGTCTACAAGTTTCGACAGCTTAAGTCTGTCAGGCTTCTTCAGGTCGAGAATGGTTACACTAACATTAAATGCTAATACAGAAGAATGCAGTAACGACATTAAAATTAATTAAAAATTGAAAAGACTCGTGACATTAAGAGCACGGAGCGTGGAGACTTAGTCATTGTTAGTAGATCGCGTTTTATAGTTTTTGGCGAAATTGAGTTCTGCTAAACATAGTGAATTAATTAAGCTTTTCCAAATGTCTTAATATCATGCCTTGATTTCTATTGAGATTGTCTCCTGTCCGGAGTACCACTGCAGCTTCTTTCAAGTTTTTACATCTGAAATCTTCAATGTGCGGCATGGAGCTGTTATCCCAATCGATGGAGTGGTTCGAAATCTAAAAGTGATAGGCTAATCCTGAGGTGTCTGTTCTGTTGTTGTTGACATCTCCTATGTGTTCTTTTTTACGGATTTCTAGGCTTTGTGATGTTTGGCCTATATAAAAATATATTAAAATTAAGATCTGTATGCTTTGTCGATTCTCATGCACTCTCTCTTCTACTCTACTGCCTCTTTGTTATTGCCACGTCAATAAACCATATGCGTTGTTGTTCGACTGCAATGATGTCCGGCATATTGTGTTCCAGATGTATTATTGCTATCGTTGTTAAAGAGTATCTTCATGGAGTTCATGCCTCAATGTAGGAGGCTCAAAATAATCCTATCATACTTCTCATTCCTCCCTCAATGTGTCAAAAGACTCAATCCCAAGAGGCCGATCACTGTTGGCACAATACTTACCAAAGGTCTCCTTAAAAAGATTCTCCACGAAGTGCTGACAACCATCTCATAACCTATTTAGCTCACTCACGACTCTCGTAGCAAATAAATCTCATTGGAAAATTTCTCCTACATCCGTTCTATAAAAATCTTTTAGCAGGTTTGTTGATGGCTGAAATGAGATTTCAGCTATCACTTCAAAACTTCAACATGCCTAAAAACCCAGGGTACTGAACCTGAGTATAGTAGTACAGATGCTGATGTATCAAAGCCTTATAAAGAAGGATAATGGCTTCTTAGTCCCTGCATGTTTTTAAGCATCCAAGTGATCTGCTGTGCTGTTTTGCCAATTTTTGCAATATGACCACTAAATTTCAGTTCCCTTTCAACCAGACTCTCAAATTACCGGCCTCATCATTTGTATATGTGAAACTCCATCAATGTAATATATAATATACAGATTAAAACCTTTTCAAATCCAGAATACCTAACTTTATATTTTGCCACATTGAAAGGAAAAAAAAAACATTCTCGTTTGGTCACGATGTCCACTTATTTACATCCATCAACGTAAACGATCTTCATATCACTTTTATTTACTATTTCCCTCACCAAATTAACGTAAAACAATTGGATATTATTTATTCAGTTAACTCCAGTATCATTAATTATAGAGATTAAACAGCAATGATCCAAGAGCAGAGCTCTGCACACTACTGGTCACCACCTGCCTAATCCTATATGCTACTCCACCATACACTACTTTGCGATGTGTCTGACAACCATCCTATCTATCTTACCAACCCGCTGTCCATCTAAATTTGCTCCAGTTTACTTGAGAGATCGCCATGTCGTATCCTGACAAGTGCCGTTGCAAAATTCAGCATCATATGTGGGAATTGAACTTCCTTCACTATATTGTTTCTACAATATAGTGAAGTATATTAATAATTCAAGATTTCCAGTTAACAGATTCATGCAGTCCTCTATAATACGCCATTTCTTTATCCATACATTCTCAAATTCTAGCTTAAACTAACTTTTCCAAAAGCTAAACTAGTGCTCTTGAGATAGTAACAGTTCTGTAATGTTCAACATGTGATTTACATCTACTTTTATGTAATGGCACTATCACACTTATCTTCCACTCTCTTGGGACTCTGCCAAGAGAGTGGAAGCAGCCTGATCAAAGGTAAGGCCAATTTTTTTGCACATTCATGCACCAGAGCCGCTGATATCCCCACTGCGCAGAATTTACTGAGATTTCGCATTTCACTCCACCCCCAATACACACACACACACACACACACACACACACACACACACACACACACACACACACACACACACACACACACACACACACACACACACACACACACACACACACCTCCAGTCGCCAACCTCAAAGCTCATATCAATGCTTCCCACATCAAACACTGATTTATCTTCATCCTGATAATAATACTTCACAAAATAATCACTCAATAATTTAACGTTTTTTTTTTCAGGTTTTGTTACTATCATACCAACAGATGATGGTAAAGATATATTTCTTTAATATTTTCCTCTTACTGGCTACATAGCAAAATACTCTGGAATTCCCTTTGGTATATCTCACCTAATTTCATTTTATAATTTGCTATTGCCTTACTTACCACGCTGGATCCTTCTTGTATGCAACTTGTATTGCTCATGTATGAATAATGGTATGTTTCCAATGAATTTTATAAGTTGAGAAATTATATTTTCTGCATAAGATCCAGCATATAGCCTTTGTTATTATTATGAGTATCCACACAGTTTCTGCTACAAAGAGTCAGCTTCTTAGAAATCAGTGCTTTTTAATATCTATCCAATACTTTTTAATACCATTACTGGTAACACACAACTTTTAGCATACTAGTGTTCAAAAGCTAAGGGCGAACTACATTTTTACCTGTATATATTTAAAAAAAAAAAAAAGTTCACGACTGCAGCGAAATGTGGACATAAATTTATTGCCAGCATACAAATAAATTATATTACAAAAATATGTTATAAATTTCGCAATAATTGAATCGCAATACGTTTTTAGCAAAAGTTACTTAAGGAGATAGTTAAAGAATTAATGTACAGTCATCATCATCATGCTTTCAAGGATTTAGGCCCAGTGGCCTGTTCCAGTCTCATTCCATCTTTTTTTTTTTTAATGTACAGCTTACAGAAAACTATGCAGAGAGAGAGAGACATTTCAGTATGGAATATGTCCACCCCTAACTGCCATGCAGCTCTTACAACGTCGTACCATGCTTAACACCAAGTGATTTGGGAGTTCTTGAAGCAAACTGGCCCACTCCTTCAGAGTAAAAATAAGGTATTGTTTGTTCTGGAGAGGAATTTCAAGCAACAATGAGTGTCCCTATTGCGTTGTAAACATGTTCAATGGGGTTGAGACATGGGGTGCGTGCTGGCCTCGCGATTCGATTAATATCCTTGGTCTCCAGAAGTATCTCCGCTGCCCGTGTACGATGTGGTGTGGCATTGTCATCCATAAAAATGAATTCTTCGCCTACAGCATCACGGAACAATCGAACATGACGTTGAAGAACTTCGTTGCAATATCGTTCAACAGCCATAGTCTCTTTTTCCAGCACTTGTAGCTCGGGGCGTCCATTAAGCATTATGATTAATTGACCGTATCTATCCCATTCAAGAACATTCTCACGATGGTAAGCAGTACCATTATCACGCCAGATCAAGTGTCGTCTGGAATCGGAAGAAAGACTAAAACGACTCTCGAGTACATTAGCCCATTGGTGTCTTGTCCAATTTTTATGGATACAACACCACTGAAAGCGTGCTCTACGATGAGCTGTGGATAAAGAGACGCAGACTACTGGCCTTAGGGCGTATAGGCCAGAGCCGACTCTAGGTTAGACACAAGAGGCACCCGTCTAGGGGTGCAATGGCTTTGGGGCACCAACATCGTAAAAAAAAAGTAATAATATTAAAGAGGACCAGAGAGTCGAAGCGTTGGTGGTAGGAGCAGTGCACCCTCCCCCCAATGCTCTATACTTTTTTGGCAATAACTATAAACTGCTTGTAACAATAAAGAATTTTATGACGCTCTCGAGCCGGCACTGGTATAGGCCTGCTTCTCGCAGACTTCTTGCCACAGTTTGTCGGGTTGTAGCTGACTTACAAGCTGATTTGCCGATTACGCTTTGCTGTTATAACCAAAAATCTATCTTCATGTTCCTTGGTGGAGTGAGGGCGACCTCTTAAATCTGAAACCAGGTTTTGAAATATGGAAACAATGCTGTGTGAGATTCCAAACAAACTCTCTGGGAAATCAGTAATTCTGCGGCATTCTTCAAGCTTTCCAATAATTCTTTCCCGCGCGAAATCATCTAAAGGATATCTTTGAGACATTGCAAGATATCCAAGTTTGCAACTTTATTCCTTCACTAAAACAACTTCCGTCAAACACAGTCGTCGCGTAGCTCAGCCTTTTGTCTTTTATCGTGTTCAGTGCTACCCCCTTTACACGCGATTCGAAAAATTTGAGTGTGTATCCGCTTTCTGCTCAAAATCGTTCTCCACGATTTTTGTTTCTTTTGCAAAAACGTGGATTCATTATGGAATTATGGTCATTTTTGAACTCCTTCATAGTCATAAATGTAGCCCGAAAACTCTCAATAGGTTTTCGATGTGTGGACTTCACTGCCTTCAAATCTCGTAACCGTCAAAGCACGTGAATCGTCAAAATGAATCGGTTCTGCATAGTAAAGCGTAATCAATCCATATTTGTGAATTATTAATGATTTTAGTTAAGTGTGAGGTTGGTCGATTGGTAGAGCCTCTGCTACTAATGGCCCAGTTAAGTAAGTTTGAGCATGGTTAGTAGTTGGATGCTGTTGGCACACTCTCCCTCGATGAGTCTTTGGACTCTCTGGAGGTGTCTAATAATAAAATACAATTTATATTTTCTGATTCAAATTGTCGACTACATGTGTGTGTATATATGAACTCGGAACATTATATCCAGTTCCTATGAGAGGAGAAAGATGTATAGGTTTTGACTGGTAGCACACTAGGGATTTAATCTTGGGAGGGGGGGGGATTGAGTAGACGATTTGAGAATACCCACTACGCATCGCATACGACCTTAACGACATTGATTTGTGTGTTTGAACCAGAGCCATATTAATGATCGAGTAATCCATTTAGCAATAACGACAAAGTGGAAAACTTAATATAATTAGCGAGTCTTAGCAAGAACTATTTACGAACTACAGTGCTATAGCTGATTAATAGTGAAGAACTTCCAGTTCCTACGAGAGGAGAAAGATGTATAGGTTTTGACCGGTAGCGCACTCCGGATTTAATCTTGGGGGGCGGGGAGAATTGAGTAGACGATTTGAGAATACACACTATGCATCGCATACGACCTGTGACTGAGCATCTGCAATGATCGCTAATTCATAAGTAGTATAAAAATAGAAGACACGATACACCATAAATTTAAAAAAAAATTAATTTTAATTAGGAAAAGATTTTTGGAAATTTTTCTAGTTTTTTTTTTTCTTTTTCTTTGTGGGAAGGGCCCCTTGGCCCCCCTCTGGGTGCCACAGGTTTTGACATAAGCAGAAATAGTAATCACAGATTGCAAACTGTGCCAAATGTAAAAATGGAATAGAAGAAAACAGTGGCATAGCTAGAGGAGGGCAGAGGGGATGGTCTGCCCCGGGCAGCACTTTGAACCTTTTTGAACTTTTACAGTTAATTCTAAAATACAGTCTCGAGAACTCAGTTCTAAATACTGTAATACTGCTGCGAATTTTCCTCACGATTGCTGTTAAGTGTGCTAGTTGTGAGAGGAGATTTTCTAAATAAAATTGATTAACAATTACCTACATTACTATGAAATAGACTTCGCCAATGTCATTGATGATTTTGCTAACAGAAAATATAACATTTCAGAATGTTGAAATTAAAGTTTTACTTTAATTTCATGTTATTTAAATATTATTAAATGTTAAATATTATTTCATATTATTTAACATTTAATAATATGAAATAATAATATTATTATTTAATGTTATTCAATTAAATAATATTTCATATTATTTAATTGAATAATATGAAATTATCTAATTTCATATTATTCATAAATTACTTTAATTTAAAATAAACATAGCATTTTAATTTACTTTCCTATATGTCGTTTTGACTTTTTGTAGTATTTTTGGTGTGTATTGAGAAGAGCAGCAAACTCAGGGACCACCCCGGGCAGCTACACCAATGGAAGAAAATTTTAAAATAGACTTTCTGGCAGGGCCGTGCTTATGCACAGGCACATGATGCTCAAGCAGGAGTTTTCCAAAAAATTAGGACCAATTTAAGGGTCCCAAACAATGAGAGAGGGGCCCTGGAGCGCTCTAGTGATTCAGGCCCTGCTAGCCTCGGAAAAGTGTATGGCCCTGCTTACTGGAAGATGCCATTAGACAGCTTTGGCAGGAATTTGATTAAATTAAATTAGCAGAAGAATGAAATGTGGTTTTTACAATCTAGACAAGCCCTAAAAGGAAATTCAGTATGAAAAAAGAAAAAGTTAGTCCTTGTTTGGGATCTAAATAGCAGAGTAGGAAATGATTGTCAGACATACAAAAATTTTTTGGAAAAATTTGGAGAAAAGAGCAAAGCTAATAATAATGGCAAATACCTGTTGGATTTCTGCTCAGGACATGGACTGGTTATTACTAACACCATGTTCCAAGATAAAAATGCTCACAAATTCACACGGAAAGAAGAGGCAAGGAATAAAAAAAGTCTCATTGACTATGTTATTGTTGATAGTGAAGTTTTCCCACTGGTGCAGGACACCAGAGTGTACAGAGGATTTGAAATTGGAAGTGATCACCATTTAGTCTTGAGTAGGATAAAATTGAATTTCATATTGAAAAGAAGAACCTGTAAGAAAGTTTTAAAGAGAATAAAAGTTGAGCATCTGTCAGATGTGAACTGTAGACCGAAATACACAAATATTATTCAAGAAAAAATGAAAGAGTTTGAGAACAGGAACCAAACCTTGGAGATTCAGTGGCAAGCCCTGAAGCCCTTATTGATTCAGCCAGAGAGGCATGTGGTGAGGTTGTGTGCAAGGATAGAAAAATCAAATGATCAGAATGAAAGAATGAGAAATCAAAAAATCAGTAAAAGGAATTACAGATGAGAAAGGTGACATGAAAACAGGAGAAAAAGATATCCTTGTAGTATGGAGTAATTACTTTGAAGAACTGCTAAATGAAACAAGCAGTAATGACAGCACAGTGATAAAAAAATACTGACCAGGCATGCAGTCAGGAGTACATATCCATACTCGAAGTAGAAAAAGCCATCAAAGGCTTGAAATGTGGAAAGGCAGCAGGAGTAGATGATATTCGACCAGAAATGCTGAAGTATGGTGGTATAAAAGTCTTACAGTGGCTGCACTGCATAGTTCAGAATGCCTGGACAGAGGGACGAATTCCTGATGATTGGCGTAGAGCGCTCATAGTACCCATATACAAAAAGGGAAATAAAACTGGTAAGGTGAGAATTATGGAGGCATTTCCCTACTGAGTGTTCCTGGTAAGATTTATGCAAGTGTACTTTGGAAACGGTTGAGAAGGATTGTGGAAGGGAAGCTTGTGAAGAACAAGCTGGATTCAGGCCAAATAGAGGCTGTCAGGATCAGATTTTTACTTTATGACAAGCAAAGTTGAGAAATCATGGGAATATAACAAAGATCTGTATTTAAGTTTTGTAGATGTGGAAAAGGCATATGACAGGGTGCCAAGAGAAAAGCTATTCCAAACTCTACAGTTGTCAAAGGAGCATGATATCATGCATTATCTAGTCTTTATTTGAGTTGTAAGTCGGCAGTTAGAATTGAAGGAAGTACAAAGAGATGGTATAATGTTAAATCTGGTGTCAGACAAGGACGTACATTATCTATATGTATCACATTATGAAGGAAAGTGGAGATACAGTTGATGCAATTGTATTAAACCTGATATCAAAATTGGAGGTGTTAATCTCAGCTCTTTGCTTTATGTAGATGATGTTATACTTCTAAATCAATCCGCTACAAGTCTGCAAGATTCCCTGACTAAATTGAGTAACTGTTGTAATAGATATGGTATGAAGGTCAGCATTAAAAAGACAAAGACAATGAAAATAGGCAGAAACATTGAAAATATCAACTGCATTGTGAATGGAGAACTTATATAACAAGTAAAACATTTTAGCTACTTGGGAACGATTTTTAGTGAAGATGGTAAATTAAATATGGAAATAGACAACAGAATCAACAAAGCTGGTATGGTAGGAAGTCAACAAATAAATTTATATGGAATAAGAGAGAAATTAGCCAAAACTCTGAGAGCTGGGTTAGAAGTAAAAGACTAGAGACTGCAGATATGAGAGTCCTGAGAAAGATTAAGGGCATGAACAAATGGCATCAATGGCAATATCATATTAAAAACGAGGATATTAGGAAAGAACTTAATATTGTTAGCATCCAGGAATGCATTAGCAGAGCTAATCTCAGGTGGTATGGTCACTTAAGCAGAACGGGAGAAGAAAGCTTAGTAAAAGAAGTGTTCTCTGCCAGGTTGGCAGGAAAAAGACCCAGGGGAAGACAAGATACAGGTGGATTGATACAGTAAAATGTGCCTTAGAAGACAGAAATATAAGAGCTGATAATATTGGAGGCTTGACATTTAACAGACTGATTTGGAGGAAAATTGTAGATAGGAAGTTAGTAATGATGTAAATTTTTCACGTAGTACTATCATATCTTGTACACCCCTTGAGGGTATATATCAGGAATTTGATGATGATGATGATAATAAGCCCTATAAATTCTCAAAATTTATCATGCTTATCTTGAGCAGGGTTTTACAAATATCATATGCTATCCACTCAGCCAACCCGACTAATGTTTATTTGAAAACAGTAAAAAAATAATAGAATAGAAGCTGCTTAAAAAAAAAAAAAAAAAAACTAAATACACAAAAGCAGTAATAATTGTGGTATAATTGAAATGTATTATATGAAACTACTGTGTTTATGATATTGGAGATGGCAATAGGGGCCAGGGGGTAATATCAAGTTATTTGCTGATGATGCAGGTTGACTTAAACAGCCTGGATGTCAGATCAGCATTCATTGTAAGGTTTTACATTTTGGATGGAGAACATTATATTCATTATTATTAAGTATGATATTAGTGAGAATTTGCTGTAAGTAGTCACTGAAACTCGAGACTTGAGTATTAAAGTTTAGGAACCACATTGCTAATGTGATTTAACCATCATATCAGATAACTGTACTGTCAAAGAGAACACTAACTTAAGCCATATAAACTTGGAGGAAGTTATTCTCTCATATTACAAGGCTTTAATAAAACTGTATGTAGTTATGGTCACCCAGGTTCTGAGGAAATGGGGAGAGAGTTGAAAAGATCTAATAGTGATAATCTAGACTCGGGGTCATCCTGAGTCTAGAAAATCACTACACTACAAAAAAAAAAGGTGACAAAAGAAACCTTGGGAACTATAGCAGAATTAATCTTTAAAAGACAATGTTAAATATGTTTGGTGAACATGGTTGCCTAATTTCATCAAATTGAGATAATTGATTTAATAGTTGAGCAAAGGAGGATTTAATTATGAATGATTATGTGATGATGCTATATTTGTCCTAAGACAGCTGATAGAAAACATTCTATAGAATATTAACAAAACAATGTATTTATGCTTCATTGGCATTCATTAAAAACTCTTTTTAGTAAATGTCAAATAAGCTCATCTGAACATTCTAAAACAGTTCACCACCATGGAGACAAATGAAATTTTTAATGAGCATAACAGAATACGACAATTGACATTAAATGTCATTATGGATGATTTAATAAGAATTATCAGCATCAATAAACAAAAATAATTAGGACTCCTTGGACACATGACGTGATAATAATAATTATAATTCAGAATCAAAGGAAATAGTTGCAAAATAACAAGAATGATCTGTGGTGCTTCTAGCAGAAATCAAAAATTACTGTGTAAATTTTCATTCTTTAAATAAATTAATCCTCGAACTTATTTTTATTTATCAAAGAAAGTAGGTGGAACTCATTCCTTTATCCTAACTAACTTTTGGAAATTAGCATACAGCCAGTCTCAACTCTTAATGTGACTGATATCTGAGCCAATGGTTTTGAAGGCATTTGGGCATGAGTATATTCTATACATTTACTCCAATCTCGTGATCATAAAACATAGAATTGTCTGAAACAGAACAGAAAATATTTCACAAGCATATGAAAACTGAAATGCATTGTTCTCTCTCTCTCTCTCTCTCTCTCTCTCGCTCTCTCTCTCCAGAAAACCATTACATTTCAAATAAGCATAAAAGCAGTAGAACATATGGAATTCAGGTAGATAGACGTAACATTCACCTCTGACCATAATATAGATGAAGTGGGACAGTACACTTAAAAAGCAACAAAAATAGCATGCTATCTAAAGAATGTATTATATAAAAATAAATTTTTTTCCTGAAATGAAAGTTGAGATCAGTTATCAGTAAATCAGTTATTAGATTAATTATGACATATTCAGTGGAAATAAGATAGATACTACAAAAAATAAAAAATAAATAAATATATAAAAATAAAAGATGATAAAGAAATCAGATGATTGCATATATTTGGTGCATAAATGAAGTGTGCTCCATTAGTTTTTCCAACAGCAGCATATTACTATGTAATAAAATTTTCATTCATGTATCTTGATAAGAATAGACCAAACAAACCAAATATAAATATAGGAAAGGCAAAAAAATGGATTTGGCTTATAGTCCTGAGACTTCTGTAACTCAGTATTAACAGTCTTTTTGTTGGGAAAACTTTGGTTTGAATCCCATATAGGACATAAGGTCTTTTCAACAGATGAAGGGTTTCCCCCTCCAGAAACAGTTTTTTTCTCTCTTCAGATGACCACACAATTAACAGATATAATACACTGGTCTCATAGCCATAGTTGCTTCACCTATAACTCAAAACAACCATAACAACTTATGGCCCTGGCCCTCTAAATATGTCTTATACTTACAGTCTTAAGTAATATAACATTTTAACTACCCAACTGACCAAGACATATATATACGTCCAGGTTACCATGGATGCGAAGTGCATATTAAAATTGTAATATCATTGATATTATATTGAAATATATGATGGATACGAAGTGTAGAGGAGTGATGTATTTTATACATATTGACGGTGATATGGTTAAGTTAGTGCCAGTACTGTACTTTCTGAGTAAGCACCCATTGCAAAACACACTCAAATTTGTGTGAATTACACCAGAGCTGAAGACACCAAATATAAATGCACAAATTCTTTTCATTTAATATGCTGCAACTTTTGCCTGGTTGGGCTAACCAAAGCATGTTCACTGGTGTAAGCTATTCTACACATCTTAGCTGTTTTAAAAAGAAAAGCTTTAAAGCTCCTATGGATCAGTGCCTTCATTATGTGTCCCTTGGTTGGAAGAACTGTTTTTAAATCCCATCATATACATAAGGAATTTAAAGGCAATTTATGTTGAAATAAACAGTAGTAATATAGTAATAATAGAAAAAAACTTTCATTTATATGGTAATTTTTCTCCCATATCATGTAAACTTTATCATACTGTTTTACTTTATTATATCAACTTCACTTTGCTTTATTTACCATGTCTTGTAGTATACTATATTATCAGCATCTCACTTCCATGGAGTCAGACTCATTATGGGAAGTACACACTATCGCACACAAAGCTCATCCAACTGTGCCTTAAACGGTTCAATGTATCTACACTCACAACACACTCCGGATGCATTCTACTCAGGGCCGGCAGAAGTGGGCATGCAGGTGCCAGAACGAAGGCGGCACGGTTCATAAATCCATTTTTAAGAAACAAAATTCTTATCATAAAAACAAAAAAATTCTTAGAATGATCAATATTAAAATAAATAAGGCCGGATACACCGAATAAAAATTTTAAAAAATTGTATATTGCCGCCTCTTTGATCAGCCGGCTGTTTACAATTTTGCAGTGAGAGCAGGCTAAATGCTTGCCTGCAGAATATTGTGTCTACTGCAGTCTATCTAAAGTGAAACGGTGAATGGTTTTTATGCGCAGAAACGAATTTTCATACAAAACATTTGTTGCTAGTTAACCAATCATATGGTACGCATGTCAGTAGGCTACTGACAATAGCGCAGTGCGGATTATTATTTCATCTCTGTGTCGTGTTGTGCAATAATTTCTTCTGGGTATAAAATAGAAATGGAATCAAAAATTAAAAAAAAGTTATCCGGTGCACAAAATTGTAAGCGTCATGCTGCGAAAGAAGCAGATATTAAGAAACAAACTGGGGCTCTTAATAAATTTGTTGAAATATTAAAATATTCTGATGCAGGTTGTAACCAACTCGATACATCAGAAATCAGAGTTGAAGAACTGTGCACATCATCCAGTTTGCATAAAAGTACTATTGTAACTATTGAACAAGATAACAAGATGCATGATTTAAGTGAAAAACAGTTAGAAGAAGATTTAGTTGTAGTTGACCACGAAACTAACACATTGTTAGTCTCTGTAAATTTAGAGGATCCAGGTGAATGGGGAAATATTGATGAAAAATTACGAGTTGATTTAATTGAAATGGGGCCTGTTCAAAAGAAAAATATAATGTTTCCTAGAGTTACATATGGTCATAAATTTGGCAAAACTTATTATAATAGAAAAATGGAAAATGGGAAGCTCGTGCCAAGAACATGGCTCATTTATTCGAAAACTTTAAATTCTGTTTTTTGCTTTTGTTGCAAACTTTTCGCACCTCCTGAATCAAGTAGTTTTGTAGAAGGTTATAATGATTGGAGAAATATAAGTACAACTTTGCATAGACATGAGACTAGTTTAACTCACATGAAAAATTTCTTGAAATGGAAGGAACTTGATAAAAATTTAAAAAAACAAAACTACTATTGATTGCCAGACTCAAAGCATGTATGAAATGGAAAAGAAACATTTCGAGTGTTTTAGAACACTTCATTGAAATTATAAAATTCCTTGGTAGCCAAAATTCCTTGGTAGCTTTTTGCGAATCATCTGATAAATTATATGAAAGGAATCACGGCAATTTTTTAAAATTAGTCGAACTGTTTGCGAGGTTTGATGCTGTTATGGAAAATCATGTTGAAAGGGCCCTACAACGAAACAATAGAGTACACTATTTGAGTAAAGACAGTCAAAATGAAATATTGGAAACTTTAAGTAATACAATTACAAATACAATTTTATTAAAATCATCAGAAAAAAATCAGCTAATGCCTTTTTATTCCCATATAGGGAGTAGGCAAGGCTGATTAGCCCTATCTAAGTTTTGGAGACTGAGTGAGCAGTTCAATCTCCACAGGCAGCCAATCAGAGATAGCTGGACCAAGGCTATCACTAATTAAGCAGCACGCAGTGAAGAGAGATGGCTCAACAAGTGCCGCCATATCGTGGTTCCTAAACCTAACAATATATTTAATGTCTGAAATAATGTGGGTTCTACGGTCGATTTTCTTGAATTTACAGGACGAAAAACCGAGTTTCCGGGAGAAAAAACCTGCTTGCCTGTGCCAGAGATTTACTAACTCGGTAACCAGTTGAAAAAAAGGCTTAGAAAAATTTCATCTAGTCGACGACTAGATTCAAAACCAAGTCTTCCTTCATGCGATCAAGTGCCATGGTGTGCAAATGCCACATCCACTGAGCTACACAGGCTATTTAAAAATCTAAATATTATTCCATAATTTTAGACTGCACATCTGATGTAAGTAAAACAGAACAAATGACCTGATCTTGACAATGGAATTGTCAAGATCAGGGAAAACTTTTTAGGTTTTGCAGATATATCAGATTCCACAGGATGTGGTTTATGTGCAACAATAATGGAACAACTGGAAAATTTTGCATTATGAGAGATACTGAGATAGGAGTGATGTTAGCTTGGTCCACCTTTGCTACGAGTTTCCCGGTGTTGTACTACCTTACCCCAGTCCTGAAAATATTTTCAGGCGCAAACTTTATTTACTCACACTTGGATAAAGGATTAAACTAAATTTATTATAGTCTAACCTAGTGAAAAATAAACTTTAAACATCTTTCTCTAAATCCAGAGTAATTTAATAAAAAGGTGGCACACCTTTTGGCAACTCCTATAGGTAAAGATGACCTCACCATTGCTTCTGCCTGGTATCTCCACCTCTGGGCCTGGCTCCCACTGAAGAAACCTCGATAAAGGTCGAAACTAGTCTGGGTAGTGGTCCTTCCCTTAATGCATAACATTATACATATCCGCAAGGAGATGTGTTTCGCATTATGGGAGATACTGAGATAGGAGTGATGTTAGCTTGGTCCACCTTTGCTACGAGTTGCCCGGTGTTGTACTACCTTAACCCAGTCCTGAAAATATTTTCAGGTGCAAACTTTGTTTGCTCACACTTGGATAAAGGATTAAATTAAATTTATTATAGTCTAACCAAGTGAAAAATAAACTTTCAAATGACCATTGTTATTTGCTTTGTTTCCTGTGACAATGGAATTGTCAAAATCAGGGAAAACTTTTTAAGTTTTGCAGATATATCAAATTCCACAGGATGTAGTTTATGTGCAACAATAATGGAACAACTGGAAAAATGGAACATTCCCATTGAAGGCATGCGAGGTCAAGGGTGTGACAATGGGGCCAATATGAAAGGGGGGATAAGATGGGCTCCAAAATTTGCTTTTGAACAAAAATCCTTGAGCTTTTCACGTGCCATGTGCTGCTTATACTCTAAATTTAATCATTAATGATGCAGCTAAAGTGAATGCAGATACAATTAGTTTCTTTGCAATTATTCAAGAAATATATAATTTCTTTTCATTCTCTTACAAATGTTGGGCAATCCTTTTAAACTTCGTAAAAAATTTTACATTGAAACAGCCATCAGAAATGCGATGGGAAAGTAAAATTAATGCAATCAGCCCTCTATGATATCAGTTGGGAGAAATTTACGATGCACTTTTTGAAATTTTAAATAATGAAAATTTGAATAAAGAAACTCAGCATGAAGCACAAACATTATGTGCTAAAATAAAGGACTATAAATTTATTTGCTCTCTTATAACTTGCATGATTTACTTAACAGAATAAACCCTGTGAGTAAAATGCTTCAAGACAAAATATGAACATTACACTTGCTTTAGAATCTATCGAAAACTTTAAAATATTCTTACAAGAGTATCGATCAGATACAAATTTTAAAGAAGTTCTAAAAATGGCAAAAGAACTGAGTGAAGAGGTGGATGGAGAACAAGAATTTAAAACTGGTACGGAAGTTCGACGACGAAAGAAGACACGACAATTTGACTACGAGCATCATGACGAAACGCCACAATCGACAGAAGATAAATTTAGAGTGAATGTGTTTTATACACTTCTAGACGTTGCAATGTGTTCGTTAATAGAACATTTTGAAACAACTAAAAACATATTATGATAATTTCAATTTCTTATATAGATTACTACAAATTAATAACGAAGATTTAGAGATTCTCTTGAAGGACGGCGACAATAAAGACGTGAATGCAACAGAACTATATGACGAGTTATGTGCTTTCCGGGATATTTTTTGGAAGGATAATTTAAATATTCAAAACCCTTTCCATATTCTTAACTTTATTGTGTCCAATAATTTATCTTTTCCTAACTTTTCAATTGCTTTAAGAATACTATTAACCTTACCTGTTAGTGTAGCGAGCGGTGAACGTTCCTTTTCCAAGTCGAAATTGATTAAAACCTACTTAAGGACAAGTATGTCACAAAAAAGGCTTGTTAGTTTGGTGTTAATAGCTAGCTATTGAAAATGATATATGCGCAGAATTAGATGTTAAGACCATTATTTCTAATTGTTAATATGAAATCAAAAACCCTAAAATTTTAATTAAAAAAATTTCAAGTATATTTATGTAATGTAATTTATTTTCTGTTATTCTGTAAAGATGTTATTTTTTGAATACTTTTATTAAATGTTCTAATTATTTCTGAATTCTTTTCTTATTTTCTCATCTATCTTGAGTTTCTTTTATTTTCCTAAAAGATAGTTCCACTTATAAAAATTATTAAAAAATTTTTACAAGTTACTAAGAATTTAGTAACTTGTAAAATGCAAGAATTTTTTAAACTTTAGTTCAAATAAATTTTAACTTGAATTAAAATTCATTTTAATTTTGTTAGCGATTCGGGTCGGTGAGAAGGCTATAATCCCTCTATCATTATATTCAACAGTTAAAGTGAAATGGTGAGAGTTTATTTTTCACTTGGTTAGACTATAATAAGTTTAGTTTAATCCTTTATACAAGTGTGAGCAAAACAAAGTTTGCACCTGAAAGTATCTTCAGGACTGGGGGTAAGGTAGTGCAACACCAGACAACTCGTTGCAAAGGTGGAGAAAGCTCTCATTACTCCTATCTCAGTATCTCCCATAATGCAAAGCACATCTCCTTGCGGATATGTGTAATGCTATGCATTAAGGCAAGGGCCACTACCCATACCGGTTTCGACCTTTATTGAGGTCTCGTCAGTGGGAGCCAGGGCCCAGTAGTGGAGATACAAAGGCAGAAGCAATAAGAGGTCATCTCATTGCTTCTTTCTGAAGATACTTTCAGGCACAAACTTTGTTTTGCTCACACTTGGATAAAGGATTAAACTAAACTTATTATAAAGTGAAATGCCTTTATCAAAATTTGCTTTAACTTTTGAGAATTTTTTAAATATTCGGTTTTTTAATGATTATCCTGCCTAGTCAACATCCCCGGTTTGTTACATTTAGCAAACCAATGTGTGGCTGTTCTGTCAAAATTTATATAAGAAATTTCAAATAATTTACATTTTTATTATCGTAAAAGAACCACACATGCCTGGATCGTTACAGGGGCGCTTAGATAGAAATTGCATGCGGGCAGCAAAAACCCTAGCGCCGGTTCTGATTCTACTCACCATCTGCTCTCCATGCAAAGAACCTACTCCTCACTCTTCTGTTCACACCCTCCCTATACAGTTTCAGCAATGGCCTCTTGTTCTACTCCCCTTTCCCATTCTATGAAAAATCTCTTCCATATCGACAAAGTAACAACCCCTGACTAGCTTATATGTCTCAATCATACCCCCCCCCCCTTCCTCCTATTTACAAGGCTCTACAACTTAAATTCTCTCAATCTGTCCTCATACTCTGCATTCCAAAGACCACTGCCTACCTTTGTGAATCTTCTCTGGACTCTTTCCAACATATCCTCATTACCATGAAAACCTGGCAACCAAATCTGTGCGTAATCATCCATATGAGACCTGATCAAGGCCTTATACAATGGAATCATAACATCTCTATTTCTGCATGTCAGGGTCCTGCACATCATTGCCATTATCCGATGTGATGTTTTCACAATTTGTGCAATGTGGCCCCTGAATTTCAGGTCCTTATCCACCATCACTCCTAGATCTCTCATCTCCTCTATTTCCATTAAAGTTTCCCCACCAAGTGGATACTTTGCATCCCATTATAATAATAATAATAATAATAATATACCCTTGCAAAGTGATCACTTAACTGAACTGAACTATACTTCTGAACTATTTCTTCTGAACTGAACTATTTCTTCTGCTTCTATCACTTTCCTGCCATCAGCACTGAGTAAAGTTACTTTTCCATAATCATTCTTTCTCTTAGTTGCTATGTAGCGAAAAAATTCTTTTGATTTTACTTTGGTCTGCTTAGCTAATTTTCTCTCAAAATCTGATTTAGCATTTCTTGCCATACACTTACTCTTCTTTCTTGTGTTGTATATTGCTCATGGGCATGCTGATCACCTTGTTCTTTATATTCCTTCTACAATGCTTTCTTTTTTTTTGCAGCTCCTGCTTTATATTGCTAGTCATCCATATAATCACTACCTAGTTTATTCTTCTGATCCTAGGTATGCACTCTGATACTGCCTTGCTCAAACAATCCTTAACCACTTCCCATGCACTAATTGGATTCATTCCATGTAGTTTCTTATGCTATGGCACTGCACCATGTTGCCTCTTAAGTTTGTCATAATTGCCAGCTTTGTAGTTCTGCATAAACCCTTTCTTCACTGAAATTTCCACATGTTGAGCAACTTCCCAGGACAAGACTGCATGTCAGTTTCCCTGATCTGAGGTAGAGTTGTTACTGTTGTTATAAATAGATCTTCTGATGCTATTACCAGATCCAACACTCTCAAACTCCTGGTCCCTTCCATCACATGCTGCTTCAGATAATTATCCCTTAGTAACTATATAAATTCCATTTCCATTTTGTTATGTGCCCTCCCAATCTATATTATAGTTGAAGTCCACCACAATAATTGCTTGACGTGCGCTCATTGTGCTAATCTGCTCATGCATGTTGTTCACATCTTCTTCTGGACCCCCAGGTTGATAGCAGCAACCAACAATATATTTTGCCCTGTTGGCCATTGTCTCGCACCAGACAGCCACAAATGAACCATTTTCATCAGATTCACAATACTCATTTGTACCAAAGGGTGGCTAGACACATGCTTTATTGCTCTGCTCCCCCCCCCCCCCCCCAATACATCTAGTTTCCCTGGTTTTGCACTTAAACTCACTTTATCCAAGCACTTACCTCCAAAAACCAGTTAAGTGTAGTCATCAGGCATATACAAGTCCATTTGTCCATCAAATTCACTTTATACATCTATAAACTGCACACTATTCCTCCCGCACAATTTTCTCATTGACTCATTAGCCATCATGGCTATTCACGATTCTGTCCTATCATACCAAGGCAGCAGATTCACTATGTTTACTTTCTCTCACTCTTTTTTTTTTTTTAATCTTCTATCAGTAACTTTTCATATCTTCTCTCATTGCATATGTCTCACCTTTCATTTGTGCCAGACAAAATAATCACTTCTTCCACTTCTCTCTTTGCAAACTAACAGTTTCACTAACTTTCTACTGTTGTTAGTGAAACTTCTTGGAGATCGGATCATGGTGGAGGAGATTCAGAGATGAGTGACCAAGATGGTGACAGGTCTGTGGATAGATTGAGGTGTGTAGGTTGCAGAGTTTAGCTGACAAGTGAAGGAGAGGGGATATATGATAGAAACTTATTAAGTGACTAAAGGGTTATAAGATTGACACAGAAGACATTTT
The DNA here is from genome assembly GCF_054136105.1 of Typopeltis vanoorti. NCBI lineage: Eukaryota > Metazoa > Arthropoda > Arachnida > Uropygi > Thelyphonidae > Typopeltis > Typopeltis vanoorti. The sequence continues at coordinate 138,962,683 of NC_143557.1, forward strand.
TCAATACATGGGGAGTAGTGGGAAACAAGAGGTCACACTTGGAAGTTGTCTAAGAGTGTGGTTAGTAAGGGTATGTGGACTAGGTTCTTTACTTGGAGAGAGATGAATGAGTGGAATGGATAGCCAGAGGTGGCTGAGAGCACCCCAACAGTGAATAGGTTTAAGGAGATGTATGATAGGGATTGTGTTAATGGATATGGTGGGTCAACTATGAGTTTTTTTGACTCCATGGACATACAAATAATAATTATATTCATGTTTAATCCTTTATCCAAGGTTGCATATGGAGTTATTTCACGACTAAAATTTAAATGATGTAAAATGCTTGCTAAGTATCAAAGGCATCCTCAGTAAATTAATAATGGAACACAAAATAAAATGCAGTAAAGGAATTAATTTTAAAAAGTACTATTATAGTAAGTAAGGCAGCAGATGGCCAGTAAATTCCTAATTTAAAAAAAAAAATTCATATAATAAGGTAATAATCAAGAATTTACAGAAGAATAATATAATAATATTTCCCATAAAGGGGATAACCAAAGGTCATAAGATTTGTTTAAATTCAGGTGGTGTAGAAAAGGCCAGCCAAAAGAATCAATTCTTCCATTGCTCCTCTTTGCAAACTAACAGTTTCACTAACAACAGTAGAAAGTTTTTTTTTTCCTTCTTGGGGATTGGAAGGTGGTGGAGAGAATTCAGGGATGAGTGACCAAGATGGTGATAGGTCTGTTTGTATAAGCTCTTTTTGTATAAGAATTCTACAAGGAATCTTCTTTTATGTCAGAGTTTAGTTTTCTTCCAAAGAATCCTATGTTTATTTGAGATGGCAAGTTCTGCTAGGTCAGACTGCTCTGGTTCATGATACTGGATGTACAATTTACGTTCCTCAGGACAGATGGCTGCAGATCTACAAGACTGACTGTAGTAAGACAAACCACTAGAGCAAGGAATCTGTAGTAATGGAAAGGATAGCACACATGGGGTTCTTTACAGAACAAAACATGAATTGAGTGGTTGGAAAAATGCCTGGCAGATGATATTACACAGAAGCAAAAGAAAGGGGAGAGAAAGCAGAGCATGAAAGAGCGCAAGCGTGAAAATAAAGATTGGATTTTGTGTAGTGATCTATTGATATGAGGAGAGTGTAACAAAATTATGTTTTCCTGGAGCTAAGATTAATCATGTCAGTAATGCTGTAAGGATGCAGAGAGTTGGTGAAAGAGATATTTATTTTGGTTGGTGACAAAGTGTGGTATGTGAGCAGACATTAAAGCATTTCTAGTGCATTTGAAAAAGAATTGTGAGAAGAAAGTAAAAGTTGTGCATCTGTTGCCACAACATGATAGAGGTGAGCTGAGACAGAGAACTATGATTGCAAATGAGTCAATTGTGCAGATTGTGCAGGAGGAATGATATGGAGTTTGTGGATTTATAGGTTTGATAGAAGGAAGGAGTTATATAGGGTTGATGTTGATGGCTTGCATCTAAATGAATTTGGTGTCAGCAATCTTGAGAAAGTGTTGTTCAGTGAGATTTCAGAAGTACAAAGTCAGGGAAAGTAGAATGTTTAAAGGCAAAAGCAGGTGAGTGAACGGAGAGTGGGAGATATAAAGCAGGAGCTTTATATTTCTATATAGATCAAGGGTGGCCAACTACATGTCCTTTTGAGTCAAAATAATTTCAGTAAGACATAGAAGAGCCGCAACCTTTGACGATGCGATGGTACCGGAGTGAGTGAGTGTGCGGCAAGGTGTAATGAGCTTGTAAGAACTGCTTTGACTAATTACACACCTAATTTTAAGGAGCTTACTAAGAAAATGGATACAAGGAAGGCTACTACTTGTACTAGTAACTAAATAATAAGTAAGTAAAATTATTGTTTTTCGACTTTAAAATTATTCTAATTGTTAAAAAGTAAACTTCATTTAATGTGTTATGAATTATACTTTTTTATTGCAGTAATTTTTATTAACCCTGTTTTATTCTCTCTCTTCTCTCTTTTTTTTAAATTTTGTTCCTCTTTTTTGTTGTCTACTCTTCTCTTTTTGTTTATTTTTTCCTGGTAGATCGTAAAGAGCCTCGTGACACATGGACGCGAGCCACATGCAGCTCATGAGCCACGTTGTGGCCACCCCCTGATACAGATCTCTATGTTTCTGTATCTAGATCTCTATATATATTTATATCTCTATAAAGCAAAATTATCAAAAATTTTGGAATGGGATCCCCAAATGGAATTTTTCCTCCACGTCCCAGATACCATGCATGGCCCTTGACCTCTCACTGTAATATACACAGTTTTCAATCTCTTCAATCTGAAATGCATAACTTTTTCAACACTAATAATAGGGATAATAATAGGACAACACTAATAATAGGGCTCTAGCGTTGATGTATAATTTTTTATTTTTATTTTATTTTTTATTTTTATTTAAAAAAATTTTTTTTTTTTAATTTTTTCACCAGAGGTCAGGCCAACAATTGTGGTAGCAGTTAGTCAGTGTCTTTAACGAACCAGTTTGATTGTAGTATAGCTTGTTTCCTGTGTATACTTGTACGCTCCAGAAGATGACCTTGACATAAAGGTCGAAACGTCAAATGTAGATTTTAGTTATAATAAACTAAACGGTCAGTGAGTTTAAAGAGTGGTATGATAGACTTTGTGTTTCTCAGGGGGGGACCTCCCCTCAGTGAGTCTTGACAGACTTTATGTCTTAGGAAGGACCTCCCTCGATGAGTCTTTTGACTCCTTGGAGGCCTGAATAATAATAATAATAATAATAAACTTTTTATTCAAACACGGTAGTTGTCTCCATAATTTTCAAAAATGCATTCGGATCACTGTGTAAGCCTAAAAGAAAGCATAACTTTTTCCTTTGTCTCGTTGAACACTGAGACATAACCTTTACCAAAACTGCTAATCTATTTAAATCATTCTGAGTATTGAGTTCACCATCAGCAAACAACTAGATATTCCTCATCCACTCTCCTCCCCCCCCCCAATTTTTTCACTCTTTTTTTGTGGGAGGGAGGGAAGAGATATTAATAATTGTTTTATGTGAAGGGTAGGTCTTGCCTTAATACTTTGCTTACATTTTGTAAAATAAAGTGACAGTGCAGATGGATAAAAGATACAACTACTCAGTGATATTGCTAGATTTTGTGAAGGCATTTGACAATATTTCACATAGAACTTTGTATAAGCTGGGGTGGCCAATGGACAGATATCAGAGAATGGTTTATGAAAGAATTAAGTCCAGGAGAAAGCAAGTGACCAGTAGTACCACAGGACTCACTGCTTGGTCCTCATTTCAATGGTATACTTGTTGGGATGTTGTTATAGACCAAGTAATGTGGATGGTGGTGATAATGAAATGTATAATCAAATTGGCCAAACAAATAAGAAAAGGGTGATCATTATGGGTGATTTTAATTATGGCAATATAGACTGGAATGATGAGATAGCAACTGGAAATAAAGAAAATTAGTTTCTTGAGTTTTTGAGAGATAACTACCTCAGACAGTATATAACAGAGGGCACACGAGGATTGAAGGTATTGGATTTGGTCATCTCATCAGAGGATGTAATTATAAATGAGGTGTCAAATCATCCAGCAATTGGTGAGATTGACCAAGTGACCTCACACTGCTGGCAACCAACCAGGTTGCCAGCAGAGTGAGGACCTCTGTGAGAAAAGGGTATATGTGGAACTACAAGGGGGTGATTATGAAGAGCTCAGGAGACAGCTTGCGGGTGTAGCATGGAATGAGGAGTTAGCTGGAAAAGAGATCAATGCAGCTTGGGGGATTTTCAAAAACTGTCTGGTAGATGCAATGTCTAAATGTATTCCAAGGGCGAGAAGGTTAAATAAGGTAGATGTGAGATGGATGAATAAAGAGATTAAGCATGCGATACAAAGAAAAAGGGCATTGTGGAGGCAGCATAAGAGAAGTGGAAATAACCAATTCCATGAGGTCTACAAAGACCAAGCAAAGAAGGTGACTTGGTTGGTGAGAGTAGCTAAAGAGGTATGAACAGCAGTTGGCTAACGAAGCCAAAAAGAATCCTAAGGAGTTCTTTCGATATGTAGCCAGAAAAGAAAGAATGATTATGGAAGGATGACATTGATTGGAGAAAATGGTATAAAGACAGCTGTTGTAGAATGTGTGGTGGAGATACTTAATGAGCAGTTCATAACAGTCTTTCAATCTTGTGAATGTGACTTCATGGAGAGATTGAGAGCAGTTGATGATGGGAAGGAGAGACTGACTATAAGTGAGCAAGAGGTGTATGGGAAGTTGAGTAAACTAAATGTTAATAAGGCTGTGGGACTAGATAATATATCAACATGTATTCTGAAGGAATGTTCCAGGGAGGTGACATCTGCCTTAACATATTTTTTTTAATATAGGTCTTGCACTGGGTCGAGTTCCAAAGGAGTGGAAAGAGGGCAAGATTGTGCCACTTCACAAGGGAGGTGATAGAACTCAGGCATCAAATTATAGACCTATCTGTGCATCAGGTGTTGTGGTTAAGTTGTTGGAGAAGCTGGTGAGATCTAGGATCCAGAAGTGGGTTGACAATAATGGTATTATTTTTGATCAACAACATGGATTTGCTGAAGGGAGGTCATGTTTTAGTAATCTATTTACTTATTACAATAGCTGATGGCTTCCTTGGACAGAGGAGAGGGATACACAGTAGTATACTTAGATTTCACAAAGGCTTTTGATACATTACCACTTGATAAGTTGATAATCAAACTAGAGCAGATGGGGTTGGATATTAGATTAGTGCATTGGATCAGAGACTGGCTATCTGATAGGTATCAGCAAGTTGTGTATGGGAGAGCAATATCCTGGAAGAGGAAAGTCACTAGTGGTGTGCCTCAGGGGTTGAGAAGATGCAATTTACAGTCTAGTGAATAGGAGGAAGAGAGGATGATATGATAGAGACCTACAAGTTAGTTAGGAGTTGTTTTAAGATCATTGTTGGAGAGGTTTTATAGCAAACGGTGGATGATCAGGGAAGAACCAACCCCATCTGCTCCAGTCTTTGACTCCATGGGGATCTTGGGATAATAATAATAATTTCATTTGTCCCTCCAGATGAAGATAATTAGGTTTGACTGCTAGAATTATAGAAAAAAAAATTTTTTTTTTTATCTATATATGCAAAATCTTACTTTTATAAGGAATGATTATTTGTTTAGAACTGTGTGTTCATGTAATTCTATTCTTAATTTTTTTTAATTTCTTCTTTCCAACAGTTACTTTTAAATCATGGATCCTATGTCTGCAAGAGATTACCAAGAAAATATTGCTACAGCAGCCACAGTTGCATCTGCAGCAAATGCTGCAGCAACTGCCTACAATACTACTATCACACCACCCCCACCTCCACCACCATCCACCAAACCAGCAGTCAGTCTTCACTTCGATAAGAGCTATGCCAAAACATTTCCTGGAATCTTAAAGATACTTGAAATAGTAAGTTCACTCTTGATCATTAACCATTCTCTGTTATTTAATATTTTGTTGTCATCTGAATTTTCTTATTATTTTGTAACATTTAGGAAGTGTACAAAATACTGTGATAGCACAATACAATTAAGATTTTGTTAGCAGTTTTTTTTTTTTTTTTAAATCAGTCAACCGTCCACATTCTTCTATAGCAGGCTTGAATACATCATCCACAGGGTTGTGTTTTTTTGGGGGGGTCACTACGGTTTAACTTATATATTATTAATATATTTCATATGGTTTGGCAGTAGAGAATATTTATTGGTTTGCAGATGATGCAAAGTTGTGAATCGTAATGAGTGAATGTTAATTGCCTTTATTATTATCATAAGACCCCATGGAGTCAAAGATGCATCTAGGTTTGCACTTTAGGATGCAAAGTTATAAAATTGTGTTATATTAGTGGACTGTATTCTTGGAAGTGGATAAGATTTAGGGTGATGACTGAGATTTGAAGTTGAAAGGACATATTGCAGGAGTTGTTGAAGGCTACACAGCACATTGCTATAATGATTAGATTAGATTTGTCATACCCAATGTACAAAGCATTGACCAGTCACACACACACACACACACACACACACACACACACACACACACACACACACACACACACACACACACACACACACACACACACACACACACACATCAACTTCTGTGTGGAAATTTGGATCGCATTGTTATATGTGCTATTCAGAGACAATAAACTACAGCAATATTAGGTTTTTTTATATTGAAATTTCTAGAATAAGGTACATAGAAATGGGAATAAAATAATAATGTAATAACTAAATTAAGTCTCTGACTGTTGTTTTAGCCATTCTAATCTTCTTCTGATGGCTTCTGAATAGTAATTCTTTACTCCATCAACATTCACTTGTTTCTCAGGAGCTTCCATGTCTATATTTCCCTTGAGAATCATAATCTTTATCTTGCTAGGATTGAGGAGGATCCTGGTAGTCCTTAATTTATCTGAGGAAAATAGTGCCTTTGTCCAGAGATTTGCAGACTGTTCTAATTTTGTGTTGCACCTTTATCTGTTATACATTTAATGTAGGGTAAGGATATGGTGTGTGTGTGTGTGTGTGTGTGTGTGTATATATACACACACTCTGGTTGGGGGAATGGGAGTTTGTTCTTTTTTAAGGTATTTAGCAAGAGTTTATTGTTGTAACTGTTCTGTTCAAAAAATGTAAGTAGAGCCTGTTATTCTAGATGCAGTACTAGTACCAAGTATGAAATTCACTTTGCCCTTAAACCAAAATTTTTTTTTTTAATTCCAAGTTTCTGGCAGGATAGCAATGTAAAGTGGCATGTATCTACCAGTGTGCATGTGTTTAGGGGGAGGGGGTAGCTTCTGATAGGCTGAACATATGAGGGACTCATCAGTTGCCTGGATGGGTCCCTCATCCAGGCAAATTACATTTCCTCAATGAGGAAATGTAATTTTTCTCTTTCTTTATTATCCATTCTAGTTTTGACCAGACTACTTCATATTTTCCATGCTTATGTATGCTTGGATATTAATAATGCAAAGTTTTCCTTCTTAATATCTTTATATTTGTTGTGGTTATATAAAGGTGGTTATTATTTTCAATATAACAGTGGAGGCTTTGGAAAGCTGTGACACTAATGATTTTGAAAGCATATGGTGTGAGGTGGAGGTTGACAGGATACTTAGCGGGGTGTTGCTACAGACCAAGGAGCACAGAGGGTGGGGACTACGAGATGTTGAGACAGTTGAGCGTGGCAAGTGCAAGAAGAATGATTGTTATGGGAGATTTTAACTACAACAGTATAAATTGGGGAGAGGAAGATGCATGCAGCAATAAGGGAATGGAATTTCTAGAATTCTTGAGGGACAAATGTCTTAGGCAACATGTAACAGAGGGAACAAGAGGTTCAAGAGTTCTGGATCTGGTTATAGCATCATAAGAGTTGATAATAACTGAGATGACATTATTATTATTATTATTATTATTATTATTATTCCTGATACCTCCAAGGAGTCCGAAGACTCATCGTGGGAGGACACCTGCAACTGTTTCAACCACTACACCGGACCTCTACTGCGAATCATCTCCCGCCCACCTCCACTGCCACCACAACTAGTGTTATTTGTCTGTAAATTGCATGTGTTCTTAAGGGCCGATTTGTCTGTATGTGGGATGAAAAACCTGAGTTTCCAGGAGAAAAAAACCCTGCTACCTCCGTATGAGATCGGCGAACTCACCTCTCATCAATTGGAGAGATTGATTTGACTTAGAAAATGAATGGACATGCAGGAGTATCAAAGAGATGGGAACGTATGTGAAATTATAAAGCAGCTGATTATAATAGTCTTAGACGTCAACTTGGTGAAGTTTCGTGGAGGGAGGAATTGGAAGGCCGGGATATCATTAGTACTTAGGAAATTGTGAAGGAATATTTGTTAGCAGCAATGGTAAGCTGTATTCCACGAGTGAAGAAGAGGACACAATTTGGAGTAAAGTGGATGACAAACAATATTAAACAGGAACTGCATGCGAAAAAGAGGCTATGGAAGAGATATAAGGAGACAGGTGAAGAGAAGATGCATGAAGAATATAAGAGACAGGCCAGGGAATATGCGAAAAGATTGGCTCTTAGATCCAAGGAAAATCCTAGGGAATTTTTTAGCTATGTGGCCAGTAGGAGGAGAAACGACTGTGGAAGAATGACATTGTGGGGTTAAAAATGGGAATAGAGTACTGATGCAGAGGACATAGTTGAATTGTTCAATGAACACATTATTGGAGTATTTCATCCTGGAGGAATCAATTTTAATACTACCGGGATAGGGCAGGTTCGAGGTTTAGAGGTGCAGGAGGCAAGTGTGTTCCACATACTCAGTACTCTGGATGTTAGTAAAGCTTAGAGAGAATGTGCTAAGGAACTGACAGTGCCTTTGACCTGTCTTTTCAATGAAAGTCTGGCTGCGGGAAAGGTGCCCATGGAATGGAAGGAAGGCAAGATAGTGCCACTGCATAAGGGCGGTAGCAGTGTCTAATTATAGGCAAGTTTGTGTGTCATCAGTAGTTAGTAAGATCTTTGAGAAAGTAGTGAGGGACCGTATACAGCATTGGGCAGATGAGGGTAATGTTATCTGTGAGAGTCAACATGAATTTGTGAAAGGGCGCTCTTGTTTAAGCAATATGCTAGCCTTTTATGATAAAGTTACAAGAGCATTAGACGAGGGAAGGGCATATACTGCCATTTTCCTAGACTTAGCAAAGGCATTTAACAGGGTGCCACATGATAAGCTGATATTTAAGTTGCAGCACATGGGTCTGGATGTCAAATTGGTCAACTGGATTCAGGATTCTTTGATACTACTCCACCATACACAACTCTCCGATAGGTATCAGAGAGTTGTGTATGGTGGAGTAGTATCAAAGAGGCAGAAGGTTAACCAGTGGTGTCCCACAGGGCTCAGTGCTGGGACCTATATTGTTTAACCTTTATATCAATGACATTGTCCGTGGATTTCAAGGGGATATTCAGTTGTTTGTGGATGATGCGAAGCTGGGAAGGGTTATTAGTAATAGTGCAGATGTGGTAGCCCTGCAAGAGGATTTGAATAAGCTAGACAGATGGCAATTGAATGGGGGTGTCAGTTTAATGCAGCAAAATGTAAGGTCTTGAGGTTTGGGACACATTGATGGGACGTTGCATACTTTATGGGAGGAGTTAACTGGAGGAAGTAAGGGAGACAAGAGATCTGGGGTTGATGATTGATAGAAACCTGAAATTTAGGGGACATATTGCAAAGGTAGTGAAGGTAACACAGAGGATTGCTGCAATCCTCTGTGTTACCTACTGACCTGCAGAGATAAAATGGTTATCATTCTGTTGTATAAGACTCTGATCAGACCACACTTAGACTATTGTTCTCAGATCTGCTCCCCAGGATTTGAAGGCGATAAATTAACTGTGGAAAGGGTACAAAGGCAGATAACAAAGATGGTGTCAGGACTGTACAATGTTAGTTATGAGGATTGGCTGAGGGAGTGTGGACTGCAGAGTTTGGTGGATAGAAGAAGGAGGGGGTAATATGATTGAGACTTTTAAACTGTTGAGAGGTGGTTACAAGGTTGACACTGGGTAATTCTTTCGCTTGGTTGAACAGCGGGAAGGAGTCATGACAAGGGGCATCCCTGGAAGTTATGAAAGGATTCTGTGAGAAAGAGGGTGAGGAGCGGTTTCTTTGCATGGAGGGTGGTTGAACCATGGAATGCATTGCCTGATGGAGTGGTGAGATCAAGAACAGTCAATGCATTTAAAGAGTGGTATGATTGACTTTGTGTTTCCTAGGAGGGACCTCCCTCGATGAGTCTTGATAAACTTGTGTTTCTTAGAAAGGACCTCCCACGATGAGTCTTTTGACTCCATGGAGGCCTGAATAATAATAATAATAATAATATTGAATTTCCCCTCTGCATTAAAAACATGTGCTTAATTAGCTAAAATGTTGTTATTATTACTATTCCAGACTTCATAATTCATCATGGGTGGGGGGGTCTGCTACTTTGTAGAAAACACTAAACCTATTGTGCCACTCCTTAAACTTGTTTACTCTCTGCACTTACACCCCCTCCCCACCATTATTCATGCATGGAAAGAAACAAAACAAAAAACTTTCACCTTACTCACTGCTTCCTTTTGTAGTTTTGTTCTTTTCCTCAATTCTACCATATGAAAAATCTTCTCATTGTCAATCAAGCAAATTCATTTTTTGTGGCGACTAATTGATTCTTTGATAGTAACTAATACAACTTTTCTACAGAAAATGAATTGATATCACTTGGTCTCTGACAACCAGGCCTGTTATTGTTATTACTACATGACACCTCCAGGGAGTCCAAAGACTCATCGGAAGTTATGCCGACTACCACCACTAGTATTTCCACAGACAATCACAAACATCCATGCCCATGGCGGGATTCGAACCCGCAGCCTTTTGGATGGAGAGCAGATACGCTAACCACTCAGCCAACCAGGGTGGCTAAACTTTTCAAATATACTTTCAAATAAACTTTTCAAATTAACTTGTCAAATATAATCCAACTAAGAGGATTAAAAAGGAACCAGAGAATTACTTAAGTCAGTTACTTCCTAGCCACCAGATACCATTAAAAAAAACTATTTCCATACTGTACTCACTGACAAAAAATTTATGGTTTTGCTAAGAGATAAATAAAGAAAACATGCTGCTTCAGCCAGTAGTTCAGGATATCGAGAGCCCTAATTATTACATAGCCAGAACAGCTAGTGTGTGAGTGTCAACACACAGAGTTGGTAGGTCATTCTGGTCATTCTTCCTCCTATATAAAAAAATAAACAACACTTCATAAATATAATTAAGAACATCACACTTGTCAAAAATGGTTTGTCAGTAAGTTAAGAGCTCATATTTCCACCTGATATCACAGTTCCTCTTTGCATATACACTACACCTATTTATTTTGAATAGCAAATTACTTTTTACCTACAAAAAGAAAGGCCTGTGTAGCTCAGTGGAAGTGGTGCTTGCATCCTCTGTTTTAGGCCACTCGAAGATAGACTTAAGTTCAGGTCTAGTCACGGAATGGAGGAACTTTTCTATCCTTTATGAGTTCCTCAGTAAGCCGATCTCTGGCATGGGCAAGTCTTTCTCACTGAAACTCAGGTTTTTCATCCCGTAAACTCAAGAAATCAGCGTAGAAATCACATTATTTTAGCCAGTAACATATCTTGTTAGAGTTAGATACCAAGAGATGGCAGCACTTGTTTACCCATCTCTTTATTGGCTTCTTCTTATAATTAGTGATAATCATGATCCAGCTATCTCTGCTTAGCTACCAGTGGGCATTGAACTGCTCACTCAGTCTCTGAAAGCTAGATACGGTCGCCTACTCCCTATATGGGAATAAAAGGCATTAGATGATTATTATTATCTAATGCCTTTTATTTATATATATAAATAAAATATAGAAATATATATATATATAAAAAAGGTATACAGCCATGGGGACTCAACTATCACTGGATTCCTTTACTTTAAAGTGTGGCATTGTATGACGATTCAATTATTAGAGGTAGGGTAAACGAGAAGATGCACGTTTTGTTTTCCTGGAGGTGAGAATAGAGTGATAGAGATGCTGGATATCAGAAGTAAGTGAGCAAAGTAGTTGGTATTGGTAGTAGGGACGAATGATGACTATGAACAATGAGAATGTAAGATTGGATGTCAAGAGGTTGTTGAGAAGGATAAAAGATAATAGTGATATGAGAGGTAGTTGGTGTGTTGCCCTCTAATGACAGTGATGAGGTGGAGAGAGTGAAGATTATGAATGATATGTTAGCAGAAATGTGTGAAGAGAAGGGAGTGCAGTTTTGTTAATTTGTAGAATGATGTTGAGGGATGAATTGAACTGTATAAGAGTGGTGGACTGCATTTAAATGGTTTTGGTGTGAGTCATTTGTAGAGACTACTGCTGGAAGGGAGTAATGAGTACAGAAAATGAATCTGAGCAAGTAAGAAGCAATGTGAAAGAGCAGAAGAGCAAGGAAGGAGAGACTGAGGTGGTGCTTATGAATGAAGAAGAAGTTGGCATTAGTGTAGAGAATGAAAGAACAAGTGTGCATGACAAGTAAATGGGATGACTCAGGGTGGACAGGGGAACACAATGTGAGAAAGTTCAATGCTCCAAGTGGATGTGAATGCATGTACACAAGAAAGGAACAGGATGGCCTAGGATGTAGGGAGAAAAACTGGATATGAAGAAGGTTCTGGGAAGAGTAAGGAGAAAAAGAAATGTCATGAGGAAAATATGGAGAAGTCATAATAATTAATTATTATTAATTATTTATTAATAATAATAAATCTATAACAAGTGGTATCAGTGAAACTTGTTATAGATTCAGGAATGAGCTGTTATGTTGCAATAAAGGTTAACTCAGGATTGCAAAACTATAGATAGACAGCTCATCAGCCAAGCAAGAAACCGAGACTCCTGGAAGTTGTTGTGGAAACACGGAAGACTCAACCCATCTCTGACAGAAGAGAACAGTAAGTAAGTAATATTGCCATAATTAAAATCACCCATAATGATCACCTTTTCCTATTGGCTTGGCTACTTTGCATATATTATGCATTTCATGGTTACTACTCTCCACATTACCAGGACTATAGCAACATCTGACTAAATATTTCATTCTATTCAACCGCTATCTCGCACCATCCCGCCTCAAAAAGACTACCCCTATTCTCTTCCTCTTTACATCTCTACTTTGTATGGATGCAATATTTTCTGTTACCAATAGCATTCCACCTCTCTTTTACCCTTTCTTTATAAAAAAAAATCATACCCTTTCATCTCTATTGCTAATTCAGTAATTTTTGTGTGAATGAACTCAATCAATGCAACCATTTCATTTCCCTTGTTTCTGATACTTCTAGCATTTATATACAAACATAACAACTCGTTCCTGGATATATATCAAAGTTCACTGGCACCATAATAGATTTAGTTTAATCCTTTATCCCAGTGAGAGCAAACAAAGTTTGCGCCTGAAAATATCTTCAGGACTAAATATAGTGTTGTACTATCTTATCCAGTAAGTAGTGCAACACCAAGGCAACTCGTGGCAAAGGTGGAGCAAGCTACCAGGCACTTCTAACCCAGTATCTCCCATAATGCAAAACACATTTCCTATGTGGATATGTATACTGTTATGCATTAAAGGGATTGGCCATCTACCCAGACTAGTTTCGACCTTTATTGAGGTCTCTTCAGTGGGAGCCAGGCCCAGAGCTGGGGATACCAGGCAGAAGTAGTAGCAAGTCATCTGTGCCTATGGGAGTTGCCAAAAGGTTTATCACCTTTTTTTAAAAATTACTCTGGATTTAGAGAAAGATGTTGAAAATTTATTTATCACTAGGTTAGACTATAATAGATTTAGTTTAATCCTTTATCCCAGTGAGAGCAAACAAAGTTTGCGCCTGAAAATATCTTCAGGACTAAATATAGTGTTGTACTTATAGTGTTGTTAAACAGTATACATATCCACATAGGAAATGTGTTTTGCATTATGGGAGATACTGGGTTAGAAGTGCCTGGTAGCTTGCTCCACCTTTGCCACGAGTTGCCTTGGTGTTGCACTACTTACTGGATAAGATAGTACAACACTATATTTAGTCCTGAAGATATTTTCAGGCGCAAACTTTGTTTGCTCTCACTGGGATAAAGGATTAAACTAAATCTATTATAGTCTAACCTAGTGATAAATAAATTTTCAACATCTTTCTCTAAATCCAGAGTAATTTTTAAAAAAAGGTGATAAACCTTTTGGCAACTCCCATAGGCACAGATGACTTGCTACTACTTCTGCCTGGTATCTCCAGCTCTGGGCCTGGCTCCCACTGAAGAGACCTCAATAAAGGTCGAAACTAGTCTGGGTAGATGGCCAATCCCTTTAATGCATAACAGTATACATATCCACATAGGAAATGTGTTTTGCATTATGGGAGATACTGGGTTAGAAGTGCCTGGTAGCTTGCTCCACCTTTGCCACGAGTTGCCTTGGTGTTGCACTACTTACTGGATAAGATAGTACAACACTATATTTAGTCCTGAAGATATTTTCAGGCGCAAACTTTGTTTGCTCTCACTGGGATAAAGGATTAAACTAAATCTATTATATTATAGTCTAACCTAGTGATAAATAAATTTTCAACATTCACTGGCACCACTTATTAGATGACTTCTCCATACCTTCCTCAATCCATTTCGTTTCTCCTTATCAATACCAAAACCTTCTTCATAGCTTATCTCCCTACATCCCAGGCCACCCCCATTCCCTTCTTGTGTACACACATTCACTTCCTCTTTGAGTATCAACCTTCCTCACACTGTGTTCCCAATGTCCACTCCTCTGAATCTACCTATTTTCCTGTTTATCTTGCACACTTGTTCTCTCATTCTCTACACTCGTGCTGCTCATTTCTCCATTTATAAGCACTACTTCATTCTCTCCTTCCTTACTCTTCCACTCTTTCACATTACTTCTTATTAGCTCAGGTTCATTTTCTGTATCATTATTCTCCCTTCTAGTAGCAATCTCTCTGAATGACTCACATCAAAACCATTCAAATGCAGTCCATCACTCCTATATAGTTCGATTTGTCGCTCAAATTCATTCCACACATTAACAAACTGCACTCCTTTCTCTTCACACATTTCTGCTAACATATCATTCATAATCCTTGCTCTCCACTTCATCTCATCACTGTCATTAGGTGGGCAACACACTGACTACCTTTCCTACCACGTTAATCTGTTATCTTTCTGAACAGCCTGCTGATATCATATTAGATAACATATGAAATCTCATTCTCCTTGTTGCCAGTCAAGTCATTTGTTCCTACTACTATCACCACTACCAACTGTTTTGCTTGCTTGCTCCTAATATGTAATGCCTCAGTCACTTTCATTTTACCTCCCGGAAAACAAACCTTGTGCTTCTTTTAACTAGTAAGAATGATTTCTAATAACTGAATCAACATGGTTTATATTTTTGTCCAATAACTAAGTTTCATGTCACAGAACATTATATCTAAATTTGCATTAGAAAAATGTTGCTATGAGTTGCTTCTCTTTTAAGCAATATGAGCAATATCTCAGAAGGAATTCACTAGTGGAGTGCCCCAAGGATCCTTTTTTTGGGCATTGCTGCTGGGGTATTAATGATACTTGCAAAGGTTTGAATGGTGATATGCAGTTATTTACGGATGATGCAAAGTTGGGAAGAACAATGAGGAGTAGAGCAGGTTTTGGCTTTTGAAGAGGACTTGAATTCACTGGGTAAGTTGGCAAGGTAGGGGTTGCCAGTTCAGCGTTGCGAAGTGTAAGGTTTTAATATTCAGAAAGCAAATATGGGATCCAGAGTTTACAATTGGTGGGATATCTTAGAGGAGGTGGAGGAGATAATGTATCTGGAGGTGATAATGGACATGAACCTAAAATTTAGTGTGAGGACAGCACAACAGATTATGGCAATAATGTGGAGTACACTGACGGGTAGAAGTAAGGAGATTATGGTTCCATTGCATAAGGTTTTGATCAGGCTGCATATGGATTTCTATACTCAGCCTAATCAGTTATCTTCCATAATCATCCTTCTTCTTATTTGCTGCATAGCAGAAGAACTCTTAGGGATTTCCTTTGGTCTGCTTAGCTAATTTAACTCATATTGTAATTTTGCCTTCCTTACCATGCTAATCAGTCTTCTTTCCTGTACTTTGTATTCTTCATAAGCATGCTGATCAGCTTTTTCTTTATATACTTTTGCATTGTTTTCTGTTTTTTGTAGCCCAGCTTAATGAATGCTGCTTAACTGTCATGATTTATCCTCCTGCCCTGTTTATTGCAGTCTGATATTGCTTCCCTCATATCATGCAGTACTGAGTTCCTACCCCCTTGTAGTTTCTTATGTTGTGGCATTGCTCCAAGCTTCATCCTAAGTGTGTGATAACTGCTAGCTCTCTAGCTCCACATATATTCCACATGCTTAATGACTTCTGAGGACAAGACTGCACAGTCTTGGATTGCACAGTCAGAGGCCTGGCTGCCTTGGCCATTGACAACCACCAGAGCCAACACCTTCAAACTCCAGTTCCTCTCCATCACATGCTGTTTCAGGTAATTATCTCTTAGTAGCTATATAAATTCCATTTCCAACCTGCTATATACTTTTTCTTCTTTCTAGTCTTCTTTCAGCATTTTCTTTATATATCTTCTGCATTGTTTTTTGTAATCCAGTTTAATGAATGCTGCTTATAGCTTGATAGTTGAAGACTCCCCCCCCTGTAATAATTATTCCTTATGTTCATCAGCTGTAGTAGCATAATGAGTAATTACAGGGGATTCACCTATTAGGATGCACTCATTTGTAATCTGCTGATACATGCCATCCACATCTTTCTATGCCTAGCTTAGTCTATAGCAGTTTTAGATAATTATCTCTCAGTATCTGCATAGATTCCATTTCCTATCTGTTTTCTCATCCCACCCCACCCCACCCCACATGTATCCTCTCCACCTTCTAATCTATGTCCCCCCCCCTCCTCTTCCATTGTTGAAGTTTCCCCATAATGATACTAAGAATAATACTTGTCCTGCTCATATCTCTAATTTGTGGATCCATGTCATCTACATTTTCATTTGCACTTCCATGCATGTAGCAGCTGTTAACTATTTTATCCTCTTGATTTTAATCTCGCCAGATGGCCTCAAATGCACTGCTTTCCTTAATCCTGCTCAACAGAACTTCTACTCTTGTAGGTTATAAATTTTCTAATATCCTTCCTGAAAATGCATTATCCCATATATCTTCCTCAATCAGCCAATCTCTCTAAAGATTAATTCAGCACATGAATTGTAATATCACTTTGAGTTTGAGGTGTATCCTTTCATCTTTTAATGACTGTCCCATTCAGTTTTGAGACATTCACATACAGACACCACCCAAACCTGATATGCTATTCATCACTGAACCATGACTGTCATCTCTGCAAAATTTCTCACTTCAACTTTTCTCATTACATCTTCCACAATGCCTTTTGCAAGAAGAGTGGGACTTGTACATTTGTCAGATCTGATATCTAAAGGCTATTAGATCTAGAAATCCTTCTAATGATCTGCTTTGGATCAAGATTTCCTTGCCTCACTTTGTTACATACAGTCTGATTACTCTAATAGGGAGATAATCATCTGTGGTGATTTCAATGTCCACAATTCACTTTCCTTTCCCAACTTTACAAACCGTGCTTGGAAAAGAAGCTGAACTGTTTGCCATCAGTAATGACTTAACACAAATCATTCACCAACTCACCAGAATTCCAGATAATCCTAATTTTCCCCCCAACACTCTGTTTTCTTAACCAGCTCTCCCACCGAATACACCATTCATGTTGGTTCTCCTCTTGGAAAGTTTGACCATAACCTCGCTCATGTTTCCTTTTTTACAGATCATCCTGTTTCCAGTGATTCTCAGCCAGCCTCGCATCCTGTGGCACTGCAACGCAGCCAATTGAGATGACCTTATGGACTTCTATACCTCATTTCCATGAACTGATTACTACTTCTGCTCTTCATATCCTAGCACCTACTATGATCTATTAGATCTTAGTAGGTGCTAGGATATGAAGGATATAATGCTAGGTTCACAGAAGCTATTCTCTATAATTCTATTTTTTCGACCACCGACTTTAATTCAATAATAAAATTAGACTGGGATATATTGGCTGAAGATTTTAATAACATATTAAGCCGACTAGTTTTGCCAGCTTGAATGTTGGCTTTGTCTGGGCATACATAAGGTGATAAAAAACAGCTTAGTCAAGAAAGAAACATAAATGAGTACTAAACTTCCAACATCTTTCTCTAAATCCAGAGTAATTCAATAATAAGATGGTACACCTGTTGGCAATTCCTATAGGTAAATATGACCCGTTCTATTGCTTCTGCCTTAGTATCTCCACATTTTGGTTTGCCTCCCATTGACGAGACCTCAATAAAGGTCGAAACCGGTCTTTGTCGTGGCCCTTCCCTTAATGCATTGCAGTATACATGTCCGCAAGGAGATATGCTTTGCATTATGGGAGATACTGAGACAAGGAGTGATGAGAGCTTGATTCACCTTGGTTCCTCCGACATCTTGGATATAGAAAGGCGATCAGGACACCGATGAGCAGTACAAGGCTCAAGCTAGGAAAGTTACCAGCATAGTAAGAAAAGCTAAATCAGATTATGAGAAGACCTTAGCTAAAGAGATCAAGGGTAATCCCAAAGAGTTCTTCCGCTATGTGGCAAGTAAGAGGAAGAATGACTTCGGAAGGATAACCTTAGTGGGTGCTGATGGTATTGAGGTGACAAAATCAGATGTAATAGTCGAGTTACTGAGTGATCACTTTTCAAAAGTCTATCACCCAAGTGAGGATATCTCTATACCTACAGCAATACCTAATGTGAAAATTGAAGCTAAAGAATCAGAGGTATTAAATATATTGCAAAACTTAAATGCAAACACTGCGGTAGACTTAGATGGAATATCAGCTCGGGTGTTGCGTGAATGTGCAAATGAATTGTCAACCCCTCTCACCTGGATATTTAACTTAAGTTTGAACTCTGGTATGGTCCCTAGGGAGTGGAAGTTAGGCAAAGTGGTTCCTTTGCATAAGGGTGGCTCTAAAACTGCGGTATTGAATTACAGACCAATCACCATCTCAGGAGTAGTGGTAAAAGTATTGGAAAAGTTGGTTAAAGACAAAATTCAAGAATGGGTGGATCAGGATATGATACTCTATAGAGGCCAACATGGTTTTGTTAAAGGTAGATCCTGCCTTAGCAATCTATTAACTATTCATAATAGAATAACATCTGAGTTGGACAAAGGAACTGGCTACACAGTGGTACTTCTGGATTTTGCTAAGGCTTTTGACAGGATACCCCATAGAACACTGTTACGCAAATTGGAGCAGATGGGAATGGATATTAAATTGGTGATATGGATAGGAGAATGGCTCAGGGAGAGATACCATAAGGTGGTGTATGGAGGAGCCAAGTCCAGAATGAGGCAGGTGACCAGTGGTGTGCCTCAGGGCTCTGTGCTTGGGCCAATGTTGTTTAATTTGTATATAAATGATATAGGAAACGGCTTAAAGGGAGATATTCAGTTGTTTGCTGATGATGCAAAGTTGTGTAGTGCAATAAAAAATCAAGCTGATGTTGAAAGTTTGCAGGAGGATTTAAATAAGCTGGTAAAATGGGCAAAAGAAAATGGATGTCAGTTCAATGTGGAAAAGTGTAAAGTCATGCATTTTGGGATTAAAAGATTACCAGCTG
Organism: Typopeltis vanoorti; assembly: GCF_054136105.1. NCBI lineage: Eukaryota > Metazoa > Arthropoda > Arachnida > Uropygi > Thelyphonidae > Typopeltis > Typopeltis vanoorti. The sequence continues at coordinate 138,982,113 of NC_143557.1, forward strand.
TGTACTACATCGATGGAAAGGTACTCCAAGAGATTGATGAGGCTAGGGACTTAGGGGTATTGGTAGATAGGGAGATGAAGTTCAGAGGACACATTGCTAAGGTGTCCAAGATTGCACATAGGATTACTTGGTTGTTGAGGAACACACTGACATCCAGAGATAAAGAGGTTATTATTCCCCTTTATAAAGCATTGATACTTCCACATTTGGATTACTGTGCTCAGGTCTGGTCACCTGGATTCCTTGGAGATGAGGAGGCTGTGGAGAGGGTTCAGAGAAGAGTGACCAAGTTGGTGAGTGATATAAAAAAATGCTTCCTACATTGATAGATTGAGAGCTTGTGGATTGCAGAGATTGGTTGATAGGCGAAGAAGAGGGGATATGATAGAAACATTCAAATTACTAAAAGGTTTTTATAGGATTGATGCAGGGGAAATGTTTCAGCTGTGTGAAAGTGATGGAAGAACAAGAGGTCATCTCTGGAAATTAAAGAAGAGTGTGGTTAACAAAGGTGTCAGAACAAGGTTTTTTGCCTGGAGGGTGGTGAATGAGTGGAATTCATTGCCTGACTTAGTTGTGAGCTCTTCGTCTGTAAATGAATTCAAGAAGAGATATGACAGATATTGTTTTGCTAGTTTGGGTCTCCCGCGATGAGTCTACTGACTCCATGGAGATACCCGTAATAATAATAATAATAATAATAATAATAATAGTTGTCCTCCAGAAGGTTAACCTGCAGTACACTCTGGAATCACTGAATGCATTATCATCAGACCACAACCCTATTCTTCTCCAACTGGGTTATCAGAGGGGACTTCCCCCATCGCTTCACACCTTCATACCTTGGGAAAAACTATTCAAAATGCTTCCAAACTACCTTGATCCCGTCCCTCATATTAATTCCAAGGAAGAAATCGAATCGCAGTCAATAAACTTGCTGATCAATGCAGCCATAGCATCTATCTCCTCAAATTCAACTGTTTTTAAGCCTAAACGACTACCTGAAGATATAATATACTTAATTAGGGAAAAAAATAAAGCAAGAAAAAGATACCATAACACCAGTGCACCCCAATACAAAAAATATCTCAACAAAATGAACAGTGCAGTGAGAGATGCACTTAAAGCCCACAGAAACAAACTATGGGAAGACAAATTAGCCTCCATATCACCCAGCAATCAAACCATCTGGAAGATACTGAGAAACATCAAAAACAAATCTCTCCCCCCTCTCAAATCTGATCTGAACATTGTTTACACAGATCCTTTATCAGTTGATGATTCGACCAATTATTACTTATGCGTCCCCGGCCTGAAGTACAAATATGCTCAAACTACAGAGAGTACAAAACAAATGTCTCTGCATGACCTTAAACACACCATGGTATATCAGAAATGTCCAAAACCGGGATTCAAATATCCCCTACATCTACTCTTTCCTGCAATCTTCAGCAGTAAAGTTCTTCTCAGCATCATCTTCACATCCAAATGAACTTGTACAACAAGCAGCAAATTATGACGAAACAGATTTCTCCAAATATAGGAGACCTAAGGTCATCCTAATTCTTAACGAGGATCTATAACTTGCATCCACCTGGGTAGAGCACTTTGCTCATAAACTTTTCCCTACACAGCAACCTTATCAGATAGCAGGGATTATAAAAGCATTTTGCTTTGTCCTTACAGACAGCAATGTCTTGCGTCTTGCACCTTAGTATATCCACGTTTGGGTCTGCCTCCCACTGACGAGACTTCAATAAAGGTCGAAATGGGTCTGGGTAGTGGCCCTTCCCTTAATGCATAGCAGTATACATGTCTGCAAGGAGATGTGCTTTGCATTATGGGAGATACTGAGACAAGGAGTAATGAGAGCTTGATCCACCTTTACTTGGAGTTGCCTGGTGTTGCACTACCTTACTCAGTCCTGAAGATATTTTCAGGCACAAACCTTGTTTGCTTACATTGGGATAAAGGATTAAACTAAATTTATTATAATCTAACTAAGTGAAAAAATATACTTTCAACATCTTTCTCTAAATCCAGAGTAATTCAATAATAAGTTGGTACACCTGTTGGCAACTCCTATAGGTAAATATGACATCTCCTATTACTTCTGTCTTAGTATCTTCACGTTTGGGTCAGCCTCCCATGCTGGATAGGAGAGGCTCTGCTTGGGGTAGGTTTTTGCTTGTTTCTGAGTAGAGCCACCGCTGAGATTATGGCTCTGTCTGGTGGTGGGGCAAGCCTGCCACTGGGTAGAGCAAACACTGAGAAGTTCTTCTTGGTGACGGGGAAGCCTGTCACTGAGTGGAACAAAGCCGAGTTGGGCGATCTTTCGGGATCGTGTAATTTTTAGAGAGGTCTTTACTTAAATAGTCCTCAATAAAGGTCGAAACTGGTAGTGGCCCTTCCCTTAATGTATAGCAGTATACATTTCCACAAGGAGATGTGCTTTGCATTATTTGAGAAACTAAGACAAGGAGTGATGAGAGCTTGGTCAACCTTTACTTAGAGTTGCCTGCTGTTGCACTACCCTACCTCAGTCCTGAAGATATTTTCAGGCGCAAAGTTTGTTTGCTTACACTTGGATAAAGGATTAAACTAAATTTATTATAGTCTAACCAAGTGAAAAACAAACTTCCCACATCTTTCTCTAAATCCGGAGTAATTCAATATTAAGATAGTACACCTGTTGGCAACTCATGTAGGTAAATATGACCTCTCCTATTGCTTCTGTCTTAGTATCTCCACTTTTGGGTCTGCCTCTCATGCTGGATAGGAGATGCTCTGCTTGGGGTAGGTTTTTGCCTGTCTCTGAGTTGAGCCACTGCTGAGATTATGGCTCTGTCTGGTGGTTGGGCGAGTGTTGACTAGTAGCTGCTTATGTTCATAAGCAGCTACTAGTCAACACTATACCGGTCAACTCTAAATTCATTAAACCAGTTCTTCATCCTCTACCTTTGTTTCCCTAAACCTCTGTTCTCTGGAACATTCTTCATGCTGTTTTCTCCAATGAATACAACCTTCAGATCTTCAAGAAATGCATCAACAAATTCCTTTCTTCTTTCTGACTACTACTTTCTTTCATGCAGCACTATATTGTCATAGATCTTGAGATCTCTCATGTGTAGGACTGATATAAAAAAATACTAGAAATGCTCTTCTCTTTGTGCTTAGTGTTGCCTGAATAATTCATTGTACAGGTTATTATTGGGAGAAACATCAGCATAAATGTTGACACTTCATTGTTGATGGGTGACTGTTTGCTTTCGGTCATCCATCAACTACCTAGCCATTCTTTCACAGTCTATATTATTAAATCATTTGAGGCTGTGCCAGTAGCTAATTACGCTGTTTGAACCAATACCTTTATAAATTCGACAAGGTACTTATTTAAACGTGCAGCAACATCTTTAGTCTCTTCTAAAGTACTTCTAACTGCATTGATCTTGCTCTTCTGCTGTGCCTTATTCCTGCCATCAGACACCTGTTTTACTAATCTTTCCTCTCTCCAGTGACACTAACATCTGAGATTAGCTTTGCTTATGCATTCCTGAATGCTAAGTGTTAAGTTTTTCATAATATCTTCATTTTTCAATGATTCTGCTATTAATGCCATCTATGTACTCTCCTAATTCTGAAAACAAACCAATGATATTGGTGATTTCATTCTTTGCAAGATGCAAACAATTATTAGCAAACATTCATCCAAAACAAGGATTGTGTCAGTGGAGTAATGTTTTTTTTTTTTTTAGAATGATGTTAAATATTATCACTTATTATATGGAATATGTCTAAGTTCATTCAGAGACAAAATTTAGAGAGAACGCAATGAAATAAGATATCTCTGAAACAAATTGGTTCCTTTATCAAGAGTCTAGAAAGAGTGAAAATGTTTGTCATAGTGCTTGACAGGTATAAACACCACCAGAGGATCAGAATATATATTATTAAGTTGTTAATATTTTGCTGGATTTCTGACCATCATTTTCAGAGCACTCATCCAGGTAGTTTTAAAAGCAATTCAAATTGTAACTGATAAAGGAACTCCATCTCCCATATCTTAATTTTTTTAGTGGTGAATGAGTGGAATTAATTTGCTAGAGATGGTTGTGAGTGCTCCAACAGTTAATAGGTTTAAGGAGATAGATGATAGGTATTGTGTTGATGGACAGAGTGGGTCTCCTATGAATGGTGTTTTGACTCCATGGAGTATCCATATAAATAATAATGATAATAATAAAATAATTTTTCTCAGAATTTGAATATCAGTGGTCTGTAGCCTGATCAAACTACTTATTTCTATCCCAGCTCTCAGATCCATACCTTAAAATTGGTTTGAATACTGTCTAGTATATAGCTTGTTTAGTGTTATGACTAATTTCTCTCTTACTCCATATAAATTTATTCAATTGATCCCCTCCCATCATGCCTTTCTTGTTTGCAAAAAAAACAGTGCCTAAATAGCAGAAATGTGTTACTTGTTCTATAGGTTTTCAGTTCTGATATTTTCAGTATTTGTGCCTATTTTAATCATCTTTATTTTTTTATTGCTGATTTTCATATCACATTTGTTACAGCCTTTATTCAGTTTGGTTAAGAAATTCTGAAAACTTTTACTCGATTTATTTAAGAGTAAAACACCATCTGCTTAAAGTAAAGAGTTTAGATTAATCTCCAATTTTGTATCAGGTTTATTATTATTATCATTAGAGACCTCTGCTCTGGGGGGGGGGGGGGCTTATTGAGGAAGATCATAAATTAGTTGCACCAGCTAGTCACACCTTCTCTTAAACTCATCACACTAAATCCTTACCACTTCAAGAGATAAACAATTTCACTCACTCACTACTATATGAGAGAAAAATTTCTCTCACATCCCTTTCTTGGTCACACTTGGCCAACTTCCATGGATGCACCTTTGTCCTCTTCCCAACTTTCAGCATAGTGAAATATTCCATCAACCAGTATTCCACACCATCCTTTCAGAAGTTTATAGGCCTCTATTATCATCAGCCCCACCCCACTTCTTTTGCTTACCAGTGCCTGCAGTCCATACATTCTCAACTTATCCTCAAAATCCCAATATCAATTTTGCAACTCTTCTTTGCCCTCTCTACTGTGTGTGTGCATATTTGGTCTCCTGGATTCCAAGGAGATGAAGGCATGGTTGTATCATGGCCTTATAAAGTAGCAAAATGACTTCCTTATCCATACACATGGATTTTCATTTCAGCATCACAATTATCCTCTGCTAATTGCAATGCTGAAATGAAGTTAAAATTCAAAGACTGCAAAGAAAAAATTGGCAATTTTTTGCAATGGAATCTTTGAACTTCAGTTTCCTGTCCATCATAATTCCAAGATTTCCAGTCTCATCAGTTTCTCCAAGCATAATACCACCAATATCATATGCTGTTGGAAATCTCACCTCACAAAAGTTCATATCTATAAACGTTTTTTGCAATGTCAGTAAGTATAAACTTACTGACATTGCATTGACAGCAGCATTTTTTTTTTGTTTGAAGTTTTTCACTTGGTTAGAGATTGTAAATTAAAGATGTCAAGAAATTATATTGTTGGTTTAATCCTTTATTCAAGTGTAAGCAAACAAAGTTTGCACCTGAAGTAGCTTCACAACTGGGCTACTTATATGTAGAGGCTAATGACTTCACATCAGTTGTTATTAGTATTATTATTATTATTATTATTTATTTATTTATTTTTCTGACCCCTATTGGAGTCACAAGACTGTAGGAGGTGAACACTAGCCCACACAGTCTATCATACCACTCCTTAAACTCATCTATGGTCTCCACATTTACCACCCTCTCAGGCAGTGCATTCCATTCTCCTACCACTCTCCATGCAAAAAACTTACTTCTTACCCTTTTACTCAACACCTTCTTTTCCAATTTCTAGAGATGCCCCCCCCCCCCCTTGTATTTGCTCCTTTCCCTCATTTTACCATATGAAAAATCTCCTCAGTGTTAATACAATAATAACGCTTCAACAGCTTAAATGTCTTGATCATATCCCCCCCCTTGATTTCTATTATTATTATTATTATTATTATTATTATTATTATATATATATATTAGTTAGTATATTATTTCATAATAATTTATTTACTTTTTTATTGTTTATTTATTATTTTGTTTATGTAGTTATTAGTTATTTATAATGTATATTTATTATATTAATGAGTATCCCATGATGCCAAGCATGACTGGACTAGAAGAAGATATTGTGAAATGTTGTAAAGCATGCAAACAGAGATGGACTGGCCATATTAATAGATTGATAGACAAAAAATGGACAGTAAGCACTGAATGGATACCAAGAGAAGGAAAGGTAATCAAAGAACAAGATGGTGGAATGATTTACAAAGGTTTGTAGATCATTCTTCCACATGAGATAGTGGACAGTGGCTAAAGACAGACAGAACCAGAAAGTTAAGAGGGAAGTCTATATCGAACAGTGGATGGAAAGAGCATAAAGATGAAAAATGCTATGCATTATGGGAACGGCCACTTCCCAGTGAAGTCTCATTGGTGGAAAGCCAGACCCAGAAGAGATACCAGGGTTGTAAAAGTCATATATTTTAAATTTAATTTTAACTTCAATTTTTAGCATTAACATTTATCTGCAGTTCCAAACTCTTCAAATCATTTTACAAGTGTTGCATATCGTTAGCATCCTTGGTTGCCCTGCCTATCCTCGCTTTATTAACAAATAGTTAAACATCTTCTGTCAGGTCTTTCTCAATAATCATTAATGTATAAACTGAACAATAATGGTCCAATGTCTGATCCCTGGGATATACCTTAATGGTAAATTCACAGCCGCTCTATACCACTTTTTGATTCCCGTCTGTCAGCCATTCACTTATCCAAGTCAGAAGTTTTCCAATCCTATATCCTTCAATTTATGCAACAGCCCTTCATGTCAAATGCCTTAGCAATACCCAACAGTAATCATTGCATACCATTCCCCTTATCCAACTCAGCCACAGCTTTATTATGAAATATGAGTAAGTTGCTTGGACATGACATCTCTTTAGTAAACCCACGCTTTTCCTTGCAAAGTATAGCTTATGCTTATATCTCAACCCATTTCTGTGTGTAAGATCTTACCATTGTCTCTAAAATCTTCACCACCACCACTCCAGACATAGTGATAGATCAGTAGTTAGGCACATCAGTTTTTGCACTACACTGGGTAATGGGGACTATCATACATTCCTTCCATTCTGTGGCATCTTTCATAAGCTGAGACTCAAATTATACGACCAGATCTAATTCAATTGCATATTCAGTTAGCTAGTGCCAATATCATATCTGCCCCTATTGCCAAATTCTTTTATGCAATAGCTCTAGAACATCCTTCCATGCACCTCTAATGCAGTGTTCCATGTTGCATACACCAGATTGTGATTGATCTTAGCAAAGTGACAGAGTTCATTAATTGAACAATCACGTCTGCTTCTTGACACAGTATACTGCCTGCATTCAGTAAAGTTATTTATTCCTTTACATTGATTCTTTCTTTTATTTGCTGCATAACAGCAAAAAAATTTTGGCTTGCCTTTAGCCTACATATTTAGTTTCTTTGCATACTATGACTTTGCTTTCCATACAATACTCATAAATTTCTGGCTTTCTTATTATCCTCTCTCATCTCCATTCTTATTATTTATTATTTATTCTTATTTTCTTATTATCTGTTATTTTCATGTTATCTTCTTATGTATCTCTTGCTTGACATGTTCACGCTGGGTGGTGTTTTGCTTCATGCTTTACTGTATGTTATGTTCCTTCTGCATTGGGTGGGTACACTTTTGCAAAATTTTCCATACATACATATAGTATTTTATAGAGAACCTTGAAGGGTACGGGTACTCCACTCCACTTTGCTACATACACATCTGCCCTACTACTTAACTACCATCAACACCATCTATTGCCCATTACCACCACCATCAACAATATTTTTTTGCCAGTAAATTCCATGTATCCCCCCGATGGTGTCTTCACCTTGTCGTGGTGGTGGGGCTTGTGTGTCCCAATGACCCTGAGAACAATGCCGGCGGTAGTTATTCTACCAGTAGGGTGTCCCAAGCCGGAATGGTCAAAGGTGAGGGTCCAGACTAAGAGAGACACCCTGGTCCTCCAGGTTGGGGGTTAAGCATGAGGTCGACAACCTCATCTTGTAAAAATCTTACTTGTTAGGAACCAAGCACCAAATAAGCCTCAATATCGGACTGTACAAGATGGAACTTGACCTGTTGCTTGGAATAAAGGATTACGATTTGGAATGTGGAATGTCAGAAGCTTATATAGAGCAGGTGCACTGCAAACTTTAAGTGATGAACTCAAAAAAAAATATAAAATGGATATAGTGGCAATTCAGGAAACTAGATGGATTGATAGTGGTGAACATAAATTAGGAGATTATTTGTTATTATAGGGTGGAAATATCACAGGAAGACATGAACTAGGAACAGGATTTATGATACAAAGAAGGCTATGGAAGTCACTCCTAAGTTTTGAGGCCATCAATGAAAGACTCAGTGAAATAAGACTGCTAACAAAAAAGTTCAAAATAACCTTAATTATTATTATTATTATTATTATTCAGGCCTCCATGGAGTCAAAAGACTCATCGTGGGAGGTCCCTCCTAGGAAACACAAAGTTTATCATACCACTCCTTAAATGCATTGACCGTTCTCGCTCATACCACTCCATCAGGCAATGCATTCCATGGTTCAACCACCCTCCATGCAAAGAAAGCACTCCTCACTCTCTTTCTCACAGTTTCCTTTCATAACTTCCAAGGATGGCCCCTTGTCATGACTACTTCCCGCTGTTCAACCAAGCGAAAGAATTCCCCAGTGTCAACCCTGTAACCACCTCTCAACAGTTTAAAAGTCTCAATCATATCACCCCTCCTTCTTCTATCCACCAAACTCTGTAGTCCACACTCCCTCAGCCGATCCTCATAACTAACATTGTACAGTCCTGACACCATCTTTGTTATCTGCCTTTGTACCCTTTCCACAGTTAATTTATCCCCTTCAAATCCTGGGGTCCAGATCTGAGAACAATAGTCTAAGTGTGGTGTGATCAGAGTCTTATACAACGGAATGATAACCGTTTTATCTCTGCAGGTCAGCGTTCTTCTCATTATTGCAGCAATCCTTTGCATTACCTTCACTACCTTTGCAATATGTCCCCTAAATTTCAGGTTTCTATCAATCATCAAACCCAGATCTCTTGTCTCTCCTACTTCCTGCAGTTTATTATTATTATGTGTCCCAAACCTCAAGACCTTACATTTTGCTGCATTAAACTGATATCCTCATTCATTTGCTTATTGATTGGGCAAATGAATTAGTGCATGTGCATTAATTAATGCACATGCACCCACAGAGGAAACTGATCAGGATACCAAGGATGAATTCTATGATACTCTGGAAGGAATAATTGTTGAAATACCAAATAATGACATTATTATACTTTTAGGAGACCTTAATGCAAAAATAGGAAGAGAAGAAATCTATAGACAAAAAATCAGAAATAATAAACACACGAAATTTCAGATGATAATGGGATAAGGTTAATAAATTTAGCAATATCCAAGAATCTGATAATAAGTAGCACAACATTTATAAGAAAAGACATCCATAAGCAACATGGACATCACCTGATGGATTAACCCACAACCAATTTGATCATATTTTAATAGAAAAATGATTTAGAAGCAATATTCAAACTGTCAGAAGCTATAGAGGTGCTGATTGTGATTCAGATCATTATTTGATAGGATCAGTAATGAAAGTTAAACATAACAAAAATTATTTAAATAAAAATAAAAAAAACATCCTAAACTTAATATTGATAATCTGAAAAACAATAAAATAAGAGCAAACTACTCTAGTGAAATAAAAGCAGAGCTTAATAATATTGAAGAAACTGAAAATATTGATACTCTATGGAATGAAATTAAGTGTTTTATTATTATTATTATTATTATTATTATTATTATTATTATTATTCAGGCCTCCATTGAGTCAAAAGACTCATTGTGGGAGGTCCTTTTTAAGAAACACAAGTCTATCAAGACTCATCGAGGGAGGTCCCTCCTAGGAAACACAAAGTCTATCACACCACTCCTTAAATGCATTGACCATTCTCGCTCTCACCACTCTTATCAAGCAATGCATTCCATGGTTCAACTACCCTCCATGCAAAGAAACCACTCCTCACCTTCTTTCTCACAGTTTGTGAGGAGTGGTTTCTTTGCATGGAGGGTGGAATGAATTGCCTGATAGAGTGGTGAGAGCGAGAATGGTCAATGCATTTAAAGAGTGGTATGACAGACTTTGTGTTTCCTAGGAGGGACCTCCCTCGATGAGTCTTGATAGACTTGTGTTTCTTAGAAAGGACCTCTCACAATGAGTCTTTTGACTCCATGGAAGCCTGAATAATAATAATAATAATAATAAAACACTTAATTTCATTCCATAGAGTATCAATATTTTCAGTTTCTTCAATATTATTAAGCTCTGCTTTTATTTCACTAGAGTAGTTTTGATCTTATGTTATTGTTTTTCAGATTATCTATATTGAGTTTAGGATGTTTTTTTTTTTTTTATTGAAATAGTACCCTCTTTCTCACATTTCCTTTTGTAACTTCCAGGGATGGCCCCCTTGTCATGAATCCTTCCCACTGTTCAACCAAGCAAAAGAACTCCCCCATATCCCCCAAAAGAACTCCCCCATATCCATTTGAATATTGAACTCCCCCTTCTCCATACCCTAATGATATAGGAAACGGCTTAAAGGGAGATATTCAGTTGTTTGCTGATGATGCAAAGTTGTGTAGTGCAATAAAAAATCAAGCTGATGTTGAAAGTTTGCAGGAGGATTTAAATAAGCTGGTAAAATGGGCAAAAGAAAATGGATGTCAGTTCAATGTGGAAAAGTGTAAAGTCTTGCATTTTGGGATTAAAAGATTACCAGCTGTGTACTACATCGATGGAAAGGTACTCCAAGAGATTGATGAGGCTAGGGACTTAGGGGTATTGGTAGATAAGGAGATGAAGTTCAGAGGACACATTGCTAAGGTGTCCAAGATTGCACATAGGATTACTTGGTTGTTGAGGAACACACTGACATCCAGAGATAAAGAGGTTATCATTCCCCTTTATAAAGCATTGATACTTCCACATTTGGATTACTGTGCTCAGGTCTGGTCACCTGGATTCCTTGGAGATGAGGAGGCTGTGGAGAGGGTTCAGAGAAGAGTGACCAAGTTGGTGAGTGATATAAAAAATGCTCCCTACATTGATAGATTGAGAGTTTGTGGATTGCAGAGATTGGTTGATAGGCGAAGAAGAGGGGATATGATAGAAACATTCAAATTACTAAAAGGTTTTTATAGGATTGATGCAGGGGAAATGTTTCAGCTGTGTGATAGTGATGGAAGAACAAGAGGTCATCTCTGGAAATTAAAGAAGAGTGTGGTAAACAAAGGTGTCAGAACAAGGTTTTTTGCCTGGAGGGTGGTGAATGAGTGGAATTCATTGCCTGAATTTGTTGTGAGCTCTTCATCTGTAAATGAATTCAAGAAGAGATATGACAGATATTGTTTTGCTAGTTTGGGTCTCCCGCGATGAGTCTACTGACTCCATGGAGATACCCGTAATAATAATAATAATAATAATAATAAACAGAGCATCTAAAAAAGTTTTAGGATTCCAAAATACTTCATACCATAATAAATGGTTTAATAACAGAATGCAAAGAAGCAATGGAAATTAAGAAAGAAGCTACGCTTAAATGGTTTCAGAACTAACATCACAACAATAACTATCAAAACTATTGATCTGCTTACAGAGAATCAAACAAAATTATTAGGCAGGAAAAAAGACGATATCTAAAAGAATTAATTGATAAAACTGATAAAGAGAATAGATATAAAAATGCAAGGAACTTTTTTCAAGGTATAAATAAACTAAAGACAGGCTATCAGTCAAGAACTGCAATAATTAATTATAATAAAGGACAGATTATTGCAAATGACCAACAGATGGCTGAAAGTTGGAGGGAATAATTCAAACATCTGCTAAACTGCCAAAATCCCAAAGCAACATTCTTAGCCAGAATTTACTCTACTTGTGAACCAGAAGTCAAAGGTCCATCATTTAGTGAAGTAGAAGCAAGCATTAAAACTCTTAAAAATAATAAAGCTGCAGGATTTGATAAAATCACATCTGAACAAATTAAATATGGAGGAAAAGAATTAGCTAACAGACTGTTCACACAAATTAAACTCATATGGAAAAATGAAAAACTGCCAGAAGACTGGAAAGAATCGATAATAATCCTCATCCACAAAAAAGGTGATAAAAGGAAATGTGAAAACTATAGATGGCATCTCACTTTTAAATGCTAGTTAAAAAATCCTGTCTGATATTATCCTGAAAAGAATTATATCATATGCAAAGGAGATTCTTGGAGAATATCAGGCAGGATTCAGAAGAAATTGATCAACCATTGATCACCTTTTTACCTTGAGACAAATTCTAGAGAAAAAATGGGAATACAATAAAGAAAGTCATAATCTCTTCATTGACTTCCAAAAAGTATATGATAGTATACATTGGGAAAGTCTATGGAATATCTTAAAGGAATTTGGGATACCAGAAAAACTAATCAGATTGATCAAAATGTGTGTACAGGAAAGTCAATGTAGAGTCCTTGCTAACAACATATTGTCAGAGCCATTCAGTGTCTCCACAGGTTTAAAACAAGGAGGTGCAATATCACCTATACTATTCAACATAGCCTTAGAAAAAGTAATTCGAGAAACAACGAAAAGTACTGCATCATACTCTGCATCATTCCTGGAGTATGCAGACAATATTGATATTATAGCAGAAAGTGCAGATGATATAACTGAAACTTTCATAAACCTTAAAACCTCTTCCGAAAAAATAGGTCTTAATAATAACCAAAATAGAACAGAATATTTAAAAGTATCAAGACATAATGATCTTAATAAGCCATCAACTATTCAATTTGCTGACATGATATTGAAAAACTCAATACAATTTAAATATCTAGGTTCTATAATAACTAAAGATAATAAGATCCAAACAGAAATAAAGATGAGAATCCAAGCAGGTAATAAATCATATTTCTCACTTCAGCACCTCCTCTCATCTAAAAATCTGTCATATGAATCTAAAATAAATACCTACAGAATGCTAATTAGACCAGTTGTATTATATGGTGCAGAGATGGAATATAACAAAAGCTGATGAAGATCAATTACAACTCTTCGAAGACAAAATCTTAAGAAAAATATTTGGTTCGGTGAAAGATCCTGTGACAGATGAATGGAGAAGGCGAATGAATAGAGAACTCTATGAACTTTATAAGAAGCCACTAATAATAAATGAAATCAGAGCTAGTCACATGAGATGGTTAAGTCACCTAGAAAGAATGGAGGATAACAGGCTAGTGAGGAGAACCTTTCTACATCACCCAAATGGAAGACGTCCTAGAGGAAGACCCCACAGAAGATGGATGGATAACATTGAAATGGACATGAAAGAGCTGAAGCTGCAAAACTGGAAGGAGTTGGCTAAAGATAGGAAAAAATGGAGAACTGTGGTGCTTGCAGCTAAGAACCTTAATGGTTCGTGAAGCTCAAGAAGAAGAAGAAGTAAATTGCATGTGTTCTGATGGCCAGTTTGTCTGTATGCATGCAGTATGAAAAACCCGAGTTTCAGGAGAAAAAACCCTGTTACCTCCGTATGAGATTGGCTAACTCACTTTCAATTGAAAATGTCCACATAAAGATTCCTCTCGTCATGATGAGAATTGAACTTAGTGTGTTCGAAATGTAGACATTCACCGGTTGTGATCGATCTCAGCAAAGTGAGAGAGCTCATTAGTTTAACAATCACATCTGCTTTTGACACAAGCATGAATGAATGGTTAGTGAGTGGAGTGCATTGCCTGAGTATTGTAAATGCAGACATATTGAATGTTTAAAGCATGGTTGCATGAGCATTGTGTGCAATGCTGTGTACTTTCCACAAGGAGTCTCTGATTCCATGGAGGTCAGATATTAATAATAATGATAAACTAAAAATTTAAAGACCAAAGATGTACAAAAACTAGTAAAGTATATATTATTATTATTATAATAAATTTAGTTTAATCCTTTATCCAAGTGTAAGCAAACAAAGTTTGCACCTGAACATATCTTCAGGACTGAGAGCTTGGTCCACCTTTGCTGCGAGTTGCCTAAGTGTTGTACCGCCTTACCTCAGTCCTGAAGATATGTTCAGGTGCAAACTTTGTTTGCTTACACTTGGATAAAGACTATAAATTTATATATAGTTTAACCAAGCGCAAAATAAACTTCCAATATAATAAATTTAGTTTAATCCTTTATCCCAGTGAGAGCAAACAAAGTTTGTGCCTGAAAATATCTTCAGGACTGAATATAGTGTTGTACTATCTTACCTTGGTAAGTAGTACAGCACCAGGCAACTCGTAGCAAAGGTGGAGCAAGCTACCAACAATCCTATCCCAGTATCTCCCATAATGCAAAACACATCTCCTTATGGATATGTATACCGTTATGCATTAAGAAACTTGGTCACTAACAAAAGCACTGGCAAATAAATTAACAACAACTCAAAGAAAAATGGAGAGGTTGATGCTAGGCATCACGTTAAACGATAAGAAGCAAAACACTTGGATAAGAAGCCAGACTCGCATCACTGACATCATTCTTCACCACAAGTGACTAAAATGGAAATAGGCCAGACATCTATCCAGAAGAGAAGATGAGCGATGGACCACCATACTAACGAGTACATCTTAAAAGAAGGTGGAGTGATGAATTATCAAATTTTGTTGGGGAAAATTGGTTAACCATTGCCAAGAACAGAGAAAGGTGGAAAGATCTGGAGGAGGCCTTCGTCCAGCAGTGGATAGAAAATGGCTGAAAAGAAGAAGAAGATATTTTGCCATATTTCCAAACTCAGCTAATTTTGTGAACTTCCTTCATTTCACAGGAATTTCACAAAGTAGATATTAATATAAATGAAAGAAACTAGGAACTCGACTATCTCTGTTCCATCCTTCCAAAGAATGCTACAACAAATCACTAGTCAACAAAATTCTACATCAAACTCCTGGATAGCCAGAGATGAACATGAAAGATAAGATTTTAGGAGGAAAGTAATTCTCCCATATATATGGTTGGTCACAGATAAGATTTAAAAATTACAACATCAACAAAATTTAAAGGTTGCTTTCTATCCCCTCAACAAGATTTCCAGTCTCTTCAGGCCTTTGAAACCTCCCCATCGACCACTTAAGAAGCTTGGCATCTACAAGATAAACTGTGCCTGTAGGTTGTGTTATGTTGGACAGGCAAGTGGGTCAGATGAGATGTGCATATCTGAATATTTCAAGGATGTGGAGAATGAAAGAAAGCACAAATCAAGATTCGCAGCACATATAATGGATACCAAACATCGAATAATGTGGCAACAAACCGAGATGATCCACATAGATTAAACTTTCTACTCAAGAACATTCAAAGAGTTAGCTGAAATGATAAAATACCCTGAACACTGCAACTAGAAACAAGGCATGATTTTACATTAAGTCTGGACCTCTCTCTCATTAAATAACCAATGCATGCAAATACCAGTAGTGCACAGAATGCTAACAACCATCAAATGACCACATAATGCATGTAAGTATTCCATTGTTATTCCTGTTTTCAAATAGTTTACTTTGGCTGATACATGTTTGCAACCTAACATGTTTTTTTTTTTTTTTTATTCACTTTTTATCTCCAGATTATGTGAAACATAGAAATTTCACAAAACTAGTTGAGTGCCTTAATAAAAAAAATAAAATAAATAAAACAAAAAAATTTAGCCAATTGTTCCATGTGGAGAAAATACTGGTAACAGAACTGGATTATGTCCTCATGCCACAGAATTTTATGAACTGAAATATAGACCTATCTGTTTATCAGGTGTGTGTGTGTGTACGAAAGAACTATGAAATGGAATTGTTTGATAGTACAACAACTGTATTATCAAAATTCAGAATGGGATTGTTAAGAAGAGGTTGTATTTTAGCATATACAGTATATTGTATATACTGTATATGTATATACAGTATATTGAGATTTAGCAAAGAATTTTTGATAAATTACCATCTGGTTGATATTTAAATTCAGACAGAGAAGATTGGATAATAAATTAGTGAGTGAATGGCTGTCTGATAGCTATATTATTATTATTTGACACCTCCAGGGAGTCCAAAGACTCATCGAGGGAGAGCACCTACTCTACAACTCTGTCTCCACCACACAATCCACCAACTGACTGCACTATGCCAACGGCATCTACCACCACCACTAGTATTTCCACAGATAATCACAAACATCCATGCCCATGGCAGGATTCGAACCTGCAACCTTGTGGCTGGAGAGTGGATATGCCAACCACTCGGACAGCCAGGCTGGCCGAGTGGTTAGCCAATAGGCCAAGTGGCTGGCCAATATCATTGAGTTGCTGGAAGTTGTTGAATCCCTGAAGACAAATGTTGATCAGTAGTGTTTTACATGGATTTTATGTTAGGCCCATTATTTTATTTATATTCTACTAATATTGAGAGATGATGAAATGGGGATATTCAAAGATTTGCAGAGTTATGAGAACTGAAACATAGTTATCAGAGAATAAATCTTTGGGAATATGTGTAATATGTGGAAATATGTGTAAAATTTTGATATTTAGAAAGCCAGTATATGACATTATGTATTTGATTAATGGAGGTATATTAAAGAAGGTGAAAAAGATACGGGACCATTGAGCAGTGGTGGAGAAATAAGAGCCACATTACAAGAATTATGAGGGACAGTGCAATTGTCCTCACAATTCTTGAAGGGGACATTAACAAGAAGAAATAAAGAGGTTCTAGTTCTACTGTGAATGCCTTAATCAGGCTTGTTTTTGGTCACTGTGTTCGGATTTGGTTACCTGATTTTTTGAGGAAATGAAGGAATTTTAGAATAGGTCTAAAAAAGAGTTAGTGTCAGGTTTGAGATGTTAAGTATGAAAACGGATTGAGTTTCCTCAATCTATTCTAATACTGTGATCTTGTGGATAGGAAGAAGGGTGATCTGACTGAAATATATAGGTTGGCATAAGTTTTTTAATATTTCTTCCATGTACGAAAGGTAGAAGAGCCTATAGCAAACAAAAGCCATGTGTGTGGACTTAATTGTACCGAAATAAGAAGAGAGAGAAAAAATACAGAAAGAATTCATAGAGTGGAAGAACAGAGGTGGTGGATAATAAGAGACTATCCTTCTTGGAAATTGTATATAAGGAGAATGTGAGCACCAGTTTTTCCAGGCTTCTTGTTTGAAGACTGGATTGCTTGAGATGGTGGTGACTGCACAAACAGTAAACAATTTTTAAGGTATGGTTTGAAGAAGATTGTATTAGATAGTGATGAGATTCTTCAGTGAATCTTTTTGAGTTCTTGAAAGTCTGATAATAATAATAATAATATAAAAACATTTAACATAATCTCCTCTAAACAGTTCATATCAGCCTGCAGTGATTGCTTAATTTATATTGTGGCAGTTCTAATATATTTTTTATCATATAAAATGTTGCCTTTTTTTTTTTTCTTTTCTAGTTGAATAACATTGCTGGAATGATCTGCATCATGGCTTCCAGTTGCACCTACTGCTCTAATAATAATTGGTATAATTTTGTGGGCTCTACAGGACTTACTGTCACTTTATTGCTTCTTATCTTTTACTTCTTCCATATCATTGAGAAGCTACGTTTTTTCCCATGGCTTGGAATAGTAGGTATCTGTTCTGCTTAATTGTTATGTAATTGATAAAATTTTGTATTAGCTGTTTAAATTACTATACTCTTTTTCAGGTTATCTTGGAAGTAGTGGAATAAGCTACAGCTTTTCTTACCATTCGTACTATAGGCTTACACTTCATAAAATAGTTCCTTAAATTTTTTATGTTATCATATCGTGGTATACTTTGTATATAATTATTTTACTACTTCCTTTCTTGCTGATGCTAGAATATGTTTCATACCATTAAATTGTTACAGGGAACTTATTTTTGCAAAATGCAGTTATCTATCACTTGGTCTCTGCCGACTTTACCCTAAACAAGGTGGAGATGACTGGTGGTGTTGACTCTTGTATTCCCACTCACGTAGTCCTAAATTAGTAACGCATCCTAAAGGCAAACCTCTGAAAGGCGCATCATACTAAATGTTTACGCTGGTTTACAGACGAGAAATCTTGATGAAACAGTGGGCAATATCGTGAAGCAAACAACACAACTGTGTACACTGAGGAACAAGAGGTCTAGCTCCATAGGACTATGCACATGCTCTGTGAAATACGATGACTTTATGCTGTAAGCAATTCGTCAGAAAGTGCACGATTTCTTCCGAAAGAATGAAATTCCTATGATATATAAGGTAATGACTGCTGTAACAATGATGAAGATCTCCCTCACATTTCATTAACAACAACTTACCAGTTGTTAAAGCACTTTGGTTTTGTTTACTCCACAAGAAGGAAATCATCAGCATTGCTTGAAAGGGAAGATATAATTTTATGGTATCACCAGTATTTGTGTTCTATCAGGAAATATCGTCACGAGGGACAAAAAATTTATTATATAGACAAAACCTGGGTGAATGCTAGTCACACCTGCACTAAAGTTCCCCAGGACACGACAGTAAAAAGTGCTCCTCAAGCATTTTTGTTAGGCTTAACAACAGGCCTGAAACCACCGAGTGGAAAGGGGTCTCGTATAATCATAACACATGCTGGCAGCAAAGACAGATTTGTACCAGAGGCCCTTGAAATTTTATGAGTGCAGAAATCACAAAGCGGTTATCATAAGGAAATGGATGGAAAGCACTATGAACATTGGTTCATTAACATTTTTTTGCCAAACATTGAGCCTAACAGTTATTGTAATGGACAATGTGCCTTACCATTCTGTCCAACTGGAAAATGTGCCATCTCAGGCTACACACAAAAGGACATTCAGAAGTGGCTGAAGGTAAAAGGAATCAGTTTTACTTCTGATATGGTAAAAACAGAATTATTGATCTTGGTGTCAAATGTCAAGAGTCAGTTTCAAAAATATCGCATTGACAGTATTGGCGAACAGAAAGGACACATAGTTCTTCATCTTCCACCATACCATTGTGAACTGAACCCCATAGAACTCATTGGGGCACAAATTAAAGGGCATGTTGCAACTAAAATTACAGCTTTCAAAATTTTAGATGTTGAAAAACTGGTCATGGAAGGATTTCAAAAAATTACTGAGTACATATGGAAAAGTTGCATAACCCATATTATTGAAGAAAAATTCTCAGCCCCTTGATGGAATGATAGATGAGGTTGTGGAAAATGTGTGTTTCACGGTAGATGACAGCTCTGAATCTTTATTAGTGAAGATGCACAATCTGATGATACTACCCACAGCCTGAGTGGTGTTGAGGAGCTTCCTAAACACCACTAATTAAATTAAATTTAAATTAATGGAGGGATAAGAATGTTTATGTACGTATTATTGTAATAAATGTCATGTTCGAAAATGTGCATTGTGATGAGTGAAGTTCATTTCATAACGTAAACCACCGCTTATCTTAACATAATTTATAATAAATTATATGACATCTACTTTGTTACAGCCTATCAGTTAATTCCAGAAAATCCAAAGGCACACAGTAGTATAGAGTCATCTTGGCCGTGCAATTTCATATTAGCATTCATAATGTAATGTTATACATAGAATGGCGTGATTCAAGCAGTGATGACTTTTAGGGGATTTTCTACTCATGTGCTTAGTTACAAATGCGATGCGCTTCACTGTTGCCATAATAACAGCGAACTAATATTCCTGCTACCTTCGGAAGTGATATGGCCTGCAGTATATTTCTTTACTTCTAACGTAACCTGAAAAAGATGTTGAAAGTTTATTTTTCACTTGGTTAGACTATAATAAAGTTAGTTTAATCCTTTATCCAAGTGTGAGCAAACAAAGTTTGCACCTGAAAGTATCTTCAGGACTGGGGTAAAGTAGTACAACACCGGGCAACTTGTTGCAAAGGTGGAGCAAGCTAACATTGCTTCTATCTCAGTATCTCCCATAATGCAAAACACATCTCCTTGCGGATATGTATAATATTATGCATTAAGGGAAGAGCCACTACCCAGACTAGTTTCGACCTTATGAATAAGTGAAATGGGCCCTAAAAATAAGACGATCTCGAGAGATCGCCCAACTCTGCGTTGTTCCACTTGATGACAGACTCACCCCATCACCGAGAAGAACTTCTGAGCATTGGCTCTACCCAGTGGCAGGCTCACCCCACCACCAAGCAGAGCCATAATCTCAGCGGTGGTTCCACTCAGATACATGCAAAAACCTGTTCCCAAGCAGAGCCTATGAGAACCCAAGTCTCACCCGCACCGGTTTCGACCTTTATTGAGGTCTCTTCAGTGGGAGCCAGGCCCAAGTGGAGATACCAGGTAGAAGCATTAGCAAGGTCATCTCTACCTATAGGAGTTGCCAAATGGTGTGCCACCTTTTTATTAAATTACTCTGGATTTAGAGAAAGATGTTGAAAGTTTATTTTTCACTTGGTTAGACTATAATAAATTTAATTTAATCCTTTATCCAAGTGTGAGCAAACAAAGTTTGCGCCTGAAAGTATCTTCAGGACTGGGGTAAGATAGTACAGGTCGAAACTAGTATAGGTAGTGGCCCTTCCCTTAATGCATAACATGATACATATCCGCAAAGAGATGTGTTTTGCATTATGGGAGATACTGAGATAGGAGTGATGTTAGCTTGCTCCACCTTTGCAACGAGTTGCCCAGTGTTGTACTACCTTACCCCAGTCCTGAAGACTTTCAGGAGCAAACTTTGTTTGCTCACACTTTGATAAAGGATTAAACTAAATTTATTATAACCTGAAAAAGAGGATAGTTAATTTTTTATTATTATTATTAAACAAGACCTCATGGAATCAAAGACCCATCTAGGAGGTCCTTTTATCTCACACACATCTCATCATACCACGTCTTAAACACATTCAAACTCCTTGCAGACACCACACTCTCAGGCAAGGCAAGGCATTCCAATCACTCACAACTCTGCACGAAAAAAACCTGCCTCTCACTCCCCTACTCACACCTTCTTTATACAGTTTCCAGGGATGACCTCTGGTTCTCTTCTGATCTCCCACTATTCTCTGTAGAACTTCTCCACCATTGATCCTATAACAACCCCTTACCAACTTGTAGGTCTCTATCATATCTCCCCTCTTCCTTCTCTCCACTAGACTCTGCAAATTACATCTTTTCAATCTTTCCTCATACTCGACATTCCAGAGGTCAGAAACTACCTTAGTCAGTCACCTTTGGACCCTTTCCAACATCTCTTCATCCTTCTGAAAACCAGGTGACCAAATCTGGGCACAATAGTCCATGTGTGGCCTAATCAAAGCCTTATACAATGGAACAAGAATCTCCCTACTTCTACACGTCAGTGTCCTCTGCATCATTCCCAGAAGTCTTTGTGTTGTCTTCACAATTTTGGCGATGTGTCCCCTAAATTTTAGATCCTTATCCACTATCACCCCCAGATCTCTTATTTCCTCTACTTCTAACAATATATTCTCACCAAGCATAAATTCTGCATCCCATCTTTGTTTTCCAAATTTTAAAACCTTACATTTTGTAACATTGACCTCACATCCCCATTTGCTTGCCCAATCACTCAATTTATTCAAGTCTTCTTGCAAGGCTACAACATTTTCACTACTCTTTATGGTTCGTCCCAACTTTGCATCATCTGCAATCAACTGAATATCTCCATCCAAATCTTCGCCAATATCATTAATATACAAGTTAAATAGTAATGGCACTAAAACAGATCCCTGAGGCACTCCACTAGTGACTTTCCTTTTCCTGGATATTGCACCCCCATACACAACTTGTTGATACCTATCAGATAGCCAGTCTCCAATCCAATGCACTAATCTAATATCCAACCCCATCTGCTCAAGTTTGACTGTCAACTTATCATGAGGTACTCTATCAAAAGCTTTTGCGAAATCCAAGTATATTACTGTGTATCCTTCTCCTCTGTCCAAGGAAGCAGTCACTTTATTGTAATAAGTAAGTAGATTACTAAAACACGACCTCCCTTTAGCAAATCCATGCTGTCCATCAAAGATTATACCATTGTTGTCAACCCAACTCTGGATCCTAGTTCTCACAAGCTTCTCCAACAACTTAACCACAACACCTGACACACAGATAGGCCTATAGTTTGATGCTTGAGTTCGATCACCTCCTTTATGAAATGGCACAATCTTGCCCTCCTTCCACTCTTTAGGGACTTGACCGAGTGCAAGACTCGTATTAAAAAAATATGTCAAGGCAGATGTCAACTCCCTGGCACATTCTTTCAGAATACGCGGTGATATATTATCAAGTCCCACAGCCTTATTTACATCTAGTTTACTCAACTCCCCAAACACCTCTTGCTCACTTACAGTCAGTCTCTCCTCCCCATCATCAACTGCTCTTAATCTCTCCATGAAGTCACATTCACAAGATTGAAAGATCTTTATGAACTGCTCATTAAGTATCTCCACCACACATTCTGCAACAGCTGTCTTTATACCATTTCCTCCAATCAATGTCATCCTTCCATAATCATTCTTTCTTTTGCTGGCTACATATCGAAAGAACTCCCTAGGATTCTTTTTAGCTTCATTAGCTAACTGCTGTTCATACCTCTCTTTAGCTACTCTCACCAACCAAGTCACCCTCCTTGCCTGGTCTTTGTAGACCTCATGAAATTGGTTACTTCCACTTCTCTTATGCTGCCTCCACAATGCCCTTTTTCTCTGTATTGCATGCTTAATCTCTTTATTCATCCATCTCACACCTACCTTATTTAACCTTCTCACCCATGGTATACATTTAGACATTGCTTCTACTAAATATTTTTTGAAAATCCCCCAAGCTGCATTGATCTCTTTTCCAGCTAACTCCTCATTCCATGCTACACCTGCAAGCTGTCTCCTGAGCTCTTCATAATCACCCCCCTTGTAGTTCCACATATACCCTTTTTTCACACGGGTCCTTGCACTGCTGACAACCACCCAAGTAATCACCTCATGGTCACTTTCACCAATTGGTGGATGATTTGATACCTCATTGATAATTACATCCTCTGATGAGATGACCAAATCCAAGACCCTTAATCCTCTTGTGCCCTTTGTTACATACTGTCTGAGGTAGTTATCCCTCAAAAACTCAAGAAACTCGTTTTCTTTACTTCTAGTTGCTATCTCTTCATTCCAGTCTATATTGCTATAATTAAAATCACCCATAATGATCACCCTTTTCTTATTTGCTTGGCTTATTTGACTATACATTTCACTATCACCACCATCCACATTACCAGGTCTATAACAACATCCCACCAAGTATTTGATTCTATTCACCTCTATCTCACACCATACTGCCTCAAAACCACTGGCCCCATTTCCCTCTTGCATCTCTACCTTGTATGGACATAACTCTTTCTCTATCATCAATAGCACTCCCCCTCCCTTTTTACCCCTTCTATCCTCACGAAACACATCATACCTTTCCATCTCTATTCCTGTCAGGATGTCATCCTCATCTAACCATGTCTCACTTATTCTGACAATCTCTGGGTGCACAGATGCAATTAGTGCAACCATTTCATCCGCCTTGTTTCTTATACTTCTGGCATTGGTATACAAACACAACAACTCATTTCTGGATCTACAGCTAGTTCCACTGATACCACTCACTCGATGTGATCTCTCCATGCTGGACTGGGGCCATTTCCCTTTCTGCTTCTTCATTTTTGAACCCTTTGCAATTCCATCTGTTTCCTTTTGATCCCTGATCATCCCATTACTTTCCTGCCTACACATACTCTCACCTCCTCTTGGAGCATCCACCTTTCTCACGCTGTGTATCCCTGTCCACCCTGAGCCTCGCCGTTTCCCTGCTCCTCTTGCACACCCATTCTCTCATTTTCTATACTCATACCACTCACTTCCCCATTCATTTCCACTTCTTCATTCTCTACTGTCTTTTATGTACAACTGCTGACAGATAATGATTTCTAATCATGTAGCATTGTTTAAATTACTTAAATATCACTTTTATTGATACTTTGAAATTTGATAACTCAAAATTTATGCAGAGTTCTCTAATCTTTGATTATATTCATGCAAATACACTGTAGTTGAATATTCTATTGCATTCATATTTTGTTATTAATGAAGTATTTTCTTGCATCCATTTTCCAGAACTCTGGAATGCTATTTTTAAGATATAATGAGGCCTAAAACAAAGACAGAAAAAGTATTTTTTGTTCTTCCCTAGTTTTCTTTTTTTCTTTCTTTTTTTTTTTTTGTTACTCACATTTACATAGAGTGGTTTTCCTATCTTACTTACTTTTTATAAATTCCTTAAAAACTTTGTCAATTCCTATTGTTCTAATATAAATTTCTTATTGATTACAAATCTTTTCCAAAAATATATTATTATTATTATTATTATATCACACCTCCAGGGAGTCCAAAGACTCATCGAGGGAGGGCATCAACTCTTCATCTCACTACTCACCAACTTTCATCATCTAACATCAATGCCATCTACTGTCGACTTCCACCACTACTACTTTCACAGACAATCACAAACATCCATGCCCACGACAGGATTCGAACCCGCAGCCTTTTAGCTGGAGAGCAGATACGCTAACCACTCGGCCACTAGCAGGCCAGTTCTAAAAATTTAAACAATTCTGTGTGATATTATTAAAAACATTCTCATAGTCACCCATTTCAGTAGTATTCTCACATAATGTTTAAATCATAAAAATAGCATTTCCTGTTCCTTGATCTTTCACAAAAAACACAATGAGTGACAGAAAGTGAGAGAATGTTGAGAGTTTATTTTTCACTTGGTTTGACTATAATAAGTTTAGTTTAATCCTTTATCCAAGTGTGAGCAAACAAAGTTTGCACCTGAAACTATCTTCAGGACTGAGCTAAGGTGGTGCAACACCAAGGCAACTCATATCCGCACATAAGGAGATGTGCTTTGCATTATGGGAGATACTGAGATAGGAGTGATGATACTTTCTCCACCTTTGCCACGAGTTGCCTTGGTGTTGCACCACCTTAGCTCAGTCCTGAAGATACTTTCAGGTGCAAACTTTGTTTGCTCACACTCGGTTAAAGGAGTAAACTAAACTTATTATAGTCTAACCAAGTGAAAAATAAACTCTCAACATCTTTCTCTGAATCCAGAGTAATTTAATAATAAGGTTGTACCTTTTGGCAACTCCTATAGGTGGGGATGATCTCTCATTGCTTCTGCCTTGGTGTCTCTACTACTGGGCCTGGCTCCCACTGACGAAATCTCACTAAAGGTTGAAACCGGTGCAGGTTAGGCTTGAGTTCTAAGAGGCTCTGCTTGGGAACAGGTTTTTGCCTGTCTCTGAATCGGGCCACCACTGAGATTATGGCTCTGCTTGGTGGTGGGGGTGAGCCTGCCACTGGGTAGTGCCAATGCTGAGAAGTTCTTCTCGGTGACGAAGTGAGCCTGTCATTGAGTGGAACAACGCGGAGTTGGGTGATCTCTTGAGATCGTCTTATTTTTAGAGCCCATTTCACTTATTCATAAGGTTGAAACCGGTGTGGGTTAGGCTAGGGTTTTGAGAGGCTCTGCTTGGGGATAGGCTTTTGCGTGTCTCTGAGTTAGGCCACTGCTGAGATTATGGCTCTGCTTGGTGGTGGGGGTGAGCCTGACACTGGGTAGAGTATATGCTGAGAAGTTCTTCTTGGTGATAGGGTGAACCTGTCACTGAGTGGAACAACACTGAGTTGGGCGATTTTTTGGGATCGTCTTATTTTAAGAGCCAGCTTCACCAATACAAAAAGGTTGAAACTGGTCTGGGTAGTGGCCCTTGCCTTAATGCATAGCATTACACATGTCTGCAAGGAGATGTGTTTTGCATTATGGAAGATACTGAGATAGGAGTGCCTTAATGCATAGCATTACACATGTCTGCAAGGAGATGTGTTTTGCATTATGGAAGATACTGAGATAGGAGTGATGACAGCTTTCTCCATCTTTGCCACGAGTTGCCATGATATTGCACCACCTTAGCTCAGTCCTGAAGATACTTTCAGGTGCAAACTTTGTTTGCTCACACTTGGATAAAGGATTAAACTAAACTTATTATAAAGTGAGAGAATGAGCTGCAATAATTCTACCACTTGCCTTTGTCAACAATATTCACAAAACCACTGTTATATCATCATCAAATTGCTGATACGTAGCTTCAAGAAGTGAACCAGATACTATAATGGCACGATATCTAAAGTTTACATTATTGAGGTGGTAGTGTGACCAAGCGGTCTAAGTGCTTGGGGAATTGTGAAGGAATATTTGTGAGCAGCAATAGTAAGCTGTATTCCACAAGTGAAGAAGAGAAAACAATTTGGAGTAAAGTGAATGACAAACAATATCAGGAACTGCATGTGAAAAAGATGCTATGGAAGAGATATAAGGAGACAGATGAAGAGCAGTTGCATGAAGAATATAAGACACGGGCCAGGAAAGTGACTAGTATGGTAAGGAAGGTGAAACGGAATATGAGAAGAGATTAGCCCTATGATCCACCTAGGGAATTTTTTAGCTATGTGGCCAGTAGGAGGAGAAATGACTGTGGAAGAATGACATTGTGGGATAAAAATGGGAATAGAGTGGCTGATGCAGAGGACATGGTGGAATTGTTTGGAGTATTTCATCCTGGAGGAGTAAATTTTAATACTAGAGGGATAGAGATGCAGGAGGACGAGAGTGTGTTCCAAATACTGAGTCAGTAAACTCTGGATGTCAGTAAAGCTGTGGGACTGGATAGTATTTCACCACGGGTTTTGAGAGAATTTGCTAAAGAACTGATAGCTCCTTTGACCTAGCTTTTCAATGAAAGTCTGGCTATGGGAAAGATGCCCAGGGAATGGAAGGAAGGTAAGATAGTGCCATTGCATAAGGGCGGAAGCAGACTGGAAGTGTCTAATTATAGGCCAGTTTGTGAATCATCAGTAGTTGTTAAGATCTTGATGAAATTAGTGAGGGACCATATACAGATTTGGGCAGATGAGGGTAATGTTATCTGTGAGAGTCAACATGGATTTGTGAGGGGGTACTCTTGTTTTCGTAATATGCTAGCCTTTTATAATGAAGTTACAAGAGCAGTAGATGAGGGAAAGGCATATTCTGCCATTTTCTTGGATTTAGTGAAGGCATTTGACAGGGTACCATATGATAAGCTGATATTTAAGTTGCAGCACGTGGGTTTGGATGTCAGGTTGGTCTACTGGATTCAGGATTGACTCTCCAATAGGTATCAGAGAGGTGTATGGTGGTGCAGTTTCAAGGAGGTAGAGGGTTACAAGTGGGGTCCCACAGGGCTCAGTACTGGGACCTATATTGTTTAATCTTTATATCAATGACATTGTCAGTGGATTGCAGGGGGATATTCAGTTGTTTACGGATAATGTGAAGCTGGGAAGGTTAGGTTAGCAAAATGGTTTAATGCAGCAAAATATAAGGTCTTTAGGTTTGGGACATATCAATGAGATGCTTAAGAGATATATTGCAAAGGTGGTGAAGGTAACACAGAGGATTGCTGCAATAATGAGAAGGATGCTGACCTGCAGAGATAAAATAGTTATCATTCCGTTGTATAAGACCTTGATCAGACCACACTTAGACTATTGTTCTCAGATTTGGTCCCCAGGATTTGAAGGGAATAAATTAACTGTGGAAAGGGTACAGAGGCAGATAACAAAGATGGTTTCATGACTGTACAATGTTGCACAGTCCTGAAAGAATGTGGGGAATGTGGACTGCAGAGTTTGGTAGATAGAAGAAGAAGAGGTGATATGATTGAGACTTTTATGCTGTTGAGAGGTGGTTACAGAGTTGACACTGGGGAGTTTTTTCGCTTGGTTGAACAGATGGAAGGAATGATGACAAGAGGCCATCCCTGGAAGTTATGAAAGGAAACTGTGAACAAGAGGGTGAGGAGTGGTTTCTTTGCATGGAGGGTGGTTCAAGCATGAAATGTATTGCCTTATAGAGTGGTGAGAGCGAGAACGGTCAATGAGTTTAAGGAGTGGTATGATACTTTGTGTTTCCTTGGATGTGTTTCCTCCCGCGATGAGTCTTTTGAGTCCATGGATTCCTGAATAATAATAATAATTATTATTATTATTACTATTTCTAACTTCTTATCAACAGTTTTCTTCCATATTTGTCTGTTATCCATGAAAACTCCAATATTGTCAAATCCTATATTTCAGTATTATTATGTTGGAGGTTTAATGGACTTTTTACAGCACTCACAAAGAATTAAAATAGAATTTAATACTTCCTATATTTCGTCCTAGTCACTAGGACATCTACGGGGATTACAAAGACAATTAATGTAACATGCACACAAAAACTTACAATACTAAGCCCAACCACGTGGGTGACAATAAAGTCCTATCTAGGTGGAGCGCCCTCTAAGGGCAGTTGTAGGTGGCCTGGAATGTAAGGTGGGACCTCTGGCGATGACTGTTTCCCAAATCTTCGGAAGCTTAATGCAACCGTATTTGTTAAGATTTGGTTGGTTTTTGAGAGCTGCTGCTGCTTCTAAGAAAAGTCTCTCTTTCTTGAATTTGCTGTGGTGGAGCATGGTGGTTTTTTTCCATGATACTCTGTGGGTGGTGTCCAAAACATGGTCAGCCAAGCCTGAATGGCCATAGTTGTGTTTAACGATGTACGACTTGTGTTCCTCTAGGCGGATGGATGCTGATCTGCCTGTCTGTCCAAAGTACGCAAGCTTACAGGAACAGGGTACTTTGTAAACTCCAGGCAGAGAGAGAGGAGGGAGCTGATCTTTCGTAGAACGGATAAGGGTAGCCAGTTTGCGGTAGGGCTTATATGCTGTGTGTAGGTTATACTTTTTTAGTATCTTAGCTATTTTTTCCGAAGTGCCACGGATGTAGGGTATGGTGATGGCATTTTTAAATTCTTGTTGATGAGACAGGGAATGGGGGAGGAATTGATTATTTTTTTGATACTGTGTTCGCTGTAGCCATTGGAGAGGAAAGTTCTGTGTATGTGGTTAAGCTCAGTAGTGAGGGCGGTTCCACTGGAACAAAGATTGTGGGCTCTCTTGGTAAGGGTTTTAATGATGCCATATTGTTGTGAGGGGTGGTGGTGGGAGAGTTTGTGAATGTATCTGCCTGTGTGTGTGGGTTTTCTGTATACAGTGAAGGCAAGTGTATCATTAGGCAGGCGCGTGACTAAGGTGTCTAGGAAGGGTAAACAATTGTTCTTTTCCTTTTCCATAGTAAACTGGATTCTTGGATGTAGGCTATTGAGATGACCAAGGAAGGAATCTAACGTGTCTGGGCCATGAGGCCAAATAGAGAACACATCATCTACATATCTTAGCCAGATAGAAGGTTTGAGTGGGGCTGAGTCTATGGCTCGTTTTTCGAAATCTTCCATATAGAAATTGGCAAGGGGGGGTGAGAGGGGGGAGCCCATGGCGGTTCCCTCTATCTGCTTGTAGATTTTGTTATTCCAAGCAAAATACCCAGAGTTGATGGCAAAGGAAAAGAGATCTAAGATGTCAGGGGGAAAAACGTTTTCTAAGAGAGATAAAGTGTCAGTTAAGGGAATATTAGTAAACAAGGAGGAGATATCAAAGCTTACTAATATGTCTGTATTATTCAAGGTTAAATTTTCTGTGAGGGCTTTAAAGTGAGTAGAGTTTTTTATATAGGAAGCTGAACAAGAATCCTATATTTCAGTCTTCTAAGACATTTCTAACTGCATCAGTACACCTAGATTTTGGTCTTCCTATGGATCTTTTTCCTGCTATCCTAGCATCAAATATCTCTTTTGCTAATCATTCCTTTCTCATTCTGTTTAAATGACCATAGCAGTGAATGCTAACAATGGGACATTCTTTCCTAATATCTTCATTTTTCATATGATTGCCATTGTTGCCCATCTCTTTGCTCTCTTAATTTTTCTCAGAGCTCACATACACTGTCTGATCAAAAATATCAGAAAAAAAAAACATATTTCAGTGTTCACTTAATGGATAAAAAACAAAGTTAACTACAGGTAAATTAAAATCTGAACATATGCAATTTAGAAACAGTTAAGACAGTTTAAAGTAACACTGTAAATTATTATTATTATTATTATTATTATTCAGGCCTCCATGGAGTCAAAATACTCATCGTGTGAGGTCCTTCCTAAGAAACACAAAGTCTATCATACTACTCCTTAAACTCATTGACCATTCTCGCTCTCACCACTCCATCAGGTGATGTATTCCATGGTTCAACCACCCTCCATGCAAAGAAAGCACTCCTCACTCTCTTTCTCACAGTTTCCTTTCATAACTTCCAAGGATGGCCCCTTGTCATGACTACTTCCCGCTGTTCAACCAAGCGAAAGAATTCCCCAGTGTCAACCCTGTAACCACCTCTCAAATGTTTAAAAGTCTCAATCATATCAACTCTCCTTCTATCCACCAAACTCTGCAGTCCACATCCCCTCAGCCGATCCTCATAACTCATTGTACAGTCCTGAAACCATGTTTGTTATCCACCTTTGTACCCTTTCCACAGTTAATTTATCCCCTTCAAATCCTGGGGACCAAATCTGAGAACAATAGTCCAAGTGTGGTCTGATCAGGGTCTTATACAACGGAATGATAACTGTTTTATCTCTGCAGGTCAGCGTCCTTGTCATTATTGCAGCAATCCTCTGCAATAATGAGAAGGACAAAAATAATGAAATTAATCCCCTAAATTTCAGGTTTCTATCAATCATCAACTACAGATCTCTTGTCTCCCCTGCTTCCTTAAGTATAACTCCTTCCATAGAGTATGCAGTGTCCCATTGATGTTTCCCAAACCTCAAGACCTTACATTTTGCTGAATTAAATTGATACCCCCATTCATCTGCTCATCTATCTAGCTTATTCAAATCCTCTTGCGGGGCTGCCGCATCTGCACTATTACTAATAATTGTTCCCAGCTTCGCATCACCCGCAAAACTGAATATCCCCTTTCAATCCACTGACAATGTCATTGATATAAAGGTTAAACAATATAGGTCCCAGTACTGAGCCCTGTGAGACCGCACTTGTAACCCTCTGCTTCCTTGAAACTGCTCCACCCATACACAACTCTCTGATGTCATGAATCCAGTTGAACAATCTAACCTCCAGACCCATGTGCTGCAACTTAAATATCAGCTTAGCATGTGGCACCCTGTCAAATGCCTTCGCTAAGTCTAAGAAAATGGCAGTATATGCCTTTCCCTCATCTAATGCTCTTGTAATTTTATCATAAAAGACTAACATATTGCATATTGCTAAAACAAGAGTGTCCCTTCACAAATCCATGTTTGACTCTCACAGATAACATTACCCTCATCTGCCCAATGCTGTATACAGTCCTTCACTATTTTCTCTAAGATCTTACTAACTGCTGATGACACACAAATTGGCCTATAATTAGACACTTCCAGTCTGCTACCACCCTTATACAATGGCACTATCTTACCTTCCTTCCATTCCATGGGCACCTTCAAGGTGCCCATGGAATGGAAAGCTTCACATAAACACATAAATAAATTTCCATGCATACAGAACTGGTATAAATGAAAATTTCTAAAAAAAAAATCACATTAATGTAAAATCATGTTAGTCAAACATATGTAAATTGAGGTGTTACTCTATTTAAAAAAAAAAAAGTGACTATTTCACATATTTTCAAAACTTTTCAGCTATGCATGTGAAAATTGTTAGGAGACACTACTTTGTCTCCTAATTTTGGACAAATCTCATCATCTATCCCTTCAATTCTGTGTTTTTTGTTAATTCCAGTGCCTTTAATTAGCACATTTTGGTTGAATCTCCAACTGCCTGAACAGATTTTCAGTGTTTCACTGACAACAACAACAAATCACATTTTCTTAGTTGGCATGGCAGATCATGTATGCAAACCTGACAAACTAACATTACTTTATGTATTGCAACAGAAGAAGAAGAAGATTGCAGCAGAGCATACTTAGATGGAAGTTGTGTAGACATCACATATGCATGCAGAAGTCACAAATAAGCAGCAAACTATAATTTTTGGTTGCACTAATATTTGAGAAAACATAATATATAATGAGAATGATGCATAGTGATGAATGATTTGTTTTTTTATCCTCATTTTATGTTAGCAGTATTATTTTAAATTATAACAAATAAAGAAATAATTGTATACAAATATAAAAAATGGTTCATTACCATGATTGAAACTGGGATTTCTCTTCAACAAAGTGTATAATATGGATGAACTATATATTATTGTTATTTATTATTATTATTATTATTATTATTATTATTATTATTATTATTATTATTATTATACAGATACCTCCATGGAGTCTAAAGACTCATCGTGGGAGACCCAATCTATCCACACAATCTATCATATCTCTCCCTGAACTCATTAACTGACAAAGCACTCATAACTGACTCTGGCAACCCATTCACAACTCTCCAAGCAAAAACTCTAGTCCTCACACCCCACCTAACCATGCCTTTATTCAACTCCAGAGATGAACCCTTGTTTTTGTCCCTCTAGCCAAGTGCTGAAACATTTCCCTTGCATCAATTCTATAAAACCCTTTAAGCAACTTAAATGTTTCTAAAACTTCTGCAATCCACACACCCTCAGTCTATTCTAATAGAGAACATTCCACAGGCCACTAATCATCTTAGTCACTTGCCTCTGAATCCTCTCTGATGCTCCCTCATCCCCAAGAAACCCAAGAGAACAGACGAGTACAGTAATCCAGATGTGGGCATATCATGGCCTTATAAAGAGAATGCACTCCTGCATAGTGTAATTGAAAAAACGACGGTACATTGTGCCCTTTGATTGGAAAGGCCTAATTTCAATTCTCATCATGATGAGAGGAATCTCTTTCAATTGAAGGTGAGTTAGCTGATCTCATATGGAGGTAGCAGGGTTTTTTCTCCCAGAAACTAGGTTTTTTTTTTTCATCCCACATACAGACAAATTGGCCTTGAGAACACATGCAATTTACAGACAAAAAATACTATTGGTGGTAGTGATGGTGGTGGTTGGCAGTAGATGGCATTGGTGTAGGTGATGATGGTAGTAGCAGTTTGCTGTAGTTGATGGATGGAGTGGTGGTGAAGATGAAGAGTTTTAGAGTAGGTGCCCTCCCTCTCTTGATGAGTCTTTGGACTCCTTGGAGGTGTCATGTAATAATAACTTCCTTATCTCTACATGTGTTCTTCAATAGCCAAGTAATCTTATGGGCTTGTGTGAATAATGAAATACCGTGTGTAGGCATATGTAAATAAATTATAATACCAGAATAAACAGATCCAATGGTCTTTGCCTATCCCCTTTGTGGGAGATAGTACTCTTTAAATCAGCTGATCTTTCCTTACTTTATTTTATTTAATTGTATATATATATATATATATTTTTTTTTCCCCCCAATAAATTAGGTAATTTAATGATTGTCTTTACATTAGCTACTTAGGTGGTTCCTTTTGGAATTGTCAGTTATTGTTTGATTAACTTGTTACATGTACTGAAGATGCTTTTGATACTTAGGCGAAAATTATACTAATAAAATAATATTTTATATGAGTTTCTTCTGGTATTATAATTTATTTAAATCTTATGGTCTAGCCTTAGCAACCTTAGCAACATTTCCTCTAAACTTTAATTCTCTGTCTACCACCCCTAAATCTCTAGCTTCATCTATTTCCTGGAGAACAGTGCCATCCATATGATACACAGCTTGTAATCTATTTTTCCCGAAACACATGATACCCATACTGACAGCCTATTTAAATCATTCTGCAAGCTCTCCACATCACCTTCATTAACTATTACTAATTCCTAATTTCAATTCATCAAAAAACAACTGAATATTTCCTTTCAGGTTATTTCCTATATCATTTATGTACAAATTAAGCAGCAGTGGTCCCAGCACTGAACCTTGCGGCACACCACTAATCACCCGTTTTTGACTCTATTCTGCCCCTCCATATACCACTTTTTGATATCTGTCTAGCAACCATCCTTTTATCCACTTAACCATTATCATCCATCCCCATTTGTTCTAATTTGTGTTACAGAGTTTCATGCAGTATTCTGTCAAATGCCTTTGCAAAATCATTGTGTAGCCATTTCCTTTATCCAACTCATCTGTTACTCTATTTTTAAAGCATGACTGACCCTTCTCAAAGCCATGTTGACCCTCGTACAGTATCATATTTTTATCTACCCATTTTTGAATTCTCTTTTTGACCAATTTTTCTAGTACTTATACCATCACACCTGAGATACATTGTCTGTAATTTGCTACTGCAGTCTTAGAATCTCCCTTATGCAAGGGAATTATTTTGCCCTCTTTCCACTCAAAGGGAGTGGAAAGAGGGCAAAATAGCCTGGTCAGAGGCACTGCCAATTCCCTTGCACATTCTTGCAAAACCCTAACAGATATCACATCCAATCTTACAGCTGTATTTACATTGAGATTCTGCAATATCCTAAGAACATCCAGTTCATTCACCTCTGTTTCCCACATCAGTGTCTGTCACATATGTTAAAGCAGTAATCTCACTAGGAGGATATAACCTTTGCAAAGTTTTATCTGCTTCTGTCTCCTCGTGACCATCGTCATCATCATCATTCATTAAGGTTAATCTTCCATAGTCATTCTTCATCTTAGTTGCCATATAACAAAAAAAATCTCTTTGGGATTTCCTTTGGCCTGCTTAGCTAGATTCTTCTCAATCTTATTTTGCCTTCTTTGCCATGCTGGCCACATTTCTTGCCTGAGCTATGTACTGTTCATGAGTTTGCTAGTCACCTTTCTCTTTATATATCATTCACAGAATTTTCTACTTCTGCAGTTGTGCTTAAAGATATTACTCATCCATCTAATTCTTGTCTGATTAACCCTCATTATCTTAGGTATACAATTTAATATTGCTTCCTCTAGATGATCCTTAACTATATCCCATGCACTACTAATATCCTTCCTCTGCAGTGTTTTATGCTGGCACAGATTCTTCTTCCTTCTTCCTAAGCTTGTCATAATCACCTGCCTTGTAGTTCCACATATAATCCTTCTTGACAGAATATTTCTCATGTTTTACAATCTCTCAAGTCAAGACCACATGGTCACTTTCACCAATCGGAGGCAATTTGGCCACCTTGGTTATGGATAGTTCTTCTGATCCTATTACCAGGTTCAATACTCTCCCATCCCTAATCCCCTCCATCATAAGCTGCCTTAAGTAATTATCTCTTAGTAGGTGTCCTTCCTCCCATGTGATCTTTCTTCCTTCCAGTCTATATCTCCATATACACTGGAAGTCCCACATAATAATCACTTGACCTGTACTTATTGTACTAATTTGCCATTGCATGTCTTCCAGATCATCTGTAAAACTTCCTGGCATATAGCAACAATCAACTGTATATTTTGTCTTACTAGCCTTAATCTCACACCAGACTGCTTCAAATGAACAGCCACCTTACCGCCTATCTCTTATTCTTTTTGGCTGCAATTCATCCACTATCATCAGCAGTATCCTTTTCCCCATCCTGTCTTCTCTGAAAATACTAAGCTCTTCACATTCTAACCCTGTAACTACATTGTCTGCTGTTAGCCAAGTCTCACTATTGCCTGTAACTGTTGGTGCGGTTGTACTAACTATTGCTAAAAACTCTTTGTTCCATACTTGTCAACCCCTCTTACTTGGATATTTAATTTAAGTTTGAACTCTGGTATGGTCCCTAGGGAGTGGAAGTTAGGCAAAGTGGTTCCTTTGCATAAGGGTGGCTCTAAAACTGCGGTAGTTAATTACAGACCAATCACTATCTCAGGAGTAGTGGTAAAAGTATTAGAAAAGTTGGTTAAAGACAAAATTCAAGAATGGGTGGATCAGGATATGATACTCTATAGAGGCCAACATGGTTTTGTTAAAGGTAGATCTTGCCTTAGCAATCTATTAACTATTCATAATAGAATAACATCTGAGTTGGACAAAGCAACAGGCTACACAGTGGTACTCCTGGATTTTGCTAAGGCTTTTGACAGGATACCCCATAGAACACTATTATGCAAATTGGAGCAGATGGGAATGGATATTAAATTGGTGATATGGATAGGAGAATGGCTCAGGAAGAGATACCATAAGGTGGTGTATGGAGGAGCCGAGTCCAGAATGAGGCAGGTGACCAGTGGTGTGTGCCTCATGGCTCTGTGCATGGGCCAATGTTGTTTAATTTGTATCTAAATGATATAGGAAATGGCTTAAAGGGAGATATTCAGTTGTTTGCTGATGATGCAAAGTTGTGTAGCGCAATAAAAAATCAAGCTGATGTTGAAAGTTTGCAGGATGATTTAAATAAGCTGGTAAAATGGGCAAAAGATAATGGATGTCAGTTCAACGTGGAAAAGTGTAAAGTCGTGCATTTTGGGATTAAAAATTACCAGCTGTGTACTATATTGATGGAAAGGTACTCCAAGAGATTGATGAGGCTAGGGACTTGGTGTTGGTAGATAGGGAGATGAAGTTCAGAGGACACATTGCTAAGGTGTCCAAGATTGCACATAGGATTACTTGGTTGTTGAGGAACACACTGACATCCAGAGATAAAGAGGTTATTATTCCCCTTTATAAGGCATTGATACTTCCACATTTGGATTACTGTGCTCAGGTCTGGTCACCTAGATTCCTTGGAGATGAGGAGGCTGTGGAGAGGGTTCAGAGAAGAGTGACCAAGTTGGTGAGTGATATAAAAAATGCCCCCTACATTGATAGATTGAGAGCTTGTGGATTGCAGAGATTGGTTGATAGGCGAAGAAGAGGGGATATGATAGAAACATTTAAATTACTGAAAGGTTTTTATAGGATTGATGCAGGGGAAATGTTTCAGCTGTGTGATAGTGATGGAAGAACAAGAGGTCATCTCTGGAAATTAAAGAAGAGTGTGGTTAACAAAGGTGTCAGAACAAGGTTTTTTGCCTGGAGGGTGGTGAATGAGTGGAATTCATTGCCTGGCTTAGTTGTGAGCTCTTCATCTGTAAATGAATTGAAGAAGAGATATGACAGATATTGTTTTGCTAGTTTGGGTCTCCCGCGATGAGTCTACTGACTCCATGGAGATACCCGTAATAATAATAATAATAAACTTCTGGCATTAGTAGATGGAAACTTCAGCATCCCTTTAGGCCTCCACCCACCTTTACTTTCTGAATGGACTATCCTATTCAGCATTTTTGCTTGAGAGACTAGATTCCTCACTTGGTGACTCTCACACCCACTCACTTCATGGGTGCTTAGACACAAACTCACTTGCTTCCACCCTTGCTTAAGTTTCCCTGAATTTGTGCTTCAACATGCTCAGCGAACAAAGCTCTCTAGACACCTAACACCAAAACCATTTAGATGCAGTCCATCAGTCAATGAGTCTATATATACTGATGCAGTCCATCAGTATATAGACTCATTGACTATCAACTCCTTCCTCCTCAGTTTGCCTCTGTCATAGCATGGTAGGAGACTTACAATCTTCACCTTCTCACTGTTCAGTTTTTCCTCTTCTATCAACTACTTTACATGCTCCCTCATAGAATACTTCTTGCCTCTCAAATCATTTGTACCAACCAAGACAATCATTTCCTTCAACTTATCTTTTCCATCCAGATGGTGTTGCTAACATCGTAAATTTTTGTACAAGGAAAACACGATTTTGTCACACTTTCGTTAAGTACTGTATTCCCCTGATCATTGAGTCTCTGTACATAATTTTCCCCTTAACTTGTTTTTCTTGTTTGTTCAGTCGGTCTTTATTATTCTTTCAGACTGCCTGCTTCTTTCTCCTTTCAGCCCCGCTAATCTCTTGCCACTTCTGCAATTTTTCAATTTTTTATTATTAGCGGTTTATTAGCTAACCATAAATATTAAAAGATTTACACAATTGTCAACAAGTTTCACCAGCTATTCTGTCTGGCTTCTTCAGGACAAGAAAGTCGGTATAATTACGTTTACTAAAAAAAAAAAAGAAGAATGGAGTAGCACAGTCAAATCAATTAAAATTAAAACTGACGCATAACATCATAAGCATGGAGCATGGAGTCTCAGTCATTGTTCATTGAGCGTGTTATATAGTTTTTCACAAAATGAAATTCTGGTAAGCTAAGTGAATTTATTAGGCTTTTCCAGATGTCTTTCAGTATCATACCTTGATTTCTGTTTAGATTATCTCCTGTCCGAAGTACAACTGCAGCGTCTTTGAAGTTTCTACATCAAAAATCTTCTTCTATATATGGCATGGAGCTGTTATCCCAATCGATGGAGTGGTGAGAAATCAAGGAATGATGGGCTAATCCTGAAGTGTCTGTTCTGTTGTTGTTAACATCTCCTATATGTGCTTTTTTTCGAATTTCTAGGCTTCTTGAAGTTTGGCCTATATAATTTAACCCACAGGAACATGGGATGTTGTGTACACCTGCATATTTGTAAAAGGCATTACTGTCCTTAGGAGATCTTAAGATGTGTCGTATAGTTTTGACGGGTTTAAGAGCAACTCTGACATTGAAAGACCTCGCAAGTTTGGTTATTTTTTGTTGAAACTGAGCCGGCATAAGGGATAGTGATAGACGATGCATATTGTGTGACAGGAGGTAGTTGCTGTGGATTGTTCCTATGAAGAATCTTTTGGATTATATTTTTTTGGATAACTGTTGTTTACCAGTGTTTGAGATATGAGAATGAGTTCATCGAGGAGATCTTTTTCTTCTGAGATAATATTGGTTTGCTCTATTTTTAAGCTTATGTATAATGATGAGTTTTTGTGCATAATGGTGAGCTGATTTGAAATGTAGACAACATCCAGTGTCTGTAGGTTTTCGATATATTGTGAGCTGGATTTGTCCATTCTCTTGTTTCTTTATTAGCGTATCTAGAAAAGGTTTGTTTGTTCTTTTCCAGTTCTAACGTGAACTTTATTTTCTGGTGGAAGAAATTTATTTTCATAAGGAATTCAAATAAGGTGTTTCTATGTCTTTCCAAATAATGAATATATCATCTACGTATCTCCACCAAATCAACGGCTTTGGATTTACTTTGATGTTATGATGTTACTTGTCAGTTTTAATTTTACTTGATTTGACTGTGCTACTCCATTCTTCTTTTTTACTAATAAACGTAATTGTACTGACTTTCTTGTCCTGAAGAAGCCAGACAGAATAGCCGTTGAAACTTGTTGACAATTGTATAGATCTTTTAATATTTATGGTCAACTACTAAACCAAAAGAATATAACTCAATACATGAAAGTTACTTATCCTTCAGCAGCGATAATTCCACTGCATACACAATATGCCACCTGATATCTTTTTATATATATATATATATGTATATTACCTGATTTTTCATTGAAATGGTTCATTAACACATAAAATGGAAATAACTTTAAATTTTATTTTAAAAAAAAATTCAAAAATACCAAATTTCATTAAACCATAAAGGAATTTTTGTTATTGTTATGAATTGTTTTGCACATTTTGTGAATAAAAATAATGCAG
Organism: Typopeltis vanoorti; assembly: GCF_054136105.1. Taxonomy (NCBI): domain Eukaryota; kingdom Metazoa; phylum Arthropoda; class Arachnida; order Uropygi; family Thelyphonidae; genus Typopeltis; species Typopeltis vanoorti. The sequence continues at coordinate 139,022,025 of NC_143557.1, forward strand.
GTTTAGTGAAAGAAAAAATAATCTTTCATCGACAGTCTTGAATCTGAGATACTGAAAAAAATTACTATATTACAATTTTTTGCACATTACCAATTATGCATTAAAAAAAATGATAATTCATACACAGGAGGTTGTTCAAACTATAGCACATTGGTACTATGGATGGGGCAGAAAGAAGAAACTTGTAAACATAGGATTTCAAGGCCTGTAGATTGTACTCTTTAGGAAATACATAACCAGCAGATGCTGTTGTAAAAGGACAGTAGTAGAAAGAATGATTGAAGAAGAAGAAAATTTATTCTGTGAGTTTGGTGTTGAACTCTGAAGGAATGTTGAATGTTGTATGTGTTTCAACAGATTTTGCAGAGAAGTGAATTATTCACACTAGTTCTGAAGAGCACATTGATGAAAACGAGGCAAGAAATGGATGCTGAGTGAAATGAAGAGAAATGTAGATATATATGGAAGAGTGAAGAAGACGGGAATGAAATGTTGGTATGAAAGAGGTAACGAATGACTTACAAGTGGCATTGTATTGGGATTCCATTATTGGAGGTGTGGTAAATGAGAAGATGCACAAGGTTTGTTTTCCTAGAGGTAAAATGAATAAAGTGATTGAGTTGTTGGATATGAAAAGAAAGTGAGCAGAAGCGTCGGTAGTGGTTGTAGAGACAAATGACTTGACTGGAATCAAGGAGACTGGATAATAGGAGGTTGTTGAGAGGGATGAAAGATAGTGGAATAGGAAATGTAATCAGTGTGTTGCTCAGGTATGACAGTGATGAGATGAGATGGAGAGAAAGGATTATAAATGATATGTTAGTGGAAACATATGAAGAGAAAGGAGTGCAGTTTGCTATTGTGTGGAATGAGTTTCAAGGACAAATTGAACTGTATAAGCATGATGGACTGCATCTGAATAGTTCTAGTGAGAGTCATTTGGAAAGACTGTTGCTGGAAGGGAATGTAATGAGTGCAGAAAAAAAATCTGAGCAAGTAAGAAGCAATGTGAAAGGGCAGGAGAGTAAGGAAGGAGAGATTGAAGTGCTGCTTATGAATGAAAAATTGGGTAGCATGTGTGTAGAGCATGAGAGAACAAGATAAAGACAAACAGCAAAATGGGTAAACTCAGGGAGGACAGGAGAACACAGCATGAGAAAGGTTAACACTTAAAGAGGAAGTGAATGTGTGTGTAGACAAGAAGGGAATGGGATGGCCTAGGATGTATGGAGAACAGTTCTATATGAAGAAGGTTCTGAGATGGATAAGGAGGAAAAGAAATGGCTTGAGAATGGTATGAAAGGAGAAGTCATATCTAATAAGTGGCACCAGTGAAACTTGTTATAGATTCAGTAATGAGTTATTATATTTGCATACAAATGCTGCAAGACTGAACAAGGGAAATGAAATGATTGCATTGATTATTATGATGTTTTTCATGAAGATAGAAATGGTAAAAAGAGAAATGAAGTGCTATTGATGATAGAAAAAGAGTTATCCATACAAGGTAGAGATGCGAGGAGAGAATAATGGCAGTGGTTTTTAGGCAATATGGTGTGAGATAGTGAACAGAATAAAATACCTAGTCAGATATTGCTGTAGACCTGGAAATGTGATTAGTGACCATGAAATGTACAAGCAAATTATCCAATCATTATGGGTGATTTTAATTGTGACAATGTAGATTAGAATGACAAGATAGCAACCAGAAGTAAAGAAAATAGGATTCTTTAGTTTTTGAGAGAAAACTACCTCAGGCAGTATGCAACAGAGGGCATTCGAGGATTGAGATTTATGAATTTGATCATCTCATCAGAGAATATCATTACAAATGAGGTGTTAAATTTCTCTCCAATTGGCAAGAGTCACCATAAAGTGATTACCTGTGTGGTTGCCACACAGGTGAGGACTTCAGTGAAGAAAGGGTATATGTGGAACTACAAGGCTGGTGATTATGAGAAGCTCAGGAGACAGTTTGAAACTACAGCATGGAAGGAGGAGTTTGGGGGAAAGGAGATCAGTGCCAGTTAAAAACTGTCCAGTATAATTATTTTATAAATGCATTACAATGATCAGAAGGTTAAATAAGGTAGGTGTGAAATGGACGAGTGAAGAGATTAAGCATGCGGTACAGAGGAAGAAGTTTTATGGAGGCAACGCATGAGGAATACAAAGAACAGGCAAGAAGGGTTACTAGGCTGGTAAGGGTAGCAAATGTGCAGTACTTAAAATAATAATAATAATAATCCCAGAGAGCTCTTTTGATGCCAACTGGAAAAAAAAAAAAAAAAAAAAGGTAGGATGAGAGCGATTGGAGAAAATGGTATGAGGATAGTTGGTCTTAGAGGAAACAGTTCAGATATTCAATGAGCAGGTTATAAAATCTTTCATCCTTGTGAAAGTTGATATATCACCATGTATTTTGAAGGAATGTGCCAGGGAGTTGACATCTGCCTTGGCATATTTGTTTAATATGAGTCTTACTTTGGTTCAATTTCCAAAGGAGTGAAGGAATGGAACATTGCACTGCTTCATAAGGGAGGCGACAGAACTCAAACATCAAATTATAGGATAATCTCTGTGTCAGATGTTGTGGTTAATGTGTTGGGGAGGATATTGAAAACTAGAATCCAGAATTGGGTTGACAACAGTGGTATTATCTCATTGGATGAAGGAGATGGATATAGTAGTATACTTACATTATTATTATTATTATTATTATTATTATTATTATTCAGATCTCCATGGAGTCTAAAAGACTCATCGCGGGAGGCCCTTCCTAGGAAACAAAAAGTCTATCAACACTCATCGTGGGAGGTCCTTCCTGGGAAACACAAAGTGTATCATACCACTCCTTGTACTCATTGCCCATTCTCACTCTCACCACTATCAGGCAATGCATTCCATGGTTTGACCACCCTCCATACAAAGAAACCACACAAAAAGTCTCAATCATATCACCTCTCCTTCTTCTATCCACCAAACTCTGCAGTCCACATTCCCTCAGCTGATCCTCATAACTAACATTGTACAGTCCAAACCATCTTTGTTATCCGCCTCTGCACCCTTTCCACAGTTACTTTATCGCCTTCAAATCCTGGGGACCAAATCTGAGAACAACAGTCTAAGTGTGGTCTGATCAGGGTCTTATACAACGAAATGATAACTCTTTTATCTCTGCAGGTCAGCATCATCAATCAATATTGCAGCAATCCTCTGTGTTACCTTTGCCACCTTTGCAGTATGTCCCCTGAATTTCAGGTTTCTGTCAATCATCAACCCCAGATCTCTTGTCTCCCCTACTTCCTACAGTACGACTCCTCCAATAGAGTATGAAGTGTCCCATTGATGTGTCCCAAACCTCAAGACCTTACATTTTGCTGCATTAAACAATACTACCATTCATTTGCCCATCTGTCTAGTTTATTCAAATCCTCTTGTAGGGCCATACTAATAACATTTCCCAGCTTAACATCATCTGCAAACAACTTAATATCCCCTGCAATCCACTGACAATATCATTGATGTAAAGGTTAAACAATACTGAGCCCTGTGATACCCCACTTTTAACCTGCCTCCTTGATACTGCCCCACCTACACAATTCTCTGATACCTATCGGACAGCCAATCCTGAATCCAGTTGACCAACCTGACATCCAAACCCATGTGCTGCAACATAAATATCAGCTTATGATGTGGCACCCTGTCAAATGCCTTCGCTAAATCCAAGAAAATGTCAGTATATGCCTTTCCCTCATCAACTGCTCTTGTAACTTTATTATAAAAGGCTAGCATATTACTAAAACAAGAGCGCCCCCTTAACAGATCCATGTAGACTCTCAGAGATAACATTATCCTCATCTGCCCAATGCTGTATACAGTCCTTCACTAATTTCTCCAAGATCTTAACAGCTACTGATAACACACAAACTGGCCTATAATTAGACACTTCCAGGTCTGCTACTGCCCTAATGCAATGGCACTATCTTACCTTCCTTCCATTCCCAGGGCACCTTTCCCATAGTCAGACTTTCATTGAAAAGCCTGGTCAAAGGAACTGTCAGTTCTTTAGCACATTCTCTCAAAACTCGTGGTGAAATACCATCCAGTCCCACAGGTTTGCTGACATCCAGAGTACTCAGTATTTGGAACACACTCTCCCCCTCCTCCTGCACCTCTAAACCTCGAACCTGCCCTATCCCTCTAGTATTGAAATTTACTCCTCCCAGATGAAATACACCAATAAAGTGTTGACTGAACAATTCCACTATGTCCTCTGCATCAGGCACTCTATTCCCATTTTTATCCCACAATGTCATTCTTCCACAATCATTTCTTCTCCTACTGGCCACATAGCTAAAACATTCCCTGGGATTTTCTTTGAATCTTAGGGCCAATCTCCTCTCATATTCCAGTTTCGCCTTCCTTACCATGCTAGTCACTCTCATGGCTTGTGTCTTATATTCTGCATGCATCTGCTCTTCACCTGTCTCCTTATATCTCTTCGATAGCCACTTTTTCACATGCAGTTCCTGATATTGTTTGTCATCCATCTTACACCAAATTGTGTTCTCTTCCTCACTTGTGGAATACAGCTTACTAATGCTGCTAACAAATATTCCTTCACAATTTCTTCCAATTTCTCCCTTCGTGAAACTTCCCCAAGTTGATATTTAAGACTATTATAATCACCTGCTTTATAATTCCACACAAGTTCCCGTCTCTTTGATACTCCTGCATGTCTATTATTTTCCAAGTCAAAACCATATGGTCACTCTCTCCAACTGGTGGGAGAGATGTCATCTCAGTTATTATCAACTCTTCTGATGCTATGATCAAATCCAAAACTCATGAACCTCTTGTTCCCTCTATTACATGTTGCCTAAGACATTTGTCCCTCAAGAATTCTAGAAATTCCATTCCCTTATTGCTACATGCATCTTCCTCTCTCCAATTTATACTGTTGTAGTTAAAATCTCTGATAACAATCATTCTTCTTGTACTTTCCAAGCTCAACTGTCTAAACATCTCCTAGACCCCACCCTCTCTGCTCCTTGGTTTGTAGCAACACCCCACTAAATATCCTGTCTTGGCCACCTCTACATCACACCATATGCTTTCAAAATCATTAGTGTCACCGCCTTCCAAAACCTCCACTCTTAGAGGACATAAGTCATCACTTATCCATGCAGTACTCCACCACCACGCTTTCACTTCCTATCCTGCCAATAAATACTGTACCTTGCTACTTCTATTCCTGTTATTATATCCTCTTCTGTCAACCATGTCTCAGTAATCCCAATAATCTTTGGTCAGGCTGATGCTATCAGTGCCACTAATTCCTCTCCTTTATTCTGGATACTCCTGGCATTAGTATAAAACATAAAAATGGCATTGTTTCTATACCTAGCATTATCCCCCTCTAGACTCCACTGGGCTCAGCATTACCTGATGTAAACCCCCTTCTCCCAAGCACCCATTCCCACAAGAGGCCACCCATGCTACAATCCACCTGGGTATTCTAGTTTCACTGCATTGACACAGTGACTCTTTCTTGCACATCTCTCCAGAGATGTGCAAGAAAGAGTCAGTGTGTCAATCCTCATTCAAATGCAAGCGGTCTCTCGCATACAATTCTTTTCTGTCCTCAAATGCCCTCCAAGCATTCACATATTCCAATCCTCTCTTCTGACACATTCTAGCTATTATGCTATTGAATATTACTGCTCTTCTGCTGAGCTCGTCACTATCATACCTAGGCAACATGCATGCTATCTTTCCTCTCTACGTTTTCTTTTGTACAACCTCAAGCAAGAATCTCATATCTCTCGCCGCCCGATTTACATTGCCTCTCAAATCGTTCATTCTTATCATCACATCCACCCTTTCACCCCTCTTAATTGCCATAGCCACTCTTTCTATCGTTCCTCCAGGCAAACACTACTCACTCATCCCATCTTGCACACCAAGGATCATTATACATCACACCTCTTACTACCCTGTTCCTCAATTGCTCACCTGCATCTCTCTCTCTCTCTCTCTCTCTCTCTCTCTCCCCCCCCTAACACTTTCTCTCTGTGTTCCCCTACTTACCTGCCTTCCTGACATCACTCTATCCCTGATTCCAGCACTCCCTCACATTCTTCTCATTCCTCTCTCCTACTGTTTCCATTCTCTCCTCTTCTATCATTCCCATAACGCTCTCTCATTCCCTCTCTTCTACTGTTTCCTATTCTCTCCTCTTCTATCATTCCCATAACTCTCTCACTCCTACTCTGATTTGCTTTGTATTCATCTCCTCCATTCGCCTAATCTCATCTTTCACACTTCTCATCTCATTCCCGAGATGTTCCACCTGCTCTTTCAACTCATTTATCTCTCTCTCTCAAGTCAGCCACACTTTTTTGCCATTCATCCTCCCAATTGAGACCATCTCCGAAAACTTCACACTCATTCAACCTTTCCACACTCCCCACTCTCATTTTTTCATTCATGTTTATCTTACTATTCTTGCCCTCTATCATATCACTCGTCTCTCTACTTGGAGAATCTCCCACCTTTGACTCAGCAAGGTCAATTATAGTCATCTCTAACTCACCAAGTTCCTCCCATTGCCTGCATTTTGCACATATGCATATTTTCCCTTCTCTCACCTGCCACATATACAACTGCTGGGACATATACATTCCACAAGTCCCTTATGCCACAAAATCCCTTATTATGTCATGCAATATGGATTCCTTAAATGGGGCAGGACTTGGTGATACACCATTTGCAATTGGAGCTGCTGCCTCCACCATCATTCAAAATAGTGCCGAGGAACTACAACAACTAAATTCTAAATAAGTATAACTATAACTATAAATTAACTATAAATATAAAACATATTACTAAATAATGAAAACTATGTTATCTTCTTCTTCTCTTCCACTGCTATGTGTCTGATTCCAACCCTGCCTCCTCGGTAACCAAAAATACACAATATAGAGACAACAAGTAACTCGAAAAACAACCACAGAAGGACACTTGTATTACTGAAAAACAATGTAGCACAAATCTCGACAGAAGTCACACTGTTCACCGATTAAAAAAAGCTTTTTTCAGCACAGCTCAAATCCACTGCCCAAAACATTATTCCAGCACCTGGAATCGAACCTGGGCCTCCTGGATGAGAGCCAAGATGGGTTTGGATATTAGACCAGTGCATTGGATTGGATATTGGCTCTCTGATAGGTATTAACAAGTTGTGTATGGGAAAGCAATATCCTGGAGGGTGAAAGTCAATAGTGGTGTACCCAGAGATCAGTTTTAGGGCTATTGCTGCTTAACCTGTATGTTAAGGATATTCGGGAAGATTTGAATGAGGATGTTCTGTTTTTTTCAGATGATGCAAAGTTGGGAAGAACTTAGGAGTAGAGCAGATGTTATGGCTTTACCAAAGACTGTCAATAGACTGAGTGAATGGGCATGACAGTGAGGATGCCAGTTCAATGTTGCGAAATGTAAGGTTTTAAAATTTGGAAAACAAAGATGGGATATAGAATTTACTCTTAGTGAGAATATATTGTTGGAGGCAGAAAAAATAAGTTATCTTACAGTGATTGTGAATAAGGAACTAAAATGTAGAAGACATATTGCTAAAATTGTGAGGACAATGCAACAAATTCTGGCAATGATTCAGAGGATACGATATTCAGAGAAACATGCGTCTTGTAGAGGTAAGGAGAAGCTTGTTCCATTGTATAAGGCCTTGATTAGGCCACATATGGGCTGCTGTGCACAGATTTGGTGACCTTGTTTTCAAAACGATGAATAGATATTAGAAGTGATTGACTAAGGTAGTTTCTGACCTCTGGAATGTTGAGTATGAAGAAAGGTTGAGAAGATGCAATTTGTAGAGTCTAGTGGATAGGAGAAACAGAATTGATATGACCGAGACAAGTTAGTACAGGGTTGTTTTAGGATTAATGTTGAAGAGGCTTTTCATTAAATGTTGGGAGATGGAAGGAGAAGAAGAGGTCATCCCTGGATGCTGTATAAGGATGGTGTGAGCAAGGGAGTAAGAAGCAGGTTTTTAGCATGGAAAGTTGTGAATAAATGCTTGGAATGCATTGCCTGAAAGTGTAGTGTCTGCTTAGAATTTAAATGTATTTATGGCACAGTATGAAGAGCTATGCATACGAGAAAGGTATCCCACAATGAGTCTTTGATTCCATGGGGATCTTGTTATAATAATAACAACCATGTAAATATTGTCTTTGTTTTTTTGGAAAAAACAAAGACCATGAAAAGACCATGAAACAAAAGATACAAGTGGATGGAATTGATATAGAATATAGAACAAGTCACATATTTGGGAAGTAAAATGACATATGACTTGGATTGTAAAAAAGAAATAAAGAGAAGATTGTAAAGGGAAGAACAAATCTGAAGGTTACTATGGATAACATATGGAAAAGTAACGCAATCAGCCTGCAAATGAAATTAAGAGTACTAGAAACATGCATCTTTAGGGTGTACTGTATGGATCTGAAACGTGGGTAATAAATAAGAAATCAAGGGAAATAATTTTGGCATTTGAAATAACTTGTTACAGGAAGATTCTGAGAATAGGGTGAGTGCAGAAAATCACAAATGAAGAGCTCTGTCAGAAGATACAGCCAAAGGAGAATTTAATGCAGAAGATTATGCAATGGACTCTGCAGTTATTTGGACACATCTGCAGAATAATGAGCAAGAATTGGAAGAAATAGACATTCATGTTTGGTATTATGGATGGTGTAAACAGAAGATGTAGACCATACAAAGAATGGATAGATGACATAAAGAACTGGTGTGAAATGGATTTACAGAAACTGCAACACTGTGCACTAGACAAAGAAAGGTGGAAGATAGTGAAGGAGACATCGGACCCCCAATGGATAGTGTACCCATGATTCAAGATGATGTAAATATTGGTAGAAAAGTAAGGTAAGTAAGTTTTCTCTGCTCTTTTACACCGTCTTTTTCTATCATATGTGCACTCATCCTTCTCGTGGCATTCTTGCTACTAACACTTTCAGTTATCAACATATTAGCACTCATCAAATCCTCATTCAGCTCACATTTTGCACACACACCCTCCTTCCATCTGCCTTAAATGTCCACAATTTATCTATATAATCAAACGAGTACATATAGCACACCTCACATTTCACGAAACGACTGAAATCAAAATTGAATTTCTGCATGGACAAAGCTGCTGCCATCTTTTCTTTGCCGGTTAATTTCAATGAATTTGTAAATAAACTTAAACAAAAAAAATCCCACACTAATAACACTTGCAAGCGCACAACTTTTATAGCAACTCTTACTCATGCACACACACTTATATATTATTAATAATTTCAAACTCATCTCAAATGGGAGCCCTCTTTACACTGCTACTTCTCGCGAACTATCTAGTAGAAGCAATGTATAAATGTGTTCTAAGGGTCAGAAGATTAAATAAGGTAGGTGTGAAATGGATGAATGAAGAGATTAAGCATGCAATACAGAGGTGGCAACATAAGATGAGTGCTAATAATCAGTTCTATGAGGGAGTACAAAGAACAGGTTTGAATAGATTTCATCAAAAGAAACCCTAGGGTGTTCTTTTGATATGTAGTAGCAGGAAAAAAATTGATTATAATATATTTCTGCATGTTTTGAGGGAATGTGTCAAGGAGTTGACATACTTCTTCAATATGAGTCTTACATTAGATCTCACATCCAAAGGACTGAAAGGAAGGCAAGATTGTGCCACATCATAAGGGAGATGACAGAACTCAGACTTCAGATTATAGTCCAATTTGCATGTCAGGTGTTATGGTTAAAGTGTAGAGAGGTAACTGAGAACCAGAATCCAAAATTAAGTTGACAAGAATAATATTTTCTTTGATGGACAACATAAATTTACTAAAGCAAAGTCATATTTTAGTCATCTGCTTACTTATTACAATAAGGGATGACAGCTGCATTGGATAAGAGAGATGGATACACAGTGGTATATTTAGATTTTGCAAATGCTTTTGATAGAGTGGATAGGGTGTTGGATATTAGACTAATGCATTAGATTGGAGATTGGCTGTCTGATTGGTATATCTGACAGCCAATGATAGGTATATGTGGTTATCAGCATGGGTTTGTTAAAGGGAGATCATGTTTTACTAACTTACTTACTTATGTACTGTAAAAAAGTGAAAAATACCTTGGACATGTGAGATGCGTGTAGTGGTGGTGTATATGGATTTTGCAGAAGCTTTTGCTAAATTGCCAGATGACAAACTGCTAAATAAATTGAAACAGATGGGATTGCATAATAGACTTCTGAGTTGGATCAGTGACTGGCTGTCAGATAGGTATCAGAAAGTTGTATATGGTGGTGCAGTATCCTGAAAGAGGAAGGTCACTAGCGGTGTACCACAGGAGTCAGTTTTGGGAGACCATTGTTATTCAATTTGTATGTTAATGATATTGGGACAGGTTTAAGTAGTGATATGCAGCTGTTTGCATATGATGCAAAATTGGGGAGAGCAATGCAGAGTCAAATGAATGTTATGGTCTTACAAGAGGACTTGAATAGATGTCATCAATGGGCATGTAAGTGGAACTGTCAATTCAATGTTGCAAAGTGTAAGGTTTTAAGATATGGTAAACAACGATGGGATGCAAAGTATACACCTGGTGGGAAAACTTTAAAGGAATTAGAGGAGATGAGAGCCCTAGGAATAATGGTGGTGGACAATGATCTGAAATTCAGGGGCCACATTGCACAAGGTATGAAGACATCACATCAGATAATGGCAATGATGCAGAGGAGCGACATGCAGAAATAGAGAGAGAGAGAGAGAGAGAGAGATTATGATGCCATTGTATAAGCCTCATATGGATTATTGTGCACAGATTTTGTCACCGAGTTTTCATGGTGACGAAGATATGTTGGAAAGGGTCCAGGGAAGATTCACAAAGTGGTCAGTGGTCTTTGGAATGTGGAGTATGAGGAGAAATTGAGAAAATGTAAGTTGCAAAGACTAGTGAATAGGAGGAGGAGGAGGGGGGGGGAAGGTGGATATGATTGAGAAATATAAGCTAGTGAAGGGTTGTTATCAGGTTGACATGGAAGAGATTTTTCAAATGGATGTATAAACAGGGTGTGAGCAGAGGAGTGAGAAGATTCTTTACATGGAGAGTGGTTTGTGAGTGGAATGTATTGCCTGAGTATGTTGTGAATGGGGAGAATTATCCCAGAAGAGGAAACCACTATTTGTGTTCCTCAGGAGTCTATTTTAGGGCCATAGCTCTTTAACCTGAATGGTAATGATATTGGGGAAGATTTGAATGGGAATATTCAGTTGTTTGCAGATGATGCAAAATTGGGAAGAGCTGTGAGGAGTAGAATGGATGATGTTGTGACTTTACAATAGGATGTTGCAAAATGTAAAGTTTTAAAATTTGGAAAACAGAAATGAATTGTAGTGTTTATTAAACTTGGTAGGGATATCTTGGAGGAGGTGGAACGAAATAAGAGATCTTGGGGTGATAGTGGATATACAGGAAAACCCCACTTAATGCAAATTTGATATGCATGATAATCAGTTAGTGTGATTGAGTGAAATGATACCATTTCCTGCTTTACAAGAGTGATTAATCAGTTAATGCATTTTTTTGCATTACGCAAAAATTTTTGTCACCAATCTGCAGCAAGCGGAAAAGCTGGACATCATTAAGAGACATGAAAGTAGTGCTAGTAATACAATGATTGTGCAAGACCTGGGATACAGCGAGTCTATAGTTTGGACTTCATTAAATAAGAGCAAAGAATACAAAGAACAAGAAAAAGTTGCTACTGTTTCTTTAAGCATAGAGATCACCCGAAATAGAAGCCATTTTCTGATAGTATAAGGAATATTCAGGCAAAAGCTCTTTATATTTTTATCTCACTGAAAGAGACCAAATTTCAAGAGGAACGTGAAAGCTTTACTGCGAATTTGGGATGGTTTGACCATTTTAAAAATCGAACTGGACTGCATAACATAAGAATAACTGGGGAATCTGCTAGTGCTGATAAAGATTATGCAGCCAAGTTTCATTAAGAATTGCAAAGGATAATTCAGGAGGGTGATTATAATGATCGGCAAATATTCAACGATGACGAAATTGGTCTCTTTTGGAAGCATATGGTGAGGTGCATCAGGTGATTACCTGGGTGGTTGCCAGCAGTGTGAGGACCTCTGTGAGAAAAGGGTATATGTGGAACTACAAGGGGGGGGGGGATTATGAAGAGCTCAGGAATGAGCTCTTCATAATCACCCCCCATGGAATGAGGAGTTAGCTGGAAAAGAGATCAATGCAGCTTGGGGGATTTTCCAAACCTGTTTAGTAGATGCAATGTCTAAATGTATTTCAAGGATGAGAAGGTTAAATAAGGTGGGTGTGATGAGATGGATGAATAAAGAGATTAAGTATATAATACAGAGAAAAAGGGCATTGTGGAGGCAGCATAAGAGAAGTGGAAATAACCAATTCCATGAGGTCTACAAAGACCAAGCGAGGAGGGTGACTTGGTTGGTGAGAGTAGCTAAAGAGAGGTATGAACAGCAGTTAGCTAATGAAGCTAAAAAGAATCCTAGGGAGTTCTTTCGATATGTAGCCAGCAAAAGAAAGAATGATTATGGAAGGATGACATTGATTGGAGAAAATACTATAAAGACAGCTGATGCAGAATGTGTGATGGAGATACTTAATGAGCAGTTCATAAAGATCTTTCGATCTTGTGAATGTAACTTCATGGAGGGATTGAGAGCAGTTGATGATGGGGAGGAGAGACTGACTGTAGGTGAGCAAAAGGTGTATGGGGAGTTGAGTAAACTAGATATTAACAAAGCTGTGGGACTTGATAATATATCACCACGTGTTCTGAAAGAATGTGCCAGGGTGTACACATCTGCCTTGACATATTTTTTTTTAATATGAGTCTTGCACTCGGTCAAGTTCCTAAGGAGTGGAAGGAGGGCAAGATTGTGCCACTTCATAAAGGAGGTGATCGAACTCAAGCATCAAACTATAGGACTATCTGTGTGTCAGTTGTTGTGGTTAAGTTGTTGGAGAAGCTTGTGAGAACTAGGATCCAGAGTTGGATTGATAATAATTGTATTATCTTTGATGGACAGCATGGATTTGCTAAAGGGAGGTCATGTTTTAGTAATCTGCTTACTTATTACAATAAAGTGACTGCTTCCTTGGACAGAGGAAAAGGATACACAGTAATATACTTGGATTTCGCAAAGGCTTTTGATTGAATACCTCATGATGGGTTGATAGTCAAACTAGAGCAGATGGGGTTGGATATTAGATTGGTGCATTGGATTGGAGACTGGCTATCTGATAGGTATCAACAAGTTGTGTGTGGGGGAGCAATATCCAGGAAAAGGAAAGTCACTAGTGGAGTGCTCAGTGGTCTGTTTTAGGTCCATTACTTGTATATTAATGATATAGGTGAAGATTTGGATGGAGATATTCAGTTGTTTGCAGATGCTGCAAAGTTCGGACGAACCATAAAGTATAGTGAAGATGTTGTGGTCTTACAGGAAGACTTGAATAGATTGAGTGATTGGGCATGGAAATGGGGATGTGAGTTCAATGTTGCAAAATGTAAGGTTTTAAAATTTGGAAAACAAAGATGTGACAGAATTTATGCTTGGTGAGAATATATTTTTGGAGGTAGAGGAAATAAGAGATTTAGGGGTGATAGTAAATAAGGATCTAAAATTTACGGGACATATCGCCAAAATTGTGAAGACAACACAAATGCTTCTGAGAATGATGCAGAGGACACTAACGTGTAGAAGTAGGGAGATTCTTGTTTCGTTGTATAAGGCTATGATTAGGCCACACATGAACTATTGTGCCCAGATTTGGTCACCGGGTTTTCAGAAGGATGAAAAGATGTTGGAAAGGGTCCAAAGGAGACCGACTAAGGTAGTTTCTGACCTCTGGAATGTCGAGTATGAGGAAAGATTGAGAAGTTGTAATTTGCAGAGTCTGGTGGATAGGAGGAAGAGGGGAGATATGATAGAGACCTACAATTGGTAAGGGGTTGTTATAGGATCAATGCTGGAGAAGTTTTACAGAGAATAGTGGGAGATCAGGGGAGAACCAGAGGTCATCCCTGGAAACACTGTATAAAGAGGGTGCGAGTAGGGAAGTGAGAGGCAGGTTTTTTTTCAGGCAGAGTTGTGAATGATTGGAATGCCTTGCCTGAGAATGTGGTGTCTGCAAAGAGTTTGAATGTGTTTAAAACACAGTATGATGAGCTGTGTGTGTGATAAAAGGACCTCCTAGATGAGTCTTTGACTCCATGAGGTCTTGGGGTGGTAATAATAATAATAATATGCCAAGAAAAACTTTCTTAGCTAAAACTGAAGCATCCCAACCAGAATATAAACTAATCTAAAGATCGTCTTACACTCTTATTAGGAGGCAATGCAGAAGGCGACTTTAAACTCAAGCCTATGTTAGTTTATCATGCGCAAAATCCAAGATCTAATATTTTGAAGAAATCATCACACTTGGAAAAGAACTTGGATTTAATGAACTGGATAATAAAGATGTGAGAAACTTGCTCGATTCCCATTCAGAACAGTTAAGCGAGCATGATCTCCTTCAACTAGAAGAACAGCGTGCATATGAAGAAGATAATGAGTGTGAAGAAGACGAGAATGTTACAACTTAGAAGCTAACTGCGAAAGAATTTGAGCTAGATTTCAATCACATTGAGCATGCTAAAGAAATTTTGTTTGATGCTGATCCTGATATGGAATGAAGCTTTGAAGTCTGCCAAAATCTTGATGAAGCGTTCACCAACAATCGCAAATTGTATGACAAGATGAAAAAGTTGGGCACGATTCAAACATGTTTACTTAATTTTTTTGTAAAAAAAGTAGCTCAATCAAATGTTTAGATATTAAATAAAAATTTAAACAGTTGGTTTTTATTAACTTTGATGATTTTATCCTCTAATATATAGCTTATACTGTAATTTTCTTGTTTCCAAATTTACACTAGCTGATAGATGAATTAATATTATTCCTATTGTTTATTGCATTTGCTTAGCGTGCATTAATTGATAGATTTATTATTCACATTAACGAGGTTTGCCTGTATTCCCATGATTTCTCATCTTGTGTGTTAAAGTAAAAATCTGACAACCTTTATTTAGCTTGAACCTAGCTTGTTCTTCTCCAGTTTCTCTTAGCCTCTTCTTAAGTATGTTGCTTAAATCTTACCTGAAGCACTCAGCAAGGAAGTTTCTCTGTATTTCTTACATTGTTTTATTTCCCCTATTATTACAGATAGGTACTATGAGGGCCATGCCAATTCTTTGGAAGTCTACCTTCTGAATGTAATATGGTCACTGTAAAACTTTGATACCTCTATATATATATATATATATATATATATATATATATTGAGGATTTCTGGTCAAATATTCTAGCTTTTTTTCCACATTTTGGGTTTTGGATGAACTTTTTTACTTCAAGTATTGATGTGTACTCTTGGTTGCATTCCTTTTGAATATTTTCTACTACTGTTCCAGCAGTCTTTCAAAATAATAATTATTATTATTATTATTATTATTATTATTATTAAACAAGACCTCATGGAGTCAAAGACTCATCTAGGAGGTCCTTTTATCTCACACACATCTCATCATACCGGGTCTTAAACACATTCAAACTCCTTGCAGACACCACACTCTCAGGCAAGGCATTCCAATCATTCACAACTCTGCACGAAAAAAACCTGCCTCTCACTCCCCTACTCACACCCTCTTTATACAGTTTCCAGGCATGACCTCTGGTTCTCCCCTGATCTCCCACTATTCTCTGTAGAACTTCTCCACCATTGATCCTATAACAACCCCTTACCAACTTGTAGGTCTCTATCATATCTCCCCTCTTCCTTCTCTCCACTAGACTCTGCAAATTACATCTTTTCAATCTTTCCTCATACTCGACATTCCAGAGGTCAGAAACTACCTTAGTCAGTCGCCTTTGGACCCTTTCCAACATCTCTTCATCCTTCTGAAAACCAGGTGACCAAATCTGGGCACAATAGTCCATGTGTGGCCTAATCAAAGCCTTATACAATGGAACAAGAATCTCCCTATTTCTACACGTCAGTGTCCTCCTCATCATTCCCAGAAGTCTTTGTGTTGTCTTCACAATTTTGGCGATGTGTCCCCTAAATTTTAGATCCTTATCCACTATCACTCCCAGATCTCTTATTTCCTCTACTTCCAACAATATATTCTCACCAAGCATAAATTCTGCATCCCATCTTTGTTTTCCAAATTTTAAAACCTTACATTTTGCAACATTGAACTCACATCCCCATTTGCTTGCCCATTCACTCAATTTATTCAAGTCTTCTTGCAAGGCCACAACATCTCCACTACTCTTTATGGTTCGTCCCAACTTTGCATCATCTGCAAACAACTGAATATCTCCATCCAAATCTTTGCCAATATCATTAATATACAAGTTAAATAGTAATGGCCCTAAAACAGATCCCTGAGGCACTCCACTAGTGACTTTCCTTTTCCTGGATATTGCACCCCCATACACAACTTGTTGATACCTATCAGATAGCCAGTCTCCAATCCAATGCACTAATCTAATATCCAACCCCATCTGCTCTAGTTTGACTGTCAACTTATCATGAGGTACTCTATCAAAAGCTTTTGCAAAATCCAAATATATTACTGTGTATCCTTCTCCTCTGTCCAAGGAAGCAGTCACTTTATTGTAATAAGTAAGTAGATTACTAAAACACGACCTCCCTTTAGCAAATCCATGCTGTCCATCAAAGATTATACCATTGTTGTCAACCCAACTCTGGATCCTAGTTCTCACAAGCTTCTCCAACAACTTAACCACAACACCTGACACACAGATAGGCCTATAGTTTGATGCTTGAGTTCGATCACCTCCTTTATGAAGTGGCACAATCTTGCCCTCCTTCCACTCTTTAGGGACTTGACCAAGTGCAAGACTCGTATTAAAAAAATATGTCAAGGCAGGTGTCAACTCTCTGGCACATTCCTTCAGAATGCGCGGTGATATATTATCAAGTCCCACAGCCTTATTTACATCTAGTTTACTCAACTCCCCAAACACCTCTTCCTCACTTACAGTCAGTCTCTCCTCCCCATCATCAACTGCTCTCAATCCTTCCATGAAGTTACATTCACAAGATCGAAAGATCTTTATGAACTGCTCATTAAGTATCTCCATCACACATTCTGCATCAGCTGTCTTTATAGTATTTTCTCCAATCAATGTCATCCTTCCATAATCATTCTTTCTTTTGCTGGCTACATATCGAAAGAACTCCCTAGGATTCTTTTTAGCTTCATTAGCTAACTGCTGTTCATACCTCTCTTTAGCTACTCTCACCAACCAAGTCACTCTCCTTGCCCGGTCTTTGTAGAACTCATGAAATTGGTTACTTCCACTTCTCTTATGCTGCCTCCACAATGCCCTTTTTCTCTGTATTGCATGCTTAATCTCTTTATTCATCCATCTCACACCTAACTTATTTAACCTTCTCACCCGTGGTATACATTTAGACATTGCATCCACTAAATATTTTTTGTCAACTCTCTGGCACATTCCTTCAGAATGCGCGGTGATATATTATCAAGTCCCACAGCCTTATTTACATCTAGTTTACTCAACTCCCCAAACACCTCTTCCTCACTTACAGTCAGTCTCTCCTCCCCATCATCAACTGCTCTCAATCCCTCCATGAAGTTACATTCACAAGATCGAAAGATCTTTATGAACTGCTCATTAAGTATCTCCATCACACATTCTGCATCAGCTGTCTTTATAGTATTTTCTCCAATCAATGTCATCCTTCCATAATCATTCTTTCTTTTGCTGGCTACATATCGAAAGAACTCCCTAGGATTCTTTTTAGCTTCATTAGCTAACTGCTGTTCATACCTCTCTTTAGCTACTCTCACCAACCAAGTCACTCTCCTTGCCCGGTCTTTGTAGAACTCATGAAATTGGTTACTTCCACTTCTTTTATGCTGCCTCCACAATGCCCTTTTTCTCTGTATTGCATGCTTAATCTCTTTATTCATCCATCTCACACCTAACTTATTTAACCTTCTCACCCGTGGTATACATTTAGACATTGCATCCACTAAATATTTTTTGAAAATCCCCCAAGCTGCATTGATCTCTTTTCCAGCTAACTCCTCATTCCATGCTACACCTGCAAGCTGTCTCCTGAGCTCTTCATAATCACCCCCCTTGTAGTTCCACATATACCCTTTTTTCACAGGGGTCCTTGCACTGCTGGCAACCACCCAAGTAATCACCTCATGGTCACTTTCACCAATTGGTGGATGATTTGATACCTCATTGATAATTACATCCTCCGATGAGATGACCAAATCCAAGACCCTTAATCCTCTTGTGCCCTCTGTTACATACTGTCTGAGGTAGTTATCCCTCAAAAACTCAAGAAACTCATTTTCTTTACTTCCAGTTGCTATCTCTTCATTCCAGTCTATATTGCCATAATTAAAATCACCCATAATGATCACCCTTTTCTTATTTGCTTGGCTTATTTGACCATACATTTCACTATCACCACCATCCACATTACCAGGTCTATAACAACATCCCACCAAGTATTTGATTCTATTCACCTCTATCTCACACCATACTGCCTCAAAACCACTGGCCCCATTTCCCTCTTGCATCTCTACCTTGTATGGACATAACTCTTTCTCTATCATCAATAGCACTCCCCCTCCCTTTTTACCCCTTCTATCCTCACGAAACACATCATACCTTTCCATCTCTATTCCTGTCAGGATGTCATCCTCATCTAACCATGTCTCACTTATTCCGACAATCTCTGGGTGCACAGACGCAATTAGTGCAACCATTTCATCCGCCTTGTTTCTTATACTTCTAGCATTGGTATACAAACACAACAACTCATTTCTGGATCTACAGCTAGTTCCACTGATACCACTCACTCGATGTGATCTCTCCATGCTGGACTGGGGCCATTTCCCTTTCTGCTTCTTCATTTTAGAACCCTTTGCAATTCCATCTGTTTCCTTTTGATCCCTGATCATCCCATTATTTTCCTGCCTACACATTCTCTCACCTCCTCTTGGAGCATCCACCTTTCTATGTGTCAGGTTAATTACTCCAGACATCTCAAATATGTATATCTTCTGATTTTGTGTCACCTTCATTGTTTCTGATTCCTTTTATAGTAATCTTTTCTCCATTTCTGAGCTTTTTCAATACCTCCAAAACATTTTGCCACCTTCCTGATATTAATTTCTTTATTCTTACCCAAGTCTACCCATGACTTTTGTTTAGTTACTTTTACACACTGTTTCATTTGTTAAATTTTTCTGTGAATTCTGTCAAATACGTGCTGCCTTAATGGCCAAGAACTTTTGATATGCTTTCTTTTCCATAATTGCTTCTTAAACTTCCTGTATCCACCATGGAATTCTGTTATTTCTTTTGTTGCAAATCTCATCACATGCCTCCCCAGCTGACAATGGAAGTCACTTCACATTGATTCTTTTTATAACTTTTGCCAGGGCAGTACTTACACTTTTGCTGAGACAAGCAGAGCCCAAGGTGCTAGAGTGTGCCCCCCCGACTTCCTCATTGTTTGGAGCCCTTAAATTGGCCCTAATTTTTTGGGGCCCATAGCTAGAGCATCATGCACCTGTGCATAAGTACAGCCCTGAACCTTTGTATGTATTTTTCTTTTTATCATGATATTCCTTTTATCTTGTTTATCATTTATCTAAGGAATGCTTCAACCAGCATATTCAAGATTACTTAACCTGTAGCCTATCTATGCCTGCTGATGTGCTATAAGTTTACAATATTTTGTGGGTGGAAGTTGCATCAAAAAATGAAATAAAAATGGCTCTATTTCCTAAGTTTGACATAATGGGCTGCTTTGTAGTTACACAAATACTCCCTTCATCTAAAATCCCCATCTCTCAGGTCAAGACTGCATGATTTCTCTCTCTCTCTCTCTCTGTTCAGATGCAAAGTGATGACTCTTTATTATTATTATTATAATGTAATACCTCCAGGGAGTCCAAAGATTCATCGAGGGAGGGCATCTACTCTACGAGTTTCCATCTCCACAAACTGCAACTACCTTCATCATCTACAACAATGCCGTCTACCCCAGACCATCATCACTAGTATTTTCACAGACAATCACAAACATCTATGCCCATGGCGGGATTCGAACCTGCAGCTGTTTGGCTGGATACGCTAACCACTTGGCCAACCAGATGCTATGACCATGACCCAGTTTAAAATTCTTAAACCCCTAGTCCTGAGTTTTAGGAAATTATCTCTAAGTATCTCTCAGGCTGGTGATTTGGAAATTTGGCAAACTAATTTGTATTCTTATTGATTAAAACCAATATAACATGATGGTAAATCATGTTTTATTGGTTTGCTGGCTGAGGCATCACCTGGTTAAACAAAGTTCCCCGTTGTTTTTGTTGGGGAATCCAAACGAACAGCAAAAAGTCAGTTTCATCTTTCTCATCCTTCAGTAGATGGATCTAATTCCTATGAACAAATTTTTGCCATCTGGTTCCATCTCTCTGAAGCTCGATAATTGTGACCTTTCCTTCAAAGACTGTAGCCAAGTTTCTTTTGGTCTACCTCTTGATTGCCTTCCCTCAATGATTCCATTCAAGATTATATTTGGTAATCTCTGAGAGGACATTCTCTGGAGGTGTCCAAACCATCTTAATTGCTGTTTAAGAATTATAGCTATCATATCTTCTCTATAGTTTAATTTGTGTTTGACCTGCTCATTTGTTTTGTGTTCTGACCAGTGAGTCTTATTTATTTTTCTTAAGCATTTCATTTCAAATGCTCTGATTTTCTGTATTTCTTTCTGAATGAGTCTCCATGTCTCAGCTCCATACATTGCCATAAGTGTAATAATGATTTTATAGAGTTTTATTTTGGACTTTTTGAATTGCTGTTATTTTTCCTTATTTTGTTTAATTTATTCATATTAGACCATCTTTTGTTAAGTTTGCATTTTACTGTTTCTTTGTTTTCATGATTGTGAATAATGAGACTGCCAAGATATGTAAATTGCTTTACTTGTTCAAGTATATGATTTTCTAAGTTTATAAAATTTTTTTACCTCATCTCTTTCTGTTTTCATTGTTTTAGTTTTGCTTAGAGTGATTTTCATTCCAAAAGTTTTGCACTCTTCGTTTAAAATTTTTGTCATTTACTCCAGATTCTTCAAAAAGAATAATATCATCTGCATATTTAATGTGACTGATATTCATGCTATTTCTTTGTAGACCTGGTTCTTTTTTTTCTTATTATTATTATATGACATCTCCTACCTTCTTCAGCAATGGCTTTGCATAATTCTTCAAGATCGATAGTAAATAAACATGAGTGACTAACTCTGCATAACTCCCTTTTCTACTTTGAATTTGTCTGTTTTTATTTTATTAAATTTACAGTTGCTTTGTTATCTTTATAATAATTTGTAATAAAGGTTTGTATTTTTGAATCTAATGTCACAATTTTTAAGATGTTTATAAAGAATTTATGAAGGACAAAAAGTTTGCTGGCTGAGGCATCACCTGGTTAAACAAAGTTCCCTGTTGTTTTTGTTGGGGAATCCAAACGAACAGCAAAAAGTCAGCTTCACCTTTCTCATCCTTAAAAAAGGATAAGGGATTAAACTAAATTTATTATATTTTATTAAGATGTTTATCATTTTGTTTGTGTCAATGGAATCAAATGCTTGTTTGAAGTCAATAAAAACTATGCTATTTAGGTAAGTTGTATGCCTGCAGACTATTAACTGTAAATATCAAATCTAAAACACATCAACTACTGGAATGAACTTCAACTCAACATCAGCAAACTTCAAGATTGGTGCCGTTATAAATTAAAGATTCCAAGAAATTATATGCGTGTTTTAATCCTTTATCCAAGTGTAAGCAAACAAAGTTTGTGCCTGAACTATTTTCAAGAATCTTTCCTTATATAGAGGAAAGAGGATGCACAATTCCTATCAGAAAAAAGGAATATAAATGGCCCAATTACAGGTGCAGTGAATATATTCATTGCACCTGTAATTTGCCCTATATAGAGGAAACAGGATGCAAACTTGCTATCAGAAAAAAAGGAACATAAATGTCACATTAAATTTAATAACTATGGTAAAGCTAGCTTTTCTGGTCATGCACTGAACACTTTACATAGAATTGACTGGAAAAGCATCTGTTCTTTACATCACATCAAAACGTGGTATGAACGTAAATTTAAGGAGGCCTGTGAAATTCTTATCAACCACCCTAATCTTAACAATAAAGATGGTCTAAAAATTCCAAGAATATGAAAGGCACATATTCTACCCATGTAATCTTTCTCCCTAAGAGTTAATTATAAATAGGACTACAGTGGTACCTCGACTTACGAACCGCTCGACATATGAACTTTTTTCATATCCCATTTTGATCTATAGATACGAACCGTGATGATTTCTTTTCAAATGAACTAAAGCCTGTTTTACATTATACATTGCTTAAGGGTGGTAACAGACTGGAAGTGTCTAATTATAGTCCAGTCTGTGTGTCATCATTAGTTGTTAAGATCTTGGAGAAAGTAGTGAGGGACCGTATACAGCACTGGGCAGATGAGGGTAATGTTATCTGTGAGTGTCAACATGGATTTGTGAAAGGCCGCTCTTGTTTTAGCAATATGCTAGCCTTTTATAATAAAGTTACAAGAACATTAGATGAGGGAAAGGCATATACTGCAATTTTCTTAGACTTAGCAAAGGCATTTGACAGGGTGCCACATGATAAGCTGATATTTAAGTTGCAACACATGGGTCTGGATGTCAGATTGGTCAACTGGATTCAGGGTTGGCTGTCTGATAGGTATCAGAGAGTTGTGTATGGTGGAGCGGTTTCAAGGAGACAGAAGGTTACAAGTGGGGTCCCACAGGGCTCAGTACTAGGACCTATATTTAACCTTTATATCAATGACATTGCCAGCGGATTCGGATTGCAAGGGGATATTCAGTTGTTTGCGGATGATGCTAAGCTGGGAAGGATTATTAGTAATAGTGCAGTTGTGGTAGCCCTGCAAGAGGATTTGAATAAGCTAGATACATGGGCAAATGAATGGGGATGTCAGTTTAATGCAGCAAAATGTAAGGTCTTGAGGTTTGGGAAACATCGATGGGATGCTGCATACTCTATGGGAGGAGTTATACTGGAGGAAGTTGGGGAGACAAGAGATCTGGGGTTGATGATTGATAGAAACCTGAAGTTTAGGGGACATATTGCAAAGGTGGTGAAGGTAACACAGAGGATTGCTGCAATTATGAGAAGGACACTGACCTGCAGAGATAAGAGGGTTATCATTCCGTTGTATAAATCTCTGATCAGACCACACTTGGATTATTGTTCTCAGATCTTCAGATCCCCAGGATTTGAAGGGAATAAATTAACTGTGGAAAAGATACAAAGACGGATGACAAAGATGGTCTCAGGACTGTACAAGGATAGTTATGAAAATCGGCTGAGGGAATGTGGACTGCAGAGTTTGGCGGATAGAAGAAGGAGAGGTGATATGATTGAGACTTTTAAACTGTTGAGAGGTGGTTACAGGGTTGACACTGGGAAGTTCTTTCACTTGGTTGAACAGCAGGAAGGAGTGATGACAAGGGGCCATCCCTGGAAGTTACGAAAGGAAACTGTGAGCAGGAAGGTGAGGAGTGGTTTCTTTGCATGGAGGGTGGTTGAGCCGTGGAATGCATTGCCTGATAGAGTGGTGAGGGCGAGAACGGTCAATGAGTTTAAGGAGTGGTATGATAGACTTTGTGTTTCTTAAGGGGAACCTCCCCTCGATGAGTCTTGACAGACTTTATGTTCTTAGGAAGGACCTCCCACGATGAGTCTTTTGACTCCATGGAGGCCTGAATAATAATAATAATAATAATTTTTTAAACTTTTTTTCCCTACTACTAGAAATAGGCTTAATGCAGAGTACAGCACCAGCATATATGTATGCATGTTTAGCTGAGCGCGCGCTGAACTGTTTCTAGCGTAACGATTGTATTACTATTACTATTAACATTACTGACTTAACGGGTGAAGCAAAAGCTTTTCATATTCCCGGCTATCTTGAGAGGAGCTGTGAATTGATAAAGTTTATGAGCTATTTGCTCGCCCTGTGTGGGCTAGGAAATTAATCCTCAGTGTTGGGGTTTAGGATGGCTTTATATCTTTTGTGCTTAGAATAGTCCATTGCATCATAATCAGCAGCCAGTTGGATCAGTCTGTTAGGGTGCACAGTTGCTTTTGAGAGGAATTTGGTTGCTATAGTCCGCATGAAAGTATAAATATAGGGGACTCCGTGTCCCGGTGCAGTTGGACAGTTCGGATGAACCATGGGGTGCCCAGTATTATTCTGAGACATTTGTTCTGGATGCGTTGTAATTTGATAATATTCGAATTTGAAGTATGACTCCAGGCCGGTGAGGCGTAGATGAGTATTGGACGAACCATCAGTTTGTATATAAGAAGTTTGATTCTGGTGCTCAGCTTACTGTTTCTGTTTATTAGCAGGTAGAGCTGGGCTATGACTTTTGATGTGTTGGCACAAAGATTGCTAATATGTGAAGTAAAAGTCAGTTTTCTGTCTAATATTACACCAAGATATTTGATCTCTGTTTGCCACTGAATTTTTGTGTTAAATAGGGGAATATCTTCTTTAGGAAGCTGTGATCTTCTTGAAAATAGGACTGCTACGCTCTTCAGAGGATTCACTAGGAGTTGCCATTTGGTTAAATATTGTTGAATTTGCAGTAGGTTTTCTTGCAGTTTCTTGATGGCTAGGTGAGGCTTTAATGATCTGGCCAGTATCGCTGTGTCATCAGCGTAAAGAGCTTTAATTGAAGATAATGGGTTGTGTGGTATATCATACAAGTATAAGGAGAATAGGATTGGGACTAGTAAGGACCCTTGTGGAACTCCAGCCAAGATGTGTTTTTGTCTCGAGACTACTCCACACAGCCTTACTTGCATGCGTTTATTGTAGAGATATGATGCCTTTATAAGTTGAATGATTCCAATTGGTACACCAGATGATATTAGTTTGTATAGCAAACCATAATGCCAAACCTTGTCAAATGCACTGGCTAAGTCAAGGAAAACAGCCCCAGTGCATTGACATGAGTTAAAACCTGTGATGATGTGTTCTACCAATCTGTGTATTTGTTGCATGGTGCTATGCAACTGTCGGAAGCCAAACTGCTCCTCAAGCAGGATATTTAGTTGGAGTACTGAATCTTGAAGCCTGGTAAGAATTACCTTCTCAGCAATTTTGCCGAGATTAGAGATGAGACTGATTGGTCTGTAATTTTGAGGCAAACTGGGATCTTTTCCAGGTTTATGAATTGGTATTATGTACGCCAGTTTCCAGTAGGAAGGAAAATATCTGTAGTGAAGGATGGAGTTAATTATATTTGTTAGATGAACAATAGCTTTACGTGGCAGAAGATTTATAACTTTGTTGGAGATACCATCGGGTCCAGGAGCTTTTTTATTCTTGAATTTCTGAATAATTGCATATATTTCAGCAGGTGAGGTGGGGGCAATTTAATTGGAATGTGTGAGAGCTGAATTGAGTGAATATCTGACGTTATGGTGGATCTTGTATATATGACTAATATCAAGGTGGTCATGTGCAAGTTTGCATTGTTTTTCGAAATGATTTGCTATTGCTTCAGCTTTATCAGCATCAGTGTGGATGAGACCTGAATCTGTTTGAAGAGGGGGGGGGGGGAAAGAGGTTTATTTCTGTTTTTAATCTTTTGGATAAGATTCCATACAGAGTGGTTGTCAGTGGAGATGGAGGTCAGTTTTTCTTCCCAGAGTTGAGTTCTATGTGCTGCGAGTGCATCTCTCACTGTAGAATTGAATCTGTTCAAGATACGCTTGTCTTGTGGCACTCTGGTTTTGTGGTATCTTTTTCTAGCCTTGTTTTTTTCTCTAATCAGATTCATAATATCTTCAGGCAAGTGGTTGGATTTGCAGGTAATTGCAGGGGTAGTAACTGCAGCACAGGCTGCTGTAATCTGTTCTGTTAGATTTTTAACAGTTTTTTCAATTTCCTCTTTTGATTTAATGATGGGAACAGGACCAATATATTTTGGAAGCACCTTAGAGAGCCTTTCTGTATTGGGTTAGAGTTTGATAGATCATTGATTGTCATTAAATTGTATTGGAGACTGATGTGCTGCAGTATGGCTATGTCCAATACATCAGCCCTACCATAAGTGTTGTGATGGGTGGGATCAGCAGGACCTATTACATGAAGGTTGTTGAATCCAGCATAGTTCTGTAGTATCTGTCCATTTTTATTGGTGGAATGGCTATTCCATATAGTAACAAATAGTAACAATTTAAATCGTTACACGAGCCCACCATTGTGGGCTCGTGTAACGATTGTTGTTACTATGTCGTATTTATCTGAAATATGACGAACGCTACATGCATTTGCTTTTTTGTGTATCTATTTCGGTATGAAGTCGGGGCAACAAATGCTAATCGATGTGTAACACTAAAGGAAAGGATCTATTTCCTGGAGTATAGTGCCATCAATGTGATACATAGCTTGTAAATTATTTATCCCAAAATGCATTGCTCTACATTTCTCGACATTGAACTGATGCCCATACTGATAGCCTATTTAAATCATCCTGCAAGCTCTCTACGTTGCCTGGATTAACTATTACTCTACCTAATTTGGGATCATCAATAAACAACTGAATATTTCCTTTGTCATTTATGTACAAATTAAACAGTAATGGTCCAAACACTGAACCTTACAGTTCACCACTAGTCACTTGTTTTTGCCTCGATTCTTCCCCTCCAGAAAAAAAAAAACACCCTCTTATCCACTTAACCAGTGTCATATCCATGTCCATTTGTTCTAATTTGTGTAACAGAGTTCCATGTGTATTCTGTCGAATGCCATTTCGAAATCATTCTGTTGCCATTTCCTCTATCCAACTCAGCTGTTACTCAATTATGAAAAGTTAGTAAATTATTAAGGCATGACTGATCATTCACAAAGCCACATTGATCCTCATACAGTATCATATTTTTATCTACCATTCTTAAATTCTCTTTTTTACCAATTTTTCTAGTACTTTTACCACAACACATGAGATACTGATTGGTCTATGATTTGCTTTAATATCATGTAGTGCTTTGTCAACTGCCAGAAAAAGTTCATTACTAGAATGACTTTTGGTGCTAATCCAACATTTAGAAAGTACATTTAATTCTTGAGTAGTAAGAAGCAATCCTGAGATATTAATAATTGTCTTTTTATGATCTCCAGTAGATGAAAGAGAAGGTTGATGACGACGACAAATGAGATAATTAAATTTTTGTATGAGCTTCTCCAGCAGATTGACAGTCATACTAGAGCAGATGTTGTTGGATATTAGATTGGTGCATTGGATTGAAGACTGGCTATCTGATAAGCATATTATTATTATTATTCCTGATACCTCCAAGGAGTCCGAAGACTCATCGCAGGAGGACACCTACAACTGTCTCAACCACTACACCGAACCTCTACTACGAATCATCTCCATCTACCGCCCACCTCCACCACCACTACAACTAGTATTTTTTGTCTGTAAATTGCGTGTGTTCTGAAGGGCCGATTTGTCTGTATGCGGGATGGCTAACTCACCTTCGATTGAAATCATCCAAATAAAGATTCCTCCTGTCACAATGAGAATCGATACTTAGGCCTATTCCATTCGAAGGGTGCAATGTACCGTCGTTCTTCCAATTGTGCTACGGAGGCGCTTATGAGTATCAGCAAGTTGTGTATGGGGGAGCGATATCCAGGAAAAGGAAAGTCACTAGTGGAGTGCCTCATGGGTCTGTTTTAGGTCCATTACTATTTAACTTGTATATTAATGATATAGGTAAAGATTTGGATGGAGATATTCAGTTGTTTGCAGATGATGCAAAGTTGGGATGAACCATGAAGTGTAGTGAAGATGTTGTGGCCTTACAGGAAGACTTGAATAGATTGAGTGATTTGTCACGGAAATGGGGATGTGAATTCAATGTTGCAAAATGTAAGGTTTTAAAATTTGGAAAACAAAGATGGGATGCAGAATTTATGCTTGGTGAGAATATATTGTTGGAGGTAGAGGAAATAAGAGATCTGGGGGTGATAGTGGATAAGGATCTAAAATTTAGGGGACACGTCGCCAAAAGACAACACTAAGGCTTCTGGGAATGATGCGGAGGACACTGACATGTAGAAGTAGGGAGATTCTTGTTTCGTTGTATAAGGCTTTGATTAGGCCACACATGGACTATTGTGCCCAGATTTGATCACTGGGTTTTCAGAAGGAAGAAAAGATGTTGGAAAGGATCCAATAGAGACCAACTAAGGTAGTTTCTGACCTCTGGAATGTCGAGTATGAGAAAAGATTGAAAAGATGTAATTTGCAGAGTCTGGTGGATAGGAGGAAGAGGGGAGATATGATAGAGACCTACAATTGGTAAGGGGTTGTTATAGGATCAATGCTGGAGAAGTTTTACAGAGAATAGTGGGAGATCAGGGGAGAACCAGAGGTCATCCCTGGAAACACTGTATAAAGAGGGTGCGAGTAGGGAAGTGAGAGGCAGGTTTTTTTTCGTGCAGAGTTGTGAATGATTGGAATGCCTTGCCTGAGAATGTGGTGTCTGCAATGAGTTTGAATGTGTTTAAAACATGGTATGATGAGCTGTGTGTGTGTGATAAAAGTACCTCCCAGATGAGTCTTTGACTCCATGAGGTCTTGGGGTGGTAATAATAATAGAAGTAAATATTTTATCTGTAGAAACTGTTGAAATCTGCTGCACTATTTTTAATAAATCTGGGGATAGAATTGCAATTAGTCCATCATGAACATATTTAATTTCATTATGTAATATGGCTAAGCATTTTTTGTCTTCAAACAGCTGTAATTGAATATAATTAGAAATGATGTACTTAAATCATCTGTCGTATGGAAAATGATTCTTCACAAATTTCAGAATTAACTTAAATTTAATTATTTGTTATTTTTTATATTTTTAATATTTAATTATATATTTATTTGTTATTAAATCTTGTTGAAGTTATCTTTACTAGAATCTTAATATAATTAGACTGTGATGCTCTACATCATGTATGTGCAGTTCACATGTGTCATTGTTGAATATACCAGTTTCTGTTCTTGTTGTGTAATTTAGAAATCATACTGAACATGCATTTGATGCTAGGATGAAAATTTTATGCTAATAAAAATATATGCGTCAGTAATTGTATGTTATTTATTAATTATTATGTCTTAATATTCTTATATGTCAAGTTACCATTGATACTTGTGGCTTCTTCTGGGTTAAAAAGGCATGAAAATAAAGGCAAACATGAACTATAAGATTACTATAAAACAAACTATGTAGGAACCATTACAATGCAAGTTAATATAAATTTGGTGTTGCAATATAAGTAGGAACCATTACAAGAACTGCACATAACTATCAACCTGAAGTGTACAACATTGAATTCACTGTTACCTCTTCACTGAATGAAGAAACTCGTGTACGGAGAGGAGGTATTAGAGCTGTTGCACAAATTGAATAAGAATTCAGCAATAGGAACTGATGTGATATCAGCATGGTGCTAAAAGAACTGAACTGGCTATTCCTTTAACCAGGCTATATAATTAGAGTCTCAGAACAGGAAATATTCTGCAGGAATGGAAAGAATGTATGATAATCCCATTGCACAAGGGTGTTGCAAAGACCGATGTGTCTAACTATCGACCAATCAGCATCTCAGGACTGGTGGTGAAGATTTTTTGAAAAATTGGTTTAATTATATTTTTATTTGTTATTAAATCTTGTTAAAGTTATCTTTACTAGAGCCTTAATATAATTAGGCTGTGATGCTGTGATATTACAGTTTAAATTCAAAAATGGGTAAACAGTGAATATTTACTTTGCAATGAACAGCATGGGTTTAAAGAGAAAGTCATGCTTTAGTAACTTTTTCACATTCTATAATAATGTTACCATTGAACTAGATAAGGGGAATGAACACACCATGATACTTTTGGATTTTGCTAAGGCTTTTGACTTTTATGCAACAGTCTTCCATACAGCATGCAAGACTGTTGCATAAATTGGAGGATTTTTTTAAATTTTGTTATTGTAAACATAACAGTCTTATGTACAGGATTAACCAGTTTTTGGTTCTCTGCAGTCAGGCAGAGAGGTTACATGTTCATACTCTTGTTGAGGTATGTTACATCAAAATATCAGTTATAAGTTGAATTACATTTTATTTTTATTTTATTTTTTTTTAATTACAACCATTAACAGTTATTTTGACGATACTCTATAAGAACAAAATCTGACATGTATGTGTAAGAACATAACAGTTACTATAGGACAATATTATCTATTTACATGAGGTTGAGAGCTGATTAATATTCGCACTGTTAAGCACGAAAAGTCTTTCTTCCCCTTTTCCTTGGGAGGGGGATAATGTCACTTCTATGCTGGAAAGTGGACTATGATGCAGTTGCCCTGCTCAGCCAAGAGTTGATTCTGTGGATTCCAGTCTTGGTGGAAGAGATCTAAGGTGTTGTTTTGCCTGTGGTGGTGCTCATATAGGATCCGACTTCTCACCTTTTGTTTGAAAGCTGCAAGGAGTTGGTCAGCTGCCTCTCTCTGTGAAGTTGCTGTGCTGTCTGATCTTGTATGTCTGAGGTAGAAGTTGTATATTACCGCTTTCGCGGTGATGAAGAGGTAATTGCAGAATGAATGATTATTTGACTCCACATGGATAAGATTGACGTATTCCTCTTCTGTATGAAGACTACCACAGGTGAGAGCTGCCGTTTCCCGAGACAAACTGATTAATTGGGTGTTGACTGAGCATTCTAAGTAGATATGCCGGACTGTTCCTGATTGGTAGCAGAATAGGCAGTTATCTGAGACATCTGAGTTAAATTTTCGTAATATAGTTGGAGTGGGTAGTACGTTGTGCCACATTCTCCACTGAATATCTGCGTCAGGTTTGATGGCTATTGTGCAATACGGTAGGTCCCATTCAAATGGTGTTTGATGAGATGACGCAGGATTTTCCGGTAAAGTGCTTTGGTTCGACTGTTGTGTTAGAGAGCTGTAGATTTTGTTGGTGTTGCTGGGTGTAAGTTTCTCCCATGAATTATTAGTTTTTATCAGAAAGATAGGTGCTGGATCTTCTGAGTTAGGAGGGCTAAGTTATGCTATCAGGCATAGCTACTTGAAAAGCGGCCTTTACAGTGTGTATCTGCTCAGACTGATTCCCATATTCCAGGTTTTCGAGTGATTTTGGAAAGCGCCAGGTGAGGCTCGGAGAAAGAATGTCACCCAAGATCCTCACGCCTCACCAGCTCCATGGAGGAAAGAAAATCTCTTTCTGAGTGATTGGGTTTCTTACTATCATGTTGTGGAAGATGGGTTCCAAGAGGATTTCAGGGAAGGATGCTGTCTTTACTGTGTGCTGGAAGTTTAGCTTCTTCCATCTTCGAAGGGCATCTTTGTAGAAGTTTGTTAGATTTACTGGAATGTGAGCTGTTGTCATTCTTAAGGTTTTGGAGAGAGAGAGAGAGAGAGAGAGACCTCTTGTTGCAGAAGTGAAAATATATTCAGTGGTGCATTTGTGTGATATTTCCTGTTGTAAGGTATTAAGAAAAAATCGAGGTCGGAATGTTGTTATCCTGTTGTCAATGGAGATTAAGTTTTGTCCTCCATCTTTGAGAGAAGTACATAGTTTGGAGTAGGAAAGCCAGTTTTTGTTCCATATGAATCGATAGATAGTTGACTTTATTTGTTTGATGAATTGCACTGGTGACATGAGAATCTTTAGTGTATCCCATTTGGCTATTTGGTTAATGATTATTGTTCTCCCTCTCGTGGAGGCAGAGGCTTGTATTGCTGCCCCCTTTCCTAGTACTTGCTTGAAACGTTTGTTTAGTGTTTTCCAGTTCTTATCCACATAAGAGGGCGTGTTTCCTAGGTAAATCCCCAGGTATTTGTTTCCCTCTCTGCAGACCAGTTACCAGACATTGGGGAGTCGGTTCGGTTTGTACATTTGCCACACCACAGTCCTGTGCTTTTATGTGCGTTTAGTTTGGCTCCCGAGGCTGCCTGGTATTATTGGTATGCTGTTTGTATATTATGGAAGTCCTCTTCTTTGCGGGCTATAATTGTAACATCATTAGCATATTCTGTCAGGGTTGTGGTTTGGTAGGGAATTTTAGGACGGGATGCCCTAAGCAGCATGCTGAGTCTACATGAAAAGGACCCAATGGCAATTGTGTAAAGAAGTCTGGAAAGTGGACAGCCTTGTTTAATACCTCTGCTGTATGGTACAGTTATGGTAAGCCAGTTTATTTTCATGCAAAAGTGTCCTTGGCATACAATATCTTAATAGAGTGAATGATGCCTGAGCCAAAGGCCTTCAAGCAGCTGAAGAGGTATAGATGTTCAATGCGGTCGAAAGCTTTTTCTTGGTCTAATGTTACAAGACCCATTGTTTCACTGTTGTTGTTGGCTATGCTTATGAGGTGTAAGTTTTCATGGATAGATCTTCCAGGGATTTAATAGCCCTGATGCCTATTTATTATTTCGCTCAGAGCGGGTTTAAGTTTGTTGGCTTTTGATATAATTTTACAGTCAGTGTTTGTTTTGTGATGGAGATGGATCTCCAGTTTCCTAATTTCGTCGTGTCTCCTTTCTTTGGAATGAGTTTAATCACAGATGTTGTCATATTAAGTGAGAAGCCATTGGTATTCGCGTCGACAAAAATTCTGTAGAGAATAGGTCCAAGCTGTTCCCAGAAGGACTGGTAATACTCAGTGGTGAGCCCGTTTATGTCAGGAGATCTATCTTTAGGTAAGGAGGTGCAGGCAGTTGTCAAATCGTGTAGCGTGATGGGGAGTTCCGTATTTCGCTTTGTTGCTGTTGAAAGTCTTTTCACATCAGAGAGAATTATATTCGTGGCCTCCATAAATTTTGAGTTGGCTTGGTATAAATTTTTATAGTACTGCAAGGTATATAACAGGATTTCGTCATGATTTTCTATGATGTTTCCACTATCTGTTGTTATAGCAGATATAGTAGTACACTCTTGTTGGCATTTCTAGTGAGAAGAAATACTTTGTGGGTGCATCTATGAAGTTAATGTGTTTGTGTCGTGCTCTTATTAGTGCTCCTCTTGCAGAGTGCTCTGGGTGTGAGCATATGGTGACTTCTAGGGAGGACTGGTATTCCTCAGATTCCTGATGATGCAATTGTTGTTGTTGTTGCAGATTTTTAAGGACTGAATACTTATTCAAATTCCTCTGATGACTATATTTTTGGGTAAATACCCTAACTTTGGATTTAAAGAGTGACCACCAATCGGAAATTGATTGGGAAGTAGGCATATCTGTGATGAGAGTTTCGATATAGATTTTGGAAGTTCTGAGATATTCTGTATCCTGTAGTAGGCTGTTGTTAAATATCTATTATGCTCCTCCTTTGTGTCCAAGAATGCAAATGCTCAGAAGGATGGAATCATGGTCTGATGCATGAGATGGATGGTATGTGACTCTCCTGACGTAGGGTATTGTGTGCATCGATGTGTAGTATCTATCGAGCCATGCCTGGTATAGGTCACTGGTAGGACCACCTTTGGCTCTCCAGGAGAACACTTTCTCATGTGGGTTCAAGTGTCTGAAGGTATCAGTCAGCTCGTAGTCATTTATTACATCCTGGAGAAGCTGAGCTAGTGAGTGTCGATGTTCTTGGCATTGTTGTCTGTTCATTGCAGGATCCAGAGCACAGTTGAAATCCCCTGTCTGTATGATGTGGTTATTGACCTCGCTGAGGTGGTTTCGGACGAACTCTAGTACCTGCACTGCAAGCTGTTCGCTTTGTGGAATGCATATATTAATGATATGTATTTTCTTTCCTGTCTGAGTTTTAATGAGTGCATATATAGCACACCCAGGAAAGGTATCGATTATTTCTAATTTTAGAGTGCTGTTTTGGTGAATTCCAATGCTGACTCCTGATCCATGAAGTTGTATGGCAGGGCAGTGATATGGCCTGGTATATTGCATGGTATATGGCCAGTTCCTCCAGTGTTGATCTGAAGCTTTGCTGTTGCAATGGAAGTTTGTTTCCTGCAGCATAACTATTTCTGGCTGGCAGGCAAGGATATGCTGCAGGACCAGCCTGTTTCTCAGTGGTGTGGCACATTCTCTAGCATTTAGAGAGAGAAGGTTTACTGAGGTGCTCATTATTTTATTGTTTAGTTTTATTTTGGTGCGGTAATCCTCACTACCTTTACAGATAGTTAAGCTGCCGCTGGAATTCAAGCCTGTTGATCAGGTAATATATTCTTTTCCTGAGATTGGTGGTTTTACTTCTTCTTTTTCCTGCCAGAACAGTTCTTAATTCTTCCAGCTGGGTGATGAGGCCACTGATGTTGGCAGTGTAGTCATATGCTGTCAGCAGCTTTTGTGAAGAGCCTCAAAATTTTTTAAGAACGCTCTGAAGCTGCTCATTTGTAAATTGGCCTTCAGTATGAGGAAGACCTGCATTTCCAGTTTCCTCTTCGTCATCTGAGGACTCAAGAAGCTTGATCTCCCCCCCCCCCCCTCTGCAGGCTGTTGGAAGGGTTCCAGAATGCTTGGAGGCAAAGATTCACTGTTGCAGCTACACTGGTTTGTCTTTGGCTGTTTTTCCGTTTTTGTTTCTTGCTCCTCTTCGTTATTTTTATCTTTATCAGGGTTAGTTAGTTTGCTGTGTTCTGGTTCCTTTTCTCTAGGATTGCTTTTAATCGATATTGGTGGAGGTTCTTCTGAAAGTTGGGTTTCATTATTGCCACCACTTGATTTTGTCTCCTCAGTATTCAAATGAGAGTTGTTTCCATGAGACTTTTCTCGATTGTTAGGGATGCCCTGTTTTTTGGGGGTTGGCTGCTTCTGATTCTCTGATCCGCTAGGGTTGGTAGTATTGTTAACTGGTTTCTCATTTTTGGGTATATATATGGGCATAACTTCCTTAAATGACCTTCTTCGTGGCAGTAAAAGCATTGAGCAGCAACAGTAATATAAAAGGTATAGGGTACTCCATCTATTTCTGTGTTGATTATTTTAGGTATGGAGCTGATTGTGTTGTCACCAAAGTGCATCAGCTCTTTGCTCTCTTCTAAAGCTCTTGATGTGAGCGAATTCAGGCCTAGTTGTAGAGGCGCGTAGCATTTGG
Source organism: Typopeltis vanoorti (assembly GCF_054136105.1). NCBI lineage: Eukaryota > Metazoa > Arthropoda > Arachnida > Uropygi > Thelyphonidae > Typopeltis > Typopeltis vanoorti. Next base: position 139,057,489 of record NC_143557.1, read on the forward strand.
ATTTTACCTGTCACTGGACTGTATTTTGAAAGTAATCCACGAAGCATTTGATGGCTTATTTCGTGTGGGACATTTGACACTGTTACTTTTGTGGGAGCTAGCCTAGCGTGATTGGTGAGACATTCATGTGGCATGCTCCGATGTTTATTCCCTTTTCAATTAATGTCTCAGATCAAGATACATTGTTAAAGTACATTTGTATGGTTCCGGCAACTCTTGAAATGTGAGTTATATTTTTTGCTGGAACATGCTTCACTACTGCATCTAGGTACTTTTCTAGTGGGGTATTTTCAATTGCGAAAATTACTATTCCGTTGTCTCAGGAAATGCAGTTAGTTAGCTGTACATTTGCACGCGCGGTGGTCGTCATTCCAGTATTAATTCACACGGAGGTATTAGCTACTATGTTGGCATAAGAGAGAGAGAGAGAGTACTGACTTTTGTCCATTGTTGTCCGGGGGGCTGAGACTGATGTCTTTTCTTTCTGTGGAGCTGTGGCTGTCGTCTTTTCCTTGGTTTTCGGAATCCTTCGACCTTGGATTGATTCCTGCTGAGCTCAGTGTGGACCGGCTGCTGCTGGTGATGTGCTGGGGTTTTTACTGGCCATTGCTTTGGGCGAATCCGGGAAAACGTAAGCTAGCACAATTTCCTGGCACTCGAGGGCATACTGTTGTAACAATAACCGAACAAACAATGGAAATTTTAAAAATTTTAAATAACTTTTCCTAGCTTCGCAAATTATAAATTGGTGGATGGCTGACCTGACAGATATCCAAAATTAGTATATGGCAGATGTGAGTCTTCAAGATTTAAAGAAACTAGTGGTGACCACAAGGATCAGTCCTTGGTCCACTGTTATTCAGTCTGTACATTAATGATATTGGGAAGGATTTTGACAGTCGACATACAGCTATTTGCTGATGATGCAAAGATAGGTAGGGTAATCAGGAATGCTGCTGATTTGCATTACTTGCAGAATGATTTGAATAGGCTGGCATTGTGGGCATGGGAAAATGGATGTCAGTAAATGCAAAGTCATGCACTTTGGTGTGATTAGATATCCAGTTATTATTATTATTATTATGTGACGCTTCCAATGTCGTATTATATTGGTCGGATTATGCTAGAAGAAACTGATCAAGCTAGGGATCTTGGAGTGTTAGTAGATAGCAAGTTGAAGTTCAGGGACCATGTAGCAAAGATTGCAAATACAACTCAAAAGATAATTGCAATGCTGGAATGAACTTTCATATATAAAGATAAGGGTGTCATTTTGCCTCTTTACAAAGCCTTGATAAGACCTCACTTGAACTATTGTGTGCAGGTCTGGTCTCCTAGTTTTCTGATACAGTGGAGACAGTGTGCAAAGGAGAGTGTTAAAAATGATATCAGAATTGTGGAATACTGATTATGAAGACAGATTGAGAATTTGCAGACTGCAGACACTAGCAAACAGGAGAAAGAGTGGTGATGTGATTGAGACTTACAAACTTCTGAAAGAGTCATACAGGATTTCAGTTGATGAAATTTTTCATTTTATGGAGAGTGGAGGAAGGATAAGAGGGCATCCTTGGAAGCCAGGAGTGAATGCTGCTAAGAAAGGGGTGAGGGCTTGCTTTTTCTCTCATAGATTAGTGCATCATTAGAATGGATTGCCATTGAATGTTGTGTGTTCAAGCAGTGTGAATGAATTCAAGAATAAGGGGCCATCCCTGGAAGTTACGAAAGGAAACTGTGAGAAAGAGGATGAGGAGTGGTTTCTTTGCATGGAGGGTGGTTGAACCATGGAATGCATTGCCTGATAGAGTGGTTTGATAGACTTTGTGTTTTCCTAGGAGGGACCTCCCTCGATGAGTCTTGATAGTCTTGTGTTTCTTAGAAAGGACCTCCCACGATGCGTCTTTTGACTCCATGAAGGCCTGAATAATAATAATAATAATAAGTATGATAGCCACTGCGTGTAGTATGTGGCCTCCCTCAATGAGTCCCTGACTCCCTGGAGGTCTCTCTTAATAATAATAACAAACAATAGCTAACTCATGTCACTGCCCACATTCCACATGATGTCTTTTTAGCTTATATTGTGAGGTTCCTACAAGATTTATCTTGTTTTAATGTTATAGTTCACATTTGCGTTTATTGCATTTTTTGAAATGTATTTGTAATCCAGAAGAATCCGCAAGTATTAGTGGCTAAACTAGTAGGTTTCATTATCTTTGTATTTATGACCAAATGAAATCCAGTTTATTTTATAATTATAAGAATATAAAATCTGATAATATTGAAGTCTTGACAGATAGGTTAATTTTGAGGAAAATTGTTGATATGAAGTTAATAATGATGTAATGCTTTCATGCAGTGCTATCATAATATCCTATACATACCCTTGAGGTTACATATCTGGAATTTGATGATGATCTCTCAGTGTTTGCATAAATTGCCTTTCCTTCTTGCCATATGTTTCTTCCTCCCATTTCTAGTCTATGTTTTTGTAGTTTGTCTCTATAATAATTATTTACCTATGATCATAGAGCTGATTTGATGCATGCAATATATATCTTCCTCTGCACTCAAGAGCTAACAAAAGAAATTTTCTATATATTTTGTCCTGTTGGCGTCTATCTTTAATGTTTTTGCCTCAAAATGCAGTTCCTCTTATGACAATATTTTGCATATACTTTATCTGCATATCACCTTTTTCCCTCCAGATGCAGAATTTTTACTTTGATGTACAGCATCATATATGATGCTCTGTGCTTTCCCATGGTCATATTGGAGTAAAAATTACAAATTACCTGATAAATAACAAGCTTACAAATCTGCAGGACAGAAAACCAGTCAGTAATCTCCATACTACTTTATATTACTATATATATAGATAGATAGAATTGTAAAATGTGCAGTTGGGAAAAAACTATTTCTTTTAAGCTTTTATTATAATCAATTTTATTTACTTATTCACGGCTCATTTATTTATATCACTGAAAGATTCTTTTGATAATGATCTATTTTTAAGGAACTTTTGTACTGTGCTACGTGGACATTGTTCTATATGATTGCAGCAATGGTTGTATCAGTGAAAGCGGGACGAGATGATGCCTGGGCAGCTGCTGGGGTAAGTGAATTACAAATGTGTAATTCTTTAATTGAAATCGACTAATATTATCAGTGATTAAATAAATATATCTGCATTGTTATTATTATAATATGGGTATCTCTACAGAGTCAGAAGACATCACAGTAGACCTTTATTGCCATGCTAGCCATTATTCACACAATACTTATCATACCTCTCCTTAAACTCATTCACAGACGAAGCACTTGCAACCACCTCTGTTAACCTATTTCACCCATTTACCATCTTACAAGCAAAAAATACTAGTCATGACATCCTTGTTAACCACACTCTTACACAATTTCTAAAGGTGACCCCTTGTTCTCTCCCATCCCACACTGTACTGAAAAAAAAAGATCATTAGTGTCAATCCTATAAAAAACCCTGTAATAACTTATATGCTTCTACCTTATCTTCTTTATCATGCCTATCAGCTAGTTCATGAATTCAAAGACCCAAACTATTTTCATAGGGAGCACCACAGACCTGCCATGAACTTTGTCACTCGCCTCTGACCACCACCCTCACTAATGAATCCAGACGACCAGATGTGGCATTATTAATGTTATAAAGGGGAATAATAACTTCCCCTTAATATATTTATACTGCAATACTCCTTTCATCCCCACAACCTCCGTGTGTGTGTATGTTAATTACCCCACTCTGCACACAGTTTACTTTCTTACAGAAGCAACCATTATAGACCAGTCAGTATCTCAGAGATGCTACTCTAATTAGGATCTGCATCCAGAGGACTAGATAATGCACTTTAATCCTCTATAGAATACAGCACGTATGTCAGGTCTTGTTTTAGAATTGGCTCACATTTTATAATTGAGTGACTGCAGAGTCAGTTAAGAAGCGACAGTACTTTTACCATAGTACTTTTGGCATTTGACAGGATTCCACACTGGAGAGTGTTACCCAAACTCAAAGGAATGAGTATACAAAATAGGCTTGTGACATGGATAGGATAGTAACTAACTCACAGGTTTTAGAGAGTATGCTGGAGAGTCTGAAAAAAAGAGGGTGACCACAAAACTTCAGACTATCCTCATACAGAGAATTCCAAAAACCCATCACGAGCTTGGTCACTCATCTTTGAAACCTCTCCACTGCCTCCTAATCATTCCTTATATCATCCTGATCACCAAGAAACCCATGCAACCAAATCTGTGCACAGAGATCAAGATAAAGCAGAATCATGGCCTTATAAAAAGTGTTAAAAAGCTGTATCTTTACTTACTAGTGTGTTTTCAATATGTGGCACGTGTTGTGACGAGAGGTAGTAGTCTATTTGAATGGTTCTACAAAAAGTTTTTTTCCCCCCTAAATTATGTGTAGATTTGTATAATAGTGCTTTTGTGTAATTTGTATAATAGCCAGACTGAATATAATCATTGTATTGTGGCATTATAGTTCTAAAAGTGTTCACTTCAGTTTTTTATTGTGATTAATGTGGAAGTGTTTTAACATTACAAAAATGGTGGCAGTGGCAGTAAAGAAGTGTATGCCAGAAGCGTGGAAGCATCTTGGAAATCAAGTTTTTCCCTGGGCTTATTATTATTATTATTTCCCAAGACCTCATGGAGTCAAAGACTCATCTGGGAGGTCCTTTTATCACACACACATCTCATCATACCGTGTCTTAAACACACTCAAACTCCTTGCAGACACCACACTCTTAGGCAAGGCATTCCAATCATTCACAACTCTGCACGAAAAAAAACCTGCCTCTCACTCCCCTACTCACACCCTCTTTATACAGTTTCCAGGGATGACTTCTGGTTCTCCCCTGATCTCCCACTATTCTCTGTAGAACTTTTCCACCATTGATCTTATAACAACCCCTTACCAACTTGTAGGTCTCTATCATATCTCCCCTCTTCCTTCTCTCCACCAAACTCTGCAAATTACATCTTCTCAATCTTTCCTCATACTCAATATTCCAGAGGTCAGAAACTACCTTAGTCAGTTGCCTTTGGACCCTTTCCAACATCTCTTCATCCTTCTGAAAACCCAGTGACCAAATCTGGGCACAATAGTTCATGTGTGGCCTAATCAAAGCCTTATACAATGGAACAAGAATCTCCCTACTTCTACACATCAGTGTCCTCCGCATCATTCCCAGAAGCCTTTGTGTTGTCTTCACAATTTTGGCGACGTGTCCCCTAAATTTTAAATGGACTACGACACTGCGACACTGCAGCAACCCAAGGAAAAAAATGAAAAAATTAAATTTTGTTTGTGTTTATAAATAATAACAATGCTTACATTATATAAATGCAATACAACATGTTAACGGTCACAGCTTATGTTTCGACATTGATTGAATAGTTAATACTTTTCACAGTGGATAACATGCATGTTTACATATTTCATGTAAACGTTCAAAAATGTTAAAGATTTAAGAGTGTTAGATGGAATGATAAAAAGTAACATGTTACGGTATGTGAGGTGCAACGAAAGTCTAGGACGTTCCAAACGTGAGAACAGCATTACCAGGAATAATAAGGGAATGAATGGCAGTGCTTGCAACAGCAATAACAGAAGTGATGTGGAAGAGCTTAGGCAAGACTTAATGAAAATGAAGAGTCAAGTTAAATGTATAGAGGAGGAAATTGAATGTTTAATGAAGCGCATAACTAGTGTAAATGACAAGGAAGTTAATAAGAAGAAGCTAATATCTAATGACGATAGGGTTGCTTTATATAGTGACTCAATAATTAATGGTGTGGGATAAGATGAAGTGCACAAGACATGTTTTACAGGTGGCATAATAAAACAAATATCAGATGCTTGCATAGAAGGAAGGAAGAAAGGAAGAAATGGGCATCAAAATTAGTGGTGGGCACAAACAAATTACTTGAATATTGTGACAAAGAACATGGAAAAGGATTTGAAGAAGTTGTTGCAGGAAGTGAAGAATAATAGTGTCGTTGGGAAAGTGGTTAGTTTGTTGCCCAGATATGACAGTAGTGAACTGAGAAGGAGAGCAACAATTCTGAATGACAAAATGGCTAAATTGTGTCAGGCAGAGAGTGTTTGATTTGAGAATGTATAGAATGAATTTGAAGGGAAGTTAGAATGGTTCAGAGATGATGGAATGCATTTGAATGGGTTTGGTGTTGGTCATTTGGAGCAACTGCCGTTTAATAAGAATGCACAGGGTCCATACAAAATTAACACGACTAAGAATCAGAGAGAGAGGTTGAAGAGCAGGTTGTGGAATGATGGGAAGAGGATGGATACCAGTGGCGGCCCGTACATAAGCACTGTGACACTGCAGCACCCCCAAGGAAAAAATGAAAAAATTAAATTTTGTTTGTGTTTATAAATAATAACAATGCTTACATTATATAAACGCAATACAACATGTTAAAGGTCACAGCTTATGTTTCGACATTGATTGAATAGTTAATAATTGGAATTGTTCGATTAACTCTTTAGATTGCAAAACAAATACACTGCGATCTAATGCAGTGTCCATATTATCACATTCAACCAACTGCAGCCAGACTCGCCGATATTCGTTTGCGCTTCTCATTGCATGTAACTAGTGAATCTGACACTGCTCTTTGGGCAGTGTATAGTATGCTTGCGCGTGTTATTTCTGTGAGATACGAAAGGGTGAACTATTTTTTTTTTTTTTTGCAATCTTATTTTATTTTGTTAAAATAACATATAATTATTTATTTATTATAGATACAAGGCTGAATTATGACGAGTGTCACTGTTGAAAATATGAAAATAATTATATTTTTTCAATTATTACACGAAACAAATACACTGCGATCTAACGTAGTGTGAGAATGATCGCACCAATTGCAGGTAGACCCGCCGATATTCATTTACGCTTAACGGGCAGTGTATCATATGCTTGCGCTCATTATTTCTGTGAGATACGAAACTTTTGTTATTGGTGTTTGTCCGTGGTAAGGGTGAAATATTTTTAATAAAGCCATTTTTAACATGTAAATTTATTTATTAATAAATTGGTTACTGATTAGGAAAAACCGAATTTTTTAAAAATTTTATTTTGTATATGCAGCACCCCCACTTAAAATTGTCACCAGCCGCCACTAATAGATACAAAGGTGAGGAAGTGATTATAGCAGAGCAAAGTGATGCAGTGCAAAACAGTGGGGATGATAAGAATATAAATGAAAATCAGTCAGGATCAAGGAAATGGGGATGGTCAGAATGAAGAGAGAAGTGCACTATATCAGAGAGAGTAAAAAGAGTGATTGTGTTGATGGGATGGCCTCAAAGAGTGGAGAATTGTTATACTTGTATACTAATGAACAGAGTATCAGAAATAAAGGGGCTGAGTTTGTAGCATCGATTGAATCAGTATGTCCAAACATAATTGGCATAAATGAAATTTGGTTGACTGAGGATGATATACTGTCAGGACATGAAATGGTAGGATATAGAATTTTCTGAAATGATAGAAAGATGAAGAGAAGAAGGGGGTGTATTGTTAATGGTAGCAGAGGAATTGTGTCCTTCAAGAGTCGAAGTAGAAAATAGTAGTACATGTGAGAATTTTGAAGCTGTTTGGTGTGAAGTTGAGATCAATAGAATACCTATTGATACCTATTAGATATATCTAACAGAATGCTGTTATAGACCAGGGAATGTGAAGAGGGAGAGTATCAATTGTGAAATGTTTAGACAATTAGTTGGGCAAGTAAAAAAGATGATCCTAATGGGTAATGTTAATTATAGGAATGTGGATTGGAAAGAAGAGATAGTGTATAGTAACAAGGAGAGTGAATTTGTAGAGTTTCTGCAGGATAACTATCTGAAGCAGCAGCATGTAATGGAAGCAACACGAGGTTTATCGGTGTTAGAGTTGGCAATATCCTCACAGGCTGTAGTTGTGAATGAGGTATCAACACTGCCACCTGTTGGTGAAAGTGATCATCAGAGGTATCGGTTTTGAAGGTAGTCAAACAGGAAAAAGTTGTTATCATGAAAGTCTGTATGTGGCACTATAAGGTGGGTGATTATCAGAAGCTCCATGGTCAACTAGCATCAATACATTGGGTTGATGAATTGCGTAGAAAAGATGTTGACAGTGCATGGGAAATGATAAGGCAGTATCTAATACAAGCAATGCATAAGTGCATATCAAGAGTTAAGTGAATAAATAGAGTAGGAATTAGATGGATGAACGGTGAAGTCAAGCAAGCAGTGTTACAAAAGAAGTTATTATGGAGGAAGTACAAGCAGTTTGCAGTGAATAGATGCATGAAGAATATAAAGTGCAGGTCAGAAAAGTGACAAGCATGAGTAGAAAAGAAAAAGTAGAATATAAGAAGAGATTAGCCAGTCATGTCAAAGCTAATCCAAGCGATTTTTTCTGCTATGTGGCAAGCAAGAGGAAAAATAATTATGGTAGGTTGATGCTGGTGGATGGTTATGGCAGTGGAGTAACCATAGGAAATGTTATTTAACGAACACTTCATGAGTGTATATCATAGTGGCGTGAATGATGCTGTGCAACATGCAGAAGGGAGGCAAAAATTAAGAGAATTAAAGGTGAAAGAATCAGACATGTATCAAGTGTTGCTTGGGTTAGAATGTTAATAAGATTCTGGGAGTGGATGACATATCACCACGTATTTTTAAAGAATGTGCAAAAGAGTTAGCCATGTCCTTGTCCTTGTTATTTAATGAGAGCCTTATAGTGGATAAAGTTCCTAAGGCATGGAAAGAAGGCAAAATAATACCTCTCCACAAGCATGGTTTAAGAACAGAAGTTTCCAATTATAGACTGGTCTGTGTGTCTGCAGTTGTGATCAAAGTGTTGTAAAAATTGATTGAAAACAGAATACAGGATTGGGTTGATGAACATAAGATTCTCTATGATGGTCAGCATGGATTTGTGAAGGGAAGGTCTTGTTTTAGCAATCTGCTTATGTTTTATGATAAGGTGATGAATGTTTTGGATAAGGATGAATTATATACAGTGATATTCTTGGACTTTGCAAAAGCATTCAATAGATTACAACATGATAAGTTGTGTACAAGCTGCAGAGGATAGGAATGTATAGTATATGGGTTTAGATGGATTGGAGATTGACTCTCTTCACAATATCAGCAAGTTGTATATGATGGAGCTGTGTCTCAGAAAAGGAAGGTGACCAGTGGCATGCCTCGGGGTTCTGTTCTTGGATCCCTACTGTTCAGTTTGTTAATGATATTTCTTGTGGGTTGATTGGAGATCTTCAAATGTTTGCCAATGATGCAAAGTTAGGTAGAATTATCAGGAGTAGTGCTGATGTTAATTCTGTACAGGAAGATTTGAATAAGTGTGGTTGCATTTTTAATGTTAATAAATGCAAGTTGTTATGCTTTGGGATACAGAGACATAAGACTACATACTGTATTGGTGGAGCTGTACTTCAGGAAGTGGATTTGGGATCTTGAAGTGATGGTGGACAGTGGACTGAAGTTCTGATGGCATGTTGCATGTGTTGCAAAGACTGCACATTGTATTGCTGCTGTGATAAAAAGTACATTGACTTGTAGGGATAAGGACATGGTGGGGCATCTATATAAGGCATTGGTCACCTAGTTTTCATTGTGATGTAGAAACATTAGAGAGGATTCAAAGACGGATGACCAAAGTGATAACAGGACACTGGAGTGTTGGTTATGAAGAGCGTTTGAGAGAATGTGGATTACAGAGTTGGTGGATAGGAGGAAAAGTGGAGATATGATAGAGACCTTCAAATTAGTTAAGGGATTCTATCAGATTAATACAGAAGGAATTATAAAAAAAAGTGGATGTTAAGATGGAAAGAACGAGGGCCATCCTTGGAAGTTGCATAGGGATGTGGTGAAAAAGGGAGGGAGGAGTAGATTTTTTTACATGGGAAGTTATTAGTGAGTGGAATGATTGCCTGAGTGCATTTTGAGAGCAGGTAGTGTAAATGACTTCCAAGCACATTACAATAGACATGTTGCTGGTTGAGTTGGCCTCCCAAGATGAGTGTGTTGACTCCATGGAGGTTACCAAATAATAATAATCATATCCAAGTAATCCTTAGAGCAGTTTTGCCAGTTTCAGCAATATGTCCTCTGAACTTCCTACTCCTTGTCCACCATTATCCCCCAAGTCCCTAGACTTTTCAATTCCTGCATACCATCAATATCATATACATTATGTAATCTTTCAACCCAAAGTGCATAACTTTACATTTTGCAATTAAATTAACAACCATTATCTTTCTCCCACAATGCCAATTTATTTAAATCATCCTGCAGGATATCTACATCACCTTTATCAACTATTGCCTACTCAGCAAACTACTGAATATCCTCCTTTAAATCATTCCCTATATCATTAATATATAAATTAATGAGCAATGACACTAATACAGAGCTCTGATGCGCTCCACTAGTTACCCTGATTCTCCTAAATTCCACTCCACCATATGCTACTCTCTGGTATGTATCTGTCAGCCATCTCCTCATTCATGCCACTGGCTTCATATCATTCCCAATTTCTCCAACTTTTGTAATAGTGTTCCAAGCAGCAATCTGTCAAATGCCTTTGCAAAGTCTAGCAGTATCACAGTGTAGCCATTTCTCTTATCTAATTCTGTAGTTCACTCTTATAAAATATGAGCAAATTCAGTGGCGGCCGGTGAAAATTTTAAGTGGTGGTGCTGCATATACAAAATAAAAAATAAAATAAAATAAAAAACACTTTTTTCTCTAATCAGTAACCAATTTATTAATAAATAAATTTACATATTAAAAAATTACTTTATTAAAAATATTTCACCTTCACCACGAACAAATACCAATAATAAAAGTTTTGTATCTCACAGAAATAACGTGCGCATGCATACAATTTATCTGTAAGCAACGCTGCCCAAATGAGCAGTGTCAGAATCACTTGTGACGTGCAATGACAAGCGTAAACGAATATCGGCAAGTCTAGCTGCAATTGGTGCGATAATTCTGACACTGCGTTAGATTGCACTGCATTTGTTTCGTGTAACGATAATTGAAAAAATATAATTCTTTTCATATTTTCAACAGTGACACTCATCATAATTCAGCCTTGTATCTATAATAAATAAATAATTATATGTTATTTTAACAAAATAAAATAAGATTTACAAAAAATAGTTAACCCTCACCACGAACACACACCAATAATAAAAGTTTCTTATCTCACAGAAATAACGCTTGCAAGCATACGGTACACTGCCCAAACGAGCAATGTCGGAATCACTTGTAACATGCAATGAGAAGCACAAACGAATATCGGCGAGTCTAGCTGCAATGTGATAATTCTGACACTGCATTCGCAGTGCATTTGTTTAGTAATCTAAAGCGTTAATCGAACAATTCCAGTTATTAACTATTCAATCAATGTCGAAACATAAACTGTAACCTTTAGCATGTTGTATTGCATTTATATAATGTTGTAAGCATTGTTATTATTTATAAACACAGACAAAATTTAATATTTTTCATTTTTTTCTTGGAGGTGCTGCAGTGTCGCAGTGCTTATGTACAAGCCGCCACTCAGCAAATTACTAAGGCAAGACCTACCTTTTACAAAGCCATGCTGTCCACTGTAGAGTATTGCATTACCATCCACTCACTGCTAGATCAACTTTGGTTAGCCAACTTTTCCATTACTTTAACCACCACTCATAAGATATTAACTGGTCTGTAATTTTCTGCTTTTGTCTTGTAGTCACTTTTATCATCTTTCCACTCTCTTGGGACCTTGCCAGAGCTGAAACATAAATTAAACAACTTCATCAGAGGCACTGCCCATTCTCTTGCACATTCACATAGCTTATGGGTGGACATGCAATCCAGTCTCACTGCTGTATTCACACTGATATTTTTCATTATGCTGAGCATCTCGATTCTCATCTCAGTCTCATCAGCAACTACAAAATCTCTGCCTGGATGATATACCTTTTGCAAAGTGATCATTCAGCAACTCTTCCTCTTATCTGCAACATAGTGAAAAAACTCATTTGGATTTACTTTAGTCTGCTTAGCTAATTTTCTCTCATAATCTTATTTGGCCTTTCTTGCCATACTGGTCAATCTTCTTGCATGCACGTGTGCTGCTCATGAGTATACTGATCACCTTTTTCTGTGTATTCCTACCACAATTTTGTGCAACTACTGCTTTATATCTCTACTCATCCACTTAATCACCATTTTTTTATCCTCCTGACTAGATATGCAGTCTGATATTGCTTCTCTCAAACAATCCCTGACTACTTCCCATGCGCTATTGATATTCTTTCCTTGTATCTTCTTAAGCTATGACATTGCTCCAATCTGCTTCCTATATCTGTTATAATTACCAGCTTTATAGTTCAACATGAACCCTTTCTTGATAGAGAATTCCACATAATTTTGGCAACCTCCCAGAACAGGACTTCATTAGAGAAAGTGACCATACAGATCTGTTCTAAGACTATGCCATTCCAGACTGCATGTGGTTACTTTCCCTGGTTGGAGGCACTGTGTCTACCTTGGTTATGGATACATTTTCTGATGCTGTTATCAGATCCAGCACTCTCAATCTCCTGGTTCTCTCCATGACATGCTGTTTCAGATAATTATCCCTTAGCAACTCTCTTGTCATGCCCCTTTCCTCCATCTAATCTGTGTTTCTGCAGTTGTATTCCTCCATAATAATTGCATAGCCTGCACTCATTGTGTTAATATGCTGATGTGTGGTATCCACATTATCCTTCAGACCATCTGATCTGTGTCAGCAGCTAGCAGTATGTTTTCTATTATGGATCTCTATCTTACACCAGATATAGTACGCCCACAGATTCGAGACCCTTTGACACTTCTGAGCATGTCACCAAAAGGAGAATCCATTCTGATAATATGGTAATCAATCCATCTTCTGGAATGAGTTTGTTTATTTTTACAGGTCAGAAAATTTAGCTTTTCTTTTACGAACATTGTAGTTTTTAAACTAGTACAGTGACAGGCAAGAAAGCACATGATTTCGCGTGTTGGTGACCTATTCATACATCCTTCATTTCTTTCTCCCCTTCATCATGAATCGACTATTCTTGGCAGAAAGCCAAATGGAGCTCTACAAAGTGTGAGCGTACTATAAATGAACTATCTCCCAAAGAGAGATGTGATATCCTCCTTAGCTTCTATTATTAGTTCATGTTCTTCAGCTATCATTATCAAATCTCACCTCCTGTCCTCTTTCCTGTATCCTTCTTGAAAATACAGTACCTTTCATGTTCTGTTCCTGTAATGATATCATTATCTGTTTGTTTTAACGACTGTCAACCAAGTCTTGTTAAAACATCTCCTTGGACTCACAGTTGCCCTTGCATAACATCATTCCCCCATCCCATTCAGATTTGAAACCTCTGAAACTGCATTCAACACTGAAAAATCATTTCCATAGATACACTTGTTTGTTCTGAAGTGACTGAGACTGCATTCCTCATAATGCTTCTAGTTTTTCTAATCTTGCACTTCTGACTGCTTGCTGAACAACACTCTCTCTCCAAACATCTAACTCCAAAACCATTCAAATACAGTCCATCAGACATATACAAATATTTCGTCCCTCAGTGAAATTATGCAAATTGAATCAGACTTGTAGAATGTGGTCGTCAAAGTTTGAATAATAGATGGAAGAGAGAGGAAACAATAGAAACATATAAGTTCATAAGAAGAATTACAGCTCAAGGCTGTGTAAACTTGGGATCATCCCTGGAAACTAAGTAAAGGTTGTGCTTAGAAAACATGAGATTCAGGCTCTTTTCATGACTTTTGTGTGTGTGGAATGTGCTAATCAGTGAATGCATCTTCCATGATTGTTTTAAAAAGATAAAGGTACTATACATTGTGTAACCTACAAGATCCATTCTTGATAAGTTCTTGATTCCCTGGAGGACCTTACATAATAACAATAATAACTAGATTTTGTAAAAACATTGGAATGAGAATACAGTATGTAGCAATAAACTATTATTTAGGTTGTGGTAAAGATGAGGTGGAACTAAGAAAATGATAATATGCTTAGTGCTGCAGTTTTGTGCTCCCTTCTATTACATGACTTATATATCAATGATATTGAAAAAGTTTTAAAAGATATTCATTTGCTGTCTGAGGCTGAAAGTTGAGAACAGTATGAGAGATAAGTGAGAGATCTTGAAGATGGTTTAGATTAAAATCATGGATTAAAATACAGCCCAACAGTGTATTTTCAGAATAAACAATTGTTAATTTGTTAATGATCATCTGCAGACTTCTATTTCATATATGAAATTATTCATTATATCAACAATACAATATTAATTTCTTTAAATTTAAATCAGTAGCATAAATTAATGTTTTACTGTGGATATACAAAGTAATTTTATATAATTAATGACCATGTTAAATTAGCAAACCAGTTTAAAAAATAAATAACTAAAAATAATCATACATTTTTCATTTTAATCAAATGTATATACATAATAAGATGGAAGGAATACAATGAAGATCTATATGACAAGGAAAATATACCAAATGAGTTGCCATTAGAAGATATAAAGAAGGTAAATGAAGATGATCTGGGCCCAGAGATTTTGAAGACAGAAGTAGAAATGGCCATTAAAAAACTAAAATGTGGAAAGGCAGAAGGAATAGATAAATACCTGCAGAATTCCTGAAACAACTTCAGAAGAAAAGAACTGAAGAAATAACCAAAATAATAAATTTAATTTTTAACAAAGGAGAACTACCAAAATATTTTATGACCTTAATAGTTATACCTATACCAATGAAAAGTAATGCAGTGAACTGCAAGGATTTTAGAACAATAAGCCTCATTTCCCATACATCAAAAATACTTACGAGACTCTTAACACGAAGAATTGCATCTAAAGTGGAAGAATTTCTTGGAGAAGATCAGTTTTGTTTCAGGAAGGATAGGAGAACAAGAGATGCAATTGGACTGTTAAGAATAGTAAGTGAAAGAAGTCTAGAAGTGAATAAAGATGTTAACATTTGTTATATAGATTTTGAGAAAGCTTTTGACTGTGTAAAATGAGATAATATGGTGGAAGTAATGGAAAAGATTGGTATAGATTGGAAAGACAGAAGGCTAATTATCACACTATATATTGGAAAACTGCCATGGTGAGAGACATATATGGTATAACAGAACCAGGTATCATTGGACGAGGAGTAAGACAAGGCTGTTCTCTGTCACCAATTTTGTTCAACATGTATTCCGAAGCAATGCTAAAAGAAGCACTGGAGAATTCAGAAGAAGGAATAAGGATTGGAGGTAGACAGATATTCGCAATAATATACGCAGATGACAAGGCATTAGTATCAAACACTGAAACAGGACTACAACATCTGTTGAACAGATTACTGGAATCCTGTATCAATTATGAAATGAAAATTAACATCAGAAAAACAAAGGTGATGAAAATAACAAGGAAAGAGGCAAATATGGATATCAGAATAAATGGGGAAAAATTGAATCAAGTAAGAAGACATTTAAATATCTATGAAGTGTTATTGGCAGTGATGGAAGATGTAAAAGTGACATAAAAGCAGGAATAGCAATGGGAAGAGATGCCTTTAATAGAAAATGGAATTAATTCAGAAGTAAAATGGATAGAAATCTAAAGAAAAGACTAATAAAATGTTATGTGTGGAGTGTTGCCCTCTATGCATCTGAAACTTTGACATTAAAGAAAGAAGAAATTAAGATTTTGGAAAGCTTTGAGATGTGGATTTGGAGAAGGATGGAAAAAATCAAATGGACAGATAAAATATCTAATGAAGAAGTCTTAAAAAGAGTAGAAGAAGAAAGAAGTCTGTTAAGGAGGATAAAAAGAAGCAAGGGAAACCGGATCAGACATATTCTGAGAGGGAATGGAATCCAGAGATGCCATCGTAGGAAAAATAGACAGAAAAAGACCCAGAGGAAGAGTAAGGAAAACAATGCTAGATGACATGCTCAAGAGAGACATGTACACAACCTTGAAAGAGAAGGCTCAGAACAGAAGAGAGTGGAAGGAAAGTTTCTGCTACTCAAAGAAGAATCTGCTCAATTGCAGAATACTAAAGAAGAAAAAGCTATACATAATACACAATTAAAAATAGTATCAGCCTATATTATTTTACTCCTCTTAACTTTCATGCATTATTTTATGAATTATATTGCAACTCATATAGTATAATCATATATACATCTATAATATCACTAAATTTTTTCTTAGTTCTTTGGGTTCCTGGGAGCCATTCTCTATGCAATTGACTGTTATGACAAATATAAATGCTGGAGAGATGGTTTGCCTGCTCAAGGAGAGAAGCCAGTGATCACAATAGGTTCTCCCATTACATCTCCCACTAGTCCTAACTACACAGCATATTAAATCATCAAAATAAAAAGGTAAGTAATATACTGTTTAGATTATATTTGGTCATTCAAACATATAATTAAATTGAAATATATGTTGTTCTTTAATTGACCATGATTTATTAACATCTAATACCAACAAGTTTTGCCGAAGGGCTGTCTGGCTTCTGCAGGGCTTATAACGGTAAGAGAAAAAAACTTAAAGTGGCTAGTACAGAGAAAATGGAGTAACACTATCGTATAAATTAAACATTAAAACAGAACTCGTAACATTACACACATGGAACATGTTGCGTTTATTAGTCATTGTTATGAGAGCACATTCTGTAGTTTTGAGCAAAATTAAATTCTGGCAGGCTGACTGATCCTATTAAGGTTTTCCATATGTCAGCTATTATCATTCCCTGGTTTCTGTTAAGATTTTCTCCAGAACGGAGGACTACAATGGCTTTGAAATTTCTACAACGGAAATCTTCTAAATAAGGCATGGAGCTGCTATCCTAATCAATGGTATGGTTAGTAATTGCAAAATGATGGGCTAGACCTGAGTTGTCTCTTCTGTTGTTATTAACATCTATATGTTCTTTTTTTCGGAATTCAACATCTGTCCTATTTAGACCACAAGCACATGGGATGTTGTATACTGCAGCCTGTTTGAAAAATGGATTAATGTCTTTTGGCGATCTTAAAATGATGGACAGTCTTGACCGGTTTAAACACAACGATGTTGAAAGGTTTAAAAAGTTTTGCGATCTTCTCGGACACTGTACCTGGATAAGGAATAACTAAGGATGAACTGTATTGAGTGATGGTAGGTTGTTGTTGTGTGTGGGGGGGGGAGATCTGTGAAGAATCTTGTTGATTAGATTCTTTGGATAGCCATTTTTTATTAATGTCTCTGATATATGAGTAATTTCATCATAGAGTTCTTTTTCTTCTGAGATGATGTTTGTAATTCTGTTTTTGAGCATATGTATTATGCTGAGCTTCTGGGAAATATGGTGAGTTTACTTGAAAGGAAGTAACGTCCAGTGTGCATTGGTTTGTTGTTGACTGTTAGTTTGATATGTTCATCTGCTAGTTTCTTGATTAGGGTGTCCAAAAATGGTAGTTGATTATCTTTTTCCAGTTCCAAAGTGAATTGTATTTTTTGATGAAAATAATTAATTTTGGTTAAAAAGTCCAAAAGAGCTGTTTTTGTGTCCCTCCAAATTATGAAAAGACATCTTCTTCATACCTCCACCACACTAAAGGTATTGGGTCTAATTTTGGGAGGATGTCTGTTTCTAGCTTTTCCATGATCTGCACAGGACAGTGAAAGGGGACTGCCCATAGTTAAGCCACTTAGTTACTCATATATCATTTCATTCCATTTGAAATAATTAGATTTAAGGTAGTGATTAAAAAGATGAGCCGTATCTTCAGGGAAGAGATTGTATAGGATACTGATAACTTCTTCTACTGGGATGTTAGTAAATAAAGATGTCACGGCCAAGCTAGCGAGAATGTCTGTATATAAGATTGAGATGTTTTTCAATAAAATGTTTTGAATTCTTAATGTAAGTGTCTGATTTTCTGATATGTCCTTTTAGGAGGCTGGAGAGGTGTTTGGACAATAAATATGTGGGAGCATTTCTTCCGTCGACGATCGGGCATAGGTGGAACTCCACTTTTGTAGACTTTCGGGACTCCATACAATCATGGCATCAGTGGGTGTAGTGTCTTCAGATTCCATTGCAAGTCTATGGACAACTAGTTATGTTCAGTAATAAGTTGTTAGTGTCCTTGTGGTTTTTCCATGTTGGGTCCGATTCTAATATGTGATACATTGATGGGTCTGATAGTAATTCTGCAATTTAAGTTTTTGTCTGCTTTTAAGATAGTTATTTGTTTATCCTTTTTCAAGTTTGAGAGAGTTCTTTTATCTTGGGGTGTTATGTTTAGGTTAGGTGGTTTGAAGTTGAAAGGATAATAGCACTTTTTAATCTATCGCAGATCATTTGCCATTGTGTCTGGAAAGGATGAGAGTGCTTTTTCTATGTTACTGATGATGTCAACCTTATGAATATGATCTGTGGCAATGGTGAAATTGAATCCTTCCTGAAGTATTTCAGTTTCTGGTTGTGTTAATATATGGTCCAAAAGGTTAACAATCACTTTTTCATCAGGGAAGCTTGGTCCTGAGTTGTAATACTTTTCATATAGTGTGTTGAATTTTTTTATTTGAGTTTTTTTACTAATTAGAAAAGCTTTGTTGAAACTGTTGTAAATCATCTTATCTAGAAGTGTCCATAAGTTGCTCTCTATGTTATTAGAAATAACTTCAAAAAGTCGGAAGCACAAAAGGTCTATTATGTTAAGTCTATTATGTGTTGTATTCTTTCACGTATAGGGCCAGGTATGCCTTAGATATATTCTTTTCGCTCTTCTTGAGTGGAATTTTTTCACTACACCCATTGTATGCCACTATTGTATGGAGCCCCGAAAGTCCATCAAAGTGGAGTTCCACTACGCCCAGACAGAAGAAATGCTCCCACATATTTATTGTCCAAACACCTCTTCAGCCTCCTAAAAGGACATATCAGAAAATCAGACACTTACATTAAGAATTCAAAGCACTTTATTGAAAAATTGAAAAACATCTCAATCTTAAAGACAGACATCCTCCCTAACTTGGATGTAGTATCTTTATTTACCAACATCCCAGTATAAGAAGTTATCAGTATCCTATACAATCTCTTCCCTGAAGATATGGCTCACCTTTTTCGTCATTGCCTCAAATCTAATTATTTTAAATCGAATGACATGATATATGAACAACTAAATAGCTTAACTATGGGCAGTCCCCTTTCGCTGCCCTCTACTGATCTGTTCATGGAAAAGCTAGAAACAGACATCCTCTCAAAATTAAACCCAAAACCTTTAGTGTGGTGGAACCTTTAGTGTCCCTCCTAATTATGTAGATGATATCTTCATAATTTGGAGGGACACAAAAACAACTCTTTTGGACTTTTTAACCAAAATTAATTCCTTTCATGAAAAAATACAATTCACTTTGGAACTGGAAAAAGATATTCAGCTATTATTTTTGGATACCCTAATCAGGAAACTAGCAGATGGACATATCAAACTAACAGTCTGCCACAAACCAGCACACACTGGACACTTCCTTCATTTCAAGTGAACTCACCATATTTCCCAGAAGCTCAGCATAATACATATGCTCAAAAATAGAGCTATGAACATCGTCTCAGAAGAAAAAGAACTCTATGTTGGGTAATTTCAATCTATGATGAAATTACTCATATATCAGAGACATTAATAAAAAATGGCATTCCAAAGAATCTAATCAACAAGATTCTTCATAGAAATAACATAACAACAACAACAACTTACCATCACTCAGTACAGTTCATCCTTAGTTATTCCTTATGCAGGTACAGTGTCTGAGAAGATCTCAAAATGTTTTAAACCTTTCAACGCCAGATTTGCATTCAAACTGGTCAAGATTGTCCGTCATGTTTTAAGATTGCCAAAAGACATTAATCCTTTTTTTCAAACATGCTGGAGTTGTACAACATCCCATGTGCTTGTGGTCTAAACTATATAGAAACAGACGTCGAAATCCGAAAAAAAGAACATATAGGAGATGAAAATAACAACAGGACAGACAACTGAGGTCTAGCCCATCACTTCGTGATTACTAACCATACCATTGATTGGGATAGCAGCTCCATGCCTTACCTAGAAGAAGATTTCCATTGTAGAAATTTCAAAGAAGCCATTGTAGTCCTCCGTTCTGGAGAAAATCTTAACAGAAACCAGGGAATGATAGTAGCTAACATATGGAAAACCTTGAGATCACTCAGCCTGCCAGAATTTAATTTCTCAAAACTACAGCTTGTGCCCTCATAACAGTGACTAACACAACAATCTCCATGCATGTAATGTTACTCTTTCTGTTTTAATGTTTAATTTATACAATAGTGTTACTCCATTTTCTCTGTGTTAGCCACTTTGAGTTTTTTTTTCTTACCGTTATAAGCCCTGAAGAAGCCAGACAGCCCCATCACTGAAACTTGTTGGTATTAGGCGTTTATAAATCATGGTCAATTAAAGATCAATATATATTTCAATTTAATTATAGGTAGGTAATATAATTATTTTTTGCATGTAATATATGATGTTGTATAACTGTAATTTATTAACTTATTTGTTACGTATAGACTCAGGGACTTTAATTTTCATTTACTCAGACTTCTACATTAAGTTTTAGTGCCATCATTTCTCAATAACCTTGCAATACTGATTCATTTGAAATTATACATTTTTATTTATAAATTATGCCTTTATATAGCCAGTATAGTAATCCCCTTTTTGTCACAATAAAGTCTGTTATCAAAAATGTAAAAAATAATTAAAGTTCATCATCATCATCATCATCATCAAATTCCTGACATGTACCCTTAAGGGGTGTATAGGATATGATAGTACTACAAGAAAAACTTACATCATTTTAAATTTTCATTTCAGTCTGTTACTTGTCAAAACTCCAACATTATCAGATCTTATATTTCTATCAACTAAGGCATTTTGTACCGTATCAATCCACCTATATCTTGGTCTTCCTCTAGGTCGTTTTCCTGCCGACCTGGCAGAGAACACTTGTTTTGCTAATCTTTCCTCGCCCATTCTGTTTAAGTGACCATACCACCTGAGATTAGCTCTGCTAACGCATTCCTGGATGCTGACGTCAAGTTCTTTACTAATATCCTCGTTTTTAATATAATATTGCCATTGATGCCATCTGTTCACGCCTTTAATCTTTCTCAGGACTCTCATATCTGCGGTCTCTAGTCTTTGGTCAAGTGTTTTACTTCTGACCCAGTTCTCAGATCCATATGTTTAAACTGGTTTGAACACTGTCTTGTATACAGCTAATTTAGTGTTCCGAACTAATTTCTCTCTTATTCCATATGAATTTATTCAATTGGCTGCCTACCATACCAGGTTTGCTGGTATGGTAGGCAGCCATATTGAATGAATATCAGTACATAATGAACATAATGAATATCAGTATGTTCATTTGCTCCTAAGTATGTAAAATTCTTAAGTTTTTTTCTATAGCATGCTAATTGGTTTTGGTATCTATGTAGCACTGATCCTTTATACTGTTTTGGCCACTTTTGCAATGTATCCTGTTAACTTCAATTCTCTGTCCACCACTATCATTCCCAGATCCTTAGCTTCATCACTTTGTTGTAGTGCATATTCAGAAATGTGATACATAGTTTAAATGATAAATATCAGTTAACTCGTATACATTTTTATTTATACTAGATGTATTTCCTGTACATGTTTCACTGTCTATGTGACTAACAGCATTGGGGCTAACAGCATATGTGGCATCTTACTTATTTCTTAAAATAAGTAAAAACTGACAAAAAAATTAAAGATTTTCCAACAGCAGTTAATAAGTTAAAAAGACTAGAATGATAGCTTAATCATGAGTATCATTAGGCATGTTACATGTAGTCTCTGCATTGTTGTGTAAACTCTGTATGTGATTGCTGGCATAGGAGAGGTCTTTAACATTATACATTCATTAATTAATGACTTCCAGATGTCGTGAAGGATCATTCCTTGATTTCTATTTAAGCTGTCTTTTGAGCGAATGACCCAAAGAACTCCTTGAACAATCTGCCAAAGTAATTCGCTTCTAAGTAGGGCATGGAGGATGCTTGCCAATTTACCATGTGATATTCTTTGAGGATGTGAGCTACAAGTCCACTTCCCCCCCCCCGTTTTGTTTTTAAAGTCATCTATATGTTCTTTGTTGTGGATTTCAAAGCATCTCCCAGTCTGACCTACATACATATTTCTGCAAGAACACAAAATCTTGTATACACCCAAATGTTTAAAAAATGAAACTTTGTCTTTAGGGAAGTGTAGAAAGCTTCGTAAGGTTACTCTCCCTCTCTTTCACATTGCTTTTTACTTGCTCAGATTCATTCTCTGCGCTCATTACTCTCACTTCCAGCAGCAGCTTTTCTAAATGACTCACACCAAACCATTCAAATGTAGTGCATCACTCTTATACAGTTCAATTCTTTCTTCAATCTCATTCCACACATTCACAAACTGGACTTCTTTGTCTTCACACATTTCCACTAACACATCATTCATAATTCTTGCTCTCTGCTTCATCTCATCACTGTCATACCTGGCAACACACTGACTACCTTTCCTGTCACACTATTATTTTTATCCAACAATCTCCTGATATCCAATGTTACATTTTCTTTGTTCTCAGTCACGTTATTTTTCTACTACCACTACCAACTTATTTGCTCACTTACTCTTTGTATCGATTGCTTCAATCACTATATTTATTTTACCTCCCAGAAAACAAAGTTTGTGCATCTTCTCATTTACCACCCCTCTAATAATTGAATGCCATACAGTGCCACTCATGAGTCTTTTGTTATCTCTTTCATACCGACATCATTTGTTCTTCACTCTTCCGTACATATCTACAATTCTCTTCATTTCACTCTGCAACCACCACATCTTCATTTGTTCAGCTTTAAAATTTTGTGCCCTTTTTTTTTCCATTATCATTCACCCTCGCTATTTTATCATCAGTCACACACAACTTGTTCACTGTCAATCCTGCTTGTCACCTTACTGTTAATTGCACTCTGTTTTTTAACATCAGTATTACCTACTTTATCGTTAATTGAACTCTTTGCTTCGCTATCACTTCCACACACACACACACACACACTGAACATTTTCGTATAATCTTCAACTGCCATGTCTGTTATGATATCATGTTCCATACTCATATTTAAATTATTCCAACTAATATTTAACCTGCAATATTTCTGATGCAGGTGATTTCCTACATACTCACATGCGTTCTTTTATCTTATTTAGCCTCTCTACATAAATATCTGGTATATCTTCCTATGCATACATACTACATTCACAACACCATACCATTTTTGAAATCTCAATGCTGTTCACTTTATTTATTTTCACATTCACCTATAATTTGCCATTCCTTCCATGTTGTATCAATGTGCTAACAAAAACAAGGAATTTGTGATAATATTGCTTAAGAAATTTTTCCAGACCCCACGTTCTACACTCAAATCGGCCAGCTGGCCTGGCTGGCCGAGTGGTTAGGGTATCCCTCTCCAGCCAAAAGGCTGCAGGTTCAAATCCTGCCATGGGCATGTATATTTGTGATAGTCTGTGGAGAAACTAGTGGTAGTGGTCGGCAGTAGATGGCACTGGGGTAGTTGCAGTCAGTTGGTGAATGAGTGGTGGAGACACAGTTGTAGAGCAGGTGCCCTTCCCCAACGAGTCTTTGGACTCTCGAGGTGCCAAATAATAATAATATCTCACCATAACACTCAATCTACAATTTAGACAATATCAGTACACATTTATATGTAAAATTTACTTATCTTGCTGCATCCCACATGATGAGCAGTATTTAACACATGCTACCTAGTGCAAATGTTTCATAGTATAAAAAAGAGAGAAAAGAGGGGGATCTAAGAGTTTGGTGGCTTAAGTGTTTGAATGTAAGAAATAATCATTTTCAGTTTCTGTTTAAGTGCATTAAAACTAGGACAAAATAATGAACATGCCATCAGTGTAATGCAGCCATATGATAGGTTATTTCATACTGCATGGATAGATCTACCCACTTGAAAGCATGGATATAGGCTTACTGCTTTCATTCCTTCTCTGCTTTCTGCTTAGCATCTCCAAAACCCTATAGTTGCATTATGTTGAAGTGTTTACTATTGTATTGAAACACCTAAGACTAATATTTATAATAGAAATTAAAAACAGCCACCACTTACTGTCTTTTTTTTTATGTTGGGCCTATACACAAGAGATTGGTTGATCAACCTATATTATGTTGGTACCATATATGGATAGGCCCACTATCCATAGTGGGCCTATACACAAGAGGTTGGTTGATCAACCTATATTATGTCATCATCATCATCATCAAATTCCTGCCATGTACCCTCAAGGGGTGTACAGGATATGATAGTACTACATGAAAAAAATTACATCATTATTAATTTCCTATCTACAATTTTCCTCCAAATCAGTCTGTTACTTGTCAAGACTCCAACATTATCAGATCTTATATTTCTATCGTCTAAAGCACTTTGTACCGTATCAATCCAAATATATCTTGGTCTTCCTCTGGGTTGTTTTGCTGCCAACCTGGCAGAGAACACTTGTTTTGCTAATCTTTCCTCGCCCATTCTGTTTAAGTCACCTGAGATTAGCTCTGCTAACGCATTCCTGGATGCTGACAATGTCAAGTTCTTTCCTAATATCCTCATTTTTAATATGATATTGCCATTGATTCCATCTGTTCATGCCTATAATCTTTCTCAGGACTCTCATATCTGTGGTCTCTAGTCTTTGGTCAAGTGTTTTACTTCTGACCCAGCTCTCAGATCCATAGGTTAAAACTGGTTTGAACACTGTATTGTATACAGCTAATTTAGTGTTCCGACTAATTTCTCTCTTATTCCATATGAATTTATTCAATTGACTTCCCACCATACCAGCTTTGCTGATTCTGTTGTCTATTTCTATATTTAATTTACCATCTTCAGTAAAAATCGTGCCTAAATAGCTGAAATGTTTTACTTGTTCCACAGGTTCTCCATTCACAACACAGTTGACATTTTCAATGATTCTGCTTATTTTCATTGTCTTTATCTTTTTATTGCTGACCTTCATACCATATCTATTACAACAGCTATTCAATTTAGTCAGAGAATCTTGCAGACTTGTAGCGGATTTATTTAGAAGTATAACATCATCCACATAAAGCAAAGAGCTGACATTAAATCTCCAATTTTGATATCAGGTTTAATACCACTTTTCTTCATAATGTGATCCATATAGATAATGAATAACAGAGGAGATAATGTACATCATTGTCTCACACCAGATTTAAACCATCTTCCTGTACTTCCTTCAATTCTAACTGCTGACTTACAACTCAAATAAAGACTAAGTATTGCTTGATATAATGCCCCATTGACACCATATAACTGCAGCGTATTGAATAGCTTCTCTCTTGGCACCTTGTCATATGCCTTTTCCAAATCGACAAAACTTAAATACAGATCTTTGTTATATTCCCATGCTTTCTCGACTATTTGTCGTAAAGTGAAGATCTGATCCTGACAGCCTCTATTTGGCCTGAATCCAGCTTGTTCTTCACCAAGCTTTTCTTCCACATTTCTTCTCAACCGTTTCTCGAGTATACTTGCATAGATCTTGCCAGGAACACTCAGGGAAATACCTCTGTAATTCTCACATTCAGTTTTATTTCCCTTTTTATATATGGGTACTATGAGAGCTCTACTCCAATCATCAGGAATTCGTCCATCTGTCCAGGCTTTCCGAACTATGCAGTGCAGCCACTGTAAGACTCTTATACCACCATACTTCAGCATTTCTGGTCGAATATCATCTACTCCTGCTGCCTTTCCACATTTCAAGCCTTTGATGGCTTTTTCTACTTCAAGTATGGATATGTATTCCTGACTGCATGCCTGGTGAGTGTTTTTTACCACTGTGCTATCATCACTGCTTGTTTCATTTAGCAGTTTTTCAAAGTAATTACTCCATACTTCAAGGATATCTTTTTCTCCCGTTTCCATCTCTAATTCCTTTTACGGCACTCTTTCCTCCATTCTTAAGCTTCTTCAACAACCTCCAGAATATTTTGCCACCTTCTTGATATTTATTTTCTATATTCTTGCCAAAGTCCTCCAATGACTTGTGTTTAACTAGTTTTACACAGTGTTTAGCATTCTTGCATTTGTCTCTATATTCTCTAAGAGCACAAGCTGACTTATTTGACAGGAACTTTTGGTATGCTTTCTTCTTTTCCTTCACTGCCTCTTTAACTTCCTGTGTCCACCAGGGAGTTCTGATTTTTTTATCCTTACAGACAACCTCACCACATGCCTCTGGCAGAATCAATCAATGTTTTCTTCAGAGTTTGCCACTGAATCTCCAAGGTTTGATTCCTGTTCTCAAACTCTTTCATTTTTTCTTCAATAATCTTTGCGTATTTTAGTCTACAGTTCACATCTGAGAGCTGCTCAACTTTTATTCGCTTTAAAACTTTCTTACATGTTATTCTTTTCAATATGAAATTCAATTTTATCCTGCTCAAGACTAAATAGTGATCACTTCCAATTTCAAATCCTCTGTACACTCTGGTGTCCTGCACCAGGGAGAAAACATCACTATCAACAATAACATAGTCAATGAGACTTTTCTTATTCCTAGCCTCTTCTCTCCATGTGAATTTGTGCACATTTTTATGTTGGAACATGGTGTTAGTAATAACCAGTCCATGTCCTGAGCAGAAATCCAACAGATATTTCCCATTATTATTAGCTTTGCTATTTTCTCCAAATTTTCCCAAAATATTTTTGTATGTCTCACAATCGTTTCCTAATCTGCTATTTAGATCCCCAACAAGGACCAACTTTTCATTTTTCATTGTGTCAGTTGCTTTTTTCTAAAGCCTCATAAAATTCCTCCACTTCTACCTTAGTAGAACCTTCTGTGGGACCATAGGCACAAATAAGTCTCTTTGTCCAGTTCCCCATTCTCATATTTGCCCAAATTACTCTACTTGAGACTGACTGCCATTGAAGAAGATTAGCCTCGTGTTTTGTGTTGAATACTATGGCTACTCCTTCTTTTCCTTGATTGTCATTGCCTGAATATAACATTTGGTATTTATTGCTCAGAAAGATCTCACCAGTTTTGGTCTTTTTTGTTTCAATCACCCCTAGTATGTCGATCTGGTACTTATCTAATTCCTCAGCCAGCTCCATTTCTTTGCCATTCAGGCTTCTTACGTTGATAGTACCGATCTTTAACTCTGGTGATGTTGAGTTGGGGTTTGTTTTCAGATTTGTTCCAGTAGCTGACTTTTCGCTGTTTGCCCTGGTTCCCTGGCGAAAACAACGGGGGCTTTGTTTAACCAGACGATGCCCCAGCCGGCATGAAATTTTGTCATGTTGTACCATCATTTTTTTATTTTGGTTTAACCAATAAGAATGCAATTTGGTCGGCTAAATCCCAAATTGCCAGCCCATCCTCGTCCATTCAGTATCCAAATAGATACCCAACAGGGTGCACCACGAGAAGGTGAGGATTGGACATTAGGTCAGAAGCCCTAGTCGGTTCTCCGCATTCCTTTAAAGGCTATGTGAAGGTCTCCTCTCAGTTATATAGCTTTGACCCTTAAGCACCCCTATATTATGTTGGTACCATATATGGATAGTGGGTTGAGAAAGGAGAAACTTGTTTACATTTGATTTAAAAGTTTGCATATTGTATTTCTTTTAGGAGTTTTTAGGAAGCTTTTAGGAGTCCCACTCCAAATGTGAGAGAAGTATTTGATAGCTGGCATATTTGTGACTTGTATAAGTTTAACAGCTGTTTAGAGGTGAAGTAACGTTTTGAGAGAAAGAGAAATCCTAATTTTTTGGATTTTATGTTGGAGGTTTAATGGACTTTTTTACAGCACTCACAAAGAATTAAAATAGAATTTAATAATTCCTATATTTCGTCCTAGTCACTAGGACATCTACGGGGATTACAAAGACAATTAATGTAACATGCACGCAAAAACTTACAATACTAAGCCCAACCACGTGGGTGACAATAAAGTCCTATCTAGGTGGAGCGCCCTCTAAGGGCAGTTGTAGGTGGCCTGGAATGTAAGGTGGGACCTCTGGCGATGACTGTTTCCCAAATCTTCGGAAGCTTAATGCAACCGTATTTGTTAAGATTTGGTTGGTTTTTGAGAGCTGCTGCTGCTTCTAAGAAAAGTCTCTCTTTCTTGAATTTGCTGTGGTGGAGCATGGTGGTGGTTTTTTTCCATGATACTCTGTGGGTGGTGTCCAAAACATTCAGGCTTGGCTGACCATGTTTTGGACACCACCCACAGAGTATCATGGAAAAAAACCACCATGCTCCACCACAGCAAATTCAAGAAAGAGAGACTTTTCTTAGAAGCAGCAGCAGCTCTCAAAAACCAACCAAATCTTAACAAATACGGTTGCATTAAGCTTCCGAAGATTTGGGAAACAGTCATCGCCAGAGGTCCCACCTTACATTCCAGGCCACCTACAACTGCCCTTAGAGGGCGCTCCACCTAGATAGGACTTTATTGTCACCCACGTGGTTGGGCTTAGTATTGTAAGTTTTTGTGTGCATGTTACATTAATTGTCTTTGTAATCCCCGTAGATGTCCTAGTGACTAGGACGAAATATAGGAATTATTAAATTCTATTTTAATTCTTTGTGAGTGCTGTAAAAAAGTCCATTAAACCTCCAACATAATGTCCTCACAGCACTTAAGCCTCTACACAAGAGTAATTTTTTGGAAGCTGAGGAATGCAATGGTTGTGATGTGTTTATGCCAGGAGAGGCCTGATGTCAGGGTAATTCCAAGAAGAGAAATCTCATCTTGTCTGGAAATTTCAGTGTTTTCAAAAATAATATTGAGGGAAAATGGTTCTTTTTTTGTAAGAAATACGACAGAACTTGGTTGTTATCTGAGTCCCATTGAAGGATGGCTTCGAGGTCAGAATTGAGGGCAGTGGTGGTTGAAGTGAGTTGTGTAGAGTAAGGTTTGTCAAATGAAAGGGAGGAGTGCAATGTGCTGTCATCTGCAAAACTGTGTATTGAGTTCGAGGTCAACTGAAGTAGGTCATTAATATACAGAAGGAAGAGGGTTGGTGAGAGAACAGAACTTTGTGGAACCCCAGCATTAGTTGGATGGTGAGAGGATAGGTAACCATCTACTATAAAATGTAGTCTGTGTCCAGACAGAAAGCTGGCAGTCCAACTGCGGAAGTTCTGAGACAGTCCAAAATGATGGAAGTTTGCTTAGTAAGCCTTTGTGCCAGACCCAGTCAAAAAAAAGCCTTGGAGATAATCAAGTGCAACTACTTGAGATTTATCAAATTTCTCCATGGCATTTGTCCAGAGATGGGTGATGTATGAGAGGAGATCTCCTTTTGACCAGCAGCGACAGAGTCCAGTAAAATCTCTTGAGAAATTTTATTGATTAAATTTTTGAGATCAATTTTACAGAGGTTTCCGAACATATAAAAAATAGAGATCATAATGTAGTAAAATAAATGTTATACTTCTACTGTTAAAATGCATAAATTAATGTATATTGAAGTATGTGTAAAACAGAAAGTAAGGGATTCACCCAGATTATAGTGATGATGAAGTAAAAACAAAAGTTTGCAAGGTCATGTGAATATAGAAATATGCCCCCAAGAATGGAGGGAGCCGAAGTGACATCATCGTGCTCACGGGTAATCCTGGAAACTATATCGTGGAGAACAAAGAAGTAGAAACAATATAAAAGAGAGCTAAAACACTCACTCGGGGCTCTCGATTTTTTTTGTCTCCAGATTTTGGTTCCAGGTACATGACCCCAGGTGAAAAGAGGCGAAGCTTTTAATTTCAATGTATTTCCTAAGGAAATACATTGAAATAACAAGCTACGAGAGTGTGGTTACCTGTTAGAAATCGCGGTGACTTTGGCAGTTCCATTCCAATTTTGCAACGGAAAATCAACCTAAGCTTTCATGAAAACTTCTACAGCAGAACTGCCAGGATCGTCCAGGCAACAGCCAGTACCCAGGAAGAAGACAAAACGTCAAGCTAAATTAGCTAAAGTTTGTTCAAATTGATTGAGCTGTGTTTATAAAAGTAAATGTAAGTAAGCACTACTTTGTTAATGTCTTAAAAGCTTGTGCATGAGAATTGTGTGTGTGTGTGTGTGTGTGTGTGTGTGTGTGTGTGTGTGTGTGTGTGTGTGTGTGTGTGTGTGTGTGTGTGTGTGTGTGTGTGTGTGTGTGTGTGTGTGTGTGTGTGTGTGTGTGTGTGTGTGTGTGTGTGTGTGTGTGTGTGTGTGTGTGTGTGTGTGTGTGTGTGTGTGTGTGTGTGTGTGTGTGTGTGTGCTTACAGGAAATTGTTAGTATTTAGTTAGTTAATAAGTTGCGGCAATGAAAGGGAAAACGAATGTTAACCTCTATGTGTAGTGAACAAAGTTTAGCTAAGTGTAACATAAGAGGCACCTACCTGTCTAATTTAGATATCTAAGCATTGTGACAGGGTTAATTAAGTGTGTATAATATTCTGCCACATGCCTACTGTGTATGTGTTAGGCCTTAGAGAGTTAATGTCTCCTATTAGTCTGTGCATTGTACCATTTTACTAGGTTAAAATAATATGTTTTGTTTGTGTAACTATCTTGCCTGATCTATTTGCCAATGCACTGTCTCCAAAAAAATTAGTGATTAGTGAACCTGCAAGCCTGTTTAATTAATAAGAATTGCCATGACTAGCTATAAAGGTTGTGTATGTTAAATTTGATCTTGCATATGTTCCATACTTAAATTCTCAAGCTATATATATAATTTATATATAATATATGCCGGCCTATTTGGCCGAGTGGTTAGCGTATCCACTCTCCAGCCAAAAGGCTGTGGGTTCGAATCCCACCGTGGGCTTGGATGTTTATGATTGTCTGTGAAAATACTATTGGTGGGCTGTAGATGGTGTTGGTGTAGATGTGGTGGAGATAGAGAGTTGTAGAGTAGATGCCCACCCTCGATGAGTCCTTGGACTCCCTGAAGGTGTCAAGTAATAATAATAATAATAATAATTTAGAATGGTGCAGTCGTTAAACAAATAAATTTTTCTAAATTGCATAGTTTGAGAGTTGGTAACCTGTTTATCGTGGATAGACTAATAACAGAGGTCATTCACTAGCAGTGTGGACATGAATTTTTATTTATTTATTCATATGGAGTTTCCTCCCCCATCCCTATTGGGGCAAGTTGAGCCCCCTCATGGGGGGTTAAGTATTTATGGCTGTAGATCTGTGTGTTCATGGGGACAGTTTGCCTGCTTGCGAGATGAAAAACCCTGCTGTCCTCACCCAAGACCGGCTAACTTGGCTATGGCTGAGGAAGATCCTTAAGTTCCTCACGTCGGCGACGGGAATCGAACCCAGGACACTCCTTTCCCAGGCATATGGTTGCGAAGCACAAAGCCACTAGGCTAACCATCGGATGTGGACATAAAGAAGATTATAAAGGTTAACAGTGAGGTCTATATTAAGCAGATTATAGTTTTATTTGAGTGAAGTAGAAGAAATGTTAGGCCTAAAATGCACATGTAAAAGGAATAAAAGGTGCAGTTGATAGCAACATAAGGTTGATAATAGAATATTAGAATATATGTACAATGGCACAGCTGACATAAAATTTTACATCCCTACTGGTAGTCTCTTAATAGCTGGGTGTCTTCAAGATAGTGTAGGAATTGAGAATTGAGTTTTCTCCATCACTTTAGATAGGACTGAGGTGAGCGAGATAGAGCGGTAGTTTAGATGACAGTGTTGTCACACTTCTTAGGAATGGGTTGAATATAGACCATAATAAATTTAGTTTAATTCTTTATCCAAGTGTGTGCAAACAAAGTTTGCGCCTGAAAGTATCTTCAGGACTGGGGTAAAGTGGTACAACACCGGGCAACTCCATGCAAAGGTGGGGCAAGCTACCAACACTCCTATCTCAGTATCTCCCATAATGCAAAACACATCTCCTTGCGGATATGTATAATGTTATGCATTAAGGGAAGGGCCACTAACCAGACTAGTTTCGACCTTTGTTGAGGTCTCTTCAGTGGGAGCCATGGTGTTGGTAGTTTTGTAGTGTTGGTAGCTTGCTCCACCTTTGCAAGGAGTTGCCTGGTGTTGTACCACTTTATCCCAGTCCTGAAGATACTTTCAGGCGCAGTCTTTGTTTGCACACACTTGGATAAAGGATTAAACTAAATTTATTATAGTCTGACCAAGTGAAAAATAAACTTTCAAGAATATAGACCAATTTGCTTTGGGATATATACCAGTGGAGTAAGAGAGGTATGTACAGGTGGCATAGGAGCGGAGTCAGTTCTAGTGCAGAAACCTTCAGGACAATTGGGGGAATGCCATCAGGGCCAGGAGATTTTTTGTGTCTAATTTAGACAATAGGTTTCTGATCTCCTTCTAACAAAAGACTATAGGGAAATAGTGTAGTTGGAATGACTGGGGGGCTAATTGCCATTGTCAGTTATGCATGCATTGGAGGCAAAGTGTGAAGCCAGGAGATTAGCTTTTTCTGTAGGTGATGATGCAATAGAGCATATGATAAAGGTGGTAATAGTATAGGGCAAAAGCTACGACCATTTGCTTTGACAAGAGACCAAAAGGCACAGTTGCCATTTGGGCAGGTTGCAAGTTTCCCTTTTTGCCCATTTAAATTCTGTTTTGGAAGCATTGATAATTTTCTTGCATCGGTTTTGGGCTTTATTATTATTATTATTATTTAGGCCTCCAAGGAGTCAAAAGACTCATCGCAGGAGGTCCTTTCTAGGAAACACAAGTCTATCAAGACTCGATGTGGCTGGTCCCCCTCAGGAATTACAAGTCTATCATACCACTCCTTAAACTCATTGACCGTTCTCGCTCTCACCACTATCAGGCAATGCATGCCACGGTTCAACCACCCTCCATGCAAAGAAACCACTCCTCACCTCTTGCTCACAGTTTGCTTTTGTAACTTCCAGGGATGGCCCCTTGTCATCACTCCTTCCCTAAGGGCTTTAGTATAAGCACTGAAGGTGGATGGAGTTCTTGATTTGAGCCAGTTATGGTATGCTTGATTTTTCATTTGAACAGCCTTGGCACATCTTTTGGAGAACTAGAGTTTAGATAGGGGATGGCAATTCATGCCAGTGGGGATTATTTTGGTGATACGTTCGGTGCATATGTTTGGATTGAAAGACTGGAAACAATAGTCCAACCATGGGAATGAAGCATAGTAGTCTTGGAGGCTGTCCTACTTGGCACTGTTATAATGCCAAACTGCTCTTGTGTGGGAGTGACTGTGTAAGTGTTGTTGCATTAAGGAGGGGATGAGCATGTGGGGATGAAATTGTGGTCAGAATTACCCAAGGGGCTCACTGCGTATTTGGAAGGATCATTGGTAAGGAAGGGATCTAGGGTATTTGGGGAGTGGTTCGGGTTATCTGGTATTCTGGTTGGCATGTGAAGAATTTGTGTAAGGTCATTAGTGATGAAAAATGGTTCAGCATCTACCTGCAAGATCTGTACAACTGGAGGAGGAAAGCCAGTTGGTGTTATGGACATTAAAATCTCCTAGGAGGATGATTCCACTGTTAGGAGAGTGGGACTAGAGAAAATCAGTTTATAAGGAGAGGAAATTAAAGAGCTCAGAGTGGTTGTGACATTAAGAGAGCAATTGAGACAGTAGATGAATTTGACTGAGTGGGGAAGGGTTTTTTAACTGCTCTACCGGCTGAGGTAGATGAAATAGTGAGACTAACTTGCACTTCTTATCCATGTTATTCAATAGGTTTTACAGAATCATATCTAGATTTATCTGGACATATATATATGTCCTGGCCAGTTGGGATTTTAACTAAAGAAGGTCAAAGTTTGGTAATTCTAGGTTAGGTGCACTCTGGACGGGTATGTCACAGTGGATATATGTGCAGATGCTACCCTTGGATCGAAAGGAGCTAAATAGTGTGTAGTTTGGAAGGTTGAAATGGATAGTGATGGGAGAGGTGAGATTTGAGTTTCTGCTAAAAAGAGTAAGTGGGGTTTGGTGAAGTGGATATGCAAGGATATGCGAGGCATGTATTTGACTGCAAGGGTCTTGCACATTTACTATGCATTTCCTGCATACTGTCTACTTGGTGGCTACTAGTGGCGTCACTTGATTTTTGCACTTGTTTGTAGTCTATGATCCAACTGTTGTCTCCATCTTGGCATTTTTCTTCAAGTTGTCTTCGAAGTTGGCGTTTTAGTTCCCAATGGGTGAATGTTAAGTCAGGTCGAGTATTTATGAACGATTGAGGAGCAAGTGTCCTTTAACTTGTTGTTTATTGTCATTATTAATTTGGATGCACTTATCAGTGTGTCACAGGTTGCTTTCAGGAGATGTGGAAAGTTTGTTCCATCCTTTCTTTTGTTTATGGTGTCCGAAATGGTGGAATTTGATGATGTTTCTGGGATCAAAGTTGCATTCTCCTGCAAATTTGCGGACATCTTCTTTTAATGATTTACCATTTTCTTTGAGGAAGTTCAAAATAACGGCATTAAGTTTCTTGTTTTTTCGGCCTTGATTAACTTGTGTACCACTGATGCAATTAGGTTGCAGAGTTCGTTAGCAGCAAGGGTGCACTTGCGATCAGGCACTGGTCATCGAGTATCTTGAGCTTATTTTCGCCCACATACAAATTAGCCAAATATTTAGCAAAAGTGCTTTTCCAATACTATTTCAATCATAGTATTAAGGTAGGCGTTGTTCAAGGTTTTAGACTCATTTGCCTAAGTTTAGTGGCTGTTTTATGGAAGAAGGCATATCAAACAGAAGAAAGGCATTGAGATCGATAAAAAAAAACTTTTGCGCTGATTCATCTATATTTGTGCAGGAAGCATGTAGCCAGTGGCAACAGAAATTGCATAATATACTTTTTTTTTCCTGTAACTTCAGTTTTACAACTGCAATACTTCATATTGTCATTCTGTTTTCTGTTTGTTGGTGATCGACCCCACTATGCTGAGAAGACTCGAGGTACTCTTTCATTGTTGACCTTTGTTGCCATCATCTTTACTCTGTATGGTAGCCATAGTGGTGCTTTCATGTGGCTGTTTTTTAATTGTAAAGATAACTGATTTGATTGACTATCAGTACTTACAAGTTGTGCAGAAGTAATCAGCTCCTTTAGTACCCTCTGTTAGTTTTCCATTTACTGATTATTTTGCACGAAACACACTTGCAATAACGATAAAATGCGGGAGCACAAATTTAATGTAGCTTATTCTTAGATGCCACCTATCAGATGTCAATGATACTTTAGTCACCTGAGTTTTAGTTGACTCTCTCTTTCTCATGCTTTTTAACAACACACTTAACAGATTCCAGAATATTAACTTACACCATCATATTAATACTTATCTTACAGATGTAAGTTATATTAATATAACTTATTAGTTATATTAATATATACCTTAAACCTAAGGTGTATAATTTATATATGACTCACACGTGTAATTTAATATAGAATGTTAACTTACACCTACAGAAAATAAATAAATAAATGCAGAGTAGTAAACACATACACTGACGTAGTCATTCACTCCAATGATATCATGCTCCAAAATGAATTAAAGTACATCTAAAAAATTTTACTAGTATTGCATACGGTCCTACCAAAATGATATTCTTGGCCACAACTGTGCTCTTGCACCTAAAAAAAAAAAAAAATTCCTACATAAGAAATTATGATTAAGATTAATGTGGGATTCTTAGCCTTCCTATCCATATTGCCAATGATGTCATGCTGGCCAATGTACTGACTCAAGCAAAACCTCCAAAAAGTAACCTCTCTTATGAAGAATATGAAGTGCTATTGGAAATCAAAAAGAAGAATAAAATAATAATTACTACATCTGATAAGGGAAATGCTACATTAGTTCTAAATTACTGTGAGTACACATTAAAACTTGCTTCTTTGCTTAAAGATCACTCAACCTACCTTCCCCTTAGACAATGAACCTACCGATACATAGATCAGACTAGTCCACAGACATCTAAAAAAAGGTTCTTCTGGCCTGTTAAAGTTACTAATAAAGTAAAACCATATAATTCTAGACTCCCCCCCCCTCTACCTCCACCACATATATGGATTACCTAAAATTCATAAACAGAATGTGCTACTATGCCCAATTGTAGATGCTGTCAATTCACCCACATACATATTAGCCAAATATTTAGCAAAAGTGCTTTTCCAATATACTGGCACCCCCCCCCTCCACACACACACTAAAAAAACTCAGCCCACTTTAAATCCAGTATAGTAAACCTCACACTCTAACACAATGACATTATTGTCAGTTTCAATGGCTCCTCTCTATTTACTAATGTCCCGCTTAAGGACGCTTTAGACCTTATTCAAACTAAATTGCCTCCTGATATTTCAGCATTGTTTAAGTTCACTATGAGCTCTGACTATTTCATTTGGCAAGGAAATTCTGCAAACAAATAGAGAGGACTGCCATGGGCTCTCTGCCCCCCCCCCTCACTCCAGCTGATTTCTTCATGGAAACATTTGAAGAGAAAGCTTTAAACTCTGCCCCATATGGACCCATTTTTTGACGATGTGTTCTCCATTTGGCAGCATGGCCCTGACGTTCTCAACATATTTCTAACACATCTAAACAATCAGTATCCCAGGATTCAATTCACATTAGAAAAAGAAGATGGCAACAGTCTCCTGTTTGTAGGTATTTTAATTACACATCAGCCTGATGGATATTTACCATTCTCTATTTACAGAAAACTCGCACATGCTGGTAGATATATTCACAGTTGCACCACCCTCCCAATAGTATGGAATTTTTAAAACTTTATATAACAGAGCTAAATTAATTAATTCAGATGATAGTGCTCTCTCTCTCTCTCTCTCTCTCTCCACATTCACAAAATCTTCTTAGCCAATGGCTACAATTCCTACCATATCCAAAAATATTAAAACCCCAAACCTACACACCCTCTTCCCCTCTCAAGAACAGACACTACACCAAAGCTATCACTATTCCACATATCCAAAACATATGTGAAAAAAAAAATACAACCTTTCAACCACTTACCAACCATATAAAAAAATTAGCAACCCTTATCCACTTCACCAAAGACCCAGCCACATTCCCTAGACCTGCCAGGTACTCACCATATGCCTTGTTGTTGTAAACTATCCTGCAATGGCCAAACAGGCAGGACAGCCAACATTGAATTGCTGAACATAAGGACTATATCTGTTTTCACCACTATAGCACTCTACTCCATTGCAGCAAATATAAATACGAAAGACTTTTCCTTGAATCTGTTTCTGACTAAGGGTATTTTACACTACCTTAGTCAGAAACAGTTGATGAATTGCTTTTCAAATACCT
This sequence comes from Typopeltis vanoorti, assembly GCF_054136105.1. Classification (NCBI taxonomy): domain Eukaryota; kingdom Metazoa; phylum Arthropoda; class Arachnida; order Uropygi; family Thelyphonidae; genus Typopeltis; species Typopeltis vanoorti. The sequence goes on from NC_143557.1 coordinate 139,095,145, forward strand.
CAGTTACATCCTCTACAGCCATTATTAACTACCATTTTAATCCATTAACATGCAGTATGTTAGTGTTTTTCATCCATTGTGATGCTGTATATATTTGTGTGTGTGTGTCATACACGTACTGCACTTTTGCAGTACGTGTCCTAACAACCAAATCACATTTACAGTGTTTTTTGTACTCCTCATGCAATTGATTATTACCATTTATCTTGTGCTGTCTCCATAATGCTTTTTTCTTCCTAATTGCATGTTTAATCTCCTGATTCATATATTTTGCACCTTCTTTCACTTTTTCACCTCCTTATTTCATCTTTTGACTTTTGAAATACATTTATATAATTCCATCTGTCCCTTGAATGCATCCCATATGTTAACATCTTTCTTCCCATGCAGCTCCACAAACTTACCATTCATGATGTTTCACTTGCCATGCTCATTATTGTGATATCTGCAACTACCTTTCCTACCACACTATAGTTTTTCACTTTCCTCAATAATCTGACATCCTCTGAGATTACATTAGAGGATTAGAGAACATTGTTTTCACTAGAGTTCTATGTTATAGCACTGTTTCTTGATAATCCTTCTGCATTGGGGGGGGGGGGGTAGTTGAGACTTAGGAGTCATATAGGGGTTAAGCAGTGATAAAGGTGATTGGGCAAGTATAGTTGAGAAATCATAATAACAGATGGCTTGGGCAGAACAGGTTATAGACCTTAAAACTGAACTGACGTGTTTATTTACAAATGTCAGGAGCATCAGAAATAAGGAAGATGAAATTTTTTCACTGATTTAGTTTATTCATCCAAAAACTATTGGAATGAGGTTGAAGGAGGATGATATCCTGACAAGAATAGAAATGGAAGGGGTGCAACATTTTTTGTGAGAATAGAAACGACAAGAAAGGAGGGGAAGTGCTACTAATGATAGCAGGGGAATTATGTCCACATAAGGTAGACATGAAAGAAGGAAATTGTGGCAGTGTGGTGTGAGGTGGAGGTTGACAGGAAGAGGCTATGTGGAGATAAAGAGATGTAAAAGCAATTTGTGTTAGTGAGCAAAGGAAGGGTGATTATTATTATTATTATTATTATTATTATTATTATTCAGGCCTCCAAGGAGTCAAAAGACTCATCGTGGGAGGTCCTTCCTAAGACATAAAGTCTGTCAAGACTCATCGAGGGGAGGTCCCCCCCCTGAGAAACACAAAGTCTATCATACCATTCTTTAAACTCACTGACCGTTCTCGCTCCCACCACTCCATCAGGCAATGCATTCCACAGCTCAACCACCCTCCACACAAAGAAACCACTCCTTACCCTCTTGCTCACAGTTTCCTTTCGTAATTTCCAGGGATGGCCTCTTGTCATCACTCCTTCCCGCTGATCAACCAAGTATCCATTCCCACAAGAGGCCACCCCTGCTATCATCCTCCCTGGGACACACTGACTCGTTCAGAACAGCAATCTCTCCAGATGCCTACGTCCTTCCTCATTCAAATGTAAACAGTCTCTCGCATACAACTCCTCTCTTTCCTCAAACGCACTCCAAGCATCCACATATACCAGTCCTCTCTTGTCACACATTCTCGCTATTATGCCATTCAATATCACCACTCTTCTGCTCAGCTCATCATTATCATACCTAGGCAACACGCACACTATTTTTCCTCTCTCTGTCTTCTTCCGTACAGTCTCAAGCAAAAATCTCATATCTCTCGCTGCCCGACTTACATTACCACTCAAGTCATCCGTTCCTACCATCACAATCATCTCATCCACCCTTTCACCTCTCTTAATTGCCATAGCCACCCTTTCTATTGTTCCTCCTGGCAAACACTCCTCACGCATCCTATCTTGAACACCACAGATCATTGAGTCCCCATACATTATACTTCTTACCATTCCCTCACTCCTATTGTTTCCATTCTCTCCTCTTCTTTCATTCCCATACCTCTCTCTTGTACTGTTTCCATTCTCTCCTCTTCTAGCACTTCCATATCCCTCTCTCATTCTGTCTCTCCTACTACTGTTTCCATCCGCTCATCTTCTAGAATTTCCATACCTCTCTCTCATTCCATCTCTCCTACCGTTTCCATTCTCTCCTCTTCTAGCACTTCCATATCTCTCTCTCATTCCGTCTCTCCTACTGTTTCCATCCTCTCATCTGCTAGCATTCCCATACCTCTCTCTCATTCCCTCTCTTCTACTGTTTCCATTCTCTCCTCTTCTAGCACCCCCATACCTCTCACTCATACTCCCTAAATTCTCTCTCTCTCCTACTCTGATTCGCCTTGCATTTATCTCTTCCATTCTCCTAATCTTATCTTTCATACTTCTGCTCTCATTCACAAGACATTCCACCTCCTCTTTCAACTCATCTATTTCCCTCTGCAGGTCAGTCACTCTCAATCTAAATTCACTCTCCCAAACAAAACCATCTCCTAAACTTCCACAGTCACTCACACCTTCCACACTATCAACTATTATTTTCTCATTCTCTCCTATCATACTACTTGTCTTCCTACATTCATTCCCCGTTCCTGGAGCAACAAAGTCGGATATCGATATATCTAATGTACTTATTTCCTCCAACAACTTATTTCCTCCAACATTATGGATGCTTTTAATTATGGCAGTATAGATTGGAATGAAGAGATAGCATTTTGGAATAAGGAAAATGAGTGTCTTGAGAGACAGTTATCTCAGGCAGTACGTAAGGGAGGGCATGCAAGGATTAAGAGTTTTAGATCTGATTACTTCATAAGTACATGTAATTGTGAGTGGGGTTTTGCATTTCCATTCAGTTGGTGAGTGTGATTATGAACTAATCACCTGGGTTAAGTGAACCCTTCATATGGCTAGCCATATGAAGACTTCTGTGAGGAAAGGATATATGTGGAATTACAAGGCTAGTGATTATCAGAAGCTTAAGAGACAACTTGGAGCTGTAGCATGGAATGAGGAGTGGAGTGGAAAAGAAAAAAAAAATGCTGCTTTAAGAAATAAATGTAGGAACTGACAAAGAGATACTTAACAACATAAATGTGCAGATGTATGTCAAAGGTTAAAAGGCTGAATAAGGTAGGTGTCAAGTGGATGAATGAGAGGATTAAGCATGAAATCTGGAAGAAGGCACTTTGGAAGCAGCACAAGATGAATATGGTAATAATCAGTTGCATGATAACTATAAAGAGCAAGCCAGTGGATTGACTCAGTGAGGATAGCAGAAGCGCAGCAAAAGTGGAAATTTGCAAATAAGGCCATGTAAAGCCATGGGGACTTTTTTTTTCTTTCTTGATATGTGGCAACCAGAAAAAAGAATAATTATGGCAAGATGATGTTAATGGATGAAAGTGGTAGATTGGTAACTGCTGCAGATATTCAATGAGCACTTCATCAGGGTGTTTCATCCTCAGTGAAACTCCCTGTGAAATCAGAAGCTCAAGTGTAGAGAAATGAAAGAAGACTTATTGGTGCGTGAGCAAGATATATATATATATATATATATATATATATATATATTTTATATATATATATATTATATATATATATATATATATATAAGGAGTTAAGTAAGCTAGATGTCAATATGGCAATAGGATTGACACGTCTTATGGGAATATTCCAGGGAGTTAGTATAAACCTTGGCTTACCTGCTTAACAAGAGTCTTGCAACAGCCAAGTCCCAATGGAATGGAAGGAAGGTAAAATTTTCCACTTCACAAAAGTGGTGATAGGGCTAAGGCTACAAATTATAGGCTGATCTGTATATGTGGAATTGTAGTTAATGATTGGAAAGGTTAGTGAGAGCTAGCATACAAAAGTAGGTTGATAACACTGCTATTCTCTGTGCCTGTTAGCATGTGATTGTTAAAGGGAAGTTGTTTTACCAAAACAACTTTCCTTTAAACTGGGAAGAGTGATGAGGAATCAAGCAGATGTGGCCTTACAAGGAGCTTGAATAGATTGTTTGTATGTATGTATGGCAACAGTATGGAACTGTCAGTTCAATGTTGCAAAGTGTACGCTTCTGAAATTTGGTAGGCAACAATGGATGCAAAGCATACACTTGGTGGGGAAATTGAGGAGACAAAGATACCTTGAAGTGGTGATGGACAAGGATCTGAAGTTGTACAAGTTGTACAACTTGTGAAGTCATGACATCAGATTATTACAATAATACAGAGGACCTTAATATACAGAAATAGAGAGGTTCTGATTCCATTGTATATCCCTGGAAGCTGTATAAGGAGGGATTGAACAAAGAAGCGAGGAGCAGGTTTTTCGCATGTCGAGTGGTTGGAATGCATTGCCTTACATTGTGATGAATTTGGATACATTGAATGAATTTAAAGCACAGTTTGATGAGTTTTGTATGTAACAGTGTGTATCTCCCATGATGACTTTTTGACTTCATGGAGGTCTGATGTCATTAATGATTTGGGAGGGTGCTAGGGTCACTGAAGCATGCAGCGGTGGATTTGAGCTGTTGTTAAAAAAAAGTGTTTTTTTAAAAGGTGTATTGTATGAATTCCTTTATGAATTGTGCTCATTTTTTTTCTCAGTAACACAAGTGTTGTTTAGAGGTTCTGCTTTAGAGTTTCATGTTACATATCGTGTTATTTTTGAGTTACCAAGAACGCGTGGTCACAGTTGGGAGTATTGGCGGTGGAAGAAAAGATAAGTTATTCGCTATTTGGTATAGATGAATGTAGCGTTTATATGGGGAGTTTATATACATGTATATATACATTTAGCATTTATATATATATATATATAATACAGTGTTTATTTAGCCTTTATATATAATTACTTTAGTAAACGATTACTTTAGTAGTTCCTCGGCAGTAAGGAATGATGGCAGATTCAGCTGCAGTCGCAAATGGTGTGTCGCCAAGTCCTCTGCCATTTAAGAACTCCATTATAAGTAATATAATAAGGGACTTTGTGGCATGCAGTACTTGCGGCATGTATGCGTCTCGGGAGTTGGATATGTGGTTGTTGAGAGAGGTGGGAGTGCGTGTGTGCGTGAAATGCAGGCAATGGGAGGAAATAAATTAAATACATATATCTATAACTGACCTAGTTGCTCCAGGAACGTGAAATGAATATCGGAAGACGAGTGGTGTAATAGGAGAGAATGAAGAAAAACATATCAATGAGAAAATAATAGTCGATAGTGTGGAAGGCGTGAGTGACTGTGAAAGTTTCGGAAATGGTTTTGTTTGGGAGAGTGAATTTCAATTTAGAATGACTGACTTGCAGAGGAAGATAGATGGGTTGAAAGACGAGGTGGAATGTCTTGTGAATGAGATGAGAAGTATGAAAGATGAGATGGGGAGAATGGAAGAGATAAATGCAAGGCAAATCAGAGTAGGAGAGAGGGAGAGTTTTGGGGAAGGAGAGGAGAGCATTTTGGGAATTATAGAAGAGGAGAGAATGGAAACAGCAGGAGAGAGGGGTATGGGAATGCTAGAAGAGGAGAAAAGGAATGAGAGAGGTATGGGAATGCTAGAAGAGGACAAAATGGAAACAATAGGAGAGAGAGTTATGGGAATGCTAGAAGAGGAGAGAATGGAAACAGTAGGAGAAAGAGAGGTATGGGAATGCTAGAAGAGAATAGCAGCAGTAGAGGAGATGGAATGAGAGAGAGAGATGTATGGGAATGATAACAGAGGAGAGAATGGGAATAGTAGAAGACAGCGAATGAGAGGGAGTTATGGGAATAACACAAGAGGTGAGAATAGGATAAGTGGAAGAGAGAGAATGAGAGAGAGTTATGGGAATAACACAAGAGGTGAGAATAGGATAAGTGGAAGAGAGAGAATGAGAGAGAGTTATGGGAGTGATGGAGGAGGAGAGAATGGAAACAGTAGGAAAGAGGGAATGGTGAGAGGTGTAATGTATGGTGACTCAATGATCCGTGGTGTGCAAGATAGGATGCGTGAGGAGTGTTTGCCTGGAGGAACAATAGAGAATGTGGCTATGACAGTTAAGAGGGGTGAAAGGATAGATAAGATGATTGTGATAGTGGGCACGAATGACTTGAGAGGCAGTGTGAATTGGGCGGCGAGAGATCTGAGATTCTTGCTTGAAGTTGTGCAAAAGAAAACGCACAGAGGGAAGATTGTGTGTGTGTGTTGCCCAGGTATGATAGTGACGAGATGAGCAGAAGAGCAGCAATACTGAATCACATAATAGCCAGAATGTGTGAGAAGAGAGGGTTGGAATATGTGGATGCTTGGAGGGCGTTTGAAGACAGAAGGGAACTGTATGCTAGAGACTGCTTGCATTCGAATGAGGAAGGACAAAGGCATCTGGAAAGATTGTTGTTTTCTGAACAAGTCAGTGTCAATGCAGGGAAATGAGAATTCCCAATGTGGATGGTAGCAGGGATGGCCTCTTGTAGGAATGGGTGCTTGGGGAAAGGGGAACAATGTCAGGAAACATTGAGCCAGTGGGGGGGGGGGGGTCGAGAGAGGACAATGATAGGTATAGAAGCAGTGACATTTTTATGCTCTATACTAATGATAGGAGTATCCGAAATAAAGGAAATGAATTGGTGGCACTGATAGCATCAACCTGGCCAAAGATTATTGGGATCTCTGAGACGTGATTGATGGAGGATGATATAATAACTGGAATTGAAGTGGCAGGGTACAGCATTTTTCGGCAGGATAGGAAAGGAAAACGTGGTGGTGGAATACTGCTTATGATAAGTGATGACTTAGAGTAGAGGCTTTGGAAGGCAGTGACACAAATGGTTTCGAAAGCATATGGTGTGAGGTAGAGGTGGCCAAGACAGGATATTTATTGGGGTGTTGCTATAAACCAGGGAGCACAGAGAGTGGGAACCAGGAGATGTTTAGGCAGTTGAGCTTGGCAAGTGCAAGAAGAATGATTGTTATGGGAGATTTTAACTACAGCAGTATAAGCTGGGAAGAGGAAAATGCAAGTAATAAGAAGGGAATAAATTTCTGGAATTCTTGAGGGACAAATGTCTTCGGCAGCATGTAATGGAGGGAACAAGAGGTTCAAGAGTTTTGGATTTGGTCATAGCATCAGAAGAGCTGATAATAAGTGAGATGACATCTCTCCCACCAGTTGGAGAGAGTGACCATGTGGTTTTGACTTGGAAGATGAACAGATATGCAGGTCTATCAAAGAAAAGGGAACGTATGTGGAATTATAAGGCAGGTGATTATAGTAGTCTTAGATATCAACTAGGGGCAGAATTGGAAGGCCAGAATATCATTAGTGCTTGGGAAATTGTGAAAGAATATTTGTTAGCAGCAATAGTAAGCTGTATTCCACAAGTGAAGAAGCGGACACAATTTGGTGTAAAGTGGATGACAAACGATATCAAACAGGAACTGCAGTTGAAAAAGAGATTATGGAAGATATACAAGGAGAGGGGTGGAGGACAGATACACAAAGAATGAAAAACGCAGGCCATTAGAGTGACCAGAATGGTGAGGTAGGAAACTCGAATATGAGAAGAGATTGGCACTAAGATCCAAAGAAAATCCTAGGGAATTTTTTAGCTATGTGGCCAGTAGGCGGAGAAACAATTGTGGAAGAATGACATTACGGGATAAAAATGGGAATAGAGTGACTGATGCAGAGGACATAGTGGAGCTGTTCAATGGGCACTTTATTGGAGTATTTCATCCTGGAGGAGGTTTTAATACTAGAGGGATAGGGCAGGTTCAGGGTTTAGAGGAGAGGGCGTTCCAAATACTGAGTACTCTGGATACCAATAAAGCTGTTGGACTGGATGGTATTTCACCACGGGTTTTGAGAGAATGTGCTAAAGAACTGACAGCTCTGTTGACCTGGCTTTTCAATAAAAGTCTGGCTGCAGGACAGATACTCAAGGAATGGAAGGAAGGTAAGATAGTGCCGCTGCATAAGGGCAGTAGTAGATTGGAAGTGTCTAATTATAGGCCTGTTTGTGTGTGTGTGTGTGTGTGTCATCAATAGTTGTTAAGGTCTTGGAGAAATTAGTGAAGGACTATATACAGCAATGGAGATGAGGGTAATGTTATCTGTGAGAATCAACATGGATTTGTTAAGGGGCGCTCTTGCTTTAGTAATATGATTACCTTTTATAATAACGTGACAAGAGCATTTGATGAGGGAAAGGCATATACTGCCATTTTTTTTGGATTTTGCAAAGGCGTTTGACAGGGTGCCAAATGATAAGCTGATATTTAAGTTGCAGCACATGGGTTTAAATGTCAGGTTAGTCAAATGGATTGGCTGACTGATAGGTATCAGAGAGTTGTGTATGATGAGGCAATATCAAAGAAGCAGAAGGTTACAAGTGGGGTTCCACAGGGCTCAATGCTGGGACCTGTATTGTTCAATCTTTATATCAATGATATTGTCAATGGATTGCAAGGGGACATTCAGTTGTTTGCAGATGATGTGAAGTTGGGAAGGGTTATCAGTAATAGTGCAGATGTGGCAGCCCTGCAAGAGGATTTGAATAAACTAGACAGATGGGCAAATAAATGGGTCGGTTCAATGCAACAAAATGTCAAGTCTTGAGGTTTGGAATCCATCGATTGGAGGATGCATACTCAATTGGAGGAGCTATACTGGAGGTGGTAGGGGAGACAAGAGATCTGGGGATGATGATTGATAGAAAACTGTAATTCAGGGAGCATATTGCAAAGGTGGTAAGGGTAACTCAGAGGATTGCTGCAATACTGAGACGGATGCTGACCTGCAGAGATAAAAGGGTTATCATTCCGTTGTATAAAGCCCTGATCAGACCACACTTAGACTATTGTTCTCAGATTTGGTCCCCAGGATTTGAAGGGGATAAATTGACTGTGGAAAGGGTAGAGAGACGGTAACAAAGATGGTTTCAGGACTGTACAATATGAGTTATGAGGATCGACTGAGGGAATGTGGACTGCAGAGTTTGGTGGATAGAAGAAGGTGATATAATCGAGACTTTTAAACTGTTGAGAGGCAGTTACAGGGTAGACATTGGAGAGTTCTTTCACTTGGTAGAACGGCAGGAAGGAGCGATGACAAGAGGGCCATCCCTGGAAGTTACAAAAGGAGGCTGTGCGCAAGAGGGTGAGGAGGGGTTTCTTTGCATGGAGGGTGGTTGAACGTTGGAATGCATTGCCTGAGAGAGTGGTTGGAGTGGGGACGGTTAATGGGTTCAAGGAGTGGTGATAGACTTTGTATTTCCTAAAAACGACCTCCCACGATGAGTCTTTTGACTCCATGGAGGCCTGTATAATAATAATAATAATAATACTTTGTATATGAAATGAGTCAGAGAGTATAGTTAAAGTTAGTGAAAACTTCTGAATGAACCATTTATTTTTATTAGAGTGCTGTTATCAGAGATTTAATGTTTGCTAAGAAATGAAATTATTTTAGTCTTATATGATCTTCCCAGTGAAATTTTCAAAAATTGAAAACTGGCATTATTTTATTTATATCTTTTGAGTTTTTTGACATTTGTTATGTAAATCAAATCAAATTTTCTATGAAAATTTATGGCCAACCTGAGTTTGATAATCTTAGCCTAATAATTTTAAATATTTATAGTTTATTTTTGTGATTATATAAAATAGTAATAATGATTTATTTATTCTTTAGGAAGCCAGATGACTGGTGGATACCTGTGACATACAGAACATACCACCTCCACCACCAAGGTACACTGCAGAAAACATTCTTTGGTAACATTGGTACTTTGGTAACATTCAGAATCAACCTACTATACTTGCAACTCTTCTGTTGAGAGTAGCAGCTGGATAGACTTGAATGTTGGCAAGTTGATTTAGCATAAGTCATTAGGAAATCATATCTCTATGTTGATCTGCATGTGCAGTATCTATGTTAATTCATGTTTGTGGTGTTTTGTATACTTGCTAGTGTTGCCAGCTTTATGCAAGAACTTGCAGGATTTAGATTATCATTCAGAAATGTACCTTCAGGTAGAGTTGATTATGAGCCTGGAAGCTCATATTTTGTACAAAGGTAAGCCCTAAATTACCTTAGTTAACAAAGTCTTATATTTACAAAGATGGAATTAAACTCTCCACTGAAGACTGTGTTCAAATTCTTGATAATGAATTAAAATTTTTCTAGTGACACCTTACCAAAGTAAAGGAAAATAATAATCTTACAATGCAGCTCACAGTATGTAAGAAAGAATATCAGGTGATTCTATTTAAGGCATCTTTAATCATTAATCTTAAAATGCCTAAATGATTTCTTGTATATTTGTGAATAAATGAATAACTAATTGATGCATTTATGTGATTGTTTTCTAAAAAAAAAAAAGACAAAATTAATTTCTTAGTATTCACAGTGAGCATTTTTGTTTAATCTGTGTTGTGTACAGCTTATAAATTAAAATTTGTTATAATTAATTACCTCATGCATTTAATAATCATAAATGTGTACTGCACATACATATTCTGAAAATAGAATATTGTGTTGTATAAATTAAAAAATCAAGTATATATATTACAAATTCACAAACTGGGATAATTGTTCTTGAAGTTTTTCATTAGTTTACATTATTGATTTCTTATGACAGTCAAGTAGTACTGTGGAATCTCTTTGATGCTGTTAACTCAACAATCAAGGAAGCTATGTGTATGTGTGTGTGTGTGTGTGTGTGTGCGTACACATGTGTGTGTGTATATGTATGTGTGCATGCATATGTCTTCAATAAGTGTAAATTAAGCATATAGAGGTATTATAAATGGATGCCAAAAAAAAAAAAAAAATTATTTTCACATGCTTATGTGCAAATAATGTTCAATAAGTACTGAGTATTTATAAGTAATGTGGTTCCTAGCAGACGAAAGTTTTAGAGAAAAATAATGATTATGATACCTGTAAGGACAATTATTGCAACAAGACTTTCAAAGAAGTTGGCAACACTGGTGTAAAGTATACAAAGAAATGAACTGGAGCTACTTTGGAATCTTCTGCATCCTTGATACTAGTCCATAGCAGTAACCATGTCTAGCAAACGTGTACAATTTTCCTGACTCTTTCATATCTCTTGTTGTCATACCTCATCCCATGTAAACTTCTTTTACCAAGAATAGATTATCACTATGGAGAGCACTGAAGAAAGAATTTAATAAAGAAATCAAGGCATTTCCTTCACCTGCCCTCCTCCATACTGCAAATACTTCAACAAGTCCGTAACATAGTATATTTCTTAAAAGGAGTGAGGTGAGAGGAAATACACTTTAGAAGATGTAAATCAGTTTGAAAGTTTAGTTTGTTTTCCTCTTCACACTTTCACTGGACAGTTTCATACTCCTGGCTGATTTATCACTTAATATGAAAATTTGGAACAGGTTCCTTTTCATAATGATATATATCATGAATTGTTTTCAGAAAGCAATAACTTTTCTTTTAGTTCATATAAAAACCAAATTACTAATTGGAACTTTTATATTAAATTGCATTTTTGAAGATTTTTAAATAATATGAACATATTGTGTTTATTATTTTATTTATTTATTTTACCTTATTTCTAAAGTTTTTAAGAAATGCTCAGTACAGTATCTGGAGTACTGTAAATTATTTTACATGCTACTGTACATAAGAATGTTCATGAAAATACTATTTTGTCTGTTATTGGTTATGAACTTGGATAGAAAGTGATAGTGTCACAGTATATGTATAAAACCAGTGGAATGTTCTAGTAAACAGTGAAGTGTAAAATAAGTTTTAGATGTAGAGCATACTGCAGCCAGTGTTTCTGTTGATGAAAAAGTTCAAGAATTTAGGTGTCAAATAGGATTATATTAGCAATTTCTAGTAACTTGAAACATGGTGTGCAAAAAAAAATGTGTGTAATTCTGTAAAATTAATAAAAATTAAGCCATTTCGACTAAATAGTAAATAACTCGCACATGATTGAATTCTACACTGATTGGTTACTTTTCATAACCAAGTGATGCATCATACCATCCTATTTCACATGTTATGTAGATGATTTCTGTGATTTTGGTTAACCTGAAAATAAGCATTATGGGCTTGTTAAAATGATGCTTTGTCATTTACACAGATGTCTTTTAATAATTAATTTTGCTTCTTATATGTGTGCATATAAGATCACACTGATCACAGCTTTTCTCTTTGTAAACCTCAATCGGCATTGTCATACTTATGAATCAGTGGTTCTCAAACTATAACCTGTAAAAATAGAATAGAAATGTGTGTAATCACTTAAATTCACCACTTTCAGAGCTCAGAAACATCTAATTAAAAATAAAATACATAAACGTTTATTTCCCATTATTTATTTCAAATGATTTGGTTGATTCAGATGAACAGACTAATTATATTTTAAAAAATACAAAACTTATCACTCACTAACTATGCTAGTGTAATGTTTTGCACACAAATAGTAGAAAATGCATTATAGTATGCATTATAAACATGCATACTATAAATGATATATATATATATATATATATATATATATTTTTTTTTTTTTTTTTCAATTTCCTTCTTTCTTGCTAATCTGAAGCTCTGCAAATCTCCAGTTATATATATATATATATATATATATATATATAATGCGAATATTATGCACTGATTCGTGTGGAATATATGAGACAAGAACAGCTCATGGTCAGTGACAGAGATTTTTCCTCTATGTGATTACACTTTGAATCAAATTTATGATATATCAATAAGATATATATATATATATATATATACTTATTTTCAACTCAGTCATGCTTGTGTGCAGTTGAGTTGCACATTTTTGTTAAAGAATGTCATATTAAAAGGAACATTCATGATTAGTTATAATAATGAATGCTAAACAAGGTAAGCCTGTAATGTAATTTTGTCATTTCCCTTAATAACTGAACTGATTTCATTTTCTACCAGTGTCAAAATCTTAAGCTTTTGCTATGTGTATCTTTAATTACATCTGCAAGTAAATAATGTTTTTATTCAAGAATTAAGCTTCCCATTTGTTAAAAAACAGATTTTTTTTAATGTTGAAGTGGTGGATCTTTTGAACTTGAATGATTATTAGCATTTTACCAGTATTATAATTGACATTTTTCTCAAAAGACTCATCATAATTAGAAATTATCCCTGTCTTAAATCAAAATTGTACTCTTGGAAACATATTCATAATTTAAAATATACATATCCATAGTTACAGTGTTATAAATCCAAGTTCTGTTACTGGAAAGCTAAAAATTCTAATTCTAAGTGTATTAGATTTGAAAATATCATAATGAATAATACTTTCTATGATCATATGACATGCATAACAATTACAGCATGATAATGATTAAGCAGAGCATGAAGTGACCTGGCATGTCCATTAACCACAGCAACGTTAATATGGATGAATAAATATATCACTCGTCTTAAACTTCGTATCCATGGTAACCTTAATGTGTATACACATCAAGGCCAGTTGGATGGTTAAAGTGTGCACTCGTTGCTATCTCAAGACTAGGTATATATCCCTTGCTTATTATTCACTTGGGGAGAAAACCTTGCTATTTTGCTTCTCCCATCTTTAGGGAATTCATTTTTCTTAATTAAAGATAACAGTTTTCAGTTATATAAGCAGTTCAGCAAAGCCTAGCATTAAAATTCAGTTAGCATGTCACATTATTGACACACCAACTGTTATTGAGAATTGTAGCACCTGATGTATAGTGATAAATTATCAGTCTTTCAGTTGTTATTTGTTAATAGGTTTAATATCTTGTGGAGACCATGCTATGTTGTAATGGAATAATAACCTAAATTTCACTCCATTTAAATTACTGGTCACAAATCTTTGTTTAGTGCCTCTGTAGTGCAGTTAGAAGAATGACTGTATCCTTTAAGTGGAAACAGAAAAACCTGGGTTCAAATCCTATCTGTGATATCGAGAACATTTATAAGGATGTTTCAAACAGAAGATGAATTAGTGAGTTTCTGGAGGAGTAGCAGTGGTTTTTCACTACACAAAACACAGAACACACCCAGAATACTAATAAACAGATGTAGCAAACTATGGAATATGTTTAAAATATCTTTCATAGATTCTTTTTGAGAATCTCAATGGTCCTAATCACTCCTTTGGAACACTGTCTTAATTTCTAGCAGAGTAAATTTTAGCATTAAATTTAAAATTAAATATAGTGTTAACTTATCAACTGCTTCTATATACAGTAAAGTTTAAAATACTATTAGAATTCCAAGAAGACAACTAGATAAAATGTCCACCTAAATTGGATCATTAATGGCAGAGGGGTCATTAATTGTATTAGTTCTGATAGTTAAGATGGCTTGTATACAACTCACTTAGTTGTACTTTTAATTCTGCCCATAAATGGTGTAAAACTAAAACCTGTGGCATATTGATATAACATAGGTGGGTTAGTTAAGTGTTAGATAATCTAGAAACTTATCTGGAGACCAAGAATGAAATGTTTTAAGCTGCTTAAGGTGTCCTTAAGCAGCTTAATTGCTTAATAAGCAAGGTGGTCTCAAACTGGGTGACAAAAATCATCTGCCACCTAAAAACATTTACAGATATCCATGTCCACAGTTGGATATGTTATTATTATAACTGGATCTCATGAAGTCAGAAAACTTTTCGCGAGAGGGCCATACCTAGCTATATCATACCACACCTCAAATTCACTCACCAACCATGCATTTACATCCATTTCAAAAAACATACTTATCTCTCTCTCTCTCTCTCTCTCTCTCTTCCACCAATACCCCTACTCCCTTTATGTGCACACACACACATCTTCTTGAGATGGCCTCTTATAACTATTCTTTCGTTTGGATGATCCCTGTAGTATGCATCCAATAAACTTCTCTCAATAGTAAGTCTCAATTTGCTCTCCTGCCCTCACTTCTGTATAAAACTGTATTTTTTGACAGACTCTGCTGTTGAAATGTCTGATTAACATTTTTGGAGGAAGCTGATGTAATCTTTGTATCCATTTAATTTTTTCTGATATACCCATTGAAAAATAATACAAGGAATTTGAAACATTCCATCATATGATAAGAGCTTTTCTTTATGAGAATATGGATGTTGTTGTTTTTTTCCATAAAAGGCAGAAGAGCCTATAGCAAACAAATGCCATGTGTTTACCACACTACTAAATAACTGTTGCTGTCTAGTTCATTATGCATAAATTTGCATCGGTGAAAATACTATGTAACTTAATATACTTATTAATGATTTAGGGAAGAAATTGATTCCAAAGTTCATTAAAAATGGACATTGGGTTATTTCAGCTCATTAAAACTTTTATAGCATTATATTATTCAATAAATGGAATAATTCATTCCTATAGGCTTCCTTTAGAAAATGCTTTACTTGAACAGCCAAAATGTTTCTTATTCTTAAAAAAACTAATTACATCTTGTTATACACTGTCATGTTGCAAATAAAAGTGAATGCTAACATGAATATTTTTTTTTATCTTTTTGCCTAAAGGAAATCATTTTTATATTCTTTGAATGCTTCCTTTATTCAGATGCTTTTCCTCCTGAATTTTCACAGATTATTATTGTGATGTAAATAATAATAATAATTATTAATAATAATAACTGTTAAAACCAGTTTTTTTATCACTGAACTTGTATTCAAAAATTTTCATTACAAACAATCATTATTATTATTTTTATTTCTCAGTACTCTTTGCTAAATATGCCTCAGAAGAATTCATAAAATAGTTCATCTTCATTTTCTGATATACTCTTCAAGAAATGTGCTGGATTCTATGACAGTCCCATACAATTAAGATTTCATTTCTATTAACCAATTTCTTCCTATGTATTATGTTAGCAAAACATATTTTTTTTCTTGAAAATATGAAAGATGTAACTGAAATAAAATTTGGAAATCCTATCTGTTATCATTCTTTATATTATTTTACTTTTGCTACCACTTTATTTGGTTAACAAATCCACAGTGACTTTTTCTTATTCTGACAAATAAAATCTGTGTTAAATTTCACTTTTACTTATTTTTAATCAGTATATTTAAGTTAGAAAATAAATGGAGCACAATGCAAGAAAAGTAATTTTCTTTTTAACAACAGATTTTTCATTTATTTATTTATTCATAAATAATTGAGGTTATTGTAATTGTTTATTTATTTTTTAGTCCAGCTCTTATTTGGCATAAATGTCAGAACATTAACTAAATCTTCAAGTGCAAATATAATCATATAAAGCCATTAAAAATAAAGGTATCACACCAAAGTAAATAAGTCATTAACAATAAAAATATTCTTAAGTAACAAATGCTATGATACCTCCTACAATATTCCAGTGATTGACTGTTCTTTCTCTAAAAGAATATTGAAGGTGAGTTAGCTGATCTCATATGAAGATAGTAGGGCTTTTTCCTCCCTGAAACTCAGGTTTTTCATCCTTCATGCAGGCAAATTGGCCATGAGAACCAACACAATTTACAGACAAAACATATTTTTGGTTGTGGTGATGGGTGGTAGAGGGCATTGAGAATAGTAGATGGGAGAATTAAATAGCAGAAGAGACAGTTACATGTGTGTATAGAGGAGTAGACTGTCCTCCTGCATTGAGTTCTTGGAAGTGTTAAGTAATAATAATAATAATATTTCCTTGAGTCTGCTTTGCATAAATCCTTCATTGGTGGGAAACTCCCCTATCACACAGTTCTTAGGAATATGTAGAAATTTATCCCTAAAATTCAATTTATTCAGTCCCTCTTGTTTGTCTTCTAACATTTGCAGCCAGCAAAATTAAAATCTCTCTCTCTCTCTCTTCATAAAAAGTAGCCACTCTTTCTAGCTATCAGTTTAGTTGCTGTCCTATGCACCTCCTCAAGCATGTCGATATTCATTCTTAGGTAGGAACTCCAAACTTGAATACAGTGCTCTAAATAGGTCTTACCATTGTTTTTTACAGAATAATTGCAGTATATTTTTGTGCAACTAGTAAAGTTACTAAAAATTTAAAGCATTCTATTTAAAAATCTGATGTCTTACTACACATACTGTTTAGAAATCCTTGAATGTCTCTATACTTAAAATATTAGCCTATCCAGATGAAAAACTACAGTTTAAGTAGTTTCATGGTAATGAGGATATGTTGACAAGTGTCCAGCGAAGATTCACAAAGGTAGTCAGTGGCCTTTGGAATGTGGAGTACGAGGACAGATTGAGAGATTATTAGTCATATGTCAGTGGATTGCAAGCTGATATTCGATTGTTTGCAGGTGATGAAGCTTGGAAGAGTTATTAGTTACAGTGCCAATGTTTTGGCTTTTCAGGAGGATTTGAATAAGCTGAAAGGGTGGGAAAATGAATAGAAATATTGACTTAATGCAACTAACTATAAAGTTTTGAAATTTGTGATCAGCAGATGGAAGGCTGTATATTGGTGAACCTGTACTGGAGAAGACAAGGGATGTTAGGATGAGTAGATTGAAATTTGAAGCTCAGGAACATATTGAA
This sequence comes from Typopeltis vanoorti, assembly GCF_054136105.1. NCBI lineage: Eukaryota > Metazoa > Arthropoda > Arachnida > Uropygi > Thelyphonidae > Typopeltis > Typopeltis vanoorti. The sequence goes on from NC_143557.1 coordinate 139,112,633, forward strand.
CAAATGTAGTGAAGGCAACCAAGAATATTGCTGCAATACGAAAAAGATGTTGACCAGCAGAGATAAGAGGTAGTTGTTATGCTGCATAAAGCTCTGATTTGACTGCATGTGGATATGCTCAGATCTGGTAATCAAGATTCAAATGGGATGAAGTAACTTTGGAAAGCATGCAAAGGTAGAAACAAAAATTATGTTAGGGACTGCAGAATGTTGATTATAATGATGCACACTGTGGGCATCATGTTATCTATAGAAGTTAGTGGCTGGAAGATGAAGGGATAATATGATCAAGGGATTTAAGTTGTTGAGAAGTATTTACTGGATTGACACTGGGAAAATTTTGTATATTGTAGAACAAGGAGAAAAGAGGCCTTCCCTGAAAGTTGCAAAAGGAAGCAGTGAGTAAGAGGGCAAGAAATAAGTTGTTGTTTTTTTGCATGATGAGTGGTAGGAGCATGGAATATATTGTCTGAAAGCATGGTGAGAGTGCAAACAGTGAATTGGTTTAAGAGGAGACTTGTGTTTTCTAAGATGAATTGCCTGCAGTGAATCTTCACACTTCATGGAGGTCCTGAATAATAATAAGATTACTTGCAAAAGACAAACATTTAACTTCACAATCAGTATTATTGATCAAATTATCTAATACTAATCTTACGGAGCCTAGTCAGAAGCATGATAACTGGGCTCCTATACTGTTCTCTACATTTTTTCCCTTAACCCTCTTCCTGACCACTTTATTACCTTACCTTACCTTTAAGGGTAAGATATGGAAAGTCTTCATCTTCTTTACAAATATCATCAGTATTTGTAAAGTAGATGAAATATTATTGCATTTTTATTAAAAGAAATGATAATAAACATTCATTGTTTGCATAGCCAAGTAGCAAAACAGTGCTTGAATCTTAAACTTCCAAAGGGACTAAAAGCTTACAAGAGCGATCTTTGATTGTTCGGAACTTTAACTTTCAGCAAATATTAGTATTATTATTACACAAGCATCACTATGGAATCTGAAAACTCTACAGAAAGCCCATGCTAACTATCATTCATACAGTGCCTGTCATACTGCCCCTTAAACTCATTTCACTGGCTAAACACTCATGACTGTCCATGGTAACCCATTCCACTCTAAAAAATCTAGTCTACATGTCCTTACTGAACACACTCACACAACAAATACTTTGATCTCTGCTATCCTATCATGCACTGTAAAATTTCTTTTGCATCTGCTCTGTAAAACCATAATGTGTCTTATGCCACCATGGAGGATAATGATAATAACAAAACCTTAAACACAAATAAAGTATGTCTCTGTCATATCTCTCTTTTCCATCTGTCAATTAAACTTTGTAATCCACAAACTCCCTTAAGGATCACTTCATAGATCAGTCACCATTTTAGCTGCTTATCTCTGGATCCTCACCACTGCTTTATCACCTCCAAGAAACCTAAGTGACCAAATCTATGCACAGTAGTCCAGATATGGTCTTATCCATAACTTATAAAGAAGGATGATCATTTCCTTATCCCTACTTCTTGATTTATTTCTTAACATCTAAGTGAACTCTTGGGATATTTTACCCTTTGAACTTTTCCTCTCTCTCTGCTGACCATTCCTACTCTCCCAAATTTGTATACTCATCAACATAAAGTAACTCAATGTGGGAGATACAGTTTTAATCAAACATATGACTATCATACCCTGCTTTAAAAGAAGTTATCCCTTTTTGTATTGACTAACCTGCATGCTCAGATTGTAGGAACAGTAAACATCTACATTTATAGACCCTGCTATGGATAATCCTGGAAAAAAAAGTTAAAAAAAGCTTTAATGTTCTGTTAAGAAAATAAAATAACAAAAATACTTGTAAGTGGAGAAATGATAATTGGATATAATTAACAAATATGTATTAATAATGTTAATATTAATATGTATCAAAGTATTAATATAAATAAATATATTAATAATATTAATGTTGATAAATTAATAAATAAATGTGGATCAATGCCAAGGTACTTGCCAGAGATCAGAAGAAATGGTGTGCCCTTTGTGTTACCTCTGCACTAGAAGAGGATCACAGTAAAAGATAAGGTAAGGTAAAACATGCTCATAACACAAAATAATTGAACTCATTGTACTTTATCGTTTATTCATTTTTTTTTTTTTTTTATTATTACATGTGAATCAATCCACAGAAAGTTGTAAGCTTATAGTTATATGGATACCATGGATGGGCCAATGGTGAAATAATCACTGGTCTGGTTTTTCAAATGAGTGGTGAATACACCCTTCAATGAACAGGCTGTGGATTCAGATTTCATTGTAAGCATGGATATTTTGTGAATGTGTTTAGGTGGTAGCTGAATTTCATTGTCATGTGAGACCACTACCCTTCATATTGGAGGCCTGAAATGGCCTGAAAAAAATTCCATATTTGGTTTCTGGAGCAAGGTTTATAGATTATCTAATTTGGAAACTTATTCACAGTAATGGTACTAATGTATTATAAATTTATAGCTAAACAGATTTAAGACTAGACAAGGCCATTTGTGCCCATTTATTACATTTATGAGAAATTTCACATCCAGTCACTCTTTTGCATGTGTAGTGCTGTGCAGACTATGCATTATATCACTGATGACTGGCCCCATGCACACTCCTTCCATGGAAGCCTCAGGAACTTGCATTTACTCCCAGATAGTGCCAATGAATGGTTAACTGAACTCTTAGTCTGTATATTGTTTTACTCATTAATTTCTTGTATTTTCTCCCATATGCTAAATAATAATAATAAATGTGAATAAATAAAAAAAATGGCTCTAGCAACCAAAATTCTTCAAACTACATAAATGCCTCTAGTAAACAGGATGGTGGTTTCAGATTTGATGATGATATTCATCTACTACTGAGAAATTCAAAAACATCCTCACCTACAATAGGATTTGAATCCACAGCTTGTCAGTTGTAGAGCAGAGATACTAACCAGTCATCCATCTAGGCTACAAACAGTAAAGGATTCTCTGAAAATGAACCAGGGACTTCTTTATTTATACTATGCCTAGTTTTATAAATTAAAAATGCCAAGAAATTATATTTTGGTTTTATCCAAGTGTGTAAGCAAACAGTTTGTGCATGAAGCCACTTCACAGCTGGGCTACTATAGACTTGTATATAAATTTCTATATACAAGGAGCTCAGTCATGAAGTGACTCCATGCACAAACTTTTTCACCTCGAATAAAGAATGAATATAACTTCTTGGTATCTTTAATTTATAGACTAAGTGGAAAAACTTTCAACAATATGCCTAGTTTTGTGTGTTATTTTCTTTATCATTATTAGACGTCTAAGTGTCATGACTTGTGAGAGTTCTGCTCAAACACATTTTCATTTCAGAATTAATGCACTTGCTATCCTCCTTGGCAATTCAATGCAGTGTATTTATCTGCATTGCTTTCTCTCTCTCACCTCATGGAAAGGGAACTCTCTTGTCACCATACTGTACACATCTTCCTGGGATTCCATTTTCTTACTTCTCCCTTTCCTTCCACCCTAATAATAGTTTTTGAAAATCTCAATTGCATCCATCCCACAGGTATCTCTTATTAATCATATTCCCTTTTCATTCTGTTTCATCAAGCCCACAAACTTTCACTTCTTTCTCTGCTCTCCTCCTTTGTTACTATATCCATATGAAATTTAATCAACAAAATCTGAAGAACAGTCCAGATGTGATAATCGAAGTAACAACAGATACTTCATTATTGTAGAATGAAAATTTACTTTCATTATATATTCAAAATGTAATTCAAATATTTAAAGAAATAAAAATCATTTAAAAAAAAAATTTTATAAATCACAGTGGCATAATTTCGGAACCCTTCGTGTTTTGGTTGTTTAGTTCTGTTAATACTGTAAAAAGCATTATGTGAAAACTGAGAAATAGCCTATTTGGGAAGCAAGGCATCTTGAGACTGTCATAGATAGAAATTTGGAGTTTAGAGAACATATTGCAAGAGTTATGAAGAAGAAGACAACCCAGAGAATTGCCGCAGTACTGAGGAGGACATTGAGGAGAGGGCAAAGACATAATTGCAGAACACTGCTTATGATGATAGAGTGAAGGCATGCAATGCCTGATCTAGACTTTTAAGCTATCAGCAGCATTCTATCAGTTGACACTGGGCAGATTTTTCATATAAATTTTTCATGAGAACAATGGGGAGAAACAAGGCAAGAGGCCATCCTTGAAAGTAGCAAGAAGGTAAAAAGAAGAAAATTTTTTTTTTTCCCATAGAGAATAGTAGGAGTATGAAATGTATTGCCTGAATGGTGATGAGAATGCAGACAGTGATTGAGTTTAAAGTGTAGTATGATAGACTGTAATCTGAGGCAGACTATCCATGGTTGTATACTGAGAAATTTGTTTGTGTGTACTTTTGGGGTAGGAATTATTTTTAAATTAAGGGGATATTAAATCCCACATTGTTTTAAAACCGAATAAGAAACTCAAAGATTGGAATCAGAGAGTTTCATACCGATATAGAAAACTATAAAGTATCGGCGACACTAGCGTTAGCCAATGCAAGTGACCCTAGTACGTAGTACAATACCGACAACTCGTAGCAAAGGTGGTGAAGTTCTGATTGCTATTCTTAGGTATTTTCCATAATGTAAAAACACATTTCCTAGGAAATGTATGCTGTTATTACATTATGGTGGGAGGTCACTACCCAGACCAGTTTCAGCCTTTTTTGAGGCCTCATCAGTGAGTAGCTAGACCAAATTGATACCAAAGTGTATAGCAAAAAGAACTTATATACTCTGCTGTACGAGTTTCCAAACAGGTGCAACCATTAAGTTACTTAAATATAAAGAGCTAATAAGCTTCATTTCGGCAATATAAACATTATTTAAATTAAATTTTAACTTAAATTATATTTAAGTAACTTAATGGTTGCACCTGTTTGGAAACTCGTACAGCAGAGTATATAAGTTCTTTTCGCTATACACTTTGGTATCAATTTGGTCTAGCTACTCACTGATGAAGCCTCAAAAAAAGCTGAAACCGGTCTGGGTAGTGACCTCCCACCATAATGTAATAACAGCATACATTTCCTAGGAAATGTGTTTTTACATTATGGAAAATACTTAAGAATAGCGATCAGAACTTCACCACCTTTGCTACGAGTTGTCCGGTATTGTACTACGTACTAGGGTCACTTGCATTGGCTAACGCTAGTGTCGCCAATACTTTATAGTTTTCTATATCGGCATGAAACTCTCTGATTCCAATCTTTGAGTTTCTTATTCGGTTTTAAAACAATGTGGGATTTAATATCCCCTTAAGTTAAATAATGTTTATATCGCCAAAATGAAGCTTATTAGCTCTTTATATTTAAGGAATTATTTTTATTTTACATGTTTAAAATCAGTATTTAAATATTTAAATTTTTTTAATTCAATAAATTATAATTACAAAAAACAATAAACAGCAGAGCAATAAATATTGTTGCAGTTATAACTGATGTTATAATGCAGTTTATCAAAAATTTAACAATTTCTGTCTTTTAACATTTATTTTAACGTTGGCTGAAAAGTTCAGATTTTTTTTGAGCAGTATTCAAGAAATTAAAACAAAATGTAAATTAAGCAAAAATATTTAAAAGCATAACTGTACTTAGTATTTTGTATGTTATGTACTGCTATCATCTAGAAATTAGCATACTAATGAAAGCATGCACTAATCAATTAATTACAACATGCATTTTAGTCATAGCTGATGCAGTAATTATTTATATTCAGATCACAATTTAAACCACTGCTACAAAAAAAAAAGTAATAAATAAATAATAAATGCAACATAAAATTTCATAAAATTACATTATATATTACACACACACACACACACACACACACACACACACACACACATATATATATATGTGTGTGTATCCAACATTTTTATTTTAAATGTAACAATTGCAGAATCTTATTAGCTTAATTAATGTAAAATAATAATCATTTTAATCAAGGTAGATTGCTTTAATTAAATCTTTAACCTCCCTACCAGCTGAGGTGGATGAAATAGACCAAATTGCACTTCTTATCCATGTTATTCAACGGGTGTTACATCGTATCCAGATTTAGCTGGACGTCTATAGACATCATTCTGGTTGGCGGGTTAATGATACTATTATTATTATTATTATTACAGGTATCTCCACGGAGTCAGTAGACTCATCGCGGGAGACCCAAACTATCAAAACAATATTTATCATACCTCTTTTTGAATTCATTTACAAATGAAGAACTCACAACTGAGTCAGGCAATGATGATCATTCACCACCCTCCAGGTGAAAAATCTAGTTTTCACACATATTATAATTTGCATTAAACTTAAATATTCACCATACATGCTGCTTTGTGATCGAAGCATATTACCTACAGATTCTAAAGTCATAATAGTGAAATATCAAAATTTATATGACTCCAATCAGACTACACTAATAAATACATTCTTCATGAGTGCAATTTTTTTTTATTAACTGTTAGTTATTCTTTGAGTAAGTTTAACAAAACATTGATATCTTCTTTAGATAAACGATGATTTTATCATTGAATATTGTCAGCCAATCAATGTTTCTCCTCCCACACATCTGAAATGCCAGTCCATTTTACTTCTTTTGACATTGCATGTTGGTCATATAAATAACCTTGCATCTCCTCATTTGATGATCATCACAAAGACGACTAAGATATCTATATAAAATGTTTGAAACCAATGCTTTACATGTTCACTTTGGGTACTGTTGAAAACAGTTCCATGACTGTGTAGATCCAGTTGTAGATTACATATGACCTGATAAAATGCTCTGATAATATATGAAAATATGCACTGATAATATTACTGTTATTCCATGCATTATTCATAGAAATAAAATATTTGCTGGCTGCTTTTTCTTGTTGAATATGACAAATAGGAAAGTTTAAACATGTGCCAAGAAATTGTCATTTATCCTTTGAAGTTTTTGCTGAAGTATATATATTCTGTCAATAATTATATGAATACATGATATTTGCATGTAACATTGCATTTTCATGGAAATAATTTAAACAGTGTTAGAATAATTGAATAATGAATGCGATTGAGTGAGAGAGAGAGAGAGTCTTCTGTACACAAACAGAACAAATTCATACATTATCTTAAGTTATTACATAAACATCTTATAAATAATATAGTAAGGTTAAATAATGTTTAACATAATTGCTTTGTTTTTGTTGTTGTTAAGAATTCAGTTAATTTATTTTTTTAAAATCCTAATAAAAAATAAGTTTAATTAAAAATAAATTTATTTATGTTAAAGATACCAAGCTATTTTAAACCTGGTTTTTACTCCATTCATTTCCCAAGTAAACAAACAGACAAATAAGTCAAGTTTGCACCTGCATGTAATGCAAGTCTAAATGACCCGTAAAGTAGTACAAGTCTAGGCAACTCGTGATAAAGGTGGAATAAGCTCTGATCACTATTCTTAATATTTACCCTTAATGCAAAGCTCATCTCCTTGAGGCTTTGTATGATGCTATGCATTAAAGGCAAGGGGCCACTACCCAGACCGGTTTCGACCTTTATTGAGGTCTCATCAGTAGGAGCCAGTCTTAGAAATACCAAGGGTAAGTAATACAGAGCTTATAAGTATTTTACCAAAACAAGTTACCATAAGGTGCTTTGACCTTATTGTATGCTTTGACCTTATTGTATGCTTTGACCCTTGTCTTTAATGCATAGCATCATACATCTCTTCAAAGAGATGAGCTTTGCATTAAGGGTAAATATTAAAAATAGTGATCAGAGCTTATTCCATCTTTACCACGAGTTGCCTAGACTTGTACTATTTTATGGGTCACTTAGACTTGCATTACATGCAGGTGCAAACATGACTTATTTTTCTGTTTGCTTACTTGGGAAATGGAGTAAAAACCAGGTTTAAAATAGCTTGGTATCTTTAACATATATTATATCCAAGGTAAAAAACTTTCTATAAATTTAATTTTATTAAACCCTAAATTTTTAATTTAGGGTTTAACACATTTAGCAATCACATTGATTAGTAAAAACACACATCTTGATCAAATTCAAATATTTGGGATACTTTGATTTCTGGGTATACTGTTTCTTTACCCAGAAAAGCTTTTTTTTTTTCTTCACCGTTTATTCTTATTTTTTATCTAAATATTCATTTATTGTATTATTTAATATATGCAGAAATCATGTTCCAAATATTTTCTACTCTGCAGAATGGTTTCTCATGTTACATACACATTATTTTTTAAATAGTTGACAAATTATTAATTAGGGTATTAAAATGAGATATTAAAGATATTAAAATGAGATACTGTCTTTTGAATAACACAGCCACGCAGTAAAATTTAATGGTTATATTCCAGTATTGAGTTTTCTTATTGTTTTGTTATTGTTGTTGTATTATTATTCTAAATTGAATAAATAACAGCAGTGTAAATTGTTATTGTTGTTATTGTTTGTTTGTTTGTTTACTAATTTAGTGTATGAATAAGCTGGAAATAAAATATGCCACTAAATATATTATTACTAATAAAAAATAAGGAAAAAAAACAAGTAATGAATAAAATTCTATTTCTCGAGAAAGATAATCAGCAACATTAGTTGTTGCTGTTTTTTTTAGTCTCTTTTTGGAGAAAGAGACTATGCACTGTATTTTCTTTCAGTTTGTGTCATTAATTGTACATTGTGTTTATTCATAAAATTTATGCATATAATAGTCTGTCTAATGTAAATAAACTTATGCACATCCCCTGAAAATGAAATTGAGTATTATGTTATTATATTACCAGAATTTTTCTCTTGCAAAAGTGTTGCTTAAAATTTCATTTCTCAAAATTATTGAACTGCTCATAAAAGAAGATAAAAATAGAAGATTATTTTTTTTTTATAAACAGATAACACACTTGCAGTAAATTTAATATTGTAATAGTAATGATAATTCTGATTCTAATTATTTTTTATTATTTATTAATTATTTTTATTTTATTTTATTTTATATTTTTGAAATTTTAGGTAAAGCCTTCCAAAATTTAGTGCTGTATCATGTTTTTATCAGTTCTTGATTTAGATCAAATATAAAAATAAGCAACTGAATAATTTTGAAATAACTTTTTATTTCAAAATTTTAAAAAATAGCAAGCATTTCATATTAGTATTTAAGTAAATATATTTTAAGCTCACTGTCAAAATCTTACATGAGATATAAATTTTTATATTCTAACTGTTTTTTAATGCAAAAATTCCACTCACCCATCTTCATATGCAGTACATCTGTATTTGTATGTTTTTTCCTGCACTTGAAAATGTTTTAAGATTTCATGATTGATATATTCTACGGAATAAGTTTGTTGCCATGTTATTTATTGCTAATTATTTTATGAATCTCTTAGCTGCATGCACGTTGAATTGCTTATATATATAATAGATAGCAAGATGTCCATTCTATATCTAGATTAGAAAAATCCCTTTTTTCATATCCTTCCACTGAATTTTGCAAGCTTATGTATATGTTGCATGTTCAACCAATCTATGACAATACAGATGTTATGTTCCTGTTCAGGAACCCCTCCCCCCCCTTACATGCAAGACACATTTTTTTATATTTGTAAAAATATAAAAAAATGTGTCTACATGTAAGGGGTTCCTGAACAGGAACATAACATAACATAACACAATAAAGCTTTATGTGATCATTCACCACATTCAGGTGGTGACATTGCAGAAATGAATGCACCAATAGATTATACGGGAATTGTGGTGAATGAGGTGGAGGTGAGTCTATTGCAAAACCTCAGTGTCAATACATCTGTGGGATTGTATGGTATACCAGCTCGTGTCATACGTGAAGCGGCTAAAGAATTGTCAGTACCCTTGACCATTTTGTTTAATCTGAGTCTCAGGTCTGGGTTAGTACCGAGGGGATGGAAAAAGGGGAAAATAGTTCCACTGCATAAAGGAGGTTCCAAGACTACTGTTGTAAATTACCGACTGATTAGCATATCAGGAATCGTTGTCAAAGGTCTTGGAGAAACTAGTCAAGAGAAGAATACAGGATTGGGTTAAAGGACCTTGTCAAGGCCTTTGACAGGATACCACATGGAACTCTAATCAGTAAAAAGGGTTGGTGAGATGGATAGGAGGGTGGTTGATGGAGAGATACCAGAGAGCGGTTTATTGAGTAGTGGAGTCCAAAAGACAGCTTGTGACTAGTGGTGTGCTGCAGGGTTCTGTTCTTGGACCACTACTTTTCAATTTGTTCATTAACGATATAGGGAAGGATCTGAGAGGAAGTGTCCACTTGTTTGCTGATGATACAAAGTTGAGTGCACAGGATGTCAAAATTTTGCAGGATGATTTGGATAGTTTGGAGGACTGGGCTAGGGAAAATGGATGTCAATTTAATGTGGCAAAGTGTAAGGTTATGCATTTTGGAGTGAAAAGATTAGCAGCAGTATACTACATTGGTGGAACCGTGCTCCATGAGATTGACGAGGCCAGGGATTTAGGAGTGTTGATGGATAGAGAGTTGAAGTTTAGGGGGCACATTGCAAAAGTGGTTAATCAGCTCATCAAATCACTTGGTTACTGAAAAATACTTTAACCAGCAGAGACAAACAATTTATTGTTCCTCTATATCGAGCCCTGATAAGATCCCATCTGGACTACTGTGCCCAGATATGGGCACCAGGGTTTCTTCTTGATGGGGAGGAGGTGGAGAGAATCCAGAGACGAGTGACCAAGATGGTGGCAGGTCTGTGGAATGAACCTGATGAGAACAGATTGAAGATTTGTGGGTTGCAAAAATTGGTTGATAGGCGAAAATGGGTGATATGATTGAGACATTCAAATTACTGAAGGGTTTCTATAAGATCAATCCAAAAGATATTCTTGAGAATAGGACTGGTGGTGGGCGGACTAGGGGCCATACATGGAAGCTGGGCAAGAATGTGGTTAACAAGGGTGTTAGAGTTAGGTTTTTTACTTGGAGAGTGGTAAATGAGTGGAATAAGCTGCCAGAGTCTGTTGTGGGTGCAATGACCGTGAATGAGTTCAAGGCGAGGTATGATAGATACTGTGTGAATGTCGAATAGTTGTTCTTGACATGATGTTAAGGCCTCCCTCGATGAGTCTGTCGACTCCTTGGAGTTTCCCGAAATAATAATAATAATTATGTCACATTCAAATTTGAGACATGGATACAGATGTTACTTGCCCCTACTGATCCCCCCCCTCTTCACTGCTTATGATTTTTGAATCTTTAAGCTTCAGAACATGTAAGTGTCATTCTTTTTAGATTAAGTTATGGTATTATTGCACATAAGATACATAATTTGTACAACATATGAATATTTCATTTTTCTCATCATTACATAGTACAATTCCCCACGAGAAATTAGAAAATGCAGTTATATTATTAGGGTGAGTCTTCTCTAATTTCATATCTGTATGTAATCTGTATATATGTATATTATCTGTATATGATGCATGTTACATTTTTTTAATTATCTTTCAGCTGTTATCTCATATACATGACATTCATTATATGTTATTATATTACATTATCTTATTAATGAAATTTGTAATATTTGTTATAAATAACTAATAGATATTGTTATTATTATCATTCTTCTGCACAATCAGTAGCTTATTGTGGAAGATCAATCTTTCATCAATACAGTTATCACATTTAGAACTGAACATGTTTGGTGTAATTTTCATATTCTTACTTACTCTGTTTTTGTCTCATTTTATTAGCAAAATTATTATGAAACACCTTTTTTGCCTTTATGATAATAAAGCAGTGCTTTTTGTCTAGCCAGTACAATTTATATTAGTTTGTTTAAGCCAACATTAATAAATTGCATAACTGATTATTTTATTTTATTTTTAAATTAAAAATCATTTGAAGTTTAAAAATAACATCAAAAGGAAAGACTAGAATGCATTTTAATACTGGAAATATTTAAATATTATAACATGGGAATAGCAGTGTGGAATTGCAATGCAGTAACAGTTTATATCATAAAGGTTATTATTAATGCACCAGAAGTCTTGCTAGAAATATATTCCTTTTGTATTAAGTAATCTCCTCACCAACTTAAACATTTCTGTCATATCATCCCTTTTTTTTGCCTGTCTGCTAAACTGCAATTCACATTTTCCCCATCTTTTCCCATAACTAGTATTCTAGCTGATCTTGCAGTGTATGTGATCAAATCAAGTCCTTTCTTGTACAATAGCTTTCTATCTCGTTATCTTACCATTCTTTTTTCATAACATCACTGTATACTATCAGTTCTAATATCAACTGGTAGTCTACAATGATTCATTCAACTTAATCCCTCATTTTATGCAAGATAAATTGACATAATCGGGACTTCATAAATTATACAGAATCCTACTTGCTAGGAAAAAAAAAAGGTACTTGCTCAAGATCACCCCTCCCATTTTTAATAATATGCCCCAATAAGTCAACATGAGTTCCAAGTGATTAATGATGTATTATCTTTGTTTGGAGTCCATTGTGTATAAACCATTCCAAGAAAAACTCAATAAATAATAAGAATAGGAAGAACAGTAAAATAGCATAGTTTTTTTTTTTTGTGTGTGTGTGTGGGGGGGGTATAATTTGTTACATTTAATTTGTTACTAGAATCACCCTTTATATTATGCATATTCTTCTGTGTTTTCTTCAATTGCAAAAACTTGTTTAGAAAGTTATTTTTTTTAATAAATGAAGAATGTTTTTTGCCCAGCCTGCAGTTACTTACCAGTTCCCAATATCTACTCACCTTCAGTGAATGAGTGGGAAAGCATATTTATTGAGCTCTGGATATAACAAAAGGTGGTTGATGACAATACTCACTTATATATATATATATATATATATATATATTATTATTATTATTATTATTATTATTATTATTACCCAAGACCCCCATGGAATCAAAGACTAATCTAAGAGGTCCTTTTATCATACACACAGCTCATCATACCGTGCTTTCAACACACTCAAATTCTCTGCAGATACCACACTCTCATGCAAGGCATTCCAATCATTCACAACCCTGCATGAAAAAAACCTGCTTCTCACTCCCCTACTCACACCCTCTTTATATAGTTTCCAGGGATGACCTCTGGTTCTCCTATGATCTCCCACTATTTTCTGTAGAACCTCTCCAGCATTGATCCTATAACAACCCCTTACTAACTTGTAGATCTCTATCATATCTCCCCTCTTCCTACCAGACTCTGCAAGTTGCAACTTTTCAATCTTTCCTCATGCATGACATTCCAGGGGTTAGAAACTATCTTAGTCAGTCGCCTCTGGACCCTTTCCAACATCTCTTCGTCCTTCTGAAAACCAGGTGACCAAATCTGAGCATGATAGTCCATGTGTGACCTAATCAAAGCTGTATACAATGGAACAAGAATTTCCATTTGTCTACAAGTCATTGTCCTCTGCATCATTCCCAGAAGCCTTTGTGTTGTCTTCATAATTTTCGCTATGTGTCCCCTTAATTTCAGATCCTTATCCACTATCACCCCCAGATCTCTTATTTCCTCTACCTCCGACAATATATCCTCACCAAGCATAAATTCTGCATCCCATTTTTGTTTTTATTATTATTATTATTATTATTATTATTCAGGCCTCCATGGAGTCAAAAGACTCATCGTGGGAGATCCTTCCTAAGAACATAAAGTCTGTCAAGATTCATCGAGGGGAGGTCCCCCTTAAGAAACACAAAGTCTATCATACCACTCTTTAAACTCATTGACCGTTCTCGCTCTCACCACTCCATCAGGCAATGCATTCCATGGTTCAACCACCCTCCACGCAAAGAAACCACTCCTCACTCTCTTGCTCACAGTTTCCTTTTGTAACTTCCAGGGATGGCCTCTTGTAATCACTCCTTCCCGCTGTTCAACCAAGCGAAAGATTGTTTCCAAATTTTAAAACATTACATTTTGCAACATTGAACTCACATTCCCATGCCCAATCACTCAATTTATTCAGGTCTTCTAGTAAGGCCACAACATCTTCTCTACTCTTCGTGGTTCGTCCAAACCATGAAGAGTATCCATGGTTCGTCCAAACCATTCAGTTGTTTGCATCATCTGCAAACAACTGAATATCTCCATCCAATATCATTAATATGCAAGTTAAACAGCAATGGCCCTAAAACAGACCCCTGAGGAACACAACTAGTAACTTTCCTTTTCCTGGATATCGCTCCCCCATACACAACTTGTTGATACCTATCAGACAGCCAGTCTCCAGTCCAATGCACCAATCTAATATCCAACCCCATCCACTCTAGTTTGACTATCAACTAATTATGTGGTAATCTATCAAAAACCTTTGCAAAATCTAAGTATATTACTATGTATCCTTCTCCTCTGTCCATGGAAGCAGTCACCATATTGTAATAAGTAAGTAGATTGCTAAACATGATCTCCCCTTAGCAAATCCATGCTATCCATCAAAGATAATACTATTGTTGTCAACCCAATTCTGGATCCTAGTTCTCAAAGCTTCTCCAACAACTTAACCACAACACCTGACACACAGATAGGGCTATAGTTTTATGCTTGAGTTCTATCACCTCCTTTATGAAGTGGCACAATCTTGCCCTCCTTCCACTCCTTAGGAATTTGACCCAGTGCAAGACTCATATTAAAAAAATATGTCAAGGCCAGCATCAAATCCCTCGCACATTCCTTCAGAATACGTGGGGATATATTTCAAGTCCCACAGCCTTATTTACATCTAGTTTGCTCAACTCCCCATATACCTCTTGCTCACACAGTCAGTCTCTCTTCCCCATCATCAACTGCTCTCAATGTCTCCATGAAGTCACATTCATAAGATTGAAAGACCTTTATGAACTGCTTATTAAGTATCTCCACCACACCTTCTGCAACAGGCTGTCTTTATACCATTTTCTCCAATCAGTGTCATCCTTCCATAATCATTCTTTCTTTTGCTGGCTACATATTGAAAGAACTCCTTAGGAAGCGAAGAAGAGGGGATATGATAGAAACATTCAAATTACTAAAAGGTGTTTATAGGATTGATGCAGGGGAAATGTTTCAGCTGTGTGATAGTGATGGAAGAACAAGAGGTCATCTCTGGAAATTAAAGAAGAGTGTGGTTAACAAAGGTGTCAGAACAAGGTTTTTTGCCTGGAGGGTGGTGAATGAGTGGAATTCATTGCCTGACTTTGTTGTGAGCTCTTCATCTGTAAATGAATTCAAGAAGAGATATGACAGATATTGTTTTGCTAGTTTGGGTCTCCCGCAATGAGTCTACTGACTCCATGGAGATACCCGTAATAATAATAATAATAATAATTCTTTTTGGCTTCATTAGCTAACTGCTGTTCACACCTCTCTTTAGCTACTTTCACCAACCAAGTCACCCGCTTTGCCTGGCCTTTGTAGTTCCTGATGGAATTGGTCATTTCCAACCCGCCTTGCCTTGCTCTTGTAGTCCTCATGGAATTGGTTATTTCCACTTCTCATGTGCTGCCTCCATAATGCCCTTTTTCTCTGTATCGCATGCTTAATCTCTTTATTCATCCATTTCACACTACCTTATTTAACCTTCTCACCCTTGGAATACATTTAGACATTGCATCTACTAGATAGTTTTTGAAAATCCCCCAAGCTGCATTGATCTCTTTTTCGGCTAACTCCTCATTCCATGCTACACCTGCAAGCTGTATCCTGAGCTCTTCATAATTACCCCCCCCCCCCTCTTGTAGTTCCACATATACCCTTTTCTTACAGAAGTCCTCCCACCGCCGGCAAACTCCCATATATATATATATATATGTAGAAAGTTTTTAACTTGGGTATATTATGTATTCAAGATACCAAATAATTTTATATAAACTTGGTTTTTAATCCTATTTCCTAAGTAAGCAAACAGACAAGTATGTCAAGTTTGCACCTGCACGTAGCGCAAGACTGAGGCAACTCTTGCAGGTAGTGCAGGACCGGGCAACTTGTGGTAAAGGTTGATTAAGCTCTGATCATTAGTATTTTTCCCCTAATGCAAAGTACATCCCCTTGAGGAGATGTATGATGCTATGCATTAAAGGCAGGGGTCACTACCCAGACTGGTTTCGACCTTTATTGAGGTCTCGTCAGTGGGAGCCAGACCTGAAATACGAAGGTTGAAGTGATGCAGAGCTTATATGAATTTTACCTAAACAAGTTGCCACAAGGTGAGATAGATGTAGAAAGTTTTTTTTTAAAAAAAACTTTCTACATCTATCTCTCATGCCGAGATTTTATTTAATAAGGTCGAAGCACCTTATGGCAACTTGTTCGGGTAAAATCTCTGCATCACTTCAACCTTCATATTTGAGGTCTGGCTCCCACTGACAAGACCTCAATAAATGTTGAAATCGATCTGAATAGTGACCCCTGCCTTTAATGTATAGCATCATACATCTCCGCTAGGGGATGTGCTTTGCATTAGGGGAAAAATACTAAGAAAAGTGATCAGAGCTTAATCCACCTTAGGTAACACAAAGGATTGCTGCAATAATTGAAGGATGCTGACCTGCAGAGATAAAAGAGTTATCATTCCATTGTATAAGACCCTGATCAGACCACACTTAGTCTATTGTTCTCAGATTTGGTCCTCAGGATTTGAAAGGGATAAATGAACAGTGGAAAGGGTACAGAGGCAGATAACAAAGACAGTTTCAGGACTGTGCAATGTTTGTTATGAGGACAAGAGATCTGGGATTGATGATTGATTGAAACCAGAAATTCAAGGGACATATTGCAAAGGTGAAGGTAACACAAAGGATTTGCTGCAATAATGAGAAGGACACTGACCTGCAGAAATATGAGTTATCATTCCATTGTATAAGACCCTGATCAGACAATTGTACAACAGATAGAAGAAGGAGAGGTGATATGATTGAGACTTTTAAACTGTTGAGAGGTGGTTACAGGGTTGACATTGGGGAGTTCTTTCGCTTGGTTGAACAGCGGGAAGGAGTGATGGCATGGGCCATCCCTGGAAGTTACGAAAGGAAACTGTGACAAGAGGGTGAGGAGTGGTTTCTTTGCATGGGGGTGGGTGAACCCATGGAATGCATTGCCTGATAGAGTGATGAGAGTGAGAATGGTCAATGAGTTTAAGGAGTGGTATGATAGACTTTGTGTTTCCTGAGAGGGACCTCCCACGTTGAGTCTTTTGACTCCTTGGTGGCCAAAATAATAATAATAATAATTTACAGCTGAGTTGGAGTTTAATGGTTCTCTTCCTTTTTTGGATGTTAAACTGACCCATTCAGCAGAGAAATTGAAAATTTAAATCTACAGAAAACTTACCCACACAAACAGATATCTCCATGCTCAATCTCACTTTTATCCACCACAAAAGTTTGGAATCATTTCTACACTTGGACATAGAGCTCGCTCCCTTCTTTATGACGAAGAACTTAACAAAGAACTCAGTTTCCTCCGAACTACCTTTCAACTGAATGGCTATTCCCAGAAAACTATTGACAAATTCCTGTTTACTCCACTCCCTTGCCATAATGAAGATACCGCAAGTGTTAAAGGTAACGTTTCTCTACCCTATATCAGCTCCATCTCACCCAAATTGACCAAGGTTCTTAGGAGATACAACATTCAGACCTTATTTACACCTGTACCGAAACTCCTCTCCTTACTGAGCCAACCTAAAACTAGACTTAACAATCTTAAATATCCCGTCGTCTGCCAGATTTGGTGCAATTGTGGTTAAACATACTTTGGCTAGGCCAGACAGAGAAATCCATTGAGTTACGGATCAAAGAACACCAGAGAGACATAAGTTATGGGAGAACCCGAGCTAGTACTCTGTCTGGTCATGTTCTGTTTTTTGCGAATTCCAATGAAGAGATCTGCACCCATCCAGTGCTATGGGACAAGTCTAATAATATTTTCCGTTATTATGATGAACTAGAAAGGAAGATAACAGAATCTAAAGAAATCATCCTTAATTCTATGCATCTCAACAGCAACCTGAGTTACAACCTATTGGACTGTCATTGTGCTGCTATCCACTATTGGCGTACACGAGAATTGGAGCACACGTGCACGCACAACAATGAAGTCAGAGAAAGAATGTTTTTAAATACACAAACATCGATGCATTAATGTTGAAATATATACATTAACTTTTTTTGTGCTGTTTAAACTTAATTCCTTTACGGTTTTTGTTGGTTATTTCTCTTATTTTTTTGCACCTGAAGAAGTCTGTAAAAGACGAAACTAGTTGTGCCATTAAAATTTTTTTTTTTCTCTTCTCGGTTTCCCAGTCATTTAATCCTAAAAAACATGTACTTCAACCGAGTAAATCAGTCATCTAACCCTCCCCCCATATATATATATATATATATACACACTTTATTTTTTAATAGATACGAGTGCAGTTTTCACCTTGTTTGAAAGATAAGAAATTCATATTTATTAACAATTAAACAATAAAATTGGTTAATGAATTGGAACACCCATTATAGGAAGGTTCAAGAATGACTGGTCAAAATAATACTAGAATTATAGAACGTTAATGGTGAGGATAAATTGAGAAATGTAAGCTTTTTTTTTTAATGTTGGACCCCATGCATGAGAGGTTGGTTGGTCAACCTATAGTTGACCAACCAACATGCGTCCCATGTTGGAAGTTTTTTTTTCCCCCCACTTGGTTAGACTATAATACATTTAGTTTAATCCTTTATCCAAGTGTAAGCAAACAAAGTTTATGCCTGATGTATCTTCAGGACTGAGGCAACTCTTGGTGAAGGTGGACCAAGCTCTCATCACTACTCATCTTAGTATCTACCATAATGCAAAGCACATCTCCTTGCAGACATGTATAATGCTATGCATTAAGGGGAGGGCCACTACCCAGACTGGTTTTGACCTTTATTGAGATCTCGTCAGTGGAGTTGCCTCAGTCCTGAAGATACTTCAGGTGCAAACTTTGTTTGCTTACACTTGGATAAAGAATTAAACTAAATGTATGACATGAGTACCATGTATGGGAAAGTTACAAATCCTGGAAAATAAAATTTAAAAAATGGGGATATTATGGAAACATATAGGTGAGGTAAGCTTTCCTCAGTGGATTGTCTTTGGCTAGAAAGCTCAGAGAGTTCAGTTTTCACTTTGAACATTATAAGAGTCTCTATCTTCCTTGCAAAATGGACAGATCAGCCAGAGAATGGATATATACAATTGAACATAGGATACTTGCTCATGACCTTAAACAAAACTCACTGTTGACACCACATAACCAAAGGCATTTTTCATAAGTAATTATGGGGGTTATGGGGGTGCATGCAGGAGAACAAAAAACTATTCCACAAAGTTTAGCAAAGATATAATAAGCTGAGAATGTCAATATTGAATAATTTTAATGTCAACATGGGATAGATATAATATCACCTAGCTTGTAACCTCCTGACAAATCTTGCGATTCCATGGAGACTGAGTGGTAGTAATTATTATTGTGATTACTGATTGCTTCAGTTATATATGGAAACAAGTGGTATACTTAATTACCATATACAACAGTATGTTCTTTTTATCACATTATTATTATGTGACACCTTGGACCCCTTGGTAACAACATATACTGTTGTGAGTTGTTATAATGAACTTTGGATATATTAAATCATATAGTTTTCAAAATCTTTTCATTTGAGCAAATTTTTCAAAAGTACATGAAAGTCATTGAGGTTGTTTGCACACACACACACACCAAACATTATTATTATTATTCAGTCCTCCATGGATTCAGTGCTATGAAATAGACTTCGCCAATGTTATCGACAATATTGCTAACAGAAAAGCAAGAAAAATAACGTTTTAGAATGTTTGAATTAAAGTTTTACTTCAAAAATAAACATAGTGTTTTAATTTATTTCCCTATACGTCATTTTGACTTTTTGTAGTATTTTGGGTGTGTACTGAGAGGGGTGGCAAACTCTCAGGGACCGCCCCGGGCAGCAAAAGCTCTAGCTACACCACTGCTTTGACCTTACTTAATAAAAATCTCCGGATGAGAGTAAGATGTAGAAAGTTTTTTAACTTGGGTATATATTTGGTCACCTCGGTTCCTTCTTGATGGGGAGGAGGTTGAGAGGATCCAGAGGCGAGTGACTAAGATGATAGCAGGTCTATGGAATGAACCATATGAGAACAGGTTGAAGATTTGTGGGTTGCAGAAACTAGTTGATAGGCGAAAAAGGGGAGATATGATTGAGACATTCAAATTGCTAAAAGGATTCTATAGGATTAATTCAGATGATATTTTTGAGATCAGGACTGGTGGTGGGAGAACTAGGGGACACCCATGGAAGCTGGGCAAGAGCGTGGTTAGCAGGGGTGTTAGAGCTGGGTTCTTTACTTTTAGAGTGGTAAATGAGTGGAATAAGCTGCCAGAGTCTGTTGTGGGTGCTATGACAGTGAGCGAGTTCAAGGCAAGGTATGATAGATACTGTGAGAATGTTGAACAGCTGTGTGAACATGATGTTTAGGGCCTCCCTCGATGAGTCTAAGGACTCCTGGAGTAGCCCGTGGTAATAATAATAATAATAATAATAATAATAATACTATGTTAAAGATACCAAGCAATTTTATTAGCTAGGTTTTAACCCTTTTTTCCCAAGTAAGCAAACAGACAAGTAAGTGAAGTTTGCGCCTGCACGTAGTGCAAGTTTGAAAACTTTCTACATCTTACTCTCATCCGGAGATTTTTATTTAATAAGGTCAAAGCACCTTGTGGCAACTTGTTTAAGTAAAATTTATAAGCTCTGCATTACTTCACCCTTGGCATTTTTATGGTCTGGCTCCCACTGATGAGACCTCAATAAAGGTCGAAACTGGTCTGGGTAGTGGCCCTTGCCTTTAATGCATAGCATCATACATCTCCGCAACGGGATATGCTTTGCATTAGGGGAAAATACTAAGGAAAGTGATCGGAGCTTACTCCAGCTTTACCATGGGTTGCCTCAGACTTGCACTACTTGCAGACGTAAACTTGACTTACTTGTCTATTTGCTTACTTGGGAAAAAAGGATTAAAACCTAGCTTATAAAATTGCTTGGTATCTTTAACACACACACACACACACACACACACACACACACACACACACACACACACACACATATATATATATATATAAAAACATAATACTTAATATGCATATGTAACATAATAATACATAATATAGTCATAAAAGAGACACTCAAGAATAGACTACAATTGTATGTCTAGGTTGATTATCCAATTGACTGCACTTAGTGTAGCATGGATGAAGTCCAACAGGTTTCCATTGTATGCATGTTGTGCACATTTTGCTGTAATGTGATGTAATGTAATGTAAAAAATTTTTAATGCTATCTCAGGCCTTCAGTAGATTAGGTGACAGTGTATACTATGTGATGAAAATTATCTACCATTCTACCATATAGTTGACATGTGTCAAGAGACTAATAAATTCCCAAAGCTTATCAGCATATATGACAAAAGAGTTTTATAAATATGTTGAACACATAATTCTATCTTAGAATAGATTGTTTCTTAGAAATATCTGACAATTAAATTAATTTAATAAATCACTAAATTAATAAATTTACTATTAAAAGCTAAATTAAATATTCATAATTAGCAATCATGTGTGGATTGGTGAAGTTAAGCATTGCATCTAGATTGAAATTGCTAACTATTTATGAAAGTCCTTTTTGATATCTAGTAATTCTGCATTATCCTAAAATTATAGTGGGTATATATCCACAGTATGGATATATTGTTTATGCTATTGATGGTTTGTAGCCACAGTAGGATGACATACAGTCTGTTTTTCAATAGTTTATCATTACTTTACATCAGCCAGAGGTGTTCTATGAAACCATTATATCAAGTTCATTAAGTAAATTTTGAGATAATTGTCTGAACTTATTTTGAGTGAATGCTTATAAATTTATTTGAAAAAATAAAAATAAAAACAAGAAGTGATCCTACTTATAACTGAAACAAAAACCTAAATGTTTATTCAGTAATGCAGGCATACATATTGTTAATGTAATATCAGTATTATATTGTTATTATTACTCAGGATTTCCATGAAGTCACAGGGCACACTGTGTGAGATCCACTTAGATAACATAGTCTTTCAAACTACTACTTAAATTCATTCACAATCTGGACCATGGAATGGTCCAGATTGTGAATTTTTCCCTGAAGAATCCTATCATTCTTCAGGGGGGGGGAACTTACTCATCCTTTTATTCACACCACTTAATTTCACAAATTTTTAGGGATAACTCCTTGTCCTTGTTCCTTCCCCTATTCTACCATATGAAAATCTCTTCCCCCTGGTTCATCCAGCAAATATCTCTCAACAGATTAAATGTCTTGATTGCATCCCCCCCCCCTCTTCATTTTCTATCCACCAGACTAGACTGCAGATTGCATACCCTCATAGTTTGAACCCCACCTAGGATATAATGAACCTTAATAAGCTTTTCAACAGAAGGTGAGTTAACTGATCTCTTACACAGGTGGCAAGGTGTTTACTCCTGGAGACTAAGTTTTTCATCCTGCAAAACAAACAAACCAGCCAGAAGAACACATGCAATTAACACACACAAACACTGACTTCATAGTTTTAGTTTCTTCAGCCATAATCCACAGCTATTATTATAACCTGCATTCTGCAGTCCCAATATAATTTTTGTTATCTGCCTTTATACTCTCCAAAGTTACTTCATTCCCTTCAAATCCCAGTAGCCAGAAATGAGTACGGTAATTCAGATGGGATCAGATCAGGACCTTATACAATGGAACCACTATCTCCTTATCTCTATTGGCCAACATCCTTTTCAGTATTGCAGCAATCCTCTAAGTTGTCTTCACTACCTTTGCAATAAGTTCCCTGAACTTCAAATTTTCTATTTATTATCATCCCAAGATCCCTTGTCTCCTACACCTCCTCCTCCATTAGAGTTCCATCAATATACAGCCTCCTATCTGCAAATTCCAAACTTCAAGACATTACATTTAGCTGTGTTAATCCATAAATCTCATGTCCACCTTACCAGCTTATTCAAATCCTGAAGAGCAACAACACTGGCACTGGAACTCATAACCTTTTCCAACAAACAATATTCCTACAATCCAGTGATACTATCACTGATATACCAGTAACAGACCCAGTACTCATCCTTATAGAACCCTCTTGTAACTTCTGATACAGTAACCTGATACTGCTCTCCTCATAAACAAATACCTGATCTATCAGAAATCCAATTTCTAATCTACTAACCTAATATCTAAATGTATACTATGCCACTTATCATATGGCACTCTGTCAAACACCCTTGCTAAATCCAGAAAAATTATAGTATGTATATGTCCTTTCCCTCATCAACCACTCTTGTCACTTTACAAGTAGCTAGATTACTAGCATAAGAGTGTTCCTCAGCAGAATCATGTTGAACTTTCATTCATAAATAATCTCATCACATGCCTATGTATATGAGCTCTTACTAAGTTTTTACAAAATCTTAACAACCACAGAAGAAACACAGTGTATAGCTATACTTCCATTTTATTACTATTATCACCACCCTTATGCAGTGGCACTATTCTACCCTCTTCCCACTATAGGGAGTTGCATATTGCAAGACTTGCATTAAACAGCTAGTCATTGGCATGGTCAGTTCCTTAGCACATTCTTCCTTTAAAATTTCATTCAGTCCTGCTGCCTTAGTGACATCTAGAGTACTTAGTATTTGAAATAATCCTTTTCATTCATTTGTAATCCTTCAACCCTCCTCCTCCTCATCTTTCTACAAATAAAACCTGCTTTATCAGGATGAAACACACCAATAAAGCAGTTGATAAAAAGCTCTACAAAATCAGCTGCATTTGTAACCTACCATATCCATCCAGCAAGGTCATTCATCCACATTCTCCTCCTAATGTCTTCCTAATAATGAAAGTACTCCTTGAGAAGAGCCACTATTGCTCAATTGGAATGACCTGCTGGACACAGACAATTTCATAGAAATGACTGATAGATAACAGATTTAAGTTAAAAAGATGTAAAAGTTGTGAAAGCGACTTAGATTATTGCTGTCATAATGAGAAGGATGTTGACAAGTCAGTATTAAGAAAATGATCATGCCACATGAAGCATCAATCAGATCACTTCTGGAATATTATGTACATATCTGGTCACTTGGTTGTCAGAAAGATCAGGAAATGCTAGAGAGGGTTCACTGGCAAGTAACCAAGCATTTCCTGATCTTTCACACTTCCAAGCAACCAGATCTGTGTATAGTAGTTCAGAAGTGTTTTATCCTCACAACCAGCATTCCACATCAAGGATGTGGAATGTTCATTGTGAGGATAGGTTATGTGAATGTGAATTTCAGATCTTGGAAGATAGGAGGAAGGAATGATATGATTGATATGTTGGTGAGATGAGCTGTTTTCTACAAAATAGAAGGAAGAGATGAAATGGTGGGAAGTCATCCCATAAAGCTTTGTAACTGCTTTGTGAGCAGGAAGTAAGCACTGGATTTTGTGCATGGAGAGTGATGGATGAGCCGAATGTATTGCCAGAGCACAGTTAGTGGGTGTACTGACATTGAATAAGTTCAAGGCAAGTATGATATTATTATTACAGCATAATACAGCATTTAGCATAATAATATTACTTCTTCATAAAATCAAGACTCATCACAGGACGTTTACCCTAAATGCCATGATACTTCTCAATCCACATCTTAAATTCCTTCCTTATACTCATGATGCTTTCTGACAAAGAGCATATCTGTCTTACTTCTATTGATAGTAGAGGACATGATAGATATTGTAATCTAAAGAGTAGATTAATCTCCTGTAATGAATCCATAGTGATTAAAATAATATTGTTACTAAAAAAAAGGCATGAGTTAAAGCTACAGAAAGAGTGATATTAGCTGCATACTTATAGAGAACAAGAGAACAGTTTCTTCTTAATTTAGCATGCCATTCTTATTTAGTTGAGAAATTTAATCAAGATTTTTTTTCTGACTCTTACAAGAGGCTTTGATAATTGAAAAAAAAAAGTTTTTGTGCCAGTAGATTTTATACATTGTGCTATTGTTTTGAATCAGAACTTGTTTATCAAAATTATTTTGGAACTAGGTGATCAAAACGCAGTTACATTCTTGGTAATACACACAGTGTAGTTTTTATCATTAATGTACATGTCATGTGCATCATAATAATATAAAATGATGTTTCCAGAGGTAGTCTGGTTATTTATTTTTAAGCCACATGACTTTAAATATATTGTAAGACAGTTAGATAACTTTAAATATATTGTAAAGATTTCTTGTGTAATTTATAAGTAACTGTTGGAAGTTAATTGATAACGTGTATTGTTATAATATTTATACTAGCCTTTTAGAAATGGCTCTTATTGCTCTAATATTTCTCTTGTTTTACAGTAGAACTTTACAGACTTTATGTATGCAGATTTAGTTAACATTTTAAATGGTTTGCTAAAGATCTTTGCTAAAAAAAAAAGACCAAATTGAAATAACAGTTTAATATTCCTATAAATAACATAATATATATTTCTTATGATCTTCATAATTTGGATAAAAACAATTATTTCTACCCAAGCAAAAGTGATAAACAGAAGTTTTACACTAGATTTAGAGAAAGATGTTGGAGGGTTATTTTGCACTTGGTTAGACTATAATAAATTTAGTTTAATCCTTTATCCAAGTGTAAGCAAACAAAGTTTGCACCTGAAAATATCTTCAGGACTGAGGCAAGGTGGTACATCCCTTGGCAACATGCAACAAAGGTGGATCAAGCTCTCATCAATCCTTGTCTCAGTATCTCCCATAATGCAAAGCCCATCTCCTTGCAGACATGTATATTGTTATGCATTAAAGGAAGGGCCACTACCCATTTCGACCTTTATTGAGGTCTCGTCAGTGGGATGCAGACCCAGAGTGGTGATACTAAGCCAGAAGTAATGGAGTGGTCATATTTACCTATGACCTCTCCATTTAATGCATAGCAGTATACATGTCTGCAAGGAGATGTATCTCCCATAATGCTTTGCATTATGGGAGATACTGAGATAAGGAGTGATGAGAGCTTGATCCACCTTTGCTGTCAGTTGCCAAGGGATGTACCACATTACCTCAGTCCTGAAGATATTTTCAGGCACAAACTTTGTTTGCTTATGCTTGGATAAAGGATTAAACTAAATTTATTATTAAATTTATTATAGAAGTTTTACAATTATAATTATAACTGCTATTATTTATTACAATGAACTCAACCTTTCCTGTTAGAAAGAAGTAATTTGTCTTCATTATTGTAATAAGTAGAGTTTCATTGTGCGGCATTGCTGACTGTGAGTTCAGAGACAGTTGGTAGATATAATTGGAAGGGATAAAAGAATAAAATAATAAAATAAATAAACAATAAAGAGCCAATGAGGGATTTATTATCCCCTTAACTTAAATTAAATAAATAAATAAAAGAATAAAGATAAAGTGGAAGATAGACTGTAGGAAAAAATAATGAATGATTCTTGAGTGCATATGGGGAATTCTACTATTGAAAGTATGGTGATGGAGAGAATGCATAGAGTTTTTGCCAGGAGGGAGAAGGATAAGTCGAGTGATTGAACTTGATGTCAGAAAGTTATTGAGGAGAGTGAAACAAAATATGGCAGGAGAAGAGTCAGTGTGCGGTCCAGGTATGACAGTCATGAGTTGAAAACAGCAAGCAAAGATGATGATTGGCATGTTGGCAGAGTTGTGCAGTTTGTGAATGTGTGAAATTTGAGAGAGAGAGAGATGGAACTGCCCACATGATGGATTGCATTTGAATGGATTTGGTGTTAGTCTCTGAAGTAGTTGTCTTCAAGAGAGGGAGGGAGAAATGAGTAAGTTAAAAATGAATGAATGAATGAGACAGGGAGAAAAACAGTAATTGATAAAGAGACATGAGTGAGTATTCATGATGAACAGGGAGGGAGAGAGTGGACAGGAAAATATTATTATTATTATTCAGGCCTCCATGGAATCAAAAGACTCATCGAGGGAGGTCCCTCCTAGGAAACACAAAGTCTATCATACCACTCCTTAAACTCATTGACCGTTCTCACTCTCACCACTCTATCAGGCAA
Source organism: Typopeltis vanoorti (assembly GCF_054136105.1). Lineage (NCBI taxonomy): Eukaryota > Metazoa > Arthropoda > Arachnida > Uropygi > Thelyphonidae > Typopeltis > Typopeltis vanoorti. The sequence continues at coordinate 139,139,954 of NC_143557.1, forward strand.
TGCATTCCATGGTTCAACCACCTTCCATGCAGAGAAACCTCTTGGTCACAGTTTTCTTTCATAACTTCCAGGGATGGCCCCTTGTCATCACTCCTTCATGCTGTTCAACCAAGCAAAATAACTCCCCAGTGTCAACCGTGTAACCACCTCTCAACAGCTTAAACATCTCAATCATGTCACCTCTCCTTCTTCTATCCACCAAACTCTGCAGTCTACATTCCCTCAGCCGATTTAAATAGCATAAGGATGCTCTACTTATGCTGTGTGTGTGTGTGTGTGTGTGTGTGTGTGTGTGTGTGTGTGTGTGTGTGTGTGTGTGTGTGTGTGTCAAGACAGATTACATAAGATGTGTGTGCAACACTTGGAGAGTAGTTGAATCTGGAGAAACAGGATAGATTATATGATAAAGGACAACAAAGATCATGTATAAGAGTCACAGCATAAAATATAACTGACTATTGATCCAAATTGATTTATTGTGTTCAATTATGAATGTCAGGAATATTCATAGTAAGGGGGACAAAAGTGTTGCAGTGATTGATTTCTCAGAAAATCTTTAATCGAAGTAAAAAATGGTTAAAGATGATAATATTGAAATGAATAGAAATAATGAAGGGTATGATATTTGTGAAAGGAGATGAAGGATGAGTATGGGGATTATGCTGTTGTCTATAGCAAAATAATTGGGTTCATTCACACAAGGGTCAAAACGTAGAAGGAAATACATCAGTGGTTTAGAGATAGAAAGTGTAAAATGTAAGGTTGATAGGACAAGCTGTTTAGTGCTACAGGTCTGGAAATATGAATCCCTATCACAAGTATAGGCAAATTTGTTTAACAAATAGAAAGGTAATCACTATGGACTGATTTAATTATGGAAATGCAGATTGGTATGAAGAGATATTATAAAGGAACAAGAAAAATGATGATTTTACCAAGTATGAGATAACAGGCCATTTTAACGGAAGTAAATAATCAATAGTTCGGATTTCATTAAAGGATCTTATCGTGAATTGAGGGGTCGAATCTTCCTACAGTTGACAGAAGTGGGAAAAATCAAAAAATCAGGACACATCTTGGAGCACTAACTTGGAACATGAAGTAAAGCAGAAAGAAGAGCCGTGCTGTTTAGGAAATATATAACTGAAAGAAAAATTATTATGGAAGAATATTAGTTGATAGGAATAATAGAAAATATCAACTTTTGAGGATATAGTCGAAGTATTTAATGAGCAGCTTAGCATATTTCATCATAAGTGCAATATTGAGTAAAGGTTGGATGAGAAATGAATAGAGGAAAGACTCGTGGTCAGTGTGCAGGAGTTATATGATGACTTAAATAAACTGTGTGAATAAGGTAGATAGGACATGATGATGATGTGTGTTTAAGGGAAACTTCCAGAAAATTAACAACAGCTTTGATGTCTTTGCTTAACAAGAGCCTCTCAACAGGAACGATCACGGAGAAGCAGAAGGGAGTAAAATTGTTCCATTTCAGAAGACTGAGGCTTCAAATTACACACCATTCTGTGTATCTGGAGTTGTGATTAAGGTATAAGAAAGGTTGGCAAGCTCTAGAATCCATAATTGGAAATTATAATATCCAAGAAATAATATTCTTATTTTAATCCTTTGCACAAGTGTAAGCAAACAGAGTATCTTTTGTACATGAAGCATCTTCATGATGCTATGCTACTGTTAACTTTGCATCAGTTGCCCTAGTATCCCATAATTATTATTGACATCAGATCTCCAAGGAGTCAAAAGATTTATCACAGGAAGACCACGCTCTCATGCAAAAAATCATTGGTGCCTTAAACCTTTTCACAGTTTCTGCACTTATCACACACTTTCAGGAAATGCATTCCACTCACCAGCCCCACTCTGTGCTAAGAACTTGCTCCTCGTTCCATTACTCAGTGCAGTTTCCAGGGATAACCTGTTGTTCTACTCATATCTTCCTCTGTTCTATGAAAAATCTCCTTCAGATTAATCTGGTAACAACTTTTCACCAATTATTAGCCATCAAACAAATTATCAACTATCAAAATATCAATCATATTCTCCTCTCTTTCTTCTGTTCACAAATCTTTGAAAATTGATTCCTCGTTCCATTACTCAGTGCAGTTTCCAGGGATAACCTGTTGTTCTACTCATACCTCCCTCTGTTCTATGAAAAATCTCCTTCAGATTAATCTGGTAACAACAACAAATTATCAACTATCAAAATATCAATCATATTCTCCTCTTTTTCTTCTGTTCACAAGTCTTTGAAAATTGCATTCTCTCAGTCAGTCTTCATATTCCATAGACCCAAAGTGAATCCTCTCCTGATCCTTTCTAATATATCCTCATCCCCCGAGGGAGATGAGGATATATTAGAGGGAGACCAGATTTGTTTATAGTAGACCATCTGCTGTCTGATCAAGGCTTTGTATAAGGGAACCATATCTTCTTTACTTCTGTATGTCAAGATCCTCCTCATCATTGCCATAATCCATTGTGATGTTCTCCAATTTAGCAATGTGACCCCTACTGCACAACACTTCCTTTTGAATATTGCTATACATTAGGAAAGGATCACTACACAGACTGTTTTTTGACCTTTATTGAGGGGCCCATTAATGGAGAAAGTTTAAATGAGGATATGCAGTTGTTTTCAGATGATGCAAAGTTGGCAAGAACTATGAGGATTGAAGCAAATGTTGTGCTCTAGAGGAGGATTTGAATAGACTGACTTAGCAGCCTTGAATATTTTGCTGATTTTTATACAGCTTGTAATCATTGTGTCACTGAAGCTGAATTGAGTTATTCTTTCTGAAATATTTGGTGCTTAATTAAGTTATAAATAACATATAGTTTTTACTGTACTTCCATGTCTTTTTATATGATAAAATACCTCACTGTTAGAAGATAGTATAGACTAAGTCAATGCCCATTTTGAAAAATGTTGGTGTTTTTGTGTCTAATTACATATTTAATTTTTAAAAAATATTTTTTTCTTTTAAGTAAATTAAGGTCAATCTTGTTTTGTTGCAATGAAGTAACAAACAGTTGATGAGATAAAGTATCCCTGTTGTTTTTCTAGATTTTGCAAAGTCAGGGTATCATGTGATAAAATGATATTTAAGTTGGGATTCAATATGGGTTATTGGATTGGGAATTGGCTGTCTGATGGATATCGAAGAGTAGGAGAAGGAAAGTTGCAAACAGGATTCCACAAGGCTCAGTATACTTGGGCCTTCATTTTTCGATCTTTAGGTCAGTGGTATTGTCACTGGATTGCAAGAATATATTCAATTAATTGCAGATGTTGTGAAGCCATCAAGAGTTATTAGTAATAGTGCCAATGTAATGGCTCTTCAGGATGATTTGAATAATAGAAATGAATGGGAAATATTAGTTTAATTCAACTAAATACCAGTCCTTTATATTTGGAATATACAGATGAAAGATTGAATACTTTGTTAATATAGCTATACTGGAGGAAGTAGAGGAGGTGTGCTATCTTGAAGTGATGGATGATAGAAACTGAAGTTCACAAACACATTGCAGAGATGGTTAAGTCCAACCCAGAGGATTGCTGCAATTCTCAGAAGGACATTTACCAGCAGAGAATTAAGCAGGTAATTTTTTCATTGTAGAAATCCCTGATCAGGCCACATCTGAATTATTATGTTTAAATCTGGCCGCTAGGATCATAAGGGGGATAAAATAACTTTGGAGAGTATACAAAGGCAGAGTTTGAAGGAAAGAAAATGAAGGGGGTGATTGAGACTTTTGAACTGCTGAAAAGCATTTATTGGATTGACACTGGGAAGATTTTCCATATGATAGAACAAGCAAAAGGGAAAAGCAAAACTTCATTCCTGGAAGTTTTGTGGTGAATAAGAAGGCAAGAAGTAGTTCTTTTGTATAGAGAGTAGTTGGACCATGGATTGCATTGCATGAGAGGGTGGTGAGATCATATATATGAGGAACAAGTTCAAGGAATGGTATAGGTATAAAAACTTTGTGTTGTCTAAGATGGACCTACCATGATGAATATTATGATTTATAGAGGTCCTGAATAATAACAATAATTGTTTTACTGCTTAGCTTCAAAATTGATTTTTTCAAGTTCCTCATCACTCTATATCAGTGTTTCTCAAACTTCAGATATCTGCATACCCCTTCTTAAATTTTCATTATTACCAAGTACACCCTTATCAAAATAATAATAAATAAATAAATAAAAATATATTTCATTGTAAATGTCTATTTTATTTGAATTTATATGTTCATGTAAACAAACGTATGATTTTTTTAATAGAACAAAATTTGGAATAGGTTCCTCTTCATTTCCCATCCATCAAAATCCACATTTCAAATAATTCATATCATACTTACAAAGATTTTTCATCTTCTTCCTAGTTGGTTCTCTAGAGATGTTCGACGACACACTCATCAACTTCTTTTGATCTAGATACAATATCAAGGCTTTTTGTTGCTTACAACTACTTGTATTTGCTATATTGCTTTCTTTTGCACATTTATAAATCCAGTCTTTAACCAATGATCCATACTTAAGAATTTGAAAGCTAAAAAAATTACCATATTTACTCAAATATAACTCGGACTTTTTTCCCAAAATTAAAGCTAAAAAATCGTGGTGCGAGATAGATGCAAGGATTTTAGGAAACTAAAGTTTTCAGAAAAAAACTGAAAATGGTGTGTCTTACCAAGAAACTCCTATTCACTATCACTGCTTTTGGCACCGAGAACAGTTTCCTTGTGTGCATTGTCAAAGTCATCTACCCAAATAGCTTCATCTTCTTTCCCATTATTTCAAGCAAAAATTACCAGTAATTTACAAGACTTGAGACACATCAATCAGAGGCGTAGCTGGGGGGAGGGGTCCGCCCCGAGCGGCACTTTGAACCTTTTTGAACTTTTCTGGTTAATTCTAAAATGCAGTCTCAAGAACTCATTTCCAAATATAGCAATACTATTGTGAATTTTTCTAAATTAAAATTGATTAAGAATTACCTACATTACTATGAAATAGGCTTCGCCAATGTTATCGATGATTTTGCTAACAGAAAGCAAGAAAAATAACATTTTAGATTGTTGAAATTAAAGTTTTACTTCAAAAATAAACATAGTGTTTTAATTTATTTCCCTATACATTGTTTTCACTTTTTGTAGTATTTTTGGTGTGTATTGAGAAGGCCGGCAAACTCGGGGGCCGCCCCGGGTGGCAAAAGCTCTATCTACACCACTGTGAAGAATCCTTCACAAATGACTAATGAGAAGTAAAAGCAGAGGACAAAACAGATAGCAATGTTAGGCCAGTAGAGATAGACCTGCTATGAAGAAGTGCATATTATTGGTGCGTATTAACAAAAGATCACGCGAACCAAAGACAAAGGCAGGCCAACAGTTGAGTTAAAATGCTAATTCTCTTCAACCGAATTCTATAATATCTGAAATACATTCACTATATATTTCTTAGTTTTAACACATTCACGACGGACGGGATGGTGTCTAGAAAAACCATATGTTGCACTGCCAACATATGGTTTTGCTTGAGTCTATAATACAGCAGTTTCTGTTGGAGAAGAGATGTGATTCATTAGTTAGTGCCGCTTTTATCCCAGTTATCTCTAATTGCACTATTTGTTGAGAAATATATTTCACAAACTGCAAAAGTCTCTGTAACTTATTCAGTGATACAATAAAACTACTTGAGTTTCTTGAATCTTCAGTATAGTGACTGTTGGGAAGGGCATGTTGTTTACTGCAGGGAGCGAGTTACTATTGCCAGGATGTGAATGTTGTGGCAATAGTAACTCGCAATTTGAGTAGGAGAATTCATACATAATATATAATTTATTGAGAAATATATATGTTTAAAATAATTCTTTTTTTTTTTTAATAATGATCCCATGCGTTAATGATGCATAGCTGAAAATTGCCACATACCCCCTGAAGACCTTTTGCGTACCCCGGGGGTGCATGTACCACACTTGAGAAACACTGCTCTATATCAATGATTGTTATTAGTCTAATGAACTACTCTAATGTAATAAGTCTAATGTAATTACTCTAATGAACCCAGGTTAACTTGATTTATTTTTTTTTTGTTCCTCAGGAATTGTCAAGCTAGACTATTTTTTAATGTCACCTGTGGCATAGTGATAATTGTGATAAAAAGAGATCAGATACATTAGATACAGTAACAAACTTTCATTAAAGTTATCTCTAATGTGTTTATTCTCTTGTTTTTAAGCTATTTAGAGTTTTACTGTTTGACGTTATCTTTTGTTTCTGTTCATATTTTGTGAATGTCTTATCACATGAATAGTAAAGAACACAAATGCTCCTATTAACTTCGTATCAAAGGATAATTTATGTGAACAAAACTGGAAACTATCTAGACACAGGAATAACATTTCAAAAGATATATATTTGCTATACATTATTCATATATAAATAATAGTTTACATGTCTGCACATAAAATTGTATTTTTAGATATTAAGTATTAGGCAGTGTAAATTATGTTGGCTTTAATTGACTAATATTTATATTAAAATGCACACATATTGGTATCATAAATATATAATACTGTATTTAAAGTTGATTGTATCAAATCACATAGAATAATGAATTTGAATACATACATATGCACACACAAAAGGAGCACTTCATCCTTCTCTAATCCGAGAATCTTGGAAACATGTTCAAATATAAAATAAATATCACTTCGAAAAAAAGGACTGATCCAATAATATTCAATGGATTTCAATAAAATGATTCGATAAAATGAGATTTCATTACATAAGTGTGATATCATGAATCACGAAAGTACATTAGCACTGTTAGGAATAAGTTGGATATGTCTTGGTCACTAATTTCTAGATAGATTTCTTTGAGGAGAAATGCCTAATGGGTTTATTTCACTAATATACTGTGATACCTTATATACAGTAAGCGTAAGTAAATTGTAATAAACTGTAATTACAAAAAAAAAAAAAAAAAAGGACCATTTTGATCTTATTAGGAGAAACTGTAATATAAATTAGTCAGTTGGAAGTAATGCAGATGTTCACTTATTCTAAGATTGAAAATTCCATGTTAAATGTAATCTGCGAGATGTATGAGGTTTTTAAATTTTACCCTGTAAAAACTGTTTAAAGTTGTGATTGCAATATGTCAGCTCTTGTCCAGTTCTAGTTAGATCTGACCCAGGAGGATAATAGAGTAGGCAACCATTGTTTTGAGTATTTGTATTCTAGAAATTTCCTTCAGGAAATCTGGCTGATTTTCCTGACAATAATTTCAGTAAACTGTGATTTACTTGGCCCAACAAAATTTTATTAAGATTATGTCTGAGAACTACTATATATTCAAATAGTGTATTATAAAATACGCTGAAAAAATTTTATTTTATTCTTTTAAGTAAATTTAAAATGACAGTATGCTGAATGCTTTTTATTATTATTATTAACAAGCAGTTTTGTTTACTTTTTTCTTTTAAAATGAGGTTAATGATTGTTGATGTCATTAGGAATTCCCAAATAAAATAAAAGAAAAAATTAAGGAGGTTGAAAATCTACAAACGCTAGATTTATAAATACATAACTAGTTGTGCTTTGTGAATATGTGTTTTGTGTGTATCAGTCTTACTCGAATTATTCAAATTTGGAAATGTTTTATACAAATTGAATTAGACAGAAAGATGTGAAAAGATAACTCAACTTAAGAATAGCAAATGGATAGTATGCTCTTGTTAATGCTTTCAGACTAGGTGAATGTTTCCGAAAAATAGTAAAATTTTATAGTAGTTCAATTCTACACCTGTTTAAGTAGAAAATTTTGAATCTACATTTTGAAACTAGGCACTAAGCTTTGTATATATACTGCAAAAGCAACACTTCTTCATACACTGCCCCGCAAGAAATACATTTTAGAGTACTTGGGTATTATCATAAATTGTTATAAATCACATTAATTTTTTTTATTTAATATGCAGCTGCTAGGTTAACTCAGTAGAACTAGGCATATAGTTGTATATGTTAGCACAAGAAATAAATTATAGGAATTAAGAAACTGTACAATATTGGTATTTTCCTGTGTGTTTGTGTATGTAAATATCTATTACATACTGGAAGAATGTCATTCATCAGGGTAAAGTAACAGCAGTTTGTTTAATCTCAATAAATCTGTGCACTTTAAGCTCGTTAATCCATTTTTGGTGATCAGTGATTATTAAACTCTTGTTTGCAATGTTTCTGATGGATGATTCATGAAATTTTTTATGACACCTACAGTTTATTAGAATTAAACATACAGTACACAAGAATTTTATATCCGCATTGAGATATGGAAAGACGATAAAGTCAGTATCCCAATGGATTTCATTGTGGCTGGTGGAATATATCAGCATGAGATTTAACATATATTTTGGTATGCAGGTTTCTGTTTTTTATTTAAATATTGTAAATTATGATACAGTAATTGCAAGTGTAACAATTTAAGATAAAATCTGATGAATAAAATTTTTGAGATGGAGATGAAAAATGGAACCATTACTTTCCACTTAGTCATTTTAAAAAAAACAAAAAACAAGTAGCTTATTTATTTCAAGCATATCTTTTATATAAGTGAATATGGTTAAGAAAATATATAAAATTAAGATGTTTGATGGTTTTAAATGGCAAAAGAGAAATAAATGTTTAAGTGCTACTTGAATTTAATCAAAGTCACATAGAGAAATTTTTGTGCTAATATTATTGGTATCATAATCATTAAACGTAGTGCATTGCTCTTTAAATCTGTATGTTATGAGATCCAATCTGTATTTTTTTTTTTTTTTATGTTTGATTGTTTATTATTGTTTATTTTTGTGCATGCCTTCCACTATGCACCCCTTGTAGTTGAGTGGAAGTATGTAAAGTAAATGTGTAGAAATGAACATAGATACATAGCGATATTTACAATCACATCTCATAGATGCCTTTACAAGTCTTCCATTTTGTTTTCTTAAGTCTCTAGTTTCAATTTGTAATTTGGTTGTCCTGTAGTGATATCAGTGCAGGTGTAGCCTTTGAATGGCCTAAAAGTTGTACTGATATTAAATTGTGCACAAACGCATAAATTACCAGTATTTTAATGGAACTCTGTGAATATAACAAAATTTGTTGACAAGCATAATGTTATTATAGGTAAAGCAGAATGGATTTAAATGGTTGTTACTGCTGTATGATTATTGTTCAGCTTGTATTTTTTTTTTTTCCAAGCAAAAGTATGTAATGGAAGCAAGGCATTCCAAATAAATAGCAGTTATAAATAGTGCCATGTTGTTGACTCTTTTAATAATTCTTTAAATTACTAATCATAGCTGTGTACTATATGTTTATTTGCTAGTGATAGATACTAAATATGGTAGTATATGACCATATCCATTGAGATCAGCAGTTGTTTTTTTTTCCCGTGTGGGGTTCTCCCCCTTTTCCTCAAAAATCCCTTAGGACTGGTTGAGCCCTCCTTTATGACTATAGATCCGTGTGTATTCACAGGCCGATTTGCCTGTCCTGAGGAACGAAACAACTGAGTTTCCGGGTGAAACAAACCCAGGTCTTTCCAACCAAAGGGATTTGTCTATACTGGCTAAACTACTGAGGTTCAGATCAGCAGTTAAGATAATATAAAGAGAAGAATAATGTGACAACCACTTTCATTCTCATTATTATTATTATTATTATTATTACGGGTATCTCCATGGAGTCAGCAGACTCATCGCGGGAGACCCAAACTAGCAAAACAATATCTGTCATATCTCTTCTTGAATTCATTTACAGACGAAGAGCTCACAACTAAGTCAGGCAGTGAATTCCACTCATTCACCACCCTCCAGGAAAAAAACCTTGCTCTGACACCTTTGCTAACCACACTCTTCTTTAATTTCCAGAGATGACCTCTTGTTCTTCCATCACTATCACACAGCTGAAACATTTCCCCTGCATGAATCCTATAAAAACCTTTTAGTAATTTGAATGTTTCTATCATATCCCCTCTTCTTCGCCTATCAACCTTTTGCCCATTTTTCAGGGAGCATAGTGATAAAACGTATAAAGATGCCTTATTACTAGTGTTAAAGTTGGAAAACGTAATGCTGCTCATTAGCAATATATAACATGGAGAGCACAGAATGCTAATAGCATAAAAATTTATTTAATAACAGTCACCCACAGTTCAAGGTTTCAGAAGTAAGTACTGTCAATAGTCAAGAAATGAAAAACGGATGATCATCAAGGAGGTGAAAATTATAGATGTCTCTTTTTTAAAAAAAAAAAGTGCAAAAATAACTTAGATGAATGGCAGTATCCTTAGGTAAAGAGAGACACGAGAGAGACTAAGCATTGGAATTCTGGAAAGTAAAGAGAATTTGTGTAGGTTCGATCGTCAGTCAAGAGCTGACTGTCCTTGAACTGCTGTTGAACAGCCTTAACTGCCCTTAAATGCTGTTGAACAGCATTTAAGGGCAGTTAAGGCTGAACACTTAAGGGCAGCTAAGGCTGAACACTTAAGGGCAGCTAAGGCTGAACTGTTGAACAGCATTTAAGTTTTTAAGATTTTTTTTCCTTTTTGGGAAAGATCAGGAACACTTTTCCAAATATTGGAGCAGTATTCTATTTCTGGGGTGAATTTGAGAGTTGTAGCTGTGGTGATAAGGTGATATGTTTACACCAGTTTACACCAATCTGGTGTCAGACAAGGATGTACATTATCCCCTCTGTTATTCATTATCTATATGGATCACATTATGAAGGAAAGTGGTATTAAACCTGATATCAAAATTGGAGATGTTAAGGTCAGCGCTTTGCTTTATGCAACGATGTTATATTTCTAAATAAATCCACTACAAGTCTGCAAGATTCCCTGACTAAATTGAATAACTGTTGTAATAGATATGGTAAGAAGGGCATCAATAACAAGACAAAAACAATGAAAATAGGAGAAACACTGAAAATATCAACTGCATTATGAATGGAACCTATAGAACAAGTGAAACATTTCAGCTACTTAGGTATGATTTTTAGTGAAGATGGTAAATTAAATATGGAAATAGACAACGGAATCAACAAAAGCTGGTATGGTAGGAAGTCAACAGAATATTTTTATATGGAATAAGAGAAATTAGCCAAAACACTAAATTAGCTGTATACAAGATAGTGTTCAAACCAATTTTAACTTATGGATCTGAGAGCTGGGTTACAAGTAAAACACTTGACCAAATACTAGAGACCACAGATATGAGAGTCTTGAGAAAGATTAGGGACATGAACAGATGGCATCAATAGCAATATCATATTAAAAATGAGGATATTAGGAAAGAACTTGACATTGTCAGCATCCAGGAATGCATTAGCAGATCTAATCTCAGGTGGTATGGTCAATTAAACAGAATGAGAGAGGAAAGATTAGCAAAAGAAGTGTTCTCTGCCAGGTTGTCAGGAAAAAGACCCAGAGGAAGACCAAGATATAGGTGGATTGATAGTAAAAAGTGCCCTAGAAGACAGAAATATAAGATCTGATAATGTTGGAGTCTTGACAGGTAACAGACTGATTTGGAGAAAATTGTAGATAGGAAATTAGTAATGATGTAAATTTTTCATGTAGTACTATCATATCCTGTACACCCCTAGTGGTACATCGCAGGAATTTGATGATGATATTGCTGCTTATTAGTTTTTTTGATACTCTCCAGAATTTCTCCATCACTGCAGAAACCAGGTGACTAAATCTGTGCACGACGTGTAGTTTGATCAAAGCCTTTTTAAAGTGGAGCAACAACTTACTCTTCACTGTTTGTTTCCTCCATTTCATAACAGCAGTATGCTGTAAAGTCATCACAACTCTGGTAGTGTTCCCACTGAATTTTGGGATCTCTGTTTACTACCAACCAGATTCTAAATCTTAATGACATCATAAAGCAGAATTTTACTGATATGGTATGCAGCATTCAGTACCCATTTGCCAAACTTTGCACTTTGTCACATTAAAATGGAAACTTCACTTATCTGTTTAAGCATTTTAAATCTTTAAGAAGGGACATAACATGTATATATCACTTATAACTCTTTCTAAATTTTCATCATCAACAAACAACCTAAACATTCCCCTCTCACACTGTGCAACGTCGTTATTATGATTTTCTTTTTGACCTCCAAAGAATCACAAAACTTATTGTAGCAGGTCAACATAAAGTCTATCAAACCACTCAAACTCATCCACCATTTGCACTTTAACCATGCTTTCAGGCAATGTATTCCATACTCTTACCACTCTCCATGCAAAACACTTCTTACCTTTTTTAATCACAACTTCCAGGGATGATGACCATTCATTCTTATTCTTTCCCTTTGTTCCACTATGTGAACAATCCAATAACTCAACAGCTTAAATGTCTCAATCATATCCTTCCCTTTGTCTTCTATCTACCAAACTCTGCAGTCCGCATGCCCTCATAACCAATTTTCTACAGTTTTGATATCATTTTTGTTATGTCTTGGAGAGGTATCTCCAAGGTTACTTCATCCCCTTCAAATAATGTGACCAGATTTGAACACAGAAATCCAGATGTGGTGTGATCAAAGCTTTATACAATGGGAGCACCACTCTTTTTTCTCTCATGATCAGTGTCCTCAAAATTGCAGCAGTTCTCTGAGATGTCCTTATAATCTTTGCAATTCATTCTCTGAACTTTAAATTTCTATCTACATAGGTAAATCACCTCAAGATCCCTTACTTCCTCCACCTCTTCCAGCATAACTCTACCAAGTGAGTATGAAACATCCCATCTGTGGATCCGAAATTTCAACCTTACATTTAGTTGCATTAAATTGGCATCTCTATTGGCCCATCTTTCCAACTAATTCAAATCCTCTTGAAGAGCTAACACATTAGCTCTATTACTAATAACCTTCCTAAGCTTTTATGTAATCTGCAAACTGAATATTTCCCTGTAGTCCCATGACAGTATCATTGACATAAAGATGGAACAGTAATGGTCCCAGGACTGAACCCTGTGGAACTCCGCTTTTAACTTTCTTACTCCTGATACTGTTCTTCTGTATATAACTCTCTGATATCTATCAGAAAACCAGTTACTAATCCAATTCACTAACCTAATATCCAGATCCATATGTTGCAACTTAAAGACCAACTTGTCATGTGGTGCCCTATCAAATGCTTTTGCAAAGCCAAAAAAATGGCAGGGTATGCCTTACTCTCATCCACTGTTCTCATTACTCTTATAAAAAGTAACCGATTTTTCTAAAATAAGAGCATCCCCTAACAAATCCATGTTGGCTTGCATAAATAATATTGCCCTCATCTGCTCAATTCTGTATGAATTCTTACCTCCAAAATCTTAAAAACTACAGAAGAAATACAAACTGGGACTATTTGGTATATAGCTACACGTTACTTCCTTCTGAAGTGTTTTAACAAATTCCTATGCAATATCAGTTCCTTTCGTTTGCAGTTCACCTTCTCATTGAATTTATTTCAGCTGACCGTGAAACTTTTAGTAATCAACCACCTTATACATTCATACATATCCCTTTGTGATCGAGACTTTCCCTTTGCCTAGATACTTCCAATATCAGTACTGATGTTTATTCTCACTAGTGAATAGCCATGTTGATACCTCATGCACAACTGCATCTTCAGAGACTGTCAAATCAAAATTTGTCAACTCTTTGGTTGCTGTCATGAAATGCTTTCTAAGATAGTAGTAATATATCAGGAATTCGTGACGTTTCTCATCTTTGTTCCCATACACCATCTCTTTCTTCCAGTGCATATTTCCAAACTTAATTTTCCATTAAGATTATTCTTCATTAACTTGCCTAACCAATAATTTTCTCTCCTCCAAATCTGAGTATGCCTTGTTGAATATCATCTACTCCATTTTCCTTTCCATATTTCAGATTTAGACCAACTTTTTCTAATCTTCTACATAATCAAAATCATTTATATTCCTCGTGGATATTTTCTGCAACTCTTCCAATATTATTTTTCATTTTAGGGATGGAATCATGCGGATAGAGGCTTGGGGAATAGGAGGATGTATTGCAGAGTTGAGGAGAGTGGAAATAGCTTTGTAACTGATAATGCACTGTTTTTTTTATATAAATGTCAGAAATAAAAAGGGAATAATCTTGTAGCATTGATAGTCTGAGTATGTCCAAAAATTAAAATATGTCCAGGCATAAATAGAAGACTTAGTAGAATAGGGAGGGTAAACATAATGATGGAGTGTTACTTAAATGATTAGCTGTGCCATCAGCATAGTGAATTGGGAAGCAAACGCTATGATGATTTTTAGAGTATATTATTATTATTATCCAGGCCTCCACAGAGTCAAAAGACTCATCATAGGAGGTCCTTCCTAAAAAAATACAGTCTATCAAGACTCATCAAGGGGAGGTCCCCCCCCTAAGAAACACACAGTCTATCATACCATTCCTTAAACTCATTGACCTTTCTCGCTCTCACCACTCCATCAGGCAATGCATTCCATGTTTCAACCACCCTCCATGCAAAGAATCTACTCCTCACCCTCCTAGGAGAAGAAGTGATGACAAGAGGCCATCCCTGCTTCTCGCTGTTCAACCAAGCGAAAGAACTCCCCAGTGTCAACCCTGTAATCACCTTTCAACAGTTTAAAAGTCTCAATCATATCACCTCTCCTCCTTCTATCCATCAAACTCTGCAGTCCACATTCCCTCAGCCGATCCTCATAACTAACATTGTACAGTCCTGAAACCATCTTTGTTATCCGCCTTTGTACCCTTTCCACATTTAATTTATTCCCTTCAAATCCTGGGGACCAATTCTGAGAACCATAGTCCAAGTGTGGTCTGATCAGAGACTTATACAACGGAATGATAACCCTCTTATCTCTGCAGGTCAGTGTCCTTCTCATTATTGCAGCAATCCTCTGTGTTACCTTCACCACCTTTGCAATATGTCCCCTAAATTTCAGGTTTATATCAATCATCAACTCAGATCTCTTGTCTCCCCTACTTCCTCAAGTATAACTCCTCCCATAGAGTATGCAGCGTCACATCGATGTTTCCCAAACCTCAAGACCTTACATTTTGCTGCATTAAACTGACATCCCCATTCATTTGCCCATCTATCTAGCTTATTCAAATCCTCTTGCAGTGCTACCACATCTGCACTATTACTAATAATCCTTCCCAGCTTCGCATCATCCACAAACAACTGAATATCCCCCTGCAATCCACTGGCTATGTCATTGATATAAAGGTTAAACAATATAGGTCCTAGTACTGAGCCCTGTGGGACCCCACTTGTAACCCTCAGCCTCCTGGAAACTGCTCCACCATACACAACTCTCTGATACCTATCAGACAGCCAATCCTGAATCCAGTTGACCAATCTGACATCCAGACCCATGTGCTGCAACTTAAATATCAGCTTATCATGTGGCACCCTGTCAAATGCCTTTGCCAAGTCTAAGAAAATTGCAGTATATGCCTTTCCCTCATCTAATGTTCTTGTAACTTTATTATAAAAGGCTAGCATATTGCTAAAACAAGAGTGCTACCCCCTTCACAAATCCATATTGATTCCCACAGCTAGCATTATCCTCATCTGCCCAATGTTGTATACGGTTCCTCACTACTTTCTCCAAGATCTTAACAACTACTGATGACACACAAACTGGCCTATAATTAGACACTTCCAGTCTGCTGCTGCCCTTATGCAATGGCACTATCTTACCTTCCTTCCATTCCATGGGCACCTTTCCCACAGCCAGACTTTCATTGAAAAGTCAAGTCAAAGGCACTGTCAGTTCCCTAGCACATTCTCTCAAAACTCGTGGTGAAATACCATCCAGCCCACAGCTTTACTGACATCCAGAGTACTCAGTGTTTGAAACACACCCTCCTCCTTTACCTCTAAACCTTGAACTGCCCTATCCGTCTAGTATTAAAACTGACTCCTCCAGGATGAAATACTCCAATAAAGTGTTCATTGAACAATTCCACTGTGTCCTCTGCATCAGTCACTCACTTCCCATTTTTATACCACAATATCATTCTTCCACAGTCATTTCTCCTCATACTGGCCACATAGCTAAAAAACTCCCTAGGATGCAAGAGGTAGAGGTAGGGAGATCAGGATATGTAGTAGAACAGGCCTATAGACCATGGAATATAAATTGGTAGACAAAACTATAGTAATAAGGAAATAGAATTTCTGGAATACTTAAAAAACGTTTTGGAGAGATAATCAGAGGAACTAATCATGACTGAGATGTCATTGCCCCCAATTAGTGAGAGTGATCATGTAGAGCATTAAGGCAGATGATTATAATAGAATGAAAAATGAGCTTAGAGCAGTATCTTAGATGGAAGAGTTTGAAGTAAGAAGTCTGTAGTGCACACAGCTAATTAGGAAATATTTTTGAATAGCAATGGAAAATTGTACATATCTCAGTTGATAAATCAACAATTCAAACAAGTATAAAGAAAGAGAGAAAACAGTTCATGAGGATTATAAGACTCAAGCTAGTCAAATGACTATTATAGTAAGAAATGCACAGTGAAATACAAGAGGAGAGTAGTACTGTGATCCAAGGAGAGCTCTTTCATCATGTGTCTTGGAATGAGAGAAATGATTGCGGTGTTATAGGATAGGTGTTAATTATTGAGACTGTGTTTTTAGCACATTCTGATTATTATGATTATTCTGATTTCTCTGTGACAAATGACCAAAAGAGTAGAATCGGAATTCAGTGATCACTTCTTGATGATGTGTGCGGTATACATTGGCTTAATCATCAATATAGAAGAAGAATGATGCCAATAAATCAGCCATTTTTTGGAGTGATGTTACAGTAGTATTGTGTGTGTGTGTGTGTGAGAGAGAGAGAGAGAGAGAAATGGTAATATAGATGGGCAAAAAAATGTGCTTAATGGCCTTGTCAAGGGACAAAGAGGAACAAGTTTTCTTTTGGTACTTGCAAAATCAAATATGGATTTGTTTGACTTTTTTTTTTTTGTAGTTCTTGCAAACTTCGGTGGAAACTTGGGAAGGAATCTTGATTAAAAATGCTTGCAGTGTTTTTTTTTTTTTTCTTGAATTGCCTTGGTGCATTTTGTTGGAGGACTAAGTCTTGGACAGTGGTCAGTAATTGTGGTTGGACTCAGGGAGAGAGAAATGGCCTTCATTCCAGTAAGAATTATTTCTGTTATTCAGTTTTAGCAGATATTTAAATAAGGAGGATAGACACGGTCATTAGACCATGGAAAGGAGGACCAAATATCATTCCATTTGGCAGTGTTTAATGACACAAGAATTTAGAATTGGGTGGTGTTCCATAATAGAGGAAACTTAGATTATGGTCCAAGATAATACCAAAATGAGAACTGACATCTACAGTGCAGCTGAATTCAGAGCATGTTAAGAGAATGTCAAGGGTTTTAGAAAGGAAAATAATAATTATCCACCATCCTCATAGGTCCTTGTCCTATAAGAGCTGTCCAGACTGGCTCTCACAACCATGATTTTAGGATACTGTGGTTGGCCTTATGCCAGTATATATTCTTGTAATGTGTGTTTTCCTGACCAGTTCACCTAGCTCTTGACGAAAGTCCCAAGCTTCTGGGAGGAAAACATTACCATCCCCAATATCAGGATGGCTAACTCACCTGCAGTTGAAAAGCTCTGATAAACATTCTTCACATCCTATACGATATTCAAACCCAAAAGGCTTCGTCAGAACAGATTGGGCTTTAGAGACTGTTGTTTTAGCAGCATGATGAGGATAATCTTGTATGTGGTGTATAGATAAAACTGTTTTTATTGGGTCATTGCTAATGGCAAATATCCCAGCATCTCTATCAGCTACCATGAAGTTAGAGGAGATGCATCTCTATTAAGAACATTAAATTTCAAGGAATATGTGTGTACTAATTATAATAAAACAATTAGATACAGCATTTTTTTATAACAGGGAATAGGCGAAGCAGTTTAGCCATAACTAACTTTTGGAAAACTGGGGAGGGGAGAGAGAATCTCCACCCTTAGCCATCACAGACAGCTAGTCCAAGACTATCATAGTTTATAATTGGCATCGGGAAGAGAGTACGACAGAAAAATGCCGCTATCTCATCATCCCTAACAATATGCCATTATTATTATTATAATTATTATTATTATTATTATTCAGGCCTCCATGGAGTCAAAAGACTCATCGTGGGAGGTCCTTCCTAAGAACATAAAGTCTGTCAAGACTCATCGAGAGGAGGTCCCCCTAAGAAACATAAAGTCTATCATACCACTCTTTAAACTCATTGACCGTTCTCGCTCCCACCACTCCATCAGGCAATGCATTCCACGGCTCAACCACCCTCCATGCAAAGAAACCACTCCTTATCTTCTTGCTCACAATTTCCTTTCATAACTTCCAGGGATGGCCTCTTGTCATCATTCCTTCCCGCTGTTCAACCAAGTGAAAGAACTCCCCAGTGTCAACCCCGTAACCACCTCTCAACAGTTTAAAAGCTCAATCATATCACCTCTCCTTCTTCTATCCACCAAACTCTGCAGTCCACATTCCCTCAGCCGATCCTCATAACTATCCTTGTACAGTCCTGAAACCATCTTTGTCATCCGTCTTTGTATCCTTTCCACAGTTAATTTATCCCCTTCAAATCCTGGGGACCAAATCTGAGAACAGTAGTCTAAGTGTGGTCTGATCAGAGACTTATACAATGCCATCATCATCAAATTCTTGGCATATACCCTCAGGGTGTGTACAGGATCTTATGATAGTACTACATGAAAAGTTACATCGTTACTAACTTCCTATCTACAGTTTTCCTCCAAATCAGTCTGTTACTTGTCAAGACTCCAACATTATTGGATTTCTGTCTTCTAAGGCACTTTTTACTGTGTCAATCCATCTATATCTTGGTCTTTCTCCTACCATCCTGGCAAAACTTCTTCTTTCGCTAATCTTTCCTCTCCCATTCTGTTTAAGTGACTATACCGCCTGAGATTATCTCTACTAACACATTCCCGGATGCTATCAATGTCAAACTATCAACGCACTATCTATCATACCTCTTCTTGAACTCATTGAGAGACGAAGCACTCACGACTGAGTCAGGCAACACATCAAGCGAAAAATCTATTCTTCACACCCTTGTTAACCACACTTTTATTTAATTTCTAAGGCCTCTTGTGGATAGTGGTGGAAGAACCTCTTGTTCTTCCACCACTATCCCACTGCTGAAATATTTCCCCTTTCAATCCTATAAAAACCTTTTAGTAACTTAAATGTTTCTATCATATCACCTCTTCTTGCCTATCAACGTAGATGACATTCCTTACACCACTCACCAACTTGGTCACTCGCCTCTGAATCTTTTCTAACACTTCCTCATCTCCAAGGAATCCAGGCAATCAGACCTGAGCACAGTAATCCAGATGTGGAGGTATCAACTCTTTATAAAGGGGAATAATAACCTCTTTATCTCTGAATGTTACTGTGTTCACCAAGTAATCCTATGAGCTATCGTGGACACCTTAGCAATATACCCTCTGAACTTCATCTCCCAATCCACCAACACCCCAAAGTCCCTGCATTATCAATCTTATGGAGTACTGTTCCATCAATGTGGTACACAGCTTGTAATCTTTTAATCCCCAAATGCATAAATTTACACTTTCCACGTTAAACTGATATCCATTAACTTTTACCTATGTTATTATTATTACTATCATTACACGACACCTCCAGGGAGTCGAAAGACTCATCGAGAGAGAGGGCGCCTACTTTACAACTCTCCGTATCCACCACTCAATCTATTAACTAATACTACTTTCATCATCTACACCAAGATCATCTACTGCTGACCACTACCACTAGTATTTTCACAGACAAGCAAAAGCATACATGCCCACGGAATGATTCGAACCTGCAGCCTTTTGGCTGGAGAACGGATATTCAGTATTCCACTTGGCCAACCAGGCCGGTAATATTACTAGTTTAAAATCATGCTGCAAGTTCTCTACATCAGCTTGATTAATTATTGCGCTACCCAACTTTGCATCATCAGCAAACAACTGAATATCTCCCTTCAAGTCATTTCCTATATCTTTTATATACAAATTACACAATAAAGGTCCAAGCAGAGAGCTTTGTGGCCCAGACCACTGGTCGCCTGCTTCATCCTGGACTCTTCCCCCCCCCATACACTACTTTTTGGTATCTATCCATGTGTCATTCTCTTATCCACATCACCAGTTTAATATCTATTTTTGTTCTAATTTGAGTAACAGTATTCCAGGGGGTATCCTATCAAAAGCCATAACAAAATCTAGCAGCATCACTGTGTAGCCATTCCCCTTGTCCAACTCAGCTGTCACTGTAATCATCCATATGTGTAATGTTCACCTCCAACAGACACCAAATAAATGGGTATCTGCTATAAAGCCGGTCTGGTTGGCCGAGTGGTTAGCATATCTGCTCTCCAGCCAAAAGGCTGGAAAGCAGATATGAGGGTTCAAATCCCACAGTGGGCATGGATGTTTGTGATTGTCTGTGGAAATGCTAGTGGTGGTGGTAGATGGCATTGGTATAGGTGTAGTTGATGGTGAGTTGTAGAGTAAGTGCCCTTCCTTGATAAGTCTTTGGACTCCCTGGAGGTGTCACGCAATAAGAATAAGAATAATAATAATTATTATTATTCCTCAAAGAAGATAACTGCTTTATTTAGTGCTAAATAAGGTTTGAAGATTAGTTGGCAGCTTACCTCATCCTTAGTGAATCACAGAATAGCTGATCCAAGACTATTTGTATTTTTAATTGGCACCCAGGGAAATAAATCCGCTATAAAGCCGGCCTGATTGGCCGAGTGGTTAGCGTATCCGCTCTCCACCCAAAAGGCCGAGAGTTAGAATCCCACAGTGGGCATGATTGTCTATGAAAATGCTAGTGGTGGTGGGTGGTAGACAACAATTGCCTCCATCTCATGGTTCTCTAATGATAGAAACAGCAAAATCAAAAAAAAAATCAGCTAACGCCTTTTTATTCCCGTCAGGGAGTAGGCAAGGCCGCTTTAGCCCCATCTAACTTTTTTGGGAAAAGTTTAAAAAAGTTAGATAGGGCTAAAACGGCCTCGCCTACTCCCTGTACTGGAATAAAAAGACGTTACCTGATTTTTTTTATTGGAATATGTAATAACGCTACATGTATTAAAAACATTGGAAATTATTGTAATTTTAAAAAAAATCTTCTCTAAACGTAATTCATTTAACTGCAGTCTCAGAACCGGATGTTGTCTTCCAGAGTGCTACAGCTTACTAAAGATGGAAGCTATAGACTAATGTTAGAAGCATCAGAAAATAAGAGGGAAGATTTTTTTTTTTTGCATTTGCTAGTGCACTTCACCAACAGTTATAGCAGATGATGTAGTTAGAGTATCTATTTTCAGGGAGGCTAGAGTAGATAGGACAGGAATAGGGTAACGCTGATGATAAAAGGTTGCAGCCAACACGATTTGGAGTCAGTCTGGTCTGAGAATGAGGCCATAGGACAAAATATAAGATTGGTTGCTGCTATAGGGCAGGGATGATATGGAAGATACACATCAGTAGAATAGTACAAAATGAGTGCAAGTCGAATAATTATTATGAGTGACTTCAATTTCAGAGACATAGATTGGAAGGAAGAAAGATCACACGGCAGAAAGGAAATGGAATATATACACCTACTGAGAGATAATTACTTGAAGCAGGATGTGACAGAGGGGACCAGGGATATGAGGGTGTTTGATTTTGTTATAGGGTCAGAAGACCTGTCCATAACTAAGGCAGCTACATTGCCTCCAGTTGGGGAAAATGATCTTGACTTGGGAGGTAACTAAACATGTGGAAATTCCAATTAAAAAGGGTTATATATGGACCTACAAGGCAGGTGATTGTGATACACCTACGAGGCAGCTAGAAGCAATACCATGGCATAAAAGGAAGGACGTTCAAAGTGCATGGGAGATAATCAAGAGATATCTGGAAGAAGCAATATTACACTGTATACCCAAAGTCAGGAAGGTAAATCGGATGTGAGTTAGATGGATGAGTACTATTATTAAGCATGAGCTGCAAAAAAAGAAAGAAAATGAAAAAGAGAAAGATGACGAGCTAACTCATGAACAGTACAAGGATCAGCAAGAAAGATGACCAATGTGGTAATGACGACCGAATCAGATTATGAGAGGAAATCAGCCGAACAGGTGAGAGGAAATCCCAAAGTTGTTTTCGTAATGTGACAGGAGGAAGAAGAATGATTATGGAAGGATATCTTTAATGAGTGCAGATGCAGACGAAATTGCTGAGCTACTGCGTGATCATTTTTCAATGGTATACCATCCAAGTGAAGATATTGCTTTGATAAAGGTGACAGGGATTGATGTGAGAACACAGGTTGATGAATATCATACTTAGGATATTGCAGAATGCAAATAGAGCAAACAGGATTGGATGGGACATCGGTTCGCATTTTAAGATAATGTGCAAGGGAACTGGCGATGCCTTTGATTAGTCTCAGCTCTGGCTTTAAGTCTCATTTAAGCCTCAGCTCTGGCAGAGCCCCAACAGAGTGAAAGGAGGGCAAAATAATCCATTTGCATAAAGGAGAATCTAAGTCTGTTATAGCAGATTATAGACCAGTCAGTTTTCAGGAGTGATGGTAAATGTATTGGAAAAGTTGATCAAAAAGTGAATTCAATAATGGGTGGATAAGAATATGATATTCTATGAGGGGATCGATGCCTTTGTGAAGGGCAGGTTATGCCTTATTAATTTACTAACTTTTTATAATAGAGTGACAGCTGAGTTGGATAAAGGAAATGGATAAACGATGATACTGCTCGATTTGCGAAGCCATTTGACAGGATATCACAGCAGGTGATTAGTGGTGTGTGCTGCATGACTTTGAATTTGGACACCTGCTGTTTAATTTGTACATAAATGGTTTGGGGAAATAATTGGGTGATATTCAGTTGTCTGCTGATAATGCAAATTTGGGTAGATCAAAGAGCAGTTGTTAATATTTATACATGTCAAAGTTACACATTGAAATACGTGATGGATACGACGTGTATGAGGAGTGATGTATTTTATCCATACTGACGTCGATGTTATTAATATGGAAAAGTGCAGTGGTGTAACTAGAGCTTTTGCCGCTCGGGGCAATCCCTGAGTTTGTTGCCCTTTCAGTAAACACCAAAAATAATACAAAAAAGTCAAAACGATGTTTGGGGAAATAAATTAAAACGCTGTGTTTATTTTTGAAGTAAAACTTTAATTTCAACATTCTAAAATGTTATTTTTCTTGCTTTTCTGTTAGCAAAATCGTCGATGACATTGGCGAAGTCTATTTCAGAGTAACGTAGATAATTCTTAATCAAATTTTATTTAGAAAAACTCCTCCCACAACTAGCAACACTTACAGCAATTGTAAGGAAAATTCGCAGTAGTATTACAATATTTGGAACTGAGTTCTCGAGACTGTATTTTAGAATGAACTGCAAAAGTTGAAAAAAGGTTCAAAGTGCCGCCCGGGTCGGATCGCCCCTCCCTAGCTACGCCTGTGGTAAAGTGTAAAGTTATGCAGTTTGGAATACACAAGCGGTGTATTACATTGAGGGAACTGTATTCCAGGAAATTGATGAAGCCAGGGAATTAAGGATAGTAGTAGTAGATAGAGAGTAGAAGTTTAGAAGGCACATAGCCTGGGTGGCTTACAGGATTGGTTACTGTGCTCACATCTGGTCACCTGAATTTCTTGGAGATGAAGAAGCAGTGGAAAATACAGGTCAATTAAAATACCATTTAAACGATAACAATTTGAGAACAGCAAACTCAGAGAATTTAAATAGTTCAACAGACATAAGCAGACACTTCATTATATCTACCAAATTGTTATAGCAATATCAAAAGTTCCTTTACAAAGATCAGTAAGATCAGCAAGAAAAACAAAAATGATGGCATCCAAAGGCGAAAACCGGTAAAATATAAGATGGCAATAGATAATAAAATATTGTGACAAGCAGATACTTTCATAAATGAATGTGTTCTATCACATGAGCAGTATAAAGAATAGACCAGGCCAGTGGTCGCCAAAGTGGTCGATATCGACCTCCAGGGGTAGATTGTGGGTCGATAGAAAAATATAAGACATTATTGTACGGGTAATATTTAATTCGGCTAATTTGGATTACCTCCATCCTGAACGACAACACAATTAAGAGTGAATCGTGGGAACAGTGACATCAATAAGATGGAGCAAGGTCATGAAAATAGTTACGGAGGCCAATCAAGTAGGCCAAAATGACGAATTTACCAATAAATGGATGTCCTGGTTCCCGCTCGGCCGGTGCGACGGGAGCGAGATGGCAACACGTGCGCGGTCGCTTATTTACTTATACTTACACTTATTCGATCCCAGTCTCATTTTTGCCATCAACATACAAGTGAGCGTTAATGTTCTAAAATTCATCAACATCATCATCATCAAATTCCTGCCACGTATCCTCAAGGGGTGTACAGGATATGACAGTACTACATGAAAAAAATTATAACTTCCTATCTACAATTTTCCTCCAAATCAGTCTGTAACTTGTCAAGACTCCAACATTATCAGATATTATTTTTCTATCGTCTAAGGCACTTTGTACCGTATCAATCCACCTACATCTTGGTCTTCCTCTGGGTCGTTTTGCTGTCAACCTGGCAGAGAACACTTGTTTTGCTGATCTTTCCTCGCCCATTCTGTTTAAGTGACCATACCACCTGAGATTAGCTCTGCTAACGCATTCCTGGTTGCTGACAATGTCAAGTTCTTTCCTAATATCCTCGTTTTTAATATGATATTGCCATTGATGCCATCTGTTCACGCCTATAATCTTTCTCAGGACTCTCATATCTGCGGTCTCTAGTCTTTGGTTAAGTGTTTCACTTCTGACCCAGCTCTCAGATCCATAAGTTAAAACTGGTTTGAACACTATCTTGTATACAGCTAATTTAGTGTTCCGACTAATTTCTCTCTTATTCCATATGAATTTATTCAATTGATTTCCTACCATACCAGCTTTGCTGATTCTATTGTCTATTTCTATATTTAATTTACCACCTTCAGTAAAAATCGTGCCTAAGTAGCTGAAATGTTTTACTTGTTCCACAGGTTCTCCATTCACAACACAGTTGACATTTTCAATGATTCTGCCTATTTTCATTGTCTTTGTCTTTTTATTGCTGACCTTCATACCATATCTATTACAACAGTTATTCAATTTAGTCAGGGAATCTTGCAGACTTGTAGCGGATTTATTTAGAAGTATAACATCATTCGCATAAAGCAAAGAGCTGACATTAACATCTCCAGTTTTGATATAATGTTTAATACCACTTTCCTTCATAATGTGATCCATGTAGATAATGAATAACAGATGGGATAATGTACATCCTTGTCTCACACCAGATTTAACATTAAACCGTCTTCCTGTACTTCCTTCAATTCTAACTGCTGACTTACAACTCAAATAAAGACTAAGTATTGCTTGATATAATGCCCCATTGACACCATATAACTGCAGCGTATTGAATAGCTTCTCTCTTGGCACCTTGTCATATGCCTTTTCCAAATCGACAAAACTTAAATACAGATCTCTGTTATATTCCCATGCTTTCTCGACTATTTGTCGTAAAGTGAAGATCTTATCCTGACAGCCTCTAGTACTCCCTGGAAGTACCCACTTTAATAATAACGACAACAACAATAATAATAATAACAATAAAAAATAAAATAAAAATCAACTAACGCTTTTTATTCCCTAATAGGAGTAGGTGAGGCCTTTATACCCTATCTAGCTTTTGGAGACTGAGTGGGCAGTTCAATATCCATCGGTAGCCAATCAGAGACAGCTGGCCCATGTCTATCACTAATTATAGCAGCCACCGATCAAGAGGCTGGCAAATAAGTGCTGCCATCTCTTGGACCTAACCATAACAAGATATGTCACTGTCTGAAATAATGTGGGTACTACGGTCGATTTTCTTGTGTTTACGGGACGAAAAACCCGAGTTTCCGGGAGGAAAAACCCGCTTGTCCGTGCCAGAGATCGACTAACTCGGGAACCGATCGAAGATAGGCTTAGACAAAGTTCCTCCCGTCGGCGACTACACTAGAACCTAGTCTAACTTCGAGCGGCCAAGCGCAGAGAACGCAAGCGTCACTTCCTCTGAGCTACACAGGCCTTTAAATAACAATAATTTATTATTTTTTTATTTTATTATTTTTTTTTTATTGATTACTAAAATATTTATACATACAATAAATATCTTGTGTGACAGTGCACCTTATAATTTTACAGAGTTCAGCACTAAGTGCTGCAATTCCTACATTGAATTTCAATTAAAAAATTTTAATAATACTTTTTTCCCTTTATATTATGTGTTTACAACGCATGTTCTTCTAATATTAACAATGAAGATCATACAGAATTTTTTGTATAATTTTTTATTATTTTTATTTTATTTATTTTATTTTTATTATTATTTTTTTTTTTTAAGTTTGAGAAAGAGTGGTTATACATACAAATTTCTGCATTTGCTTATAAGGATTACTTGTATAAGGATTACTATTAAAAAATAATAATAATTGAGGATTAAAAATATATATATAGATATTAAAAATACCATTTTTTTTTTTAAATGTTAATGGTGTAATGTACAATATATTTAAGCCAGCTCAAGCAAAAACATTCCAGAATCAGACTATGAAATGTCTTATAAAATATCTATAATATCATATAATAGACTATAAACTATAAAAAATGTAAACCCAAAGAAGGCTTTAAACGAATTTAAACATCAGAAATATAATTCTTTAGAAACACAGCTTAAGTGTGTCGAAGGGGCCCGCTTGGTTCCCAAAACAAAGAAACAAACAAAAAAAAAAAAAAAATTAAGAACCAATAAATTATTACATATGGAAATAGAAACAATACAAAAATGGACAGAATGTCTAAATCGAGGTCACAGCAGCTGGCTACCAAAATTATTGTATAAATATAAAATAAATGGGAAAAGAACAATTGGAAGAAGCCATGGATGGGATTAAGAAGTAGAAGGCTCAGTGTTAAGACTGGAAAACACCTAATTCTTAATTTCAATGCATGTTTATGTTATATTTACACCGATAGATGGCGCCACAGATTAAATTACCGCATAGGTTATATATATATATATATATATATATATATATATATATATATATATATATATATATATATATATATATATATATATATATATATATATATATATATATATAAGAATTGAATGTAATAATTTTATGCCACACAAAATAAAAATAAAAACGTACCGCGTAGCCTCGCAATAACTTTAGAGACAAAGATGAGCACATTAGAGACACTAATATGCTTAGCTGTAGTACCAACTAATTTTACTGCACCGAAAAATTTTTTCCACCTTTGTTGTAGCTTATTTTCCTTGCATTCAGATTTAGGTCTTCTTCTGCGTAGATATGTAAAGATTTAACGACATCTTCAACCCCCCCCCCCCCCACTCCCAACTGAATAAAATCATTGCGCAACATTACATGGAAATAAATACGCATTACGGGCAGAGTTTCTATGAAACTCGTGGAAGCATGTTTAACCTGTTATGTGTGTGTCAGAGAGACACGTCATAGGAAACATTTTTGTATGTGGGGTGAGTATTGTCTTGCAGGGGCAGTTGTTCAATTCATGAATGCAAACTTTTGTGTTAAACTGACAAATAATTTCCTGCTTTGAAAACGTTTAATCATTTCCAAAAATATCAACCGCATTTCTTTATTAGATATCCTTTTTCTTGTTTTATTTTTATTTATTTATTTTTAAATTACTTCCGCTGAAAATATTGTAGACCTATTTAGTATTACATTAGTACTCTAGGGGGCTAAGAAGATTTTAAATATTATTTTTAAATGTGTTTTGTATATTTTCACATGACTAGAAAATTTTTATATAAACTTGAAACAAGAAATTGTTTTAAGTTACTAAATCTCTAATATTTCTCTAACCCCTATCGATGAAAATCACACTGTTAGCAATATTAGCTTAGTGGTTTTCTGACTGGAGGATCCAAGTCGACTCCCACAAAAGCCATGTTATTCTCAAGAAGGAAAGTCTCATCAAAGATGACATCAAGCTCTTCGAAGAAAAGATTCCATGGCAGACAGAAACTAAATATCTCGGAGTTCAACTCGACAAAAAATTTCCGATTTCACAGCCACATCAAACTCATAGGTGCAGAGACATCCAAAGCTATAGCTCAACTCTTCCCCATGATTAACCGACGCAGCAAACTAAATACACAAAAGCAGCTATCGCTATATTTGATGGTGATATGTCCAGTAATCACATACGCCTCTCCATCATGGAACCCGACCTCGAAATCAAACATTCTAAAATTGCCGTGAATACAGAATACATCTTTCCGCTCCTTCATGACCTGGCGGAAAAGTTCTTCTCAAAGGCAAGCACGCACCCAAACCCACAGATCAGACAAGCTGCTAACTACAATGAATCCGAACACTGCAAACAAACACAAAAGATCCAAGACAATCCTGCTTCCACCTGAACACAGCTAACTCCACAGTCCCCAAAGAGCGAGTGTAAAGCTCACAACCCCACCCATCCCCAAGTTTCCTTACACAGATAAAGGAGAATATGAAAAGCATAATTGCTTCACCCATCTAGCCAGTAATGTTGTATTAATTTCGATCCATTCTGGTCATTTGATTGTCTGATAATGTAGACTATTATAGCATTGGTCATTTCAATTTTGTTTTACTTGATTCGTTTTGCTTGCTTTCTGTTACTTATATTAGTATTTGTTTAGAAAAATCTAACTGTTGAATGACTTCGTCTACCTTAGGGTGTCTCTATCTATCTTTCCTTGATATTATATGATTTAATTTGTACTGAAGGGCAGAAATTGTTTTCAACACTAATGGGCGACCTTATTTGTCCTATGTCTACAGCTAGGTGAATTGCTTGAAGCCAAATGGTGGGTTAGATACTTGTTATGTTACCAGTTCAAGACTCGTACACGGGCTTTGATCCTGAATGTCTCCTAAGCATTACATTAGTAATGTTTGGAGACATTCAGTCTACCTCTTAGACATCGCAAATCAAGAAGTGAGTTATGATGAATTACAAGAAGTAAACAGGAATATAAAACTAAGATCTCTTCCACCATCACAGCTCCGATGGATGCTGAGAATGGCATCAATACCAAAGAACAAGATAAAGATCAGTGGACGGCAATTGTAACTCATTAAATCCGGTAAGATCATCTTCTCAAAGCTAAAAATATAAACGGAGTCCGCATACAGTCGGCTGATTATCGTAGCCTTACTAAATTCGTCCATGACAGAAATATTCTCTGATGTATCTTGGCATTGAAACAGTCTCTTCCGAATGGTTCTAATTTATCTATAAATCTGTGGATTATATTAAGGTTATTGTTATGTACAAAGCAAATAAAAGTCCAGTGGCTTTGTGCTCGTTGATTTTCAAACAATTTGCGATTTAATTATTATCGGTATGATGCCCTACAGGAACGTTTTGGTCTTGTGCACTGATGTTCCGGTTTGTGAAATGAGGAGATGAACATCCACTGCACGTAAATCAAAACCAGCCGAATTCCGCACACTGTGACGGTTCACATCTCGTCAATTACAAAGCATGTTTTCACTAAACCTGAAACAACCCAAACTGCGAATATCTCAATCAGAGACCCATCAGCTATGGTTGAGATGGCACTCGCAAATCCGATACGTCCTCAGTAGCTCCGAGAACCACACAAGCGACCCAATTCGCAACTAAATCCAACAATACACTTATTAGCAGCTACCGTCAGAGGGTAATAGCAGCTAAATTCAGCAATACTAGTCTCGCACACGACTCCATTGCTAAAGGCACACTCAAACAGTCTTATCCACACTATTTGATGGCTAGATCCTAGATATCACATTGCAGATCGTCAGATGGAATGTCGACATGCTGGTAAATAAATTACTTGAACTACTAAAATTCGCCCACGATGAGGATGGTGATGAGGATGTCATTACCACCACAGTGTCATCGTCGTCAATGAAACACATTTCCATCCTGCTTATAAACCAAAAAATAGTAACTTCACTTTCTACCGTAATGAAAGTGACAGGGCCACAGTCAAAGGCGGTAGCACTGCCATCTTTATTAGAGATCATCTTATATACAATGAAATTTTGACCGTCTTCATCTATCAGCTTTAAAGTTTCCATGGTTGAAATTCATTCAGCAAACGCAGGGAATCTCGAGGCTTACTCTTATATAACTTTCCTAATAAACTATTACTGATCTCTGATCCGGAAGAGGTGTTAGGAGCAAACAGATGATGTGAATTCTAAGCATGCTGCATGGAACATTGGGCTTGTCAACAGCAATCGAAAAACTCTGGTCGCATTCATCAATAGGAAAATAACTGTTATTGGCCTTCTCAAAGCCATATGCTTTAGTGGTACGGGCTGCCCAGATGTGCTAAAGAATGTGGCATGTAATTACCAACTGAGGCAACAGATGGTCTCAGTTTTGACTACGACGTTATTATACTTCAGGGCTCAAAGGACAGCAACACTCCTGACTTCTCCCTGATACATTAAATGAGAAACGCTTCCAGCTGCTAAAAGATGATCGATCTAGATCATCGGTTCCCAAATGCTGGTACGCGTACCCCCGGGAGTATGTGCTGGGCCGTTCAGGGGTACACGAAAAATAATCAGTACTGGCGGAAAAACAAGTAAAGTAAACAAAATGCAAAACGTTAGTTATGGAACAATAAATGTTACGTTTGAATCACAGCTATTTTAAAAACAAGGGGTACAATTTATAGAAATGGATTTAAAAGGGGTACACAAGTGGGAAAAGGTTGAGAACCACTGATCTAGATGATAAGGGTAAAGAATTGGTTGGGTGAACGAACAAGTAATTTGGGAACAGTGTGAAATATCAAAGCGTAAAAGATTCTGGGTAAATTTGAAAGGTGGAGATGACTTCATATGTGTCGTATATAAATTATGACTTTCTCTCTTGTATCAACAGATTTAATAATATGTAGTTTTTAACGACACCTGGTGACAAGTATGTATGAAATACACAATTTCAAAATATGAATTTGTCTGCTTTTTTATAACGTAACACTCAATTAATAATTTATCACAAAATAATTCAACTGTACTAAATTCATCACTGTATTTATCTTTTAATTAAATGTTAAAGATACCAAGCTATTTTAAACTTGGTTTTACTTCATTTCCCAAGTAAGCAAACAGACAAACAAGTCAAGTTTGCGCCTGCAAGTGTTGCAAGCAAAAGCAGGCGCAAACTTGACTTGTTTGTCTGTTTGTTTACTTGGGAAATGGAGTAAAACCAGGTTTAAAATAGCTTGGTATCTTTGACATTTATTATACCCAAGGTAAAATACTTTCTTATCTTTTAATTGGCAATTCCTGTTTAGTTTATTGTTAAATCAACGAGTATTTACTACTGCTTTGCCTCTCTAGTTAAGCCTATGTTCCAGCAGTCGTATCGTAGCCTCAAATTGTCGCCTAGAGAATTAGTACAAAAGCGAAGCGAAATTAGCTGGCAGATGCATGGCTGAAAGCCATTTACCAACAGCAGAAATTAACCGCTTAATGGGAGTGCCCTTCTGCGTTTCTCTAGAGAACTGAGGTTGTTTGCAAAAGAACGACGCGCGATTGGAAAGACAAAATAAACGACAAACAAATAGAGATCCAGAAACAGTTTCAGTTATTACGCTTACTTGCAAACAGCCTTTGTGTATAGCAAAAAAATATAATTGTTCAGGCTTAACTACAGTATCATCGCATGATTGAAACAACAGCTTGCATTCTTTTTTATTTAAAGAACAGCTTACAGACAAATTCTCACTGAGGCATATTGACAGATAGGCTGACACGTGCTGTGCCTGTGTAATAAAGAAGAACGCTGTTGGATATCCAAGGGGAAAAGTTTATTTCTGGTTCGTTTATTATTTGCATTTTATGTGTCGAGTTGAGTTTTATTTCCTTAGAATCAGTAATGGTTTGAATGATGAAACTCGATTGAGAATCCATCAAAGCGTTTGTAAATATTTATCGCGAAGAATAAAAATCACAGTAAATTGATGAAAAATGCAAATAAACATCTTGAAATTGCCTTTTTAAAGATTGTTTTTCACCTTTTCGAAAGTCCGAAGTATTTTTGACTATTACATAAGCAACAGGATGATCATAGATCGCTGAAATGATGGTTAAAATATTTATAAGTAATTTAACGTTGTTATAATACTTTAAATGTTAATGCCTTGGGCTTCAGTCAAGTTCTCTTTATTACTAACGTTCGGTTTTGTACATTAGTAACGATCCTCAGTTAGAGTTCATGTGTCGTGAAAGGCATCGCTTTTATTGAGATAGAAGTAGACAGAAAGTCGTGGACATTCTGTTGAACAGAAAATGAACATTTACTTTTTGATAAAACGTTCAAAAATAGTTGGAATTATTTAAACGCTAAGCCATGTTTGCAAAGATATCCATTCTTCAGCTTAATGAATGGAGATAAAATGCGAAACGTGACCTGTATAGGGCGTAATCATAATCATAACCATTTAACTGTTAAGATTATACTAAGCACAATCAACAGGAGAAATCATAAGATTAATTTTGACTAGAAACGGCCTGCCAGAATATTATACACGGAATGCTACCTCTGGTAATAGTTTAAGGACGAAAGTACAGCAAAGATTCTACTCTGTTTTTTAACAAACGGCACAAGTACAACTCGCGACCTGTTTGGTCAGGCTTTGCCATGTTTTGGATGTTTTCCAATGCGAAAAAGAAACTTAGTAAAACAGTGAAGAGACCTATTCTTTAGCAAATATTAATGCAATAAATATATTGGATTTAGACATGATGAGAAATATGAGTAGGAAGTGTCGTGGACTGCATGGCTCAAGGAAGCGAATTTCGCAACCGTTGGAAGAGGTCCAAGAATTTCACTTTACCAGCTTAATTACATTATGATGGTTTTGACGTATTTGTTAAGTAATTATATTAATAAAAAATATATAAAAATATATTTGAAATAATCGCCTGATGAAGCTGAATTTTGTCTTTTTCTGCTGTTGTTTTAAAATTCAGAAATATTAAAAAAAAAAGAAGTCCATAATTAAGTTACAAACGATTACACACACACACACATTTTTAAACGCTGTTGGACTTCAGAACTACACAGAGTTTGCATGTGCATTGCTCACCAATTTAAAAATGTCTTATTAAAATATTCAGTACTTTATAAGTCGTTATCGGCACTGACTGCAGTAAAACTCTTATTATAACGGAGTATTTGATAGTTATTCTTCGCAATGGATTGTGAGTGATATTAATTTGCTAGTGCAGGATGAACAAATGCAAAGTGCAAAGCGAAAGAGCATTCGAAATCAACATGCTGAGCCAGAATGGTTCGATTCCCTATAGCATACAGTCTTATGCTTAGTCTTAAATGCCAGTAAGCAAACCGTGTTGTATATCATGACAAACAGTCCATTTAGTAGAAAAAATTGTTGTAATATATGTCACTCACTTCTAAGGATTTGTCACTTCAGAAGTGTACCTTCATCCCCAGGTAGTTGGCCACTGTGGACAACGCGTTTACATTTGCACAGAAGATTTGGATTCAATGTTATTTCTTGCTTCACTACCTTTTACTTATATTATACAATGAATGCAACTTAAACTCTGATGGTGGTTATCCTCATTTGTCTCTCGAAACATTATTTTGTTACTAGCGGAACGCAAATACCTCCAAATGGCAATGGGAATAAGCCTTACTTCATTATTTTCGCTGAAAGAGATTCCTTTTTTGAAATAGAGCCTTTTTACTACATTAAACACTACTATATTATCCACGTATGAAAGAAAATAATATAAAAAATTAAATAATGTTATCTTACTAAAATAAAGAGCCAAAAGGCTTCACTTTGGCCATGCAAAATCATATAAATTAAGTGAATATTAAATCCAGCATCATTTTAAAGCCGAATATAGAAACAGACCAGTGAAACCTTATCAAAATGGATCAATAGGAGGCGAATATACTGGCACTCTGAATGTTCGTGGCTAATATAAGGTTCTGCTAGGGTACCTCGCAGTATGGCGGCGAGTGTATTCCCACAAGCTCTTCAATTTTCGCATGAAACGTTTATACTTTCTGTATTCGGGTTTGAAATGATGTTGGATTTAATATCCACTTAATTTAAACAATATTATCTTAAAATATACTTCTTGCTATAGACAATGCACATTACTTCTCATTTTACTTATTTTCTATGACTTTATTTTATATAACTTTTATGCTCTCTTCTATTTTTCTCATAAAGTAGAATTAATCATCTTTTTAAAGTTTATCTTTAAAATCGTTTTATGTTTCATGTCTTCTCTCTCTCTCTCTCTCTCTCTCTCTCTCTCTCTCTTCAATTTCAGATTTAGACACCCATTAAGATTTTAGCTTGCTTCATTCCACTTGCAGTAATTATTCAAGGTGGTAAAATGTTGAAATTTGTAGTTCAGTGAATCTACAGTTACCTATTATGAGTGGAAAGATACGTATTAAATATTTTGCACATGCACTTGAAGTAATGTGTTTTGTTTAGATGATTTTCATCATGCAGTGTGAGTGAAAAAAAGTCCAACATTTATTATTTAGAACAGTACTCTTGAATGATCAATTTCTTAATTTATGGTGTACTATAGTTGTTCGAATTTATATAATAATAATAATAATAATAATAATAATAATAATAATTATTATTATTATTATTATTATTATTATTATTATTATTATTATTATAGCAAAAGACGAAAATTAATAAATATTTAATCAAAACATGGTCAGAATTATTTTTACACCTAACAAGTTTTCGTTTTCTAATAGTTACAAAAAGTGAAGGATCAGTGAGTTAGGGATTAATAATTAGTTAATGATATTTAATAATTAATTAAGGATTGATAATGGTTAAAGAAAGTAAAAAAAAAAATGTTGGTCAGTTTAATAATAGTTACAGATAGTGAAGAGAAATTAGACAGTTAAATATTACGCCAAGCAACTGAGAATAGAAGTGTATTGTATTTATTAACTTAAAATGTTAATAAATACAACAAGCGACTGATTGTTGCCTTACAGAAAAGTAATTTTCTGGCTCAATACGGGATTTAGAATATTCTTTGGTGTTAAAATCAGATTCATATTATTGGGCTTTGGTTATTTATATAAACTTCAAACACGAAAAGTTTAATCCCATAGCCTATTAGTACCGTGGGCAGACCAAGGGTTAGATAATTCGAAAACCTGCTTTAAAAAACAAAGTTGAAAATTTTCCAAGTAACTCATGCCTACATAAGCAGTATGATAATCTTTCACCACGAGATGAAATTCATTCAACACCTAAGACATTCGCATTTCTTTTCACACACACACAACAAAATGCAAGAGTCAGAAAAAAAGGCTATTGTTATAGATCACACCTTTAATAGCAATACAATTTAAAATATTTATAAAATGTTCGTATAATGTAGAAGATAAGAGGTAGACTATTTTTTGTATTTGTTTCCGCTGAATGGAAGCGATACATGGAATTATCGGATTGTGTTTTACCTGCAGTGATTGCAAGTGTTACAGGGAAACGAACTATACAGGAGATTGTACCAATGCTACCGGGGAAATAAGTGGATTACCTCTCTCTAACAGAGAAGAGGTTGGAGGAAATGCAAAGAGAAAACTCCTCAGGGAGGGGAAAGAGACATAAGATATAAAGAAGAGAAAAAAACCCAGAAAATATAATCAGAAAGAAGTGTATGCAAGAAAGACCTACACACATAGAAAAAGAGAGAGATGCCTGAATATTTTTAAAATGAATGGTAAGAAAAAAAAAATATAATCAGCAGAAGAAAGTTTCGTGAAGAAAGTTACGAAGATGCTACTTCAGTCAGTTGATCTTGAGAACACACACGCGCGCGCGCACATACACAACAAAGCGTTTCATTTGTTATAGACGAAGATGCTCCTTTAAGCCTCTCGGAAAGCAGTCCGCAAGCTGATTTCCATCTCTTGCATCTTGAAATTGAAAATGTGCAATCTCGCTGCTGTTAAGACAATGCGGCAGCGGACCATAAAAATAGCAATTTCCCCCTCTTCACTCATCATGTACTAAACTGACGCATGACACTCTCGTTGCCGTGAGACGTCTCCGTGGTTGTGTGAGAATTGCAAAAGAGAAGCTCAGAAAACATCGCGTTGGATTTGTAAGTGACAGCAGTGCGTACCACTCTGTCAAATGGCTGCCGTATCGAACGAGGTTGCCATCAACTACATAAAATCCATTTTGACGTCTTTCTGTACGTTCAGATAGCAACTATCATTGAGAAGATTGATCAATAGCTGGAGCCACGTGTACTGATGGATGGTGTTTGCTTTGTTGGTAGTCCTTCTTAACACATCTTTGCTTTTATACTGACGCCGAAGTATTACTTCTCTACCTCCTTCGAAAGTAGTTTTATATAAAAAAAATTCTTCGTAGTATTTCCTATGGACGAAGAATTTGGAGGAATGTCTTATGTAGGAAGGTGAAAGTGTCTTGAAAAATGTACGAAATCTAAGCCACACGAAGTATACTAAATATTGTACAGATTTAACTTTCCTTTTATGAGAGAGGGTATCATTAAAAACACGGATAACTGAATACTTTTACCGCTAAAATGTCCCATATATTAAGTATGTATATATATATTTCCTCTTCTTCCTTTTTCGTATTAGGCCTCTTGGCCTATTACAGAGCTGTTCTGAGCCCTTCCAAACCATAACCGTCCCGACGATGTGGTTGGCCCTATGTCTCCAGGTGTATCCTATGGAGGCATAGGGCAACCACATCGTCGGGAGCCTGGGTGGCCTGTTGTGGGGGAAAAACCCGAGTTTCCGAGTGAACCCTCCCTCCCCACCTCCTTGTGAGACCAGCTAACTCACTTAGTCGAACGAGACCCGATGAAGGTTCCTCAAGTCACCGACAACAATCGAACCCAGGTCTTTCCGACCAAAGGGCTTCGTCTATGCCTACTGAGCTACGATGGCTCTATAAGCACATGAGTACCGTAGATCAGCAAATTATTTTATTTATTAATTTTATACAGCATATTTTATTTTGTTTTTAATATTTCATTTTTTAAACATTTTATTGATTTTATTTCTTTATTTAAATATTTTAAAATATCAATAAAATAAAACATGTTATAATACCTTTCATTGCCAAAGGAAGTAGACAAAGCTCCTCTATCCCTATTTTTTTTTTTTTTATTAAATTGAGCAATTATTGATAGTGAACCTGAACTGTCAATAAATCACCTTTTCAGAAAGAAGGGATACAGCAAACAATCCTAGCATTTGTACTATTGTCTAGAATCGAACTGACAGAGTGTATTTCTTTGGGCAACCTAGCGCTATGGATGCAAACGTCATCCAGGTTAAAATGAGTAATTGGAGGACGATAAAATGCATTTCCTGTAGAACTGGCTTTCAAGAAACAAAACTGAGGCAACTCGTGGAGCATGGCTACATGTTTTAATATCTTACCTTAAATTAATTTTATTTCAATTATAAAGAAACATTCATGTTTAATTCTTCTTTACTGAAACACTTTTATTTTCATTTAGAATTTCAGCCCTTTCTGGAATGACACTTTAAATCATACACTAATGTAAGAAGCAGAAATTATTATTATTTTAACACTCGCGCAACTTTATATGATTACATAAATTATATTTATTCCTATTATTTTATAAATGTTCTTAAAATTTTAAATAAATTCTTACAATAAAGTTTCACTTTTTTTATATCTTCAGAATATTTAAAATCTAATTAAATATTGAATGGTTAACCTTAAAAAACTTAATATATTCCTAAATCTTTTATTTTTTTTAAATAATTTTATTTTAAAAATCCAAATTTCTACAAAGTCGCTCTTCCTTCTTGAAATCTATCGTAATTTTTTTTTTTTGAGTTCTGGTCTAGTAAATGGTAATCTCAATAATAATCCATGTTACTTGCAAGCTTTCAGGCCCTCAATCAGCCAAGACTTGCTTTTGTAACCACACTTTTAAGATGAGGTTGTAACCTTGGGTAGCAGATGCCCTTCCTCGCCTGTGAAACATCACCACCCATTTTTTGGAGGCGCGAAGTGACTTTTAACATGTTTCAACTCTAGAATAGGGTTCCCAGTTTCTCTCCCCCACCCGATGTTTTCGTTCTACATGCAGTCTGAAGGAGAAAACATTTTAGTCGGATAACCAGTATTTCCTCCATTCGAAACTCTTTAGGATGCTTTCCAATCAATTACGAATAATCCTGCTTTTGCTTATGCGGGTTGTACCTGAAGGGAGTCCAAGTATGATAACGTGTAGGACGAACTGTCTAAGGCCACGCCGCTTGGATTGAAATCTGGTTACTTCCTGGGACGGATAACCCCCTGAGTTCACCCTAGTGGCATGTCCCATACTCTTTAAAGTCTCCATTCTCTTTTTACTCATTTGACCATGATCAACAATGCAAAAAATCCCAGAGTTATTGCGATTTAAAAAACCTATCTAAAAAACAATCCAAATTTTTTTAATCCAAATCACTTCCAAAATTGCAAAAAGTCTTCTTCTTCTTTGGCACTACAGCCCCGTGTAGGGCCTTGGCCTCCCATTTTTGGATTTTCATAACTCACTACGAGGTGGGGTTGTTACCCCCACGCTCAACCATGTGTAATTGTCTGCAAAGCGTTGTGTTCTTAAGACCGGTTTGCCTGCTTTCCGGTAGGAAAAACCCAGATAAACTGGGAAGAAAAACCGTGCAGTCGACGCCCAAGACCGGCTAACTTGGCTATGTCTAGGAAAGATCCTTAGCTCCTCACGTCAGCGACGAGAATCGAACGCAGGGCACTCCTTTCCCAGACATATGGTTGCGGAGCGCGTAAGCACTGGGCTAACCGCGCGGACAACTGAAAAAAGTAATACCCAAAAGAACCCAACGAAACCTCGGAATTCCTCACCATGTAAATCTTCCATATTGATTTTCATGGATCTTTATTCCAACGTCAGTGATGTGCACCCACCACCTACAGTCATCGAAACCCGATATGCTATTTATTACTGAACCACAACTGGCACCTACAACAACCTACCTCAACTTTCCCCCATTACATCTTCTAGGATGCCTTTCTCAAGAAGCGTGAAACCTGTGCTTTTGTCTGGTCTGATAGCCCATGCCAAAGTTTATCGCACCTGGAGCCCCCCCCCCCCTTATATGATCTCTTCTAGCTCAAGATCTCCTAACTTCCACTTTATTGCTTTCGTTTACTGCCTCTACCGTTCTCCACTGATCTCTCTGGCTCTGAAAGTCAATCACATACAATCTAACTACCCCAACAGCGAGATAATCTTCCTCGACAATTTTAACGTCCAGTAGTTTGAGTGGGTTTTCTTCTCCAACTTCACAGATCAAGCTAGTAAAGAAGTCAAAAGGGTTGAGATCAGTAATAATTTAACACAAATTTTCTTCACCAATACTCCAGAATTCCAGGTAATCCCTCAATTTTTCTTCCAGTACCCTTGACCTTTTTTTTAACTAGCTCTCCCTCCATATAAGATCTCCTCTTGGCTCGTCTGGCCATAACATTGTCCATATCTCCTTTGTTACATATCATCCCAGACATTCAAGTCTTTTGGCCTGTGGCACGGCAACAGTGCAATTAGAATG
Organism: Typopeltis vanoorti; assembly: GCF_054136105.1. Taxonomy (NCBI): domain Eukaryota; kingdom Metazoa; phylum Arthropoda; class Arachnida; order Uropygi; family Thelyphonidae; genus Typopeltis; species Typopeltis vanoorti. Next base: position 139,179,944 of record NC_143557.1, read on the forward strand.
ATCTTCCAGAACTTTTCTGCATCGTTTCCATAGTCGGTTTATTGCTTCAGATCCTAGTGTCTACTGTAATCTAATAATAGAAATTATTATTTTCACTCGGATGAGTGATTTTATATCCCACTCCACTCCAAATCATACACCTTTATCCAAACTCTTGTTTTCCATCAACTGTGCCAAAGCAGTCCAAACAAAAAATCCGACATATGTCCAATGGCTCCAGTCTGAACTCCATCCGCTCACTCAGCCTACATTGCAGTTCGTAACAACTGCAAAAAATCATCAACAAATCCAAAGCAAACTTTGTAAGGGCCACATACATCCTGTCCTAATTGCAGTCGTCGCTTCTGATCACTTTCCAAGGCTGTAGTCTCTCTCTCTCTCTCTCTCACACACACACACACACACACACACACACACACACACACACACACACACACACACACACACACACACACACACACACACACACACACACACACACACACACACACACACACAGTCTGATGGTGTAATGTTAGTATCTCCCAAAGAAAAGGCAGATCTCTCTTGGCATCAGTTTTTCCTCCAACTCTCGCACAGACAACCAAGGCAGAAACATATCCCTTACCATTCCTCAAATGATCTCCAGTATGCCTCCTATTTCCTACTTAACAGTCTTGATACCAATTTGTCTTCTGGTTGTGATCTTATTCCTCCAGTTGTACTAAAAGGTTTGCTTCAGAACTCACATCTGTCCTGCATCGTCTCTTCAAGCTGTCATACTCATCTGGCATCTATCCCACAGCCTGGAAGCAAGCCTTTGTCCATCCTATTCTCAAAACGGGAGATAAAAATTAAACATCAAACTATTACCCTATTGCTTTGACCACAGTACCATCAATAATAATGAATGGAAAAGGTCATGAACAGCCAACTTCACTACTTGGAGACCCACCGATTACTTAATGATTATCAATATGGATTCTACAATTCTCGTTCCACAGCAGACCTTCCCCCGCCCCCTTTTGGACGTAAGTCATAGAAAAGTTCGGAGAAACTCAAGTGATATTCCCAAGGCATTTCAATGAGTCTGGCCTCGTGAAATCCTTACCAAGCTACCTACGGATTTACTCCTTCTCTTCGGTAATAGATTGCCTGCTTCTTTTATGGCTGTTCACTGCGAATTAGGGTGGGTGGTTTACTACCATCAGATTTCTCAATTAAGGCTGGTGTATCCCAAGGCTCAGCGCTGTCACCTACGTTCTTCCTCCTGTACATTAATGATCTTCTTTTCCTGACATCCGGTCCTACTCATAGCTTTGCTGACGCCAGTGCTCTCCACTCCTCTTTGCCATTTTCAAAAAGTTGTAATGCTCAGGTAACTGGTGCTTCAAGATCTTTAACCAATCTGAACGCTGATCTCCTTTCCATTCTCAAGTGGGGTTAAGATAACCTGATGAATTTTAATGCCACTAAAATGCAGTCTTGTCTCATTTCTAGTAGAAAGACCACTTCACTCTCTCTCTCCATCTCATTTGACAATATTCCTCTCACCAATCAGGATCAGTTTCTTATCCTTTGTTTAACTCATATCCAGTGCATCCTGGCATGAACACATTACGTCCATAGCTTATTCAGCCTCCGAAAAACGTGGTATTATTTTTCATTCTGAAACAGTACTTCTCTGCTGCTCAACTCCTCACACTTTACAGAGCTCAAACCCACCCAACCATAGAATACTGTTCCCACTTTTCGGATTGTGCACCTTTGCTCATAATGCTTCATTGTAAACGCAATTAACTGATTAACTGATACCCCACCTTCTAGTGACATTCCCATAGACGTTGTGTTGCTACAATTTGTCTCTTCTACAAGTATTTTCGGCAAAGCTCCTATGAATGGGCTGCTACAATTCCTTCAATTTTCTCTACTCGTATACGAACACGAACAGCTGCCAGTCAACTCCCAACTCATCGAACTATCTTCTCATCCTCTGCCTTCATTTCCTTCGCCTTTACTCTTTGGAACAGACTTCCCTAATGAGTATATACTTCCGGTGCGTGTGTGTGTGTTTCTTTCCAGATTTGGTTAGTTGTGAAATGAAAATACCCTGAGTTCACCCGTCACCCGGAAGAAACCTTGCTATTCCTATTATGAGCTCAGCTAATTCACCTTTATGTGAAAAGCCCTGATAAAGATGCTTCAAGTTTTAGACGGGATATGAACCCAGATCTTTCCCTTCAAAGGGCTTCGTCGAAACCTACTGATCGACCGGCTGAGTCTTAACAATTGCGATGAAATATAAATCGGTAAGTATTTCAACAGTGATGAATTCGATTACTGTTTGAAACAGATAATGATCACACACACACACACGCATACGAGTGAAACGTCATGACCACCTACTTAACAGCATTTTGGGCTTTCTTTGTCTGAGATAACCAATTGCATCCGTCTTGGTGCTGACTCCAACAGACCACAGAAGGGGGGGGGTCTGTGATATTCTTGACCAACTAGACAGAATAAGGTCCATGAGGTTAGAGACCGAATACTTGCGTCGACCCATGGATGCTGCGTTCCACAAATGTTCGATGGGATTCAAATCCGAAGAAACAGGTAACCAGTGGAGCATAGAATGCTTGGATCTGATCTTCGAACCATGCTTACAAAATGCGGACCTTGTGACACAAAGCGTTGTCTTTATGGAAGAGTCAGGATCCACTGGACCGCATTGCCACCTGGTCTGAAAGAATCTTCAGGTAAATATCGTGTTTTCGGTCAACCGGGTAGTGGCGGAAACGCTGGGTGATCTTAATGATTTGGCTCATAGTGTGCGTTGGAAATTTTTCCACTTGCTACATTTTTGTATCATAGAATGATTCTGTTCTTTCTTTCTCTCATTCTTCATTTAAATTGTGTTGTCTATGTTATCGATGAGTATGGAGAGAAATTCCCCTAAAAAAGATTAACTTTATTCATGATCCCTAATTCTGCACAATTGCAGTGGCATCCTAAATACAGTTGCTGAAATAAATAAATAAATAAATATATTGATATATGATAACATTCAAGTTAGAGTTTAAAACAGAATAAACGTATGCGATAAATTTCAGCTAATTCTTATGGTACTAATACCAAGTGCATATTAGTCCCATGGGCAAATTAGAAACAGATAAGCCATGAGACCAGCTCTCTATAATTTGAACAGCTACCAAGCCGTTTTAGGCCTCTAATAAACATGAACACTCTCACACTTGATGATAAAAATCATCCACCACTCGTACTCTCATGATTTGTCTAACGGAGATAGTGAAGCACATTAGGGCTAATCACCCAGAACGTAGAATTTTTATACATTTTGAACAGAATGAGAAAAAGTTCCTTTATTTCGAAAGGAAGTTATGAAGCCATCGAGGAACTCCACAAGCTGAAGCTGGAACAGGTTAAGCTGTGAAAACAAACATCGGCCTCAACTCTGGAAAACTTTTCTCACTGCATCCACTATCAATATTCGTACTCTTCTAAAATGTGACGATTAAGACAAAAGTCAAATCACCTCCAACAAGAACTGCACCCCACATGTCTTCTCTAGTCCTTTACCAGGTATCGTATCAGATGAATAGTTCGTGCATTTTTCCTCTTCCATGTTTATGCACCCGATGAAGTCGTCTAGTAAGACGAAACTCACTGTGGTGTTTTGAAATGAACAGGTCTTAATTTTTTTTTTTTTTTGTTCTCCCTCGGGTTTATTGGATACCCGAATCTCCGGACAATGTAATGTGCTCCCGCCTTTCTAATTGCGCTATTGCAACGACAATTAAACACAAAGCTGTGGCAAATTACCACCAGCCGCACAGAATCAACACATTACAAATATCGGAAAGATATTAGAAAAATCACGAAATTAGACATCAAAGGCGCTTCTATTCTTGATGGCATCCCTCCGTCAGTTCTATTTAAGAGATATGCTCCTGCAACTGTCCTTAGTCATCTCTTCACCCTATTACTCATCGAGTATCTCCGTCCAACAGCATAACAGCTGGCTCGTATTGCCCTATTTCAGACAAAAAGACGTCGTTCATCCGACCATCGACCTATTATTCTCACCTACATGCTGTCTAAAGTGATGAAGAAGATCAGTCAACTTCTCCATCACCTTCAGAACTGCCACTGCCGGTTAATCAGTGAGAGCCAGTGGCTGAAAGTGTTTGGAAAGTTTGTTGTCTCTGTCATTTCCGATGTATTTGTCGAGGTCTTGCACGGAGAACTTCTAAGCAAACTCCCTTTGAAACTAAATAGCCGGTTTTCTCTAGCGTTGCTCACTGCATGTAATGTAGATGGGTTCTCTCTTCGGCTTTTCCCCCTAATTCAGGTGTTCCTCATCATACATATATGACCACTCACTGACCTTAAACCTTATTCACGACTGATGATAGCTCTCAGCCTAGTCATGTGAAAAACTCTGCAGTACTCATATGTCTTAAGTTTCAAGATTATCTACAGATTATCTATAAAACTCTTCCAAACGAACAAAAGCAATCAGTTTCTTCTTTCTTAACCTCCTACATACACACGTCATCAATGTTCTTTAGGTTATGAAATCCCTTATGTGTAGGGGGGGGTTATATCAAAATTTCTCAGGATTTTAGATAGAGACACCCCACCCCTGTCGTCAAACTGGCGACCCGCAAAGCAATTTCTTGCACTCCACGACGCCTCAAGGAAAGGCACAAAAAAAAAGGATTTTTGTTTTTTATTAAAAAAAACAACAACAGAAATATCGAATTAACATCTGATAAAATACAATATGGATACAACGACCTGCTATAATATAATTGCAATAATAAAAATTTACATCGCAATTTCGATGTGCGATGATCCTAATCAATCGTAAACTATATTTATGCTTTCACTGTTAATTTATAGCACGGTGCAGGGGGGAATAGCGCGCTGAAAAAATTGAATTCTATTGGCTAGCAATTGTTCACGTGACCAAAGTTACGCACAGTACACTTATTTAGGTCAAAAATATCCAGAAATAAAAAAAGTTTGCAGCAAATATTCTATGTTATTTTGGAAGCAACTATTTATGTGAACAATAATTCTCAGGTATGAAAGGTAACAAAACAGCCCACAGATCAAGATTAACCGACGTCAACCTTTCTGCCATAACGAAGGTCGTAGGCTCTTTGAGTCCAAATTTTGGCAAGATGGTTAACGATAACCGTTGTGAAGTATCAGGAAAAAAATAAAATACTACAATTTTAAATTACTTAAAATTATTATCATTATATTATGCAAGTATGTATATTTTTTTTACTCTAAAATATTATCATCTGTCCCCAAAATATTATCATTGACATTTAAAAAATTCCCAAAAATATAGACATTTTCCCCTCATAAAATAGAAGTATTTTATGTCAACTCAAACGCAAAAAAATTTAAACTAACAGGAGGCTCTTTAAATTTTTGCGATGGTTATTAGTGAGACTTTTTATTTATTTTTTGACTAGATGGGCGAAGCAAGAATGCTTTTCATCTTCCCCATTATCTGTAGAGGACCGTGTTATTGAGCTATCAAAGTTATTGAGCTATCAAAGCTCTGATCATGGCAGCAGGATAACAGCAACAGCCGAGCCTCAGTTAGAACTTCATTGGCTACAGCATTGCCATTCATTACCCTCCGTGGGTACCCATTTTAGTCGCCTCGTACGCTATACATGGGCTGCAGTGGAACTATTTTTTATCCCGGCCACCCCACGGGAAACTTTTTACTTTTTAGACTGTATAGATATTTGATTTGTTCAAATAATATTTTAATTTCTGCTTAATTTGGTTTAAATGCTATATATTGTAAATATTAATATAATAAAAAATATTCTTTATTTTTCTGAGTTGTCATAATCATTATAGTATTATTTTATGTCTTGTGATGACTTGGAATAAATAAAATTTTTGTTATTAATTTTCCAGTTTATTTATACTCATTCTTTCACTTCCCTTCGATTCTAATTATTGCAGCTTTTTTTAGTCAAACATTTTTTGCGGCCCACTTGAGATACACTTTTATAACAAATGGCTCGCTGTCCAATTGAGTTCGACACTCCTGATATAGGGTCTACCCTCCAACCTTTATACAACTCGGTCACCCGTTTCTACGGTGTTTCTGCCTTGTGCTTTTTCTATGGATAATTTCAAGAATGCAGTTCTGTTGCGGTGACCTCCATCAGTCCTCAAAGTTGTAACAAAATCGCAAGTCAACCAACCTTCGTTCACAGTCCAACTGCAAACTAAATAAATGTCGCGACTAAATTAAGTCGCGAATATTACCAACTCGGACAGTCCCATGCTGACATTATGTTTTATTCAAAATAGACCTTGTTTATCGTCCTTCAGCTCCTGCAGCAACACCTTCCATTCGACTTCAAATATTAAAAGGAAAAGAGAGAAATTGTTTAGGGAAAGTGCTGTTGTTTCTATTGGGCACTGAATAGAAAAGGATTCTACTGTTGACAGGTCTTAAAATTTTAAGGAATTACCGCCAGAAACTAATGGGATAGGAATACCTCATTACTCATATTGAATTTCAGTGTGTGTGGGTGTGTTCACAGTCTGGTTTGTTCTTAGGTAAAAAAAAAATATTATGAGTTATACCATAAATACATAAGGCTACTTCGACTATATACCACCTCTATACATAATACGTTCTCTAAATAGTATGATAATACGTATATATAATGCATCCATACCCTCTGAAAATGATAATCATTTTAATTGTAAAACAAATAAAAACATTTCTGGCTATATGAGACCATTTATCCCGGATTCATTAAATAACCCGAAGATTTCATTGAGGCTATTTCGGTATAAAAAGGTGAAAAGGTTGGGGGTGTGACCTCTCTGTCTGGTCTTGCTTTTCTCTCCCTCCGGTACACTTACTCCACAAATATTTCAAATATTGCACGTTTGTATGCATTATATACAATAATGCAGTTAAAGTTATGCAAAGTCACCCAAACCCTGAACTGAAATCTTTTTTTAGAATATTTTAAACTGCGACTTTTTAACGAACGCAAATTTAGTTTTTGTAGAAGGTTTCAAAAATAGAATCCGTAATTACCTCTGCAGTCATAAAAACGTGTTCTTGTGACTGCAATGAGGGTGCTTTACTTGGCATAAAAAAAAGAGCGGAAACTAATATTGGCAGTAAAACTCCCTCAAGCATTGCCGATCATAAGAGGGGCGATAGTAGAGGGTACTGAATCATTGAGTGCATTTAAGTGATGTTTGCATATTCAACGTAGACTGACCATGTTTGCTGATGAGGGAATTACCTTAAAAGAAGTTAAATAAATGACAATTTTTTTTTATTATTGCGCAACTACGTTACAGCAGTTCGTGGATAAAATCTTGGTCCATTACAACGACGCCAAATTATTTAAACATCTTCGCTATCCTGGCAGGTATTACTATATCGGGACCATTAACTCTCCCCCCCCTTACTCCCCTTGATGCCGTGCCCTCTTTTCCTCCCAACCCCAACAATTTCCGTAATATACAGCGCATTTTCGTGCCTAGTCGTCAAGGGTAGCACGGAGAATGATCAATCATTGGCCCAGTCGCCTAGTGAGCTGTGAGATTCTCCCGCTCTGCACATACCGGAGGCTGTAGTCGTACACTGCAGAGCTCTACCGGACGAGAGGATGCGTTGCCAAGGAACACAACGCTGCTTACTTCAAGCGGCATGGTCGAGATGTTAAGGGATCTGAGGAGAACTGTGTACGAGGGTGTGCAATATTTGCAAGGGAAATAATCAGTGAGAGGTAAGTTGTGAGGTTTTGTTGAGATTTTGTGGGATCGGTCAACCCCATTGAGTTTTCTAAAGGGGTATTCATCGGATTTGATATCCTTAAGGGAACGTAACTAGCTTATATTATTTTGTACAGTTTTCTTTATAAATGTACCGTCAGTTCATAGCCATCATTCGATAATACAACTAAGAATTCTGCCATAGTTATCAATTGGATGTTAGCTGCGTACTATTCAAGCGACGTCACTTGCCTGGAAATTAAACCAAATTTAGAGTTCTTCATGGAGAAATTTTCTATCTTTTCCAGGTGTAAATTACCTAAGTCTAGTTTTATTTTGTTTTCTCGTAACTGGGAGTTTTTGTCCTGGAGGCAAAAGACACAAACTGGTTGCGAGAATACAAGCAACAGAGATGTAAACAGAAATGCTTCCTAGCTTTAACTACTAGAGTAGATACTGCTTTTAAAATTTTTACGCAATTTATGTTAAGATTTCTTTAGAAATAATAATACATTCGATATTCTACTTTTATAAATTGTGCTATTTTTTAAAAAGCTCAAATAATATTTCGAAAATTCTAAAAATATCAGTAAACCATTTAAACTTGTAAATCATAAAGCTATAATTAATTCTTATTTTAATTAATGTATAAATAAAACATGATATTAAAGCAACCGATATAACCACAAAAAAGAACATATCTTAAAACCCTTTAACCCCGATAATAATTTGTTCTTTTAGGATATATAAGAAAACATAAAATTAATTAATTTTTGTTCTAGGTGTTTATCAGAAGAACTTTCCAGACCCCCTCCCCTCGTATATATATATATATATATATATATAATTAAGATATAAGATGTGAACCTAGATAGATAGATGTTTTAATTCAAGAGTACCAGAACATTATAGTTATTAATCAGTTGGATTTTCATTTTAAAAGAATTTCAGACTCTGGTTCCTTCTTTTTCCAAGTATTAAACATCTTATCTATTTTTATGAGAGAGAGAAAGAGAGAGTTTTCAACACTAGAAAAGTTAAATTGTGGATAAAAACAAACGTCATGCTGTAACTGTTTGAAATAATTTGTCCTTCTATAGCGATACTGAGTTATAAAAAAAGCACGGTTTGGATCGTTGTTTTTACGTATTCTTAGGGTTGATAAGAACTCAGAAAAGGAAGGTATACTAAACAGCAATAAAAGATAAGCAAAGAAATCTTCTGGAACTTCAAACGTATCCTGAGGCAAGCGACACTATTTCGGACTGAAAAAGAAATAGTTTCTGTGCACGTGAGAAAATTCTGTTGCTCTTGGCAACAATAAACCAAAATAAAAGTGTTAGACTACCGGCATCGAGAAAAGTTCTGCTACTGTCCAAGAGCCTGCTGGAACCTTCGCGATATTACGTGCTACTATAGATTTAAAGACGCACTCTTCCATTTCGCGAAATCCTGCATTATTTGCATATCCGAATCCTCTCCAAACTTTGAAAATTTTCCAATTTGCGAGGGCATAAATAGAAATGGGGAATTCACGATCATTTTAGTTCAAATTACGAGAACGAGTGGAGGAAAAACTTAAAGAAGACTTACAAAAAGCATGCCTTGAGATGCGACCTTGATGTTGATCCCAAAATCGATTTCCGTCTGTTCACTGATGATTTATATCTGGTGGTGGATTGGTTGCCTTGTTGTTCAATAGAATAACTCTATAGAAAAGCGAATTACAGCATTAAAAGATAAATAACTACCCAATGGTTAATTAATTTGTAATTTTATTGTCTTATTTCTTCAGTTTCATTTCTCTTTACACCGTCTTCGCCAAGCCTTACTCCATCCTTACACTTTAAGAAAGTGGAGTTACCTTCTTAAGTGCAAAGTAAGGATTTTGGTCGAAAACGCCCATTTGATTTCTCTGTCCTTCATTTAGTAGTCTGCACGCAAGCAAGCAATGAACTTGAGTGAGTTCACGTATTATTTATGGGTGACACTGAAAAAAAACCAAACCATTAATATATGTGTTTAAGGGATGCTCTCAAAGTGAAATCAGTTTAATGAATTAGTTCCATCCGGAACTGGCTTAAACCGGAATTAAAATAGAGGGGCTACAAAAAGCAAAACAAAAAGTTTTTATTTCAAAGTCAAGTTGTCCGGGTTCGAAAAGTATAAAAGAAATTTATTTCATGATATTTGTTGCTACGCAAAAACTAAATAAATCTCTAATAATAATAATAATAATAATAATAATAATAATAATAATAATAATAATAATAATAATAATAATAATAAAGAACACGAGTTGGTTTTCATGAAGTTTTAAACTTTCAAAATTCGGTGGTAGCTGGAATTCAGCCAAACTCGGTTATTTTATCCATTAAGATCCTTATGAGCATTTAGTAGGCCTTTTCGGCTGGCTATTAATGGCAATTGTTTAATTCAAATTACAAATGAGCACGTTATCTTTACTCATAAATCAATTAGCATGAAACAATTTGTCATTCTTTCCTTTTGAAGCTCTCTATAAAAGTGTTTTCAGAAACTCTTGTTAATCATTCTTATTTCGTTTGTTTGCCAATCTTCTGAATATTTAATTATGGTAAAGTAAACATTTCGATTTTGGTAAGATAAATACGTCACAGTTTATTTGAATTAACGAACCATTCGCATTAATTTTCCTTCACAAACAGAGGCCAGAAACGAAGTCAACTGCAATCATTTAAAATAAATAATTTTCGAATTGCCGTATTGCCTTTAAATATAGCATGGAAAAATAACGAACGACAGTTGTTGAATAAAACGTTAGAGCGCATGCGTCAGTTCTTGTAGGCAGGAAAATTCGTTTGGTTACTGTTAATGTAAGGAGGTTCCCATTTATCATTGCGGTAATTACGTTAAACTAAATTATGGCCATGTTGTTATTTCGTAAATGTAATTTATAAATGTATGTGAAACGATATGTATCCATCGTTTCTGTAGTTTAAATATATGGAAATATTGTTAGCAATAAAAAAGACTGCTTATTTTTATTTTTATTTTGTAAAATCTGATACCCTTGATTTAATCCAGTATTCTGAACGTATGTTCAAGTGTACTGTAAAACGTCTAGCACTATGGGATATCTCGTAGCTCCTTTATTTATTCAGTAGCGTTTCTTTGATAGCTCTATGTTAACGACTCCTTGACTTAATAAGCGACAAACAAACTGAATTAATTTGATATATTTTATATCTACACCTTCTTCCTGGAAAATGTCTAAAAGAATAGCATGGGCTCTATGTTCAAATGCTATGTTATAGTCGCTGAAAACAATACGAGTGTTCTTTCTATCCATTACATTTTTATCACGTAAAGACTATCATCTGGAGAGCACATGCAGTTTGCAGATATTAATACCGGTCTCATAGTTTCTGCGGCCATAATTTTAAGGCAAGTGACCAATAGTGTGCCATAGGGCTCAGTTCTTGGTCCTCTGTTGTTTAATTTGTACATCGATGATATAGGAAATAATTTGGTGGAAATAGCAGTTATTTGCCGATGATGCAAAACTGGAAAGAGCGATAGTCAATGAAGGTGATGCACAGATCATGCAGCACTTGAGCACAAAGTTGACGAGGCTAGGGACCTGGGAGGGGATGGTATTGTGAATAGGAGTTTAGAGAACGTATTGTACAGTTGGCCAAAACAACATATCAAATTACATGATTGTTGAAGAATACACTAACAAGCGAGGATGGGAAGTTATTGTTCCCTTTTATGAGACATTTCTGTCAGATTTTTAGGGAAAGACAACGTATACTAGAATATTAATTAAAAACTTTAATTAATACTTCATATATTTCGGTAATGTTACATTGCCATCTTCAAGGATCACAAAATAATGATAGGTGCACGCAGGCACTAACACAAGCAAATATGGCTGAAGTCGCTCCTAGAGTCCACAAATGTCCCTTAGTGGGCTAAATTGGGTTGCATTGGCTGTTGGGCTGATGTTCTTAGAATGCAAGCTTTCCATATTTAGGGGCAATCTCACGCATCCAAATGTGTTTGAGATTTGGGGAGTTTTTTTAGAGCTGAGGCTGATTCCAGGAATACTCTCTCATATTTATACTTGATGCGGTGTAGTAAGGTGGCTTTCTTCCAGCGTATTTTGTAGCGGGTGTCCAAAGCATGGTCAGCAAGTCCTGAATGGCTATATTGGTGGAACTGGATATAGTCCTTGTGTTCAGATATCCTGATATTAGCTTTGTTTGGCCGTAGTAGGACAGTTTGCAACTACAAGGGACCTGGTATACTCAAGGTAGGTCTAGGGGAAGTGGATGGTCTTTGGTAAAGTGGTAAAGAGATGCCAATTTTTTATATGGTTTGTGACAAGTTGTCATGTCATATCTTTTAGGATTTTTGTTAGCTTTTCAGACCTACCCCGGATATAAGGAATGGTGATAGATTTAGAGTAATCTCTGTTATGAAGTGGAGGGTGAGGGAAGTTGTGGTTAATAGGTTTTAATATTTTTTTTTGGTGGGGGGGGGGTTGTAGCCATTGGCTACAAAGATGTTAAAAATATGGTTAAGTTCAGTATCTACAAGATACTGAACAAGTTTATCTACAAGAATTATAAAACATAAATCCACATCTGGGCATAGATCTCGCCTCCTTGATTCCTTAGTGGTGAAGAAGATTCAGAAGCGAGTGACAAATATTGTGGAAGGTCTGTGGGCTCCAAATTTACTTATAGGCAGAAAACAGGAGACATGATAGAAGCATGTAAGTTATTAAAGGGTTTATAGGATTGACACCGAAGTCATCTTTCAGTTCATGGCGGGAAGGGAGAGAAAGAGGGGTCACCTATGGAAATGGTTTATGACCGTGGTTAACAAGGTTGTTAGGACTAGAATTTTTTTTTTGCTTGGAGAGTAGTGAACGGGTGGAAAAGGTTGGCAGAGGCGGTTGTGAATGTTTCGTCTGTGAATGAGTTTAAGGAGAGTATGATAGGTGTTGTGTGAATGTAGGGTTTCTTCTATGAGTGTCTTCTGATTCCTTGGAGATATCTGTATAATAATAATAATAATAATAATAATAATAATAATAATAATGATAAACACATTTCCACTCTTCGCGTCAATTTCTCGGAATTTCTTTTTTTTTTGACTTGTTAACTTCAAATATTACAACGCGACTGCATCAAGATATCAAAATTTCGGATTTAAATAATCATTGGTTTAATGAAATGTTATTAACAGCGCATGCGTAGGTCTCGTTGTTTACATATGGAGTTGATTGTTATTTTTATGTGACTGCATTCTCGTTAATCATTTTGGTAGTTATTCATTATGCCTTTCTTATATTATTCATGCAGTTTTATGAATTAATAAATAATCACTTTCCTAGCTAGAGTAAGTTTTTAATATATGCATGTGTTAAAAAAAGGCGTTGAAAAATTGTGTTATTTAGTTAGGGTAATTTTGCATGCTTTGCTAATTAACTTGATTTTTAGCGATTTTTTATCCAATGCTAAAGAATAATATTTTGTACAGAGGTATAGAAAATGTTTGACAGTCTGACCTCAGTGTGATTGATGATATTGATAATTATTGACTAAAACTCACATTAATAAATATCGCATAATTATCAGCTACTTCCCTAATGCAAAAGAAGTTTAAATTTTTTTACAGAATACTAATGGCATCTGATATTATGTAAATATTAGAAAGGTTGACAATAATGAAAGTTTAAAAACTTGAAAAATGCCTGATTAGATTACTTATAGCCTCTGGTATGTAATACCTATTAAATCCTTTTAGAGATTCTACTGACGGCGATTGATTAGTTGGAAATTTTCGTCTTTAAAACAACTCATTTCAAACAATTTTCTATTCTGAAAATGTTAACTTGAACGTAATAAAGGCCTTTCTAGCCTTATTACTTATAAATTCCTTAATTAAATCTGAAAACCCATTTACCACAGAAATGAATAGTTCTTTGCACTTTTCACATATTATAGTAGTGGCTTTTCACTCTCTTTCATGACACTAGAAGGCGCACTCATAAAAATTCTTAAAGTCAAAAGTTAGCTAAACAATTCTGATTTTATGGTACCCGTATGTTGCAGGAAATCAGCATGTGCGAGTTCAGAACTAGTTCGTTTGGTAGTTATTGCTTATTTAATGAAGACAAGATATTTTTAATATAGAAATTATACGATCTTTGAAAGTTAATATTAACTGTTTTCGTTGGTTCTCAAAACATACATGCCAAATACTATATTATTATGGTAAGATTTTAGTATTTTCATTAAAAAGTTTTATCCACTAACAACATAATTAAAACTTGATTATTAAAATCATAATGAAGATTATTAACTACATTCAACAAACTTTATACTGATATTTCACAGATACTTCCTTCAAATTTAAATATGTTCAATTTTATTCTGGAGTTGATTATTTCGAGAAGCATTCCCATTGATCGGGTTCGAATTCCATATGCATGCATGTTCAAAATTATTAATTTCGGAAAAATTCTTCGATGTTGGAATAATTTATAATATGATGCAATACTGTAGTTTCCTTCCCCCACGAGAGAAAACAGGACCTACAATCTTAAGATCAAGATATGTTGTAAAGTTCTTATTTAAAATAGTCAAAGTTTGTGGCGTATTTCTTTCCAAATTTGAATCCAATGTTTATGTACTTACTGCGTACGCGAGTAGTTCGTATTTTCAGATGAAGCATTTTCGTGTGTCTAATACTTTCCATTAAATAGTTATTTATTCAAATTCGTTTGGTAGTAGCCATTTTAACGTGATGAAATCAATTTTAATATTATGAACAAAGTAATTATTTTGTCACTTGCTGTTTTATATCAATAAATGCATATCTTGAAGAAAATATAAAATAATAAAGCTATTCTGGTTTAAGTTGATATATATATTATTTTAAAGCGAAAATTTTTTAAATAATTAATGCATTTCACACCTCGTGCACACACACACATACACACAAACACACCTATTGCATAGCACCTCAGGTTGTTTATAAGGAAAAGTAGTACAATGCATCAAATTGCATTTTTTCCTCGTTCTTCAGGAGGAGTTTTACATACGAAATACACTTGACCCACTTCATGCGACTGTGTCTCTTCCTTTTAAACAAATGTGTTCGCAATTCTTGCCTTACACAAGGAAAAATCAATAAGGCAATTTCTGTCTTGAGCAAGAAAAGCACCCACCTCGCAAGACGAAATTCAAGAGCGGCGGAGTTTCGAGGGTTGTGTGCATTTTGTGGAAAATTGGTGTCCACATATGGCAACACGATACTAGTAGGAAATTAAAACCCTGGAGGCTATTTCAATACTGCTTACGTGACAAAACCTTCAAGCTTAACAAACTCGGGTATTAAAATAACGTCTTAATTAGCATGATAGTTAATTAGTGCACTTAAATTAACCGAGTTGGACATGTAGGACTTCATCTTTATCACCACTCTGGTAGCAAAGTTCCGGTAAATTGTATTAAAGATCGCTGGCGGCTTTATTAATCCTACATCAAATAATTCCTAGCTTAACAGTTCAACAGCGGTTGCTATTTTAGAATGGATCGCTAGAATGATATCATAAAACATTAATATTTTGATATTAAAATTGAAGATATTATGAATCCATCCATATTTTATAGCCAAATATAAAAGGAAGCTTAAAAATGTTTTTGTAATAAAAGACAAAACATACGGGCTACTGGGCAGAGCTTGTGTCTTTTAAACAGTGCAAACCAAGGCAGCTCAGATGCCGAAAGTTATATACTCATAAATCTCTGGTAAATTGCGAAACTTTTAGGTTTATTTCTATATTTGGCTATAAAATATGGATGGATCCATAATATCCTCCATTTTAATATTCTTCTCTTATGCCAAAAAAGTCTTTAGTCTCTATAATTTAGTAATTAAGATTTGGAATTTTTCTGCATTTACATTTTGGTAATAAAATTGCGATGTAAAAGCTATTTACTTTATTTTGACTAACCAGTCATAGTCAACTCACTAATGGAATCTGTCATTTAAGACTGCTGTTTTGTAAGGCGTCAGAAACATACGATTTTCATCTCCTAGTGGGAGCTTGAAGTGCATTATGGTGTATAGAAGACACTTTCCAGGTTATTTACTCCTTAGCTTATCTACAGTCATTTTTTATGTGAATCGCAGGAGTAAAATATTAATCGAATATAACTCGCCCTCGAGTATATCTCCCCCCTGATTTTACTTTACGAAAAAATAAATTAAAAAGTTTCGCATTTACTTTGCACACGAAAAAAGTTTAAAACTTTAAGAAAGAGGTATGAATGTTGTCATGGAAGTCTCAGATATTTTGGAAATCGGTTGAAGAGAATCAACATTTCAACTCAACAATTGTCGGATTGCCTTTGTCTTTGAGTCGCGTGATCTTTTGTTAATCTGGCACCAATCATATGCATAGAGATGGAAGCAACCAGTAGAGGAAATGTGGAGGGTAGAGCATTGACTTCTACTCGATCTTGGATTGAGCGGGGATGGAGCGGTGAATGAGATGAGGTTTAGGTTCTACATGGAGTGGATGGCAGTCCCCGGCTACCATCTGACTCTGGCAGGGAAGATTAAGAAGCCATCATTACAACTGTTGTGTGACTTGATTTTGAGAGCTTGGACATTTCGACAGAAATAATTGCCAAGTTTAAAAAAAATAATAAATAAATAAATAAAAACCTGCATCTCGAATACCCTGGATGGGAGCGAAGATGACGCTATTTGGGTAGATGACTGTTTTGTTTTAAATTAATTACAGAAGCATTATCGCAAAAGATTCAGATATATCACGTGACGAAGGTGAGCAGCCGATCGCGTAAATAACGTTGATAATTAAAATTTAAATGCATTCATTTTATAAATAATGTGAGCAATTAGAAATTATAATGACTACTGAGGGTTTAATTATAATTATAAACGTCAATTTACTGTTTCCCGAAAAAGTTTAGTTTCCGAAAATCCCCGCATATATCTCGCACCACGATTTTTTACTTTAATTTTTGGGGAAAGCGCGAGTTATATTCGAGTAAATACGGTACACAAATAAGCCAAAACATTATTGCCATCTGTCTAACAGCGCGCGGTTAGCCTAGTGGCTATGCGCTTCGCAACCATATGACTGGGAAAGCAGTGTCCCGGGTTCGATTCCCGTCGCCGACGTGAGGAGCTTAAGGATCATCCTCAGACACAGCCAAGTTAGCCGGTCTTGGGCGTGGACAGCAGGGTTTTACTCCCCATTTTATCTGGGTTTTAGTTACCTCCCTCAAACAGGCAAACCGACCCCTGAACGCACATGGACTACAGTCATGAATACGTCCCAGTTATATGCCGGTCCCGAGTCTGGATATAAAATTGGGGGATTCGGGAAAGCAGTGGTGAACTACCCTGTAAAACTCTCCCCAGGAATAGTTTGTGGGTAATTGCCTACAAAGTCACCTGCGGTCGGAAACGACTGAAAAGGGAAAAATCAATCATCTAACAGCGTGCTCTTGGATAGATGTTTTTCAACCTATCGTTCCTTTAACCGAGATGACCGCTTGAACCTGCCTTGGTATTGACTCCATTTAGACCACGGAAGGCATTGTGAAATATTCTGGACCAACTAAACAGAATAACATCTTAAAGGTCTGGGAATAATCTCTGAGATGTTACTGAGAATTCAAATCAGGGAAATTAGGCTGCCAGGGAGAGGACTGGGAATGCTTGGATACGTTCTTCGAAATATGCCTAAAAATGCGAGTCTTGAGACACGGAGCGTAAAAAGATCCAGATCTATAGGTCCCCATTGTCGCTATGTAGGCAATACCTAGTCCAGAACAATCTCAAAGCAAAATTAGCTCTTAAGGTGTGTTCACTGGGAGATGGGAGGATCCAGTGATGTTCACGAGAACACTTCACATACTACCAGGACACCGTGGTAGTATGTGAAGTGTCTAAATGGAGGTCTAAATGGACCTAAATGGAGGTCTAAATGTACGGTCTAAATTGAGCCTATTTCCAGCAAGTCGTATGGTCTCGCTGGGTGTAGCCATAATGTTTTTGTTCGTGAGTGTATTGTCAACCTATCGTTCCTTTAATAATGTGAGTAAGCTTAGGATTAGATAATGTGGAAGCCCAGCTCTAGAGATCAAACATGGAACTTTTTTCTTTCAAGGTATACTTCTGATTTTCAATTATCAGGGTGGTGATCTACCACCCTAAAGACATGCACAAGCATCGACGTTCGTGGCAAGATTCAAACCCTCATTTTCTTGGCTGGAAAGCTGATAACGTGTATTCAGCTGACCAAGCAGGCCAGCAATGCATACTAATCAGATTTATTGCACAAAGGTCTAGAGTAAATTTTATAGATTAGTTTTAATAAGACTAATAACTCAGCCGTTTGATGTTGTTATTCTTTTTGTTGTTAACCGAACATTCCGCAATACTTATGAAAAAACGTTACGTGATCACATAGGTCATTTGCAAGCTCGCCAAGAGCCCTCTTTCAGTATACATTTGAAATCGTCTCCGAATTTACACCGAAAGTAGTATGGGGAAGTATATGACTATGTCACCATGAAAGTAATTATCTGCCTTACTTCCCCTACCCCCAAAATCAGTGCAATATCGTTTATAATCTTTCGTAAAAACAGCCATCTACTGATTGATGGCGTCTTTTAAAATTCGACAAACTTTGCGATCATCAATAATGTACTGTATAACCACGTCCTTAGACTATATCTAGTGAAGGGATTTTTGAAATTATGTTGTCGTTGTATTTTACTTCCTTCGAATAAATTACCGTATGAAGGACCACAAACGATTTCAGAAAGTTAGCTGTTCATCTACATAACATTCTGGTAGATCAGAAGCGTGTTATCAACATACATCACAAATAGAAGCCGTACTGATAGAAACCAACAGCTCATCCTTTTCCCACGTCACAGCAGAGTATCTGATTGAACTTTTTCTCAACTTTCTGAATAATGTTTTGGAAATCGCAATTGCAGAACGTTTGACTAAAGAAAAGTAATGTAAACAGAGAAGGACCAATGCATACTAAAATATATTCTGATTTTTTTTTTGTGTGTGTGTATGTTCTTTTGTTACTCGAGGCATTTGCCAGTCAACATCTGACGTGTTGTGTGCGGGAGCTCGTGCATTCGATATGTGCGAATTTATTTACCAATGAAATTTTATCTCAAAGTGACCGAAGTAGCTTTCTTCCTGTCTCCGACCTTCATCTCTTGAACCTCTTTGGCCGATTTTGATGAAACATGGTTAGGCGTTGATTGATATAACTTAGCAAATGAACTGGATTTTGTTCCATTGGGTACCGTGACCTACTACTATTGTCCATACATTCGCGTCCAAGAACAGGGACGTAACAGCCGGAGATTTAATAGATTAATTAAATCTCCGGATTTAATTAATTAAATAAATACCGAAGAAAATAAAAATATGAGACTGTATAGTTCATTTATTTTCTATATATTGTTGATTGTTTCCTTCAGGGCAAACAACCAGTCAGTCGCGACTTAGTTATATCAACTGGTATCAAATGCTTTTCATTTATATGCAGTCCTCGTATTAACTGGAAATCTCTCCTATTTTATGATGACAACTGGTATTTAATTGCTGAAAAATAAGAATCTAGTAGGTTTTTATTAATAAATTATGAACTGATGAAAATAGTTAAGAATGTTTTAAACGAAATGTGATTTTCAAGGTAATGAAATTATAACTTCCTGTTATTCCTATGTTGCGTTAAACTCTTTGGTTAAAAGGAAAATAAATTGGGAAACTCCCCAAAAATTCCCCTCAGGAAAACACAAACTTTAATGTCTGAAAAGAGATACCGTCTGCTCTTCTGCTAAACTGACAAACCGTCCTAAGTACACACGTAACCGTTAGACCTTTATCTGATCCAATTGCTAATCACGATGTCTGTAGAAATATAACGAACGTAACTGGGTCTTATTTTCTTGTTAAACTAACGCTATAAAAAATAATGGTTACTATTTGGAACTGCGTCAAAAAATAAGAAATAAAACCTTTCCTGTGACATTCACGGCTGGTTGTTTCGTAGACAGTTGAATTTTTCATGACAGCTGTAACAGAGCAACACCAACACCACAGTCTGTGTGTCCATATTTATGGATTGTTAGCATGCGCTATATTTTCTTTTCCTTTTCATCCATCATAGAAAGAGAGAGAGAGAGAGAGAGAGAGAGAGTGTACGCAGAGTTTCTTCGTGTATCGACTCGGTTTGGCTTCTTTCCCGATTGCAGAATTTGTCCCAGACACTAGGGAATATAATGAAGAGAGAGAGAGAGATAGAGAGAGAGAGTTAATCCAGCAACGAACTTCTTTCTTATTTGAGACCAACCTCACGCATTTGAAGGATAAGCTGTGCATTGACAGATGGTTGATCTGTAAAACTGCATCAAAGCTGGTATCAAAGCAGCGTATAGTAAGGATTGGGTTGGCATTGTTTGCCTCATATGAATTCAAGTGACATCCACAGGTTTTGTCATTGTCATTCTTTGACCATCGCAGGACTGAAAAGCGTAGTAACACTACGAAGAGGATTGCACAATAAAAGCGGAAGGAAAGGCGAGTTCCGTCCCAGGAATAATACACAGAACAAATATGAAGAACCTCTCCTATGCATTGTTTCAATGGAACCAGTTACAGGGACAGAAAGGGGCACCAATCTGTGTCAGAACTATATAATGAGACAAAATAATTATAAAGTAAAGATCATAAAAGCGATCCATATTTTGCAACTTCCTCGCTTAAAGACAAGTGGCGAATATTGAAAATATCTCAGAGATAACCAACAATTTTCTTATGAATGAACTTCTTAATTTTTTTTCCTGTAAAAAGTATAAAGAAATTAACATTGATTTGCTTTTGTTAATAATAACACCTTATTACGTATCATAAATAAAGAAAGTATAATGCTAATCTATAACATTTAAAGTCCTGTAGCCTTGTGACGATGTGTCCTCTTCCATAATGCTAGACTGCCACAAGATAGGTCATATTAAGTCGTTCAATCTTAATACCGACTAGAAGAAATTTCTTTTTATCCTGTTCCTTACTTGGTCTATCATTGGCAGAGGATAGCAGTGTTTTTTCCGCTGTATTTTTTTAACCCAAACAGCCCTCTATCAGGGTTCCACCTTCCTCAAAAAATAGACCTCCCTAAATAGGGTTCTCACCAACCATGGTAGGTGCGGAGCTTCCTTATTTACTTGGGGAATAAGACCATCTTGTGACCGTGGTGAGGATAACCAAATTATACAACATATCACATTTAACTGTCCTCACAGAGCCTTCATGGGACCAGTCTATCTATCTATCTCTCCTATAGTCCTTAATGGACCGTTGGGTCACTCATGTCTACTGGGTGGCGAATTAAGACAGATGGCACCCATCTCCTCTTCTGTCTTCGTCTATATGTCCTATGGCTGTATCCTGTATGCTCACGGGTCCGGTTTGCCTGTTTACGGGATGAAACCCCCAGGATAAACTGGGGGGGGGGACCTTACTGTCCACGCCCAAGACCGGCTAACTTGGCTATGGCTGAGGAAGATCCCTACGTCTCCTGGGACACTCCTTCCCCAGGCATAATGCGAAGCGCACAGCCACTAGGCTAACAGCGCGGACCATGGGACCAATAACTGACTTGATAACAGTTTCTACTGATGCTGTTGACTGGTTGTCGAACTTAGACCTTCAATTTTAATTTTATCCTTATTTGTATGCTTAAATATAAACAGCCAATAGGCTTCATTACTGCGATATAAACACTATTTAAATTAAGGGGATATTAAATCCCACATTGTTTTAAAACCGAATAAGAAATTCAGAGAGTTTCATGCCGAATATAGTAAACTATAAAAATATCGGCGATCACTAGCGTGAGCCAATGCAAGTAGTCCTAGTACGTAGTACAATACCGGGCAACTCGTTGCAAAGGTGAGTAAAGTTCTGATCGCTATTCTTTGGTATTTTCCATAATGTAAAAACTCTTCCTAGGAAATGTATGCTGTTATTACATTATGGTGGGAGGTCACTACCCAGACCGGTTTCATCCTTTATTGAGGCTTCATCAGTGAGTAGCCAGACCAAATTAATACCAAAGGGTATATTTGGTATATTACTATATTCGGCATGAAACTCTCTGAGTTTCTTATTCGGTTTTTTAAAACAATGTGGGATTTAATATCCCCTTAATTTAAATAGTGTTTATATCGCCGAAATGAAGCCTGTTGGCTCTTTATATTTAAGCAACTTAATGGATGCACCCTTTTGGACAGCTCGTATAGCAGTGTATATAAGTTCTTTTCGCTATACCCTTTGGTATTAATTTGGTCTAGCTATTCACTGATGGAGCCTCAAAAAAGGCTGAAACCGGTCTGGGTAGTGACCTCCCTCCATAATGTAATAACAGCATACATTTCCTAGAAAATGTGTTTTTACATTATGGAAAATACCAAAGAATAGCGATCAGAACTTTACTCACCTTTGCAACGAGTTGCCCGGTATTGTACTACGTACTAGGGTCACTTGCATTAGCTCACGCTAGTGATCGCCGATACTTTATAGTTTACTATATTCGGCAAGAAACTCTCTGATTCCAATCTTTGAGTTTCTTATTCGGTTTTAAAACTGTGTGGGATTTAATATCCCCTTAAGTTAAATAGTGCTTATTTGTATATTTTTCTATGTACCGGGTGATTATAAAATAACGTCAAGTGTTCAGAGTCCTCTAGCGAGTAATGTATTGGACGAAACACACCAATATTCGGTAGACGTACACAGTGGAATATGGGGATTCCATTTAACAAAAAAAATAGTACAAAAAGTCGCCAACAGGGGAAGTTTTGGCGCTGTTTACCGAGTGAAATGCATTAATTTACATTATCGCGTTTCTTGTGAGCGATCATGCAATAAAAGGAAAGTCTGTGAGATTTCTTATCATTCGAAGACGAACTGCTTTGTGATGCCTCTTACCTTACGTGAGCGTGCTTTGTTAGTCAAACTCTATTATCAGCGGAACAATAATGCCAGTGCTTGTCTTCGTGATTTTCGGCGTATGAAAAATTTACGAAAAGGACCGATTAGCGTAACAAACTTATGAAAACTGGTTCGGCGATTTGAAACTACTGGAACTCTAGCAGTGCGGGTAGGCAGGGGAGGCAAACCAATCAATCACCAACAAGTTGAACAAGTTGCAACTGCTATTGTGGAAGAGGAGATGACGAATGTGCAGGGTACCGGCAGTGCACGAGCAACATCCCGGCAAACGGATATTGCATACACAATGGTGTGGGAAATCCTACATCAGATGTTGAAGTTTTGCCCCTATAAAATCAGCCATGTTCAAGAATTGTGCCCTGGTGATGCGACCACACGAATCGGCTTATCTTTGAGAGTCTTAGCGCGCATGGAAGTGGATGATGCATGGCCGTGGCAGATTTTATGCAGTGACGAAGCGCACTTTTATTTGAACGGCGATATTAACACATGCAACTATCGCATTTGGGCTGCAACTAATCCGCACGTGTGTCTGCAGATGCCTATCCACTCGCCCAAAGTCACAGTGTGGTGAGGATTTACGGCATCTTTTATCACCGGTCCATACTTTTAAGAGGAAAATCACCAAAATGGACAAGTGACCTGTTCCGGCAATGCTAACAGGAATGCCAATATGCCACAGAACTTTGTGGTTCCACAACTGCAGCAAAGAGGATGTCTCCATTCGACCATCTTCATGCAGGATGGTGCACCACCCCACATCGGACTTCATGTACAGCGTGTTTTGCGACAAAATTTCTCTGACAGAAGAATCATTAGTCGTGCATTTCCCACGCCATGGCCACCGAGATCGCCTGATCTCAATCCTAGTGACTTTTGGCTGTGGGGATTTCTTAAAAGCATTGTGTATCAAGGACATGTATCCGATATTACCACTTTGAAAGATCGAATAACGTTACACGTGAGACAGATCAATTCCGATATGTTGCGAGCCACTGTGGAAAATGTCGTGCACCGTATGCAGTTCCTGGAACATCAGAATGGTGGTCATATTGAACCTCATTTGTAATTAACAGTAAACGTTATGAAATTGATGTGTGCTGTCTTTCATTTGCCATTTAGTCATTCATTAGTCACACTTACTAAAATTAATTTGGCAGCGCCAAAATTTCCCCTGTTGCGACTTTTGGTAGTATTTTTTTTCCCGTTAAATGTCTACCGAATATTGGCGTATTTAGTCCAATACATTACTCGCTAGAGGGCTCTGAACACTTGACGTTATTTTATAATCACCCGGTATATATGACTACAGTGTCACTTCACACTGCAGTCATGTATACATAGAAATATATACATCTATTCTTCTTAGCCAAATGTTAAATAATAACACTACAATACGAGTTAGGATTTGGAATAACAGGAAGCTGGCAGTTGTTTGCCCTACTCTTGCTCCGATGGCTTCAAAATCGTCGATAGCTAGGAGTTCGACTACGGGTATAGACTGACTGCCCACCGATTTCCAAAAAGTTATTTTAGAGATATAAAAGTTCCGACTCCTTTATTTGCAAACAAAATGGCGTCAAAGGACACTACGCTAATTGAAACTTTTCGCCAACAAATTTGCTATATAATTTTTTATTCGTATTTCCTGAGAGTAAACTACACATTTAACAATGGAGAAGTGCGTATGATAAAGAGATTTCATAGAAAGGAATTCCTAGTAAAGGGATATTTCATCAAGCAGTCAAGAGATGAAATACCGGACAGGACAAATGCATTTCCTAGAAATTGTCTCTAGTCCTTATCGGGCTTTTAAGAACACTTAAAAATGTGTATTATATTATGGTATTAATGGACAAAAAAATTGGCTCCCGTTGCACAAATATCTTTAGATTCAACTAACTTACACGTACCTAATGAAAATAGTAGTTTTTACACATTTTATTTTTTCTAAACTCGCGCTAAAAAGTGGGGTGGTAAATTAATAAGCTGGTCCTTCCTTCCTTATCCTGTTCTTCATGCACTTCAAGCTGCTAATGAGAGTGTGACTATCGTTCCAGTTGTGCAGACGCGTACATCTACTATTTCGCAGCTAACACAGGAATACGTGCCTTGTAAGATAACGAAACTGTGTGAGGAGGGAGGCAGGTGTGTGTGTGTGGGGGGGGGGGGAATTCATTACGGAGGTTGAAACTGTCCAGATAGATGCGTGAAACATTCGTCATAAAGAGTTCGTAGAGCGAAACGGTCTTCTCTGTGTTCTGATTATATTCAGTCGGCAGCACACATCAAGGAAGATGCACGGTCATCAAGGCGAAACATCTGCTTTCCACAGATTAATTTAGAAAAAACAATCATGACAATATTCCACTGCCTTTTAACTGATGCACAACATTTCAATTGTGTTTTTCACCGAGAGCTTCTAATTTCCACCAAGTGATTTTCTCCAATTTCGTTTTTGTTACTGCTCTTAATAAAAGAACTAAGACCGAACTAAATGAAGTTTTTTTTTAAAAAAATAAAGTCGTTATCATTACTATTTAATATTTGGTTTTCTTTCTGCTCTCAAGGGGATTCGACTATCTTACTCCTCACAGCAAATCCATTAGCAGTTGAGACCATTTAAGCATTTGTTTCTCGTAGTTATTTGCTATTCGGAATACACACAACGTAATTAGAGACGAACTGTGCATGGCCGTAGCATGCCAAGAGTGTTGTTATCGGAGTAACGTTAATATATATACATATATATGCAGCTTCGTAGTTTTCTAGAAACAAATTAACGCTTTTGGTTCACGCATCTTTTCATTTAATTATGCCACGAGTTTTCTTGGCGTAGGAGTTGCATGATTACTTGTTGGTTAGTTGGTATTCTAATACTAATAATATGATGTTTATTGAAATAGAATCCTCGGAGAATTTCGAAGTAAAATTACAAAGAAATAACATTTGCCCTTCTTGGAGAGGGATGGAGTTGTTTGTTTAAATGAAGGTTTTATTACGAAAAGACTTACTGGCTTGGCTATTTCTTGCAAAAAAAAAAATGCCGTAGGGTTACATGTTGTCTTTAATTTTCTCAATACTCTTTGATATACCGACTTCATTTTTGTGATTTTGATCATTGATCCCAAAGAAAATAAAAAATGAATTTAAAATCTTATATAACCATTCATCTTGAAAGGACGTACTATTCCAAATAAAATTGAGCACTGGAATCATGAATGGAACAAGATGAACTCTGTGATCGGCACAGTTAAAAAAAGTGGATTAATTCTTGACTTTTCGTGATATCCCCAATGAAGAAAGATTGGAGATCTATCTCACGTTATCACCGTGGTTGAAGTAAATATCACATAATCCGAGAACCCCTTTTCTTCAGATCACAGTCATCTTTCAAGCCTACTTGGCTTCCGGTTAACAAGATAGAGAATCTGAAGATGCCATGGGATTCAAGCTCCTCCCCCCCCCCCCTTCTAATGTGTTAGTTGGAAATATGAGAATGCTGTCACTCAGACCCGTTTCCTAATTGCATATATTTATAATGTCTATCAATCCTCTCTTTTTTTTTCACTTTTCACTATCAGTCTCATATACGAGTGCCTGCCCATACGATTGACAAAATCCATAATATCGTTATGGAAGATCGCCTATGAAAGTGCGTGAGATTGCTGAGATTGCAGGCTGCACATGAAAAAGCTGTGTGCGCGATGGGTGTCGCGATTCTTGACTGCCGATCAAGAACGCATGCGAAAAAACATTTCAACGCAGTCCTTGGCGATGAACATCGCATTAAACATCGCAGTGCTTGGCGATGTTTAATCGCTTCGCAGGATTGTTTGCGACGATTCGTGACTGTAGACGAAACTTGGATCCACCACTACACACCTGAGTCCAAGAAGCAGTCAAAACAGTGGACAATGCTCGGTGAAAAAGTACCGAAAAAAACGAAGACCGTTTTGTCAGCTGGGAAGGTGATGGCCACTGTTTTTTGGGATTCCCAAGGAACTATCATGAACTATTGGAAAAGGGTAAGAAAATAACAGGAGTCCATTATGCGTTACCGTTGTTGGACCGTTTAAAGGAAGAACTGAAGAACAAACGACCAAGGTGGAGCGAAACAAAAGTGCTCTTTCATCAAGACAATGCAGCTTCCCACACATCGGCCATCGCAATGGCAAAATTGCACGAAGTGAGCTTCGAATTAGGTCCACATCCACCGTATTCTCCGGACTTGGCTCTGTGTGACTTCTTCTTGTTCCCAAAGTTAAAAATTTGGCAAAAAAATATTCTTCGAACGTGAATGTCATCAACGCTGTCAATGACAATTTTGCACAATTTGACAAATCTTACTGTTTAGATGGGATGAAAAATTTGTAACCTCGCTGGACCAAATGTGTAGACCTCGATGGAGACTATGTTGAGAAATAAAGGTGGTTTTTTACAACAAAAATATGTTTAACTTATTTTTTACCAACCTTTTCGAACAATCCTCGTACCATATTAGTATTGACTGTATGTGAGTAGGTTAAGCATTATTATAACTAAACAATCGTTTCGAAACGAAGGATAAATCCAGGAAACAAGAAATTTTTGCTTCAAATATACAACGAAATAAATTAACTTAAAGTTCCTGCCGTATTTTTAATAAAAAAAATACTCACAGAATCCTCCTGCTCCATTCGAGAATAAACAGATGATCAAGGTCCCAGATACAGCAGAAATATTACGACAAACATTATCTTAGGAAAACGTTGCTTCCCTAGGGCAAGATCCTTGGAGAAATACATGTAAAGAATTTGTTAGAATGAGGTATCGCTTTTTTTGTCAAAGACACATCCCCAAATAAAATCGGAAGAGATTGCAGTTCTCAATCTTCAGATATCGAGCGAAGGGTTAATTGAAGTTGGGATTGTTTTTCGATGCGAAAACTCAAAAGGTTACTAAATCGATTCAAGCATTTCTTCCAATAACACCTTTGGATTAGAGGAGCTGTAATTCAACTCAAATAGTCTTTATGTTTTTAATCATTTTCTTCTTTATACATTTATAATACATTTTCACGTTCTTTGCATCTCTTTTTCATTTTTAACCTCCTTCGTTCTGTCGATAACCATTCCTAATCAGATCTTATAAGTAGGATTATTACTGTTTTATAGATGAACGTTTCGGTATTTAAAGAATACTTTCAGTTTTATTTATTCCGTGGTGTTTGTTTATTTGTTTATTTTTGAGTGGAGTATTTTTGCGACTCAATTTCCTCCCTTAGAAAAGATAATCCGTCATGAGTTTTCTGCTCGTGTCGTTTGCAAGAAAGAAACACACACGCACAGAGAGAGAGAGAGAGAGAGAGAGAGAGAGAGAGAGAGAGAGAGAGAGAGAGAGAGAGAGAGAGAGAGAGAGAGAGAGGTAATGATGTGAAAAAATAGGTCATGTTTGACATCGTTTCTTTTGTTACAATGGGAATTTGAGACTCCACCGGATCACAAAAGAACGCACTCCCTTGGGCGCTTCGAAAAGGTAAAGCAATGTTTTTAGTGCTCTTTGCTGCGTTATAATCTTGGTCGGTGTTGTTATTGACTGAGAAAGAGATCTCAGGAAGCGTATAGGGGAATCAGAAGCAAAGTACAAGAAAAAAAGATACAAAAGAATAGTACAGAAAGAATTTTTAGAAATATTAATTTAATTTCTGAACTGAGTAAAATTCACCACTACAACCCACCACGTATCTTTTTACCATATATCTACATTTCTAATAATAATAATAATAATAATCCGTGGTACTTAGAGATCCTTAAGGCCCACGACCTGCCCAGATTAGATTTCTTGACCATAATTTTAGAAAAAGGTGAATAGTCTCATGTCTAAATATATATTTTTGTGATTGAATTGCGTGTGTTGTTCTGTGCAGTTTGCCTAGTAGCTGTTGGAACAACCCAACTTTCTGAGCGGCAGAAATCCTGCCACCTCCGTATAAGACCGGCTAACTTACCTTCAGTTGAAAATCCCCGATAAAGGTTCTTGGACGAGATTCAAACATTTCCAACTAAAGCTTCGCCGAAACCAACTGCGCTAAGGAGACTGTAGATCTACTGTGTGTGTCTATCTGCGATATTTTAATCTCTCTCTCTCTCTCTCTCTCTCTCTCTCTCTCTCTCTCTCTCTCTCTCTCCTCATGAAAGACTTGAGTTCAAATCCTTCTAGAAGGTGAAACGGTTTCATAATCGCTTTTTAACTGAAGTGAGTTAGCCGTCTCATATAGAAGTAGAAGGATTTCCTTCCGGAAACTACAGTTTTTTTTTCATCCCTCAAACCACAACATGCCAAAGGGACACTCGCAAACGTAACGCACTGGTCTCGTAAACTTAGGTGTTTCAGCCGTAAACCCAAAACAGCCGACCAACCTCGTTCCTTTGTTCTATTTAGTGATTGGACTCCTTTCCAGTGTACAATTGGAACCTCGGTTTATTTTAGCGATGAACTATCTGAGAAATCAGAACCAATAAGCGTCTACAAAACTTGTTTTCGCTCCAAAATGCAGTCTAGTGATGTTACTTTCTTTGTTTTGGTGCAAAACAAAATTTCCCCTTTCAAGGTTCCTTAACATTTTGTAATCCGCGGAATAACAAAACAAACACTTACTACAAGTCTTCACTTCACTTTTTTCTTCAGAGTCCAGTATTATATATATAAATTCCATTGCAGCTTCAGTAATATCTTGAATACTTCCGAGTGCTTCAATCCTCTTTATTTTTTCCGTTCTTAGACCATTTTGCAAACAACTTCTCAGCCTCCTACTGCATTTCACTGGCATCGCCAATTAAGGAACTCCGACAGTCAACAAATGCCTGGGTTTTAGCAACCGTCTCTTTGCTCGCCGAATCTATTTGCAAAAGGCTTCCCAACATACGGAATAAAGCACTTGGAAGTCCTCATTAGTTACATATCTTACTGTTATGATCCTAGATTTCGTCTGAGATTCTCTGCTTTATTTCCTCAAAGCATTATTTGTTATTAATACGATACAAAAGGAACGTTTATTTGTTTTGGGGATAAACAGATGTCTTCAGTCTTACAACAGACTTGGTATTAACGAAACTTCTGCGAAGGTTGAAAAGTACTGGTTGTGAAGAATTTTTCCAGATGGCGTTTGTGTACTATGTGCTGATAACTATGTCTTCGGCGGGTGGCAGTAATTTTAAACACTTCTTCAGATAGAAGAATAAATGAGTTTGCAGGAATGCACTTTCTTAAACTTCGTATGTAACGCTAATAAAAAAAACAACTTTTTTAGCTGAATTTATCTTAATCTTTGAGATAGACTATTACGTTTTATTTATTCATTTTTTTGTTTCTTTCTGCTCACGAAAATTTTAAGAATAATTCTTGTTTCCTTTGTGCATTATCTCATACATAAATATTCTCATTTTTAATATTTAATTTCTCATATTTCTTTTGTTAATTGTTGTTGCTGATGTTTGAAATATTGGCTGTAATACTAAGATTATAAAGTCAACGTATAAACACACACACACACACACACACACACACACACACACACACACACACACACACACACACACACACACACACACACACACACACACACACACACACACACACACACACACACACAGAGAGAGAGAGAGAGAGAGCGAGAGCTAATGATGTGAAAAAATAGATCATGTTTGACATCGTTTCTTTGTTACAATGGGAATTTGAGACTCCACCGGATCACTGTATACTGTATGTGCTCTGATGAATAATTCTGAGTTTCCTAGGGAGGGGGGAGAACCATACTATTTCATATGAAACGCTAACTCACCTTCAGTTAAAAAGTCCTCATTCGAACCCGAGTCTTTCCAGTCAAAGAGCATCGTCCTTATTGACTCAACTACAGAAGCTCCTGGTAACATGTAACTTACGATTACTTTTGAACTATGTCTGTTAGAACTGTATTATATCCTGCCTCAAGAAAAGTTCTAAAGCCCATTTTTTATTGTTTTGGTAAATGTTGACCATTAAAGCAAGTTTTTAGTTGAACATTTTGCAACTCAAAAATAATGAGACGTCCCTTGCATGGCTTTATCTCCTAAAACTGAGGGGTGTTGGTAGTGAAGCAATGGAGGATTCCTTGTGATCATACTAGAAAATGAGTTCTTATTTTTATCAAATTAATGAAATAACAGCGGTATATGCTTTTCTCTCTGGTTTTCGATGTCTTAATGGAGATAGCAAAGGATATTTGAAAAGACATGGGAAACAAGGTCAGAATTCGGAACAAAATATTTCTTTTAGTTGAGTTTAGTAAAATGCGTAAGCACAACTTAGAACTATTTTGTTCGTCTCTGTAGCTTTATAGGATCAGTTTGGATTGACCGATGTTATGATGTAAGGTCATCAACCAACTTTGTACAGCCATATACATTTAAAGCATTTATAAAGTGCTTTCAGTGGTCAAGTCGAAGAAGCTAGTCATAATAACTTTTGTTACAGAAACGCACAATAAAGAAATCGCTTACAATCAATATGAGCCAATACACGCACTATGTTGACAAAAGTATATGAGCACTTATTTGCGTTTTAATTACATTTCTAGTAGAACACTTTTAGTCTGAATGACAATAACTATCATTCCCGGAATGCCTTCAACCAATTTTTGACGCGTCGTAACAGTAATATTTTTGCATTCCTCACACCAAGATTGCTGATGAAAAATGAAAGTTGTCCAAATACTTGTTTCATCATAGTGTATAATCATTTTCAGCCATTCTCGCAGCAAGTTCACCTGTATGATAATGAAGACTTCATCACTGTACAAGAAGACAATTCTGAAACCATAATTTCATGATGGATCACTCCCATACTTGTCTGTGGTTTGATTTTGTTTTTTTCGTTTTTGAATAATTTTTGTACGAGTTTTGTTTTTCTCCTGTAGTGCAGATTACTCCTTAAGATTTTCGATACGATGCATGCAATAAACAGACCATAAGATATTACTCACATAGCAAACAACGCACAAAAGTCTTCATAAAAATGTGACTGGCGTTGCTCTTTCTTATTCGCGATAAGATGGTGCAGTGAAAGAATCATTCAATGGATAATGAAGAGAAAGTCGAAAGTAGTCTTAACAACTCCAAGCAAAAAAAAAAAAAAAAAAACTAAGAGCATCTCAACAATAATATCTTCTGAAATATAAGCGCACACTGCAGTTAGAATCGACGCCACGGGACTCGTGACCTTCCAACATCATTTCTACGATCTAAATGCATGCGATATCACAACGGAATGCAAACAGGAAGTCATGCATTCCTTAGAGCCCGTGTTTGTAGTTTATCTCGTTTGAGGGCTAACAGGAAAGCACGCACCACGAGCTTAATCCGGGCATAGATGGAATTGTAGTAATGTCTGACCCTCTGAATCATGTTGGGTGTGCTGCAGCAAAAGTATTCGCTTGAAGTTAGCAATTTTAAGGCAGTGTAGTTTTTGATATCGGAATGCATACAGAACATCTAGTACAATTAAACAGAACACTAATTATATAAAATAAAGTAGTTTCTATTTAAGAAATAAAAAAGTATTTAATGGAGTATAACGTCCCGAATTTATAATAGCAAGTAACTGGTATAGAATATTGTCTTTCATTGAAGTTAAGCCTAACCGAAAACTTTTTAAACTTCTGTCATGTAACTTAAAATCGGATCAACTTTCCTTTTTTGGTCATAAATCCAGGAGGAAGTACTTAAGAAAAGGAGAATGAAAAGTCGTGTATCACCACTTTTAAATTAGTGATCGCGACAACGCACATAATTTTCTTGGGTAGATAATGTGATCTGTTTCAAGTAGCTCTAAGCCACCCATATGTTTTAATATTTAAAAAAAAAACCTGGAAAGTACTAATGTCACACATCCCTGATTGTTAACGTACAATAACGTTTAGCCGGTGGACTTTTTTTTGTTGTTTTTGTTTTTTGCTAAGAAAATATACGTGCGATAGTTTTTGGTACTTGACCCACAGATAGCAATGATATTTGGCTTTTTTTATTGTAGAAAGAAAATAGAATGAACTGCGTATTGAATGATTCTTATACTTTTGTGCCTCACGTTATTTGTTCCGGATTGTACAAGCATCATCGTTATACTAGCAACTCCAGCATCTGTTCAATGACCATTGGTTACTCCTCCATGGATAAGTTTTTCCGGAAATAAATCAAGTTCCTTGTTGTCAGTTTCATAAACGCTCAAGTGGCTAATAAATGCAAGAATGTAAGCCGGTTTAGAACTTTAAATGCCTGATGAATTAAAGTTGGTCTTCTCTGAATATAGTGATGTGTCCCCTGCCATTTGTCAAGTTGCATTTCTATTACTCAGACAGTTAAATGCAGTAACGAATTCATCTGTGAATATTAAATGTCACTTACACCTGACACCATCTCTCTCTCTCTCTCTCTCTCTCTCTCTCTCTCTCTCTCTCTCTCTTACAGTCGCTTGGTTTCCAGTCGGCCAAGCTGTTCCACATGACAGTCGAAGTCTGTCTTGCGTTGGTTCTCTTTACTCATCTCTCACAAAGCTAGAGGGGGCGTTTCATATGCCGCCTCGCTTCTATTTCGCTAAACGCAAACCTAACACTAGTTAGGTTTCGTTTGTCGAAATGCGAGTGTTTATTTAAAAGTGAAATATCAGCATTCAAAGAAACCTTTTGATTTTTTTTTTTGAATTGTCGAATTTCTTTTAAAACTGTTCGTATGAAAACTATTTACTATCCCTTCTTTTTCTCCACACTAACGCGATGAAGCAAGTCATTTCGTGACACAAAAACAGCACATAATGAAGCACAGAAAACAGTTATTGAATTTGGTCAATTGTGCCTTTGGAGAGGCGAGATCGTGTTTGTATATCTTTTGGGCTTGTAAAAGCAATGCTGGCTGGTTGCCTCTTTTTAAATAACTGTCTCGCTTCTTCTTCTGATGTATTCTGGAGGCCGAAGTCGTAAGCATCGTCGATTTCTACGACTTATGGTGGTGCAGGAATGAAATGTGTACACAATTTATGCATGAGTATACTGTAAACTGAACACTGCAGAACATGGTTGAGATCTTCTTCTTCTTTGATGCATCAATCCGAAGATTGGTTAGTTTTAGCAGCACATCATAACATATTGTCTTGTGATCTCCTTTTTATCTTTTCATAACTCTTAGCGCCAGTTAACACTTTATGTTATTTATATATCAAAATTCTTAGTCTGTCCCGTTGCCTCTTTTCTTCCACAGTCCCTTCCATTATTTCTGTAATCAGTCCCCCATGCCTCAGATGTGTCCAATTTGGCTTTTTCTTCTCTTATCGATGTGAATCATTAGTGACCGCTCTTCATGAACTATATTCAGAACTTCTTCATTACTTTTTCTTTCTGTCCAACTAATTTTCATCATCTTTCTCCAGCACCAAAGTTCAAATGCTTCCAACATTTGATGTCTTGCTTTATTAGCGTCCCACCTCACAACCATGTAATGCAGTGCTCCATATGTATGTTTTCACTAGCTTTTTTTGAGCTGGGTGCTAAGTCCTTTACTGGTAAAAATGTTTCTTCTGTTATAGAATGCTATTTTTGGTAAGGATTATTCGTGCTTTAATACCTGATTGGTTTCTTCCATCTTCTACGATAAGACTTCCAAGATATATAAAAGAGGATACCTGTTGTATTAGATTATTATTTATTTCCAGGTTTGTTTTCACTGGATTTGCTCTACTTGTAATTAATAGTTTTGTTTTCTTATAATTAATCTTTAGGCTGTACTGTGTGAAAATTTCTTCCATCTTTGTCAAGGTGGATTTCAGTTTGTCTTCGTTATCAGCTATGACTGCTATATCAACCACAAACCGTAGTTAGTATCAATTCCATGTACCTTAATTCCTGTTTCTGTTAGTCTTTCAATTTGTTTATTGCATCTTCAATGTAGAGATTAAATAGTATGGGTGGAAGAGCTTACACCTCTACGTATTCTTGCTATTGCGGTTTTCTTTTTATGGTTGGGATTTGTCACTAAAATGTTGAGCAAAGATGGTATATATCATTATTTACATAAAAAGGCCCGCATACAACTCATAAAACTAATATCAGAACTGCATTTAAATCGTTGAATAAATTATAAATTTTGACTCGAATTATAAACTCACGATATATCTGATCTTCCAACTGGTTTATAATAGTCTGTGTTAGTATTAATCTAAATACTTCGCAGGAACGGCTATCAACTAGTATAAAAAAAACACCAAAGATACAGCCTGGCATTTTTATGTGCCATTCAACTCTTGTTGATCTTATGAACAAAAGCTCTCCATCCCATTCGGTATCTAGTCTTTTCTTTCAGCAGTTGTAAGATCAAGTTGGCGAGTTCCTTTATGTTGCCCATTCAACCCTTTAGCGATCTTCTTCTCCTTCTTCTTCTTCTCCCCCAACATAACTGATTTTTCCAATGATTCATTAGCTCGCATTGTATGTCCAAAGTATATCAACTTCTGTTTAGCGATCATTGTTTCCAAGAAACACTCTGTCTTAGCATTTCGTTTTAGACAGTATACTCTCTAAAACCTTCTTATTAGTCTCTCTTGCAGTCCGTCCATCAAATTCTTAATAGTCTCCTCCACGTCCATAATTCAAATGAATCAATTCGAATCATTTAGATCAATCAATTCTTCTTAATAATCCAGCTTTCACATCCATCCATCACTACTGGAAATACCACTGCTTTGGCAATTCTTACTTACTCACACCTCTATCTTTCATAATTTTTGTCAGGTTTAACATTCCTTTTCCCCATGACTATCCTTCTTTTAATTTCATCTTCACATTTTCCATCATTTCTGATTCTGGACCCCAGTGTAAATCATAACTTTCAACCACCTCTATATTATCTCCCTCAATCATAAATTCATTTAAATTGCCAGAAGCCATCACTTTTGTTTTTTGCTGATGCTTAAATGAAGCCCGGCTTTGTTGTTTACCCTCTTAACTAATAGAATCGACCGCTATAGATCTTCATTATTTTCTGCTATGAGAGTTGTATCATCTGCATATCCTAGATTATTTATTTTTCTGCCACCACTCTTAATTGCAGCCGAGTCTTTGTCTAAGTAGTAATTTTCATAATGACTACTTAGACTAAAGATATTAAAAAGATGGGGCGACCATACGTATATAACCCAGCCTTACTCCTTTTCTCACTCGAAAACTGTCTGTTTCTCCAAAGACTGTTTTTACTGAAGCTTCTTGGTTATCATACAGCTCTCTTATCAAGAGAATTAGATGTATTCCTATTAATATTCATGTATTCCTATTAATCTCATTACAATCCACAGTATGTTGTGATCCATGCAATCAAAAGCTTTCTTATAATCAATAAAACAGATGAATACTTCCTTCTCTTGTTCTTTCCATAATCCATCTCACGTTTGCTATTTGGTCTCTAGTTCCTCTACCTCTCCTAAAGCCTGCCTGTTCTTGTGGCATTCTCTATTCACATATGGTTCCGGCCTCTGTTGGATTACAATACAGCCTAGCATTACAATATCAAAAATCTATAGTGGCCCAGCAAGTAATGGAATTTGACAGTTTTATTAAGTGAAATAAAACCAAACTACTACTACCAACCAGATCTTGATTTCAATTTTGAATATTTTTGGAAGAAATGCTAATTCTTGAAAAATCCAAATAGCTTCCTACCGGATAGTATTATCTCTTTATAAACCCCAAAACGTAACTCTCATTATGAACTAACGCCTGGGAAGTGACGCCTTTTTTGGTAGAGCTACAGCAAGGCCATTCGTAATGTCTCATCTGAGTTCAGGGTTATAACCTTCTCCTCTTGTTCAGTATTGAACAATTTTGCAAAGGATCGATTACTGGCTGGTAACGACGCTGATGTTAGCAATAAGAATTTAGTAAGCCATTGAGAGTGACAATGTGGGTATCATAATATGAAGAAAGAACAATACGTACGTGATGAAAAGATTATTGTCCTAATGATGATGCTATCACGAAGTCTTTATTCAACAGCAAAAATTTGTGAAAAATCATTTCAGCTTTAGATTAAATCAAACTTTGAGTACTTGAATGTATTATTATTATTATTATTTTATCAACTTCACAAATTATCCATATTCATATTTATATTTGGATGTGCCCATAAGTACTACCAAATGTGCTGAGTGTTATGATTTTCGTAAGAAGACCTGAGCACCCGGAGGAAAAGTAATTCCACCTGCGTCCAGCCTTCTATTAGCAAATTAGGTACATTTTAATTTAAGATATTTAATTATATTAAAGTTAAAAGTATTTATAAAAGTAGGAAAGAGCAAGTCAAAGTATTTCATCAAACATCTAAAACATTTATTGAAAAGAAAAATATATTCCTTCGGATCACTTCCATACTTGTTTCTTTTATAGTTGCGCACTTCCGAAGAAATTAAGCCGTCTAATAATTTGCCACCTCGCTGCACTTCACCTTATAATCGCTCTTAAAAAAGCAGTTGCTAACCGAGCTTCTAAATCACTTCAGGAAGGCATTTTGCCGCCTGATTGGTTTTCGCTGTCACTCCCTCCAGTAACAGCAATTATTGGCGAAATAAATGACTCCCTCCTCTCTCTCTCTCTCTCTCTCTCTCTCTGTGGTAATTAAAGGTCGCTACCGTCCAAGTGGGCACACTTTTAAAGCTTCAATGTAAATAAAGTAAAGACGGTCTAACTATTGATTGCTATCTAAGCAAAGGGTGCTCACACACACACACGCACACACACGCACTAGATACACCGTCAACGCAGAGAGAGAGAGAGGATCAGCATTTCTATTAACTTTGAAATTGCTAACTTCTTCCACGATCCACAGATGCGCAAACTTGGAAAATTCAGAAGTGCTGCAATAGCCGGATTTTCTGAGTCGAGGAGAAGGACACATCGCTGATAAGGAAGTTAGAAGTCGGCTGAAACTTCAGTAGTCAGAATAAAAAAATTTCGATTAAAGTATATCGAGTCGAGGAGCTGAACTGCAGAGTGAATAGCATTTCCTGTTTATGTCAGAACGTTACACAAAGAAGAGACATCTACAGGGGCGCGTTGCTATCTTCCGTGAGTTGACTGAAAAGTTCTTCTCTATTGTAGGGTTCATACAACTCTAGAATTTTTGTACATCCCAGTGGTTGTATTCATAACTCTCGTCACACTTTGTCTGACTATTCTCTACAATGAGTAACCGTCTCTTTCGAAAAAAGACGTTCATAGAATA
Source organism: Typopeltis vanoorti (assembly GCF_054136105.1). Classification (NCBI taxonomy): domain Eukaryota; kingdom Metazoa; phylum Arthropoda; class Arachnida; order Uropygi; family Thelyphonidae; genus Typopeltis; species Typopeltis vanoorti. The sequence continues at coordinate 139,218,088 of NC_143557.1, forward strand.
AAATCCTCGGCTTGGAATTTTTTTTTTTTTTTTGAAAAGTCGAAACTAGGACAAAAACTATAAATCAGGATATTTTCAGATTTGTTGTCATTTTTGAATAGTTAGTTCAATTACCGTAAAGATTTTAAGATTCTGTAATTCTAAACAACAAAGAACTCACATCTGTATGTTTTTAATAATAAATTAGTTTTAATTATTTATATAAACCAGATTATTTCGTTTACAGACCATTTTGTTTATAGATATTTCAGTAGCGATGGTTTAAGGTAATTCTTGGTATGAAGCGAAACTGTTCCATAGCAGAGCCCAGTTGAGAACTTTTGTTATGTTTTCATGAGAACAAAATGAGTAACCGTTAACTTTCCTCGAGTGGATGAATTGCTTATCTTGGGGGGGGGGGGGGTGATTTCGGTAGAGTTGGCTTTGCGACAATCAAAACGATTCGCATTTATCTCTGCCAAAGGCGTGCAGTTGAGAAACTCGATTTAGCAACTATAATACTTATATATGAATATGTTTTCCTTAAGCAACTTCCTACTTTGAATATTTTCTACAAGCTATTACTCTAATTATACTTTCTCAAATATTCCTGATGGTAGCCTACCACTTCTCTTTTTTTCCTTTAGTTTTTTTTCCGTGAAACATCAGAATCGATTCGGTATCTCCATTTATTCTTGTGACGTGAAGATATTTTATACCGTTGGATTTTATACGAGTATCAAATATTTTATATTTTATACTCGTATTTTTCAGGTTTCAAACTCTTAACTCGGCAGGACCAAAATCTGAAATAAAGCAAAAAATTCACGAAATTAGTTAGTGAGGAATGTCAATGGGATGAAATCTAAAATTATAAATAAAGAAGACTGGTCATCTAAATCAACTTTGGGAACTTAAAGAATCTTAAAATTTAGTTATAACCCTCTAAGATAATTTGTCTTAATTTGTCTAAGGATCCGTTGACCAGAAGACCCAGGCCAGAAAATCTTTAAATAAGCTTGGCGGATTAAAACCGAATTAAGATATATTCATTATACTCCTATATCAAGTGAGAAGACTTTACAACCATTTATCATGCAAGCCATTGCTTATTTTCCTACTGGATACGCTTCTGGTAGCGTTATATCTGTTTACGAAAGAGAATCATGCCTGAAATGGAGCAATTCCGGGTTTCAGGCATTCTGAAATGCCTGATAAGTTCAATGCCTTCGTACTCTATCGCGCACTTAGTCTTTAGGTAGGCATATGGTTGGACACGTGTGGAACTCGTTCCTAAAGGATATTTGAACATCAAACATAGTTCGGCTTTAATACTTTTTTATGTCCACAAAGCCTGTTGGCGTGTTCCCTTACAAATGGGAGAAATGATGTTTAATAGTAAAATGCCACAGGACGTGTTGATGTTTACAACGCTTAGCATTGTATCTCAGGGAAGTTCAATTGACTTGCGCTAAATTGACTACGAACAACTTACGTGAAAATACTCAATTATTAATAAACGTTTTAGCTCGTATCACAGGTAAAAGTAGAACAGAATAACATCGAAAAATTCAATAGTGCGCTATAAAAACTTTAGTAAAGTAATAGATAGTGAATTCTTAGAGCAAAATGGGAAAACGAATCAGGAAATATTAGCAGATTACAGAAGCATTTCTTATAACGAAGATAAAAGTAGACCATTGGACCTATTCGATTAGGACTCTTTAGTCTCGCCGTCATTGTGCAAGAAAAATGGGAGTATTAAAGCCTCAATACATCCTTTCCATGCTTTGTGTTCTATAATAGTCTCGCTGAAGAAGCCATTTGTTACAGTAGAAGTCAAGATTTTAACAAACGGCTTACTCACCAAATCATTTAATAGCTACAGGAATCCTTCTTCTGCTACTCAAAAATAAATCACGTCCTTTTCATTCCACGAGTAAATTTCTTATGAAAGTCTTTAAGAAGAAACTTGTGGAGTATTATTAAATCATCGTAATCTGAGCAGGTCCGATGACCTAATTTTCTCTCTCATGAGAAATAATGCTTCTCCAATATGCTATCCAAGTTCTCTTAAGGAATTATCTCACCATTTGTTACGTCACGATGCTTTTTTTCTTTATGTTACATTGTACTCATGATTCCTGTGATGTGAGGGCTAAAATGTTACTAATAAATGAGATTTCACTTCACTAACTTCAATTTCACTTCAGTTGTTGTTAGCTTAGATGTCCTACTACAGGGCAGAGGACTCCCCTAATCTCTCTCCCCTCCTGGGCCACTCTTGTCCATGTGACACTGGGCCGTATTTTGATGCCCCCTCTCCATCTTTTTCTCTGTCTTCCAGATTTTTTGACTCCTCTCGGCAGCCCCTCTGTTGCTCTCTTTGATCATCTATCATCTTAATATCTTGTCGAGTGGCCTACCCAATCCCATTTTGATTTTCTAACTCTCCAAATGATGTGTTTTATTTTTGTTAGGTCACTTAAGGCCTTTTTTCTTATTCTGTGTAATCTGGATACTCCGAATAAACTCCTCTCCATTGCTCTTTGACAAACTTGGAGCTTTATTTTATGTCTGTGTAGTGGTTAGTGTCCAAGTCTGGGAACCATAAGTCAAATTTGGCAGGACAATTATATCTAATAATTTTCTTTTTATACAAATGGATGGAGAGGTTCCCTTTCATCCAATGCTTCATTTCCCAGTAGTTCTTCCAAGCACTGTAGATTCTGCACTAGATTTCAAGGTCAAAGCGATTTGATGTGGAGATCATTTGTCCTAATTATTTGTAGTTATCTACATATTCTATTATAGTATTTTCAACAACAATCGAAATATGCTCATGGTTTGCCAATATTTTTTGTTTTATGATAGTTTATTGTTAGACCTATTTCCTTGTTTTTTATGCTTAATTCAATTGAAAGCCATCTTCAGCAAAGAGAACGACGTCATCCGTAAAAGGTAGATTGCTCAAAATCTTCCCCTGAATATTAATACCATAATCATCCCAATCTAGATCCCTGAAAATGGCTACGAGGGCTGCTGTAAAAAGTTTGGGAGCAATGGGATCACTTTGTTTGATACCTCTCTCTCCATCCTAAAGAAGTCCCTGCTCCCCTCCAACCTGATAGATGCCTCACTATTTTCATAAATGGTTTGAAGTAGTCGCATACTGTATATTTTTCCTCGATTCCCATGTCTTTAACAGAAAACAGGGTAATGTTCTATGGAGTCGAATGTTTTGCTATATTCAATGGAGGTATATATAAAAGTTTATGGTATTCTAAATATTTTTCTACTATTGGATTAACTGTGTTTTTTTTAAAAAAAAAGGATTAGCTGTATCTAGATGGTCAACTGTAGAAATTTTTTCCCTGAAACCTGCTTGTTTATCAGGTTGTTCGAAGTCCAGATGATTACAAATTCTTTTGAGGATTATTCTTGTAAAACTTTTATAGCTGTGTGATAGTATGCGTATAGGCCAGTAATTGTTTATATCTGATTTTATGCCTTTTTGTGAAGCAGAATTATTTCTGATTTCAGACACTGATTAGGGAAAGTCTCATCTTATATGATTCTGTTGTACAGTTTAATGGCAACAATGTGTCCAACCCATATTTGATACGCTCTGCAGGCGCTTCATCTGATCCTGGACACTTATTGCGTTTCATTTCATATAGCAGTTTTAATTTCTATTTCTGTTATGGGTGTAACGTTGACATTTCCCTCATGCCTATTGTTTGAGTTCGATCCAATTTTACGGCTTGTATAAAGGTCTTTCTAAAAATCATTGGTGATGCCTTCAATTTCTTTTCTATTGTTTGTTATCTTTCCATTTTTATCTAAAATCCATTTTTTGCCTTCAGAAAGGCCATTTTAGCTATTTTAGTGAGAATCTATTTTTTATTGCCCTGGAGTCTCTTGTATTTAATTTTCTCAGATCATTTCGGATTTCTCTTTTGACAAATATTTCAAATTCTGCAAATTTAATCTTATCTCTCGGTGAATGTAATCTGTTTTTCTTTAGCATTTCATTTTCATCTATTAATATATTAGTTTTTTTGAGAGATCACTTCAGTAATTTAGTGCACTTAGGTCTAATTGTGTTCCTGTTTTGAAACAGGAAAAAGGAGTTAGGCAAGGATCTTTACTTTCCCCTCACTTGTTTAGTATATATATGCGGAGGACATCGTGCGTGAAGCATTGGATGAGCTCAGGACAGGAATTAATATAGGAGGTAGATTGATCAGTAATCTGAGGTACGCTGATAATATAGTACTCCTTTGTAATGACATGGAAGAACTAGGACTAATTCTTGACAAAGTTAACAAGATCAGTAATAACAGAGGACTTCAACTCAATCCTAGCAACAAAGAGTATGGTTCTCAAAAGAAACACAAACAGAGAAGCTCTTGAGGAACAAGTGTACCTTAGTGGAGAAAGAATTGAGGAACTCAGCAAGTTTGAGTACCTGAGATTCATTATTAATGTGAAGAATTGCTGTTCAGAAGACGTCAGAAAAGGTTAGGAATGGCTAAATCAACAGTCAGAGACCTGTCTAAAATCTGGAAGGATGGATCTATCTCCATGGAAACAAAGTTGAGGATTTTAGATGCAGTTGTTTTTCCAATAGCGACTTATGGATGTGAGATTTGGAATCTAAAGAAGTCAGATAAGAAACGGATATCTGCTTTTTAGACGTTGTGTTACAGAAGGCTGTTGAGTATATCATATACTGAATGGCCTACAAATGAATGGGTGTTAGAAAAGATCAGTAGAACTTTAAGGCTCCTTAAGGATATTGACAGAAGAAAGTTAAAATATTTTGGACACACAGAAAGGATGGAAGGGGGACTTCTCAGAACAGTAATAGAAGGTAAAGTTCCTGGAAAAAGAGGCAGGGGTGGACCATCAATGAGATGGATGGATGGTTTGTGTGGAGTGACTGATCTTCAGATAGTTGAGGCCGTCAGAAAAGCAAACAACAGGACTTCATGGCGAGGCCTGATGTGGCACATCACCGAGCATCGGAGTGACCATACGACATCTGTAGATGCCCAGTGAACATAGAGAGAGAGAGAGAGAGAGATCACTTCAGTAATTTAGTGCAGTTAGGTCTAGTTGTGTTCCTGTTTCGAAACAGGTGTAATTGAAATCATTGATAAATATATATTTCAATATATATACAAAACCTATCAAAGAGAGAGCCACATAGCTTCATTTCGGCGATGTAAAATAAATAAAAATAGGAGATATTGAAGATATAATTTTATTTCAAAGCAGTTGGACTTCCTGAAAATGTAAACCATCAGCACACACAAAACTATTCAAACTACGCGGATTTTTAATTTCCATCTTGTAAGATTTTATTTAAATTTAGAAAGGTGCTTATTCTAGTTCCCTTAAATGATAGGTGACCAACAAGGGAAAACTCCGGTGTAAATTCATTCCGGACGAATTATAAAAATCGTCATATTTTGCTTAAGAGATGTAAAAGAATCATATTTGCTGCGCAGTCAATCGAAATTATATCTTGTCCGAAGTGCATGAGCTAAACTTTCCGTTAATGTATTTCTTGACGATACACACTAAGACTTGCCAATCTACTAACTCGCGAACATCTGGCAGTGCTAACACACAAACTTAACTGCAAATTATTATGAAAATATTTGCGGACAGGAACCATTGAATTCCGTAATTGTATTTAAAGCCTGAGATATTCCATTAAGATTGTAATTTCAAAAAATTGAATTCTAATATCAAAATTTACTTTTAAAAATTGAATTTATTTTTAAGTCTCACTTAACTTTGCTATTTTAAAAAATTACACTTCCGAATGAAACAAATCTATTCAGAGAGAGAGAGAGAGAGAGAGAGAGAACTAAGTTTACAATGCATCTGTTTCACTTTGCAAAAGTCGCCCGAGTATAATCTCTGCAGAGCGTAACAGGCTGCCTCATCTTCCAAGCTTATTGCTTTATGGCTATTTTACACGAACGCTGTCGTCCCCTTTCTCGTCAACCAGCCGCTGTTCAATCCCCAGTGAGTTCCTTTTCATGTCACAACACGGCCATAAAATGCTTCACTGGATGTGTATTAAAAAGATATTTCTGGCTGGCTCCGTGACAAATCCAGGTGTCGTTGTTTTCTACGGCTGTTTCGGGAATGGGGCCAAACATTTTGAATGCTTCCGGAGCACTAGGATATCTTCTCCTCTGCTTTCATGATTATTAACAGTTTCGAACAAGTATTTCACTTCACCATCATCCGTCCGTATAGAATTTGTGAAGACGTAAAGTTAAAAAGAAAGATTGGTTAAATTTCGCTTCTCAGAAGGGGACAACATAGCAAAATAGTAACACCAGCTGCACAGGAGGATTCACATTTGATCAGACAGAGAATAAATGACGTAATTTACATCTCCCGGAGGCTGGAATCTTCTTAAAAGGCAAAGAAGAGTACTCTGTTGATTGTGAGACATGATCCAGAAAGCAAAGCATTGTAACAGTAACTAAATCCAATATGAAAACTACGCGCATGTGTAAAGATAAACAAAACTAAAAAAAATAGAAGTATATAACCTAATTCAAACTGATTTGTGCAGTAGCATTTCGATGAAAAATTTAACACACGACTAACTCAACACACCGCAATGTATTTTGAAGATTATTAACTTGAATTTAAGGAGGAGAGAATAAACCATTTATAATGAAATATGGAAAATCTATTTGTATTTCTGAAAATGTATATAAGCAGTGGATGTTAGCCGATGGATTTCTCTTTTTAATGGCTTGCCGATGATTTGGGAAATGTCTAATAAGATGCGGGCATCTCCATATTTTTCTCATCCTAATTCATTCTGAAGAGTTACAATTTGTAGACAGTCAACAAATGCTTGCAAACAACACACTGCATCGCAAGCCAGTGATGAGCCTCCGGAGAATTATGTATTACGTAGTCAATCTCACGTATTTGATTTTTTTTTGTGCTGAATACTTGTTGAAAATTCAATAGAGCTCGATTTATTTGTTTACATCTTTTCCTTCTTTTAGTATGCAAAGGCCAGCAACAGTAGAAACCTTCCCTCTTCCATCCGTTAGCTATCTTTAAAAAAAAGAGCTTTGTGGATTTGGAATATTTTAGCTCCCGATTTTCTAAGCTGAGTACCGGTCAATTGAAACACTCGTTGGTAAAACTAGGTGCTCTTAAAATGGTTCCTTTGAATTTCAAATATTTAACCATCTTTATTCCATTGTCGCAACACTTTCTGCATCGTCTTGAAGAAAAACGGGAGCCAAAACGATGCGCTACGTTAAAAGAGGGGGTAGCATCCAGACTTATCAAGGTAACCTTTCCAGCGTCGATTTGAGTGCTGCTGGGTGTTTGAATAATTCCGGCGTTCTTGTATCGACCCCAGAGTAATGGAGCTGCATGAATCACCTTTATGGCCCCTGTCTAAATGACGACCATGCTTACAAGATGAAATCGCCTCACAAACCCCCCGCAAGAGCACGCTGAGCCTACTTGTGCATTCTGCAGAATATTTAAAATCCAGAATGTTATTGTAGCAGCAATCTAATGGATTATAAAGACAATCTTTTCGCCTCTCAGAATCATTTTTCTTCCATATATCATTCTTTTCCCTCCGCGTTAACAACCTTTCCTTTTCGTGGCTCTACTTCATCCCTGATGCAAGCATGGGTTCTTCGGTAAATGAACGACTTACGATCTTGGCATCCGAATATCATTTCTTCTTGGATTTCTCCCTAAACGAGAGATCACACAAATACTAGTGGATAAATGAGTGACCAAGATGGATATGACAAATAGAAGATGCAATGATTTGTAGCGTTGTCACAGCTGTAATTCAGTGATAAGCGAGTATATGTGTGTGTGCGTATAGGAGGGGATTACCACATCACTTATCAAGATTAATTATTCTGTCCTATTGCAAAGGTGAGATGTTTATTTTTTTATATTCTTCATGGTGCATCACCAGAAAGAAAAAAAGAGAGAATTATATAGACAGACAGAAATAAGAAGCGAAAAAAAATGGAGGAGAGAGATAAGGTGAATGAGTAATCACGAAAATGTCTTATATGATGAGATGTAAAAAATAGAGAAAGAGAAATAGCGCCGAAGAAAAAAGTGTGTACGTGTGTGTGTGTGTGAGAGAGAGGGGGGGGGGGAGAGAGTGATAGATATAGGAAGAATAGGAAGAATTAAAGTTACATCGACAGATAGAGAAATAGTAAAAGATACATCGACAGATAAAGAGATAAAGAGATAGTGAAAGATGTAGCGATAGGTAGATAGATAGATAGATAGATAGAGAGAGAGAGAGAGAGAGAGAGAGAGAGAGAGAGAGAGAGATACATCAGTTTATAGAGAAAAAGAAAAATAGATTGATAGAGAAAATGAAAGGCAGATAAATTGAAAAAAGGAAAGAGCTAGATAGAGAAAGAAAGATAAATGGATGATAGAGAGCAAGTGAAAAAATGATCGATTGACACATATAATAGAGAGAGAGAGAGAGAGAGAGAGAGATGTTCATTTTTGTAGAATTATTTTCCTTCTATTATTGTTAATTTTTTTTTATTTGAAAGCGACTTGAAGTGGTTGCCAATCCTAAAAAGGTCCAAACTCTACAAATTTACTGGCAACCACGAGATAAATGCGACTACATCCTGCTTTTTGGCAGCATCCTGACTGCCCGGACGGGTGTCAGTTTGTTCATAAAAGAAGTAGTTACCGTAGAGCTCTCTACTTCCTCGTTGATGCTTCCTCAAATGGTGTGATTTCCTGCCGACATTCCTCTGGACAGAGACGAATGGCCACGGGGAATTTCTACAAAGTGGGGTCGCCTTCGGTCGGTTACAGATGACTAATTGCCGTTCACCCAAACCTGAGCGACGGATGGATGACTCTCAGAGCTAATCCCCTGGGTGAGTTACAGCACTTTCTCTGAACGTACAGTACCGATTTCTCATTCTAGCTATTCGTCACCAAATAAATTTCAGTTTTTGTACTCGAGTTTGAAGGATTTTTAAATCCTTTTTAGGTTACGAAAGCTCTCAAAAAATTCTAGAAGTGATTTATTCGTTTCTATGTGCATGCGCGCGCGCGCGCGTGTGTGTGTGTGTGTGTGTGTGTGTGTGTGTGTGTGTGTGTGTGTGTGTGTGTGTGTGTGAGAGAGAGAGAGAGAGAGAGAGAGAGAGAGAGAGAGAGTTTATATCGTATATTTTTTCCAACTGTTATTTGCATCAGACTGCACCAACAAACTGTAAAAAAAGTTTTATGATGATCTCTCTCTCTCGGTGAATGAATGACTTGTTCCGGCAGATAGGACTTTAACGCACGATTAGATTGCCAGTCGCGAATCAATATTTGCTCAAAGTAAAGTTTTTAGTTTAACTGAACTCATTAATGAGAGAAATAGTTTTTTCCTACTTGAAAGTTTGTCGCAGCATTTCCAGACTTCGTAGAACATCAGTTATATGTAACGTTTACTAGTAATGAAACTACAGAATGTAATAATCCTAAATATTATTCCTTTTCGCCGATTTGTACATAGAAGACACACATCCTGGATAAATCCAGGAATTTGAAACCATATAAAGTAAACACATTAAAATTAACATAACGGATACTATAACTTACAGCTTTCTTTCATTTTTTTAATACTTTAAAATCGTATTATTTTAAATAAGTATTAAACAAACAAATGAATTCTTACTATCTGATCTTCTATGACATTAATCATGGTAACAAAACATAATTAATTATTATGTTTATATAATTAATTATTATAGTAGAGGATCAAAATGCAAAAATCTGAGATATAAACTAAGTACATTCAAAATTATGCATTTTGATTTTGTTTATATTTGGAATTACATATCGGATACACTACAGTAAACAGTGATGATTCTTACTGAATCTGCATTAATTTTTTTTAACAATTTTTTTCTAATTTAGTTATCGTTTTAAGTTTCTTTGATACGAGACCTCGACAGGTTTACGGATCTATCCAGATTGTTTGTGTAGGCTTCAATTTCACATAAGAGCAGGTAATGAAAAACAGAATTCCGGATAATAAAACGGTGTATAAAAAATATTACCCTGTAATTACAATCATCAGAAAGAATCTAACAACAAAGCAAGAAGATTGGTTTTGTGTAAGGGGCTTACGTGTAATACAGGGGTGCTGCTATCAAGTATTGGTACGAATTGGGAAATCTATAATAGCCTCCTTGAACATCATACGTAAACACCAAAGACATTCCACGCCAAAGAGACGCAATCGATACTTGAGAACGTCGCAACTACAGTACCTCGCTTAAAAAAGAATTTTTTTCACGAAAAAATACAGTCTCATTTGAATACCGATTTGCATCGAACGACCACAAGAATGCAATTAATTTCAGAAGTGGACAATCGTTCGTGATCGATGAAGGGTTTCTTGCGTGAACGGAATTCCATCGTCGAAGAATGGCTTGACTACTTAGCTTTAAAGTTGCTTCAAGATTTATCGCTGAATCAAAGAGAAGTTGACCTTCATAAAAAAGCAAGGGCGTTTGATTATTCTTTGCAACAAGCCTTTCACCGCATGGAAAGTTTCAATGTACTTCTCACACCATCTTAATCAAGATTTCCTTTGGAAACTGTTAAATGCAAATAATGCTTAGAAAACTTCGTCAAATGTAACACACAGATTGTCTTGATCGCGTATAGTATTCAGATTCAGAGAACACAGCACAATACGAGGGTGGTCTGAAAAGTTCTCGGCCTAACAAGGAATAAACGAATTTATAATTTGAAAATTATTTTTATTTTTCAACATAATCTCCCTTAAGACTAATACATTTATTCCAGCGATGCTCCAGCTCCATTATCCCGTCCCTGTAGTGGTTCTCAGTAAGATCTGCAAAATACCACTCTGCAGCCGCAATCACCTCTTGATTCGAAGAAAAAAGTTCTTCTTCATGGTGCAGATCGATTAATTTTCCCATTCCCAAAACATCTTTCTGGGCAGGTGCATTGTCCTGATGAAAGATGATTTTTTTCTTCTGCAAACCGGGTCTTTTCTCACGACGTTTTCCGTGTAATCTGGTTAAAAGATCGGAATAATATTCCCCTGTTATTGTTTCACCCTTTTCAAGATAATTAATAAACAAAACACCGATGACATGACCTTTTCTGCTGATGGAACCGATTTTGTCTTCTTTGACGCTGAACAACCGGCTTCTGTCCACTGTTTTGACTGCTGTTTGGATTCTGGTGTGTAATGGTGAATCCAAGTCTCATCCATAGTAATAAATCGACGAAAAAAATCAGTTTTATTCTTGTTAAAACGTTCCAAGCACCGTTCAGAGATTTTCATGCGAGTGCGTTTTTGATCCGCTGTGAGCAAGCGCGGCACACATCTTGTACAAAACTTTTTCATTTGCAATTCTTCATGCAAAATATATCCTGCACGTTTTTTCGAAATGCCTACAGTCTCAGCAATTTCACGCTTTGACTCGCCGGTCATCCAATACCATATCGTGCACTTGATCAATGATTTTTGGTGTTATTAGACTTTTTGGACGTCCTTCACGTGGATCATCTTCAAGGCTGGTACGGCCACGTTTAAACTCGGCAGCCCATTTCTTAATTGTCGAAAACGAAGAAGAAGAGAGCCCATAAATTTTTATGGACTTCGAATGAATTTGTTTTGGCGTTAAACCTCCTTTTACAAAGAATTTTATCCACACAATATTCAATTTTATCCACTTCAAGGGATACAGACAACACTTTTGCTTCAGACAGCTGCAGAAAACAAACTACTTGATAGCATGACTTGCCATTTCACATAGATGCTTATGACAGATGTACCAACTTCGAAAAAAAAAACCTCGCCGATAGTGTTGCAATCTATGGCTGAGGCCAAAAACTTTTCAGACCACCCTCGCAGTTAGGTGTATTATCATACACTATAATTTTATATACATTTGTATAAGAATTACGGGAAGATGTATGCTATATTTTTATTATTTTAAAAATATTTAAAATCTCTCGGCACAAAATTGAAAATTTTTAAATACAATATAAGTTGCATAATTATTTCAGAGAAAAATTACACAATAAATATCTTTGATCTCGATGAAACAAACTAAATTCTTTGTTTCATCGAGATGTACCTCCACAAGTGAGGTACACCTCACAGTTTGGGAACTCGGCAAACAAGTGCTGCGTTAAAATCCTGTCTTTATACTGCTAAGTTCAGCCTTACTCGTAATGGTAATCCTTGTGTGAGTTTAAAAATCCAGTCGCCAATAATTTCAAGCATCTCGTTTTTCTTCTCATATGGGAAGCGGACTGACCTCTGATCTTCAAAAAAAAAATGGAGTGACTTTCTGCCTTTCCAAACAATGACTCAATACTTGATGTTCTTGGGTAGAAAACTTCCTGATTACCATCGATCATTATGAATGATCATTCACCCAGTTAAAGGGATTTCTTTGTTGCCATCAGTAAGTGATAACTGCGATTAATTCGATTTGGTGAAAATAATCTTGGCTAATCTGAATGTAACAAACAAGTTCGTATTTTTTTTTATCACGATAGCGCTTGTCATCCATTTCTGACAAGTAATAATAGCTTATGAACGCCGATATTTGAACCTTTCATTCAAAGATAAAAAACGTGCGCAATAGGCATCCAAAAAATAAGACAGGAAGATACAAAAATTAATATAAATCTCCAATATCTTGTCTCTGTTTTTATCCAACTCTTGTTTCATTCTCCTTTTTTCCCCTATTTTGTCGATGCATTTCCAGGAGTCCCACTCGCATATATTACCAATCTCTCTCTCTCTCTCTCTCTCTCTCTCTAATGATACTAGCTAATGACACCCAGGGCAAATTCCTTTCCAAGCAACTGGCTCGCTTTTGTATCCCTTGATGAACTCAAATTACTTCGGCGCACTCCGACAACACACCAGCTGCGTCTCGGATAACTCTGTGAATCAATTCAAGCTCCGGCAACAGAACGGTTCTTGCTTATTACCATGACAACGTATTCCCTCTCTTCACTTCGACACTTTGGTAGACATTTTTATTGCTCCAAAGGCGGTTATAAGACACGGTGGCGAATTTGATAATGCCGCTGATTGAAGATCGAAGAGCACACAGAAAATCCGCGCAGAACGTCGTGGTGATTCACGATGACATCTCATGGTGATCATTCTTGACTGTATATGGAAGAAGTTGGAAGAAGTTTTTTTTTTTGGAGCTTTCGATTTTTGATATTACGGATACTTTAAAATGATTTTATCATCTCACATTTTCTAGCTCCAAACGTCTGGAAGAAGAAGGGGTGGATGACTCAGAAATTGGAGGTGCATTAATTCAAAGAGTAGCACATCATTTTAAAAAGTTTCTTACTTCTCTTCTGAGTGAACACAATCGTATACTGCACTAATTATCCTCTTATTGTCAAGTGCATGTCTTTCTGAAATTAAAACGTTCTCTTGTGTTAGCATTTCTCCAGACATCTTTCATTTACAATAACGTTTTTTTTCTGTTCCTCTTCTAAATTCATTAATTTTCATTAAGTCCTCTGGAGCCATCCAACTCATGTCGCTCACGCTAATCTATTTTAACCACAACAGAAGAAGAGTGCTTTTCCTTACATTAATGAGAGTGTTTGTTCGAAAATGTCCATTTCCAACTCACTTTCAGAAGAAAATAGAAATTCAACTGAAAGATGCCTTCAGGATTTTCTATTACCTCTTTCATTCTAACAAGGAAAAAAATCCAGCAGAGAAAAGATACTTAAAGTGTTCATCGTAATTGCATTTCGCTTCTAAAAAGATACTCAGAAAGAAAGCATTTCTGGATGCGCGATAAGGAAATTAGACTTACGTACGGCAGTCCCAGGAATTAAACCGAAATGCTCGTCGCACAAAGTAGAACGAAGTAATCAAAGATGCGAATGGGCGTATAACACGTCAGTGAATCACAGTTCAATTGTAAAGAAATAAAAAAAAGTCATATTAACGTTTTTTCTCTTTCCATTTATCCTTTAGAAGATGTGGAAATTTTTCTCCTTATGGCATGTGAATAGGATAAGCCAAATATAATACAAATGTTTTTCTCTCCCTTCCATCTGTTTTGTTTCGTAACAATCGATCGACTGACGTGTGAGTTAACTGGCAGTGTGTCAGGGTTACAAGGCTTCAAGCTGAGAGTCATGTAGTAGAGACAATGAACAGGAAAGTCTACAAGCCTGAGCGGCTTATAAATGTAACGAAGTTTTGCGAAACAATAAGGAAATATTATACAAGGTTTTCGGCTATTAGTAATCGGCGTGAAGGCCGCGACAACGAACAGAAGCGCCCTCTAATGAGAGACCCAATAATCGAAAAGATTACATGAAAATCCAAGGCTAATGCATGATGACAGAGTAACAAGAAGAGTTACGTTAAAGAGACTATTTATTATCGTTATACGCGTTTAGGTAAACACGGGTGGCTTCGAAAACGATCCATAAGGGATGTAGGGCATAAAATCAGAAGCTCTTTTTTTTTCTTTCTATTCGCTTAACCAAAGCCTGTTTATTTACCTACATGGTTGCTTCTTAAATCCGGAAAAAACCTTCTTTCAGCAATTTTTCTAAAACTACTTTAATGAAAGTACTTTTAGATATAAAAACAAACTCTATATCATGCTTGTACAACGGCTGAAGGTCAAATAGATCAGGGTTCCATTAACATGTCAACTACTGCCATCTCTTTAAGTGAACACTTAGTGCGTCTTTATGACAAAGCAGTGAAGCCTTGCAGACATGCTACGTTTCCAGGGGCTCTATTCTTGCTCTTCACAGTTCAAATGTATCGCATTCTGAATGCGATCAAAGGTGTCTTCGGCTGAAGCCAAAGTTGGCGCGCGGCCAAGAACATTCCTGGAGACCTTGTGAGGGGAAAGAATGAGGGGGGGACTGGATTCTAAAAAAAGAGAGAGCAAAGAAGTTGGTCTTTGTTGTAATTCATCATGATGCTGAAGTTTAAAAGTTTGTAGTGGGTGAAAGATTAAAGGGAATATGGCAGAAAATAATTAATAAGTCTATAGATCTAGTTATTTAAAGAACCTGATTTTGAATCTGAACAATTATGAAATTATACATATTCTTAAATAGGATACCTTACCATCTTTTTTCTCAAATATATCGTAGTATCTGTTCTTATTTGGTATATTTCATCAGAGTTTCATTTAAAAACCTGAAGTAGGATTGCTTTATCTCCAATTATTTATTCAAAAATAATTGCATATGCAAGACAGTGTTCAAACCAATTTTAACTGGATGGAGCTGAGAGCTGGGTCAGAAGTAAAACACTTGACCAAAGACTAGAGATCGCAGATATGAGAGTCCTGAGAAAGATTAGAAAGGTGAACAGATGCCATCAGTGGCAATGTCATATTAAAAACGAGGAAATTAGGAAAGAACTTAATATTATTAGTATCAGGAATGTGTTATCAGAGCTATCTCAGGTGGTATGGTCACTTAAACAGAATGGGCGAGGAAAGATTAGCAAAACAAGTGTTCTCTGCCAGGTTGGCAGGAAAACGACCCAGAGGAAGACCAAGATATAGGTGGATTGATACGGTACAAAGTGCTTTAGAAGACAGAAATATAAAATCTGATTATTATTATTATTATTATTTGACACCTCCAGGGAGTCCAAAGACTCATCGAGGGAGGGCACCTGCTCTACAGCTCTGTCTCAACCACTCAATCCACCAACTGACCGCAACTACATCAACGCCATCTACTGCCAACCACCGTCACTGATATTTCCACAGACAACACAAACATCCATGCTCACAGCGGGATGGATGGAGTCTTGACACGTAACAGACTGATTTGGAGAAAAATTGTAGATGGGAAATTAGTAATGATGTAAGTTTTTCATGCAGTGCTATCATATCCTGTACACCCCCTTGAGGGTACATGACAGGAATGTGATGATGATGGTGATAATTGTACAACAAAATTTTTAGCTGGGTTGTTTAAAATAAAAAATTAAATTAAATTAAATTAAAATTAAAATAAAACTGCTCGTGTAGAAAACGTATCGTTTAGGTTAGATTAGGAACGATCCACAAACACTTCTTTGTATTGCTGTGTGCATCTATCTGTAGGCATGTAACTGAACATTCATCGAACAGACGAAATTTGGTCAAATTTAGCATTTTTTGCTATATAAAATATAAGTATAAAATTTTTCTATTAACGCGTTAAAATGCAACCCATTTAAGATCTTTCAACAAACCCTAAATTCTGATAGTTTTTATACATCTTCAAGGCCCACCTTTCCTAATTGGATTGTGGGGGAAACACCTGCAAGAGGAATTTTCAAGGGTCACGATCCTCTGCTACCAAGCTCAGGTGTTCTGGTGGGATTCCCAAACGTGTCCACACAAGGTTTTGGATATAATCTATCCAGCGAGTCCTTGGCCTTCCACGTGGCCTCCCTCCCTCTGGCTTGGCAAAGAGGGCCTGCTGAGGGAGCCTCTCTTGTGTCATTCTGACCAGGTGCCCGTACCAGAGTAACTGTGATCTCTCAACACGGAGAAGCAGTGGTTGAGTATTGAGAGTTTCTCGAATTGCAGAGCTTCTGACTCTGGCGAGTTTTGTCAACCCCGCAACCCCTCTAAGGAACCTCATTTCAACCGCTTGGATTCGTGTCCGCATTCTTTCGGTCATTACCCAACTCTCATGACCATAGGTGAGGATGGGGACATAGACTGTATTGAAGACAGCCAGCTTTGCCTTCTGGCTTAACTCCCGCTTCAATACTACCGAACGGCCAAGCTCCCGCAATATTGAGCTTGCTAAGCCAATTCGAGTATCTAGCTCTACGTCCCATTTTCCATTATTCGTGAATATGGACCTAAGGTATTTAAACTTCTCCACCTGCCTCATTGGCACTCCACTTACATGTAGAGTGCACTGGGATGGTTGTCTTGAGACCACAAATGTTTCAGTTTTGGCCACACTGATCTTCATTCCGACGTCTGCACAAACAGCTACAAACCTATCCATGGTCCTCAGGAGGTCATCTGTGGAAGAGCTAAGCAGAAGTAGGTCATCTGCAAAAAGCAGACGTCCAATGCTACATCTTCCAATTCTGACACACTCACTGCCTCGGCTGTGCCCATCAATCCAGTCCATAAATATTATGAAAAGGAGGGGTGACAGAACACACCCTTGGCGGAGGCCAACGGAGAATGTGCAAGGTTCAGACTTTGTACTGTTTACCTTGACACAAAACTTTGGGCATTCATACAGGGACCTGATGGCAGCTAATAGTTGGCCATCCACTCCATTCTCCTGTACTACTTGCCAAAGCTTATCCCGAGAACCCGGTCATGCGCCTTCTCCAAGTCCACAAAACATGTGTAGACGTTCTTGGCATATTTCCAAGATTTCTCAAAGACTTACCTTAAAGTGAAGATTTGGTCAGTTGTGCATCTACCAGGACGAAAGCCACATTGTTCTTCCTGGAACTTTGACTCAACTATGCTCCTGCACCGTCTTTCCAAGCACCTAGCATACACTTTCCCAGGTAGGCTGAGTAGAGAGATGCCACGATAGTTGCTGCAATCTCTCTGGCTTCCCTTCTTGAAGATGTATTATTATGCCTGTCTGCCATTGCTTTGGTGCTCGCCCAGATATCCAAGCAGCCTGACACACTCGAGTCAGCCAGAGAACACCGTCTAGATTTAAGGCTTTTAGCATTTCTGGCCGAATTTCATCATCGCCAGCAGCTTTGCCCGATTTTAGTGATTTTATTGCTAAATGGACCTCTTCTGCTGTGAGACTAGTCATTGCCCCGATCTGCACCTCTTGGGTGTCCACAACTGCTGGGCCACCTGGGTTAAGAAGGCTCTCAAAGTATTCCCTCCATCTGTGGAGGATATCCTTCACGGTTTTTAAAAGTGCACCATCAGAGGTCTTACGCTGTGAACGATTTCCTCCCTCGAAGGCGGCGGATGGTCTGCCAGAATACTTTGTTTGAATTTGCATAGGATGAGTCTAATCTTTCTCCAAAGGAAAGTTTTTATTATTTTTAATATTTGAATCGGATTTTAATAATTCTGCTCTACTGACCTGATTTGATTCGCATTCAAAAGAATAAGTATTTCATCTCCCAACACCCAATAAGCTTAGTTCCGTTACGAAATGGCACGCGAATTGATTCCCAAGTGAAAAGAGGTTTCTAATTACTTCTTCAGTAATGGATTTTTACAATTATTTCTTTGTTCTTTCCTATTCCGTCATAGGATCCTTAACTTTGTTTTTGGTTATTTATGAATGATTAGAACTGTTATTGCAAGATCGAATCCGTATTATTATTCAAATGTCTCTTCACTAACCTTATCTTCCTTCCTTCCTCATTTACGCTTGCGTGTACACCCACACTTCATTGTAGAAGCGTTCGAAGATAAACTCGAAATAATAGGTGGTTAATCCTTACTCCTGCAGTGTATTATGGGTACATATTGCGTGTATTCCGGTAGGTTTGCCTGTTTTGAGGGACAATGAAAACTCGAGTTTTCGGAAAGGGGGGAGGGACTTCCACTTTTGTATGAGACCGGCTAACCCACCATTTGATTGAAAACAAATAGTTCGAACCCGGATCTTTCCCACTAAAGGGCTCCTTGAAACCAACTGAGCTACAGAGGCTCCTCTAACTTTATCTAAGAACTGTAAACCTATCTTTACAGAGATTTAACATTTTAAATTCGTTTGAATTCACATCACGAGATTATTGTGGGATTTTCTTTTTTTTTTTTTTTGATGTCCTGTCTGCTGTGCATCTGACTGTTATCGTTATTATAAGATCTTTATCATAGATAATAATCCTTCGCCTAAAAGATCGTAAATTAATGTGATGGTCCTCTGTCGTAATTGCAATCTCATTTTCTCCAAAATGATTTTTGATCTTCACGAATGAAAGTTTTGTTTTTATTTCTTCTCTCCTTGACTCAGTAATATGTTAACTGGCTACCTAATTACTACCTCTCCGATATTCACCGAACCGTGTTGTGTGCCTGCTTCCATAATTTTCCATTTAATAGCGCTCAACCTGTACGGAAATGCATCCACGAATGCTCGCTCCATTCCCATCCCATAATTCTGTTTCCAAAGCATCTGCTCGCATTTTATCCATTTTCACTACTTCGACCACCGATTGTATCACTCTGCGCACGCGCACTCTCTCTCTCTCTCTCTCTCTCTCTCACACACACACACACACGCGCGCGCGCGCGCGAGTCGTTATGTCTGCTGCAGGCAGTCGCTTGACGGCAATACCCGTTTCTCTGTGATCGGTGTTTCACTTCTTTCATTGCGACACGAGCAGATAATGAGGGTGTCATCAGTCTTGAGCCTCGATGTATACAGAGCGCGTGCATTAAGCTAAACAGCAAACGTCAGTGATTACTTCATTATGTACGGCATAACTCATGGGCAGCTGCTAATGGTCCGTGATAATCCCGCATTATGAATAGTGCTACGAAGCCTGACTGCACGCTTTTAGTTACCATGCAACTGTGCGCTATCGAAAGAAAAAAGAGAAATAAATAAGAATTAAGGAAAGAGCCGCAGTAGTGGCGAGCTTAGATATCTGTAGTGAAAGGGAAAAGAATAGCATTTTCTGTGGGTTTGCTGGAAAAGACTACAATTTGACTGCTTGCACTTTTGAATTTAAACTGCCACTCAAAACTATACACGTTTAAACACGAAAAGCAGAGCGGTGGTCCCATACCAGGCAACTAAATTGGTCTCCAACCTAAACCCATTAACAACATTCGTTCGTATCTGTAGCGGGATTCGAATTCACAACTTCTAGGTTAAAGCGGACACACTCAGCCACGAACCAACAAGATTTTCTGTAGATTTTTCTACTTTTACAGAAGAAATTGGCGATGCTTACCAAACCATTAAAGATTGGATTCTGTCGAATGCAAATCTACCGAACTTGCCTCCAATATCTCAAAGGTGTTGGTGGCAACTTCGATAGATTTCTATGGAACCACTGTTATAGTATACAAATCATATTTCTCGCATCTTTTACAAAACTTGCTTCATTAATGTTTGAAAAACAAGTAAATGACTTGTGATTTTTGTTTTTCAGATCTCCATCTCAACGAAAAATCTAGTGATGTAACCTTAAAAAAAATCGAACCTTTCGAGGTAAGTAGAGTGTGAGTTCTCCAGGATTCGAGAACAAGTGAATGTTTCTATTCGGGCTTTTTATTTTTTTAATTTTGGTTAATTCTTTGAATTACTTCAAAATTGTAGCACCAGAGGGAATACTAGCAAATTCATAAAAATTAGCGAGACATCGCAAATGAACGCCAATTAGTCGTTAAAATAGTAAGAAGAAATTACATTTTAAATATTTCTTCTTATATGGATTTTATTTCTTATAAGAAGTGCAACCTAAATTTTCTTGAGTTTGTTTACCAAGCTGACTTTCAAACTCTTTCTTGTCCCTGCTGATGCAACAGTCCTTCACTCCTTCTATGTCAAGAGCAAGACTGTAACTCGATCCGGTCCTGTTGGCCAGCCAATCCTGTTGTATGTGTTTTACGTCATTAACACGACAGCTTTTCAACTGGATTTTAACTTTTGGAAATTAAAAAGATGTCCGCTGGTGTTAAATGGGGCGGCTAAGGAGGATAAATAAACAGTTGAACTTCTCGTGTTTTTTTCAAGAACTATCCCACAAGAAGGCGGAATGTGCTGGCGCATTGTCATGGTGAACAAATTAGTCGCTTCCATGACATACAATTTTTCTTTGCATTTTCTCTCTTAGCTGCCTTAAACTGACGTCATGAAGTGTTTGGATCGCAGTGCTGGTCTTGAAACAAATTCTTCGTGAATGAATCCTTTCACGATGTGCTTCTGCAGAATTCTCGGATCATCATTTAGTTTATGGTGCCGTTCATAAAGTTTAGCTTTATCTATTCTTGGTTTCAATAATATTATACAATGCCGGAAGTACGACATCTTTCAACAGAATGCGTGAATGATATCTTATTTCCCCATTTGGCTTCCGTCACTATGAACTACACCTCATATCTCAACACTAAAGAAGGATTTGCATAATCTGCACTAATGAGAGACTGAAGTGTTGTAAGAGTCAAGGACATTTCGTTCGACTAATAACGACCGCCCCCTCTACAGCTCATCACCAAAACTAGTCGCTATATTAAACATGTAGCCCTCTAGCGGTCAATTCTTTCGAAGTACCATTTGTATGTAATCGAAGAATATTCGGCATTTATTTTCCTACAGAAAACTGAAAACGCACACACACGCACTTAGAACTCTTTAGTTAGAGAAGCATTCCAAGAACTATAGCAGACGGATTGTATTTCTGAAATTTAAATGAAACTAATAACATAAATGTCATATTAAATGCATTTTGAAAATAAATCAAGGACTTTATGAAGTAACCATTAATTTTTCTTTGCAATATCAGGAGTCAAAGCAGCTTTTTCCCTTAGGGTCATTCCATATTTCTAGTTAGTTTTATGACTATGTAGGCATATATAGACTAATTGCTGTATGGTGCGCGAGTAAACCATGCACTCAATCGAGTATGCAAAGCATTTTTTGAATAACTGATTTGATTTTCTGTTTTGTGAATGAATGTTCATATTTTAGATCTCATTAACAATTGAAAGAGTTTAGAATCCTGTGAAGACGTAAAGCGTGGGATTTTTCAGGCTTGGAGAATCCCTCTCACCTGAGCACGTCACTTATTTACCGTCTCTTTTGCGTGGATAAATGAAGACAGAATTAGCTGTCTAAAATGTCGTCGTCTTCGACGCGAAAAGGAAATGAAAAGTAACAAGCTATCAGATCTGGTTACATCAGGGAAGCGCAGTATGCACGAGGCTGCTTGAAGTGAAGGTTGACAAATGATCTTGGTGTAATTTCTTTAGCACACAACAAAAAGTCCTTCTTCCCTTAGCGCTCTTCCTACTCGGTATTGATTTTTTGGATAGAGTTACATGCATCGTATTGCAGTGGGAGAATATCAGAAGAGCGCTTCCTCCTTCTCTGCCGTTAACTAAGAGAGCAATTCTCACTGCTTCCGCATGACCTTTCTTTAAAATGCTAACGAGTCTGCATTCCTACATATTTCGATGAAAGTTTTATCAACAAGGAAGACGAGCTAAAAACGAAAGAATGAAAAAAAAAAAAGGAAGAACAAAAGATGATGCAGTTACTGCTTCGATCAGTCAGTCGCCAGAGACTAATTTATATAAAAGCAACAAACAAAGTAATTGGGAATTCATTTCTCTTTCCGGCTTCTTTTGTGCTGCCCTCTGTTGGTTGAAAATACAATTACAATTATAATTTTTCGTTCGGAGTGATATCATCTCACGAAGTAAGTTTTTGAAAGATTGCTAGCAATGGAAGATATTTATTTCTGCTTTAAATCTGATCTCAGCATTAGAAATCTTCCCAATAGGCACGATAGCCACTTAGCTCCGTTATGCTTCGTGTGTTTATTCCAATCACATTAACGCCACGCGGACTAGCAATGTGTGATCAAATGTCCTGTTCCGTTTGGCCACCCAAGATCGCTCTCGTTACGGATGACCGACCACACGTTACGAAATGAAACCCCATCGTACAACCATCTCCATCAAATAGCGGCCATCTGCATTGGAACGCAAAGTGAATTACAACACTCGTAGATTAACTAGTACACTGCTGCGAACACCAGGGGGCGCCTTGTTTTCAAATGCACCGCATTCTTCAAATAGATAGATGGGTGGCGAAAGAGAGACACTAATGGATGGCGCCATCTTTTTTAACAGAATGCCTGAACGATATATTATTTCCCCATTCTGCTTCCGTCTAAATGAACTACGCCCCCCCCCACCTTTACTGTCAAATAAGAAGTTTAATAAAGGAAGAAAAATGAAGCACTGGGATTCCAAGAATCCTTTCGCGTACGCATTTGCGGAAACAAACTCAACACCTTCGGCAGTGTTCCTAATTTCATTAGGAACATGCTTCGAAGCGGGTAATTCACCCGCACGTTATGAGTTTCCTACCTACAATCACCTGCTCTGAAAAGCTCATTATCGTAAGCACTCCGCCGCTAGAACCGTGAACGAGGAACCCCTAGGGGAGTGTGGTCGTTAATGTCTTGAATGAGCCAACTACCAGCTCAGCCTTTACTTTATACAGGAAAGGAAACGAAGTTCGTGTAGAAACCGCTAGATGTCGCTTAGTCTACACTGAGAGAATCTGCCTCTTTCTCTTCTAAGTTTAGTCCCGTGATACAACAGCAAATCACGAATTGTTTGGAGAGAAAGGAGGGTTGAGTGACAATTTCTTGTCATTCACGTACAACTTGTTCTTATAGTACACAATACCTCGGCGAGGGTTTTCGACTATCCATCATTGTGACAGATTCTGCATAGTGACAGAAATTTAGGGTATTCTCGAACTCTCTCCGCAAGGCCTTAAGCAAGAAACTCTGAATGGAAAATTTATTCGTTGCGATAGAAAACTGTCTCGTGAAAAAAATAAGACATGGGTATGTGACAAGGACACGCAACAGTGGTTAATTCTCTTCTCCGCAAACTTTGAGTAAAGAATTTTAAAGACCTTCTGAATACTGAACGAGAAGAAATGGGCGTTTAGAAGTTTGTGCACACATCCAAAAAAGATTCAGAAAACCAACCGACACCTGCATTCTCTTTTATTTGTTACGCTCTACATTCCAGTTTCTATCGACGTCTGCAGTTATGCTGGAATATAGAAAATATTTCAATACCCGCGCGTGAGAGTACGTGTGTGTGTGTCGTTCCTTTTATGTGAATCCCACCCAATAAAGGTTGGACAATTTTTAATATATCACTATATCCTTTGTCCCATTGGGACATAGGATTACATAATCTTGGAACGGAGGGGATCAAACATGGAACTTAGTTTTCGTTTGTCAAGCCACTTCACGCCTCCTGTAAACAGGATGGTCTCATGTTGAACTGCATATCATATCATCCATCTGAGGAAATGTGCTTTGAACCTACCTTTAACTGCCTTAAATAGTATTAAACATTTATTTAATATTTAAAACAAATTATAATTCTAAACTACGATCTTATCCACGCCGTGAACGCCCGTAGCTTAGTCAGTATCGAAACTCCCCTTTGCTTGAAAAAACTAGGGTTCAAATCCCATTTAGGGCGCGAAGAAACTACAAAGGTTCTTTATAGTTTTATAAAGGGATTCTATATGCGATTCGAAGAAGCTTTATTTGCTTTCCAACTGGAGGAAAGGTTTTATAAGAGGCTGACAGAGATTTTCCTTCACCGAAACTCAGGTCTGCCATCCATTTAAATAGACTAGAAAGAACACACGCAGCTTACAGACATAAAATAAAAGAAAACGGATTGTAGAAGTTGTTGCATTTGTACACCGTTTTCAAAATGTTTCGGCATAGAGATGTTGTTGTTGTTGTTGTTGTTGTTGTCTGAAACATTCCTTCTGAAAATGGAGTACAAATGCTACGACTCCTACACTCCTTTATTCTTTATTTTAGTGCAATTACATACAGTTTTTTGTTTCTTAAAATGTTTCAGTTTTCTTGTTTTCCGGAGTACGTCAACCAAATATTAAGCCTAGTCTTTGGCCCCTCGCTTTATAGGCTCCGCATATACAAACGTTAGATCTTGAGGCAATTTCAAACTCTCGCTGCTTATTCAAAGGATTTCAAAGCAATCAGAATGGCAGAATAGTTCATGGCCGGCTGACTTCGTGAATAGTCTTTGTTTATTCTTCGTGAATTTCTGATAACTTAATCATGGAATAAAAGATAGAGATGTTTTGAACCTACCTTGGCGGCTCGGTTACGATATAACACTATAAAGCTTTGAGGAATCTGATAGCAATGCGGCGTTTCCATGGTGATCAATAGTAAGGTTTAGTCACTGAAGATGTCACTATCAGCTCATAAACTTCCGCGTATGATTTGTAGAATTTAATATATTTTACAGGACCAAGTTACAATATGATATTTGTTTCTGCTACGTCTGATTCCAAGTTGTTCTAAATATTACTTAAGGACAGGGGCGAATGCTTATCTCGAAATTCACGCTTGCTCTTGTTATCATTCAGGGAGTGAGAGGTGTGATTGAAGTCTGATTAGCGGAATAATGAATTACTGACCATTTAAAACTATACATTTAGAAATTTATGTACGTTTAATCATACAAATACAACATTTATTTTACAAATGATATTCTATCTTTTTCAATTTAGCTACTTGAATACAAATTCTACCCTACGGTTCTTCTTTATGAACTGGTCAATAACATCGTCATGAAAAGTTGGTTGTAACTTAATTTTCCCAAGCAGCACGCACACTTGTAAAGGCTGGCTGAAGCTCACTGGCTAGAGCTACTTTGACTGCGTATGGCCTGTGTTTAAGCAACTGGGTGAGATGATGTGAAATGGCTATGCGCGTGCATGAAATCACTATGCTGCTGCGAGGACCTGGAAGCTCCCACAACCGAGCAAGCCAAGGTAGGTTTGACTAGACGAGCAAGCATCGGCCTTCGATTCACAACGCAAAGCTCAATTATTGCCGCGCAAGCCTTAAGACGTCTTCTGTCTACAAAAATAAAACCCTAAATGGAATGCTTATAAATGCATGCATTCATTAACAAATCAATAGTACTTCTTTCTCAAGTAATGAGCTTGCACAGCAAGCATGGAGAATTCGCCTCTGCTCAAGGAAGATGCTTCTTTTACTTTTAACACCAAAATGAAGCGATTTATTCGTTACATTTAAATGAAGCAACTGTATATTTGTATGGAATGTCTTTAATTTAGGTTCATGTAAAACTATTGGTGCATAGCAGTGGTTTGTTTCGAATTTATCGTAGATTTAGAGATACTCTGAAGTGGAATCCATCGCAAAAATGCGATGTAAAAAATAACATCAACTAGATAAACATGCAAAATTAATATAGATTTAACCTACAGTAACTGATTGGAAAACTTCCATTCCGTATGTCGATTTTTGTCTGATAATTGGAAATATGTCTTGTTCTCTTATACGTCCAATTGGAAAAACACTGGTTTGGCTCCACAACATTTTAAAAGAATTTCAAATACCGAATTTCAGTGAAATCCGTCACAGTGTAAGCATGACATGCGGAATACTTGTTTAGTAGTGCTGCCTTGAAACACACCTAAAGCAGTTTTAAACAGCTAGAGATTATTCTTGGCCAGCAGTTATGTGATAATTAAATAAACCCATATATATATACAGAAAACCAAGCTACAATACTCATGCTATATTCTAAATGAGAATCATCAAAATTTTAGAAATAAAAAACGATCTTAAGTACACTGCTTGGAAAGAAGTCAACAGACACCATAGTGTGAGGTACAAACAGTCATGGCGCCCACCTTAATAAGCTGTGATAGGACCTCCTTTCGCTGTGATAACTGCAAGAATCCTACGATAGCGATCAGTGGGAATTTTTGGACATTTTTCCTGTAGGCATGTAATAAGGTCCTGGACTGTTGTGATGCGGACGTCCGCTGACCACACCTGGCGCTCCAGTTCATCCCACAGATGTTCAATAGGGTTGAGATTAGGGCTTTGTGTAGGCCAGTCCAGTGTGGTGACATTCATGTTCACAGACCACACAGTTATAGCAGTAGCCTTATGACACAGAGCATTGCTGAAAGAGACAATGGTCAGTCATAGAAATAGAAATACAAATAGGAAGCATTGCATTGTCCAGAATGTTCAGATACCTCTCTGGGTTCAACGTTTGTGGCACCACAACAGTGGTCCGATGCCAAACCAGGAAAAACAGGACCATACCATCACACCGCTACCTCCGAATTTCATAGTTGGGGTTACGCACTCTGGTAAGAGGCGTTCACCGGGCATCTGATCCGTAGATGGTGTAACGTGATTCTTCGCTCCATAACACAGCTTTTTAATCTTCTACGTCCCACTGTTCACACTCTTTGCACCATTGAAGACGATGCTAATGTTGGTTCGGATAATATGGGGATTGCATATTGCTGTCCTGCTATGGAAAACTACGTGTGCGCCTCGTTTCTGAATATTTTTGTGCAAATTCCTGTTCCAGTTGATGCCCGGAACTCCGCATTCAACATTGGCCAACGAATTGCGATTTTTACAAATGATCCTTCTTAGTACTCTACTATCATGTTCGGTGAGTGTGGTGGAACGTCCACTGAATTAACGTCCCGCACTTTCATTTCCGTATGGAATCAGATCGGTGATTGTTGACTTGGGATGGCCCAATTTGTCAACAATTTGCCGAACAGATAGGCCTGCAACATGGCATCCTATCACAATTCCTTTTTCGAACTCTGTCAGTTCCCTTCTCGCATCCATTTCATCCTGGACACATTTGCACTGAGACGTGGAAGCATCATATTCCTCCAATTTATATTGGCCACAAACACGTGACCCGTTACATGCCACGATGCACTTTGCCCATGGGAGTGTCGTATACCACGAAAACAAAATAAGGAATAGAAAAAAATATATAATATGTGGAAAAATTTTAAAGAAAAAAATAAGGAAATATTTTTAATTTATTATTTTTTTACCTTTGTGGTTTAGCATCATAAAAGCGTTGCTACAAGGCTACCCATACTACCCGTGCTTGGTTTAATGATGTTGTTAACAATAAAATATACGTAACTTGACCAGATATACCATGGTACTCTTGGATTTTGCTAAGGCTTTTGACAGAATACAGTATGGTAGACTGTTGCATAAATTGGAGGAAATGGGTTTGGGTTATACACTATTAGCATGGATAAGAGGATGGCTGACTGAGAGATAACAAAAAGTGGTATACGAGGGATGTGAGTCTGTAAGGTTTAAGGTAACAAGTGGTGTACCACAAGGATCAGTGCTTGGTCCACGGATCAATCTCTACATTAATGATATCGGGAAGGATTTGACAAGCTACATGCAGCTATTTGCTGATGATGCAAAGATAGGTAGGGTAATCAGGAATGCTGCTGATATGCAGTCTTTGCAGAATGATTTCAATAGGCTGAAATTGTGGGAATGGGAAAATGGATGTGAGTTCAATGTCAGTAAATGCAAATTCATGCACTTTGTGTGATTAGATATCCAATATCATATTATATTGGTGGGATTAGGCTAGAAGAAACTGATGAGGCTAGGAATCTTGGAGTGTTAATAGATAGGAAGTTGAAGTTCAGAGGCCATGCGGCAAAGATTGCAAATATAACACAAAAGATAATTGCAATACTGAAACGAACGTTCATGTAAAGATAAGGATGTTATTTTGCCTCTTTACAATGCCTAGATAAGACTTCACTTGGACTATTGTGCGCAATTGTGGTCGCCTATTTTCCATTGTGATTCTGGTATATTGTAGAGAGTACAAAGGAAAGTGTTTAAAATGATATCAGGATTGTTTCATGCTGATTATGAAGACAGGTTGAGAATTTGTAGATTGCAGACACTAGCAAATAGGAGAAAGAGGGGTGATATGATTGAGACTTACGAACTTCTGAAAGGGTCATACGGAATTTCAATTGATGGAATTTTTCAATTTATGGAGGGTGGAGGAAAGGGCATCCTTGGAAGCTGAGAATGAAGGCCGCCAAGAAGGGTGTGAAGGCTAGATTTTTCTTTCAGAGGGTGGTGCGTGATTGGAATGGATTGCCATTGGATGTTGTGAGTGCAAGCAGTGTGAATGAATTCAAGAATAAGTATATGTAGTATGGGGCCTCCCTCGATGAGTCTCTAACTCCCTGGAGATCTCTCTTTTTTTTATTATTCTTTTAAATATTTACATATGTACAATGATCATCTATTTAGTATATTATTTAACAAGGTTCAGCACTTTGTGCTACATATAATGAGATTTAAATAGTAATGATGACAACAGTTTTTTTTTATATAACAGTCATAATAGTAATTTACAATTATATTGTTCAGAGTTACATAAGTTGTATAATATTTCATGTTGTAGTTTACTATTTTTCTTTTTTCAAGTTTGAAAAGGTATGATTATACAACAGTATTTACACATATGCAATCTGAATATTATGTTTCCTTATTCTCACAAACATACAGTGTAAACTTATAATTTACATTTAAAAGAATTTTTTTTTATTCCATTGCATACATTTGTTACCGTTATTATATACATTACATACATTTGATTACATATGATACATTACTTACATTTGTTTACATGTGATATTTACATTACGTACGTTGGTTTACATATAATACATACATTGCATACATTGGTTTTCATGTGATACGTACATTACATGCATTTGGTTACATATGATACGTCTTGGATGAGAACTAATTTCTTTGCTTTCATCCTCGAAGCTTAAATGTAAGCTTATCTGAGGATGACACCAGTTGGTTATTATTTAATGCGAGCGCACTCACACACACACACACGCGCGCGCGCGCACACGCACGCACGCACACACGCACACGCACGCACGCACGCACACACACACACACACACACACACACACACACACACACACACACACACACACACACACACACACACACACACACACACACACACACACACACACACACACACACACACAATAACTAGGAATGTAATGTATTGATGCATCGCTGAACTGGAAGCCTGAACGAATATATTGTGTTTCATTAGGTTTGTATGCTATTTTGGGTGCGTGTTTCTTGTTCGTAGTATGTCCTTAGACCTCTTTTCAAGCTATTGTAATTTGTAAGGTTTCTGTATTCAAAAGGTAATTTGTTTATCATGTCTGGGATGTAGAAGTTTCGCGTGGCCTTTCCGTAGTGTAGTGATTATTGTATTTATATGTGATATAATTAGTAGTCTGAGGTCTGGTATGTATTTCTGACTGTCCTGTAGTTGGCATCGAAATAATGTTTTAGCAATGCGGCATAATTAATAATAATAATAATAACTTTAGAACGTAAGATAATTTTTATTTATATCACCCCACATGTGGGAGATTTTGAAACCTGTAGCGAACTAATGCAGCGTTTGAGCAGGAATTGGTATACTCATTTTTTTTTCATATGTCTAGTCGTAGTTCATAGTAACTTTGAAGAAATAAAAATATTTTTTTTAAAGTTCAAAAGATTTCCACCAGAAACGTAGTGTCATCTATCGGAGAAGAAATTACTCTCAGTGCCAGTTAACTATCTTTCTCTTCGATCGATATGAACAAGAATAATTTACTCGAATGCTATTTCAGAGAAAGCCGCATTTGAAATGGCAGTGAAATTATTAAAAGTTAGCTTAACGTATTTTGTTATGTAATGTATTTCGCCACAGTAATCGAAAACGTTAATGACAAAAATGGGTCGTTCTAACAAGGGATCCACTCTCTTCTTTAATTCTGTTCATTTTCGGTACTTACTGGGCCATTCTCTGAGCAAGAGGGCTCACAGAAAAGTAAAACACGGGCGTTCCTCCAATTAGATGGAATTTCTTCGTGACGAAAATTATTAAACAAGTCAGCTGAATAATTACAACCAGAGAGAAGTCCGTAAAATTCATAAT
Source organism: Typopeltis vanoorti (assembly GCF_054136105.1). Classification (NCBI taxonomy): domain Eukaryota; kingdom Metazoa; phylum Arthropoda; class Arachnida; order Uropygi; family Thelyphonidae; genus Typopeltis; species Typopeltis vanoorti. Next base: position 139,248,720 of record NC_143557.1, read on the forward strand.
ACAAGCGATTACTCATTTTATGCATAATTAGCTGAAACGCCCAATGAAAAACGGAAGTATTTTTAAATGATATTAAAGAAACCGAATGAAAAATGCGCTGTTAAAAGACAACACCGATAAGGTTCGTTTTAGAGGCGTTCAGTAAAAGTCGTCATTTACATCTTTAGATTTATTTTATCCGTTTTCCCTAAGCAAGTTTTTCCGAGGCTCTTATTGGAAGAGCTTATTGGGATTTGGTTTTTAGGGTGTCTGAATGCCAAACGAATATGTCACTCGTGTAGTCTTCTGACTTGGTTTTCATGAAGAAAACCTTTCACCTCCGTATGTGACTCACCATCAATTGAATAACCCCGATGAAGGATCTACACATCCTAGACTCACACCTATATCTTTCCAGCCAAAGTACCTGATACCGCGCTGCTACAGGGGGCCCATGATAAAAATAGAAAACACGAAATTATATGTGCACAGTTAAATAACAAATAGCACTTCAAAAAAAGTATGATAATGTTCGAAGCACATATTTTGCAAAAGTGTCACCACTAGATTAGAAGGACATCATGACATTGCTCGCCAAAACCTTGGAAATATCGACATTGGAAAAACTCTGAGCTCTGTACTGTGTGGAAATAAATTAAATCTAATGTTAATTTGGCGATATGCACACTGTGAGGCAGTAATTTTTATTTCTAGGTTCAGGACCAGTTGATGACAAGTCTTTGTCTCCTTATAATTCGATTTATTCACAAAATGATTCGAAAATGATTATAATTCCTACATGGCTTGATGAAATTTGCTGATATTTGACATCCAACCAGATTACTATTAAAATTGCTGCGTCGTTTCAGTTTGACGCATTTTAGTAGCAAAATTAGACCCAAAGTAGCCTCCATATTCAATTGTTGTGATTAAATGGCATCATTATACAAAAACATTGATACGAAACGCACCCTATTTATGTTTGTCTACGATCATTCCTCATATTTTCATTTTTGCAATTAGAAATCACTTCTCAAATACTTACTGTAATTAAATAAATAAATACGAAATGCAAAAGGACCTATGAAGAACAAAAAAGTCCTCTAAATAGTTCTTTGTTTATTATATATTAAATTACGCAAACTAATCTTCAGTCATCTCGCATAAACTATCATCTGTTTAGTCTGCCACCTGGTAGACGTAAGCGCAATCTATTGTTTCCATGGAAACAGTGTATCCCATCGAACTTATTCGCTGAAACAATGGCAGTTATTTATCTGTATAGGGATATTCCCAAACAAAGCGTTATATTATGAAAGCATATTTTGGTACTGAAGATTTATAATACCTTGCAGTGCAATGATCGTATGACCAAGGATGATCTCCAGTAACGGGTGCGATGATTTAAAGAAAAACCTGCAAATATCACAAATCGCTTAGCAATTGAAGACCAGATATAATAACGAAAATAAATAGTTTATAACGTCTGTCCCGTTTGGAGAGTACCACACCCCTAAAGCTCACCACCAGTAACTTAGCCACTGTCAGTGTCACCCAACAAACTGAAGCAACTCTTTTTTTTTTGCTGAATGGTCTCATCATTATGACTTCCACCACACACTTCACAATTCAATCATTGCTTCTTTTTTTACTTGAAGGTCCGATAGCGTTGCCAACTGCCCAAATATTCAAATACAAAATTTTAATACAAAAGAACTTTGGCTTATTAAGGATGTTATAGCGAAGTCAAATAGAACTGATAACGAAGGTGTTGTTTATGACAGTAGTGTACACAAGATTTTTTTTCTAAAGCGGATATATTAGGTTTTTCTTAAGGATATGACTAAGGTTTTAATATAAATTAATTTTTCACTGTTATGTATAAATATTCCATATGAATAAATAACAAACATTCACATAATTTTGCAGAGAGACATATTCATCCCAGAGGGCGAGGAGGCTAACTACTCCACTGACTTCCTCACACGTATTACCAGTTTTTGTGTGTGTGTGTGTGTGTGTGTGTGTGTGTGTGTGTGTGTGTGTGTGTGTGTGTGTGTGTGTGTGTGTGTTTGCACCAGTGGAATGCACTGTTTAAGATGTAGGTCTATAATTACACTGAAAAATACATAACAGTAGCTGTGTTGACACGAATAAAAATGAAAATATTTTTTGTCTACTAAATTCGTTTTTGGCAGTGCAATCCCTGTTACCTTATTATAAACATCCCGCTCCCTCAGTACAGGACCGAGTACTTTCTTGCTAAACTCTGACGAATTCGAACACTTCTAAAGAAATATCGTTAATGCATTTTCCAAGCACGCCAGGGGGTGTTCCACTCGCACACGTACAGAGACCAGAACGATGTTAGATAGTAATTAGATTTGTCCTTGTGTCTGAGTATAAGAAATCGATGGCTGGGACAAGACTCCTGGCAAATGGAATAATAAAAGGTTCTTGAAATATTTATTTTGAAACAACTTCATTCGTGTTGTTTCATTCGACGATTGGCGTCCATTATACGTTGCAAAAAGAAAGAAAAAAATAAACGTTTATAGCGCCACAAGTAGCTTGTGTTAACAGCGGTTGGACATATGCGTGATTTTCATGTTAATTTTGTTTTGTATAATATATTCCGAGTTGGAAGTAGAAGTAGCGATATTATCAAGAAGCGGAGGAGATGAGACACATGCTCGAAGTAATTTAGTTGTTAAAAAAGTCGTCACGGTGGCTGAATTGCAATCAACGGATTAAAAAAGTAATTACAGAAGAGTGTTTGTATGTTATCTACTGTGTCGTGCAGAGAAAAGAAAAACAGAACAAAGTATGGGACAAAGTTCGTGCAATAACGAAGGTTAGATCAAAATTCTATGCAGGTACCTTCTCCGTCTTTTTTGTCTGCGTCAATTGCATTAAATATAATATGCAATAAATATTTTGCTTTTGAAGTTTCTCCTAAATAGAAGAAAAGGAAAACGTCACAGGAGACTATGTCACGTGTGTAAGGTCGACATTATTACTAGATGAATGTTGTGTTTGCTAAAACACTGCAAGAAAGTGAGACTGAATGCTGGGATTCTTGCAAATATATATATATATATATATATATATATATATATATATATATATATATATATATATATATATATATATATATATATATATAAAGGGGGTTTAATAATAAAACATGACTAGTTTCGGCTTAAAACAGCCTTCATCAGGTGACATTATAAAAGAAAAGAAAAAATACTAACACTGAAGGTTAAAAGAACTATGAACAACATAGAGAGTCTTTATACATAATTAGCATGAAAACGTTGTAGTTGTATTTAAAGCTGTTCTTGCGTTTGTTGCATTGTTGGGAGAGTGCGTGCTTGCAGCATCACGTGAACGCCAGTACATGATTACAGCTGAATGACTATCTGGGAGGTTGTAGCTCAAGTTATTATTTAGATGAACAGGATTGAAGATGATTTCTCTAGATTCCACGATTTTTCTCTCCAATTCATCATGGCAACGAAAGATGTTAGTAAATCTGTCCCAGCGGACTGCATGACTTGGGGTTTCATCATTAGGATTAGCCGAGAAAAGGATAAGGCATTGGCTCGCTGTCTCTTGTAAGCAATGTCCCTCGCGTGTTCCTCCATGCGTAATTCAATACATTTGTCTGTCTGGCCAAAATAAGGAATATCACAATCACACCAAATTTTGTACACACACCAGGATATTTAAGATGATGATGACTTTTACCGTGACTTGCACTACTTTGAGGGTTAGCTAGACATATATATATATATGGGTTTATATGAAAAAATCGCCTTCTGGGATTTACACATCCCATATTTGGGAATGTCATTCACATCTACACTCTATTACACCGTTCTGAAGTTATCGTGGTCAACTACATCCTTACCGTGAAAAGTACGCGAATCACCTGTTGTTGTTGTACTGGTTGTCATTCACATTTAATGTTAAATTTGCAAACTGGACTCCTTTTGGATCACCATTTATTATCATTTCATGTCAGTTGTATTTTGGGTGTTTGTAATTCTTAGTGCACTTCATGTTAGTTGTATTTTGGGTGTTTGTAATTCGTAGTGCACTTCAAATCACACCAAAGAATAGGCGTGAATTCTTTGGTGTGATTTGAAGTGCACTACGTTCCAAACTGTAACGATATATGAAACGTGGCGCAGTATGCGTTCTTATAAATCTAATACCCTCTACAATCGTTTTGGATGTCAGTACTCTTCCTGTGAGATATGCTTTAAAAGATTCCACGTGTGTTATTTGGTTCAGTAAACCATCAATTGTCTTGCTGAAAGTAAACTCGTCATACCAAAGCGAGTATTAAGCCTTCTACTGAACGAATGCTATCGTGCTCACTGCGAAAGCTCAACACGAACAAATACACCAAGCCATTTTCATGTCAATGGGATCACCGAACCTCGACAGTTGTTGCAGTGTAGCTCACCAGTTGAGATGAAATTTGAAGAGTTGTTCTGCAACAAACGCTGTATGTCTCGAATTAACTATTTTGTGAACTACGAAATTCACGTACGCGCGCGCACACACTCACACAGACAAGAAAGAAAGAGAGAGAGAGAGAGAGAGAGTCCATCTCTGAAGAAAATTTCAACACACACACACACACACACACACACACACACACACACACGCACGCACGCACGCACGCACGCACGCACGCACGCACGCACGCACGCACACACACACACACACACACACACACACACACACACACACACACACACACACACACACACACACACACACACACACACACACACACACACACACACACACACACACACACACCGGTGGTTTAAAATCTGTTCATTTATTCTACTATACAACAATATCTACCAATAATTGTCCGGACACCCCTGTTATTTGAGATTATGGAACAGTCCAGGTTTGTTAATAACATACAAATCCGTGTACAGATAATAGTAGTAGTAAGCAGTAGTTCATCGTAACAGGAAGAGTATGGATATCCATAACACCTGTGGAATACAGGTGGTATGCAACACGACGTGAGCTCAGTGACTTTGAGAGAGGTATTATCGTGGGCTGTTACATTGGTGGCATGTCCATACGTGCCATTCAACTGGAGCATCCAAAATCAACGGTTGGCGATGTGATCAACAAATGGAGACGTTCTGGCATCATTAGTGCAGGAAAACACCCAGGGCGGCCGCCGAAAATGACTGACAGGGACAGTAGGGTGTTAAAACGGGTGGCACACACAAAACCGGCTACGATCGGTACAGACCATCCGTGATGAGTTTCAGAGCCCCAGTAACACCATGGTGAGCACTAATACTCTACGAAAAGAACTCGATTTACTGGGTTTCCACGGAAGAGCAGCGGCACACAAGCCAAACATCACGACAATGAACATGGCGACTCGTCTGGCCTGGTGCAAAGAGCGTGTGAACTGGACAATTAACTACTGGAAAACAATACGCTGGAGCATTGAATCAAAGTTCACCTGCTTCCAGTCTGATGGCAGGGTATGGGTGTGGAGGCAGCCTGGTGAACGCCTGTTACCACAGTAAAGTTTGGTGGTGGAGAAGTAATGGCTTAGGGTGCATTCAGCTGGTTTGGAGTGGGGCCACTGGTCGTTGTCCGTGGTTCCATGAAAGCAGCCCAGTACCTTGATATTATAGATAATCAGCTGCTGCTTACGCTGTGGAGTTTTTGTGTAACTGACCCGTGGTGCTATCAGGACATTGTTGTCTTAGGACATTGCATAACAGCTGTCATAAAGCTGCAGCTGGTATGCAATGGTATAAAAAGATGGGTGTTAAACGACTGCCCTGGCCTGCGCAGAGTCCTGAACTCAATCCCATAGAACACTTATGGAACGATTGAGGTCCAGAGTAGCACGTTCTCGATCTGTCGCTGAACTCAGTGCTGCTTTGATGGAGAATGGAGACAAATTTCACCTGACGTTCTGCCGCACGTTGGTGCAAAGCCTCCCTCTAAGAGTGCAGGAGGTGATCAAAGCCAGAGGTGGACATACCTGGTATTAGGGTTCGCTGCTGATATCAATTGTAAATTGCTAGTGTCCTGACAATTATTTCTTTATAGTGTAGAAGTGGTGTAGTTGTGTGTTCGTATTTTTGTTCCTCTTATTAATGTTGGCCTTGAATTGTTAAAACGGATGGTAAAATTGGTTCGTTGCCACGTAAGCACATAAGGCACCCCCCCCTCTTAATGGTTAATTTTGCCTAACCATCCGTTTTTCCAAGGAATCATTTTCTGTTAGTGAACAAACCCAGTTATCAGAAGTTATATATTATATGACTCCTACCACTGAGAGCTGCAACCCTATAATGCTTCAATATCGTGGGTTAGATAATATGGAAACTCTGCTCTAGAGACCAGGCATGGAACCCGAAAGTCTTCCAAGGAAAGATGAAAGCGAGGGAGGGACGAAATGGAAGTTTGATGGAACTACAGACAAAGGATTTTTACTTATGAGGAAGTATCGAACCTCACACCTAGTCGATCGATAAACCGCTTCTACCCGTGGCTCCGTTGTTGCTGGGCTAAGTGAAGGCTTTCTGCACATTCAGTTGGCACTTTAAGAACGAAATGGGACTTAAACAAGATTCGTTGCAAAGTTGTATTAAACAATGCCTTCACTTATTTCGATGCTTCTACTTAAATATAAGAAGTCATAAGAAGATATGCAACCCGTTTTCTTTACTCCTTTAAATTTTTTTTTTTTTTTTTTGTGTTCTGTGCGCTGTTGTCATTCTTATCAGTGTCCGGACATATGGGGTGATCATGTGAAAAAGACGGTGCGCATCATCGCCTGTTTTCCTTATCACGGTCGGGAAGATTCTAATACGGGTAACGATCAGCTAAGCAGCACGGGAATGGGTTGTCGTTTCTGACACAGCAACACTCAGCAGTTTCCGTTGTTGCGTTACCATAGCGACGTATTTTTTCCCCGCTGCGTGGACAGCGAACGCAGCAAGGCAGTTTCTTCCAATAGACGGCGGATCTTCTCCTCGCTCTTTTGAATCCCCCCCCACTCACCCACACCCACACCGAAGCGGCTGTCTTGCGCTCCTAAAATCGATGTCATCGGCGATAATTTCATGAAGCTCGGTAGTCGTTGGCTAATAAAGAAATGTATTTGGAATTCAGAGGCATCTAAACAGCCCCCTGCAGGCAGATAACAATACTTACAAATGTGTCAATTCACTGCTATTACGTCATCCTCCGGATGCGACTTTAATTGGCTCAGTTTTCTTTCCAGTTGAACAGGAAAGAAAATAAGTTAACTTGCAAAATTCTCTTAACTAGTTTCTTATTCTTAATTTCTCTCTCTCTCTCTCTCTCTACTTTTTTTTTGTTATCGTTTTTAAATGTTTCGCAAAATGAAAAATTTTATTCAAAACGAATTTTATTGAAAAAATTTCGGGGCAACCTCAATCGACCAATTTTTATTTTATTTGCAATAGCTAATACAAAATTACATCTGTAAGAGTATACATGAGCCAGAACTCGATCTGGCATTTAGCTGTTATTAAAATGATGACGACATCACACAAGGATGGTGTTACGAAATGCATCTTTTTAAATTGGATTCTGCTGGGTTGTTTGGAATTATCACGAAAGCAACTAAAGCTCGAATATTATATTATGTTTATCGTAATTATTTTTCATTTATCATTAGAGTAAAAGGATTAAAACCAAATTTATAAAATTTCGTGGTATCTTTAATATATATATATATATATATATATATATATATATATATATATATATATATATATATTAGGATTACCAATTAATTTTATAAGCTTGGTTATTTTACAAACTTAATTGTTTGCATACTTGGGATTAGGAGTTAAATAACCAAGCTTATAAAATTAATTGGTAACCCTAATATACAGTATCACTAATATTGTCAATGATAGTTCATGGAAAATAACAGAAATATCGGCAAAAATACAGTTCCGAACAATTTCAAATTGTACTTACTATATACAAGCAACTGAACAAGGTTACTGCTGAGATCTGCATTTGGTCCTATGGTTACGCTTTAATACTGTTCGATGAAAGACTTTACGTGTTGCATAAAAACGGATTTATATATATATATATATATATATATATATATATATATATATATATATATATATATATATATATATATTATATTACTCATTTATTTAGAAACGACTGTTTTAATCCTAAGTTTTTTAGTCGTAAAAATATCGCAAGCATGACCTTTTCCTGTTTTTTTTTTCTGCTTTTATTTAGCAAATGATTTCGAATAATAATGATAACACTAACTCCTCCCTGGCTTGATAAAATTTATTAAAATTTAAGCTCATTAATTTGTGGATTCATTCTATTTGGATATTTTAATGACAACATTAAGCAAAACGGAATTTCATTCACAGTATATTTTGCCAAAAAACAACTTTAGGTTCACCTGTTATGATAAAGTATAACGTCATTGTGCAAAAATTCTAAAAATGCAACTTTTTTCTGATTGTTTACATTCAGTTCCTTACTAGTTTAATAGTAGATGGCTTTCGGATTAAATTAATAAAAGACTGAAGCTTTAAAAACCCTGAAAAGCGCAGTAACGAATGCCTTTAATATCCATCTGCCATCTTGTTTAATTGTCTCAACGGTGCCAACTTTTTTTCCTTTGACAAGTCAAGAGCCAACCCCGACTTCAATATTATATAATTTAGTATATCTACTGCACTCCATTATCTACAAGAAATTATCTGCTGATTTTTCTTCCCAAGTCGCTAGCAGATTATTTTTAAGGGGAGTTGCAGCTACGCATCTAGAAATGTACTACTCAATTATCTTTTTGTCGACCAAGCCATTACCAGTAAAAAGATTGTCGACTCTTGTGATAATGATATCTGCTTTACATTCTTGGAAGAGCGAGAAGTGATTAAGATAACCTATTAGGAAACTTTGCCTACTCAAACAAAAACATCTCATCTCTCTCTGCGTTTACTGGCGTCACTGGAATCGACCGTACCAAAAAAAAAGTTACAAAAAATGCAAAGCGGTGGTGGCAGGTGTGCACAGCTACACAAAAAAAAAAAAAAAAAAAAAATGCTAAAAGTGCCTCTTACATGCACGTACATCTTTGTAGGCGTCATAACTTGGTTGGTATTTATGTAAGCGTTTTTATAACAGCCTTGGTATATAATCAATGATGAATGTTGTTCTCAGCGTCTTCATTCACTTAAATATGGCATTAATGATAGTATTAAAAAAGAGAATGATAATAATTTCAGTAATAATTAAGTGTTTGATGTCTCTTTTCGTGTACATTGCTATTAATGATGATTTTCTTTCCCTATAGATCATCAAGAGATGTCTAGGAGGAGAAAGAGAAAGCACATCCTTCTAGCATATCAGGAAAATATCACTACGTTAACCGGAAAGTGATATTTTTCTCTTTTTTACCAATCTTCAAACCATCGAATAAATCAATCCCATCTCATCCGAATAAAGGTGAGATAGTCGGACGTCTTAAAGAGCTTTTTTTGGACTTCTTTAAAACGAAGAAGGCGCCAATGTAGCGTGGGAGTTCTTTCAGACAATGCCCCGACAGAAGTTCTTCGCCGATGGTTGCGCAACCCTTGTAGCTGGCGTGCACGCGGATTTGAACTCACAGTGCGAAGCAATGGGGAAGCGGCCTGCAGGTAGATGACACTCTCAAAAGCCACTGGACAAAGTCAACTGAACTCTCTTTCGAGTCACGTGGTTGGGAGAACCTCATGCATTCTCTAATGACCTAAGTGCCTGCAGAGACCACGGACGGACGCGCTTCAAGTTGTAAATCGGCGTTCTCACCTGGCGAGACGTGAGTGTCAATTACGACGTTGTGTGTGGATGACGCAGTGGGCGATTCAATCGAACGTGCTGTGATATGTACATATAAACGATATTCTGTATATTATATATAAAAACAGCTTGCTCGCACTCTTGTTGAACGTGTCTATACGAGTTTGTGTTTTATGTTGTGGCCTAACGTCTTAACAGCTTGAATGCAACGCAGTCACTGCAGCGTATGAAGGGAATTTTTTTTTTCCTATTCTGTGTTCGTGTGACCTGCTGATCTGTTTGTTTATCAATTCCGTGACTGATGCAGATTAACTGTGATGCTTGCATTCCAACTTAATGTTCGTCAAATGACCCTCGGAAACACACGAGGAGCATCATGAAGACCGACCAAGCAGACAATGAACAATCGACATCAGAAACTGACTCACAAAAGGCATCTGAGTTCTCACAGGTAAGTTGAATTTTAGAGAACTATAATTTTATATTAGTAAATAGTGAAACTTATCATACGGTAGTCTCTCTCTCTCTCTCTCTCTCTCTCTCTCTCTCTCTCGGGTATTCTCATTCTACTGTACACGTTTTATATTTTCCACTGTCACTTCTTTTTTATCTGCATGTGTATTTTTTATCGGTGTTCATAGCTGACAGAAAACTCTTCTCCTTTCTGAACTGATTTCTCTTTGATATCATCTGCAAATATATTCATTTGTATGCGCAGATCTTAACTTTGAAGGCTTGCATGAAGTTGCAAAATGTATCCTCTGAATACTCAAAGTATTACTGCACGTAATACCATGTTTCGCAAGATGTATTTCGATTCTAATGCATTACCCATCTCTTACTGTGCTTCGCCTGCCAGCATGAACCACCCAACCAAACATAAGATGTCTCTTTCTTTCCTCATAAAGCGCCAAATGATAGAACCTTAAAAAAGGACTTGCACTGTCCATAAAGAAGCTTGAGTTTCCTTTCCCTGCTTCATTAGCTAATAGGGTACAGCATAAAATATAATTCAGTATTTAAAATGAGTTAATGCATCCTTGTTTCAAAAATTTCCATTAATCCCAATTTCCTAATTTACTGTAAAATTAACTTTTAATTATTATAAATTTTATTATGATTATATAAATATTATGTATATAATTAACTTTAATTATATAATTAAAAATATAATTACTTATATAAATAATTTACATTATTCTAATAGAATTTATGCACTGTAATAATATTATTTACATAATAATAGTAACAATATCAATAATAAATTAACATTTCATTAAAGAATGAATCAGCCGAAATCCTATAAAAATTATATAAAAAGAAGAAGAGCACTTAAGTAGTGTTTCTCTCGAAATTATCATGCATTCCATTTCTATCCCTAACCTGTGTAATAAACGGAATCTTATAACATACCTAAATAGCATTATTATAATTTTGCTCTAAATTAGCTTTCCAATATTTAGTTGTGCATCGAGAATTAATAATGTTGTAAAAAGAGTGTTAATAATTTAGCCAAATCTCGAAAATCCAAATATGACAATGGATCGAACGATTTTTTGTGAATGCAACGTTTATCATGTTGTGAGAAGCTTACAAATCGAAATACATTCTCCTTTTCTATTTGCTGTTATTATGAAACACTCCTTATGAACTAGAAATATAGGTTTATATTTAATTAACACGTTCATTGCCAATCACGCGATATGGCGCGATGCGAGTTCTCACCAAACGGCCGATCACGCGTTATCGCGTGGACGTCGCTAACTAAATAAAAAAATAAAAAAAATTTGCCCACCACACGAAATTCCAATTTTCAGCTTGGCAATGAAAGTGTTAATAGAATATTTAATTGTTTTCTAAATTCAAATTATTTAACCAACGACTTAACTCAAAATAAAATGCAGCCATCTTTTCTTAGATTCTGATAAACAACCAGAGCGCTCTCTCTCTCTCTCTCTCTCTCTGTGAACAAATACATCGGTAAAAATGTCTGAAATTCATTAAAAATTGGGGTGAACGATTAATAATCATAATAATAATAATAATAATAATTATTATTATTATTATTATTGTTCCGGACAACTCCAAGGAGTCGACAGACTCATCGACGGAGACCCTAACATCATGTCGAGAACAACTATTCGACATTCACACAGTATCTATCATACCTTGCCTTGAACTCATTCACGGTCGTAGCACCTACAACAGACTCTGGAAGCTTATTCCACTCATTCACCACTCTCCAAGTAAAAAACCTGGCTCAACACCCTTGTCAACCACGCTCTTGCCCAGCTTCCATGCATGGGCCCTAGTCCTCCCACCACCAGTCATATTTTTCAAAAATATCTTCTGGATCAATCTTATAGAAACCCTTCAGTAATTTGAATGTCTCAATCATATCACTCCTCCTTCGCCTATCGTCCAATCTCTTCAACCTATTCTCATAAGGTTCATTCCACAGACCTGCTATCATCTTGGTCACTCGTCTCTGAATCCTCTCCACTTCCTCCCCATCACGAAGAAACCCTGGTGCCCATAACTGGGCACAGTAGCCCAGATGGGGTCTTATCAAGGCTCGATACAGAGGAACAACAACTTGTTTGTCTCTGCATGTTAAAGTATTTTTCAAAAGCCAAGTGATTTGATGAGCTGATTTAGTCAGTTTTGCAATGTGCCCCCTAAACTTCAATTCTCTATCCACCAACACTCCCAAATCCCTGGCCTCATCAATCTCCTGGAGTACGGGTCCACCAATGCGATATACTGCTGCTATTCTTTTCACCCCAAAATGCATAACCTTACACTTTGCCACATTAAATTGACATCCATTTTTTCTAGCCCAGTCCTCCAAACTATCCAAATCATCCTGTAAAATTTTGACATCCTGTGCACTCACAATTGCTCTACCCAACTTTGCATCATCAGCAAACAAGTGAACACTTCCTCTCAAATCCTTTCCTATATCATTGAAGAACAAATTGAAAAGCAGTGGTCCAAGAACAGAGCCCTGCGGCACATCACTAGTCACAAGCCGTCCTTTAGACTCCACTCCTGAATAAACCACTCTCTGGTATCTATCCTTCAACCAACCTCCTCTCCATCTCACCAACCCTATATCTATCCCCATTTGCTCCAGTTTACTGATTAGGGTTCCATGTGGTATCCTGTCAAAGGCCTTGGCAAGGTCCAGTAGTATCACTGTAAACCCATTACTCCTATCCAGTTCAGCCGTCACTGTGTTATAAAACGTGAGTAAGTTACTGAGGCATGATCTACCCTTCACAAAACCATGTTGTCCCCCATACAATATCCCATTTTCATCTATCCAATCCTGTATTCTTTTCTTGACTAATTTCTCTAAGACCTTGACAACGATTCCTGATATGCTAATCGGTCGGTAATTTACAACAGCAGTCTTGGAACCACCTTTATGCAGTGGAACTATTTTCCCCTCTTTCCACCCCCTCGGGACTAACCCAGACCTGAGACTCAAATTAAACAAAATGGTCAAGGGTACTGACAATTCTTTAGCTGCTTCTCGTACGACACGAGCTGGTATACCATCCAATCCCACGGATGTATTGACATTGAGGTTATGCAATAGACTACTCACCTCCACTTCATTAACCACAATTCCCGTATAATCTAGTGGTTTATTCGTTTCTGCAATGTCACCACCTGGATGATATACTCTTGCAAAGTGCTCACTCAGTAACTCAACTATCTCAACTGATTCAGTTATCTCCCTACCATCGGCATTCTTTAAAATCAATCTGCCATGTACATTTTTCCTTTTACTTGCTACATATCTAAAAAACTGTTTAGGATTCTCTTTAGCCTGCATGGCCAATGTTTTTTCATAATCCTTTTTTGCTTTTCTTACCACACTCGTTACCCTTCTGGCCTGCGCTTTATACCGGTCACGTGCCTGCCGGTCACCTTTCTCCTTAAATTCCCTCCATAGTTGTTTCTTTTTTTGCAGCTCAAGCTTAATGGTGTTATTCATCCATTTAACCCCTACTTGATTTATTATTCGGACTCTAGGTATACAGTCAGCCATTGCTTCATGCAAACACTTCTTAACTGCCTCCCATGCACTATCAACTTCTAGTCCTTGCAGTTTTACATGCCATGGCACTGAACCAATCAAACTCCTAAGCTTGTCATACTTTCCAGCCCGATAATTCCACATGTACCCTGTCTTAATTGAAAATTCCGCACCTTTAGCCACCTCCCAAGTTAAGACTAATGTAATTGATTACCATATCGAAAAATATATTAACACTTTCTATTATTATTAATATCCCCAAGTTTTGAGATATTGAAAGATTCATTTTCTGCCTGTAAACAGAAACCTTTACAGCGTAGAAGTTATAGTTATGGGCATGAATAAAAAATCCAAATTATTCACTAGGCCTTATGAAATATTGTTCAAATGAACCAATGATAACAGACTGGAAAAGTAATGTCATTTATTCAAACTTTCATGACTTTCACTCTTTAATTTGGATTCTAAACTCTTAATAGCTTGATAATTAACTGTTATTCATATTTCGTATTATTTTATAGAATTTGCACTCTAAAATGATCTCATTTAAACCAAACACTGAGGTGACTCCGAGCTTTTAATAACGATTCCAATTACTAATTCAAAATCCATTCGGCCAAGTTACCGGATGGATTTTGTTTGTGGTCAGAGCATAACAACACTAGTATTCAATATCTGATTGAGTGAAGGAATAAGAAGGAATACGTTATTTTAAACATTAGCGTTAGAGAAATTGTGACTGTGTCACACACTTGATTAACCCTAATGACTAACAATTTACGCTTAACACTTTCAGTTTTTGAATGTAAAGCATATCGAAATCTCATTTTAAAAATTTTGATAGAAACCGTACATTTGAAATTCATTCTCAGCTTGCCTTTGCAATTATATATAAAGCATTATTTCAGAACGTTTTGCTTCAATAAACAAAGAATAAGAAAATACTGACTGTGCGAGTTTCATCAGATGTCTTAAAGGGAGGTTGTGGTTCTCAGGTAGAGATTGACTTTTCATTCCGAAGGGAGTGTTCATTAGCAAGCATCAGGGGATTACAAATTTATACTTATTTAATTGAAAACATAAACAAAATAAAGAGACGATTGTAGAAGATTAAGAATTAGCAACAGAATTTTAAAGTTCCGAAACAAACTAATGAAGTCAGCTCGCCACTTAATTCCATCTGATCCGCTGTCAGATCTCTGCTTTTACTTGAAAAAGTGATGGAAAAGTATTCCAATTAATAAAGGATTAACATAACGATGAAATTAATATGATAAAATTACTGGTATTGTGTTGGTTGGAGTGTGTGCTTGTACGACATCTAATTTTGTTTCTTTTTCTAATACGATGTCTGTGGGGGCGTCATTAAGATAAAACCACTATAGGATTATTGCAACCACTCCTCGAAGACAAGTATGATATCGCGCGCTACCTTGTGGAGTTTGTCTTATTCACGCATGATAAATTGACAACATAAATGGGCGCACTTCGTTTGTAATGACGCTCCACACCATTCAGCCCTTTCTTTACTAGTATCAAGAAACCTAAGGAATGTTAGGAAAACATTATCCAGACCATCCCCACAGATGCCGTCTTGTTGGGATCAAGCATTGTCGCCTTCGTGTTTTCGTAGCCATAATATCCTTATGCTTTGGTCGGCATGAAATAAACGAAAGTGGGATTCATCGCGCCATACAACCTTCCTCCATTTCTGTGTTGTTCGATGTCGGTTTTAGGTCAGTCATTCGCCTGAGATACAGCTGCTTGCTTTTGTTCGGCCAGATAAACACACACAAACCCCATAGCCATAACTGTTTTGGAAACAGACGAACTTCCCTGAGGAGTTTGTTGGAGACTAAATTATGGAGTCGGTGTCCCGAAATTAGATAATTTCTGGACAAAAAAATAAATAAATAAAGTGCATTTATAAGGATTCTTTGGTGGTGAATGATATGGAACATCTTTTATCAAGCGTTATCATGAACGATAACGCAGACGCGTAAAAAGACTGCTGGTACTTGGACAGTAGTCAGCAGTTCTTCAACTGGTAATGTGTGAATGTATTCCAAAGACCGCTGTTGTTTTGAACTGCTTCCGAAACAGCTAAGGCTGTGAGGTCTGCGTGTATTGGCTGTTAATTATTCTTCTGAGGTCTGCTTGTTTTGTAGGTTAAACAAATTCGGGTTTTCAGAGGGGAACCCCCCCTCCTCTTCCTGAGTATGAGCTTAGCTAACAGATAAAAACCTTCAGATAAAAAATTCTTTATAAATATTTGTCACGTTTTTGATAGAATTGGAACGTCTTTGAATCCATAAGGCAACGTGAAAATCGACGAACCCTCTCATGACCCTGAGGTCTACGTCCTTAAATAAGGTAGGTTTAAAAGAGAATGAATGGCGAAATTAAACATGCAACCTAGAAGAAGACATTATATAAGGTGAGAAGATATAAAATTGCACAAAGGAAGGCGACGCGAATAGTAAGGCAAGTGAAAAGTGTTGTATGACAAGAAGTTAGCCAATCAGGCACAAAAACAAGAAGAAAACTCCTCATCTCATGTTGAATGTTCTTTTGACATGAGGTCAGTAGAAGAAAAAAAAAAACAATTATGGTAGCATGATATTAGTTAATGGAGTAGATAACCACTGTAAAGAGTATCGTCAAAGTACTTATATGGATAAAGATGTTTCATGCTGATGAAAATATTATACAAGCCTGAAGGAGGAACTCTTATCAGCCTTATGAACAACGACTTTTGTCGTTGTTCATAAGGCTGATAAGACTCAATGACATATCGCTGCGTGTTTTAATAACAGCTTTGCAAAGGTGAGGGGGGGGGGGAGGTTCTAAACTAGAATATTTTTTCGATTACAGGTAGTTGTTTGTGTATCCGGAGTTGGGGTCAAAGTATGAGTCTCTTATAGGATAGACAATGAAAGTGTGTCTTCCATCATGTCAACCAATGACACTGAATTTGTGGTGGACTTGACAAGGAATTCCGTCATGACTATAATGTGTGCACTGATAATGCTTCTTTTCGCTGGCATGTTCTGAGTAGGGGTTTCGATGGTAACAGACTAGAACATGTTGACTGATCAACTGAATTCTTGAATTTAAATATAGTTAACAACGAATCAAACAGAATTTCTTGATTATTTGTGTAAAGCAGGGGTGTCCAACCCGTCGATCGCGGAGCGATTTTTGGTCGATCTCTTGTGTATTCCTCCTTACTTACAAATTTAATTAAAACTGAAAACATGATATTTTATTTATCATTATTTTGTATTATTTTTAATTCGCTTTAAGTGTGTTGCTATTATTTATTTATTTTTCGTTAAAATTGTCAAATCAGTAATTTTCTTATAAGTCCGAGTAAATGAATTAATTTGGATCAGTGGAAGTCAAACAGCGAGCCGAGTGAATACGATTATAAGCAAAGTGTAAAAACTCAATTGTAGCTTAAATATCAAATATTCCAAAGCACATTACATCGATTTTTTATTTAGATTAAGTCCCATGTGAATATTGTAAAAAAATAAACTTTGTTTGTCTCGGTGTAGTTTGTATTAGATGTTTTTGTAAATAACTCTTTTGAAGCTAACTGTATATACTGCTTTAATAAGAATATACTAGAGTGCTAAAAACAAAGGCAATGTTTTTGTCGCCGAAGCTGTACATGGCGGCATTAGAAAGATTGTCATTGAAACTTGTATGTATGAGAAAGGCTTGCAGGCTCTACGTGTAAACATATCCGAAGTCAGTCAGAAAGAGTTCAAACAACTTTCCAATGGCCAGCAACTTACAATCAAAAGAAAGCGGAGGAGAACAAAAGGCGTGCCGAACTTGAAACTTAAGATGAAAGACTCATACCGATTCTTTTGGGTTGCCAAACTGCATGCGAGGTCTCAGAGGAAACCTAATAAAAAGGGACTGAAGCAAGCAGAAGGGGCTCCGGTTTCAGAATTGCTGTCAGAGAGGAGGCCGCCCGGTCCAGAGTCGCCGTCAGAGAGACTACCTGGATCCACGTTGCTTCAGAGAGGAGTTTCCCGCTTCCAGAAAGGAGCTTCTCGGTTCGAGTCGTCGCTAGAGAGAGACTACTTCTAGGCCGCAGACAAGGTTTCAAATTGCCGAAAGGAAGAGTTCCAATTGCCGGAGAAAGGTTTCCAGGCCAGGTTAATGTCAGACATTCACCAGTGTGTTGCGTTTTCATTAAAATTTGATGAATCGAACGACTTCATTGATATTGCTCAGTTAATGGTATTTATTCGCATGGTATTTCAAGATTATTCAAGTAAAGAAGAACTTTTGAAAATTATACAATTATTGGGAAGGACTAGGGGAGAAGACATTTTTTCGGCATTTGATGAATTTGTGAAACAACACAAACTTCCGCTTTCTAAACTTGTGTCTATTACTACTGATGGTGCTCCTGAAATGATAGGTAATAAATGAGGCTTTATTTCATTATGTAAAAACGATGACAAACATCCAGATTTTTTTTAACGTACCACTGTATTATTCACCAACAACTACTGTGCAGTAAAAGATTAAACACAAAAGATGTTTTGGATATTACATTTAAAATTGTAAATTCTGTTCGAGGAAAAGCCCCGCAACGGCGGTTATTTAAATTACAGGCAGATGATGATAGGGAACTTCTGTTGTACAATAATGTTCGCTGGCTCAGCAGAAGTCAATTTTTAGAAAGATTTCTTGTATTAATTAACGATATAAAATTTTTTCTTGATGAAAAAGGAGATATTTATCCACAATTGAGCGATAAAAGAGGGTTGTTATACACTAATCATTTTAGTAGATTTCTGTACTAAATTAAGCAATTTAAATTTAGAGTTACAAGGTAGAGATAAAATTTTAATTGACATGTTAAGTTCAATAAAAACTTTCCAACAATACTTACTTTTATTAAAGAAAAATATAAATGACCGCGAATTTAGATATCTCCATATTTATTGAAATTTTTTTAACAAAATGAAGAAATGTTTCGCTATGATTTAAAATAATTTATTCGTGAAATAGAATTAGTTGAGGAAGAAATAAATTCAAGATTTAAAGATTTTAATAAAACTGAAATGATTGTATCTTTTATCAATAATCCATTTCAAGAAAACTTGAACATCACAGAAATTTCAAATAAAATTAGTCGGCTGTTTGATATTAACCAAGCCGAAGTAGAACTTGAGATAATAAACATTCAGAATAGTTTACATTTAAAATCAATAAACAATGAAGTCATTTGGAAGTATGCACATGAAAAATTCCCAATATTAACTGATATTGCGCGAAAAATTCTGTCTTGTTTCGGATCGACATACTTGTCAGAATCCGCTTTTTCAAATATCACCGTCATAAAAAATCAATTAAGAAACCAAAGTACAAATGATAATTTGGATGGTTGTCTGCGATTGGCCACTTCAACTCATATCAACTTCGCTATGAAAATATTGCGAGGTCCAAACAATGCCAAATTTCACGTTAACTTTTTTTTTTAATCAACCAGCATTTCCTGTAACTTGTGAGTTTGTAATCAATTGTTGTTTTTTCTAACTTTGGTTTTCCAAAATAGAGAAATAAATATTTTATTCCAATATTTTTTTTGTTGTATTAAAATAATTAAAAGTGATAAATACATTTTTAAATACAAAAAGTTTTTAGTTGTGTATTTTTTTTAGTTGTTTATTTTTAGTTGTTTATTTGTGAGTAATCAGATATCAGGTTGGGGAACGTGATCTATATAAGAGAGTAGATCGCCGAATCACTTTTTATAGAAAAGTAGCTCGCGTAGTAAAAAAGGTTGAACACCACTGGTGTAAAGCATCCTTGTTTCTTTATGGATGCTGACTGAATTAGTTTATATACTCTCCTAGAGACGTTAGAAGAGAATCTCCGTAGCTCATTCGGTATAAACGAAGCCCTTTGGTCGGAAAGACCTGGACTCGATTCCCGTCAGTGACGTGAGGAACCTTTATGTGGTCTCTTTCGACTAAAGGTGAGTTAGTGGTTCTCATATACGGAAGTAGAAGGTGTTTTTTTTCACTCGGAAACTCGGGTTTTTCGTCCCTCAGAATAGGCAAACCTACCCCCTGAACACCCGCATCTACAGACATAAGACACTCCTGGAATAAGGATTAACCAACGTACTCCGGAGGGTTTGAGTGTCGACTGCCAGCACGGTGAAGTATGGGTCTACGCGTGAGTGTAAATCAACAACAACAACTGGTTAGAAGAAGTGTCACTGAGATCTTAACAAAAACTCTTTCGTTTTCATTGCTTTATTCACAAAACTTTTTCCAGATTATCTCGACAACCCAGTCGATGTATTCTAAATCTAGTTATATATCTGAATCCCTCATAAATATTATGTTAAATAGCATATAACTGAAATTAGAACTGGAAAAGAAAGCATTGGCAGTCATAATCCGAAAACTTAATCCTCTCTCTCTCTCTCTCTCTCTGTGTTGTGTTGGGTGTGTGTGTGTGTGTGTGTGTGTGTGTGTGTGTGTGTGTGTGTGTGTGTGTGTGTGTGTGTGTGTGTGTGTGTGTGTGTGTGTGTGTGAGGCGGATACGCACACTCAGATCTGAGGTAGTATTGTCAACAAGCGTGGGATACATTTAGCGCGGACTATGAGAAAAGCACGACGAATTCGATATATTCTGCGAGAGCACATTACACATCGACCTTATGCATTCAGAAGACGTCGTGCCTTATGACCGACGCTGTCACCCGAGAGATACAAAACTATGAAGCCATCTCTCCCATGCCGCATATACAACAGCCGCTGCGGAAACTACCCAGTTCCGCTCGAAATGGAAACAGACGTAGGTAATGTCTCCGACCACTCTCTTCTTGGGAAACTGATGGCACTCATCTTGGAATCATTAAAACTTTATTCCCATATTTTCTCTCTTCCCTAGCAGTGACAAATATTCCTTTCTCCAACTAAAATTTTATTCACCAGTGTTGTCGAAGCTGCCCATGGTAAATTCTGGCCATTTGTCACTCTACTATCTGTGCACCGCTTGTTTAGTTATCTAAATGGTCATTTACAATCTTTATGTGTATTGTTGTGAGCGTTATGCTAACAGGTGCGCCCTCTATTGACGTTCTGTCCAACGGTAATGTCACTGTCTTCTTTACAACTCCGAATTTATAATTTAATGCTAAATCAAAAAGATATATAAAGATGAACATAACTGGCTTATGAGTTAGTTTTTCTGAGATGATGCTACTCGCTAGCTGTGGGTTGGCATATACACAAAACTGTGTGTGTGGACCGTCATATACATAGTTTCGTGCATGACAATAGATTTGGGTTCTCTAAAATTAAACAGCCCTTTGTTTTTGAGTGGTATTGAAATAAATGTGTGTTACGAAGCTTGCAAAGTATTTCCAATGCAGTTTTGATAAATTGTTTAGGCTGTAAATTGCACATTTTATCATTTTTGTTTTGTAAATACGCGATGACTAATAATCATGCTTGGAGTAAAGAAAGAAAAAATGATTTACACATACTTCATATGTCACCAAGGAGATTCCCACTCCCAACTTCCGAGACCAGTGCACTTACCACTGAGCTACGGCTATAACTCGATAAATTGCAAACCCTGGCACTAATGTCGTTTTTGAATAAGTGCGGTCCTCGCCAAGTCGCTGTTCCTATATATCTCTAATGCAGCCCATCCTCCTTTTCTAATACTCCTCACCAAAATTATTCCGTTTGTTCCGGTTGTAAGTTAAGTTGTGGTTTTGTATATATTTGCAGTATTCTTTGCCCATTATTATCGTATCCGTGTCTACAAATCGTAAAAATATTAGCAAGGCAGCTCCTGTTCATGAAAGAAAGAATACAAGATGGATTGCATCGTACGATAGATAGTATTAAGTGGTGAGTGAGAGGTAGACTTTGTCTCTGTCTTTGGGATGGCGGAGACGAAAAACCAGCCAGTTAAAAGAATGCTAAAATTTATGAAGCGAAAGCTATGATGATGTTGAGGCATTCTGATATGAACCTTACACAAAGTAAAAGCGATGCGACGTAGATTATGGAACATGCAAAATAGCCATAAAATCCCCTCAACGTTTATCTCTCATTGAAAAGAGCCTGCGTAGCTCAAAATCAGGCTTAATTGAAAGGAAAAAGAACAACACTTTATTTTTATTTTTATTTATTTTTGCTTATCGCATTGACGCCATTGGTTTTATTTATTAGCAACCACTCCTAGTTTTATTAATCATTGACAATTAAAATAGAAGAAAAAGGAAAAAAAGTAATCCTTCAAAAAAAGAAAAACAAGCATCCTGACCCTAAGAAAACAAAGAGTAAGGAGTTCTAACTCGTGTCAGATTAGTTTAGTTTAGTTGTTTTTTTGTTTTTGTTTTTTCAGTTACGTAGCACGCCATTTTTCTCTGCATTACAATGTTTGCGCCGACAATTTTCCCCTAGTTAATTCGTTGATTATGTTTTATTCAGGCGTGTTTGTCTCGCTTTGTTGCCATGAAATATGAACTCGCATACGTACAACAAGCTGTTGGCCTGGAGACTGCATGGCACAGCGTTAAGTAGCTTGGAGACTGCATATTTAATTCGAAGACAAATGCGCACTTAGAAACTTGCAAAAGATCATTTTCATGGCACGAAACGCAATGCCAGAAAAAAAAAAAACATTTTATGGCCTCACAACAACGCCAACGAATATTCTGTGGAGAAACTGCATTTCTTCATAATCAGAGCCAACGGATGCATGCGTTAGTTTCTAATCCGAAACCGAAATATTTATTATTCGGTGCACTTTGAGCCCGTTCGCGGACTTCGTAATAAATCCGACAACCGCGAGACCCTCGTTTAATTAACAAGTTCATTTGCGCCAGTGGTCACATGACAAATCTTGAGACGATATAAATATTCGATACTACTCACACTTTCAACACCGTTCAAGTTCATCTTTTAATACTAACTCTTAGCCAACTTTCCTGCCAAGTTAACTAACAACTGAACACATTCGGAATTAAATTAACAGTTGAAGTAGGTTTATCGTGGCCTTCGTACGGAAATAAATTTTGGCGTATAAATATTCGAAGGTATTTGTGTATTGTAATCTCACCGATGCCTTCTTAATTGAGTTGTTTAGAATATTTTGTAAGCCTAATAGTATATTAGTACGTGGGCAGGTTAAGAACTCTTTCAGTTTTTATTAATTTTATACATTTGTTGTATTTTATTTTTAATTAGTCTTGGTATTTACAGAATCGCTGTAAATACCAAGAGTGAAATGCTTTCCGGGCTCTGCTTCAGGCCTCCAAGAAGGGAGGCGGTGGTCCCCACATGGGCATTGAAATTCCGATCTCACTAAAATTAATCACAAATTTCTTCCAAAGGTGAAATTCAGCCTGGTTGCCGGAGACAGAGGATACTGTAATCCATCTGTCCAAAAAGAAACCGAACCTTTCGAAAATAGAAGAAACAAGCGGCGCCACCTGTTGTATCTTTTTGTTGTCGAAAGCTGCAACCTTCATTAGTGTTGTGTCGACTGTTTATGACATTTGCTTCGTTAGAAGCCGAAGTTAGTGCAAAGAGTGACAGTGTGTTTTGACGAACGGTCGGTCGTCACGATATTCATGCCATACGCGACGAAATCTCGCTATCAATTGCTTCAAAACTTCGAGATAAAGCTCACCATTGACCGTTTGGGCAGGCGGAACGAATTCTTTGTGGATAATGCCCTTGGAATCGTAGAAACAAATCAGCATTGTCTTTACTTTTGACTTCTCCAAGCGACTTTTTTCGGATGCCCTCTTCTGGTGGTCCTTGCAGTGTTCAATTCGATACATTTTTTGGTCGTCGGTCAACTTCTGTTGGGAACAAATCGCGAATTCAATTTACGAAGGCCCAAACTCTCGGTCAAAATGTTGTGCACAGTTGATATTTGAATCCCCAATTCATCCCCCAATCAATCTCATGGACGATTTTGGGTTTTCGTTGATGAAATCACGCACTTTTTCGATGTCAACTTCGCTCAGTCCAGTTTTTGGACAGCACAGCCCGGCTTTTCGTCGTCCTCAAGCGTCTCACGACCACTTTGAAATCGCTTAAACCACTCGTAAACTGGAGTACGGGATAAGCATTCATCATCGTATGCTTTTTGAAGCATTTAATGCGTTTCGGTAAAACTTTTACCAAGTTTAACACAAAAGTCAATCGCAGCTCTCTGTTTGAAACTCATTTTCCGACCGTTCGTCAAAACACACTGTCACTCTTGACACTATAACACGGCTTCTAATGAAACACACGTCATAAACAGTTGACACAACACTAATAAAGGTTGCCGCTTTCGACAACAAAAAGATACAACAGGTGGCGCCACTAGTTTCTTCAATTTTCGAAAAGTTCTGTTTCTTTTTGGGCGGAGGGTGTAGGCCAGCAAATTATGAGATGAATAGGATGAATATAGGAAGGAAATTACTGTAGGAAGAATTCAGTTCCTTTTCTTTCTATTCGAAAAAAAATTCATTTATTTATGTTCAGTTGATGAATTCATTTCATTTCTATTATAAAAATTCCCAAGAACAATCTTCAATGCTGAACCTGTTAGCAGTTATTTTGAATGCCAAGTAATTGAGAGGAAAAACAAAAATTAATAATCAGTTGCCTGGACCTTGTGGAAACTTTTCTTGTTACCATAATGCTAGATCACCCCCGCATAAAGACAATTATAACAGATTCGACATTACTCGTCGACTAGAAAATTTTTCTAGATATTTTTTTCACACAGTTCTTGACTTAGTTGATCTTTAGCATACAAGCATTTTTTATCGGAAACTCAGAAATCATTGGCTCACACTGTTTTGATTTAGCAGCAGTTGTCTGCATAATCTTGCCCCGAAGTATTCAAAATCAACGATAGTCATGAACTCAACTATCGGTGACACAGGGAGAGGAGGAAGAAAAACGAAGAACAACTGGCTGTGTACCACCATAACTCGGTAACCGGGGATTAATTAGGGATAAAAAGATATCGACAATGTATTTCATGAAGTTAGTCATGCTTCTGTTTAAATTCATACACAATTGTTCATTTTTATCTGATGCAATCAAATAATGGAATGAACATTCGTCCGGTAATTACAGGATGAATGAATAAGAGTTAATCTTACTTAATTAGTTAATTACCGCAACACTTTTGTTTTTGAAGGACTTCGGAAATTTCATTAGAACAAAGTCGTGCAGTTTCTCCGCATAAAAATATTATTTGGTGTTGCGATGAATTTCATAATATGCTGAAAAAAGAAAAAGAAAAACATGGCAGAAACAGAGAATGATTAATCACAAATATGAAAAATTGTATATTATTCTTTATATGAGAGAAATTTCTAAATGGAACCGGTTAAAAATCGGATGAGACCCGATAATAACAACACAAAAAATAAACCTCTGCCTGCTGCTCTACTTGAAACAATGTTGTCACACGCACGCACGCACGCACACACACACACACACACACACACACACACACACACACACACACACACACACACACACACACACACACACACACACACACACACACACACACACACACACACACACACACACAGAGAGAGAGAGAGAGAGAGAGAGAGAGAGAAAGAGAAATAAAAACTGGTTCTTTTTTTTTTAGTTGATAGGAGCGAAGCTGGTGATTGTTCACTGCCAGAAAAGGATTTAAAGTAGAAAAAAAAAATCGCTTTCCCAACCATGCGATGAAATCGGATTTTAAGTGAAAAGAAGAAAAAACTGTGAACTTTTATTTATTTTAAATATATGGGTAGGAAACAAACGTTTCAAGAGTTTAATCCTTTTTTTAACTGCGCGAATGTTTAAAAGTGAGTTTGAAAATCCTAACTACTAAAAAAAAGCAGAAGCCTCTGTGGAAACATTGCACAAAAGCAAGCAGCTTTGTTGCAATTCAAAAAAAAAAAAGTTTTTTTTTTCTTTTCCACAGAGAACATAAAATCGACAGTTCTCATTCTTTGTTTTAGCTTTTTTCTGTTTCCCTTCCTTCCTAAAAGATAAAACTCGATTATATTCGTTCAGCTACTTGTTTTGTATTTCAAAAACAAAAAAAAAAAAAATCAAAAGTAGTCATAGTCAAATATGTGATATCGAAAAACATATTGACATTAAAATTAAAAGGCTGAGATTATGTCCAAACTAGGAAACATAATATTTAAGACTCGGTAACTCGGGTTTTTCGTCCCAGAACAAGCAAACCGATCTCGTGAACACACACGGATTACAGTCAGGAATACTTAAGACCCAGCCACAGGCCTGATTCGTCATCTATGCGTTCCGAGCCCGGATAAAATTAGAGGGGTTTGAGATGCTGCCGTACTTCCCTGTAAAAAGGGCCTCACGCATAAATAAAATAATATTTAAGAGAAAGGAACTGTAATATGATTTCTTCAGATTCAGAATGCAGTATTAGTTGTTTGTTTGGAATTATGACAGAATTAGCTGAGACCATCAGGCCGGCGTGTTATAATCTGATAACTGTGCCTCTTCTTCAGACGGTTTTCGGTTCCCTATGATTTCTCATCATGAAAAACCCGATATTTCTGTTCTCGGATTGGGAGATCTTTCTACAATTCACCATCAACAGCTATTAAGGTGTTTCTTCTCCTAGACTGCAATCGAACCCAATCTGACCAAAGGGCATCCTCCGTACGGAAGCTCGCAACATAACGTAAACATTTGCGCTAATATTTGTTTCGAAGGTTGCATTTATTGAGAAATGATGAAAGAGATTTAAAAAAAAGCAACTCCAATTCTTCAACAGCAAGGTTTGAAATATACTGAAGAAATATTTCCTTTTATTATTAAGTTTAATCTCAAATTTCACCGATATTAAAAAGAAATATTTCTTATGCTGCTTCTGTATATCCTACTCTCAAAATTGCTTTTTTTTCTTCTCAAAGAGGACGAAAAGCAATATTCGAAAATAGAAGAAGCATTGCGTGGAACCAAATCTCCTTAAAAGTTGAAATGTGAGCATTTGATACGAAACGATCCAAAAAGATGGGAATATACGAAACGCAGATAAATCACAGGAAATTGAGCACGTGAAAAAATCACGTAAAAAAGAAATCACATGAATTTTAAAACATTTTTCAATCTCGTAAAGATTTTCATATTCTTGAGCGCGGAGAGATGGTTTGGATTTCCTCTGATTTTACAGTGTGACCAAAGGTAATTATTACCGCCTTTCCTAACTGGAATAATTGAAAACTCTCTCTCTCTCTCTCTCTCTCTCTCTCTCTCTCTCTCTCTCTATCTATCTATCTATCTATCTATCTATCTTTCGTGTCAACAGAAACTGTTGCCGTCTCTGTTTTCATTGTTAAGGTCATCCCTTTCCATCCCACATATTATTTGTCGTGCAAAAGCCTAATCTCATTCCAAAACTAGATTGAATAAATATTCACTGCTATTGTGATGACTTCGCGAATCACATCAAAAACTGCAGCCTGTCCAGACATTGGCCACTTTTTAAATGGAAAGAATAACTTAAATGGCTGTGAAAATACTAAAATGCAGCACTACTCTCCTTATTCCCAATAATGTCATCGCTTTACATACCTAAAAATCTGTCATAGTATTAAGGAAAGCTAATTTACTTGAGAAAACTACGCAAGCACATTTCTCGAAGTATCAAAGTAAGATGACGCGACTATGAGAGTAAAGTGGACACTGTCATTATTCAACCCGAAGATTACAGCGTGGATCGCATGGTTATTTAATTAAATAAACAAAAACGCATCTTTAAGAGCATGCGGAGTTCACGTAGAACACAAGAGGAAACAGGTGTCACCTATCATTAGAGGAAGTTGATGAATACTCTGCCAAAAACTCAGCCGTACAGCAAATATTTTCGACAGTAACAAGATTGTAACGTATTTATAAAGATAGTGTCCTTCTTCTGGAAACATCTAGGTTTACATCCCATCTAGGAGATGAAGAACTTTTTTTTTCTTAATCTGAAGGTGAGGTAGCCAGTGTCCTATGTAGATGGACTTGGGTTTTGTTTTTCATATCGTCAAACAGGAAAGTCAGCCAGCGAACACACGCAATTATAAAGCATAATGCTCTAATTCTGCATCTTTCGTTGCGACTGCCATTAATGCAAACAACAGTCTTTAAACATGGATTCGAGCCAGACTAGGACAGCCGGGTAACTTCTTTTTGTGAAAGACTGCAAAGACTATTCAAACCTATAATTGTTTTTGAAGAGAGACTAAGTGTTGGACCCCTGCAGGGAGAGAAAATAAAATTTTCTTAATTATCATTATAGTGTTTGTTTGCTTGCTTGACTAAGCGAGTTGTTTTTATATGCACCTTTTAACATCAAAATAAGACTTTTGTGCAAAAATCTTATTTTGATTTGTGATTGACTGATTATAATAATGTTTCGTTTCTCGCTCCTCCTTGAATAATTAGTTGTACAGTGTAGGGAAATTATTTCTCTTTTTATTAATAACAAAATGTTTTTTGTTACCTCAATAACAAAAAATCCTCTAGTACTTCAAAGATGCCGTTTCATTGAAAGTGGCAAAACTCATGAAAAAATTCCGCCCAAAGAAATACATGCGAATGCCCACATTTATTAAAATACACGGAGAATTTGAAAAAGAATTAGAATATCAGTATTAGGAGGAATTATGTCCTGCAGATTAAATAGCAGTCATCATCATACGTATCAAGGATTAAGGTCGCATGGCCTGTTCCGGCCTTAGAAGTCATCGTTGAATCTTTTAAGAGGACGTCCTGGTTTTCTTTTTCCAAATGGCTTGTACTTTAAGGCTTGTTTTGGTAATCTTTCTGTTTTCATTCTTTGAACGTGTTCCATCCATTTATGTTTATATTTTTTAATTTTTTCTATTACTAGTTCTTGGTTTAATTCTTTCATAATTTCTTCGTTTCTTTTGTGATCATACTTTGCAGTTTTTCTCATAAACTTCATTTCTGCTGTTATTAATCTTCGTTTGTCTGTTTGGTTTATTGTCCAGATTTCGCTTCCATACATTAAGACCGGTAAGGCTAACGTATTGTATACTTTTAGCCTGGTTTGTTTTTGAAATAGGTTTGGTTTAAATATAGAGTTAATTACACCTGTTATTTTTAAATATTTTGCAATTTTTATGTTTATATCTTTTTCATTTTCATATGTGATCGTACATCCTAGGTAGTTAAATGAATTCACCTGTTCTAAGATCTTGTTATCTATTACTATTTTAGTTCTCGCTGGATCTTGTCCTTTAAAGGCCATAGTTTTTTACTTTTCCGTTGATATTATCATACCATAATCTTTGAATATCTCATTCAGATCTAAAATAGCTTTCTGCAGTTTATCTTCAGAATTTTTGTAATTATTATTTGGTCGTCGGCAAAGAAGAGAGTGTTTAAGTTTACTGCAGGAGAAAGTTTAATTCCTTGATGTAAATTTTTATTCCATTTTATTATTATTTCATTTAAGTAGATATTAAGAAGAGTTGCTGAGAGGGGACATCCCTGTCGGACCCCTTGGTTTATATCTCTCGTACATGATCTTATTTGTATTTGATTATTTTCATGTATACTTGTGATAGCTTTTAGGATATTATTTGGTATTTGTCTTTCTTTTAATATGTTAAATAATATGCTTCTTTGAACTTTGTCAAATGCTTTTTCAAAGTCAATAAATGCAATATGTGTTTCTAAATTGTATTCGCTTCTTTTCTCTATTATTAATTTTAGGCAAAAAGCCGGGTCTATACATGATCGTCCTTTTCTAAATCCATTCTGTACTTCTAAAATAAAGTTTTCGGAATATTTCATTAGTTTGCTATTTAGGATTCTGCTGTATATTTTGTAACAGGAATTTAGTATACTGATACCTTTATAGATTTTAGGGTCATCTCTATTACCTTTTTTAAAGATAGGAATCACAATTGCTTTTTTCCATTCTATTGGGGGGATACCAGTTGAATAAATTTTATTTAAATAGCAGTAAGTAGTAAATAACATAAACAATCATGAAAAAGAATTTTGCTTCAGGTGGAGAATTGTAAACAAATATTGTCCACTTGAAATTGTTCTATGTGACCCAAAATTCGATTTGGGTCAAATAGAAACCCAAATCGAATTAACCAGACAAAATGTGAACTCAGGATTCCATTTTGCGTTAAATTTCATAATTCCAATCTATAATGATTACTATCTGTCGAAATAAAATCATTTTGCCAATAAAATTATTCGAGTGTAACCAAAAATTTATTCGTGGACATATTCTGGTCTACATCCCAACTATTAAAATTTTATTCATTCCATCCAGCCAAAGCGGAGTTATTGCAATTACCCCTTCAGCTATTCCGATGATTAAAAAAAAATTATGAAAGTTCGACAAAGTGAGTACTAATCACAAATGCAGAATTTCAGCAATAACCTCAGTCTATAAATAATCTACGCTCGAATGAAAAAATAAAAACGAAGCTAATAGATTCTTATGCAGTTTGAGAAGCGCACCTTAAAAAAATATGAAGGTGGCTTCACCTTTGAGCTTTTCACCCTTACACGAAAGCGGTGTAACAAGCCAGCGAATTATGCCCGTCAATTGCGTATGTTCTTATAACCGATTTGACTGTTTTGCTTGAAGGAAAACCTGAGTTTCTGGGAAAAACCACGCAACTCCTGTATATTATCAAACCAATCTTAATTCGAAAAGACGTTATAAAAAGGTTCTTCGCGATTCATACGGAATTCAAGCCCGTCTTTCCAGTCAAATCAAAGATGCCGATTAATCTGTTGTCATGGAGACCCAATGGGCATTAATTTTACGCCAAATTAAAATCAAATCCAAATTCTAGAAGAATCTTCTTCTTCCTCCCAATTATTTAACACTGTCATCCATCTCAGTCTTCCTCAGAGTGTGATCCTCAGTCCACTAGTTGTCCACGTGGTTTACCTGGCGGGTCGCTCGCGAGAAAATTTGATAAGTAAATACTTATTTTTCATCTTAGTTTGTAAATGTGCAAGTGTGTTTATATTAAACGATATATTAAAAGTTCTTTTAGATAATTCTTTTAATTTCAGTATAATAATATGCATAATATTTGTGGTACATAAAATCAGCACTGTGTCGTCACCGTACGGAGGATAGAGCAGTCTCCTCACTACCCGCGCAAATACATTTGATATACTTCGCACTTTTTATATAAAAAATTTAATTCCTTGATTGCTTGACCTTGAATAAAGCGTTAAATACAAGTGTCTCACTTTTCGGTATAATTCACGATGCATCTCCTTCCTATCCTAACTTCCTTCCTACTTAATTTTCCACTCATCAATATTAAGGTTATGTACGTTGTATGTCAACTACTCTATTTTGCACTTAGGGACGGTATATGAGGCCTCAAATCCCATTTAAAACGCGGGGAACCTTTATAAAGTATTTTCAGCTGAAGATAAATTAGCACGGTTTATAAGGGATGGGCAGGATTTTCCCCTCCACGAACTCCAAATTTTGCTTGCCAAACCTGTAAACTGGTCGCAGAACACACACATTAAAACATAGCCTCTCTAGCCTTCGGCCGAAATTCTAACCAACCGTTTCGTTATAGTAGTTAGTATACAAATTTGACTTGATGTATGAAACTCTCCAAACTAACAATAAGAGGAACTTATTACTGCAGTGCGTCAGTGAGCTACACTTCATCATATGCTGCTTTATCGAGTGTGCCTACAGTGGAACTTATTGCTCTCCTAATTATGAAATAAGAGAACCAGCTGTAAATGTAATGCACTACAGTTTAAAATACTCTTCTAAACGATAGTTGAGCTTTGTCAGTAGAGCTGTGTATTGATTTACTCGTTGGTCACTGTTTGTAATTAAGCATTGCGCAGTGGTTGTATTTGACTGCACTAATTAATGTAATTAATATTATAGTGATAATCGCAATCCCTAGGCCATAAAATATTGATCGTTAATTATTTGATTAATTCTCGTGGCGCCATCTATTGTTGTAATGAAATATTTATTTAAAAATCCAGTTATTTGTTTATCGTTTGCAGTTCAGTGATGAATTCAGTGATGAAGTTCAGAAATGAATTCATTTCTTCATGTTACTATTACATGCAGTGTTTTTTATTTTCCTTTTTTTTTATTAAATCATTCGTGTTCCCCAGTAAATTGCAAATTATCAATGAGGTTATCAATATTTTTGCTGTTTGTCTAACATTTTGGATATTAATGAATTGCACGCATTCAAACGTTTTTGCTGAGATAACATTCGGCGCTGATACTGCTAGCGCCCCCTAGCAGTATCAGCGCCGAATTTTATTTATTTTCTTATCAAAATAAGAAAATAAAATTTGATATATAAATTCCTTTATTTCGTATATCAGTAGATATCATGTTTAAAAGGCATACTTTTATTAATTTCAACAAAGAAAAACTAAATTAACTAAAAATAAATCTCCCTTTGGCTCATACCTAATCAATCAATAAATTTACTAAGATGCAATACATATTAACCCACAAAAAATAATTTATACATAATATTATGCATCAATTGTCATTTTCCGAGGCTTTAAATTTGTTGCTTCAGCATTTTTTATTATCTCACTTACATTGTTTCTCAATGTGAATGTTGTCGTAGATACTAGCGCCACCTAGATGATAAGGCGATCGAAAAATAGTTTTCAATATTTATTTTTAAATATGAAAATTAAAAACTATTTGTAATGTTTTTAACAAATCGTTTATTGTATTTTACTCTTTATTTATAATTTTTAACTATGGAGATTCTAAATTTGCTGCATTTGGTTTGATTTTTTTTTTATGAAACAATTTTGTTCTAAATTTATTGTAACTGGTTGAATAGCAGCCATGAAGTATTGTCTTACTGCCCTCTCTAAACTGTTAAAAACAATTAGTGGAGTAGAAATTTTTTCAAGAAATTTAATATATTTTATAGGATTTTTTTCATGATTTTCAGAGCTGGTCTAGTATCAGGCAATTTCCCTCATATATTTCGCGAAATATTTTTATATTGACTTTAACATCTGACTATGAATATTTAGCGCTTAAGTATGCCTTCGTATTTATCTTAATAAACATGTAATTACTGGAATCTTTCTTATGAGATGCCTTGGCATGTTACATCTTGCGCCAGAAACAGTTTTATGAACTGGATCAGGCTGCTGCTAATAGACGAGTTTCGTGTTCTTCTGAAGTTTTGACTAACGATCAATTATCTTTATTTAGAACAGATAAGTAACATTATTTGTGAAGTTGGGTAAGTGTGAAAATGGAAAACTTGATGTGTTATTAAGAGGTCGACACAATGATCAAGCAATTACTAAAAGTTCTGACAAGTTTAAAAAATAGATGAAAGAAGGCCGGAAGGTTTTTTCACTAAAGATGCGAGAAGCAGTCCCCGCCTCCCAGTAACTCCATCTATTTCGCGTCCGTCTGAGATGGGATAAATCCTAATTAAGGATTTTAAATTCTTGCCATTCCTCTCTTACATCTCCTAAGAGGGAGTATTTTATGTCTGTAAATGCGTGTGTGTGTTCAAGGGCCGATTTGTCTGTGTTAAGGGACGAAATACCGGAGTTTCCTGCAGAACCCCCCCCCCCACCGATATACGAGACCTGCTTACTCATTTTTAATTGCGGAAGCCCTGATAAAGGTTGCTCACACCACAGACGGGTTTCGAACCCAGATCTTTCCAACCAAAGGGCTCCGTCGAAATCAAATAAGCTCGTCCAATGCAGGAAATAGGCAGCAAACATTCCTTCCATGTAAACGGAGGTTTATATCTACTTCAACTAGCCAGAGTACCCGCGGACGTTGTTGTTGATGTCGCTATTAAATCCTAAAACAATAGCGTTCGCGGAGAATCCTTTCTTCATTAAAACTTTGTACTTGTTAGTTGGCACACGTCCCTTTTACTCGTGATTTCTTTAAATCGCAAGCGAACGAGACGCATGCCAATGTGCAATTATTGAATCGGAGAAATAGTGTTCGCGTGAAACATATGTCATTGTTCTCAGTCGTTTATACTACACGATAGGTTTTGTCACTCGCGAGAACAAGTCATCACAATGAAACTTTACAACCCGACATTTATTTCGCTTGATTCGCTCTCGCCATCTGAAGATGGTGTTATTGAGTTCTGATAGGCAGCCATTAGTATAGTGATCAACTGATAGCTCTACTGGAAAGCTATTACCGCATTTTCTTCAATAATCACGCAATCAGAACAACGCTTGAGTTGTTCTCAGAGAGATAAAAGACGGAATTAAACCACTTTTATAGATTTAGAAATCAGCTTTTACGTGCACGCAGGTCTGTTTGATCCGAACATTACTTCTCACTTTTGTCGAAAACTTAGCGACCTAAAACTCAAATATTTTTAGGTAAAATTTGTCATGCAGTTTTGATGAGACGAGTTAACATAATGAACTTCGGCCGCTCAGTATACTGGCTCTAATAACTGGAAAAGAATAATCTATTAAACCTTCTCATGGATCATGGGTATCAGTTGGAGTAGCGCTACCGCTACATTTAAATGAAAGAAAAAAAAATAAACTTCATGTTCTACTTTCTGTTATTATAGTGCAATTAGCTGCGTCTCTTTTTTTTATTTCATCCTTTTCTAATTAATATTGCACTGCAGCAATTATTTATAAAAACGAGATCTCTTTTCTAATTACTTAAACACATTACAACACGCAAAAATCTTCAGATGGCAATGCACTTAATGTATAGCGGCTAAATGATCCAAAGCTTAATGGTAGTTTGGCTTATTTCGAACTGTAATGAACAAAACAAAAAAGGAATGGGCAGACCGCTTTTATCTTCAGTCACAAGATGTGTGTGTACGAATCATTTGCACGCTCTGTGGGAGTTCTCCAGAGGTTTCAAAATCTATGGAAATTATAGTTTCATAAACCACCGGCTCTGACTGTAATGGTAGTTAGAAAACATTCCAAATTTCCATGTAATTAGACTACTTTATACGGATCTGGTTAGTTGCTACATTCTAAGATTTCGTAGAATTATAAAAAGGCTACAATGTATGCAGAGTGTTGGCTGTAACTTTAGGAAGACTAGTTCCCTCAAATTTCGTACAACTGCTCAATATTATGAATATCTTTTTAAGCCATAAACTGTCATAGAAAAAAAAATAGGTGACCATGCAATAGGCATTAATCTGCATAACCACACAAATCAATAGTGTTCTTGCATTTACAGGAGGATAAACGTGGATACAAATGTCTCTATGAGATGCACAATTTACTTGCTTGGATCTTTAGCAGACAGTCAATAGTAAACTTGGCTCTTTTCCATGCGCAGTGTTAGAAATGTCTGTCTAAAAATTCAAAAAATTTCTTTATGAAGTACTAACGTCGTACGGTGTATATACAAATGAATACAACCTGTCGAGACAGAGACTTCAACAGTTGTGCAAAAAATTTGATTAGAAAGAGTTTTCGATGTTTCCAGATTCATATTACTCTCTCTCTCTCTCTCTCTCTCTCTCTCTCTCTCTCTCTAAATTCTGTATAATTTAGCAACGGACCTACAATTAAATAATTGTGATGACAATTTCCTTCATACCAAACACGATGAGTACAAACACAAAATGGCGTCCATGAACGTGGTTATTACGAAGCTATTGACCGAGGATATTGTGAATATTAATGGTAATGAACTGCATGTAATCAACAGAGGATTCATCTTTATTGAGGAGAAGTTCACCACTCCTTGTATGAGAAAGGATTAACCCTTAAAAGATAGTCTTCATAATGCTGTTCAGTCCTTGTCTTTCCAAACAAAGGATACTTTACCTTGTTCTTAGACAAAAAATCAATATCTGAAATATCTTTAAGAAATTCGTGATAAAAGTTATGAGAATTCAAAACTTAATAACCTGTCCTATGCGAACATCAGTTAGATTTCTAAGAAACCATGTTACTTGGATTTGATTGGCCCTAAAGTCCTTGGACAGTAAGCATAACATGTAAGGGGAAGAAGAGATCAATTTATTTTAATTAAAAACTTAAGAGAATTCAGAGAGAATATAGTAAAGATAAATTTATATATATATTTCTCTTGTAGGGGTGCTGCAAAACTCAGCTTTATAGAGAGAGAATCCAAAATGATCGAGGTGATATAAAAACTGAAAGTAACTATATTCCGAAAATCTGAGGAAGCATTCGGAGCACTTAAAAAGTCATTAAATGAGCTAAGCAGCAATAACTCTGGGCAGACTCCCGTCACTGGGCTACAAGATAACTGGATGGAATGCAGTCGTATATATTTCAATTGTTAAAGTAGCAGCAAAAGCCACTGGAAGCCTGAAATTGAAAAAGTAGCTGGAGTGGATGATGTCGATTCCCAGATGACTGGAGTCGTAGAGTCCGTCTACTAACCCACTTCGGAAAAGGAAATAAAAAATTAAATGCGAAAGAATTTCCCTGTCGCGTGTTCGTGACATGGTTTATGCAAATAATATTTGGAAAGCAACTAAGAAAAAGCTTTAAAAATAAATATTCATGACGGAAAGTAATTTATGTAGATGGAATTGTCATTAGTCTTCCATAATGAGGATATTAATGATCCGTCATCTTTTTTATAGCCAGATAAATGGAAACTTAAAGGTTTCGAATTTTACCAGAGAGTATATAAAGAGATATTTAAGACTAACAGTTCGCTTGTCAAAAATAAGAAACTTTTCAGTTTCTTATATCTTGAAAATACATATAATAAGATACTAAAGACAAAATTGATAGAAACTGGAAATATTTCGTCTGATAAATAGAACCACACTGGCATCGGCATATAGTTTACACTTAATTTGTAATTCAAAGGTTAACAAAAAGATGATGGATCATTAATATCGTCATTATGGATGACTAATGAATAGATGATGGTGGTGACATCGAATCAGATATAAAACAGAGTTACATAATGAGTGGTGAGGGTATAAGAACCTCCTAGTTAATAGCACATTGGACTCGTCAGTTGACTTAAGGGACTAGTTCATTTAGGTAAAATCGCTGTCGAATTCTTGTAAGATTCCTGGATGATACTTGTCTTCTGATGAAACTCCTTATCTTGTTGGAAGTGTCCCTCACATTCGAAAGAAATGGTCAGCATAAGTAGATGTACTCAATTGGCAAAGATTTGCAGGATTAATCACATCCCCCCCCGCTCTTCTTCTGATATCAAACTTCACAACTATGTTTTAGA
The DNA here is from genome assembly GCF_054136105.1 of Typopeltis vanoorti. Classification (NCBI taxonomy): domain Eukaryota; kingdom Metazoa; phylum Arthropoda; class Arachnida; order Uropygi; family Thelyphonidae; genus Typopeltis; species Typopeltis vanoorti. The sequence continues at coordinate 139,285,900 of NC_143557.1, forward strand.
TGTTTTGTATGCTTTGTTCAATCTTCTGTTATCCGATGCTGATGCACTTATATCCAGCTTACTTGTGGCTGCTTGTTTCTGTTGCTGGCACGATATAGCCGAGGTTATCTACTGTTATACCCATTCGATACCATGTTCTGAAGCATAAACTTCTCCGTGATCGTTGACTGTATACCAGGTACAGGCTGTTTGGTGAACTATAATCAGGTCTGTTCAGTTTTATGACCCTGTTAAATCTTTGTCTGGCTGTCGCACCGATTAGCTGTTTCCGGCCACGTGCCTAAGTTGACATGATGTTTTCCGTTTATCGTAACAGTCTAGGTATACCGTAGTTTGTTTGCAAGACCATCTAGGCAAGGCAATGGCTTCCGAGCTTCTCTTACTCGCTTTCCCTCCCGTATCACTATCGCACTCTCAGCTGAAGCTGAGAGTGCGATAGTGATATAACTCGGCTCATAACTGCGTTTTGTAATTATAACGGATGACGTCGCACGTGCACACGCACGCACGCACGCACGCACACACACACTTGAACGGAGATTCTCGCCAGGAAGAGAAACGTTGCCCTCTTCGTGTGAGACTGGCTAACTCCCTATTAGTTCAAAAGCCCTTCCGTACGACATCTACGACTTTTCATTTCATATCCCGAGCCTCACCCGTGTCGCCAAGCATATGTTTCTAATAATTGTGTTAATGAATGCGATCTCCATTTTTACACTATCAATGGACAAGATCAGTGGCTGCTTGGCTTGAAATCGTGGGGTGCTGCAACTTTCGAAATATACACACACACACACTGTAAGTTCAGTGCATACGTGTTTGGATAAAATATTAAAATTGTGGTAAAAATTAAAAAATAAAAATAAACATTAAAAATATTGTTTATTATCGATAAAATTATGAAGTTTGGTATAATTCAAAATTACTTAAAAATGAAATCCATTATTATAACCCCAGTAATGTTCTAAAATAAAAACTATAACAAATGTTATGTCTTTAATTGTAATGTCCAAATATTTAAAGAGACGGAGTAAACACGATGAGCACTACGAACACTCTACTACTGGCGCAAACTGCATATAAACAACAGTGGAACTGCACGACGGACAGTGCCGCATTACGCTAATAGCTCGCATCTCACTATCACGTGCATACGCTTGCGTGCGTAGCAATATAACACTGTGTAAACACAGTGCTGCTAGCGCCCTCCAAGTGCTACAAGATTGATTTTTATTATCTTTTATACAAAATAAGAGAATTGTATGGGATTGCTGATGATAAAATTAAATATTACAAGCAAATATAAATAAATTAATAAATATATCGAGAGAAATTAGGGGTGTTGCAGTTCCGTAGTGCCTATGCACGAGTCGCCCCTAGACTAGATCAATGAAAATTAGAATAAACTTAATAACACGTCCATCCTATGACAAGGGATGGCGACGTGTCTACCGTTGTGTTAAAATAAACTTTTGAATTCCACTTCGATTTAACTTTCTTAAGGTCGTTAATTTTAAGCTAAAATCAATATTATCACTCAGACAAAGCTATATTAAATAATTAATGTTCGTACGACATTACTCTTTAATTTTTTTTTTCGTTCCATTTATTCTAGGAATTTCAGTGACTAGGATTTCGTTATTTTCTAATAGAAAAAGGCTTTTATCGTTCCTTCAGGCAAAACAGTTTTTTTTTGCCATTATAAAGAGAAACGAGTTGAGTAAGGTTTTTATAGCAAAGAAAATCATCTAAATTTTAATGACTTTGGGCTATTATGAAAAGGATACGAAAATAATGTTCACTGAAGCGAAGTAGAAAGAAAGAAAAAAAAAACTTTCTAAACCTGTGCAATTGCGTTTCTTGTTCTGAAATTTCATAATTACTTTGGCCGTATAACATTTATTTCGTTGATTGCGCAGAACGAAGTCCTTAATTCAACCTCCGGGCATTTAGCATTGAAAGCACGTGACTTAACTCGAAAGCAACTGATATAAGAAAAACATAGTGTCTTATAACTCGTTATTATGCATTTTTGAGACGTAATAAAATTGAACTTGTGAAGTTTCTAAGACATCTTTACAAAGACCTTGTTCTAAAAAAAAAAAAAAAAAAACAGAGAAAGCATTTCTTCTTCGAGAGTAATCGCAACAATTGCACGTTTTCGTTTGGGCTGAATGGCGACTAAAAGTCTAGAGTTATTGTGTGCGTGTGTGTGTGATATTGTAGCTGTTAAATTTTCTATCATTTCTCTTAACTGAGCAGTAAAATGCGTCTGAAGGAAAGCAAAATTGAAATAGTTTGACAAAAGATTCTCTAAGTTTTGTTTAGTAAACGTCTTTTTCACCCTAATGGATGCTGTTTGAAATAATAAAATCATTTGGAAGTGTTTCAAAATGTTTACTATTATTACTATTGAAAATCACAAAAAAGAATTATTTATATAGCAAACATAACGCTCACAATAAATGTAATCTCACTCCCATATGCCTTTTTATTTGAAAACAGTGACGTCAATAATGTACAGTCGTTTCTTTTTTTCTTTTGGTAATATTTTTTTTTTCAAATGTATAAGCGAAAAGTTAATTTTTAAACCCGTCAGGATTTTTTGCACATTTGTTGCTCGATCATGTTCTTCATTATTGACAGTTTAATTCGTTTAATTTCTACGGAAAGTTAATTTTCTTATGCGTGAATTACATAAGCATCTGTGAAGTTGAAAAGGAACAAAATGAAATTATTTTTTTTTATTGGATGCTCAGGCTTTAGTTTAAATGTCAATATAATTCATACATTTTAAATATTAGTATAATAATATCTATACACCATTTGGTATATATTTAAACTTGTTGATAATGATAACGGATAATTCATTCATAGTTTTCAATAAAACTGACTGATCTTAGAGAAATAAAGGTTGGCGCCAAGGTTATAGAAAACGATGGGGAGGTTGTCTGAAACGAGGTGATGTCACAATTGCAATATATAGTTAATTAAAAAAAAAAAAAAAACAGCACTACCTAGAAAAGTTGTAATTTTTACTTTATACGGAAACAATATATTTAAAAATTCACACCATCAAATAGCTATCGCAATATTGACGTAATAATTGATTGCATAAGCAGCAAATTCTTCACCAAGACAAACAATCATCCAAACCCGCTGATCAAGCAAGCTTCAGACTACAATGAAGCAGAATTCTACAAATACGAAAGATCCAAGTCAATTTTATGCTCAGCTGACCACATCTAATCTCACTGCCCTTCCTGGGCCAGCTTAACGCTCAATAACTCTCCACTCAAACAACTCCCCCTCAGACAAAGGGGAATATAAAAAGCACTTATGCTTCACCCAAACAAATCTGCAACGTTCTGCCTTCTGCAACCTTCATTGCCGGTTGCTGAGTGATAAATGTACCCACTTTTCCACCAACAATCTGCTGGTTTAAATTCTCTAATAAGCCTGGATGTATGCGAATGTTCTTATATAGCAGATGAATCTCACGCCTCTGTGAAACACGGCCTTGCTCATTGGACGTATGAAGTGGCTTGAAAAAAACTCATGTTTTGTCTCTAGAGCGGGGTCTGGACTATGTCGTTTCTTCTATTGTTCGTGACGGATATCACAGCAACATATTAGCAAAAACACTGGATGTCAGCATTCAACATACATCAGATCTTTCATGGAAGAGATATATCAACATATATCTCTTCCAGAATAAAACATGAGATTGGTGATGTGCAAAGGAAACCTGAAAGTGGAGAGAAAAGATTATCTACGAATAAGTAAGTAAATGACTGTGGTTCTAGGGGAAAGATATGCTGACAAAAGCATGTTACTTGAGACTCCATTAAGCAAGTGGTGGTCTCACACCAGACGATAAAAATTATCTGCTAGCGATGCTGTCACAGTGGGATAAGACCCTACACACCGCAAGACAAACACTCCAAGACAAACACGCTCTCCACTCAGGCAGGATTATAATAGAATCCTTAAGTTGCCACACTTTTCCTGCAGTCTAAATACGAACTGTGTGTGTCCTCAAAGTACAGCGCTAGCTACTGGTGTTTGTACACTGAACAAATGAAAAAAAAAAAAAAGCCTGTATATTGCCGGAAGGTTTATGTAGACTGTAGTCCTTTAGTTTCCATGCTGGTAAAGATAACGGACTGCCGTTGTGAAAGAGAACTGCCTATAACATTCAATGACTTGCACAGGAGTTTTAAAAATAGTTTTTTTTTTTTTTTTTGAAGTTTCTGCAGGAAAAGTGTGGCATAGCTCCCAGCAGGAGCTATGCCAACAGCTCTATTTCAACAAACACATCACGACTCTTAGAGAGTTTCAAACAAGTTGGTCTCATGGGGTGTGGAGATAAGCTCGCAATGACTTCACATCGAAATGAAGGTTTAGCTTGCAGCGAATTACGGCCATAAGAGCGGAAGGAAAGTGAAATAAGATTTGGAAAGATGAAGGAGAATGAAGTAGGATACAGACCATAAGATCCGTGTGTTTGTTGCTGAGTTAAAATGGAGTAAATGTTTACTGATGATTTTTTTATAATTTCGATATTTTCAAAGGATTCATCGAATGAACGGTAATTGGTTCACTAATTTACGGAGCCAATAAAATGACCTTTCATTTCATTTAGCAGAAAATGGCGCCCAAGGTTTAATGAATAGAAGATTGAAATCAACAAAATTGTTATTTAGACAGAACCCAGCTTCACTTGTGCTTTTTCAAGCAATATCAAATAAACGCTGGAGTTATAATTGCTTCGTATAACTGAACAAAAACATTATCTTTGATATTTAAGCCCGAGATTGCATATCACATACGTACGATTGCAGTCAGTAACATCTAAATCAATGTTCAAAGCACGCTAATCAGTTGAACAAGTTTTCGTATTGACATTTAGGTAGTTAAAGCCGAAAGGTTTCAATGGGTTATATTTACAAACTGTGTATTCTTCTTCTTTCAATAAAAATATCAACTGATTCCTTATTTCGCAAAACCATCGCTTATAGCCAACACATAGCACTGATAGGCTACAGATTCTTCTACCTCTCGTATATGTGCGTATATTACAGCCTTTGCTTCAGAAACAGGTGAGACATGGATTGTGCAAAGATCATTGGAAATCGAAATACGTACATATATGCTGGATCTGTTGCTAATCTGGACTTCTCCATGAGAAGTCCAGATTAACACCAGATTGCAGGTATATGATTATGCTTTCACAGAACTTATATACAGTAGGCATGTAAATTATTACAGATTTACAGTACCGCGGGCGTGTGGCACTTCATTTACCCCATTTACACCAGTTATCTTTGTTATTTTAAAACAGTAAAGACCAGGGCTCACGCTAGGCTGCACATCGCCCGTCTGCAAAGCAGAAATGGGAGCCCCCAAACAAATGGCAATTTATTTATTTTTTTTATTTTTATCATAATCACGTGGAAAGAATTTACAATAATTTTTTGTAAATTTGTAACTGTAACTTTGCAAATTTGTAACTTTTTGTAACTCTCAATTTGCAGCAATTATATTGACTTACCTAATTATTATTACTTAATTCGTTTACAAAAATTTAATAATTAATAGGCGCGTCCACCTTGTAGTGGCGCTCGCCTGCAATGCAGGCTCGCTTTCCCCGGCCCTGGTAAAGACAATATGTAGAGAGACGATTGTTTGGCTCTTTCACTATATGTACAGGGTGGCCATAAAATAACTTTCCCTCTTTGGAGGCATCTGTAGCTAAAACAAATAAATGATTTCGGTGAAAAAAAAAAGATTTAGTATCAAAAGTCACTGATAGGGGAAATTTTGGCGCTGGTGGAGCCGAAAACAAGCGGATAATTACATTAAAGGCAGATAAAAATGGAATAATAACATTTTGACGGTGTAAGGGTCGTCACACAAGTAAAGCACGCTGAGGCAAGGTAGGACGCATATTGAGCACAATTCGTCAGTCATTCGAATACCTGCCTGAACGTTCCCAATCCCTTTTTAAGTGGAATTGGCGCTGCTGTCACGTACGCACAGTAAAATTTGCATAATCCTTTTTGCCTGCGTTTACTGCAAATATTTTACTGCTTTCGGCTCCGCCAGCGCCAAAATTTCCCCTATCGGAGACTTTTGGTACTAAATCTTCTTTTCGCGGAATTCATCTCCCCATGCCTTCGAAAGTCTCGATATAAAATGTGGTCTCATTCCGTGTATTAGTTTTAGCTACAGATACCGCCAAAGAGGAAAAGTTAATTTATGGCCACCCTTATATTCTGCAATCATTTTTACTTAAGGATGATGTCGTAGGATGAATTTGGGATTCATCAAGTCTATGTACAGACAAAGTCTGAACTATTCGGTCTTTCCTACTTTCTGAACTTTCTTACGCTATAAGATTCATCAATAAATTAAGAAGATTTATTTACACGTAACACTTGATGAATGGTCGGTATTAGACTATGTACCTGAGTGCTCTGATTCTGTTGAGCAGTCAAGTTGTTTAAAAAGCGATAGTATATAGCGGAAAGGTGTTTGTTATCCAGCGCAAATACTTTCCTATTTCTTTTCGCTCTTCCTGTGATAACCTCATTAATACACTTCTCCTTCTAATATCCAGTAAATATTTTTTTCTTTGCAATTCTCCTACCTCCTACCTTATAAGAAATAAAATTTCATAATAAAGTTGGAAAACGTGCGTGTGACTTAGTAGACATTAAGGAGTTTATACTGAATAACACTCATAATAACTGTCTGATAAGGCGAGTTATTAGAGATGTTCTTTTTGAAGGTTAGGCGTATTATTACCTCGTGTTTAGAAGAAGATAGTAGCTGGAAGCCATCCGAAGTTTATGTAATGTATTTGACAAAATTCTTGCACTGCTGGAACATCGTTCTGCATTGCGGCTCATATATCAACATCACGGTGTTTGCTTCGACAGCATCCTCTGTCTAAACCTAGTTAACAGTATCGTCATCATCATTCGCTATCTAGCCTAAGAGTGCAGTTTATAATCTCCCCAGAACAAACACCCTTCCGTGTATCACCACAATTAATGCTACCGTTCGTGAGGTCGCTAATAAGAAGTAGAATTCAATTATGTGTTTGTGATTGATGGTCAGCGCTGACCTTCCTCTTGACAACAAAACACCCCTATAATTACACAGCCTCCCGTTGGTGTGGCTAATGGCGTGTAGCTGTAATAAGAGAGCCGTAGTTTTATGTGGCAGCGATAAACATGACCGAGATTGCTTGGTAAAGTCTTTCTCACAACTAACGAGTTTGTCCTAAGCAAACACTGCCCATTCGCCTTATATTTGATAGTTATAGTTATTAAGTGTTGAATGCTGGGGGGAAAGTGGTTCGAGGCCATTTATTAACATTGGTAGACGTTGGTCGATGTTCAGCTTTTCTTTACATCTGAGAATCTGCATTGAAGATGATCAACGTCATCTTTTAACCTTTGCGATTTCGATCTGTGTTCTGACTTCAGTGCTACGTGGACATCTGAGCAGTTATGTCAGATTGAATATAATTAGCCTCTAATCCAGAACATGTTGATACGCTAGCTGTTGGTAAAAGCATAAAATCTGGATATATTTCATACAGTTCAGCACAAATCGTTGCCTCGAGCGCTGTAGGCAATATTATAATGGACATGTGGTTGTATTACAGCCAAAGTCGATTGCATTTCTCTTCGTATGGAAGTTTTGCCCTTATATTTCTCCCTTGAGATGAACTCGGAGGATGTCCGAAACAGCAGCCGCTACCCTCCATAAAACCACTCCGATATCTTGAGTTTTCAGTGTATTAGGAAATTGCAAGCACAACCGAAACTTGTCGGCAACATGAGATGGCGTGTGTTTTCACTGCAGACTCACAGATTTTGATACTCACAACGAGTGTTTGCGTATACTTAACTTTTATTTCAAACATATTTAAATAGATAAGATTTCTAATATTGATTTAGATACTGTATTAATGTATTGTCACACACACACACACACACACACACACACACACACACACACACACACACACACACACACACACACACACATACACAGAGAGAGAGAGAGAGAGAGAGAGAGAGAATCACTTTAACCTCTATTTCTGTGTCTGTTCTACTGGTACTACCACTGAAGTCTGTGCTCCATTGAACTTACTTTGCAATCATTTCTCCACTTTCTGCTATGGCTGTAGAAACAAGGCCAGCAGTGGTCTCTCTTTTCACTCAACTACAAATACACAGAGCTTGCTTATTTTCTTCCTCATTTATTCCGGCTACCTCTAGAATAATGTGTTTCTCAATAATAACAACTTCCGACTGTTCAAGAAAAATGTCAATAGATTTCTTCTTTCTTAACGCTAGCCTGTGCTCCGCACACTATACTGATGAGTCTACCTTGTTTAATGCCTCTATCAGATGGGATCAAAAATATATAAAAAAAAACTGTGTGTATGCACGCGAAATCTTTAAAAATAAACATAAAAATACACTGCTCATTGTTTACGTGCTATGAGCCAAATATGAATAGGGTGCTGCCTTCCACTCTGAAAGGTAGCACCAAATAAAAAGTTTGGTCCGTATTAGGGCTAATCGTTTATTTAAAAATAAAATTAAATAAACACATGGATATTACTGCCTCCCCACCGGGCTCCTCTTGAGACTTTTTATTTCATATAATGTTAAACGTAAAAGAAACGTTAAACAGCTTTTAAATTGAAGAAGTCTTTGTCTGAAGTAGTGTGCCCGGTCGTCTTTTTTCACTAAGTAATACGGCTTTAAAAAATTTAATTCGGATGACGAATAGGATAGTTAATCCCATTTCTGCAGACAGTATGTGTTCTTCTCTGACTGAGTGGCCTGGTTTGGGGATGTTAATGGTGGAGGGCGGGGGACGGGGAAAGTCCTAGTTACCAACAGGGGAACAGTTCCACCTCCGTGTGAGACTGGGTGATTTGTCTTCATTTGAAAATGATGCGAAGTAATAGAGATATAAAGCTCTTATCACTCACTATCAGTGGTAAAGTAAATTCCACATATGGGCGAAATTAGCATACCATTTATACACCATACTGCTACCTGGTTGGCCGAGTGGTTAGCGTGTCCGCTTTCCCGCCAAGAGGCTGCGGGTTCGAATCCTGCCATGGGCATAGATGTTTGTGATTGTCCTACAAACTTTGTGTGGAAAAGGAATCTGCGACCTTATTATAACATAAGATATCATTGCCAAAACCATGTAAGGTACGGCGTCTACGGATGTGAAATTTGTTTTTTTTTTTTTATTTTTTCTGCTTGTAATTAACATATAAAATTTGGTACGCAGGTAGTTCTCGGGAAAATAAAAACCTTTGGCAAAAAAACCTTCGAAAAAAGCCTGTAACTCATGAAATGAGTTACAGGCTTTTGTAGTTCATGATAAAAATAATGTTTCACGCAACATTCGCCTTCACAACATCAAGAAGCGTTTTAGAAGTCTACAGACATCTTCGCTCAATCCACTAAGAATAAGTAGCAAGAATAAACATGAAATAATTTGCCAAATATGAACGTCATTATTGTTAGATTAAAAATTTCCCTGTTTAGTATTGGAGCCAAGTTTTCTGTGACTGTCTTATGCCAACAAAAATGATGCAACGTTTTTCTATTAAATTTTTGTCATCTAGAGTCTTTTAAAAAAATTAGCGTCGAAAACAAATCTTCCTCATTGTCCTTTTTTTTACTTGAGAGGATTCGATTTGTTTTGCCAACAAAAATGAAATTATAACAAGAAACGAAATATTTATAACGAATAATTATAGCGTTGTTATACTTATTCTGTTCAGAAATGAATTTTCAATTGTTGGTTGTTTTCACGAGAACTTGTGTTATTCAAAGAAGAATTGTATCGAGTGTTGATGCTTTTGCTAAAATCCACGAGTGTTTCTGAAGGTAAAGCACATTTATGACATCAATCTGTTATTGGTTTGTGTACTTTTGGCAGATTTGTTCTTTGCTAATTTTGTTTTTACAAATGGTCCGACAGAAACCAAAATTTAAACAATTGGTCAAATGTGAATATTGATTCTATGTATTCAAGTTTATTAAATTTCATCTGACCTAAGCGAAATTACTGCAATGAATACTTTGGGCTCATTTTGCCCCTGCAGCTGGTCTCCGACCCATGCCAGAGTGGAATAAAATGCATCGTTAGCCTCTTTGTATCCAAATTTTATAAAGGCTTGTTGAAATATAATTTGCATACATGATCGGTAATAATATGTCCAAATGTACAAACGGGGAAAATAAAAGTGACAACTTGCAAAACATTCACCTTCTTTTATAAACGGAGAAGAGGAAGATGAAACAGACTTGGAATAAATATGACAGTCCCATTTGATTGATTAATGTGCACTAAATACGCCCTTAGGATCCCGCGTGACAGTTTTGCGACATCTCATTAAAAGCCCAGGTCACAACTCTAATGTTTTCCACTTTTATTAAGTTTAAGCAGTCGAATGCCTCGAGATACAGCATCAAGACAAATGACTGAACAGTTCCATTTGTCTTCCCATATTGCAGACTTTAAATTACGTTTTCAGTATGTATTCATTTCAAGTCAGAGATATGCCTTGCTGATTAGCGAAATTGCAAACTGGATGAAGAAAATTTGCGATTTTAGTACATAATTCGTTATATTTCAGTGAACAAATAATGCATTACTCTTACAAGATTATAATAAACGAGTATCTAAAGCATTCAAATTCCTTATGTTAATATATATGCTAAACAACGAAGACTGTGAAACCAGAATATTCTATCTGTTAATGGTGTGTTTATTCTTCTGACTGGCCTATTGCGGGAAGAAGTTATCTCGCGAGGTTATATCCTCAGAGGATACAACACATATACTGTGCTTATTATTTGTTATTTGTATACTACCCAAAAGGCTGTAAACCTATCGGTACTCAATTCAGGATTGCTGTCTATTTCAAAGGGCCACCCTATATATGAACCCATACTCAAAGACAAAAATAAAAAATCGAAAACCTTAAGGTCGGTCGTTTTTTACAGAAAATTCTTTTTACTGCATGCTCTGTTAGGTTTTGATTCCATGTATGCTTTTTGGTCGGCAGGGGTATCTTTCTGCTGGTGGTAATCACTTAACAGTGATGTTCAATCTCTGTTTTGCTTCTTTCCGTCTCTTCAATTCTTCCTTCTAGTTATTATTATTATTATTATTATTATTATTATTATTATTATTATTATTATTATTATTATTATTATTATTATTATTATACGGGCACCTCCATGGAGTCCAAAGACTCATCGTGGGAGATCCAGTCTATCTACACAATCTCTCATACCTCTCCTTGAACGCATTAACAGACAAAGCACTCACAGCTAACTCTGGCATCCATTTCCACTCATTTACAACCCTCCATTTCTTCATCACTCGACTTCATCAAACAAATCTACTCCTTACACCCCTACTAAACCTTTCTTCAACTTCCAGGGATGACTCTTGTTCTAGCCACTCCGACCAAATGCTGAAATATTTTTCCTGTATGAATCCTATAAAATTCGTTAAGTAATTTAAATGTTTATTGCATATTCCCTCTTTCCCTCCTATCAACCAACTTCTACACTCCACAGATCCTTAATCTATCCTCATAGGGAACGTTCCACAGACCACTCACCATCTTGGTCACTCGCCTCTGAATCCTCTCCACCTCTTCTCATCCCCAAGAAACCCTCCGGACCAGACTTGAGCACACTAATCCAGATGTGGATGTATTAAGGCCTTATAAAGAAGGATTACAACCTCGTTATCTTTACTTGTTAGTGTGGTCTTCAATATCCAAGAAATGTTATGAACTACCTTGGAAACCTTAGTAATATGTCCTTTAAACTTTCTACCTATTTTCATAGTTTGATCTTTTTATTTCCATGCCAAATTTGTTACAGCTGTTATACAATTTAGTTAGAGAATCCTGGAGACTTCCACAGCGATGTATTTAGGAGTACGACATCTGCATTAAGCAAAGAGTTAAGTTTGTTATCTGCGATTCTAATATCGGGTTTAGATTCCTTGAATGTGTCCATGATAACAGTAATAATAATATTAATCCCACTTTCTTTCCTAATGCGATCCATATAGATGATGAATGAGTATAGATAACATGCATCCTTGTTTTAGCCCTGAATTTGCATCAAACCATCTTCTTGTATGCCCTTCAACTCTAATTGCTGACTAGCAACTTAAATATAGATAATGTTCCATTCACCCCATATAATGGTAGTGTTCTGAAAAGCTTTTCTCTGGGCATCGTGTCGTGTGCCTTTTCCAGAGCAACAAAACTTAAATACAGATCCTTGTCATATTCCATATGTCTTAAAGTGATCTTGACAACTTTTATTTTATTTTAATTTTTAATGCGATTTCCACCACGAAAGATGATAGGCCTGTTGTTCATTAGCATGAGTAGGTTAAGGATTGTTTGGGGACTATTTTATTAATTTTGTAATTTTTTGTATTTTTTTAATTTATTCTTTAACATAGTCCAGAATGGACTATGTTAAAATTTGCTCTGGAGACCAAACATGGAACTTTTTCATGCCACTTCGGGCCTCCAATAAGCTGAGCGGTATTCTCGCACCTGGCGATGAAATTCATCTTTCACCTAAAGACAGTCCCAAACATCCATGCCCACTGCGTGATTAGAGCCTGCCAAATTCTGGAATTCAACCCTCTGACCAGGCCTTCTGAATTATGCAGTGCAGCCACTGCTACTTTTATATTTTAGCATTTCGGGTCGAATATCATCCACTCCAGCTGCCTTTCCACATTTCAAGTTTTTGATGGTTTTTTCCTACCTCAAGTATTGATATGTTTGCAATCATCTTGAAAAATTTCTACTTCTGCTTGTTCCATTCAACAATCCTTCAGCGTAATTACTCCAAACATCTTCAATATTTTCGGTTTCAGTTTTTCACGTCACTTTTATCATCTGTGATTCCTTTTAATGTGCTCTTTCCTCCATTTCAAAGCTTTTTCAGTAGCCTCCAGAACATTTTGCCACCTTCTTGATACTTATTTTCTATATTTTTACTGAAGTCTTCCCATGACTTTTCTTTAGGTAGTTTTTCAACATTTTTCTCTGCGTTCTTTTAGGGCATCTGCCGACTTATTTTCTAGGAACTTTTGCCGTGCTTTCTTCTTTTCTAGGAATGCTGCCTTGACTTCATATGTCTACCATGCCGTTCTTATCATGTTACCGTTTTTACATTCTTTTTTTTTACATCCTTATTTTTACAGCCTTGCCGACAAGCTCACTACATGTCTCCCTAGCTGAATCAATCAATGTTCTCTTCAAAGTTTGCCACTGAGACTCTAAATTTGGTTCTTGTTTTCAATTTGTTTCACTTTTTTCTTCAGTAATGTTTGTATAGTTGAGTAGTTTACTTGTAAAAGCTGCTACGTATTGCTGTTTTCAGTGTGCTATTTATTTTTTTCCTATTTAGAACTAACTGATGGTCACTTCCAAAGTGATGGACCGCAAATGCAAATTGAGGATAAGGGGAGTACGTGAAGGATAGCAGAGGGCGGAGAATACTGAAAAATATTACTTGCTGTTTAAAGATTGACGCAGTTGAAAAATAAAATAAAATAAAATAAAATCAGCTATATATATAATCGCTTGACTTCAAGAAATCCGCACAATACTTTCTTTTTCACTTAATGAAACGATAAAAACAGGAAAAAGTACTTTTGCAAGCAAATACTTACTAGCATGTGAACCCTAAACTGCTTACTCAGCAAAATCCCTAGAAGCATAACACGTAAATAAGAACTTGCGAAGCACAACCCAGTTTTAAGGTGTTTTAAAGGCACCTTCAATTTGGGAAGTACATACAGAATTAGATAGGACCATCAGCGAACAGCAGTATTTAAGCATAACATGAAAATAAGTAACTAAATAAGTGTTAATGGTTTCTTTTTATCTTGTCCTGTAATTTTTATAAAACTAAATGCACAAACCTATCTATCTTTAAAAAAAAAAAATAATAAAAATAAAATAAAAATAAAATATATATATATATAGTTTAACGTTATTTAGACACATTAAAATGGAAGTTTTAACACTTGTCGCGAGAAACTAATTCGCTACCATTTCAGTAATTTATCTAATTCTTTATTATTCTGACGATCCTTCTGTAATATGTAATAGACTACTGTGTTTATTACTTTAAAAAAGTCCCAATGAAACTACAAGTTTGTTTTGTTTTATTTAAAAAAAATCGATTTGTAATAGGTAATAGATATATTTATTTTGAAAATGCAAAGTTTCAAAAAAACTGAAGCGAGACCTTTTAGTTGCAATAAAATATTTACTAGAATTAATCGAGTAGTTTATTACTTAGTTATGTACTTGTTATTTATATACTCGCAGAACATTAAATAGTTTCCAACGTCGCAAAACTTTATAACTCCCCGATATCCCGTTTGCTGTGTGACTGTCGTCTGCTTTTTTTTTTTTCTTCTTTATTTTTAATACGTAACCTGTGTATTGCTATTGGTTAGCTGTAGAGTAAGACGGTCTCGTATCGCGCAGGATGAAATGTTCGTCTGATAAGAGGTATATTTTGTTTGATGCATCGTCCCTTTCCTTGCTTCTTGCCAGTATGTTTTCGGCAATTAAAAAACCGCTGATAGTGCAGCGGAGCGATGACGAACACCAAGTCGTACGCGACGCGGCTGCTGTTAATGAAAAGAGTGTTGCCGAGAACGATAACTAGAGAAGAAAAATGGCGACGGAAAGGAGAATTTGACGTGGTGATTAACTTAACTGGTCGATCGTAAATGGGAAACGTACGGATGCAGAAGTCAGAGAAACGTTAATGAGTGCTACATTAAACAGCGGTTCTTTTGAAAATTACTGAAAGAACTGCTGCTGTTGTGAATAGGCAGATGATAAAATGCATTCGAATGATAACGCACGATGTTTTTATCTGAATATCTAATAATATAAATTCTTAAGCATTGAAAAGGGCATTCACACTCTGGAAAAGACCTCTTCAGCCAATGATTACATAGTACTAAATTGCCAAGTGTAATGGATGATTACTTTTTAGCATAACATGGGAATGGATTTATTTAAAAAAAAAAGTAGGAAGGGAGAAAAAAAAGCAAATGAAATCAAATGAAACAAACTCCGTAAGATTACAAGGACATCATTATTTTCTTGATTGTTACTCTAACTAGTTAGAAAGTACTCTTTTAAAGAGTCGAATGCTAGTTTAATTACGATATATCTCTGCTCTTTAAGAATAAAAAAAAAAAATCACATAATACATAGTGCAGTGTTCGGCATTAAAATTTTAATGTTCCGATCAAATTAACCAGATTTGGGCACCATTTTATAACATCGATACACTATTCACATTATGATCAGTTAATCAAATCTTTAGTGAAGATCTGATTGCGGAACCCAATTCAAAAGTTGTGTATGACGTTTTATATGACGTCATAACTCTGACTTGAAATTATGACGCAAGAAAAAACGTTTTCCGAGAGATGGTGCTAGTTGTATGCCTTTTATTACTGAGATATGAGTAAGATATGACTCTTCATTAGAAAATGGGAAAATTAGAAAAACCTGAAACCTGACAAAAATGCTGCAGAATGTCAAAGTTACAGACCTATCGCATTAACTAGCATACTTTGTAAAATTACTGAAAGAATCATACACTCCAGGCTTATGCACTGGCCGACAAAAAATAAGAAAATCAACTACTACCAAACTGCTTATAGAACTCGTCATTCGACAACAGATCAATTATTCCATTTCTGCCAAACAATAATAGACTCATTTCAGGAAAAACCAACAAAAAAGACAACTGCCATATTCCTTGATATGACTGCTGCTTTCGATCGTGTTTGGATCAAAAAATTAATACAAACAATACATGATATTGGAATTAGAGGAAACGCTTTAATCTGGATTGCTGATTTCATCAGAGGAAGAAAGATCAAAGTCAGAATCAATGCAGCAATATCAAAAGAGCGGAGAACCTGGGCTGGTGTTCCCCAGGGCTCAGTACTCAGTCCCTTACTATTCCTTCTATATGTCAATAATATTCATCCCTACCTTACAGAAGACACAAAAGTAACTTGCTATGCAGATGATATAGCCATCTGGCACACTAGTGCTAAAATCAAAGAATCAGAGGAAATTCTAAACAAATCCATGAGAGGATTAGAAAAATGGTCAGACGAACTCAAACTTAAAATCAACCCAGACAAAACAAAACTAAGTACATTTAGTACAGACAGGAAAAATAGACATTCCTACAATCCCAAAGTCATGATCAATAACAAGCTAATTGAAAAAGTCACAAATCCAAAATACCTTGGTATTACGCTTGATCAGGAATTACGTTTTGCACAACACATCTCTAACACTTCCAACAGAGCTCTAAAAAAATTAAATATACTGAAAAGGCTTTGTGGAACAAATTGGGGTGCAAAGCCAAAAATCCTCAAAACTACTTACACTACACTAATAAGGCCAATAATGGAATATGCAGCACCTATCTGGTCACCTTCGGCTTCATCGGTAAAGAAAAAACTAGACAAAATACAAGCAAAAGCATCCAAGATTATCATTGGTGCAGTCTCATCCACTAACAACATCAGAGCCCAACAGGAATGTGGGCTTGACCTGCTGGAGGACAGACGAAAATTTGCCACCATAAAATTCATAAATAATATCAGAAGCTACCAAAGTGATCATATCTCCCTAAAAACTTATGAACATTGGAACCAAATTTGCAGACTTCACAGATCATCGACTTTACAATATGATGACACTATCAGGAAAGAAATAGGTCTTGATCAGCTAAATGTCCACATAAACAAAGAACCTCTATTTTCCAGTCCTTTACCTTCAAATACCTTCATAAATCTAAACCTTACCAAACTCTGTACAAAAAAAGAACCAAAAGAAATGCTTAAAGAAAAAGGCCTAAATACCATCAACCTTCTTTCATCCTCCAAACAGGTTATTTGTTATACCGATGGATCATCAGACACCGATATGATTAATGGAGGCGCTGGTGTTCTCCTTCTACTCCCGAAAGGTGAAAAACTTTCAATAAAAGTTGGATCTGGGAGAATCGCTTCCAATTTTACCAGCGAACTCTACGCAATAATTAAAGCACTAGAAGCCTACTTAAATCTATCATCATCTCAACAATCTGAAGGAATTATAATTTACAGTGACTCAAGATCAGCTATGGAGGCAATCAAAAATGGCAATACCAAGCTCACACAAGACATCCATAAACTCTTAAATCATCTAAAGTGTTTAGGTAAAAGTTGCATTCTACAATGGATTCCTGCTCATGTAGGCATTGATCACAACGAAGCAGCTGATAAATTAGCAAAAGAGGCCAGAGAACTCAACCAAGAAACTCATATGATAACTCTTGCTGATGCCAATGCACTAGCAAAAGCTAAACTAATTCCATTGAAATCAGTGATACAACATCAAATTCCCGAAATCAGTGCTGACAGAAAGACCTCCACCACGATAGCAAGACTGCGAACAGGACATTATAGAGGAATGAAGATCAATACAGATGATACGAGAACATATAGAAACTGCAACAACTGCCCCAATACTGAACTGACACCCACTCACATCTTTACCTGTCCAGCAATTACAGCAGCCTTGCAAGAAATAGATCCTAATCCTGAACAACAGCTCTATACAAACAAAATCACAGACATAGCCAAAGCAGTACAAAGAGCGCACGGAAACATCTAAGACTCTTCAAAGGACAAGACAACAACAACATGAGTAAGATAATCATTATTTTACAAACACCTCCTGGTGTCAAGACTCATCAATTGCATTCTTTTAAAATAACATTTTTTTTTAAATGCTAAGATTTTAGCTAGTCTTAAAACAATAATTCAACAGACAGTGTGTCATTATTAATTAAATTACCACCAAATGCCTTGACACTGTCTATTAATCATTAAGCTCATTATTTGCGAACTAAAATACACTAAATCTTGAGTTGTTCAAAATTCCAGTGCAACTATTTAATTTTTTTAAAAACCATTTCGTTTAAGAAAAGTTATGTCCATAAAAAAGTAATCCAAAAGCAATTTAGAGTCGAACTATGGAAATTAGTTTAATATTTTGACTATATGAGGACATGTCAGAAAGCATCTGCGATGTATTTTAGTAATATGATTATAACAACAATAACGCAGAATGAAAATAAATGCTAAATTTGTCAACTTATGAAGGGTTTTAAAAAATGAGGCTGGTAGTAAGCCGTGTTCTCATCCGTCATCGATGTGCAGTGGTGTAATTATGATTAATCGGTCCTTTGTAATATACTTTCAGCTGACACCTTTTTCGCTTAAGATGGATCCCCTTTATTTATAGCCAGTGCCACGCAGTGGGTAGGAGGCGCCCTTGTGCAACATTTTTTTCAGCGCCCCCATAAAATATGTTTCCATGAAAACGTTTGCGAAAAAGTTTACTTTGTTAAAAGTACAAAACAGTTGATACGCATGCATAAAAATAAATTTTATTTAACAGTAGTAGAACATTGTAATCACTGAAATTCATAAATAAGAAATTTTTAATAATACATTTTTTTTTAATGAAAATTTTTTTATTTTTTATAAATTAATTTTTATAAACAAAAATTACTTTTATTTTAATATAAAAAGAAATATTACATAACAAAGATAATTTGGAGATATGCTTTTAACTATATAACAATTAATATAAATGTAGATTTATTTTACATATTTATCCGTCTTGCTTTTGCCGCCACAAAATTTTTAGTAATATCTTTAATGTCTAATGAATCCATAATATTATTTTTCAATTGATATAATTTGATAAATCCGTTAGACGCTCTCCAGACATTGTTGACCGCAAATAATTAGTTTCAGTTTTGTAAATCTTCTTTCCCCTGATGCTACGGATATTGGTAATGTTAAATAAATACGCATCACAATCGCAGTATTCGGAAACGTGTCGGTTTATTTATTTTCGTATATACAATTTAAAACATCCTGAGGAGCCGAGTCTTTTTAATAAAACATTGCAAAGTTTTTAATTCCTCAAATAAACTCATACCATCAATATCGCGATTGTCGGAATCTTGATTGTCGCTCAGTTTTAAGTGCAAATCTTTACAATGTTTCATTAAATCTTCATCGCTCGAATCTTTTAATTTGCTAATGTCTCAACAATGACTGAAGTTATTGTCGTGTCTAAAATCGCGAAAAAAAAAAAATATTTTAAAATTTTGTTTAGGATTATGCGTTGTCTCATCTGATGCTTCGTAACCAAACATTTTTGTTTTTGTTCTTTTGCGAATGTCTGGAAAAATAGGATCAATATTAAGATCGTTTGCTACTTCTTTTGCAGTTCTAATAATATTTTCAAAATATTGGTCTGTTCGGCGAGTATTTAATTCTTGTATAACATAATCAAGATTTTCTGTAATTTTTCCTATATCAAATGTCGGATTCTGCATTATTTTGCTTGCAACATTTACGAGACTTAAGATTTCGTACCAAACATGAACAGAGCAAATAAATTTAAACGAATAAATCTTTGAAATTAAGTTGTCTGCCTGAACTCTAGAATCGATATCTTTAGTTTCATCTTCCGTAATATCAAAAAGAGCCTGGTAAATTTCCTTGCTATTATTTTTAAGTGGCTTTATTGCTTCTACTCTACTTTCCCACCTAGTAGCAGAAAGTGGTTTCAAATTAAAACACGAATATGTTTTTTTTTTAAAAAAATATAGCCCAACGCTTCACAGATATTGAAAAATAATTATACAATTCCTGTATTATCCCCCAAAAATTTAAAGTTTCACAGGATATCTTAGCTGCATCATTAACTACCAAATTTAATGAATGAGCAGCACACACAAAAAAAAAAACTTTGAATTTATTTCAAGGATTTTTTCTGCAGTCCATTATGTTTGCCTCGCATATTTGAACCGTTATCATAAGCTTGGCCGCGTAAATCCGAAATGTTAATATTCAATAAATTTAAATAATTTTTTATAAATTGAAATAGTCCTTGCCCAGTGGTATCTTCTACAGATTGAAAACCCAAAAAAGTTCATGAATTTCTGCTATATTTGCGTCCTTTGTGCTTGGTCGCTTGAAGTCAGACTTAAGTTCGTCTAGTCGCTGACTGGAGGAAATTTTTCTAAGCCTTTCTTCGACCGATTCCCGAGTTTGTCGATCTCTGGCACGGGCAAGCGGGTTTTTCCTCCCGGAAACTGGAGTTTTTTATCCCGTAAACTCAAGAAAATCGACCTTAGTACCCACATTATTTCAGACAGTAAAATATCTTATTAGGGTTAGGTATCAAGAGATGGCAACACTTATTTGCCAGCCTCTTCATCGGCAACTGCTATAATTAGTGATAGACATGGGCCAGCTATCTCTGATTGGCTACCGATGGAGATTGAACAGCCCACTCCGAAAGCTAGATAGGGTATAAAGACCTCGCCTACTCCCTATAAAGGGAATAAAAAGCGTTAGCTGATTTTTTTTTTATTTTGATTAACAAATCTAATAACAATAGATAATTGTTTTGTGTGGCTTATATCCGGAGAAGTGTCAAGAATTAATGAATAATATTTCGCCTCTTTAACCATTTCTAAACTTTTTTTTTGTTTTATAGCTTCAGAAATTATATGGATAATTTCATTTTGTACTTTATCACCTAAATAATGAGCAATGTTCCTTTTTTTGTGATGTTTGGATGCGATGCAAGTGTTCTGCCATTATCGAATCAAATTTAGCGACAGTTTCTACTAACTTTAAAAAATTGCCGCTGTCATTTTCAAAAAGTTTTTGTGAAGAACCTCTAAAAGCTATACACTGTCTTAATAAATATTGTATTATGTAGATTAACTGTTCTATAACAGATTGCCAATATTTTTTCTCAGTTTCGTATAATCTTTGTTGTTGTGTGCAATCAATAATGCATTTCTTAATCAACGACATTTTAAGTTCGCTGTATTTTGAACAGTTTTTAATGTGCGCGGAATTTGTCTCGTGTATTTTTAGTATATGACTCAAATGTTGGCAATCGTTACAACCGTATTCGTTAGTAAGTTGGGAATTTTGACTACCAAATATTTTGGAATAATAACAGAAAACCGAATTTGGCGATTCTGAATAAACTAAATAACTTCATAAAAGTTTTTCTCCATTTGCTAAAGTTCGATAATAGTATTGTCGTGACGATTCCTTTTCTGTCGTGTTCTAAATCTATCTAGTTTCAAGTCACTTTTATGAATAATACAACTAATTACGAAATGATCACCAATCCAAAAGTAGGGAAATTTATATTTATACTGCGCCACCCTATTCTTAGATTAGTCTATATAAATAGTAGGATCAGTTCTAAATTAAGTTAGCAGTCATCTCATTAGGCCGAATCATCTATTATCATTTTTACTTGGGGTTCCCGCAAGATTCGAATATTTATGAACGGTGCAATAATAAGGAATTCAGGCAAACACAATATTTAGATCAACAAAATAAAACATTTAATATATGATATGGTTAACAAATACAAAAACTCTATTTTAAAATGGAACTATACAATTAACTTAACACATCTTCTTAGGTCACTGATGCTAATTCAATGTTCTAACTTTCATATACTATTCACAGTCTCAAAAACACAAATCTTCTTATCTCAAGTTAATATAACAATTTCACATTTTATTCAGTCTTCACAAATCTATCAGCTCAATGTTTACATTCACAGCAGGCAATAAACTACGTAAGCTATATTCCAAGCAAATATATTCCCGGACCTTGAGCATCGGAGGTATATTACAGTTAATGCTAGAATAGAGAAACTTATACAACTACTCTTACCAGACAAATTCTTCAATACATCAAATTATTGAGAGAGCACTTATGAATTAACTTAATTAACATTAGCGGAACACACATAACAAATATTCTCCATAGTTAAAACTGTATTACTGTAAGTCGCACTTCACTATTCCAAACAACAGTAATTAGGTACTAATATCTTTTCCTGTTCACTTTTCTCCAAGTAATCAATATAACCTTTTCCTAGGGCAACATAGAATTTAATCGTAATCCAGATTAACTGGAACTAATCAGAATTTTCGCATTGACTGTCCAGTTTCCTTTTATCTGATTACGGCATCAACCTTTCTTCATAACAACAGCAGTTTTCGCTTATAACATTAAACTTTATGTTTCACTACTTGTAGGTTCACTTCCGAACACTATACTCATAAATCTCTGCCCTGAGGATTATATAATCTTGGTTCCGCAAAACTCTCTCCTCACTCCTTAATAATAATTCTTCTCTTCCTTCCTATCTTATCTATGACCTTCCCTCTTACCTTACTCTCTATATCCTTCTATATATGACCTTCACTCCCACCTTACGTTCGAACGCCACGCTCTACTCCACTCGTGGTTGTTTACGCGTGCGTCTCCATGACAACAGACTGCACGTAAACATTTCGCTAATGTAATGTATGGTCTATTATTATTCATGAGTGATTACATAACATTAAATATTTCACAAATAAAAACAACAGAATATTTAAGCTACTTCTTTAACTTTTTGATTACGTATACAGTTAAATATAAATTAACACTTTACGTTACACCATATATATTTAGTTATACAAAATTCTAAACATATTATTATTTTATAAACTAATAATAGGTCAGGTTTTGAATAAATTTTTAATTAGTAATTCTTATTTAAAGAATAATAAACAATTTTATATAAACCATGATTAATATTTAATAAGCAATGTTAAATGTGAATAAAAAATAATAAATTACATAACATGGCTTCATTCACAATTTAACATAGGCTCACCCTTTCTTTGAAAAATATATAGAATATATATCTCTATATAAATAGAGATATATAGAGAGAAAGAGAAAGAGGAGGGAAGGTCATAGATAAGATAGAGAGGAAGAGAAGAATTATTATTAAGGAGTGAGGAGAGAATTTTGCGGAACCAAGATTATAAAATCCTCAGGGCAGAAATTTATAAGTATAGTGTTCGGAAGTGAACCTATAAGTAGTGAAACATAAAGTTTAATGTTATAAGCGAAATCTGCTGTTGTTATGAAGAAAGGTTGGTGCCGTAATCAGATAAAAGGAAACTGGACAGTCAATGCGAAAATTCTGATTAGTTCTAGTTAATCTGAATTACGATTAAATTCTATGTTGCCCTAGGAAAAGGTTATATTGATTACTTGGAGAAAAGTGAACAAGAAAAGATATTAGTACCTAATTACTGTTGTTTGGAATAGTGAAGTGCGACTTACAGTAATACAGTTTTAACTATGGACAATATTTGTCATGTGTGTTCCGCTAATGTTAATTAAGTTAATTCATAAGTGCTCTCTCAATAATTTGATGTATTGAAGAATTTGTCTGGTAAGAGTAGTTGTATAAGTTTTTCTATTCTAGCATTAACTGTAATATATCTCCGATGCTCAAGGTCCGGGAATATATTTGCTTGGAATATAGCTTACGTAGTTTATTGCCTGCTGTGAATATAAACATTGAGCTGAAAGATTTGTGAAGACTGAATAAAATGTGAAATTGTTATATTAACTTGAGATAAGAAGATTTGTGTTTTTGAGACTGTGAATAGTATATGAAAGTTAGAACATTGAATTAGCATCAGTGACCTAAGAAGAAGTGTTAAGTTAATTGTATAGTTCCATTTTAAAATAGAGTTCTTGTATTTGTTAACCATATCATATATTAAATGTTTTATTTTGTTGATCTAAATATTGTGTTTGCCTGAATTCCTTATTATTGCACCGTTCATAAATATTCGAATCTTGCGGGAACCCCAAATAAAAATGATAATAGATGATTCGGCCTAATGAGATGACTGCTAACTTAATTTAGAACTGATCCTACCATTTATATAGACTAATCTAAGAATAGGGTGGCGCAGTATAAATATAAATTTCCCTACTTTGGGATTGGTGATCATTTCGTAATTAGTTGTATTACTCATAAAAGTGACTTGAAACTAGATAGATCACTTATGAATAATACAACTAATTACGAAATGATCACCAATCCAAAAGTAGGGAAATTTATATTTATACTGCGCCACCCTATTCTTAGATTAGTCTATATAAATAGTAGGATCAGTTCTAAATTAAGTTAGCAGTCATCTCATTAGGCCGAATCATCTATTATCATTTTTATTTGGGGTTCCCGCAAGATTCGAATATTTATGAACGGTGCAATAATAAGGAATTCAGGCAAACACAATATTTAGATCAACAAAATAAAACATTTAATATATGATATGGTTAACAAATACAAGAACTCTATTTTAAAATGGAATTATACAATTAACTTAACACATCTTCTTAGGTCACTGATGCTAATCCAATGTTCTAACTTTCATATACTATTCACAGTCTCAAAAACACAAATCTTCTTATCTCAAGTTAATATAACAATTTCACTTCTTATTCAATCTTCACAGATCTATCAGCTCAATGTTTATATTCACAGCAGGCAATAAACTACGTAAGCTATATTCCAAGCAAATATATTCCCGGACCTTGAGCATCGGAGATATATTACAGTTAATGCTAGAATAGAGAAACTTATACAACTACTCTTACCAGACAAATTCTTCACTACATCAAATTATTGAGAGAGCACTTATGAATTAACTTAATTAACATTAGCGGAACACACATAACAAATATTCTCCATAGTTAAAACTGTATTACTGTAAGTCGCACTTCACTATTCCAAACAACAGTAATTAGGTACTAATATCTTTTCCTGTTCACTTTTCTCCAAGTAATCAATATAACCTTTTCCTAGGGCAACATAGAATTTAATCGTAATCCAGATTAACTGGAACTAATCAGAATTTTCGCATTGACTGTCCAGTTTCCTTTTATCTGATTACGGCATCAACCCTTCTTCATAACAACAGCAGATTTCGCTTATAACATTAAACTTTATGTTTCACTACTTATAGGTTCACTTCCGAACACTATACTCATAAATTTCTGCCCTGAGGATTTTATAATCTTGGTTCCGCAAAGTTCTCTCGTCACTCCTCAATAATAATTCTTCTCTTCCTTTCTATCTTATCTATGACCTCCCCACTTCTTTCTCTTTCTCTCTAACCTTCTATATATATGACCTTCACTCCCACCTTACGTTCGAACGCCACGCTCTACTCCACTCGTGGTTGTTTATGCGTGCGTCTCCATGACAACAGACTGCACGTAAACATTTCGCTAATGTAATGTATGGTCTATTATTATTCATGAGTGATTACATAACATTAAATATTTCACAAAATAAAAACAACAGAATATTTAAGCTACTTCTTTAACTTTTTGATTACGTATACAGTTAAATATAAATTAACACTTTACGTTACACCACATATATTTAGTTATACAAAATTCTAAACATATTATTATTTTATAAACTAATAGCAGGTCAGATTTTGAGTAAATATTTAATTAGTAATTCTTAATTAAGGGATAATAAACAATTTTATATAAGCCATGATTAATATTTAATAAGCAATGTTAAATGTGAATGAAAAATAATAAATTACATAACATAGCTTCATTCACAATTTAACGGTATGAATCGGAAAACTTGCGTTTAGATTCATCTTTGGGAAATTCTTTATTAAAACTACTTGACGCGGGCAATGCTCAACTAAACAATCTCTAACTTTGGTAGTTATATGGTAAGGCCAAGTACTTGGATCATTAACATTAAAATTTAAAGTAAAATTTGAAGTTTCGTGTTTCGCTCAATCGGAATCCAATATTTTTTCTGCTGCAACTTCTGTAGACAGTCCAGTCAGGTCAGTTTCATTTTCGCATGTAACATTTGCTTCCTCATAGTTACCTTGTGTCCTCTCTTTTTCTGTGGTAGAGCTACACGGAGTACTTGCTTCGTCAGAACTTTCTGTTCTTCGTTTTTTATGTCGTCCTGAAGTTAAAAATTTATTCAGCGATCCAGCCAATTTATGTTCTAGTTGTACTCGTTGCAATTGTTTTTTCCTGTTTTGTGCACCAGATAACTTCTTTGGCTTTTTTACCGACGTCTAGGGGTTAACATACTTGGTTAGACTTTAAAATAAGAAGAGCGTTAAAAGTTGTCCACAAAATGAATAATAATTGTTGAAATTTTTCCTTAAACTTATTTTTTAAACTCTATTATTTGTAAGGTAATAAATAAAAATGGTCGAAAACTGACTATTTTTTTTTTACTACAGAATTTGATTTTTCAGATGTTTTGAATAATAAATATGCTTACATTTTAGGGTTTTTTTTTTTTTTTTGAAAATTAACAATATTAGGCACTGATTGATTTCTCAGTGATATTTATTTAATATTTTTTACATTCTGGTAATTGTTTAATAATTAAGAAATTTCTAGAATATTAAAATTATTTATTAAAGAAATTAGTAAAAGGACCCCAACCCCAATGTCTTCCAACCAGAACAAGAACAAATATATAAATAAATCTCTTATTGGAAATTATTTATTTTCTAGACGTCTACCCAACATAAGATAAAAAATCTTTTGTTTTCAAAATAAGATAACTAATGAAACAATTTAATTGATTTACAAACTTGGCAAAGATATAATAGTTTACGTGAATAATAATCCAAATTCACAAAAACAAATCAAAAATTGTCCGAAGTCACTTACACACAGAATACACAATACACTCAATATGTTTCCCATTCATTATTACCAAGTACCTTTTCAAAATACCCTTATCAAAATAATAATAATAAATAAAAATATATTTCTGTTTTATTTGAATTTAGATATACATTTCAACAACAACAACAACAAAAAAAAAGATTTATTTTTAATAGAACAAAATTTATAAAGATACTATACATTTTTACTTAATATAAATAATTTATCATCAATGAAAGGAGTGAAATTGCTTATTTCTATATCCGCTATATTGCTCTCTTTTGTGCGTTTTATAAATCCAGTCTTTAACCAATGATCCATACTTAACAATTTGAAAGCTAAAAAAATTAGCGTATTTACTCGACTATAACTCGCACTTTTTCCCAAAATTAAAGCTAAAAAATCGTGGTCCGAGATATATGTGGGGATTTTCGTAAACTAAAGTTTTCAGGGGAAAAAAACTGAAAATGGGTATGACTTAAAAAGAAGTTTCTGTTCTCCATCACTTCTTCTGTCCTCGAGAGCAGTTTCCTTGTGTGCAATCAAAGTTATCTACCGAAACAGAGTCATCTCCTTTCCCATTATATCAAGCAAAAATTACCAGTAATTTAAGACTTGAGATACGTAATGAACAATCCTTGACAAATTACTAATGAGAAGTGAAAGATGTGCGCGATTGTAGGCCAGTAGAGAAAAAGCAACTATTAAGAAGTGTATATGATTGGTGCGGTATTAACAAAAGATCGCGCGACCCAAACAACACAAGCTTACAATTGCTAATTCTCTTAAACCGATTTCCGTAATATCTGGAATGCATTCACTATATATTTCTTAGTTTTAACACGCTCATGACGTGGTAGTGTCAAGCAAAACTATATGTTGCACCTGCAACATGTGGTTTGCTCCAGTCTATACAGCAGAGGAGATGTGATTATTAGTTAGTGTTTAAATATTCCCAGTCGTCTCTAATTGCACTGTTTGTTGAGAAATATATTACACAGTCTGCAAATGTCTGTGAACCTTATTCAGTGACATGAGAAAACGAATTGTTTTTCGTGTTTCTGCAGTATAGTTGCTGTTGTGGAGGGCGTATTGTTTACTGCAGGGAGTAAATTGTGAAAGTCGGGGCGATAGTGATTCGCAATTTGATTCTATATATATATATATATATATATATATATATAGACTATAAAAGTTTATGAAATTCACACCGTATGATACTTTATCGGTTGTTTCCTTAAGTATCTAATAAGTGGGTTCTAAAATGTTTAGTTTTAGTATGTATGACTGCAATTTTTTATTAATAAAATATAATAAGCAGATATTTAACTTTCAATGGGAAATGGCGCCTTTTTTATTTGGTAAACTAAATGCTGTATTTTTGTAAAATATCATGTTGCCGTAATACGGCTGAACGAGCACCCTTATTAAGCAGCGCCTTGAGGCAGGCTGCCTCTATGCTACACCCTGTCGACGGTACTGGGCAAAGCACAGCGTAAGAATGAATTCACGGTCTGTCTTAAACTAACAATTTCCACTAAAAATATAATAAACAATCGAGAATATTTATACAATTTTCGCTGATTCGATGCTCTCTGTGAAATAAAATCTGTGGTAATATTGATAACGTTTCACTTCAAACAAATTATAATAAAACTGATGATGTATTAAGTTAAAAATGTTGTTAGATTATTTAGAATTCATAATAATTTGACTGATTTAATTTTATTTTTATCGCATTAACTATAATTTGTAATTGTAATATTTATATAGTACGATATAATTCAAGAATAAGAAAATTTAAATATATATATATATATATATATATATATATTATTATTATTATTATTATTATTATTATTTTCCGCCGTGAAATGGCGCCCCTATCTTCAAGCGCCCTTGTGTGGCGCACAATCTGCACAACCGCACGGCTTGGCCCTGTTTATAGCATCCCATCCCTCTTCCTAAGCTCTTTCACTGGATTCGCTAATTCTTTTTCTTCCCCACTATGAGATTCTTGCTGCATGGTAGTTATGTCGCTGTTTGTGTAGATACGTACCACGATTTGTCTTTGTCAGTGATATGGTTGATCATTTTGAATAAGCTAAACCACTCGTATATACTCGATACGTTCACCACTGTCCTATGTTGTTCTTTTAGCGGAACAGCAATGTTCACAAGGATAATTCAGCAAGAAAGCTGTTTAATCAAAGTCAACAATGACATTTAAATAACAGTCGGTTCTCGTGCTGGTGGTTGCATTCATAAATACAACATGGTAGGCTTCATCTTTGCTCGAGTTTCAAGTATTATACACCAAATCGATGGATTCCATTCCTCGGAATGGATTTTTTTAGATACGTTGCACATCATGACGGATACCGATTTATACAGGAACATTATAAAGTAACTTTACGGCTTACCCATGTAGCAAAAATTATATAGAATTTTATTTAAAAACTTCACCATATTTCATCTAACGTTACGTGGACTTCATCAGGGAGACACACCGTTAAGCACATTCAAAAAATTAATTACAATAATGAATCATAAATCATGCGCATATTAGTTCGTGTCTCGGTCACAGCTCAAGCATATAATATTACACTATTATAGTTCAAAGGAACAATTGTAAAAAATTGCGTAGATAAAAAAAATAAATAATAAAAAAAAACGTACGAACAGTTACTAGTGATCACTTCCCAAAACTTGCATATCCTCATGAAGTCTGATCACTTCAGATTCGGACGATTCCGTAGAGTTTCACATGTTTCAAGGAAACGTCGATCGAATTTGAACTTGCTGGAATGGAGAAGTTTAGTCTACTTCCAAAGAATTATGTGCATAGTGTCAACGGCGTGCAAAGCAAGGCCAGACTTGTCAAATGCCAAAAATATAATATGGTCTTGATGTTCTTCAATTCTAATCAATGCAGAATAGCTAATCTGTCCAAAACAACAAAGATGGCATGAGCAGGGTACTTGATAAACGCCTGGTAAGGAAAGTGGTGGTAATGCATCTTTTGTGGATGGCGGAAAGGAAGACACTTTCCGAGCTGGTCTGAAGAAAGTATGTAGATTGAATTTTCGACGAATCTTTCCAAAACCACCTCCTTTAAATATACTCTTCTCAGAAGTGCAAGCTGTACATTTCCTTCGCCAGAACACCGATCTTGTCTTCACAAAGGCTGACAAAGGTAATGTCACTGATGTCATGGATATTACAGAATACAATTATAAAATTAATGTCTTACTAAGAGACAGGTCAACATAGAGTGTTATCAGCAGAGATCCAACAAAAAGTCAAATCAGCAAACTAAAATTAGTTATTAGACAATTATGAAATTGTGGGATACACTACTGTTGAGAAACTACGAATTCTTCATGCCCATCCGCCTCGTCTCTGTAGTCTTCCAAAAATGCACAAGAATGGCAACTTGTCCTATAATCAGGGGCGCGCCAGTAGTGTCCAGCGCCTGTGTGCAAAACTTTAGTTGGCGCCCCTATCCCCCCTCCAATAAAAAAACACTTTAAAAAACGTTTTTTTTTTTTAAAGTATTTCCTCCTCTTTGGCGCCTTTACTATCCTGTGTGCGTCGCACACATTGCACATATGGCCGGCGTGCCTCTGCCTATAGCAGACTGTATTGGATCTCGAAATCTTTCAAACCGTCTCTCTCGTCATCTTCGTAATCTCTTATATCAAAACAGTCTTGGGTTTAAAGAGAGAATAAAAGATCTATATATGTCCAATAACAAAATTAGGATTTCTTTTGATGTAGTCTCACTTTTCACCAACATACCACTACAAGAGACTCTTCGGTTTTTAGAATCTAATTTCTCAGAAGATATTATTAACTTATTTAAATTCACCATCACTGCAGGCTATTTTAAGTGGAATAATAAGTTATTCAAGCAACTAGAAGGAACAGCGATGAGCAGTCCTCCTATCTCAACAGCCTTCGCAGATTACTTTATGGAACATCTTGAAAAAGAACTCTTTGACACCATAATTCCTTGGCCTCGTGTATGGTTACGTTTTGTTGATGATATATTTGCAGTCTGGTCCCACTCATAGTCAGAATTACTTCAGTTCTTAGAGAAAATAAAGTCCTTGCACTCTCGTATCAAGTTGACTATTGAACGTAAGTCCAATAACCAACATTCTTGAGCTTAAAGATAAAATAAAAGATCTATATATGTCTAATAGCAAGATTATGGTTTCTCACTTAATTATTCTTAAATTTTTTAAAATAATTTTTAAATTATTTTGGTAGTTCTCCCACCATCATTCAACTTAGAAAATGGGTATTATCATGAGTCTTGTACATAGAACTCATGCGATCTTCTCTTCTGATTCCTTTTTGTTAGATGAACTGAATAAAATCAAAAACAGTCTGATATGTAATGGATACAACAAAACTACCATTCAAAAATTATTGTTAATTATCATCCTTCTACAAGACTACAATCTGATATGGATAGAATTTCAATACCCTACCTTAAAGGAACCTTGGAACAAATAGTACGGATTATTCATAAATTCAATCTATACACGTCCTTTAGATTAGCTCGGAAACTGCTTTCTTTCTATCATTCACTAAGGACGCATTGCCACCTCTTTCCTTACCTGGTGTTTATCAAGTACCCTGCTCATGCCATCTTTGTTATTTTGGACAGATTGGCCGCTTTGCATTAATTAGAACTGAAGAACATCAAGACCATATTGGATTTTTGGAATCCGAAAAGTCTAGACGTGCTTTGCACGGCATTGACACTAAGCATAGAATTCTTTGGAACCAGACAAAACTTCTTAATTTCAGCAAGTTCAAATTTGATTTTCTTTTTCCCAGAAACATAAAACTCAACGAAACCGTTCGATCAGACTGCTTGCAAGTTTTGAAAAGCGATTACTATTAATTGTTCATATGTTTTGTTTTGTTTTTATCTTTGCAAATTTTTACAATTGTTCCATTGAACTTAATAGATCATGTAATTCAACTGCGACCGAGACATCAGCTGATATGCGCATAAATTATAACTTACTGTTGTCAGTTCATAATTGGAAAACATTACTGTCTCCCTGGTCCACCGTAACGTTAGATGAAAACTGCAGTTTTTAAATAAAATTCTGTATAATTTTGCCACATGTGTAAGCCATAAAGTTACTTTATGATGTTATGTGCACGTACCCCATTAAAAATATGAATAATAGTACTGGATATTGTTCGAAGTTGTACAAGTGAGAAGTATTATCTTGAATAGAAGTGGGCACAACGTTTTTTGGACGCGGAAGAGGTTGTGGGCGTAACGTGCGTATGCTAGAAAAAGCTGGAGGTGTAAATCAGCCCAAAGAGAGAAAATTTATTTTGTTGAGAGATTTGCACATTGTCAAATTAAGGGGGGAAGTGAAGCGAGATCTCTTATTCTATTTCTTCCAAGAGCAAATAGAATAAGAGAAGTGCACTTTTGATATTACTGACGTTCAATAAAATAAAAAATAAAAATATCTTTGTAAGAAATACTTTTGGATGCCCTTGATTTTTTTTTGCTTTTTGTTTCTAAAAAAAACCCTAATGTTGGCTATCCCAACACAAACAAATGCGGAAAGAATATGATATGAAAAATCCAAGCTACAGGAACGACCGTTTGACAGATTGACCACACAAAATGAATGCCCGTCTATCACGCATTTTCGTCTGATTTATAGACAAGGAACCGAAATCGTGGTTTGTTATTTGGCCTCACAAAAGCACTGAGAAATTTAGTGTAAAAGAAGGAAAAAAAAAAAAAGCGTGAGATGAAGAGTGGGTAGCCCAACGAAAGATGCATTCTTCAGTGTGTTTCAGGAAACTATGGTAAGAAATATGATTGATCGGGCAGACGACACTGAACCGTATTTTTCTCTATCAAACGACGCTAGCAACCGCGCAAAAGAAAACAGCGCGCGAGATATCGGACACCAAACGAATAGCCAACGCAAAAATGTTAGGCCTTTTCAAAAACCGTCGACATAACTGCAGGCTACTTTTCAGTGAACTGAGAACACGCCGCAGGGGCCGAGCGAACGTGTCATGTATGCAATCGACGTTCTACTAGTCTAAAATTAGGTTAGCTGTAAGGTGGACATGCAAATACTGAATGTAAGCGTAATGTATGTGTAGTATAAAATTGTCGATTCATTTTATTTTTTTATTATGGTAAAAAAATGCTTTAAAGGATTATGGAAACGCATTGAAGTTTTCAATAACAAACATGTAGTTCATGCAAATTAAGAAACCGATAGCTGACAAAGAAAAAAAAATCTATACTGTTATAAAATGCTTTTAACAAACTTGTATAATTGTATATAAAGGGTGTCCCAAAATTCACGCAAGATTTAAATTTAGCGGCATTTGTGCGGTAAAGTGTTGCCAACGAGAAAAAAAAGACAGCGTGACAGCTGACAGTTCAGGGTTATTAAAAATGGAGCGCTACACGAAAGAACAACGCATTTTCATTGTTGAGCAATATTTTAAAAATAATGAAGGTTTGGCAGCTACAGTTCGCAATTTTCGTACAAAATATGGTCGGAATAGTGATTTAACTTCATCAACTGTGAAAAGATTAATTAAAAAATTCAACGAAACTGGATCAATCAGCGATCTTATACACTCTGGCCGTCCTTCAACAAGTCGTTCCACAGAAAACATCGAAGCAGTTGGTGAGAGTGTTGCTGAGAGTCCAGGAACATCAATTCGGCACCGTGGTCTTGAATTGGACATTTCGATAAGCTCTCTACAGCGTATTCTCACGAAAGATTTGCATCTTTATGCTTACAAAGTTCAGTTGACTCAAGAACTGAAGCCTACTGACCACACACAGCGAAGAGAGTTCGTTGAATGGATTATGGAACAACAACAACAACAAGTGGAAGCTTATTTTTCGAACAAAATCATCTTCAGCGATGAGGCTCATTTTCATCTTGATGGCTTCGTTAATCGACAAAATTGTCGCATTTGGGGTTCAGAAAATCCACGAGTGATTGTTGAGACACAAATGCATCCACAACGTGTCACGGTTTGGTGCGGATTTTGGGCTGGAGGCATCATCGGTCCATTCTTCTTCGAAAATGCGGCTGTAAGGCAATAACAGTTAATGGTGCTCGCTATCGTGACATGATAATCCAGTTTTGGATTATCATGTCACGATAGCGATTGTGCCTAAATCGCAAGATATGGATGTGGACGAATGTGGTTTCAACAAGATGGTGCCACATGCCATACAGCCCGAGAAACAATTCAATTACTGCATTAGTCATTTCCTGATCGTGTAATTTCCCGTTTTGGTGATCAGAATTGGCTGCCCAGATCATGTGACTTAACGCCGTTGGACTTTTTTCTTTGAGGTTTTTTGAAGTCTAAGGTCCACGACCACCCACGCCTTGACGGAGGAAATTGAGCGCTGTATCAACGAAATTCAGCCACATTTATGCAAAACGGTCATGGAAAATTTCGACAAAAGAGTGCGTATGTGTCAGCAAAGCCGTGGAAGCCATTTACCCGATATGCTGTTCCATGCATAACCCTATAATGTATACTTTATGAAGCAATAAGAAATTACAATTTTTAATTAAAAACCTGTGCTTTCTATCGAAATTACTTCTTGCGTGAATTTTGGGAGACACCCTGTATAACACATGTCTCGTGATTAAAATGTGCAATATTGTATAATTAATACATCTGTAGATTTTTGCTACAAATGATAAAAATGATGATAAAAAAAACCTTGACTACTTGGGGATCAGAAACCACTCGTAAAAATGCATCAAAGAACTCAGTCAGTAAATCCATAGTTGGTGCCACGTGCTGCATCTAGCAATGTCGGCACTAGCAATACATTCATATATTGCTAGTGCAATATATGAATATTCAATTATAGAAATAAGCTCTATTGTAAATTGTATATGTTTGAAATCTTTATCCAGCATTGAATACAATATAAGAAACAAAATACAGTACGATAATGTAAGAGAAAATAACGCAAAACAACACACAATTAAGTTAAAAGCACGCTATTTGTATTTCGCATTTGAAACCAGGGGATACGGTTTATGTACCATCCAGGTTTCAAGGTCAGTTTTTGGTATTGATTGGCAGCAACTCTGTTTCTTTATTTGAGCTGTGAACAGAATAAATAGTAGCTAGAATCTAAATAATTTGTTAAATTAATCATTGTTAGGGTTTCTTCAGCATAATCTTAAATTGTGAAATATTATTTTCCAGTTTTATTTTGAGCCTCCGTAGCTCAGTCGGTATAGACGAAGCCCTTTGGTCGGAAAGTCCTGGGTTCGATTCTCGTCAGTGACGTGAGGAACCTTTATCTGGTCTCTTTCGACTAAAGGTGGGTTAACCGGTCTCATAAGGAGGTAGGGTGTTTTTACCCCGAAACTCGGGTTTTCCCAATCCCCAGAATTCATGAATACTTCCCAGCCATATGCCGATCCTGAGCGCGGATAAAATGGGGGGGGGGGGGGAAGCAATGGTGAACTATCCTGTAAAATTCTCACTGGGAATACTTTTGTAAGCAATGCCTACAAAGTCACCTACGGTTGAAAACGACTGAAAAGGAAAATCAGATAGATAGATAGTTTTATTTTTGAATCAAGGTTGTTGTATATTTTAGGAGATAATTATGTAAAATAATTATTTTCACGGGCACCTTTGGTGGCAAATTAAGTGCGCTTTTTCCTCTTTTCGTGTTATATGTCAATAAGCTGTTTGACATCTACACGTCACACTCCTAAATACTAAACACATCCGAATATGAACACTCTCTAGAGCTGGACAGCTGCATTGTTCTTTGAAAATACAATTTCTTGGTAGTATTCTGTGTAGGGAATCCCATTTTTTGAAAACAAAAATCCGGGACACAATACATTTTGCAGAATTAAGGGTTAAGAGAAATAAATTTTATTCGTTACCATTATGTATTTTAAAATAAAAAAATTAAATATTTATTTGAATTATTAATGTAGATAACATAAATGTTTATACATGCGTCAAATAAATAGAATTCTAATAACAATACTTAAACACAGATGACAATACTTAACACGTAACACCTGACGCGTGAAGCTTAGTTCGCATAGCGTACGATATCCGACGGTCCGAAATGTTTCTCATTGGTTGAAAGAAAATGAACTATCGTGGTACGTTAATATTCAAAAACATGTCGACCAATGAGAAACATTTCGGACCGTCAGATATCGTACGCTATGCGAACTAAAGCTTGAGACAAAAGATTGCAAAAAATTTACGGCCGACCAGACGAACGAAATAGAAAAGGCATCAAAGGACGGATGAAAGGGACACCGGTAACCTCAAGTGGCGGTGGTAAGGTACAGAAATTTCTTATTCAGTTAACATTAGAGGAAAGGAGTGAACGAGAATTTAGTTGGATAGTAAGATGGACAATTACTTAGAGAACTTTTGAGTGATTAATGTGTTTAGGGATTTGTTAGTTCCATTGGACGGGTAGTCTGAAGATTTAAGATTTTGTGGGAGACCTAATTAATGTGGAGGGGGGGCCTATGTTGCAATGGAAGTTAGGAATTATGAACATGTATTTTATGCTAAGGGTGTATTTATTTATTTAACCTAAGGATGTGTGTTGCATGTTTATCAATTAGAGTGTTCTTTCATTGTTTGTCAATTGATTTAGCAATGATAATGTGATATGCTTTTGATATGTTTAAACCTATTTGTAAGCTCATTAGATTTTTAATAAACATGTTTCGCTATGTAAAAAAAAAAAAAAAAAAAAAAAAAAAAAAAAAAAAACGAACGAAATGGATGACGTGGTTGCGATTAGTTAGTTAAACATACAGTTGGGCGACTGTCTCCCTCATTCTGACATTCTTTTCTCCGGCTGAATGAAATGTATGGAACTAAATCGTTTTCCCAAAAATCTAGCATTCTGGTAATTCACCGAACTACAAAATAAATATGTCTCTGCTTTTTGTTTTGTAAACATACGTTTTTAAAAGCACCCCAAAATATTACGACTTGTACTTATTCTTATTAGAAATGTTAATATTTTTATATTCTAAAAAATCCGGGGCATTTAGCGTTCCGAAGTAAACATATCGGGACGCCGGAACAGAAGTAATAAAACCGGGACTGTCCCGGGCAAACCGGGACGTATGGGATCTCTAATTCTGTGTCAATTGGAGCATTTCTTTTCATTAATTCGAAAACTATAAACTTTGCTTTTCTTCTGTTTAAATATTTGTTTCTAGAAGTTCTATTAACCAATAGGTGACATTCGATTATATCATCAAACTGATTTAGTGTTTCAATACTAGATCATCTTTATGCACCACTTCCTGCAAAACGTCAGAGTGCGCTGCAACTTTTTTTTTTTTTTTTTGCGAATTTAAGCAAAACAGTTTCGAAACGATACACAGCACTAACTCGATGTAACAGCATTTCCCAACGTGTGGGCCACAGCTGGTATCGATCCTTGGACAAAAACAATTGGCCGATTTGTAGCAAATATAAAAATTCAATTATGGCCTATGCACCGATAAAAATAAACGCCCGAAATGTGCAACTGTTGTTTATTCAAGTGTTTAATTACACGTGCATACACACGGAAAATACGCACTAAGTGGCAAAACAAAGTAAAATGTTTGTCGCTGCACTTGGATCCATGCTTTGATGTACAGTGGCAGTGCAGCCAGTCACAGTGAAATTCAAACTATTTAAATATATTAGCAAAAGAAGGTCATCACCAAAGACGAAAATAGACAGTACAAGGAATAAAGACATCAGTCACGGAACTTGAAGTAAGTAAGGAACTGAAGAAGTTAAATTCGGGTTGTTTGGGCACCTAAATAACACGGACAGGAATAACAATGCAGATAATTTGCTCATATTGTTTCTAGATAGACTAGAAACAGTCAGTAGGTGAGTAATAACTTATTATCAGCTGGTCTTCCATGAAATCATCTACAAAGGAGGATCTTTAAACATGAATATCAAGATAGTCATCAACCTAAGCAATGAACTTATTCCAATATCTTACTATATGATATCCGAACATCCTTTGTAATGGTCCTTAGCCACTAATCTGTACGACTTCGAAGAATGCCCCTTGATGTGATTATCGCCCTTGCAAAAAAAAACAAAAAAAAAAACAGCCAGAATATTAACTTCCTTTTAACTGGTTGTTCTTAGCTTCAATCCGCTGTTCACCAACACATTTAGATACTTTACTTCATCCACTCTTTCTCCTCCCTGTCCTTTGTTATGAACTTATGACCACTTAGATCCGAACTTCAGTCGACCAAAATGCATAATCACAGCACATTGAAATTAGACTAAGCACCATAATGTCAGTATCGTATTTAATAACTCTTCTAATCTTTGCATTATCTGCAAAGAACTAAACATTACCCATGGTACTCTCAATATTAAGATTAAACATAAAAGGGAGAGAATCGATCCTTGGGGAGGGGGGAAACTCCACTAGTAACTCTCAATATTCTCATGTTAAATAGCTGTTTTCTTACTTTTCATTGTTTGATCTGTACAATTAATCTTTGGTATCATACTGTATTATGCAGTATAATCACATGACTATAATGTACCAATCAACAATTGTTTTTCCTTTTTTTTATGCGTCAATAAAAAAGAATTCGAAATTCCTTAAATTTAAGAATTAATTTATTAGGCCTGCATTAAAATTTGTGAATCTATTTTTCTATTTTTTTTTTTTAATTATCAACAAATTCCAAAAGTAGTTTTACAATGTAATGCCATTGGATATATTTAGCGGTAGTCGTCGATAGATAGCCGCTGAGTTTACGTGAGTTGTGCGTGTCGTGCAGAATAATGCGACTGCGCAAAATCACTCATGAGTGGAATTAATAATGACAACATAATTTTGTAAACACTAACGAACGGCAATTAAAAGAAATTGATCCCGTTCATACTTGAATGAAATATTAATGGAAGAGTGCTTCTGACGCTTAAAGTGTATATCATTGTCGACTAAGTAAATATTACCGTAATGTACAGAGCGCCGCGAATGCGGTGTGGCCGAAAATGACATCCGTTAGAAGAATTCAGTTCATTCGGCTGTTAAATTTAGAAATATGCTTCCGATGACAATCACAGCTTCTCTATCTACGGCGAATTTACAAACTGGAAGTGAGCATACCTAATTTCCAGACATTATAGATTCTCCTAATGATTTTAATGCGTCGATAGTAATTCTAAATAATGTAGCGAACTTCCTATCGAACTGATTATATTGGTAATTTATGCTATGAGAAAGATGAAATGTGCTCCATATTACGGTAGTGCACCACCTCTTCTCAAAATTAAATGGGAGGGAGGGAGGGAAAATGTACCGAGCGTGGATAAAATTAGCTCTCGGTTTTTTAGTCTTTCTAATCAGGGAAACTTATAGCCATAGAACGTCGAGCTCATAGCTTATTGGTGTTGTTTCGTTTTGTCAGCCATTTTACATAGACTGAAATTGTGGTATGTAACAGCCATGTTATTGCTCATAAAGTAACCTAAGTAAAGTGTTAATGGTAGCATATGCTTCACAACGATTTTTGTTATTTCTGATGAAAATTGTGAGGATAAATGTTCATTATGCTATTTAAAAAAATAAAAAAGGTAAAATTTATTAAAAGCTTCTTGCTGACGGCTGCCTATTAATGATGAATGTTTCTAACTTGCAGCCAACTTTCTGTTTTTCCCATTTCGAATAAACTGTGGGTACGTTTGCTGATTACTTAAAAATTCTTTGAGCTGACATTAATTTTTTCAGTTTCAAGACGTCTCTTTGTACTTTAATTGTATGAATGATTTGTGGTGTAAAAGAAACGACACGCTATTACATAACGAGCTTTTTATGATTATCTCGGATAATTTTCACACTCTTTTTTAGTAAGGGATTTTAACTGAAGTCAGCACACAGTATATTTTTATCCTCAGATTGATCAATAAAAGATATTTTACTCTTCGCGGTCAAATTTAATGTTCATGACGATATGCTAACTGAAGATGATAAACACAGAGTAACTTAGGAGTAAAATACATGGGCTGTTCGATGAGTAATAAGACTAATTTTACTGTGGCGAAACCACTCATCACAATATTGATTTCTGTGGAATAAAGAAATGTTGCTGTCTGTATTAACAAAAGAGGTTGATAGATGGTGTATACGGGCTGATGTGCCAGAGTGTCACGTGACTAAACGCAAGTGCTCATCGGCGCGCCTACGAGGCGCGACCAGTCTTCGAAATGGAAGCGTCCTTGGAACAGCGTTATGCGATTAAATTTCGAAATGCGAAAAAATCGGCATCGGACACTTTTAACATGATACTCGAAGCTTTCCACGATGAAGCAATGTCGAGAGCAAGTGTTTTTCGCTGGCATAAAACTTTTAAGGAAGGCAAAATGTGGAAGATCTTGAACGTGAGGAAAGACCTTCAACGTCTATCACAGAGACAATGATCAACACAGCAGCGATTATCATCAAGCACGTCAAAAAGAAGCGTCCATTGCTGAAGAATGGCTTCTTATTGCACCACGATATTGCAAGGCCACATATTGCTGGTTGTGTAGTGGACGTTTTGCAGAAGAACAACACAGATATCCTACCACACCCTCCATACAGTCCTGATCTCGCACCGTGCTTTTTCTGGCTGTTTCCTCAGCTCAAGAAACCCTAAGAGGCTGCCATTTCGAAAGCAACAAAGCATGTGTAAAATCTGCGGAGGCGGTTTTGAAAGAACTCTCAAAAAACGGACTCTCACATGTGTTTTAAGAAGTGGGCGCAACATTGGGACAAATGCATCGAGTCTCACGGTAGTTACTTCGAAAAAGACCATGTAAATGATGACGATTAAAGGTAATCTGTTTTCTGTATAAATATAGTCTTATTACTTATTGAACAGCCTACGTATATTAAACAGTTTAATCATGTTTGGAATGACGCCATTATTTCCAAAAATCACTGTCCTGAAATGCGATTAGTATTCAACGCAAAAAGAAGTAAATTACAAAGTGCTTCCATTTGCTGCATTTCAGACAAAAATAAATTCAGCCGTATCCATTGCCAATATCTGCCAAGCGATGCCTGAAACCTAATCACTGCTAAGTGCCAGAAGATTCTAGAAGAATTACTGACATTCGAAATCAATTATGAGTCAGGTCCTAGTAGTTATCGGTTTGATATATGACATTATCTTATGGTTGTATGACTTTCCAAGTCATGTATTATTACTTTTTATCTCCCTCATGTCAATTGCTATTTCCGTAGCTTATAATTGTGGACATATTTTAATCGACTTAATGTACATCGGACTTCAGATGTAGTCTCCACTTATCTTTAATGTGTCTTAATATCCGATCAGTAGAAAAAGGACTAATACTTGTATGCCCTTCTATTAGAAAAAGTATTGAAACTGGGAACAGCTTTTTTTTGTCTGTTTGTTGTTCATATATTCGTAATATCACGTTGTTCATTCTTATATTGTAAATCCAAACGTATGTTTGAAAATATTGCAGTAATTATAAAAGTAAGGAGCTGTCGGTCTCTATATATTTGAGCCGGGGGAAGATTTGGAGTGAAAGTGAGAAAAGGGCTCGTAGTCGAGGAAGATTAGCGAGTTAAAAAAAAAAATAAATAAAAATGAGATAGGAATTTGAATTACTGAATAAAATTTTAAGACTGTGCAAATTCCTGGTTCAAAGTTCGAAAGATTATGGAGATACTGTATATAGGTTATTATTTTCAATGTAGCAGAATTTATTACTATTTTTTCGAAAATTATGTAAAATTTTCTATGTATATGGCGTATTTCATAAAGATCCCAAATTTACGATGCTATTTTAAAAGTAACAAAAAAAAAAAAAAGTCATACAGCAGAGGAAAACATCAAAAGCGTTAAATGAACATTTCTGTCAACTGCAGTTAGCGCTGTATTTTGTGAGTGAAGCAAAATGACTAATTTTCAAAAAATGTGAAACTTCAAAAAAAAATTCTGCATTCTCTTGTACTTTATTTTACTCGACTGCACTGTGTAGGGGTATATCGAGGAATGTTTTCATTTACTCAAAGACACTTAATGAACTAAAATAATGCATCTGCAAAATCGTAGTATTAGTGACTAGCAGGGCGGGTTGTCTTTAATATTACAGTATACACGTGGCGTGTGGAAAAGAACAGTTTCGAAGCTAACCACATCGATATGGATGAGATTAATTGTATTGGGGAAAAAAAATAAAAAATTGCTTACAAACTTTTTGAAAAATCTTCAGATGAAATAAAAAACAGTATTAATGTCAAGTTCTATTTATTTCGCATGGAGTTTTCCCCTTTCCTGTCCCATCCCTTAGGACGGGAGAGGAAACTCAGGTCTTTCCGACCAAAGGGCTTCGTTTATGCTGACTGAGCTACGAAGGCTCTAACCAGTACAATAAACATTATCCACACCAAGTTCCTTTCTTTTTTTTTTCATAAGCGAAATACATTTCTCAAACCCTCAATTTATCTAGAAGGTATTTTACAAACATCCTGGTACAATTCGAATTCTGTTTGGCTTCGAACTTTGAAATTCGGCTTGTAAGGCATGCATACTGACACATCAGTAAAATTTGTTAGCCTATTTCACTTTTGATTTCACAAAGAGGAGAATCATGTAAAATGAAAAGAAACTGTGCTGTGTGCTGTGATGCTTAGAAGAATAAAGCTTCCTCCCCCCCTTCCCCAACAAATGGACTAACTAATTTGCAGTAAGAAATCGAAGTTTCAGATGTTATTTAGTATAACCTTCGGCAGGTCTTCTTGTTTTGTTTTTTTTAAGTGTATAAATATTAGTATTCTAAGTTCAATCACCAAGAAGTGCAGCAATGAGGTCACTGAAATAAAAAAATAAGCTCATATAAAATATGATCTTCGAGGTTGTATCATTTAAAAATGCAATACGGTGGTAACCCATTTCCCAGCGCACAAGCTACTTTCACAGTTCTGTCATTTTAGAGACCTATAATAAATTTAATTTCCAAAATGAGACCGTTTAGAAGGCCTTCTCTACAAAAATTACGGTATTCGACAAAATGCTGATGTCTTTATCAAGCGTGTTGTCCAATCAGATTGATCTTATGCTTCATGAAATAAAAATTATAATTTTTATTTCAATTAAAACATTTTGG
Organism: Typopeltis vanoorti; assembly: GCF_054136105.1. Taxonomy (NCBI): domain Eukaryota; kingdom Metazoa; phylum Arthropoda; class Arachnida; order Uropygi; family Thelyphonidae; genus Typopeltis; species Typopeltis vanoorti. The sequence goes on from NC_143557.1 coordinate 139,328,908, forward strand.
ATTGCCATTACAGTTATGAAGAATGTATATCACATGACTGATCAAATATGGTCACTATCAAAAACTTCCTTTTTCTTGATTAGCGCACCCAAAGAACACCCTCTCTGAGGAGCACTCTAGTAGCTGTTTCCAATACAGGTCAATACGAGTCATCTTTATCCACTACAGCAGTGATGGCAAACCTTTTTACCCAGGTGTGTCAAACATCTTTTTTTTTTTTGTAAAATATTGACGTTGTTGATGTGCAACGCTTGCATACATGCATTATAAATGTAACTACATAATCATAGATGGTGACTTATACATATCCTATTAGGCTATTTATTTAATAGGACATTGATATAAAATCTATGAATTCATATTATACAATTAGTTTAATAAAGTGAAATTACAAACTTCCATTACATTTAATGACTTTTCTGTTGCGGAGTGCTGGTAGAAAGTCCCTTTATGGAAGGGCTATAGTGTGGACATTTTAATGCTACACAGGCAGTGCTGAAATCATTGCTCAATCTATTTCTCCCTTTCGATTTGATATTATTTAAGGCAGAAAATAGAGTATGTAGAAGAGAAAATTGTTAGAAGAGCTTTAACAAAGATTTTAAGAGCATGAAAGTTTTCGGGAGGGCTATTTCACACGCTTAGAATTTCACAGTCTGAATTTTTACACACAGTATCATGCAGACGCTCAAGTTCTTCTAATTCATTTCTAAGAGCAATAAACTTTCTTTTCCAGATAGGATTACACTGAAAGTCGGCTAGTTGCATTTCTAAATCTTTTAAATCCAACCACTCAAAGCCATCTAATTTAAGATCCATGAATTCTGCTTCATCAGGATACTTTATGAATTGGATTGTTTGTTCCAATATTCGATATTGTTCAAATCTAGAAGAAAACTGCTCAGTTATTGCCTTTAGAACTTTGATAGATCGGTTGATATGTTGTTCACGATTTTTGGGGCTGGTTTCGTTAAAAAAATTTTTCACTCTTGGGAAATACTTAAAATTGTTACTTTCTAAATCATGTTGAAATATTTTGAGTTTATTCTCAAAGCTCTTGATCGTGCCAAACATAACATCGACAGATTTTCCTTCAGAAAATTTCCGACCAGAAATTCATTCAGGCGCAATGAAAAATCTGTGAAAAACATCAGCATACTGGGCCAAGCAGAATCGTTCAACTGAGAAAATTCGTATTCCCTTCGTATTTAAATAAAATTTAATTTCATTTAAACATTCACCAAACCATTCAAGTATTTGGCCACGACTCAACCATCGAATATTATTGTACATTAATAGACCATTGTACACTGATTTAACTTCGCTTAAAAGTGAATTAAATTCTCTTGTTTAAAGCCCTGGCAGCAATAAAATTAGTTACCTTTGTCGCAATTCTCATCACGTTATACAAACCCTTTAAGCCTGATTTCACACAGTATCTCCTGATGTATAATATAATGGAAACAAACCAGGGGATGACCAACATATTCTGTAAATTGTTTCATAAAACCGACATTAGTGCCATATTAGGCGCCATCAATTGTGATCGAAAATATTTTCGATAAATCTACCTGTTTCTCACGGAACACTTTAACAACACAGTCGCATATGTCTTTACCTGTCATGTTTTGAGATAAATTTTCTAACTTTATCAATTCCTCGTGCATAGAATCACCGTGAACATACCTTGCAATAATAGCCAATCGAACTGATGACGCAATATCTGTAGTTTCGTCGAAACAAATGGGAAAATAATGGCATGAGTTCAAGTCTTGTTGTATTTGATTTTCTATACTAGCATTCATCGATATAACTCTGTCTTTAATAGTATTCCTACTTAATGGTAACTCTTTCATGCGCTTTACAATAGCTTCGTGTTACAATAGTTTACAACAAGTGGTCTCTATGGAGACTAAGGGGTGGCATGATAGGGGAGACATAAATTAGTGAGAAACTATCAGATAGAACAGGGAGAATACTACGTGGAGAAATAGGCTGAAGGAGGGAACTTCCCTTCTTAGCTGTTTTAAGGATTGCATGGATAAAAAAGAGAGAAGTAGATTTTTGCGTGGAAAGTAATGAATGAGTGGATGGCAACAACAATAATTTGAGTTAAAATTTCATAATTCCTTATTATGAAAGTCCTCAAATAAAAATGGTGCACACTTTACAGAAGCTTCTTTAATATAATCACCATCACTAAGTGGTTTCCCATGTTCAACAATAGTATGTGAAATACTGTAACTTGCGGCTACTAAATTTGAAGGTCCTGAAACAAATTTAATTGAAATCCCTGATTGTGATTCTGCCAGTTTTAGCTGTTGCGATATGTATTCTTTGCGCTCTTCAAAAGTTTTTTTCTAGGAGCCATTTGTGCTTAGTTTCAAAATGTCTTCTTACACTCCAAGTTCTACTCACAGGTAGCTCACTCACCACACAATTTACAGAGAATTTTATCGCCTCCGTCAATAACAGCATATTGTTTAATCCAGGCATCTTGGAAATTTCTTCCACTTCCTTTCTGTGATAACTTTAGTTTTTATTAGTGCTAGCTGCCATTGTAAAAGGGTTCACAAATTAAAAAGGAGCACAATTATATACAGCGGTAATTAAGCAGTAATAATTAATAAGAAATAACAATTACTGGAAAAAAATTATACACCAGCAACTCAAATTAGACCATGCAAGACTACTTCTTTCAGCAGGGTTGCCAGATTTATTACTGGTACGTTCATAGCAACCTTATTACGTTTTACTCTCTATCATGCTACCAAATAGCAGCTATTTAGTAGGTTTTGTTGCGACGTCATCGTAAGTTGTTACTATTTGCATTATTTAACAAAATTTACTGAATTTATTGCAACTATAAAAATGTTTTCATTATTTACTCAGATAAATTCAATATTTAATGCTGAGAATTATATTTTCTGTTAAAGTGGTTTTAAATATGTTTAGAACTTTTTTTATTATTATTATCCCATGGTATTATTACACCAGATCATAGAGGTCAAGTTCATGTATTTTATACTGCACCTTTTCTGGGTTGTTATAGAGTTCACATTTGGAAATATTCATACAGGTTAGCAAATGCATTGGTGATGCTTCCTCTATGTTACAGATTTTGCAGGTGGGGAAGACTTTTATGCCATTGCTAAACTTGATTGGTCTTGTGTGACCGGTCTTGAGGCGAGAGATCATGGTAGTGGCACTGCGATTAAACTTGGAGTTGATGGTAGCTCCTGGATTTTCTGCTGAGTACCAGTAGTGAATCATGTCCCGGAGAATTGTTCTTTTTATGTTTTCTTTTTGAATGGTTTAAAAAAAATTGAAATCTGTGATATCACTTGATGTTGCGGCCATTTTTGCTACTTCATCTGCAGTTTCGTTTCCCTTTAATCCCACATGGGATGGGATCCATTGGAAGATTAGTTCGGAATACTTATGTAGTTTGTTTTTCTTTTTCCCGTCATGGAGACAAATTTCAGTGATGTTTAGAACTTGTATTACTCAGTCGAGAGACTTGGAATGCATGCATGAACGAATTTCACACAGAAGTCAAATGAAAACTTTAAGTTTATAATATATAAAGCACGTATTTATAAGTTTGTATCATATAATATTGATAATAATTTTTATAAGTGTTTATAATATCATATGGCTATGCAGAAATTATAATGATTAAGAAAGAAAACGTAAACTTAAAATGCTCGTTGTTTATAGGCTAACTACAGAATAAAATAGAAATAGGCTAAATATAAAATATAATTCTTTCAATGAACCGAAACCTACTTTCGCCTTAACTGAGAGCGATCTTACACGATTTATCGCTATTTTTTCATCAGAATACCAATAATTTTCAACATCCAAGGTGTGCCACCTAAAACCCTGAAGTGTGTCAGTGCTGACACGCGTGTCATAGGTTCGCCATCACTGCTGTAGAGTCTACACCTGTAGACGCTAGAGGATAAAAATGAAATACCATCAGAGAAAACAATTGATGTAGCGTTAATGAATTGAAGGATGTTCCAGGAATCTATCAGAATGAAGCTGGGCATGCGAATGCATTATATTTGCCAGCAGAAACCTGACGATTCATAACAACCACTACAGCCGAGTAGTGCTCGTCAAATGTAGTGTCCAGATTGATGATGCACCGAGAAACGGTCATACAAATCTCTCTAGAAATGAAGAGGATGAGTAGAACTCCCTGGAGTGCATTTCAAGGACTATTCAGTTTGTGGCGAATATTGGAATGATGAAACTACTAACTGGGTATCGGATTGACATCAGATACGAACATAACAACAAGAGGTCTCTATGGAGACTAAGGGGTGACATGATAGGGGAGACATACGTTAGTGAGAAACTATCAGATAGAACATGGAGAATACTACGTGACTACGTGGAGAAATAGGCTGAAGGAGGGAACTTCCCTTTTTAGCTGTTTTAAGGATTGTATGGATAAAGAAGAGAAAAGTAGATTTTTGCGTGGAAAGTAATGAATGAATGGATGGCAACAACAATAATTTGAGTTAAAATTGAGACTTGAAAATTAGGTAAAAGAGTGAAAATGATACGAAATTATTTGCATTATATCAGCTCTTAGCATATTTAGTGCGTACAGTAAATTGTGGAATTTATTTGTTTACTATAAGGCATAATGAAGCACTTCTCAGAGCAAGAAATATCTATGTAACAGGAAAAATTAAGAAAGAGAAACAATTTTAATGATAAAAATATATTTATTGTCATCAATTCTTTATATTAATATTGATAATATGACCAGTTTTAATACACTTTTAAATATAATTTAATTTGCGTTGCCTCGTGATCAAAACCAGTGATTCTTAAGTCTGTGAATGTGGACCGATTTTCAGGACATTTCACAGTTAGTCATCTTTGAAGCAGGCAAGTGTGTACGGGATTCCTCCAAGAAAAAAAAATTAAGATTTTAAAGTCGACACAGATTGTTGGTTGTTTTGAAATTACTGCCGAAGCGAAGCTATTGTTAGTTAATTGATAGTTAATAAAAACAAAAGTACGTGTACTTCGCCCTTCAGTGTTAGAAATTAGAACTAAAAAAAATATTTTTATTGCAATTATTTATTTACTTTCTTTTTAAATATTTCCAAAATGGTACTCATTATCACTGGAGTCTTCCTTTTTACAGCGTATTTCACTGGTTGTGTGGAAGATTCACATCATATTTGAAATAATGACGTGGATACATTAGTCCGTATGGCAGTTGACACAGTGGCCAATCAAATTGTCATCACATTATCAATCAGTAAGAGTAGTTGCCAGAACTTTATGTCTAGTTTGCATAGTATTGCAGGTGGAAGTTTCATTGCCTATTGTTGTTAAATGTTCGAATGATATTCGTTTGGAAACTCTGGACCTCAGTTTCTTTGTTATAAAAAAAAAAGATTCAAAGAAAGATTCTTATTATTTTAAAATAAAATATATTCAACTGGTATCCCCCCAGTATAATGGAAAAAAGCAACTGTGATTCCTATCTTTAAAAAGGTAATAGAAATGACCGTAAAAACTATAGAGGTATCAGTATACTAAATTCATGTTACAAAATATATACAGCAGAATCTTAAATAGCAAACTAATGAAATATTCCGAAAATTTTATTTCAGAAGTACAGAATGGATTTAGAAAAGGACGATCATGTATAGACCCAGCCTTTTGCCTAAAATTAATAGTAGAGAAAAGAAGAGAATATAATTTGGAAACACATTGCATTTATTGACTTTGAAAAAGCATTTGACAAAGTTAAAAGAAGCATTTTATTTAACATATTAAAAGAAAGACAAATACCGAATAATATCCTAAAAGCTATCACAAGTATATATGAAAATAATCAAATACAAATGAGATTAAATCACGAGCTATCGTATACGAGAGAGATAAACCAAGGGGTCCGACAGTGATGTCTCCCTCTCAACAACTATTTTTAATATCTACTTAAATGAAATAATAAAATGGAATAAAAATTTCCATCAAGGTATTAAACTTTCTCCTACTGTGAACTTAAACACTCTCCTCTTTGCCGACGACCAAATAATAATTACAAATTCTGAAGATAACTTACAGAAAGCTATTTTAAATCTAAATGAGATATCCAAAGATTATGGTATGATAATATCAACAGAAAAATCAAAACTATGGCCTTTAAAGGACAAGATCCACCAAGAACTAAAATAATAATAGATAACAAGATCTTAGAACGGGTGAATTCATTTAACTACCTAGGATGTATGATCACATATGGAAATGAAAAAGATATAAACCTAAAAATTGAGAAATATTTAAAAATAACAGGTGCAATTAACTGTGTATTTAAACCAAACCTAGTTCAAAAACAAACCAGACTAAAAGTATACAATACATTAGCCCTACCAGTCTTAATGTATGGAAGCGAAATCTGGACAATAAAACAAAAAGACAAACAAAGATTAAGAACAGCAGAAATGAAGTTTCTGAGTAAAACTGAAACGAAGAAATTATGAAAGAAGTAAACCAGGAATCAGTAATAGAAAAAATTAAAAAATATAAACATAAATGGATGGGACACGTTCAAAGAATGAAAACAGAAAGATTCCAAAACAAGCCTTAAAGTACAAGCCATTAGGAAAATGAAAACCAGGATGTCCTGTTAATCGATTTAATGATGACTTCTAAGACCCGAACAGGCCACGCTAGGCCTAAATCCTTGATACGCATAATGATGAAAAAAAAAATTATTTGCACTTTACTTTCGGGAATAAAATAAATTTTTAACAGTAACAGTATAGGGTGAAGTGCACTGAAATGGGTAAGAGTATTCTAAATTTCCGGTCCCTATTATTTTATTGATGTATTATGATAATATAAAAGCTACCAGATCTTATTACCGACTACTGAATTAGAAGTCTTTACGTAGATGTGCGTAAACGTCACTTACTCAGCGTACATGCAAAATACTTGGTCACGTGTCATCCGTCACCACGTATTCTAGGCAACTACTGTATTTACGATGCTACTTGTCAGTAATTGTCATTAGTGTTGATCACAATGGGAAAAACATAGGATCTTTCGAAATTCGATAAAGGGCTTACTGTAGGTAACCGTCTGGCTGAAACTACGATTTTGAAAACAGCAGAGCTGATTGGTTTCTCAAAAGTGAGGTATTCGATATCCTGGGAGTTTAATCAGTGGAAAAGTAACCTACGTTTCTTGTCTAAGAGACGTAAGCATGGTCCGAAGATAGTCTGTCAAGAACGAGTTCGCCGTCATCTGAGAAGATTTATACAGGCAAACAGAACTTCCTGTTGAAGTCATCTTGTAGTGAAAGCACTGATTGCTGCGAAGAACTGGAAAGTTCGTCTACAGTGGTGTCAGGACACATCATGACTGGACACTGGAAAAAATGTCATGTGATCCCACGAGTCAGGGTAAACCTTCTCATTTAGAGGCGGTAGGCAGAGAGTTTTGCAGGATCCCCATAAATCAATGAACCCAACTTGCCTTGTAAACACAACTCAAGGCTCTGGAGGTAGTGTTATGGTGTGGGGCATGATCATGATCTGTTGTTACAGAACGGAACACTTTGATATTGCTGGAAGGCTGGGTGACCTCCAAGGAATATCTGAACATTATAGCCGATCAAGTCCATCCTACAATGTTGACTTTTATCCAGCAGGTTACGGTTTGTTCACGGACGACAATGCCACTGTCCATCGAGCAAGAACTGTTCAGCGGATTTTCAGCGAGCATGGCAGCAACTTTCACCATCTTTCTTGGCTACCAGAAAGCCCGGATCTGAAACCCCCATTGAGAATGTGTGGCCTCTTTGTGTGTGTGTGTGTGTGTGTGTGTGTGTGTGTGTGTGTGTATACTATTGCGTATACGAAGTAACTTATTGTATTCGTACAAATGCATACCTTATGCCAGAGCTAGAAACACGTCAACCACTGTTTTTTCTCAATATGGACTGTAAAATGTAACACATCCCACTCTACGTCCGCATGACCCACTTCCAACAGTGAGGCATGTGACCATCTTCCGATGGTCACGTGACTCGGAGAAGCATTGGTTATCACGAAAATGAACGTGCTTATAAATACAGTATGTGATATAAATAAAAAAAAAATTATAACAGCCTAAAAGGGATAAGCACCGGTTCGATAACTCAGAAAGGTTTAGGGTTAGGTTCACAGAGTACAACCTCTTTGAAATTACACAAATTACTTCATCCCATCTTCCCTAGTCAAATTATAAAATATTAAAATTAAATAGATAAAATAGATAAAATAAACTGTAACGCCTTTAATTCCCCACGGAGAGTAAGGGAGGCTGTTTATCCATAACTAACTTTTTTGAGGACTTGAGCAGACAACTCGATCCTTAGCCGTCACTGTCAGCTGGCTCAAGATTATAAGTGATTTTCGTAGGCATCCGGGGAGTGGATTACAGCAGATAACTCTCGCCATCCTGTGATCTCTAACGCTAAAGCTGTATATTAGTGTCTGAAATAGTGTGGGTTCTCCAGTTCGTTTTTATGGAGTTGAGGAGTTAAAATCTGATTTTCTGAGAGATAAACCTTACCTGTCAATGCAAAAGATAGAGTAAATCGGAAACCGATTGAAAACGTGCCTAGAAAAAGTTTAGGCGGCGATTAGACGTTAAACTTAGCAACATTAAATTTACTTTTCATTCATCTGCTTTTTAAAGCCAACCTATGAAAATTAACTTATAAAAGCAAAGCCATGATAGCTCTGTGCCACTACCTTCCCGATGCAGTCAGCAAACACTAAATGTCTCCTCTCAAATCGTAAATATTATCATCAATATATATATAACATGGAGGCGGCCCTAAAACAGAATCGTGAATACATCTTATTATCCCCCCCTCTTTTTTTTTTATTTGAGACATCACTCTTCCATCACAACTACTAACTTCTACTAGCCAAATAAATGGAAATAATCCATTAAATATTCTATTGAGCTCCTTTTTGAAATATGGAAAAATCACTGTACACCTCCTATAATGCAGTGAGAAAACTGAAGGTTTCTATTCTTAAAATACAAAATTTATTTGCTTTCTCTAACCAGTCTCTACCATTTTTATCAACACTTCTGATTTGCAAACTGGTCTGTTTTTCATCAATGACATGTACGCTCCCTTGTGCTGTGCACTATTTTTCTCTTTCCATTCTTCTGGAATTATTCCTGTTGCCAGACCTGTTAAACAACTAAGTCAAGGACATAAATATTTTGTACATTCTCCCAACACAGGCGGTGATGTCCCACAACAGTTCTTGAACTGCTAGTCTCTGTATTTCTTCCAAACTGTATTCGGTGCCAATTCATTATCATGAGATATAAAGGATACTCAGTTGCAAGAGAACTATGAATATCCTTTATACCTAATGATTACCTGCATAACATCAATTTGCAATACCTGTTTAAAATCAATCAATGAACTATTCAATATCGTTTATATGATACTCTCTCTCTTCACTACTAGTTTTCGGAAATGCCGACTTCGTCAGGTGAATACAGTACCAGGGAGTAAACATCTTAAAAAACATTCTACTTTAACAAACACAGAGTTTAGAACAAGTAGTAGTTGTGTTTGAAATTGAGTCTGAGCGTTAGTTCTGACGTGAAGCACTTTGCGTGTGAATGATATCACGAGTACGCCAAAACTGGATTACAGCGCTGTAACTGAGATTGCTGTTTAGATAGGCAGGGTCGAGAGCTATTTCTTTGGATTCCAGGATACGTCTCTCTAATTTGTAGGAGCATTATGGATGTTTGAAGTCAAGTTCCAGTCTATTTAATTTTTTGACGTCCTTCAACATTGGTATTAGCAGAGAATAAACGTGGCTGGATAGGGCACCCAACCTTCTTCAGTTCCCAGGAATATACAAAATCATTTGCAGTTGTGGCAAACCATATTATGGCCAGACAGAAAAGTCCATCTCTCTTCGCCAAGAACATCAACGTGACGTTTCTTACAACAGAACCCGTGCTAAGGTTGTCCAGCCACATTTTATTCTCTGCCAATACCAATGTGAAAGACGACAACATCAAATAGACTGGAACTTCAAACATCCATAAATGCTGCGATGAATTACAAAGACGTATCTTGGAATCCAAAGAAATAGCTCTCGACCCTGCACATCTAAACAGCAATCTCAGTTATAGCCTACCCGATTCACATGGCGCTGTAATCCAGTTTTCGCGCACTCGTGATATCATTCTTCACACGGATAGCGTTTCACGCCAGAACTAACGCTCGGACTCAATTTCAAACACAACTACTACTTGTTCTGAACTCTGTGTTTGTCAGTGTGCAGTGTTTTTTAAGATATCGTTTACTCCCTGGCACTGTATTCACTTGACGAAGTCGGCATTTCCGATGAAACTAGTAGTGAAACCTTATTATTAAATCTGTTATATTTTTCTCGAAGTTTAAGTCAGTTATTAATAATTTTATATATATATATATATATATATATATATATATTTTTTTTTTTTTAAACCTGGTTTTACTCCATTTCCCAATCAAGTTTGCGCTTGCAGGTAGTGTAAGTCTAACTGACCCATAAGGTAGTGCAAGTCTAGGCAACTCGTAGTAAAGGTGGAATAAGCTCTGATCACTATTCTTAATATTTACCCTTAATGCAAAGCCCATCTCCTTGAGGAGATGTATGATGCTACGCATTAAAGGCAAGGGGCCACTACCCAGACCGTTTTCGACCTTTATTGAGGTCTCATCAGTGGGAGCCAGGCTTAGAAATACCAAGGTAAAGTAATACAGAGCTTATAAGTATTTTACCAAAACAAGTTACCAAAAGGTGCTTTGAACTTATTAAATAAAAATCTCAGGATGAGAGATAGATTTAGAAAGTTTTTTACCTTGGGTATAATATATGTTGAGAGTTTATTTTTCACTTGGTTAGACTATAATGAGTTTAGTTTAATCCTTTATCCAAGTGTGAGCAAACAAAGTTTACGCCTGAAGGTGTCTTCAGGACTGGGGTAAGGTAGTACAACACCAGACAACTAGTTGCAAAGGTGGAGAAAGCTCTCCACCTTTGCAACGAGTGTTGTACTACCTTACCCCAGTCCTGAAGAGACACTTTCAGGCGCAAACTTTGTTTGCTCACACTTGGATAAAGGATTAAACTAAACTCATTATAGGGTATAATATACGTTAAAGATACCAAGCTATTTTAAACCTGGTTTTACTCCATTTCCCAAGTAAGCAAACAGACAAATAAGTCAAGTTTGCGCCTGCACATAGTGTGAATCTAACTGACCCACAAGGTTGTGCAAGTCTAGGCAACTCGTAGTAAAGGTGGTATAAGCTCTGATCACTATTCTTAATAATATATCCTTAATGCAAAGTCCATTTCCTTGAGGAGCTTATACCACTTTTACCACGAGTTGCCTAGACTTGTACTACCTTGTGGGTCAGTTAGATTCACACTATGTGCAGGCGCAAACTTGACTTATTTGTCTGTTTGCTTACTTGGGAAATGGAGTAAAACCAGGTTTAAAATAGCTTGGTATCTTTAACGTATATTATACTCAAGGTAAAATACTTTCTTCATCTATCTCTCATCCTGAGATTTTTATTTAATAAGTTCAAAGCACCTTTTGGTAACTTGTTTTGGTAAAATGCTTATAAGCTCTGTATTACTTGACCGTGGTATTTCTAATCCTGGCTCCCGCTGATGATACCTCAATAAAGATCGAAACCGGTCCGGGTAGTGGCCCCCTTGCCTTTAATGCGTAGCATCATACATCTCCTCAAGGAAATGGGCTTTGCATTAAGGGTAAATATTAAGAATAGTGATCAGAGCTTATACCACCTTTACCACGAATTGCCTAGACTTGTACTACCTTGTGGCTCAGTTAGACTTAGACTACGTGCAGGCGCAAACTCGACTTATTTGTCTGTTTGCTTACTTGGGAAATGGAGTAAAACCAGGTTTAAAATAGCTTGGTATCTTTATACTCAAGGTAAAATACTTTCTACATATATGTAGAAAGTTTTTTACCTTCGGTAAAAAAGTACCGTTTTTTTTTTTTTCATATTTCCCGGCCGTCCCGTCGTTTTAATAAAAATGTCAATTTTGTCCCGTTTTTAATAAAAACTATAAATATACTTTAGTATTGGTAAGTCATAAATTATTATTCATAACCTATAATCGTATATCGATATCATGGATATCAATAATTTGTATAACCATGGAATCGTATTGTTGCATACTAAATATCGAATCTGCACTGATTTATTCAGAGAAAATAAAAAATTCACGTTGGCAACACTTGCGCGTTTCAGACGAGACGTCTGTTCTGCTATAGCGTTCTGCTGCTGTCGACTGTTTACCTTGAGATTGAATGGTTTGCAGTGAAAGTACACAAATACTGTACTTCAATATACACACAAGTCAGAGTTGAAGAACTGAACGGAGAATTTCTATGAAACCAGTATGCCATTCAAGTGGAAGTGCAGTTTAGGAAACACTGAGAAGTTCAAGCTACTAAGGATGGCACCTGAATGAAAAGAAATACAGGGCAGCCTAAACGTGGAACTCATCACACGCACAGAAACAGAAGAAACTCGTGTATTCGATCAGTGGACCCTCATAAAATCTATAATTGTGAGGCAGTTGGATATATGGAATAAAGAAAGCATTCCTGTATCTGATAGATGAGTACAGATTTTTTTTTTTTTTTTTCTGAAATGAGCGAAAAACGCCTGGACTTTCAAGACTTTTGTAATATTGTAGTTTATTACTACGATAAAAAGCCAAGAGGCTATTGTTGTACTTCCCAAGTGATGACTTACACTTGGACTCACCGATAGTTCTTCGGCATGAAACTCTTGGATTTCGATGAATTTCGATCTCCGAGTTTCGTACCCGGCCGTAAAATAATACGGGATTTATTATCCCCTTAACTTAATTGTAGTTTATTCTTTGTCTTCCAGGAAATACAGCACCTGTTGAGAGAATATTTTGTTATGAACAGTATGTGGTCAAAGGAGAAATCTAGATTAAGTATTGAGGGCTATGTTAGTTGTAAGACAAAATTGTGTCATGGAGTGTGAGAAGTTTTATGAGCTGTTGAAAGACCGAAATTTACTGCGTAAGATCACTTCATCGAAGAAATATTCATGGTACGATCGTGATGAAATACAGTCACTCTCTACATCTATCTAAATATTTTGTATGGGTTCTGTCACTGAAGAATAATGTAAGCTCAATATGTTTATGTAATAAAACTGTTTATTGTCTTTTTCATGAATACAGAATATTACATAACCCCCGCGTTTTTGCCATCCCAGAATCCCGTTTTTGTCTCAAGGAAATATGGTCAGCCTATTTATTGAGGTCTCATCAGTGGGAGCCGGACCAGGGAGAGATATCAAGATTGAATACATACTAAGGCAAGTGATATGAAGTAATTAGTCTCTATATACAAGTAGCTCAGACATGAATATATTTCACGCGCAAAACATTGTTTTGCTTCCTTGGGAAAAGGATTAAAACCAAGTATAAAATTTCTTGGTATCTTTAGCACGCGCACACACACACATATATACTTCAGGTATATGTATTTCAATCACAAGTATGAAACGAACCATATTTCAGAGTAGTAGCCTCACACCGGCGATGAAAATCAAACGTCAAGGTTTCATGACTGCAAAGAACACATGCAGTTAACCAGGGGCGAATTCTCCATGCTTGCTGCTCAAGCTCATTACTTTAGAAAGAAGTAATATTTATTTGTTAATAAATGCACGCATTTATAAGCATTCCATTTAGGCTTTTAGTTTTGTAGACAGAAGATGTCTTAAGCTTGCGCGGCAATAATTGAGCTTTGCGTTGTGTATCGAAGGCCGATGCTTGCTCGTCTAGTCAAAACTACCTCGGCTGTGGGAGCTTCCAGGCCCTCGCTACAACGCTGTGATTTCATGGGCGCTCATAGCCATTTCCTCTCCCTTCACGTCGTCTTAAACACAGGCCATACGCAGTCAACGTAGTTCTAGCCAGTGAGCTTCAGCCAGCCTTTACAAGTGTGCGTGCTGCTTGGGAAAATTAAGTTACAACCAACTTTTGATGACGATGTTATTGACCAGTTCATAAAGAAGAACCGGAGGGTAGAAGTTGTATTCAAGTAGCTAAATCGAAAAAGATAGAATATCGTTTTTAAAATAAATGTTGTATTTGTATGATTAAATGTACAGAAATTTCTAAATCTATAGTTTTAAATGTTCAGTAATTCATTATTCCGCTAATCAGACTTCAATCACACCTCTCAATCCCTGAATGATAACAAGAGCAAGCGTGAATTTCAAGCCCAGCATTCGCCCCTGCAGTTAACAGACATATTACACTGGCTTTAATTGCTTCAGCTCTAATAACAACAACAACCACAGCAATCAGCTAGTTCAACAGCACTTCATTCGATCTTATAAATCTTAAGGACGGCATTTTAATATGCAAAAATGCCCCTCTTGCGAAATATTTCTGCACTTAATGACTTTCACTGCGATAAGATTAATAAATATCTTATTTATTAATATTATCGCTTCTTATTTGGAAGTTTCATCATATAATAAGCAGTTCCGAGCAGTAGCACGCGATTCACCCAAATTTAATTGAATAAAATTGAAACAGTTTCTAATTGCTGTACAAAATACTAATTACAGATTCAGCCAAATTATCAAACAGAAATTACTACTAAAAGTTCGCCTATGAATAGTCTTGCTTGCTCGTTATTGGCAAAAAAATTTCGGTTTTCAAAGCTAAAGGGACTCTGAATACGGGATTCGAATCCGGTCTCTCTAACCAAAGGACACAGCATCACAACACTGGAGCGCCGGTCAGACATCATCTATATAGTCCTAGTCCTATCGCTTCGCGTGGTGAATTGAGACTTCTTGTGACTCCGTTTGTAAATATATATATAAAAAAAAAATTAATAAAATTTTATTAAGGAATTTTTTTATTATGAAAAATTAAATTATGAATATAATTTGATTTTTATTGCAACGATTACTATCTGTGATAATATCCCGTCTAAAAATTACGCCTCTCCTTTCAAAAAAACAAATAATTTGATATTTGATTACATGTAACATTTTATGCTAGAAACTATTCTGAACGAATGTAATAAACAAAAGATCTGACACCATCGAATTCTACAGCAAGGTAAGATATTTTGGTTTAAATTATGTTGATCTATTGTTTGGGACCTCCGCACACCTTTAATTAGCAATACTACATAAAGAAAAAATAGATCTAGTTTAAATGTCTGTAGATGTTAGCTACATTAACGTTAACATTAACACAGGCGGAATTCAAGTTTATTAAGGAACTTGATATAAATCTTCAGTACGCTTAATGAATAAATAAACATTTTATTTACTTTTGTTTACAAAAATCATTGAACTTGCGCATTTATGCGTTTTGAGAAGATCAAAAATGTCAACATATGCTTGATAGCTTTGCACAGAACTTTATATCGAAGCCCTTTTGTATCCTGGCAGCAATTATATAAATATAGGCAGCAAATCATGCACTTCATCTCATGCCTAGATCTTTTGTTGGTTTTTGAGGATAGTATTGATAATATTTTGTGATATTTTGGAGGAGAGTATTTTGATAAAATGTAGCTATTTCAACGCGCAGCATCGCAAGCTGCAACTTGCTTCCCGCAGCGAAAGATGTAGAGGAATGCTATCTAGAAACAGCCAATGATCACGAAGACCTTTGTAAGGCTGATCGGGATTCAAGGTCATCGATTAGTTGAGAAGGATGGCTGCGCTAGTGAGGCGAATGTCTGACGCCTCGGAATGGAGATTCCCAACGATAAACCGAACAACATCTGTATTTAATCTCAACCTAAAAAGTATGACAGTATGGAGTACTTCGTAAGTAAGTGACTTGCTAAATGATTTTGGAAAACTGGTGAGTACTTTCTGCTGTTCACTCCGTTCGTAACAAACCGGTAGTCCATCCTCTTGCCGTCAGTTAAAGCGTCGCAATCGAAATGCTGGTCTCTCATGTGATGTGTTGCTCAAAGCACAGATTCTCTCCATTCAAGAAGTACAACGGTCGCATATTTTGCTCAGAAAAATAATCATTGCATGTCAGGCAGTTGCGAATTATTTCCGTCATTTATTACGCTATTCCGTCTTAGGATGACAGCAGAAGTGTTTCATTTTGAACGTGTTGTCGTCGTCCATTGATGAGCTGAGAAGTTCACATATTTACTATCTAAATCTGTCCGAAAAAATACCATCCAACGGCCACTGTTAGTCAATATACGTCCTCCTATGTGCTTGCGGTCATTTTTCTTTTACATCTAAGATATTTTCATGCCTTTATTTTGGAATATATCTGCCGAATTATTAATTACCTTGCAAAAGCAGGAATTTTTATAAAAATGGCTGCGGTTCATTTGCTTCTTCGTATTAGGACTTTTATGTATAACCGTAGATGCATACCTAGATATATTAACGATGGAAAGTCATTTAGGTTGATGCACGAAGTAGCAATATCCAAAATATTCGAAATTACAGAA
Source organism: Typopeltis vanoorti (assembly GCF_054136105.1). Taxonomy (NCBI): domain Eukaryota; kingdom Metazoa; phylum Arthropoda; class Arachnida; order Uropygi; family Thelyphonidae; genus Typopeltis; species Typopeltis vanoorti. Next base: position 139,345,507 of record NC_143557.1, read on the forward strand.
CTGCATTTTTGAAATTCATATTTTGGGCGATAATAAAATGACATTTTGTACACAAATCTAAAATGAAGGAACTAGAACATGTACAGCTGTGTGGCATCGTTTGAATTGAAGTGCCATGTGATAGATAGTACCAAGAAAATTAATAAGAATCATCTAATTTCCCTTTGGGAGCACAGTATTACTCTCGGCCATGGGAAATGGAATGAACAAGGTAAGGATACACTTTTGAATTCCTAAATACGCTACCCTTTAAATCTTTCAGAATGTAATTCTCTATTTTTATTGATCGTTATTGATATGTTTTATGTGCGGCGGGGGGGGGGTATTGAAAAAACAAAGTTCGTTAGAATTATTGTAGCGTTTGTTTACGGAAGTGTTCACTAGAAACCTGAAGATTTTATTCATTGAGGATCAAGTCGTTTGTTATAGAAAAACCTATATACTTCCGGGTTATTATCCCCCCCCCCCCATTCATGTGTTTCTTGAAAAGTTGTTTATTTTGATTCAGAAAAGTCATTTTTGATAGTGGCAGCATTTTTTTTTATAAGAATTGCCGATCCAAGGATTTTTTCTTAAGTCACCATACCATATGTTATAAACTATTAATAGCATGATAAACAGTTGTTTTCATTAGAAAATGAAAATTTTCTTGAGCAACAAGTATTTTTGTTATGAATGATATTTCTTATTGTTTACTTTACTGCTTCATTAAGTAGGTCCTATTTTTTTATATATATTTTACAAAATAAGCTGACGTCCTCACCCTGTATATTTGCTTCTAGAACCATAATCAACAGCATAATGTACATTTTATGAACTGAATTTCGTTGATCTTTTAATCATTGAGACAACTGACTTAGAAGTAGAGTCGTTTTGATAGTTTGAATATGTAGGTGCCAATCACATTTCATATATATGCCCTGCATTATATATGAATTTTACATATGTGCACTTCACATTCAGTAATATGATTTATCCAAGGCTTATGTATTGTTTAAGTTATGAGATTCTGGAGGTGGAGTTGGGAACTCTCTATGTGATTAACGATTTCACTTTAAGAAAAGTTGGCTGAGTGGTTAGCTTTCCAAATCTCCAATCAACAGATTGCAGGTTTGAATCCTGCTGCAGGCATGGATGTTTGTGATTGTCTTACCTTTTGTACTGATACAACCTTTGATATGGCACAGTATGACCTTTGCTCTCCTTGTGCCATTAAAATCATCATCACTTTAAGAAAAATCCTGTTAAATAAGATGTATTAACTAGCTTCATGCTAGTTAGTTTTCTTTGAGTAATTTTTCCAACATGTATATTATCTTATCCATGAAGTTTTTTACAGTCATGGTTAAATTAGCCATTGTTAGATGCTAGGATCCCTTGTTTCAACTATAATTTCACCAGACATCAACAGATGCAAAACAAAGACCTCATCAGTGGGAGCTGATGAGGTCTTTGAGAACTTATTGAGGAATAACACGATCATGGTTTGGGCCATTTTTCCTTGCCAACCATTTAAAGATTCTCGATCAATCCACACTCTTCAAATATATTTCTTGCATTTTTATTCAGTCCCATGGATGAGACCAGTATTATTCAAGAGTCATGGAAGTGGCTGCTCTTGATACTGGATATGTCATGAAACTACTTCAGGCCCGATGTTATAGTGGGATTAAACTCTGCATCATGATAGCAAAGTGATAACAGCTCTACCCAGTCAGTAGTGAATTGAGTATGAATTGAGAATTAACAGTGAATGGATAATAGCATTATCCATTCACTGTTAAATGTCTATAGCCAGCCCTTGTTGCAGTTTTTTGGGTAGAGTAGTTATCATCATAAAGATGAGTTTTCTACAAACCAATTTAAAACAAATTGCTCTGATCTGTGAGAAATAGTTTTTCAACTGCTGTTGATTTACCAGTTATAGGGACTACCATTCACAATACAAGAGAGGGGAGTATAATAAGAGCTCTCGGAACAGATCTTGTTGGTCATTTGACATGTACTTTCACTCTAAATATTCAGTTGAAACAAATTGATTACATATATAAAGTTTGTTTATAATTTCAACCTGACTTTTCTTCTAAAATAGAAATATTGAAACAGCAAAAACTAATAAAATTGAGCATTAAATGCTGCAATTAACATATAATGTCTATATGTTGATATTTTATTATTTCACAAACACTCCTCTGGAGTTAGACACTCATCAAGGAACATGATAGGAAGTGATCTAACAAGTACAATATTTATCATATTGTAAATTGATTCCAGTATCTGTGCATTCACTAATTGGCTGGTCTCCATGCAAAAAATGCTATGCCTTACTGTCCCATGCAGCACACCTTTATACAATTTCCAGGAATGACATCATCCTTATTTTGTCTCTTTTCTCAATCTTTTGAAAAATACTTGGGGTATCTATTTGATAATCTCCTTCTAACACTTTATTTCTAAACTGTATCATCATTCCTCTACCCATTTACCAAGCCCTGAAAATTACATTTCTTCAGCCTGTAATCATAACCAGTATTCCACAAACTCAATACATTGCTCTTGTTCTATGCCTCTGAACCTTTTCCAAATCTTGCCTATGTTCGAGAAATCCAGTAACCAAATCTATGTGGTCTAATGAAACCCTTTGTATAGTGGAATGACCATCCCTTTAACTTTATCACTCTTCTTTTTTATTGTATATCTTTTGCAATATGTCCTTTGAACATCAGTTTTCAATGCATCATTATCCAAGATTGTCACTTCCTCCACTTCTTGTAATACACCACCACTGTGATGCAAAGCATTTTTATATTTCTGAGTTCTGAATTGCAAAAACTCTGCATTTATTGATGTTGAATTGTAATTGCCAGTTGTCTTCCCATGTAGCCACTCTGTTTAAATCATTGCAAATACAAACTCTTTGAATCTAACTTAGTAGGTCTGCCTAACTTTGCATCATTTGCAAGGAGTTATCTCCTTGCAAACTACTCACAGTATCATTGATATACAGGTTAACAGCAGTGTTCTCAGGATAGAATGTTGATAGTTATTAGATATTTATCAGGGAGCTAGTTTTATATGCATTCAACTAATGAATTATTCACACCCATTCCTCATAGCTTATATAACAATCTACTGTGGCAGTCTGTCAAATATCTTTTGCAGTACAGCATATGAATCTTCTTTATCTACCTGTGCAGTTGCCTTCCTATAAAATGTAACTAGATTACTTAGACAAGACCGTCCTATAACAAAATCTATGTTGACCTCTATACCAGTGTTTTTCAAACTGTGAGCCATGAAATAAGCATAATCATAGAAATAATAGAAAATATCAGAATGGATTTCACAGAGGTATGAAATCTGTGAAACACTTAAAACACTGATTTGAGTGTGTGTAGAAGTATTCAGATCTAACTATAAGACACAAATGGATGCCATGCTTAAGAAAATATGCATTTAAATGAACTTAAATGTTAATATACTCATATTTGTTAATAACTTTGTTTTTTTTTTTTTACTTGCATGTAGTAAGAGCATGTACTGTTTCGTGAAACTTTTGTTCAGTTTACTGTGTGCGTGTGGTAGGTCATAATGTAAAATATTTCATATTGCGAGTTGCTGACAAAATAGTATGAAAAACACTGCTCTATACTTGTTTTTATGTGCATTTTTTTAAGTGTGTGTGTGTAACTGTATGCATATGTGCAACAAATGGCATAATCTTAAACTGTAACTGTTTCTGTGTAATTTGACATGGATGCTGATAATGGGTTGTTAGTGGAAACTGTTACCTTTTGTACAGCTCTGTAAACTCAAACTTTTATGCTTTTATATGTTGATGTGGATGATTCGTAATAGAGGTTCAGTGTAGTGGTGGAGACAGAGTTGTATAGTAGGTGTCCTCTCGCGCTGAGTCTTCAGACTCCTTGGAGGTGTTACGAATAATAATAATATACTTGATTTGTTCTTAAGTTGCCTAAAGTCATCTTCGGTCATCATCCTGTCTTTGGATTAGGGACCTTTTGGTTTCTGCTGTTATATTACTTCATCACTTCACTAAGTTTATGATGCTTTTATGGAAAAGTAGGAAGAATAACGTATTCCCTTTGATTAAAGATACCAAGAAATTATGTACTTGGTTTAATCCTTTATCCAAGTGTAAATAAACCTTTTGGAAACTCATATATATAAAAATATGGCCTGCATTAGGGCAGTTCACTCAAGATTCTATTCTAGTATTTCATAAAAAAGTATTCGAACTGATTTTGTGTGGTGGGGATATGCATGCTTTTTGGATCTTTTCCTGTCTACTTGGTAATCCAAAATCTAATCATTGTCTTATTATTCAGTAGAACTGTTTTAATGACATTTCTATATGTCTGTTCTTCTCATCATTGCCATAATCCATTATGCTATCAAAATTCTTGGAACCCTAAATTTCAAGTCTTATCTACCATTATCTACAGGTCATTATCTCCTGTGCTTCCTTCAATAATATGCAACATTTTTCATCTTTTGCTTTCCACATTTCAAAGCCTTGCTCCTCACAGCACTGAAGTGCTTAGACTCATTTCCCATGCAGTCTTCAAATCCTCCTGGAGAACCATGATATCAGTTATGAGTCTTCACATCTCTCTCTCTGTCTTCTGAACTTTGCATCACCTGCATTGAATTGCATATTATTATATAAACCTAGTAAATTATACTTAACACAAAATTATATTCTTGTTTAATCCTTTATCCAAGTAAGCAAACAAGCTTTTTTTTTTTCATGAAGTATTTTCATGTTTACTTCACATGAATTGCCTTAATATTCCATAATACAAAGCATACTTCCTTTTGGATGTGTATATTGCTATGCATTAAGAAAGGGTCTAAACTATGCCAGTTTTACCAAAGTTGATTTAAGGTAAAAGTCATATTTTCCATATACAAGTAGTCAAAAGGTTACCAGTTAAAAGTGAATATACTTGGATATAAAGCAAATTATACATGATAAGAATATAATTTCTTGTTAAGTATAAATACTTTGTAACCAAGTGGAAAAGTCTTCTACTCTTATAAAACTTTTCTCATAAATTAAAGATGCCAAGAAATTATATTCTTGGTTTAATCCTTTATCCAAGTGTAAGCAAACAATGTATGCACCTAAAGCATTTTCAGGACTGGGCAACTCATATATAGAAGTATCCCATAATGCAAAGCACATATCCTTATGGACATGTATAATGCTATGCATTATGGGAAGGGTCATACCCAGACCAGTTTCAACCATTATTGAGGTCTCATCAGTGGGAGCCAGACCCAGAGGTGATACCAAGGTTGAGGTAATGAAGAAGTCATATTTTCATATATAAGTAGCCAAAAGGTGTCACACCTTCTATATAGTTGCCCAGTGTTGAAAATATTTCAGGCTCAAATGTTGTTTGCTTACACTTTGATAAAGGATTAAACCAAGAACGTAATTTCTTGGCATCTTTAATTTAAAGCAGGGCTGTCCAACCTTAAGTAATCCGAGGGTCGCATTAAAAAAAAAAATTATTCCGAGAGCCGCATCACAATGCATATCTAGTAATTTGGTGAGCAGCAGCGACACAATCTCGAAAGCTGAACAAACGAACAACACTAATTACTCATGTTCACGTTCCCCGTGAGCGCCCAGAGCATGCGCGTTGGAACAAAACAGTGTAAGAACACTTCTTTGGCACGTCTAATATTTGAAAAACATGTGGGTATATAGTGATGTAAAAGCACCAAATAAAATTAGGAACATCGAGATTATCAATTAGTGATAGAATTAAAATATCTAACGTGCATTCGATTCAAATTGTCATTTTATATTTTGCTTGTGAAAATCAAAACCTACAGGCGGGCCGCACAAAATCACACTGCAGGTCACATGTGGCCTGCAGACAGTGCTTTGAACAGCCCTGATTTACAATATAACCAAGTGGAAAATCTTCCAAAAATCTTTCCCAGTATTATTAACATAAGTTAAATAATATGATCTATAAAATAGACTCTACTGGCTCATTACAAATATTGTTTTCCTCTTCTTAGAGACTGCTCTCGCACGTCAGTTAAACAAGATGCTAGTAGAGGTAACAGAATTTACTTTTCTGTATTGCACTGGATCAGCCAGTATAGCCTTAGAATAAGTTTTGTTGTATGAAGTATGTAGAAAGACTTATGTTCAGTTCTAGTTTGTGTCATAATTCAGCCTCGAAGTCATAAAGATCCTGTAAAAAAAAAAGTTTTGCTTGGTTACTAAGTAAATTATAATAAGCAATAAATTATATTATTGTTTATTACTTAACCTAAGCAAAGTTTGCAGATGAAATGTCTTTGCAGAACGGCTACTTGTGTATAGAGACTGCTGACTCGGTGTCTCACAATGCAAAACATTTCTTTTCAGAAATGTATACTGCTGTGCATTATGGGAAGGTCACTACCAAGACCAATTTCCACATTTATGGAGGGTTCATCAGTAGGAAATAGACCCAGGAAGATACCGAAGTCAAATCAATATAGAATTTGTATATTTTCCATATATATATGTATATATTTCATCATACATATCTATATATTTCATCATACATTTTTTTTTTTTTTTTCTTGCTTGGTTACCAATTTAATTTACAAGTACCCAGGTTGTGAAGATACCTCATGTGCAAAGGTTACAAACCTAGTACATTTGGTACTATGGATTTTTTTTTTTTTTGTATTAGTTTTATTTATTTTGTATTTTTAATTTATTCTTTAACATAGTCCAGAAACGTTGCTCTAGAGAAGAAACGGAATTTTTTCAAGCTACTTCAGGCCTCCAATAAGCAGGGTGGTGGTCTCACACTGAGCAGTGAAATTCATCTGTCACTTTAAGGATTGAAACAAGAATATAATTTCTGGCCTCTTATATTTTACTTAGTAACCAAGCAAAAAAAAAAAAAAACCCTTTCTATTGACTTTCTCTAATCCAGAGTATTTTAATAATATGGCAATACATCATTTGATTTGTATATGGAAAATATGACCTCTGCATTGATTTAACTTCAGTGACTTCTTGGGTCTAGTCCCACTGATGAGAATTCCATAAAGATATCGAAACTGGTTCTGGGTAGTGACCTTTCCCATAATGCAATGCATTATTAAGAATTAAAACAACAATATGGTTTTTCTATTATAATCTACAGAAGGATCTATTAATGTTATGATCAAATATAGTGTGAATTGTAGCCATAATAGTAATTTGTATACAAAATGCCTTAATGATAATTTGTGTATAATTATTCTTTAAATTGATAATGAAGTCTTATTTTATTTTAGGTTCTTCCTGGTCTTTATGTCGGAAACTTTCGTGATGCAAAAGATCAGGAACAACTCCGAGCCAACAATATCACCCATATAGTTTCCATCCATGATAATGCAAAGAAAGTCCATGAGGTAAAATTTTATGTCAAGTATTTGTGTAAAAGGTATATCATGGTATTGGTCATATCCAGGTTTGTCAAGAATCATAGTGATTGGTTGGTTTAAGTGGGCAGCTCTTTCCTATCTATTATATATAGGCTGTGAGTATGGATCTCTGTATGGAATGAATGTTTGCTGACGCCTTTAAGGTGGTATATAATTTCCATTAAGTAGATCTCCCAGATTATATAATAGGCATGTTAAGCCAGTTAGATTCAGTCTAATTAAATCACCGATGTATCATATTTTTTTACAATCTTCATGGGTGAAAATGTCATTAAAAACATCAGAAACAAGGAAGATGTTGGTAGCATTAATCGAGTTTATTTGCCCAACGATTATCAACACATTGCAAAAGTTGGTTAAGTGAGAATAATATATAGGTGGGAATAGAAATAAAAGGATGTTAAATCTTTCAGGAGGATTGGAAGGAGAAGAAGCATCATTTATAATAGGCACACAGTGAAATCATAATGAGCTGAAGGATTTAGAACTCGTATTCTGGGTTGCTTAATGTAGTGCATGTTTAAAGGTAAATATTGGGAACCTAGAAAATGGAAGATATCTGGGCTTTAAACCTAGATTTGGGATCTAGGTTTAAACATCATCATCCTTACATTGATGATGTTGGTTTGTATCCTCCCATTTTAAACTTTCAACTTTCAGTATCTTCTGATTTTTTTTTCCAGAAATAGATTGAAAAGAATCTTGTCCAAACTGCATTCCCAAAATTCTTATGGATCCTGATGGCATTTCTTTAATTGTTTGGAAGGTTTGTATCAACTTTCTGTACTAGACTGCCTTTTCACATGTGTGTATCTTGGAGCTTGGAAACTAGCCTGTATCCAGTCTCTTCCCAAGAAAAGCAGCAAATCTTTATCATTAAATTACTATTCTTTTGCACTTAATTCTTTCTAAAATAATGGAAAGACCAACAATCAATTTCTGTGCTGCCCTGAAACCTCTGAACTAATATCCATTATGGGTTTTATCCACTTTTATTGTTCAGTTGGACTCTTCTTGTTTATGCTACCCAATTTTGGGTAGATTCAATGGAAAAGGATATCTCATGAGATTCAAATAGTGAATCTCATGTGTTCTGCTTGATATCACCGAGCATTTGAATGGTTTGGCATAAAGGCCTAGCTCCCATCATATGCTCTCCTCATACTGAAGTCAGAAGAGAGAGAGCATATCGTGCCATCTTCTGACTTCAGTATGAGAAACTGACCTTATGACTCAAACTTGCAATTAATAATAGTGTTCCACATGGTTTCGTTCTTGAGTAGGTGAAAGAATGAAACATGTGGAACACATGTCACCTACTCTCTTCTGTATAGCTACAACCTTTTTGTTAACTGCAACTTTAATCCATATCTAGTTCATTGCAGCACACTGCATTCTGCTTTCTCATTTGACAAACCCTGTGCTACACAAATCAACAGACTGCCAGAATATTAACTTCTATAGTCTGAAATTGTGATTTCCAAAACATTCTTCAGTAGAATTGTAATATCTTGTTAATTTTGATGACAACAAAACTTAAGCCGATTTTATTTTATTGTTGATATGGATATCTCCATGCCATCAGAAAATTTACCACAGGAGACCCATATTAACCGTCATTCACACATTACCTATCATGCCTCTCCCAAAACTCATTCACTGTCAGGGCACTCATAACTACCTCTGGAAATCCATTCCACTCGTTCACTATTCTCCAAATAGAATCTAGTTTATACTCGCACTGTCATTCTTACTAACCATGCCCTTATATAACTTCCTGATTGAAATATTTTTTTTTGCCTATCTCATAGAACCCCCTTTAGTAACTTAAGTTTCTGTCATGTCACCTATTTTCCATCAGTTTATTCTCATGTGGAGCATTCCACAGACATGTCACCGTCTTACTCACTTGTTTCTGATTCCTCTCATCCAAGAATTCGGGTAACAAACAAACCTGTGCATAGCAGTCAAAATGTGGCCATATCATATTCTTATAAAGAGGGATAAGAACCTATTCTCTACTTGTCAATGTGTTCTTTAACATTCAAGTAACTGAGCTATGGAGATATTTGCCAACTTTTGCAATATGCTCTCTGAACTTCAATTCTGTCCCACTATCATTCCCAGATCCTAGCCTTCTCAATTTACAGCAATCCAGTAGCATCAGTGGAATGCCACAGCATGTAATCTTTCATCCCAAAGTGCATAACTTCACAATTTTGAAATATTAAATTGACAACCTCTTTTGCCTATGCTGTCAGTTTATTTAAATCATCCTTCAGGATATCTGTATCACCTTTAACAACTACTGCCCTCGCCAGTTTTTCATCATCAACAGACTGAATATCTCCCTTAAATCATTCCCTCTGTCATTAATATACAAATTAAGGAGTAGTGACCCTAGTACAGAACCCCATGGTACTCCACTAGTCATCTTTATTCTCCTAGATTCCACTCCTCCACATTCTACTCTCTGGTATTTGTCTGTCAGCCACCCTCCCTATCCATGCTACCAGCTTCATATCCATACCTATTTGCTCCAACTTTTGTAATAGTTTTCCATATGGTATTCTGTCAGATACTTTTGCCAAGTCCAGCAGTTTCATGGTATAGCCATTTCCCTTATCTAATTCTGCTGTCACTCTATTATAAAACATGAGTAAATCTGATGCAAAGGCAAGACCTACCTTTTACAAAGCCATTCTGTCCATCATAAAGTATCATATTCCTGTTCATCCACTGCAGGATTTTATCGTTAACCAATATGTCCAATATTTTAACCACTAGTCCTAAGATATTAACTGGTATATAATTTGATACTACTGTCTTGGAACTACCTTTATGTAATGAAACTGTCTTATCATTTTTCCACTCCCTTGGAACCTTGCCAGATCCGAGTTACTAACTTGGACAACTTCATTACAGGTACTGCTAGTTCTCTTGCACATATGCATAGCATAGGGGCCGACATGCCATCCACTCCCACTGCTTATTCACATTGATATCTTTTAGTATTTTTAGTATGCTGAGAACCTCCTGTTCTATCTGAATTCTGACATCAGTCTCTCTTTCATACAAGCAACTGCAAAAATCTCAACTTGGATGATGCACCTTTTCAAAGTGACTCAGCAATTCAGTTGTTTCTTTTTGCTTCTCTCATCTTCCTGCCATCACCATTAATGATCATTATCCTTCCATAGTCATTCTTCTTGTTACTTACTACATGCAGTGGTATACTTAGATTTTACAAAGGATTTTGATAGATTTCCATACCACAAGTTGGTAATTAAAATGGAGCAAATGGAATTAGGTGATAGATTAATGAGTTGGATAGGTGGCTCACTCTCAGATTGGTATCAGCAACTTGTGTATGGGGGATGCAGTATCTTGGAACAGGAAATTCACTAGTAGTGTGCTGCAGGAGTCTGTTCTGAGACCATTGTTATTTAGTTTGTATATTAATGATATTACGATGGGTTTAACTGGTGATATACAACTGTTTGCAGATGATGCAAAACTGGGAAGAGTGATGAGGAATCGAGCAGATGTTGTAGCCTTACAAGAGAACTTGAATAGATTCTATGAGTGGTATGAAATAGTATGAGACTATGTTAATTGAGTGTTGCAAATGTACACTACTGAAATTGGGTAGGCAACAATGGGATGCAAAGTATACACTTGGGAGAAATTTTGAAGAAAGTTGAGGATTTAAGATACCTTTAGAGTGGTGGTGAGAAGGATCCGAGTTTAAAGGTTGTACAAGTTGAAGTCATATCACATGACATTGATGCAGAGGACCTGAATGTGCAGAAATAAAGAGGTTCTGGTTCCATTGTATAAGGCTTTGATATTCATATGGATTCACGGATTTGTTCCCCTGGCTCTCATGGTGATGGGGGTTTATTGGAAAGGGTCCCAAGGAAAACTGACTAAAGTGGTAACTGGTCTTTGGAATCTGGGATATGAAGACAGATTGATTGAATGCATTTTGCAAACCCTTGCAAATAAGAGAGAATTGAGAACCATGTAACAACCATAACAGCCATTTAAGTTGGTAAATGGTTTTTATCAGATTACTGTGAAAGAAATTTTTCCTAGAATGGAACAAGAGGACATTCTTGGAAGCTGTATTAGGAGGGTGTGAGTAAGGGCATAAAGGATCAGGTTCTTTGCATGGAAAATGGTTGGTGAGCGGAATGCATTTGACTGACACTGTGGTGAATGCTGATACATTGAATGATTTAAAGCACAGTTTGATGCACTTTGTATGTAACAGTGTGAACCTCCTACAATGAGCCTTTTGACTCCATGGAGGCCTGGTGTTAATAATAACAAAAAATTCTTTTGGATTCAGACTGCCTAGCTAATTTTCTCACATAATCTGATTTGATCTTTGTTACTATACTAGTCACCCTTCTTTCTCATCACTTTTTTCTTTATATTCCCTCCACAATGTTTATTTTTTTCAACAATATTCCTACCACAATGTGTTCTTTAACATAGAAGTCATCTTCTGAACTAATTTACCAACTTTTCTGGTAGTGGGTTTAAATTCCGGTGCAGGCATGTATCTTTGTGATTGTCTTACTTTGTGTACTGCTTTAAGCTTTGATATGGCACAGTATAACCTTTATCATCCTTGCACCATTAAAATCATAAATCATCATCATTGACTTTTCCAATATGCCCTCTAACTTCAACTCTCTTTTACCTCAAACCTTATCCTCATGACTTGGGTTATGCAGTCTGATACTGTTTTACTCAAATGATCCCTGACCAATTCCCATGCATTACTTGCATTCTTTTCTTGTAGCTTTTCAAACCATGGCACTGCTCCAAAATGCCTCCCAAGTTTGTCAAAATTACCAGATGCTTGGGAGCATCCCAGAACATGCCTGCATGATGACTCTTCCTGATTGGAGGCAGTTTGTATCTTTGTCATGGGTACATTTTTGGTGTGCTGTTACCAGATCCAGCACTCTCAAAACGACTTGTCTCCATGCCATGCTGTTTCAGGTAATTATCCCTTAGCAACTGTATAAATTCCACTTCCATTTTGCCATGTCTCCTTTCCTCCATCCAATCTATGTTCCCAGACTTGAAATTCCCTATAATAATTGCTCAGCCTGTATTCATGGTGCTAATCTGCCAATACATGGTATCCACATCTTTCACAGGAAGATGTGGATACCATGTATTGGCAGATGAGCCTCAGCTATAGCAGCAACAAACAATATATTGTGTACTATTGGCCTGTATCTCATATCTCAAATAAACCATCTCTCTGTCCTAAAATCATCTTTAACGTTGAATTTTGTTGGTTGAAATTCTTCAGTTATCATCTGTGCTATCCCACTTCTTGTCTTATTCCCTCCAACTCCTCCCTGAAAATACAATAACCTTTACATTCTATCCTTGTAACTATCATTTTCTGTTAACCAGCTCTCATTTTTGCCAAGTCAAGCTGTACCAAAAACTCCTCGTTTATTTCTGGTATTCAGATACATTTCAACATTCCCTTGGATCCACATTTACTCTTTTGTAATGTCATTACCGATCCATTCAGATTTGAACCCCCCCCCCCCCCCCCGCAATACTTCTAATTTCATAGATTTTGCACTTCCAACCTCTCACTGAATGGGAATATAACAAGGATCTGTATTTGAGTTTTGCACATCTGAAAAAGGCATATGCCAAGAGGAAAGCTGTTCAAAATGTTTCAGTTATATGGTGTAAAAGGGACATTATAACAAGAAATACATAGTCTGCATTTGAGTTGTAAATCAGCAGTTAGAACTGAAGGAGGTATTATGAAGGAAGGTAGTATTATTAAACTTGATATCAAAATTGGATATGTTAATCTCAGCTCTTTACTTTATGCATCCAGGACAAGTCTGCAGGATTCCCTGACCTAATTGAAACATTGAAAACATCAACTTTCAGTGAAGCACAACTTAGGAAAATTAAATTTTAGAAATAGACAGCAGAATTAGCAAAGCTGATATGATATGAAGTCAGCTGAATAAATTTATATGGAATAAGAGAGATTAGTTCATACACTAAATTAGCTGTATACAAGACAGTGTTCAAACCAATTTTAACTTGTGGATCTGAGTGCTGGATTAGAAATAAAACTCTTGATCAAAGACTGGAGACTGCAGATATGAGAGTCCTGAGAAAGATTAGAGAACTGAACAGAAGGCAGTATCATATTAAAAATGAAGATATTAGGAAAGAACTTAACATTGTTAGCATTTAGGAATGTGTTAGCAGAGCTAATCTCAGGTGGTGTGGCCACTTTAAACAGAATGGGGGAGGAAAGATTAGCTAAACAAGTGTTCTTTGCCAGGATGTCAGGAAAAAGACCCAGAGGAAGACCAATATATAGGTCGATTGATACAGTAAAAAGTGTCTTAGAAGACAGAAATATAAGATCTAATAATGGGAGGTTGGAATGTTGACAAATAACAGGCTTATCTGGAGGAAAATTGTTGATAGGAAGTTAGTAATGATGTAACTTTTCATGTAGTACTATCATAAGATCCTGTGCACCTTTGAGGGTATTGTTATGTCTTGTTTTTATCTCTCGTTTGTATAATGCTATTTTGAATGGTCACTACTCTTTCCTTTACCTTATTATATATGTTAGCCTCTGTCTGCTATCTTTAACCCTTATATATCTCTGATCATCTGCTTAACACTGAGTATATGATCTTACTGCTTATCTGACAATTTCTTAAGTTTTGGGCACCCAGAAAATACCTATTCCCTGATCTCTATAAGTCATCCACATTCACTCAGACAAATTTATTTCCTGCACCAGCCTGGGCTTTAAGGACAGAGTCAAACTCAGCTTAACGATGGTTATAGAGTATCAGATGCTACTAATATAATTCACTTGAAATCAGAAGCCATAGGTTTTTCCTTTTTGTCTGTTTGCAGTCGTGCCCCTTTTCCTTTCTTACTTAGGATGTCCCCGCGCACATATATGATCACCAGGTTCGTATTTTTTTATGAAGGGTCTAGGTCAGTCTATATGGTCAGAAAAGCAAGCATGGAAGGTAACAAACAAATTTAATGAATTCATAATTAATTACAATACAAAGACAAAATTGATATTTATGCTAGATTAAAACTCTTATGTTTCTCTCACTTTCTCATTCTTAGATAAACATGGATTTCTTAAGCTCTACAATACTATTCCTTTAACTTATCTAATATTTAGTTTACAACTTGATAGGAGCAAGCTAGGTATTTGGCACATTATTAATCTCCCTCAAGTAGGTCATGACAGAATCTCCAGTAAATTAACAGTTCTCAGAATTCAGTCTAATGGTATAGTCATTCACACACATAATAATTCTTCATGTTTATCCTTATCATAAATTCAAGTTACACTTTCTTCCGTTTCTGTTAGTCAAGTTCTCTAAAGGGCTAGAATATGTAAAAGTACTTATCTACACTATCTTAGGTTCTTTCGGGATTTTCTCCTTCCTTCCTTCTTACGAAGTTCTGGCTGCCTTGGTTCTGTTGCCACGTGGGAATCACGTGCTCGCCCTGGATTGGGTACTCGGTTTCTTTACTAAGGATTTACGTCAATGCTATTCCTTATCGACGGCCTGCGTTCAAGATTTGCCGTGTTCTGTGGCAGATCTATACTGGGATTTCTCGGAGATCAGCTCTTAAAGATAAGAACTGAATCACGATGATCACTCGAAGCACATGAGGAGAATAAAGGAACAAACAAAACGGGGGGGGGTCAGTTCTGTGTTGTAGGTTTTGATCTCTCCTTTCGCCCTCCTGATTCGTTCCCGACTGGGTGATTTCACTGATCCTCATACGGGGCTTTCCAATTCTGGGAATGCATGCTTTTTGATGTTTTCTTAGAGGTAGCACCCACAGACGCTTACGCTGATATTGTAGTATTGGGCGACCTTTGCCCCTTCTTACCAAATTATTGGCATTCTTTCACGTGTAGAAATTCACTGATAATTACTCTCATGTGAGCCCTTTTTGTTGACTTACAGCTACATTAAAGTATAAACACACTAACTACAATACAAACAGTTCTTATTCTAATTTGCCAGTTGTTATTTCTTTTAAGACATAGTTAAATTGTACCAAATGATAAGTATGCTCATTTAATGGATATCTTCTGTTAGACTCTGGAAAGGTGACCTCATTTAGAGTGAGGTCGCCCATTTCAGATCTAACAGTATATGTCAAGAATTTGATGAACCTATCACTGAAGAAACTCTCTCTAAGCATCCACTTCCAAAACCATTCTAATGCATCAGACATATGCAAGTCCTGTCTTCCACCAGATTCACTCCATACATTTATGAACTGCACACCTTCCTGCATAATATTCTCATTGACTCATTTGCAAACACTACCCTTCTTCTCAGTTCAGTCCTGTTGTGCCAAGGCAGAAGATGCACAATCACTTTCTCACTCTTCTTTTTTTGCTTCTATCAGCAACTCTTTTATATCTTCTTTCATTGTATATTTTTCACCTTTAAAATCGTTCGTGCCAGCCAAATTAGCGATTTCTTACAATTCTCCCTCTGCAAACTAACAGTTTCATTAACATCCATGATCTTTGTACCTGGGATACATACATACTTTTGTATCCCAAAACTTTGTCACTTTGTTATCATAACCTCCATATAATACCTTCTCCTCACTCCCAGTTTCTATCACTTTCATACTTTTCCATTCCCATTGCTTTCATTTTCCCTCCTGCTGTGTCACACATCATCATTTCTCCAGTTGCTTCAGCTTATGGTCTGTGCTGTGAAGGATACCACGTAAGCATGCTATTTCACTCCTTATCATCCTCTTCTTTCATTCATATTTTTTGTGCACTGCCATACACTCCTTCCACATTCTGTACAACACTTTCACTATCTTGCCTTATATCATTAATATTAGTTACATCAATCTCCTGGACACAACTTTCATTTCTTGCTCTCAAAACATTTCTGACTCTCTCATTTTAGTGCCATAAACCATTCACTCTTGCAATGAGTACATGTCCTATGTTTCATTGCATCGTACAAAATAATCCCTTATTCTAAACTCAGTGAAAAAGGAATTGGCTGCCACTTTCCTTGTATGCATTGGTGCCATGAAAAACACTTTCTGAATGATATCATGTATTAAATTTCATAAACACACACACACACACACACACACACACACACACACACACACACACACACACACACACAAAGCTTTATGGTCTAAACCAAGTAAAATAACAAAAATAATCACTGAAATTACTAATATTCACTAAAATAAAAGACTTATCTGTAACTTGTTGTGTAGTTCTCTACTTGTTTCTGTGGAGAACATATTAGAACTAATTATTTTCAGTATTAAACCATACACGAAGATGTCAAACAGAAATTGTTTTAATTCAACTAAACTAGTTTTGTGAAAAACATTTTCACTTCATCAGGAAATAGCACAAATAAATTAATAAACTAGAAGGACTTATATGACTTCTGTAAGCCACATGCAGCACTGCTTTTACTATGCACTATGCTAGCATCGCCTCCAAATTTTACACAATAATTTTCTGTACACTATTCTGTCATTTGTGTTTGCCAAGTTCAGCAGTATCAAGGTATAGCTGTATTCCCTTATCTAATTCTGTGTGCGTAAGTTTGTGCCAGCTTGCCAGTCAGGCAAATTTCGCGCTAATCAGATATTAGTCTGAATGCGCTCTACTATAGTCATCTAATATATCATAGATGCATGTTTAAGACTGGATCTGGTCAATTTATAAGCTTTTTTATTAATGCTATGGCTAATTTTGATCCTGTATAACTACCAGTTTTGAAGTTAATGCATTAACTGCTAATGTGTTTATCAGTCTGTGCATAAAAATTTTATGCATTTTATAAGTGATACAAAATCATTTATTTATGATGCTATTTTTTGCTACAATTTTGCTTCTAACTTATGTCTTGAATCACTTATTTAAAAAAAAAAAAAAAATCAGTTTCTTATCTGCCATTATGAGCAAACAAAAACATTCATCAATAAAAATTTCAATAAACTAAAACTCTTTAGTCTACCTGTATAACTACACAGTTGGTTTTGCATTAGGAACACCCACCTAATAATGCATTGGTCCACCTCTGTGCAATCACAGGTCTCAGATGCTTAGGAACAGATTCCACAAGGTGTCTGACATCCTCCATGCGTAACTTGACCCATGTCTGCTGCACCAACTCTGTCAGTTCACGTCATTCTATGGAGGAGGATCAGCAGTTCTCACACCCTGTTCTAGCATGTCCCACACCTATTCAATTAGGTTACAGTCCAGGGACAAGGCAGTGTGGCAAATTTGTTGGTGTGTTCCTCTAACCACCAAGTTGTTTTATGAGCCCAATGACAAGGTGCATTGTCCTGTTGAAAGATAGCACTGTGGTTGGGGTAGACCTCCTGCAGATATAGAGGTGGTCAGCTACCAGGTCCCTGTAGTGTTTACCATTCAGTCTTTGTGGGATGATAACCAATGGACTTAGGGCATGTCAGGAAAAAGCTCCCCAGCATACAGTAATTAATTAACCACCCAGAAATTTTAGAGTATGAGACTGCATGTCTCACCGGTTCCTTGGCTGGCAGCAGGAGAATTTTAAAAATCTACTGAAAGGTATGCAGTTTTTTTTTACCAGTTACTGAGAGATTAATGCCTATTTCTTGACATTTTGTCTTCTGTCTGTATTTCAGATTGTCAATGTTTATGCTGCCACTGCAAAGGGCTGTATAAGGGAAGGCTGAAAAGTTCTGATAAACACCTAGAACAAAAATGATATTAAAGCAGCTGTTATAACTACAAGAAAGTACATATCTTAAAACCCTTTAACCCCCCCTTGTTTCATCAAATTGTAATCATTTGTTGTTTTTTTTAGGATATATAAGGAGATATGTCAGAGGTTTTGAAGAAATTCGAAGACACCGAGATGTGAGCCATGATCAAGTTTTTCATGCTGCAAGAAAAGTCTGCAACTGAGATTCAATATGAACCTCAGACAGCAGATGCCCCAGGTCAGGAAGACCTTCCACAGCAATCACACGTGAAAAACAGCAATGCAGTGCTTGCTATGATCCTTAATGATAGATGAATGCCAGCCAAAAAACATGCAGACTCTCTCGATATCCAGGGAACAAGTTGGGATCATTAGCCCAACTTGTTCCCTGGACATGCAGAAACTCCCAGTGAAGTGCGTCCCATATTTGAATGCCAACCAAAAGAGAGAATGTGTGCTGTCGTCTCAAGGGATTTTTGGTCATTTTGAGAAATCGGGTGCAAATTTTTTGGCTTATGTTGCGACTGTCGAAACATGGCTTCATCACTATGACCTAGAGACCAAGCAACAGTGAATGCAGTGGAGACAGAAAGGTTCTCTACATCCAAAGAAGTTCTGAACCCAAAAGTCAGCAGGGAAGGTTCTTGCCATTGTCTTTTGCGATATGGATGATGTAATCCTTACCAAGTACCTAAAAAAAAAAAAAAAAAAAAAAAAAGGTGAAACTGTTATAACAGCAGTTTATTCAACAGCTCTGAAGGAATTGAAGGAAAAATGCTGCAGGAAACTGAACAGAGGCGTGTTGCTTTTGCAGGACAACGCACCTGCTCACACTTCTCGTGAAACCCAACAGACAATACATGTGCTTTAAATGTCTGCTTCACCCACTCTGTTTACCAGACCTGGCCCCATCTGACTATTTCCGGTTCCCAAATTAAAGAAAGACTTGGAAAGAACAAAATTTACCACAGATGTTGAAGTCATATCTGCAGCTGAGGACTTGTTTTATGCAACAAGGGAAAGACTTTTTTCTCAGAGGATTGCAAATGATACAGGCTTTATAACAAGTGTATAACACTTTGTGGAGAATATGTAGAATAATGTGTAAGTTACATGGTTCTACATTTCCTTCATGGTGATTATCACAACTTTTCAGTACACCTTCATATTTGCAGAAATGTGAGGTTTCCAAACTCATGACTAATGCTTTTTTGAGACATTTTGAGATTGAATTTAAAGTTTATGAAAGAAGTGTAGAATCAGCTTGTATATCTAAGTTTCTTTTTTCTTGCTATCTTGTTATCAAGCATATGTGAGTAGAATTAATCTAAGGTAGTACGATCAATTGAACAGAATGTTGAGGAAACATTCTGGTTAATTGATCATAACACCTTAAATGAACTCTTTTCACAACATTTTGAAATCTTAACAAAGTTTCTTTTTTTCATATCTTATTTTTTATGATTCTGCCATTGATTCATTTTTCTAATTTTTCTCATGTATGCTGAAATATTAAATATAATCTTCAATCAACTGTTTTATTTCTACCCAGTTTAAAGTTTTATGAAGTAAAATTTATGAGAAAATATTTGTGTGAATCCTTGAGAAGACTCAGGTCATAGAACATACAATAGCTGGAGAAAGCACTGGAGACTTGTGAAATTGAACATCTCAAGTCTTGCAGAAATGAGGAGAAATGTAGAACAGATAATTGACTTGAAGAGTTTCTTGATCAAATAGAAATGGAAACCAAACATAATAGAATTTAAGGGATACTATGATTGTATGATCTCTTTAACGGTTAAAAGTTGTCAAAGAGGCCAAATTATCACATATGGAGAGTACCGTAATGACGATAATCCAGATCTGTCTACCAATAAGCTCTCATAGTGATGCTAAAGGGATGATTTCTACAACATAATGTTGTTGTTGTTGTATGTGCCATCTGATTGTTTTCGACTCTTGGTGATCTTATGAACAAAGGCGAGTTCATTCTTCCCCTCAATCTTCCCTAACATAACTGCCTTTTCCAATAATTCATCAGCTCACATATTATGTCCAAAGTACAACTTATGTTTAGTGATCATAGTCTCCAAGGAGCATTCTGTCTTTATATTCTCTTAAATCTTATTGGTCATTCTTGCAGTCCATGAGATTCTTAATAGTCTCCTCCACACCCATAATTCAAATGAATAGATTTGCTTTCTATCTTTCTTCTTAATAATCCAGCTTTCACATCCACACATCACTACTGGAAATACCATTACTTTTAAGTATAATTTCTGGGAAATTCCCATGCTACTCCTCTTAAACATTATTAATATAATTAATGGCTATTTTAGCCTGTTTTTGTTTAGAAGTGTCCCTTATATTTAATACATTGGCTAACATAACTCAAAAGGGATATATATATATATATATATATATATATATTTTAGGGCATTATGGGAGTATAGAAGGCAATTATGGCAGAATAAAAAATGTGGAAAGATTATAAACATACCTTGATTTTGGTTTAAAGATGCCTTCTAAATCCAAGCTCTTGTTGAAGGGGGGGGGGAAGAGAGGGAAAGAACATGGGGATGTACTTGAGACACGGGAAATAAGTTTGGGAACCCGGGTCTTGCACTACCTGTAGGATGAGCTAGTCTTGCATCACTTGCAGGCGTAAACTTGACATTTTTGTCTGTTTGCTTACTCGGGAAAAATGGAGTAAAACCAGGTTTAAAATTGCTTGGTATCTTTAACATAATTACACCCAAGGTAAAAACACTTTCTACATATATATATATATATATATATATATATATATATATATATATATCTTATTTTGTTGTGGGGAGAGGGGGGGGGAAGAAGGGGAAGGGTATCCTTATGTGGAAACTGGGGCAAGGGTTTATGGGGTGTGGACCGTTTCGGTGATCGTCTGACCATCGTCGGAACTTTGTGGGAATGACTGTAGGGCTATGTCAAGGCTGCAAGATGTATCTGCCAAATTTGGGCATTTGTTGGCGCTAAATTGGCCGGAGGCGTGGCTTAATTTGTAAGTTTTGGAACGTCCAACATTCGGAAATTAGGTAGGGGCGGTGGACGTTGATAGAATTACCATCGCATTTTATGGCAATAGTTTCAGATATTCTAAGCATCGTTTCGTTTTCTTGTTTGTCAATTTGGGGGATGTGTTTTAGTTCAAGGGCATGAGCTGCAATTTCAGTCTTCCCTGTATTTTGTGGTTTGTTTTTCTTTTTGATGTTGCGATGTTTTTTCGTGTTCAGATATTCTGGAATGGGAATATTGCAATCCCTGAAGTGCTCTTGTAGTCTAGTCCATAATGACCTAATTGTAGAGCCCGTGTAGGTGACGTCACAGTCTTTTTGACAAGGAAATTTGTAGACTACGTTGTGGTGTTCGAATAATTCTTTATGAGTGAGAGATTTAGTAGGTTTTAGGAGAGTTGCTAATTTATGGTTTGTGGTGATATTTTTATTATTATTGCCATTACTTTGACAATTCTAACTTTCATGGCCTTACTCACACCTCTATCTTTCATACTTTTTGCCAGGTTTAGCATCTTTTTTTTTTCCACGACTATCCTTTTAATTTCATCTTCACATTTATCATTATCATCATTTCTGATTCTGGACCCCAGTAAATCATAACTTTCAATGATTTCTGTTTTATCTCCCTCTATTGAGGGTACAGTAATGACGATAATCCAGGTCTGTGTTTTGCTGATGTTTAAATTAAGCCTGACTTTGTTATTTTCTATCTTAACTAACCAATACAATGAACTGCACCAGATCTTCCTTAGTTTTTGCTATGAGGGTTGTGTCATCTGCAACCTGGATCCTTGTCTAAATCAGCCATTCTAATAACATATTCACTATAAATATTGAAAAGATTGGGTGACAGTACACGCTCCCATTCCAGATCTTCCTTAGTTTTTGCTATGAGTGTTGTATCATTTGCATATGTTAAGTTATTTATTTTCCTGCTACCAATCTTAATGCCAGCTGGATCCTTGTCTAAATCAGCCATTCTCATAACATATTCACTCTAAATATTAAAAAGGTTGGTTAACAGTACACAATCCCTCTGCACCCCTTTTTCCACTCAAACACTGTCTATCTCTAAAGACTGTTTTTACTGAGGCTTCTTGGTTGTCATACAGCTCTCTTATCAAGAGAATTAGACGTTCAGATATTCCCTTCGATCTCGTTACAATCCACAGTCTGTTGTGATCCACACATTCAAATGCTTTCTTATAATCAATAAAACAAATGAATACTTAATTCTGAAATTCTCTTGTTCTTTATATAATCCATCTCATGTTTGCTATTTGATCTCTAGTTCCTCTATCTCTCCTAAAGCCTGCCTGTTCTTATGGCATTTCTCTATTCACATATGGCTCCAACCTTTATTGGACCACTTTCAGCATAACTTTATTTGCATGTGAAATTAAAGTGATGGTTCTATAATTATCACAATCTCTGTCATTTGATTTTTTGGAGATTGGGATGAATACTGATGTTTTCCGATCTCTAGGCCAGTATATTTTCTTCCAAACCTGTTGACAAATTTATTATGATTATTATTCAGGCTTCCATGGAGTCAAGGGACTCATCGTGGGAGGTCCTTTCTAGGAAACACTTCCTGGAGCTTTTTTCTTTTGGCTGTTCCATTGCTGATATCACTTCACTTTTCATTATCATGGGTTCTTCAACAAATTCTCTCCTTTCAAATTCTTCTTCAATATTATTATCTTTCTTTTACAAATCCTCTACATACTCTTTCCATCTTTTTTCACTGCTTCTTCTTCCATCAGACATTTACCTGAATTACTTTTTTACAACTCCTAATCTAGGGATAAACTTCCCTGTAACATCATTTATTTTTCTAAACAGATCTCTTGTTCTACCTATAATATTGCTTTCTTCAATTTCCTTGCATCTTTTGTTTAGATATTTTTCCTTATCTTTCCTGGCCTGTCTTTGGAAATCTCCACTCATTTGTTTAACCATCTCTTTGTTTCTCTGAAGGTTTGTTTTTCTTCTTTCCTCTGCTATTTGAATAGCTTCTTCTGACAACCATTTACAATCTTTCTTGTTGCTTTATTAAGAGTATTGCTTCTTCTATGATTACCTTTTATTTCTTGCCACAGTTCTTCTATTTCTCTTCCTGTCTTCTCTAAACTTTTTAATTTCTTACCGACTTCTACTTTAAATGCTTAATTTATAGGATCTAAATCAAATCTGATACCCTCCTTTTGTTTCTTTTTAGCTCTTAATTTCAATTTAACTTCAGCTATTAATAATTCATGATCTGTCCTGCAGTCTGCATCAGGTAGTGTTTTAGCTACTTGGATAGCAATCTATCTGATTTCATATTCTCCAATAGGTGAAGTGCATGTGTACAATCTTCTTTTATGTTGTTTGAAACAAGCGTTTGCAATAAAGCAACTGTTCTCAACACAAAACTCCAACATTCTTTCTCCTGCTTCTTTCCTCAGTCCCAAACCAAATTTTCTAGTGATGCCTCATTCTTCTTTTCATCCACTTTTGCATTCCAATCACCTAATATCAAAAGAAAATCGGTTTTATCAGTGCTGTATACTACTTGTAGGCTGCTATAAAATTCTTCTACCTCATCTTCAACTGAATCTGTAGTGGATGCATACATCTGTATGAGTTTAACATTTACTGGGTATGCCTTTATTCTGATTAGAATTATTCTATCAAACACTGGGTTGTAACCCAAAATATATTTTCTGTATTCTCTTCTTACTGTGAATGCTACTCCATTTCTCCAAAAGTTTTTATCTCAACAGTAATACATCATAAAATCATCGGCATTAAAGTGATCCATTCCTGACATCTTAATTTGAAATCTTCTCATTTCTTTCTTCACTACTTCCCAGTTTTCCTTGATGCATACTTTTTACATTTCATGTTCCTATTTAAAGCAGAGGCATCTTCTTCCGAGATTTACTCTATCAGAAGTTGAACTTCCAGAAGGCTTTGATCCAGTTTCATCATTCTTGTTAACTTCATCGGAAGTTCCTCTCTGCTCTTTCCCAGTAGCCATTTCAGTGCCTTCCGACCTGGGTGTCCCATCTTTCAGCACTATATCACAATAACTTAAATTTCTGTTCATAAGATTTTCTTGGCAAAATATATACTGAAGTGGTTTGCCATTGCCTTCAGAAGAAGGCAATGGCAAACTAAGTAAGGCTAAACAAACTGCAAGAGATGAAGAAAAGTAAAATAGGAAAGATTGGGGTGGGGGAAAGAAGCAAGGAGGAAAGAAAGAAAGAAGAGTAGGGACCAGTCTACAGATAATATAATGGATATATATTACAGGAAATAAGGCATCAGATACCTTGGGTTCCCCACTCCCGTACTCAGTAAAGTGAGCCCTTGAGGCGTTACAACATAATAAATGCTGCAAAAATGAAGGTAGTGGGTTTTTCAATGCCTCAATAGGCAAGAGAATTTCATTTGCACCAAAGTAAGTCTCTTACAGTGACAAATTCCTTTTTCAAGAGGAATCCTAAAAGAGAATGACCATAGTGCTCTCCAAGTAACTCAATAGCTGAAATAGATTACATATTATTCAAGCAGAAACTGTCCTGAAGACGAAGGTAATAATGCAAGAAATGAACATAAACTGGGCTGTATATTGGCCAAAGAATTTTTAATAATAAAAATAAAGTAAAAACACCAATAAGTTTCGCCAACTTGGCTGTTTGGTTTCGTCAGGGCATAAAAAATGATACAAAACAACTTAAATAGTTTATGAAGGAATAAACCAAATACAAATGCATTTTTTATAAATTCAGAAGAATGCGTACATCAACTCATGGAGCATGTTTGATATCAACTATTGTTATGCAAGTACGTTCTGTAATTTGCAGCAAAATTAAACTCTGGCATACTTAGGGATCTTATGAAGGTCTTTCAAATCTCAGCTAGAATTAATCCTTGATTTCTGTTGAGGCTGTGTTTGGAACGAATGACTACTATAGCTTCTTTGATGTTTCAGGAGTGGAAGTCTTCCTGTAGATAGAGCATAGAACTTTTGTCCCATTCGATGGCATGGTTCGTACTCGAGAAATGAAGGGCTAACCCAGAGCTGTCTTCTCTGTTGTATTTTACATCTCCGATGTGTTCTCTTTTTCTTATATCCAAATTTCTTGAAGTCTGGCCAAGGTAGTTTAAACCACATGAACAGGGGATGTTATAGACACAGGCGTATTTGAAAGAAAGCATTACTATCTTTCGGAGATCTTAACAAGTGGCAGATAGTCTTTATAGGTTTGAAAGTCACTCGTATTTCATTTAAACTATATTGGTTAGACTTCAAGAAGTTTAGAAATAAGAAAAAGAGAACATGTCAGAGATGTAAACAACAACAGAGGGTTTTCATCCCAGATATAGGAAAATTGGCCACAGAATATACGCTTAGCAGACAAACATACCATTAATGGATGGTATATGGTGGAGTGTATAGATGGCGGATGATGACAATGTGTTGATGGAGAATTAATTAGTGCACATGGTGGATTGTGTACTCCTATAATGAGTTCCTGGAGGCATCATGTAACAATAAGCACTGGAGTTGCTGAGGAAAATGATTGTGCTGTCAGGGATATGGGTTTGGAGAAAATCAAGATTTAAAGAAGAAAGAAAATCAGAAAATTCAGATGATTACTTGTTAGGAAAGCAATAGAGTAGCATGAATTTGGTGGAGATGTAAGATTTTTTTTAGTCACAGGTGATCAAAAAAGAGATTCTGTTTTGGACATTCTTCTATATGAGATATGAATGCATGTACACAGATCGCCTTTGAAGAGTCAAAAATTATATAATTGGGGAAAGTGATAGTGGCAAAGAAGTCCAGTTATACTTACCAAGAAATTATGTTCTTGTTTAATCCTTTATCCAAGTGCAAGCATATTAAAGTTTGCACATAAAGTATCTTCACAACTAGGCTAGTTGTATATAGATGCTGATAACTTCATATCAAATGCTTTAGCAGGACTGTAATTAGGATGTATGTTGCCCCTTGGCAAGCACTATTTTGTTGTCCCTAATTCACGAAAATATGTATAAAAAACTGTTTTATTATTCAAATACAAATTTGCTGCTCCTTGCCATTGCCTTAGTTGCTTAATGGTTACAATGGCTCTGTGCCTTAATATCCCATAATGCAAAACACACTTTCTTTCAGAAGTGCATAATACTATGCATTAAGAGCAGGTAACTACCCAGACCTCATAAGTTTGGAACAAACCAAGGAAGATACCAAGAATGAATTAATGCAGAAATCATATATTTCTCATATACAAGTAGCAAAAAAGTGTATTACCTTATTATTAAAATACTTTGGATCAAGATAGTTATAGAAAGTTTTTCACTTAGTTAAAAAGTTAATTATATTTGCCAAGAAATTGTATTCTTTTTAATCCTTTTTCCAAGAGTATAGTACAAGGAAACCATAACCTCAGCTTCTGCATGTGAATGTCCTCCTCATCATTGCCACAATCCATTATTGATGATCTTACAGTTTTAACAGTATGACCCCTAAACTTCAAATTTTCAACCTCCACTCTCAGATCTCTCATCTTTTCCACCTCCTTTAATTTTTTTCACATTAATTGTATATCCTGCACAACTTTGCTACCAAATTTTAAGACTTTGCAGCATTAAACTGAGCTCCACTCACTTGCCCCCTCACACAGTTTATTGAGATACTCTTGCAAGGCCACAACATCCATTCTGTTTTGCATATTTTTTCCCAACTTTCCACCATTTAGCAATCAGCTGCATATCTCTGGTTAAGCCTGTTCCAATATCATAACCATATAAGTTAAACAATAATAACTTGCACTTATTAGTGAACTTCCTTTTTGTTTTGGGAAAACACTCTTCCATACATAATCCATTGATACCTACCTGACAGCCAGTCAGTTATTCAACTCACTAGTCTCTTATCCAACTCCATCTATTTTAATTTAGTTAGCAGCTTGTCATGTGGCAGTATATATAGAGGTCTTTTGAAAAATCCAAGTATACTGTATATACATCTCCCTTGTACAGCAAATTCATCACCTTGTTGTAACATATAAGCAAATCACTAAAACATGACCTTCCCTTAACACACCCATATTGACCATCATAGAGAATGCTTTTCGACCCAATTCTGAATTTTAATCTTGCATACAGCCAATTTAGTGTTTTAACTAATATTTCTCTTATTCCATATAAATTTATTCAGTTGACTTCCATCATATTAGTTTTGCTTATTCTGTTGTCTGTTTCTATATTCTAATGTAGAATATTCACTAAAAATTGTGCCTAATAGCTGAATTATTTTACTTGTTCTAAAGGTTCTTCTCAATTTTCTATGTACCTACCTAGTTTCATATTTTTTTGTCTTTTTATTGCTGATTTCAGCAATAAAAATACAATTTGTTATAGGTGTTATTCAATTTAGTTAAGGAACCTTGCAGACTTGTACCATTGTATAGCATCATCTGCATAATATAAAGAGCTAAGATAATCTCCAATTTTGATATCAGGTTTAATGCCATTTTCCTTCATGATGTGATCCATATAGATGATGAAAGAGTGGAGATTGTGTACCGATGTCTTTCTTACACCTCATTTTACATTGAGACATCATCTTTCCACACCTCCAATTTTAACTACTGACTTTGAATTGAAGGAAGTGTAGAAAGATGGTTTGATAATAATTGTATTAATATATTAATTATACAATTGTACAAGACAGTTATATTTATTATCCTTTAAGCACTGAGAATATAGCTGATGTTTTTCCACCTGTTTAGTTTTTGTCTTTTTAATGACAGTTATACCGAATTGGTTAGTGCAGTAATTGATATGTAGTAATTTATTTATTTATAAGGATAGCATCTTCATAAATAACTAAACATAATACTTCACAGTTCTGATATTGATCAATATCACTTCACTTAATTATGTGATCTATATTGATTATGCACAATGGAGAAGATTGTATAAAATCTTGCCTTATTCCTGGTTTAATGTCAGACCCATTTTCCTTTCATTACATAATATGTTCAAGTTTGGAATATTGGAATTTGCAATTAAGTTAAAATGTACATGCTGTCTTCTAAACGTGGCATATGCTTCTAGTTAATGTGATAGCAATGAATCTTCTGAGTGCAAAAATCCTGAATATAGTTCATTACAACTTTGAAAATTATTATTTTTTGAAAAATATTTTCTTAAGTGAAATCTCAGTCAATACATAAATAATAAACATTGAAGAAAATAATTAAAACAGGACTTCTACTTGGCATTCAATATTATTAAAAGGAAGGATATTTATAATCATGTAGGCAAATACGTGTGTAGAGGCTTAAGTGCTGTGAGGACATCATGTTGGATGCTTAATGGATTTTTTACAACATTCAAAAAGAATTAAAATAGAATTTAATACTTCCTATATTTCGTCCTAGTCACTAGGACATCTACGGGGATTACAAAAACAATTAATGTAACATATACACAAATAACAAACAATACCAAATTGTTTGTTATTTGTGTTTGGACACCTCTAGGGAGTCCAAAGACTCATCGAGGGAGGGCACCTGCTCTACAATTGCGTCTCCACCATTCAATCACCAACTGACTGCAACTACACCAATGCCATCTACCGCCGACCACCACCGATATTTCCACAGACAATCACAAACATCCATGTCCACAGTGGGATTCGAACCTACAGCCTTTTGGCTGGAGAGCGGATATGCTGTCCACTTGGCCAACCAGGCTGGCAAAAGTTATTAGTGCTTATTTGGCATTTAAAACCCATCACTTATCAGTCACAGCACATCCCTTACAGATCATGTTACATTTTACACCCACATCAGATACCACTTACAATAATTATAGAAATAATCATTGCAGGCCCATTAGAGATTATATTTCATTCACTGCTCATTAGAGGAGAACATTCTCACAGAATCAGTATTACATTACTTGCAAACTGTTTGATTTCTCAAACTAAGTTGAGAAATTAATTGAGAGTTGATTTAAATTAAATTTTATTTAATTAAATCTTAATAGGTATTAGAAAATTTCATTGCAATTGAAATATTCTGGCACTATGTTAGCATGCACAACTTTTCTGCTATTCAGCATTTTAAAAGTACACCTAAACCTCTTTTTATTATTATTATTATTATTTCGGGCGACTCCAGGAGTCCTTAGACTCGTCGAGGGAGGCCCTAAACATCATGTCCACACAACTATGCGATTACATTCTCACAGTATCTATCATACCTTGTCTTGAACTCGTTCACCGTCATAGCACCCACAACAGACTCTGGCAGCTTATTCCACTCATTTACCACTCTAAACGTAAAGAACCCAGCTCTAACACCCCTGCTAACCACACTCTTGCCCAGCTTCCATAGGTGTCCCCTACTTCTCCCACCACCAGTCCTGATCTCAAAAATATCCTCTGAATTAATCCTATAGAATCCCTTTAGCAATTTGAATGTCTCAATCATATCTCCCCTCCTCTGCCTATCAACTAGTTTCTGCAACCCACAAATCTTCAACCTGTTCTCATATGGTTCATTCCATAGACCTGTTATCATCTTAGTCACTTGCCTCTGGATCCTCTCCACCTCCTCCCCATCAAGAAGGAACCGAGGTGACCAAATCTGGGCACAGTAGTCGAGATGAGGTCTTATCAAGGCTCGGTACAGAGGTACAATAACTTGCTTGTCTCTGCTCGTCAAGGTATTTTTTTAACAACCAAGTGAGTTGATGAGCTGATTTAGCTACTTTTGCAGTGTGCCCCCTAAACTTCATCTCCCTATCCACCAACACTCCCAAGTCCCTGGTCTCATCAATCTCTTGGAGTACAGTTCCACCAATGTGGTATACTGCTGCTAATCTTTTCACCCCAAAATGCATAACCTTACATTTTGTCACATTCAATTGACATCCATTCTCCTTAGCCCAGAACTCCAATCTATCTAAGTCATCCTGCAAGACTTTGACATCTTCTGCATTCACTATTGCCCTACCCAACTTTGCATCATCAGCGAACAAATGAATTGTTCCACTTAGATCCTTCCCTATATCGTTAATGAACAGATTAAACAGCAGTGGTCCAAGAACAGAACCCTGCGCCACACCACTAGTCACAGGCCATCTTTTGGACTCTACTCCTGAATAAACTACTCTTTGATATCTCTCCCTCAACCAACCACCTATCCACCTCACCAACCCTATATCCATTCCCATATGTTGTAGTTTACGGATTAGTATTCCATGTGGTATCCTGTCAAACGCCTTTGTCAGGTCCAGCAGTATCACTGTAAACCCGTTTCCCTTATCCAGTTCAGCCGTCACCTTGTTATAAAACTTGAGCAAGTTACTGAAGCATGATCTACCCTTCACAAAGCCATGCTGTCCCCTGTACAGTATCTCGTTTTCATCAATCCATTCCTGTATTTTTCCCTTGACTACTTTCTCTAAGACCTTGACAACGACTCCTGATATGCTGATCGGTCGGTAATTTGCAACCGTAGTCTTGGATCCTCCTTTATGCAGTGAAACTATTTTCCCCTCTTTCCACACCTTCGGGACTAAGCCAGACCTGAGACTCAGATTAAACAACATGGTCAAGGGCACTGATAATTCTTTAGCCGCTTCACACAAGACCCGTGCCGGTATACCATCCAATCCCACAGATGTGTTCACATTAAGGTTCTGTAATAGACTAGTCACCTCCACTTCATTCATCACTATTCCCGTATAAACTAATGGTTCCTTCATTTTTTCAATGTCACCACCTGGATGATATGCTTTTGCAAAGTGCGCGCTCAGTAACTCCACTATATCGACTGATTCAGTGACCTCCTTACCATTGTCATTCCTTAAAATCAGTTTACCGTGTACAGTTTTTTTCTTGCTTGCAGCATATTGAAAGAACTGTTTTGGATTCTCTTTTGCTTGCAAAGCTAGTTTCCTTTCATAATCCGCTTTTGCTTTTTTTACCACACTCGTTACCTTTCTGGCCTGCACTTTATACCGTTCGTGTGCTTGCAGGTCACCCCTTTCTTTAAATTCCCTCCACAGTTGTTTCTTTTTTTGCAGCTCAAGCTTAATGGTGTTATCCATCCATTTAACCCGTACTTGTTTTACTATTCGGACCCTAGGTATACAATCAGCCATTACCTCCTGTAAATGCTCCTTGACCACTTCCCATGCTCTATCGACGTCCAGCCCTTGCAGTTGTACATGCCATGGCACTGATCCAAGCAATTTCCTAAGCTTGTCATACTTGCCAGCACAAAAATTTCCTCTAGTCGCTGACTAGACTCGAAACCAAGTCTTCCTTCGTGCGGCCAAGCGCCACATCCACTGTGCTACACAGGCTCCTTCAAAACTTCGCCAAGGGTACTTGGTATTCCCAGGTGGTCACCCTCCCAAGTACTAACCAAGCTCAACGCTGCTTAACTTCGGTGATCGGATGAGAACCGGTGCGTTCAGCGCCAGATGACCCTTGACAAAAATTTCCTCTAGTCGCCGACTAGACTTGAAACCAAGTCTTCCTTCGTGCGGCCAAGTGCCGTGGTTGGCAAACGCCACATCCACTGAGTTACACAGGCTCAAATGGGAATTTTTGGGAATTTTTTTTATGCAAATTCGGAGTTATGCGAATTGGGGTATCAAAATAATTTTTTTGATATCAACCTAAATTGACCAACCTAAGTCTGAGGGAAAAAATCCGTAATTCAAGAAAATTCTGAGAATTTTGTAGAATTGCATTCTCGTTTCAATTAAGAAAATTCTAAATTCTTATGAATTTCATTTTTTGGGAATTCCCCGAATTACATAACTGACTGCGCATAAAAAAAGCAGTTCTTAGCAGTTTGAATTTGGTGTTTGAGTCGACAACACAGTTACTGCATTTTTTGCATTTGCATTTTTTTAAGTGAAATCAAAATAAAAATCGCATTGTAAAATTAATAATTTTGCCAAGAAATAATAAATGGTAAGCTATATGTTTTTCAGACTTTCATTTCATTAACCAAAGATTTTAATCCAGCCCTCACATGATGTTGCTGAAAAAAGGAAAGCCGTTTCCTTGGATATAAAAATTCTAAATTTTAGATCATCTTCAAACTGGGGAAGGTGTGATGGCTGTGGGTAAGCATTTTGGAGTCCGTGAATCAACTGTCAAATCTATAAAGAAAAATGAAGAGGCTATTAGAAAAGCTGTATGTTCTGGTACAAAATCGAGTGTGAAATTATCATCATACACAAGAGATGTTCTAGAAAAGGCCGAAAAAGCTTTAGTGATGTGGATAGAAGATAATGTACAAAAAAGGATGCCAGTTGATGGAAATTCCATCAAGCAATCAGCATTGAGATTTTATGAACAGATTAAAAAACTGCAGCCAGATACTTCATCTCAATCGAGGAAAAAATATGAATTTCATGCTCTTCATAATATAAAAATTAAAGGTGAAACAGCTGCTAAAGCATTTCCACAAAAACTTGCTAAAATAATTGAAGATGGAGGTTACACTCGTGAACAAGTTTGGAATATGGATGAAACCGGCCTTTTCTGGAAAAAAATGCCAAGCAGAATTTACGTATCAAAAATGCAAACAACTGTTGGTGGGTTCAAAGCAGTAAAGGATCGCATAACACTTCTATTTTGTTCGAACGCTTTAGGAGATCGGATGTTAAAACCACTGCTCATAAATCGATCATTAAGACCACGGCCAGTGAAAGGCATAGATTTTCAAAAATTGCCAGTTCATTGGATGGCCAACAAAAATGCTTGGGTGACCATTGATATTTTCACTGAGTGGTTTCGCAAACATTTTGTGCCAGAAGTTAGACGCTATTTGAATGACAAGGGTCTCGAATTTAAAGTGCTTTTGATTCTTGATAATGCACCCGGTCATCCTGCCATAGAACACCCAAATGTGCATTTTTTTTTTTTTTTCTGCCACCCAATACCACATCATTGCTACAACCTCTAGATCAGGGTATAATTGCGACTTTTAAAACATATTATTTCAGATGAACATTTCAGTACATTTTGAACAAGCTAAATGACGATGAAACACTGTCAGTTATGGATGTGTGGAAAAAATTTTCAATTATGGATTGTATTGATCAGGTTCAATTATTGTTATCTGAATTGAGACCAGAAACTATGAATGCATGCCGGAAAGCTATTTGGCCCGCATGTGTTAAAGAGAATGCTCCTGTTCCTTTCAATCATACTGCAGAATTTCCCAATATAATAAGTTTGGCATGTGAAATTGGCAGAGAAGGATTTGATGATCTTACGTCGGCGGATATCGAAGAATTGTTAATTGATAACCTCTTAGCAAAGACGAAATAGCGGAGATTGTTTCTGAGACTCCAGAAAGTGAAGAAGTTAATGATAATGATCAAGATAATCCTACTTTTACTGCTGATATAATTAAAGAAGGTCTTAAACTGGCCAGTAATTTAGGCAATTATTTTGCCCGACATGATCCAAATGAAGAACGTGGTGGGAAGCTTTCACATGAGCTTAAGTTGTTAATGTCTTCATACAGAGAATTATATTGCAACTTATCTAAAGCATCAACACAGTGATTAATAACTGAGTTCATGCCTAAAACTACTGAAACAATCAGTGGTACTTTTGTTCAAGACATGACAAGAAGAATTCCACAAGTTGAGGCGGAAGTCTGACGATAATACCATATCTAGTTCTAGTGATATTACAGTCTCACGAAAATGAAAGCTTTCGCATTTATTGTCAGAAACTGATAGCAAATAACATAATTTTTTTATAGAATCCTTAGCAAACAACTGAAATGAATGTTTTTTTTAAGTTATTAAAATTCATTATATGTGTGTGTTCTCCATGAAATGTAAATAAAAATCTTATGATCCTAATGAGTTTAATGTTTGTTTTTTTTTCATTATTTTGCTTATATTTCAGGTTTGGAACCAATCTTCACTTTTTCTATGGAGTCAGTAGTTCTTTTTACGTGAATTCTATTTATGCGTAATTTTTAGGAATGTATCTATCACGTAAAAAGAGGTTTAGGTGTATTGTGATCGAATGATCCTTAAGTTAATATTATGCACCAGATCCCTCCTCCTTATACATATATTAGGCCTAGACGTTCTTCCATATGAGACCGGCTAACTCACCTTTAGTCAAAAGAGACCAGATAAAGGTTCCTCACATAACTCGGAATCAAAACCCAGGTCTTTCTGACCAAAGGGCTTCATCTATACTGACTGAGCTATAGAGGCTCATTATGCTCCAGATGAGAGTGGCAGATAGGAAATATTTTCTGATATGTCTTGCATTTCTTTCATGCATGTAGTTATAGCTACATAACTAATACAACCCATATGGATTGTATTCAAATATAGTTATCTTCAGAAGGTTTGGAATGTTTACATTGCCTGTATGTTTGGGGGGGGGGGGGGTAGTTGTTAAATTGTTAAAAAATCTTAAAGATGGATTAACTTTGGTCTGATAAAGCACATTATGGCTGAATGTGCTACTTACTTAAGATGCATTAATTGTTTGTTGGGTATGCTTCTCCATGAGCGCATGCACACACGCACAAAGTTGCATGTTTTTACAGTAGCTTAAATATCAGAAATTTTTTCACTTTCATGGCTGGGTTATTTTAGCAGTTCTAAGTTTTAAAGACTGAACTTGAGCTCATACAAAAGGGAGGAACTGTAGAGCACGCTGAGCATAGAACCTCTGGCTTATATTGCTCAATGTTGTTATTGTACATATAACATATTGTTAAGTATGTGTCAGAAGATAATGCAATAGTGAGGGTTATAGAGAATTGGTTGAAGCGCACAGGTTGGATAGCAGCAGTAGAACCCACTATAAGATTACCATTGGATTGAGGAAGCCTGATCTTGTAGTAAAGAAAGGAAATGAGTTAGTCATTATTGACATAAAAGTTGTGGCTTGGCAACCACTTGCTACCCTCCATCATGAAAAATCTTCCTTCTGTGCTGTGAAAACCAAGATTTGGTGTGGCTACTTCAGGAAGAATGTCACATCGTACAAAAATTTATCTTTGCAACTGTATCATTTAAAGGTATATATATGGTGTCAGCAAAGTTATATGGACTTATTAAGCTTTTGATTGTTTCAGGCTGATTTCAAGATACTCTGTTTGTGTGCCTTGCAAGGCATGCATACTGGCAGCATGGAGGACTTACCAGAGAATGACATCTCGAATCCCCAAGTCTAGAGTTGGATAGCACAGGATATTGTTAAGGCTTAAGCCTCTGCTGGTCATACATGTGGGACAATAGTATGTAGCACTGTTTTCAGTGTGAAGTGTAAAAATAAAACATTAAAAAAAAAAATCAACAGCCTTTCTTGAGTGGGATTCACGTAAAGTAAACTACATCCTACACCCTGAATGGAGAAATCTGAAAATATATTTGCAAAAAAAAAAAAAAAAAAATTCAGTACTGGCATACCTGGCCAACTAGCAGCTAAAAATAATATAGGTTCCTGCTGACCAACTTAAAACAGTAAGATGAGGAGTCCCTAAATGGTCAAAGCTGTATAACTGTAGCTTTATTTTAAAACTGAATGGAAAAGAAGGGCTACGAATTTAGCACTTAACTCATCAAACTGTATTCTGTATCAACAAAACTTGCAAACAAAAATGATGACACCTTGATGAAATATTATGCTGGTTGGAACATCACCTGATTATATGATGCCCACCACTGTTTTCATCAGAAGATAGGACAAATAGTGAAAATGCAGCTGCTAAAACAAATTTGCACTCAGCAGAATTGAAGATAGACATCATCATCAATCAGAAGGATCGCTGAAAAAGAAGTTATACTCACAGAACAATTAGAGAAGCATGGTATTGTCTACTATGGTGCTGAAATGAAGAAGCTTAAAACAGTTAAAATATTTCTAAATAGTAACCATAAATTGTTGTGTCTAGGCAGTACTGATAAAGGAAGGAATAGCTATAATGTTAAACACTAAATGCACAGATAATCTTGATAGCCAAGTGGTTTCGAGTAGAGCATTGAGGGCATACATCAAAATGGGAATTAGACATTGAAACTTACTTGTGCCTGGTCTCACAGAAGGTTCTATTAAGAAAGAACTTGGAGTTTCTGAAGTCATCAGAAATGCAGCTGACATAAAAAGGAAAAGTTAATTCTTGTTGGATATATGAAAAAGGAGAGAAGGAAATTAATACCAGACATATGGAAATATTTGGAGAAAAGGACAAAGCTAATGAGAATGTTAAACACCTGCTGATTGGCTGAACAACTCATTAATAATACCATGTTCCACCACTAAAATGTACACAACTTAATGTATAGATAAGATACAAGAATTAAAATTCTCATTGACCATGTTATTGTATCTTTATGCTAGTTCAGGATACAAGAGTAGAGTAATTTGAAATAGGAATTGATCACAATTTTATTATAATCAGAATAAATATATTGAAAAAAAAATTCAGCCATGAGGCATATGGCAAAATGTACAAGAGGGGGGGGGGGAATCAAAATTTCATGGCATACTTAAGAAACTTAAAGTTGCAGGCTTTAAACAGTGATTAGATACACTGTTTAACAGAGTGTTAAACAGTGTATATAAATAACTAAACAGGAGTCATAGGAAGATCTTGGAAAGGAGAGAGAGAGGCTAAATATAGAAAATGTTGCAAAGTGGCTTTGGTTCTACTCAAAAAAAAGTTTAGAAATGGAGGAAAGCGTATTATAAAAGGAACCAGAGTTGACAAAGGGTGACATAAAAACTGAAGATAAAGATTTTTTAGATGTTTAAAGTAATTAATTTTCGAGATATGAACACAGAGGTCAAAAATATTTAAGAGGAATGCAAATGACTCATATCAGTACTTCAGGTAGGAAAAAACAAGCTGAAATGTGAGAGAGGAAGAGAGAACTTAATTACAAGAGGAACAGGGAAATGGGTGGACAGGGAGTCATGGCATAGAGAGAGAGTGAATGTTGAAAGTGGCTGTAAACATGTGTATGAAGATGGAGTATATTGCAATATGGGTGGAGAAGTGGAGACTGAGCAGGTATATGTGGTAAGCAGTGATAAAGATGATTTGGCAGGTGTAGTGGGGAAATCACAACCAATATATGACTTGGATAGGACTGGCTATAGACCTAAAAATGAACTGTTGTGTTTGTTTACAAATGCCAGAAGTATCAGAAATAAAGGGGATGAAACGGTTTCAGTAATTGAGTTTATTCGCCCCTAAATCATTAGAATAAGTGTAACATGGGTGAATGAAGATGATATCGTAACGTGAATAGAAATGGAAGCTACAGTATTTTTCATGAGGATAGAAAGGGTAGGAGGGGAGTGCTGCTGATGATAGCAGGGGAATTAAGTCTATATAAAGTAGACATGAAAGGGGGAAATAGTGGTAATGGTTATGAGGCAGTGTGGTGTAACGTGGAGGTTGAGAGGAAGACATATTTAGTTGGATGTTGCTCAGGTAAAAACTATTAAAACTAATCATGATGGTACAAAAGATGAGTTAGTGGCATTATATGGCGACTCCATTATTAAAGGTGTGCTGGATGATAGGATGCACAAGGTATGTTTTCCAGGTGGTAAAATGAGTAGAGTGATTGAGGCATTGGATATGGGGAGTGAGCAGAGGAGTTTATGGTTTTAATCGGCATGAATGATTTGACAGAGGACAAAGAGCAAGTCAGAATGGATGTCAGGAGGATGCTTAGAAGGATAAAAGAGAATAGTGTGACAGGAAGGGTAGTCAGCATGTTGCCTAGGTATGACTGTGGTGAGATGAGGTGGAGAGCAAGGATTATGAATGATATGCTGGCTGAAATGTGTGAGGAGATGGGAGTACGATAATAATAAATTTATTTGAATCCTTTATCCAAGTGTGAGCAAACAAAGTTTGTGCCTGAAAGTATCTTCAGGACTGGGGTAAGGTAGTACAACATCGGTCAACTCGTTGCAAAGGTGGAGCACACTATCAACACTCCTATCTCAGTATCTCCTATAATGCAAAACACATCTCCTTGCAGATATGTATAATGCTATGCATTAAGGGAAGGGCCACTACCCAGACTAGTTTCGACCTTTATTGAGGTCTCTTCAGTGGGAGCTATGCCCAAGTGGAGATACCAGGCAGAAGCATCTTCATCAGATGGGAGTATGGTTTGTTAATGTGTGGAATGAGTTTGAAGGAAGAAGTGAACTGTATGGGAGTGATGGACTGCATTTGAGTGGTTGTGGTGCGAGTCGCTTGGAGAGAGTGCTGCTGGAAGGTAGAGAAGTGAGTAGAGTGAGAGAGAATGAATCAGATCAAGCAGGAAGTGATGTGGAAGAGCAGAAGAGATTGAAGAGGTGGTTACGAATGAGGAAGTGAGTGGTATGAGTATAGAAAATGAGAGAATGGGTGTGCAAGAGGAGCAGGGAAACGGCGAGGCTCACTGTGGACAGGGATACACAGCGTGAGAAAGGTGGATGCTCCAAGAGGAGGTGAGAGAATGTGTAGGCAGGAAAGTAATGGGATAATCAGGGATCAAAAGGAAACAGATGGAATTGCAAAGGGTTCTAAAATGAAGAAGCAGAAAAGGAAATGGCCCCAGTCCAGCATGGAGAGATCACATCGAGTGAGTGGTATCAGTGGAACTAGCTGTAGATCCAGAAATGAGCTGTTGTGTTTGTATACAAATGCTAGAAGTATAAGAAACAAGGCAGATGAAATGGTTGCACTAATTGTGTCTGTTCACCCAAAGATTGTCGGAATAAGTGAGACATAGTTGGAAGAGGATGACATCCTTACAGGAATAGAGATGGAAGGGTATGATGTGTTTCGTGAGGATAGAAGGGGTAAAAAGGGAGGGGGGAGTGCTATTGATGATAGAGAAAGAGTTATGTCCATACAAAGTAGAGATGCAAGACGGAAATAGTGCCAGTGGTTTTGAGGCAGTTTGGTGTGAGATAGAGGCGAATGGAATCAAATACTTGGTGGGATGTTGTTATAGACCAGGTAATGTGGATGGTGAAATGTATAATCAAATTGCCCAAGCAAATAAGAAAAGGTTGATTATTATGGGTGATTTTAATTATGGCAATATAGACTGGAATGATGAGATAGCAACTGGAAGTAAAGAAAATGAGTTTTTGAGGGATAACTACCTGAGACAGTATGTAGCAGAGGGCACACGAGGATTAAGTGTCTTGGATTTGGTCATCTCATCAGAAGATGTAATTATAAATGAGGTGTCAAATCATCCACCAATTGGTGAGAGTGACCATGAGGTGATTACCTAGGTGGTTGCCAGCAGTGTGAGGACCTCTGTGAGAAAAGGGTATATGTGGAACTACAAGGAGAGGGTGATTATGAAGAGCTCAGGAGACAGTTTGCGGGTGTAGCGTGGAATGAGAAGTTAGCTGAAAAAGAGATCAATGCAGCTTGGGGGATTTTCAAAAGACTATCTAGTAGATGCAATGTCTAAGTGTATTCCAAGGGTGAGAAGGTTAAATAAGGTAGGTGCGAGATGGATGAATAAAGAGATTAAGCATGCAATACAGAGAAAGAGCGCATTGTGGAGGCAGCATAAGAGAAGTGGAAATAACCAATTCCATGAGGTCGACAAAGACCAGGCAAGGAGGGTGACTTGGTTGGTGAGGATAGCTAAAGAGAGGTATAAGGGGGACCGGAAAGTAATCAATTATTTTTAATAGGTCATTTTTAGCCAATTGTTTTTTCTGATACACATAAATTATTAAATTTGATTTTTATTTAAATATTAGCATTACTTTTCTATTTAAAAAATCTGTATTTTTTAATTTTAGATTATTTTTTTTAATATGGCAGACTTTAAAGTTGAAGAGCACCATTTACGTCATTGTATGTTATTTGTTTCACCAAGGAAAGAATGCTGAACTTATGGAGACGTATTGAAGGTTAACAAATATCAGCGATGGTTTAGGAGATTTGCAGAAAAAAATTTTGATCTCTCTGATCGTCCTCAATCTGGAAGACCTCTTACTCTAGATGTCGATGCTCTTAAGACTCTTGTTGAATCAGATCCAAAACAAACCATACAAGAATTAGCAGAGAAACTTAATTCATCATGGTCAACTGTCTAAGAGCACTTACATAAGAGTGGCAAGAAAGGGTGTATGGGTACCGCATGAACTGTCAGAAAACAAAGCACAGAGACGGGCGATTTACAATTTGTTGTTGACCAGACAACAAAATGACCCCTTTTTGGAATGAGTCGTAACTGGTGACGAAAAATGGGTGCTGTATAAGAATAATAAATGCAAAAAAAACGGTGGCTTTCTCCAAATCAAACTCCAATTCCAACACCTAAAGATGGACTTCATCCACAAAAGGTTCTTTTGTGCGTTTGGTGCGATATTCATGGAATTATTCATTACGAACTCATGGAACAAGGTAAGACTATCACAGCAGCCATCTACTGTGAACAATTAGAGTGACTACATCAAGCATTGTTAATCAAATGTCCTGCACTTGTCAATCGAAAAGGAGTAATTTTGCAGCAAGATAATGCAAAACCACATTCTGCAAGAATGACTCAAGAAAAAATTAGGCAGTTAGGATGGGAACTTCTACCACATCCTCCATATTCTCCAGATATTGCCCCTAGTGACTATCACTTATTCAGGTCCTTAGAACACAGCATAAGAAACAAAACCTTCCGTTCGCAAGATGATGTCCAAAGAAGTTTGATATCATTTTTTGTCTCCAAAGAAAAAACTTTTTTCAAAAAAGTAATTCTAAACTTAGTAGATCGTTGGAATAAGGTTATAATGAATGATGATGCTTATAGAATTGAATAATGTTAATTTGTTCTTTAATAAAATTTATATTAAAAATGTAGGTCAAAAAATTTATTACTTTCCAGTCACCCATATATAAACAGCAGTTAGCTAATGAAGTCATAAAGAATCCTAAGGAGTTCTTTCAATATGTAGCCAGCAAAAGAAAGAATGATCATGGAAGGATGACATTCATTGGAGAAAATGGTATAAAGACGGCTGATGCTGAATGTGTGGTAGAGATACTTAATGAGCAGTTCATAAAGATCTTTCAATCTTGTGTGTGACTTCGTGGAGGGATTGAGAGCAGTTGATGATGGGGAGGAGAGACTGACTGTCGGTGAGCAAGAGGTGTATGGGGAGTTGAGTAAACTAGATGTTAATAAGGCTGTGGGACTTGATAATATATCACCACGTATTCTGAAAGAATGTGCCAGGGAGTTGACATCTGCCTTGACATATTTTTTTAATATGAGTCTTGCACTCGGTCAAGTTCCTAAGGAGGGTAAGATTGTGCCGCTTCATAAAGGAGGTGATCGAACTCAAGCATCAAACTATAGGCCTATCTGTGTGTCAAGTGTTGTGGTTAAGTTGTTGGAGAAGCTTGTGAGAACTAGGATCCAGAGTTGGGTTGATAACAATGGTATTATCTTTGATGGACAGCATGGATTTGCTAAAAGGAGATAATGTTTTAGTAATCTACTTACTTATTACAATAAAATGACTGCTTCCTTGGACAGAGGAGAAGGATACACAGTAATATACTTAGATTTTGCAAAGGCTTTTGATAGAGTAGTTCATGATATATTGATAGTTAAACTAGAGCAGATGGGGTTGGATATTGGATTAGTGCATTGGATTGGAGACCAGCTATCTGATAGGTATCAACAAGTTGTGTATGGGGATACAATATCCAGGAAAAGGAAAGTCACTAGTGGAGTGCCTGAGGGATCTGTTTTGAGGCCATCACTATTTAACTTGTATGTTAACGATATAGGTGAAGATTTGAATGGAGATATTCAGTTGTTTGCAGATGATGCAAAGTTGTGACGAACCTAAGAAACAAGTGAAGATGTTGTGGCCTTACAAGAAGACTTGAATAAATTGAGTGATTGGGCACGGAAATAAAAATGTGAGTTCAATGTTGCAAAATTTAAGGTTTTAAAATTTGGAAAACAAAGATGGAATGCAGAATTTATGCTTGGGGAGAATATATTGTTGGAGG
Source organism: Typopeltis vanoorti (assembly GCF_054136105.1). Classification (NCBI taxonomy): domain Eukaryota; kingdom Metazoa; phylum Arthropoda; class Arachnida; order Uropygi; family Thelyphonidae; genus Typopeltis; species Typopeltis vanoorti. The sequence goes on from NC_143557.1 coordinate 139,387,939, forward strand.
TGGAAGAAATAAGAGCTCTGGGGGTGATAGTGGATAAGGATCTGAAATTTAGGGGACACAGCCAAAATTGTGAAGACAACACAAAGGCTTCTGGGAATGATGCGGAGGACACTGATGTGTAGAAGTGGGGAGATTCTTGTTCCGTTGTATAAGGCTTTGATTAGGCCACACATGGACTGTTGTGCCCAGATTTGGTCACCTGGTTTTCAGAAGGATGAAGAGATGGAAAGCATCCAAAAGTGATTGATTAAGGTGGTTTCTGACCTCTGGAATGTCGAGTATGAGGAAAGATTGAGAAGATGTAATTTGCAGAGTCTGGTGGACAGGAGGAAGAGAGCAGATATGATAGAGACCTATAAGTTGGTAAAGGGTTGTTATAGGATCAATGCTGGAGAAGTTCTACAGAAAATAGTGAGAGATCGGGGGAAGAACCAGAGGTCATCCCTGGAAACTGTATAAAGAGGGTGTGAGTAGGGGAGTGAGGGGCAGATTTCTTCGTGCAGAGTTGTAAATGATTGGAATGCCTCCTGAGAGTGTGGTGTCTGCAAGGAGTTTAAATGTGTTCAAGGCACGGTATGATGAGCTGTGTGTGTGTGATAAAAGGACCTCCCGGATGAGTCTTTGACTCCATGAATTTTTGGAGTAATAATAAGCCTGAGAATGTGGAAGATGGTGATGAAGAAATGTATAAACAATGTGGATTAGTGAACAAAGGAAGGGTAATTATTATGGGTGATTTTAATTATGGCGGTATAGATTGGAATGAATAGATAGCATTTGAGAATAAGGAAAGTGAATTTCTCAAGTTCTTGAGAGATAACTCTCTCAGGCAGCACGTAAAGGAAGGCACGGGAGGATCAAGAGTTCTAGATCTGATCATTTCGTCAGAGGATTTAATTGTTAGAGGAGTTTCACATTTTCCTCCAGTTGGTGAAAGTGATCACCTGTGTTGTGGCTAGTCATATGCAGGCTTTTGCGGGGAAAAATATATGTGGAATTATAAGGCTGGTGATTATGACAACTTCACGCTATAACATGGAACGAGGAGTTGAGCGGTGAGGAAATAAATGCTGCATGGGAACTTACAAAGTAATACATAACAGCATCAATGTACAAATGTATCCCAAAAGCCAAATGGCTGAATAAGGTAGGTGTAAAATGGATAAATGTGGAGCTAATGCATGAAATCTAGAAAAAGAAAGCTTTGGAGAAAGTACAAGATGAATAATGGTAATCAGTCACATGAAGAATATAAAGAATAAGCCAGGAGAGTGACTTAGTTAGTAAGGAAAACAAAAGTAGAGTATGAGCAGAAATTGGCAAATCAGTCTAAGAAAAACCCTAGAGAGTTTTTTAGATATGTGTCAAGTAGAAGGAGGAAAAATGAAGTCAAGGGATGAAAGTGGTATAACGGTAACTGCTGCAAAAGACATTGTTGAGGTATTCAGTGATCAATTTATAAGTGTGTTTCATCCTGATCAGGGTAGAATCATGAGGAACTTAAGTGTAGAGGACATAGGAGAGGATAGCTTAATTGTGAGTGAGCAGGAGGTATTTGAGGAAATAAATAACCTTGATGTTAATAAGGCGATAGGATCTGATGACATATCACCATGCATCTTAAGGGAATATTCCAGAGAACTGGCAGTAGCATTGGCATGCCTGTTTAATAAGAGTTTTACAACAGCACAGGTTCCAAGAGAGTGGAGGGAGGGTAAAATTGTTCCACTGCATAAAGGCTGTGATAAGTCTGTAGCTTCAAATTATAGGCCAGTCTGTATATCTGGAGTTATGGTGAAGGTCTGGAGAGATTGGTGAGAAGTAGGATACAGAAATGGTTTGATAATAGCAGTATTCTCTGTGGTTATCAGCATGGGTTTGTTAAAGGGAGATCATGTTTCACTAACTTACTTATGTACTATAACAAGGTGACAAATACCTTGGACAGAGGAGATGCATATACAGTGGTGTACTTGGATTTTGCAAAGGCTTTTACATAGACTGCCACATGACAAGCTCATAGATAAATTGAAACAAATGGGATTGGATAACAGACTTCTGTGTTGGATCAGTGACTGGCTGTCAGATAGGTATCAAAAAGTTGTATATGGTAGTGCAGTATCTCGAAAGAGAAAGGTCACCAGCGGTGTGCTGCAGGGGTCAGTTTTGGGGCTATTGTTGTTCAATTTGTATGTTAATGATATTGAGTTGGGTTTAACTAGTAATATCCAGCTGTTTGCAGATGATGGAAAACTGGGGAGAGCAATGCACAGTCAGGCTGATGTTAATGCCTTCCAAGAGGACTTGAATAGATTGCATGAATGGGCAGGTAAGTGGAACTGTCAGTTCAGTGTTGTCAAGTGTAAGGTTTTGAGATTTGGTAAGCAATGATGGGATGCAAAGTATACACTTGGTGGGGAAACTTTAACAGAAGTAGGGATGAGAGTCTAGGAGTGATGGTGGACAAGGACCTGAAATTCAGGGGCCACATTGCACAAGTTGCGAAGACATCACATCGAATAATGGCAATGATGCAGGGAACCCTGACATGCAGAAATAGAGAGATTATGATTTCATTGTATAAGGCCTTGATCAGGGCTCATATGGATTATTGTGCACAGATTTGGTCGCCAGGTTTTCATGGTGACAAGGATATGTTGGAAAGGGTACAGAGAAGATTCACAAAGGTAGTCAGTGGTCTTTGGGATGTGGAGTACAAGGACACATTGAGAGAATGTAAGTTGCAGAGCCTTGTGAATAGGGGGAAGAGGGGGATATGATTGAGACATATAAGCTGGTCAGGGTAGACATGGAAGAGATTTTTCATAGAATTGGAGAGGGGAGTAGAACAAGAGGCCATTGCTGGAAACTGTATAAGGGGGGGGTGAGCAAAGGAGTGAGGAGCAGGTGCTTTTCATGGAGGGTGGTTGGTGAGCGGAATGCGTTGCCTGAGTGTATTGTGAATGTGGACACATTGAATCAGTTTAAGACTCGGTTGGATGAGCATTGTATGCAATAATGAGTACCTCCCACGATGAGTCTCTGACTCCATGGAGCCAGATGTTAATAATAATGTAGAAAGCAGATGGAGTAGGTAATATTTAACCAAAAATGCTGAAATATAGAAGTATGAAAGTTTTACATCAGCAACACTGCATAATTCAGAAGGCTTGGTCATCATTATCATTAATTTCCTTATAGAAGTACCCTCAAGGGGGTGTGCAGGATTTTGCATTATTACTAATCTCCTATCAACAGTGTTCCTCCAAATTCTATTACTTTCCAGTGTTCCTATGTTGTCATGTCTTATTTTTCTGTGTTTTAGGACATTTCTGACCGAATCAGTCCACCTTGATCTTTTCTTTTTTACTGGTTTTTTTTGCTTCCATCTTGACATCAAATACCTGTTTTGCTAACCTTTCCTTTTCCATTCTGTTTAAGTAACCATAGCATCTTAGATTAGCTGATCACATTCTTGAATGTTAACAATGCCAACCTCGTTCTTAATATCTTCATTTTTAATATGATTCCATCTGTTCAGTCTCTAATTTTTCTCAGAACTTATATTTGTGGTCTCTAGTCTTAGATCATTTGCTTTTATTTTTAACTCTCAGATCCTTAAGTTAAAATTGGTTTGAATACTGTCTTGTAGACTTCTACTTGAGTGCTTAGGCTCCATACCATAACCAGCTTTGCGTAATTTGTTATCTATTTCCACATGTGATTTGCTGGCTTCACTAAAAAGTTGTGCCTAAATAGCTGAAATATTTACTTTACTTGTTAATAGTGGAGATAATGTATGCCCTTGTTTTTACACTTGATTTTACATCAAACCATATGCCAGTACTTTCTTCAATTCTAACTGCTAATTACAATGTAATACAGACTATATATTGCTCTGTATAACATTCCACTTACCCCCATATATAGCATTTTGAAAAGCATTCCTCTTGACATCTTGTTGTATACTTCTTGCAGTCTACAAATTAGATCTTGGAAAAAGCACACAGTTCTTCAGATATTTTTCACAAACTGAAAATCTGATCTTGAGAACCCCTATTTACCCTAAACCCAGTTCCTTCTTCTCCATGTTTCTCTTCCACAATTTTTCTTAGCCTCTTTTCAAGTATGCTTGCAAAAAATTTTACCTGAAATGCTCATTAGGAAAATATTTCTCTGTAATTCTCACATTAAGTTTTCTTTCCCTTTTTATAGATGGGTATTATGAGAGCTCTATTCCAATCATTTCTAATTTGACTTTCTCTATGCCTTCTGTCTTATTCAGTGCAACTACTAAACATTTTAGGTCTGTATTTGAACATTTCTGGTCAGATATAATTTACTCCAGCTGCCTTTCCATATTTCAGGTTTTTCATGAATTTTCTACCTCAAAGATTGATATGTACTCCTGATTGCATTCCTCTTGAATGATTTCTACCATTGTGCTGTCAGTGCTTGTTTCATTTAGCATTCTTTCAAAGTAATTATTCCATACATCTAGAATATCTTTATCTTCAGTTTCATTATCATCACTGATAACTATACAGTACTTTTTCCCATTTCTAAGCTTTTTAGATACTCTTTGGAATATTTTGCCGACCTCCTAATATTGATTATTATTATTATTCAGGCTTCCATAGAGTCAAGAGACTCATCGTGGGAGGTCCTTCCTAGGAAACACAAAGTATATCATACCACTCATTGACCGTTCTTGATCTCACCGCTCTACCAGGCAATACATTCCATGGTTCAACCACCCTCCACGCAAAGAAACCACTCCTCACCCTCTTGCTCACAGCCTCCTTTTGCAACCTCCGGGGATGGCCCCTTGTCATTGCTCCTTTCCACTGTTCTACCAAGCAAAAGAACTCCTTAGTGTCCACCTGTAACTGCTTTTAAACAGTTTAAAAGTCTCAATCCTTCTATCCACCAAACTCTGCAGTCCACATTCCTTCAGCCGATCCTCATAACTAACATTGTACAATCCTGAAAATATCCTTATCTGCCTCTGTACCCTTTCCATGGTTAATTTATCTCCTTCAATTCCTGGAGACCAAATTTGAGTGTGGTCTGACCAGGGTCTTATATAACAGAATGATGACTCTTTTATCTCTGTAGGTCAGCGTCATTCTCAGTATGGCAGCAATCCTCTGTGTTACCTTCACCACTTTTGCAATATGCTCCCTCAATTTCAGTTTTTTATCAGTCATCATCCCCAGATCTCTTCTCCCCTACTTCCTCCAGTACATCTCCTCCCATCGATGTATCCCAAACTTCAAGACTTTACATCTTGCTGCATTAAACTGCAACCCCCACTCATTTACCCATTTCTCTAGTTTATTCAAATTCTCTTGTAAGGCTGCCACATCTGCACTATTACTAATAACCCTTCCCAGCTTCACATCATCTGCAAAAACTGAATATCCCCTTGCAATCCATTAACAATGTCATTGATATACAGGTTAAACAATACAGGTCCCATTACTGAGCCCTGTGGAACCCCACTTGTAACCTTCTGCTTCTCTGATATTACCCCACTTACACAACGCTCTGATACCTATCAGACAGCCAATCCTGAATCCAGTTAACTAACTGACATCTAAACCCATGTGCTGCAACTCAAATATGAGCTTATCATGTGGCACCCTGTCAAACGCCTTTGCAAAATCCAAAAAAATGGCAATATATGCCTTTCCATCATCAACTGCTCTTGTCACTTTATTATAAAAGGCAATCATATTACTGAAGCAAGAGCACCCCTTAACAAATCCATGTTAATTCTCACAGATAACATTACCTTTATCTGCCCAATGGTGTATATAGTCCCTCACTAATTTCTCCAAGACCTTGGACCTTAACAACTACTGTTGACACACAAACTGGCCTATAATTAGACACTTCCAGCCTGCTACCGCCCTTATGCAATGCCACTATCTTACCTTCCTTCCATTCCTTGGGTACCTTTCCCACAGCCAGACTTTCATTGAAAAGCCAAATCAACAGAGCTGTCTGTTCTTTAGCACATTTTCTCAAAACCTGTAGTGAAATATCATCCACTCTCTCCTCTAAACCTTGAGCCTGTCCCTCTAGTATTAAAATTTTTTATCCCACAATGCCAGTCTTTCACAATCATTTCTCCTCCTACTGACCACATAGCTAAAAAAAATTCCCTAGGATTTTCTTTGGATCTGAGTGCCAATCTCTTCTTATATTCCAGTTTTGCATTCCTCACCAACTGCTTTCGGATAACTGGATTATGCTCTTTTGCATTTTCTTTCAAAAGCTGACTTCTCCTAATATATAATGTTTGAAAGTTTGGATTATTTGGAGCGCAATATGTGTTATATCAAGAGCCAAAACTTATTGCCAAACACCTGCCATTATTAACGTAAGTCTTCTAACGCAAGGGTGATTACTACAGGAGCTTTCTGTACATTTTGGTAAGAACATCAAAGATAAGCGACAGGAGCTTATCTTTGATGTTCTTACCAAAGTCTTTCCATGACTTTTGTTTAGGTCTGGAAAAGGTATAAGGCCTGATGTAAAACCAGGTAAAACAATGATATATATCCACTGATATATCCAATGTTATAAAAAAATTATCAGAAAGGAATTATGACAATGAACCATTACTTATAAAATATTTTAATGAAGAAAACATATCATACTTAATATTACAAATAAAGTACTATTACTGTTCTAGAAATAAGTCAGTTTAATAGACTTTAGTATTTTCTTCATTCATTGAAGTTTTTTTTAGAAATCACATGCAATACAAGTATATATGTCTGTATGCACTTTGGAATCCTTACAAATTTTCATTGAACCCTAGAGTTCCACAGAACCCAGTTTAAGAAACACTGGTCTGTATCTCTACTGTGAAATGCCTTAACAAAGTTATTTCTCAATATGTTCACTATATTTCCTACCCTAGTTACTTTATAAACTACTCCTTCCAGAAATCATCCTTCCATAATTATTTCTTTTCTTTTTGGATCTATAACAGGAAAACTGCTTGGGATTTCCTCTTTCTTATTTTGCTAGCTTCTAATGTGACAATTTTCATTTCTATACTAGACTATTTCTTTCTTACCTTGCATTTTATATTCTTCATCTGATATCCTGTTTTTGACATTTAGAAAGGGAATAAGAAACTGGAATTGAGAATATTGAAGCAGTAATCAAAGACAAGAAAGAAGCATATAAACAATGGATAAATACATAATCACTTAGAAGCAGAAATTAATTATAAACACAAAAGAGCATTAGCAAAAAATACATGCAGGAATAGACAAACATGAAATCATTTCATAGCAAAATTGGAAAGAGGTATGCATTGTGAAGAGACCAAATACATACCAAATTCTAAGAAACATGAATAAGGAAGTAAAAGAAAAGATTCTACTTGAAATAATCAAGAAAACCTTGCTGGACCTCTTCCAAAACTTATGTCAAGATAGATGAAACTAAAACTGATACAGTGCTAACTACTAACTATATGGTGGAAGAAATTATGGTACAAGATATCCAACAAGTAATAAGGATTTTCTTAAGTAAATTAAGAAAATCCTTTGGAGATGATGGAATAAATATAGAACTTATTAAATTTGCAACTATTCTGTTTATCAAATTATCAAATGACTTTAAATTATTTACCAATGTCTGGCAACAAGGAAAAATACCAGAAAGTTGGAATTATCATTCCAGTACAGTGGTGCCTTGGTTAACAACGGCAGATAACGATGTACTTGGTTAACGATGAGTGGCTGTAAAAAAAAAAAAAAAAAAAAAAAAAAAAAAAAAAAAAAAAAAAAAAAAAAAATCTCTTGGTTAACGACTCTCGATTATGTGAACCTCTATCCGATCTAAAAAACCGGAATTTTCCGATCGCACTCAGCCATGCGCTGGAAGACATTGTCGAATAGAGAATAGCCACACGGCATAGCTGTGAAGCTCAGATATGTTTGACCCATCATAGCCAGCTGTTTACGTTTTCCATTTATTGTTTCTTTTCTTGTAGTGTACTGTGCTTTATTTTAAAATGTGTGGTTATAAATGCGTTTTATGATGAAAATGAGTATTTAAGCATTTATTTTTTATGTGTTGGTTCATATAGACAATAAATCGGTGGGTGCGTGTCACTGTTCATTCGCCATTAAAAGGCAAAATCAAATCTCATTCTGTGTAATAATCGTTGTATCTATAAGCTGCTAATCAGTGTACGTTACGGTAAGTACTGTGTCTAATATCGTCACCTTACAAGCAAAATGCACTGAGTCAAAAATTGCAGGTTTTCGAATTTAACTGTTAACTTTTATTTTAAAAAGTTTTTTTTTTTTGAAATTTTATTTTATTTTCAGGTGATGATATGTTCTTCGTATCCCTTGTCTTAGTGCTGTACAATTTGTAATAATACCGTATTTTGCATATCTTTTCTTTTATAGAGCGAATTTTTTTTACCGTTTGACAAAATGGGTCCCAAAAAGAAAGCTAGTGAAGGGGAAAAAAAAAAAAAAACAGAAAAATTTTCTCTATTGAACAGAAGAAAGAAATAATAGCAAAACATGATGAAGATGTGAAGGTTATGCAGCTAGCTCAAATATATGAAACCAGTCATTGTACAATATCAACCATTTTGGCTAAGAAAGAAGAACTTATGGTAGCTAAGGGAACTTCAAGGTTGAATGTCAGCAGGCTTCTTTTTGAGCAAATGGAAAGTCAATTACTAATTTGGATTAAAGAAAGAGAAATGGCAGGCAATACTACATCTCAAAATACAATCTGTCAAAAAGCTAAACAGATTTATCAAGATTTGAAAAAGAAGACTTCGGGATCAAGTTCTGAGGTAGATGATGATTTCAAAGGTAGCAAAGGTTGGTTTGACAACTTAAAAAAAGAACAGGAATTCATAGTGTGGTCAGACACAGAGAGGCAGCTAGTGCTGACAAAGCAGCAGCAGATAAATTTGTCAATAGCTTTACATGAATTATAGAAGAAGGAGGATTCCTACCTCAACAAGTCTCCAATTGTGATGAGACTGGGTTATTTTGGAAGAAAATGCCCAACAGGATATTTATCATAAAAGAAGAAAAAACACTTCCTGGGCATAAACCAATGAATAATAGGCTAACATTGCTTTTAGCAGCAAATGCAAGTGGAGACTGCAAGGTAAAACCAATGTTAATCTACCACTCAGAGAATCCCCGAGCATTCAAAAAGTTCAATGTCTCTAAATTTAATCTCGGTGTTTTGTGGAAGTCTAACAGCAAAGCCTGGGTCACAAGAATAGAATTTAGAGACTGGATTCGCGAAGTGTTTGGACCAACTGTCAAAGCCTATCTTGAGCAAAACAGTCTGCCTCTAAAAGCCATTTTAACCTTGGATAACGCATCTGACCATCCAATAGGCATACAAGAAGAGCTACCAGAGGAATTAGATTTTATTTATCCAAGACTGTATCTCTGATTCAACCTATGGATCAGCTGATAATTGCAAATTTTAAAAAACTTTACACAAGGGCACTTTTTACCAGGTGCTTTGAAATGTGTGAGGCTACCAACATAACCCTAAGAAAATTTTGGAAGGAAGAATTCAACATTGTCATAGCAATTAGGCTAATTGTAAAGGCTTGGCAAGAAGTAACAATGAAATGTCTCAAAGCAGCATGGAGGAAACTGTGTCCTTCCTTTGGTAATGAAGAAACTTCAGATGAAGGACACAAATTGGTAAAAGATATTGTGACAACTGCTCATGATCTTAACTTGGAAGTAGAGGAAGAAGATGTTGAAGAATTATTGGAGATGCATGACTGAGAACTAACTACTGACGAGCTAAAAGAACTTTTCAAGCAGCATTGTGAAGAAAAGGAAATGGAAATTTCATCTGAAGATGAGGATGGAGAGAAAGAACAAATTAAGACTGCTGAAATCAAAAATGTTTTGGCAAAGTGGGAGGAAGTTCAAAATGTTGCTATGAAATGCAATCCAAACAAATCTGAGGTTATCAGAACTGCAGATCTATTTAATGATAAGTCCATACAGTAGACAGAAGCAAACAACCCTAGACATGTTTTTTACAGGTCCATTTGTCAAAAAACTCTGAAGTGAGCCCAATTGTTCTTTTGGTGAAGATTGATAATTAAAAACTGTTTTCATGAACAATTCATTTTATTAATGTTAATTTTTTTGTAGCAAATACGTATACTGTATAATAAATAAATGATATTTACCATATTTTTATGACATTTTAAATGAGTTTTATCTGCATTTTTAATATGTACTATGGTTGTGGGAGGAGCCGGAACAAATTAATCGATTTTCAATTAAATCTTATGGGGAATCACGCATTGGATAACGACAGTAATCCTGGAATCGATTACCGTCGTTAATCAAGGCACCACTGTATATAAAAAGGCGATAAGTGCAACTGTGAAAACTACAGAGGAATAAGTATCCTAAATATTTGTTATAAGTCATACATCATCAAATTCCTGACATGTATCATCAAGGGGATGTACGGGATATGTGATAGTACTACATGAAAAATTTACATCATTACTTCCTATCTACAATTTTCCTCCAAATCAATCTGTTACCAACATTCTCAGATCTTATATTTCTATCTTCTAAGACACTTTTTGCCATATCAATCCACCTATATCTTGGTCTTCCTCTGGGTCTTTTTCCTGCCAACCTGGCAGAGAACACTTGTTTTGCTAATCTTTCCTCTCCAATTCTGTTTAAGTGACCACCTGAGATTAGCTCTGCTAACACATTCCTGGATGCTGACAATGTCAAGTTCTTTCCTATTATCCTCGTTTTTAATATAATATTGCCATTGATGCCATCTGTTCATGCCTCTAATCTTTCTCTGGACTCTAGTATCATCAACTATTCTTTGGTCAAGTGTTTTACTTCTAACCAGCTCTCAGATCCATAAATTAAAATTGGATTGAACACTAGTCGTATACATGAATATTAATTTCAAAACTTAAATCATTTTAGTCTTAAGCAGGATAAAATTTAATTTCATATTGAAAAGAAGAACATGTAAGAAAGTTTTAAAACAAATAAAAGTTGAGCAGCTCTCAGATGTGAACTGTAGACTAAAATATGCAAACATTATCCAAGAAAAAATGAAAGAGTTTGAGAACAAACCTTGGAGATTCAGTGGCCAGCTCTGAAGAAAACATTGATTGATTCTGCCAGAGAGGCATGTGGTGAGGTTGACTGCAAGGATAGAAAAATCAGAACTCCCTGGTGGACACAGGAAGTTAAAGAGGCAGTGAAAGAAAAAAAGAAAGCACATCAAAAGTTCCTGCCTGGCAAATAAATCAGCTTGTGCTCTTAGAGAATACAGAGACAAATGTAAGAAAGCTAAACACTGTGTAAAACTAGCTAAACAAAAGTCATGAGAAGACTTTGGAAAGAACATAGAAAATTAATATCAAGAAGGTGGCAAGATATTCTGAAATTGAAGAAGCTCGGAAATGGAGGAAAGAATGCTGTAAAAGGAATTAGAGATGATAAAGGTGATATGAAAACTGGAGAAAAAGATATCCTTGAAATATGGAATAATTACTTCAAAAAATTGCTAAATGAAACAAGCAGTGATGACAGCACAGTGATTTAAAAAAAAAAAAAAAAAAAAACTGACCGGGCATGCAATCAGGAATGCATATCGATGCTTGAAGTAGAAAAAAACCATCAAAGGTTTTAAATGTGGAAACACAACTGGAGTAGATTCAGGGCAAGAGTCTTCAGGAGTAGATTCTTCAGGGCGAGAACGGTCAATGAGTTTAAGGAGTGGTATGATAGACTTTGTATTTCTTAGGGGGGAGACCTCCCCTCGACGAGTCTTGACAGACTTTATGTTCTTAGGAAGGACCTCCCACGATGAGTCTTTTGACTCCATGGAGGCCTGAATAATAATAATAATAATAGATATCAGACCAGAAATGCTCAAGTATTATTATTATTATTATTCAGGCCCATGGAGTCAAAAGACTCATCGTGGGAGGGCCTTCCTAAGAAAAAAAATTTTATCATACCACTCCTTAAACTCATTGACCGTTCTCGCTCTCACCACTCCAGCAGGCAATGCATTCCACGGTTCAACCACTCCTCGCCCTCTTTCTCACAGTTTCCTTTCATAAATTCCAGGGATGGCCTCTTGTCATCACTTCTTCCTGCTGTTCAACCAAGCGAAAGAACTCCCCAGTGTCAACCCTGTAACCACCTCTCAACTGTTTAAAAGTCTCAATCATATCACCTCTCCTTCTATCCACCAAACTCTGCAGTCCACATTCCCTCAGCCGATCCTCATAACCAAAATTGTACAGTCCTGAAACCATCTTTGTCATCCGTCTTGGTACCCTTTCCACAGTTAATTTATCCCCTTCAAATCCTGAGGACCAAATCTGAGAACAATAGTATAAGTGTGGTCTGATCAGAGACTTATACAACGGAATGATAACTCTTTTATCTCTGCAGGTCAGTGTCCTTCTCATAATTGCAGCAATCCTCTGTGTTACCTTCACCACCTTTGCAATGTCCTCTAAATTTCTGGTTTTTATCAATCATCAACCCCAGATCTTTTATCTCCCCTACTTCCTCCAGTATAACTCCTTCCATAGAGTATGCAGCATCCCATCGATGTTTCCCAAACCTCAAGACCTTGCATTTTGCTGCATTAAACTGATACCCCCATTCATTTGCCCATTTAAAAAAAAAAAAAAAAAACACTGACCGGGCATGCAATCAGGAATGCATATCGATGCTTGAAGTAGAAAAAAACCATCAAAGGTTTTAAATGTGGAAACACAACTGGAGTAGATTCAGGGCAAGTGCAGATGCGGTACTAGATATAGTACCGCATCTGCACTATTACTAATAATCCTTCTCAGCTTCGCATCATCCGCAAACAACTGAACATCCCCTTGCAATCCACTGGCAATGTCATTGATATAAAGGTTAAACAATATAGGTCCTAGTACTGAGCCCTGTGGAACCCTACTTGTAACCCTCTGCCTCCTTGAAACTGCTCCACCATACACAATTCTCTGATACCTATCAGACAGCCAATCCTGAATCCAGTTGACCAATCTGACATCCAGACCCATTTGCTGCAACTTAAGTATCAGCTTATCATGTGGCACCCTGTCAAATACTTTCGCTAAGTCTAAGAAAATTGCAGTATATGCCTTTCCCTCATCTAATGTGCTTGTAACTTTATTATAAAAGGCTAGCATATTGCTAAAAACAAGAGCGCCCTTTCACAAATCCATGTTGACTCTCACAGATAACATTACCCTCATCTTCCCAATTCTGTACACAGTCCCTCACTACTCTCTCCAAGATCTTAACAACTACTGATGACACACAAACTGGCCTATCATTAGACACTTCCAGTCTGTTACCACCCTTATGCAATGGCACTATCTTACCTTCCTTCCATTTCCTGGGCACCTATCCCGCAGCCAGACTTTCATTGAAAATTGAAAATGTGCTAGGGCACTGTCAGTTCCCTAGCACATTCTCTCAAAACTTGTGGTGAAATACCATCCATTACCAAAGCTTTACTGACATCCAGAGTACTCAGTATCTGAAACACACTCTCATTCTGCACCTCTAAACCTCGAACTAGCCTTATCCCTCTAGCATTAAAACTGGCTCCTCCAGGATGAAATACTTCAATAAAGTGTTCATTGAACAATTCCACTATGTCCTCTGCATCAGTCACTCTATTCCCATTTTTATCCCACAATATCATTCTTCCACAGTATCAGCCTACTGGCCACATAGCTAAAAAAAATTCCCTAGGATTTTCTTTGGATCTTAGGGTCAATCTCCTCTCATATTCCAGTTTCGCCTTCCTTACCACACTAGTCATTCTTCTGGCCTGTGTCTTATATTCTTGATGCATCTTCTCTTCACCTGTGTCCTTATATCTCTTCCATAGCCTCTTTTTCGCATGGAATTCCTGTTTAATATTGTTTGTCATCAACTTTACTCCAAATTGTCCTCTTCTTCACTCATTGTATACAACTTACCATTGCCACTAACAAATATTCTTTCACAGTTTCCCACGCACTAATGATATCCCAGCCTTCCAATTCCTCCCTCCATGAAACTTCCCGAAGTTGACGTCTAAGACTATTATAAACACCTGCTTTATAATTCCACATAAGTTCCTGTCTCTTTGATACTCCTGCATGTCTATCATTTTCCAAGTCAAAACCATATGGTCACTCTCTCCAACTGGTGGGAGAGATGTCATCTCAGTTATTATCAACTCTTCTGACAAATCCAAAACTCTTGAACCTCTTGTTCCCTCTGTTACATGTTGCCTAAGACATTTGTCCCTCAAGAACTCTAGAAATTCCATTCCCTTATTGCTACATGCATCTTCCTCTTCCCATTTTATACTGCTATAGTTAAATCTCCCATAACAATCATTCTTCTTGCACTTGCCAAACTTAACTGTCTAGACATCTACTGGTCCCCATCCTCTGTGCTCCTGGGTCTGTAGCAACATCCCACTAAATATCCTGTCTTGCCTACCTCTACCTCACACCACATGCTCTCAAAATCATTTGTCTCATTTCCTTCCAAAGCCTCCACTCTTAGAGGACATAGGTCGTCACTTATTATAAGCAGTACCCCACCACCATGCTTTCCCCTCCTATCCTGCCGAAAAATGCTGTACCCAGCGACTTCTATTCCTGTTATTATATCCAGAAGAGGATATAATAACAGGAATAGAATCTTCTGTCAACCATGTCTCAGTGATCTCAATAATTTTTGGCCAGGCTGATATCTGTGCCACCAATTCCTCTCCCTTATTCCAGGTACTGGCATTAGTATAAAGCATATAAATGCCATTGTTTCTATACCCAGCATTATTATTACTATTATTACGGGCAACTCCAGGGAGTCATTAGACTCATCGAGGGAGGCCCCAAATCATATTCATCACAACTATTTGACATTCATACAGTATCTATCATACCTCGCCTTAAACTTATTCACTGTCACAGCATCCACCACAGACTCAGGGAGCGCATTCCACTCATTCACTACTCTAAAAGTAAAGAACCCAGCTCTGACACCTTTACTAACCACACTTTTGCCCAGTTTCCATGGATGTCCCCTAGTCCTCTCACAACCAGCCCTGTTCTCAAAAATATCTTCTGAATTAATTTTATAGAAACCCTTCAGTAATTTGAATGTCTCAATCATATCTCCCCTCCTCCGCCTATCAACCAATTTTTGCAACCCACAAATCCTCAACCTGTTCTCCTACGGTTCATTCCACAGACCTGCTATCATCTTGGTCACTTGCCTCTGGATCCTCTCCACCTCCTCCCCATCAAGAAGAAACCTAGGTGACCAAATCTGAGCACAGTAGTCTAGATGGGGTCTTATCAAGGCTCGATAGAGAGGAACAATAACCTGCTTGTCAACGTATTCTTCAGCAACCAAGTGATTTGATGAGCTGTTTTGGTCACTTTTGCAATGTGTCCCCTAAATTTCAATTCCTTATCTACCAACACTCCTAAATCTCGTGCCTCATCGATTTCCTGGAGCAGGGTTCCACCAATGCAGTAAACTGCCGCCAATCTTTTCACCCCAAAATGCATAACCTTACATTTTGCCACATTAAACTGACATCCATTCTCCTTAGCCCAGACCTCCAATCTATCCAAATCATCCTGCAAAATTTTGACGTCATCTGCATTCACTATTGCCCTGCCCAACTTCTCATCATCCGCAAACAAATGAACTGTTCCTCTCAGATCATTTCCTATATCATTTATGAACAAATTAAACAGCAGTGGTCCAAGAACAGATCCTTGTGGCACACCACTAGTCACAGGCCGTCTTGTGGACTCTACTTCCGAGTAAACCACTCTCTGATATCTCTCCGTCAACCACCCTCCTATCCATCTCACCAACCCTATGTCCATTCCCATATGCTGCAATTTACTGATTAGAATTCCATGTGGAATCCTGTCAAAGGCCTTGGCCTTTGACAGGATTATCCCCTCCATTATCCCCTCTAGACTGCACTGGGCTCAGTGTTACCTGATGTCGTCTCCCAAGTATCCATTCCCACAAGAGGCCACCCCTGCTATCATCCTCCCTGGGACACACTGACTCATTCAGAGCAACAATCTCTCCAGATGCCTACGTCCTTCCTCATTCAAATGTAAGCGGTCTCTCACATATATACAAAAAGGTAGGAAATTAATAATGATGTAAATTTTTCATCTAGTACTATCATATCCTGTACACCCCTTGAGGGTAAATGTCAGGAATTTGATGATGATGATGAAACTTCTATCTATATATATGTATATATGTATGATTTAAGAAATATTTATGAAGAGGAAAAGGGCTTCCAAAAATCACACACCTGCTTATGAAACCCAACAGACCAGTGGTGCGCCAACCATATGTGCAATGTGTGCAATGCACACAGGTGCCAGGATAGTAAAGGCACCAAAGAGGAGGAAATACTTAAAAAAAAAATAAAAAAAAAAAAAGTTTTTAAAGTGATTTTTTTATTGGGGGGAGGGATAGGGGCACCATCTAAAGTTTTGAAAGTTTATTTTTCATTTGGTTAGACTATAATAAATTTTGTTTAATCCTTCTGCAAAGAGATGTGTTTTGAGATACTGAGATAGGAGTGATGTTAGCTTGCTCCACCTCTGCAACGAGTTTCCCGGTGTTGTACCACCTTACCCCAGTCCTGAAGATACTTTCAGGCTTTTTTCAGTTTGCTCACACTTGGATAAAGGGTTAAACTAAATTTATTACAACTAAAGTTTTGCACATAGACGCCGGACACTACTGGTGTGCCCCTGCAACAGACATTTGTATGTTGGGTTTCATGAGCTTTGATTATCTGTCTCACCAATCCTATTCACCAGACCTGGCCCCATCTGACTATTTGCTATTCCAAAATTTAAAGAAACACTTGAAAGGAAGAAAATTTAGGCGAAATCATATCTAAAGCTGAGGACTGGTTTGTGCAAAAAGGGAAAGACTTTTTATCTCATAGGAATTCCAAATGATTCAGCAGCATTATAAGAAATGTATAATGCTTCATTGGAAATATGTAGAATAATGGGTAAGTTACATAGTTCTACTTCAATTCCGTCATAGTGATTATCACAATTTCCTAGCGCACTCTCATTAATCCCTAAAAGGGTTATGTCGCATTTCTATATATCTAGACTAATTGTTCAGATATGCTTTTCTGTGTTCAGAGGAAATAAAGGGAGAATTGAAAAGATTCAGTAGCTGGTAACCAAGATAAAATCTGGCTTATTGAATTGTACATATGAGGACAAATTAAGGATACGGTCTTCAACATTTCAGTAATTACAGATGGAAGAGAGATGTGTTCTTCTCATAGCATGTGGTAAGTGTGTGGGATGAGCTACTAGGATGCTGAATGCATCTTCAGTGAATGTTTTTAAATAATGATAGGTATTTAGTTATTCTATGATTATATATCTATCATTCTTTGAATAATAGGCATTTAGTCACAGAACTCATTGAGGAAGGGCCTGAAAGACATCTTCCCTCATTTAGTCCCTGACTCCTTATAAGAACCTTCATAATAATAATAAGATTCATGCATTAGTTCAATATATATATTTTACTTCTGTAGTAACATTTTTTTTTTCTGCTTTCCCCACATAACGGCTTTATTCATTCATTTCACGCCCACTCTGTTTATCCTTTTAACCTTAGGTTTACAATTATTCAATGCTGGGTTCCAAGAGTGCAATTGATTTCTTTTCCTCCAAGTACTTCCAGTTGCTGTAGTATTTCCAGAAGCTGTATAATAAGAAAATGTTGGCAATTTTTTTTTTTAAATTTCTTTTTCAGATTGAGTATAAGCAGTATGTGATGTTAATAATAATAAGCTAACACCTTTTAGTAGGTGAGGCCTTTTAACCCTATCTAGCTTTTGGAGACTGAGTGGGCAGTTCAGTCTCCACCAATCAGAGATAGCTGGCCCATGACTATCACTAATTATAAGCTGCCATTGATGAAGAGACCAGCAAGCAAGTGCTGCCATCTCTTGGTACCTAACCCTAATAGAATATGTTGCTGTGTGAATTAATGTGGGTTCTATGGTAGATTTTCTTTAGTTTATGGGATGAAAAACTTGAGTTTCTGGGAGAAAAAAACTGCTTGCCCATGCCAGAGATTGACTAACTCAGGAACCAGTTGAAGATAGGCTTAGAAAATGTTTCCCCAGTCAGCGACTAGACTTGAACTAAAGTCTATATTCGAGCAGCCTAGCACAGAAGATGCAAGCACCACTTCCACTGAGCTACACAGGCCTTAGTATGTGGTGTTTGTATGTGCTAGGCCGCCCGAATATAGACTTTAGTTCAAGTAATAATCAGCTAACGCCTTTTTATTCCCGTATATGGGGAGTAGGCGAGGCCATTTAGCCCTATCTAACTTTTGGAGACTGAGTGGGCAGTTCAATCTCCACTGGTACCAATCAGAGATAGATGGCCCAAGGCTATCACTAATTAAGCGGTACGCAGTGAAGAGAGACGGCTCAAATGTGCCGCCATCTCGTGGTCCCTAACCCTAACACAATATATTTAATGTCTGAAATAATGTGGGTTCTATGGTCGATTTTTTTGAGTTTACAGGACGAAAAACCCAAGTTTCCTGGAGGAAAAACCTGCTTGCCCGTGCCAGAGATCGACTAACTCGGGAACCGGTTGAAAAAAGGCTTAGAAAAATTTCCTCTGGTCGCCGACTAGACTCGAAACCAAGTCTTCCTTCGTTCGGCCAAGCACTGTGGTGTGCAAATGCCACATCCACTGAGCTACACAGGTGATATCTACCTTGAATTAATAGTATTTCAAGTAATACCTTCAAGTAATATCTACCTTGAATTATGCCAACTTGTTTAAACTGCCTCACACAAACCCAGCCATTTTGCCATTCATTATTCATCATTCATTATTCAAAATTGTAAGAAGTGATTGACTAATGTGAATATGTGAAAGGAAGTTAGTAAGATGATGAAAGCATCTCAGGATGAAGTGTGGCATTCTGTAGTGTTTCAATCATCAGAGGTATGGTAAATAGCCAAGTGAATGTTTTCCATTTGGTGCAGTGAAATAGATCTTTGACACATTGCATGGAAAGAATTAATAGGCATCAGAGTTCATTGTGGGCATAAATGATGAAGGTGAGAAAAAAGAACGTAGAAAGGGATCTGAGGAAGTTGCTTCAGCTGGAAGAATAATGGCAATACTGAAAACTGGTTAGTATGTTGCCCATGTGTGAAAATAGTGAGTTGAGAAAAGTAGAGATAATGAATGGTAAAATGGCTGGGTTTGTGTGAGGCAATTTAAATAAGTTGGCATAATTCAAGGTAGATATATTGCAGTTGAATGTGTTTTGTGTTGAACATTAAGAGCTGCTGTTGGATAATGAGAGTGTACAGAGTTCAGATAGTGTCTATGGAGATGAGAAGGATGTGAATGAAAATCATATAAAAACATGATGATCAGAGTGGGGGGAGAGAGAGAGAGAGATGTAGTATAGCAGCTGGTATTAATGGAATAGCCTCGGAGAGTGGGATTATGTTTTTTGATAATATCAGAGCTCAATATTATTATTATGGGCAACTCCAATAATAATAATAATATTGAACTCTGATATTATCAAAAAAACATATGTGGCATTGAGTGAACCGGTGTGCTCAAAGATAATTGGCATGAAGTGAAACTTGATTGACTGTGAATGATATGCTGGCAGGAATGGAAATGGAGGAATATAGAATCTTATGGAAGAATAGAAAGGGGAAGAGGCGGTACTGTTAATTGATAGCAAGGGAATTTTATTCACTAAGAGGGGGAAATAATACCTGGAATAATTTTGAGGCTATTTGGTGGGAGTTTGAAATTAATAAAGTAGTATATCTGGGGTGTTTCTTATAGACCTGGGAATGCATTTGGCATTGACTCTTTCACATATCCAACAAGTTTTGACAAACTGGTTAGACATGTAAAAGGGAATTTATCTCTTCAAATTCACTTAGCACAGCCTTTTGCCTTTTATCCTGCTGAGTGCTGCCACATGAACCCTTTGGTGCAATTCAAAAATTTGAGTGTATAACTGCTTTCTACTTGAAGTCGTCAGTTATACAAGTTGCCACAAGCTGATTTATCTGAATTTGAAGTTGTAATTATTATTATCAACAGACCTCCATAGAGTCAAGAGACTCATCATGGGAGGCCCTCCTCTCACATGCACAGCTCATTTTATCTCAACTTAAATGTATACACTGTCCCTGCACTCACCACACTCTCAGACAATGCATTCCAATCATCTCTCATACCACTCTCCATGCAGAAAATATACTCCATATTCCCTTGCTCACACTACCTTATAGCTTCCTGGAATAGTCTTGTCTCCAGATATTCTGTGGAAAATCTCATTCAAGCTAATCTGGTAATTACCCCTTACCAACTTATGTCTTGATCATAGGTCCTCTCTTTCTTCTATCCACTAGGCTCTGTAATTTGCATTTTCTCAATCTGTTCTCATATTCCACATCCCAGAGACCAGAAACCAACTTAGTTAATTGTCTCTGAACCCTCTGCAACATCTCATCATCCTTTTGAAAACTTGTTGATGAAATCTGTGCACAGTAATCCATAGGTGGCCTGATCAAAGTCTTGTACACTAGTGTAAAATGGGTAGGTTTTGTTTAAAATGATGTCCTTTTATTCCCTTTGTATATCTTACACACTTTTACTTTACTTTTATCTATTATTCTGCTGTCTCTATCAATTATTGTTATCCTTCCCTCATTTATCTTTGTTTTAACTTTCTCTATCCTTCATCTTTTGTATACCTCTATTCACTGTTACTCTATTTTATTTTTACTTTACGTTATGCTCTACCTTTATGCTCTATTTTCTTTTACTCTATTTTTACTTTACTCTTTACCTAAAATACTACTGGTTACTTATCATCTAATACCTTGGAAATCTTGAAAATTTATTTAATGTTACGACTGCGCCACCAAGATATCCCTTTATGAGTATTAAATATATTTAAGATTACCTGCAGCATCTCTCTATATCTATCTCGAGCATTATTGACAGTCATGGCTACTCTTATTTAACTTTGCACACAGGTTTGCATTTTTTTAGAAACAGTGCATTGGAATAAGGATCAGTGAATACACATTCTTTAGCATAACAAACATATTTATTAAACTAGGATACATTATTACAGTTTCTTAAATAAATTGGCTCTACAAAAAATTAAAAGCTAAGAATTATAATCTCATTCAATATATTTACACATTAAATTACACAGCAATACTATCATATTCCAATTTATAACTTCGTTCATTCTGCTGCTAAGAATTATAATCTCATGCAATATACACACATTAAAATACACAGCAATACTATCAAGTACCAATCTATAATTTCATTCATTCTGCTGCTAAGAATTATAATCTCATACATCATTGTACATACATAATGAACATGCAGCAATGCTATCATACAAGAATCTGTGTTTGCATTCTAGAACTAATCTGTTCAAACAGTATGCACATATCTCAAACAACAAGTTTACCTATCTAAATTATCTCAACTATTCTTTAGCCTCTTAGTCGGGACAAATCATCACAATTTAACTTTTATATATATATATATATATATATATCCAACCAAATACATGTACTTCAAACAACAAATATGCTATATCTAAATCACTGCCAGTATTTCTTTAACCTCGTATTCCGGGACAAATTATCACAATTTAACTTTATATATGTCCAGCTGAATATATAAATACTTCATTCAAGGTTGTACTCACAGTTCTTTTCATGACACAATTATCTGAACTGGCTCTTTCGTCTCTTATCTGGTTCTACTGGCTTCTTTTCTGGCCTAGGCCTCATCATTCGTGTGGGTTCCTTTTCGTTAGCTCTGTCTCGTTGTAGAAGATTTTCGGGGGGGATTGAATCATGGCTCACCGATACCATCTGCTTTTCCGCTCTGGGTTTCAACTTTCGTGCGGGCTTCTTTCCATTTAGCACCGTCGCATCTTGAAGGATTCCCGGGCATGATGCATGTTACAGTTCAGTTTCTCCCTAGACAATTCCCTACTTCTCTTCGGACGTTGAAACGGACTCGTGATGCTGGATTCCAAGACACTACAAGAGGAGACTGTGTACCGGCATACAGCTGCTGTACCGCTGCATACTGCCTCCATCTGCTACATTTTCGACCTGCTGCTTCTGGATACCTGGATAAAGAGCCCCTTTGATACTTCTGGGTCCTTTCTTATACTCCCTCTTGCAGTCCCTGGAATAAAGGTTGAGAACCCCAAGCATCTGTTCAATGTGACCTTCGAGTTGTTGTTTACTTTTGTTTCTCCCAGAACACACAAAAACAATCTTATTCACTATACACGGGATATCCTTTAGTTGTTCACCACCTGTTGATGCACTGTCCTTGGGACACTCGTTAAGTTAAGCTTTGAACAATTCTTCCTTCTACTGGCCACATATCGAAAAAGCTTTATAGGATTTCTTTTTGCATCATTTCCTAACTACTGCTCATACTGCACTTTTGCTACCCTTAGCGAGTCACCTTCCCTGATTGCTCATTATACTCATGTAACTGATTATCTCCACTCATCTTGTGATGCCTTCACAATGCCTTTTTTTTTCCAGATTGCATGCTTCACCTCTTCAGTCATCCATTTTCACCTGACCTTTTGAATACATTGCCTCTGTTAGATACTTTTTGAGTAGAGACTAATCAGCACTGATTTTCTTCCCATGCAATTCCTCATTCCATGATATTGCTACATGCTGCCACCTGAGTTTGCAATAATCACTTGCCTTATTGTTCCACATAACTCTTTCTCACAATATAGCTGGTCACTACCCAAGTGATCATGTTTACCACCTAGAGAAAGTGATCACTTAGGAAGGCATAAATACATAACCATTATCCCTCTGCTTCCAAAAAAATAGCATTTCTCTCTTCTGCTCGAGGCATTACTTCACCTCATAACAGCTATTAATGTTATACAAATCACAAATCTGCCCAACTATTGAAAATTGCTCTCACGTTTAGGGTGGCTGCCACAAGAGCTCCCAAAAAATACTTAACTCAGTACAGAAGTGAACAAATGGATTGATTAAGGATCCATTTCACTCTGCCTACCTTCACATGAATGTTTGGTTTCTGCATTGTGTTATCTTCTATAAGTATTTCCATGATAAATATTCCCATGAAATGCATGCATCTACAACCGAATATCCTTTCCCAGTTTCAGCTCCAAACTCACAGATCCCTGCTACCATAGTATTGTGGAACAGGGCCCCCCCCCCCATATGTTTCTCAAGGAATACATTATAACCTTCAAAGCAAATGTAAATAAGTTTCCCTTTTCTCATCTCACTACCCATACACATTACTAATGCACATTACTAAAGACCAACCAATCTCTTGTATATGGGCTCAACATAAATAAAAAATTTTAAAAAAGCTAAAATTGAGTATTCCAATGAAAAAGTTAAGTGTGTACAAAAGTTTTTAAAAATGAACATTTGAACAGCTTAAGAATACAAATATTATAAATTTTATTAAAAAAAAAAGTGGAAGTTTAAAATAAAAAAACAAACTTGACAAACCTGCTGCCAGAAGCTGAAGAAAATAAATATGACTTAAGGATTCACACTTGAAATTTGTTTTGTGAAGATAGAAAAACAAATTTGGAATGCATTCAAGAAATATAAAAAATAAGTAAAATAAACTCCAGAAAAATAACGTACAGGAAATTATAGCCCAGTAAAAAGCATAAAAAAGTGAATTGATTCATTTGTGGGTGTGAAGAAGACTAATAAGAAGGTTTTAGAAACAGACTACTTCTTTGGGGAAATGATCGCTAAACAGAAGTTAATGTACTTGGGGCATATTATGCAAGCAGATGAATCATTGGAAAAAGCAGTTATGTTGGGAAGATTGAGAGCATGAAGAGGAGAGGAAAGGAAGACTGCTAAAAAAAAAAAAAAGAGGCTGAGTGTGATGGAGAGCCTTTGTTCACAAGATCACCAGGAGTCAGAAATGAATGGATGGCACATAATTAAAAGGCATAAAAAAAAAAAAAAAGCTTTAGATTTTCTTAATTGCTGATGAGCACTTCAGTTAGGTGTTACAAGCTCAGCTTGTAACATCTAACTAAAGTACCTCTACATTTTTCCTTTCTTTTAGGCTTACACGGTGATCCGAATGCATTTTTGAAAATTATGGAGACAACTACCGTGTTTGAATAAAAACATTAGTTTAATATAACTAAAATCTACATTCGATGTTTCGACCTTTATGTCAAGGTCATCTTCTGGAGCATACAACTATACACAGGAAACAAGTTATACTACAATCAAACTGGTTTGTTAAAGACACTGACCAATCGCTACAACAATTGTTGGCCTGACCTCTGGTGAAGAAAATAATAAATATGACTTAAGGATTCACACTTGAAATTTGTTTATGAAGATAGAAAAACAAGAACTTTGGAATGCATTCGAGAAATATAAAAAATAAGTAAAATAAACTCCAGAAAAATAACGTACAGGAAATTATAGCCCAGTAAAAAGCATAAAAAAGTGAATTGATTCATTTATGGGTGTGAAGAAGACTAATAAGAAGGTTTTAGAAAATGACTGCTTCTTTGGGGGAAAAAAATAAAGTACCTCTACATCTGCAATCGCCATTTGAAGAAAAACGCTGACCAGCGAGGAAAATTTTTAGTTTTGGGAAGAGATAAAGTCAGAGGGAGTCAAATCTGGGGAATATGATGTTCCAATAATTCATAGTGCAGATCCCTTAATTTTCTCATTGCCAAAACACCTTTGTGGGCAGGTGCATTGTCCTGATGAAAAATGATTTTTTTCTTCTGCAAACCGGGTCTTTTCTCACGAATTTTTTCGTCTAGTCTGGTTAAAAGATCAGAATAATATTTCTCAGTTATTGTTTTACCCTTTCCAAGATAATTAATAAACAACATGCCTTTAGCATCCCAAAACACCGATGCGATGACCTTGTCTTCTTTGGTGCTGGACAACCGGCTTCTCTCCATATTTTTGACTGCTGTTTGGATTCTGGTGTATCCAAGTCTCATCTATAGTAATAAATCGACGACAAAATCAGTTTAATTCTTGTTAAAACGCTCCAAACACTGGTCAGAGATTTTCATGCGAGTGCTTTTTTGATCTGCACAGCACCCATCTTGTGCAGAGCTTTTTCATTTGCAATTCTTCATGCAAAATATATCTTACACGTTCTTTTGAAATGCCTATCGTCTCAGAAATTTCACACACTTTGACTCGCTGGTCATCCCATACCATATTGTGCACTGATCAATGATTTCTGGTGTTACACTTTTTGGACATCCTTCACGTGGATCATCTTCGAGGTTGGTACAGCTGCATTTTAAACTCAACCAACAGCCCATTTCTTAATTGTTGAAAATGAAGGCGAAGAGTTTCCATAAACTTTTATGAACTTAGAATGAATTTCTTTTGGCGTTAAACCTTCTTTTACAAAGAATTTTATAACTGCACGATACTTAATTTTATCTATTTCAAGGGATACAAACAACACTTTGGCTACTGACAGCTGTATGAAAACAACTACTTGATAGAATGACTTGCAGTTTCAAATGGATGGATGTGATAGACGTACCAACTTAGAAAGAAAAAAAATCGTGCCGATAGTGTCGCCATCTATGGTCGAGGCCAAGAACTTTTTAGACCATCCACGTAAACCTTGAAACTCTAAAAACATAGATAGAAACTGATGTCCAAATCACCACCAGTGGAATATATTATTATTATTGCTTCATGGAGTCCAAAGGCCCAGTCTATCCATACAATACTTATCATAATACAAAAATCTAGCCTTGAGTCTTTTACTAATCATACTTTCACTCAATTTACAAGGGCTTTTTGTTTTGCCCCTTGCCATTCACCATCTAGGTCACTCATCTTCAGGAAATTTTTATTATACCTATGCACAGTAATCCTGATATGACCTCATAAAAAGGAATGATAATTTCCTTATATCTGCTGGTTAGTGTGTTCTTCAGTAAACTAAATAATTCTGAGCTGACATGGCGATTTTGCAGTATGCTCTCTTTAAACTTTAATTCCCTAGCTACTAACAGTTGAAATCCTTAGCACCATCAATTGCCTGGAGTACAGCCCCCATCATTATATAATACACAGCTTGTAATTTTTTTGTTCCAAAATCCATAATTTTGATCCTTTTCCACATTAAACTGGCATCCATTATCTTTTGTCCATACCATCAGCCTATTCAAATCATCTTGGAAATTCTTTACATTACCTTTATTAATTTAAGCTCTCCAGTTTTGCATCAGCAAACATCTCAGTATTTCCCTTCAAATCATTTCTTATCATTGATATAGAATAGTAGTAGTAGTTGAAGTATAGATCCCTACCACATACACTGATACCTACCTTCTTCTGGATTCTGCTCCTTCATATACTTAAATCTTTGGAAGTATCTAAGTATATGAAGGAGCAGAATCCATTCATTCCTGTTTGTTTTTTAGAGTTTCATGTAATGTCCTGTCAGATGCCTTTGCAAAATCCAGCATTATTACCATGTAGTTGTTCCCTTCATCTGTTAAATTTATTAATTTTTCAACTACCGTATATTATCGCATATAATGCAAAAAATTTATGGTCTAAAGTTAGGGGGTTCGCATTATATGTGGATCTTAAAAAATATGACATCTTATGTCAACTGTCATCATTACTGGCCTAAAGGGTGAAGCAGATGTTTTTCATATTCCCTGCTATCTGATGTGGAAAACTGTGAGTGGGAAAAGATTTATGAGCCTGTAGCTCACCCTGAGTGGGCCTGAGGATTAGTCATTGGAGTTTTGGTTTAAAATAGCTTTTGGACTTTTGTGCTTGGAGTAGTCTGTTGCATCGTAATTTGCCACTAGTTGAATTAGATTATTAGGATGCATAGATGCTTTTGAGAAAAATTTAGTTGCTATAGTCTGCATGAAGGTGTAAATATAGGGGATATTTATGTCCCGGTGAAGTTGTACAGTGCGTACAAACCATGGTGTGTTCAGGATCATTTTGAGACATTTATTTTGCATACAAAATGCCAATATCCTAAAATCACGTTGTAATTTTAGGATATTGGTATCAGCAGTATGGCTCCAAGCCGGAGAAGCATATGTGAGTATAGGACGAATCATCATTTTGTAATATAAGTGGCTTGATTCTGGTGCTCAATTTGCTGTTCCTATTAATTAATGGATAGAGCTGCGCAATGATTTTTGACATCTTTAGACATAGAGTTTTGATATGGGAGCTGAAGGTCAACTTTCTGTCCAGCAATACGCCAAGATATTTGATCTCAGTTTGTCATGGGATTTTTGTGTTGAACAAGAGAACGTCTCCAATATGAAGCATTGTTCTTCTGGCGAATAGTACGGCTAAGTTCTTCTGCAGATTTACTTGAAGTCGCCATTTGGCAAAGTATTGTTCAATTAGCAGTAGATTTTCCTGCAGTTTTTTTATTGCTAGGTGCGGTTTTAAAGATCTGATTAATATTGCTATATCATCTGCTTATAGAGCTTTGATAGATGACAGAAGGTTGTGCGGGATATCACACATATGTATATGGAGAAGAGAGTCGGCACCAGTAGGGATCCTTGTGGGATCCCAGCTATGATGCGTTTTTGAGTTGAGAGTGTGCCATTTAACTTAACTTGCATGCGCCTATCATGGAGGTATGATCTGATCAGATGAACCACTTCCAGTGGTATTCCGGATGTTATCATTTTGTATAGCAAGCCATAATGCCAAACTTTGTCAAATGCACTGGCTATGTCAAGGAAAATAGCCAGTGTATTGACGCCAGTTATATCCCATGGTGACATATTCCACTAATCTGAAATCTGTTGTGTGGTGCTGTGCAACTGACGGAACCCAAACTGCTCCTCAGGAAGAATGTTTAGCTTGCATACTGATTCTTGGAGTCTGGTGAGAATAACTTTCTCAGCAATTTTGCTCAGATTAGAGATAAGGCTGATAGGTCTGTAACTTTGAGATAATCGCAGATCTTTTCCTGTTTTATGGATTGGGATTATATCCGCTAGTTTCCAGTGGGAAGGGAAATATTTGTAGTGTAGGATGGAGTTTATTATGTTAGTCAGATGTACAATAGTTGTTCGAGGTAGTAGTTTTATCACCTTGTTGGTGATTTCGTCAGGTCCAGAAGTCTTTTTATTCTGTAACTTCTTGATTATATCCTATATTTCTGCAGATGATGTGGGTGCAATTCGACTAGAGTATGTGATAGAAGATTTGAGCATCGATCTGACGTGTCGGTGGATCTTGTATATCTTGTATATGTGATTGAAGTCGAGGTGGTCGTAAGAGGGTTTACATTGGCTCTCTAGATTTCTTGCTATTGTTGCCTCGGCTTTATATGCATTGGTATGGATGAGGCCAACATCTCTTTGGAAAAGCGGAAGGGGTTTGTTTTTGTTCTTGATCTTTTTGATTGGATTCCATATGGAGTGGTTATTAGTAGAGACAGAAGTCAATTTTTCCTCCCAAATTTGACTTCTATGCACTGTGAGGTCATCTCTTATTGCGGAGTTGAATCTATCCAATATTCTTTTGTCTTGCAGTGCTCGGGTGTTGTGATATCTCTTTCTTGCCCTGATCTTCTCTCTGATCAAGTTCATGATGTCTTCTGGCAAGTGATTTGGTCTGCGGGTAGTTGTGGATGCAACGGCTGTGTTAATTTGTTGAGTTAGATCCTTTACAGCTATTTCAATTTCATCTGTTGATTTTATTATTGGCATAGGACCAATATCTTTTGGAAGTACCTTGGATAGCTTGTCCCAGGGTATGAATGAATGTCGGAGGGGAAACAAATTGTCTTGTTTTCCCAGCTTTAATAGAATGGGATTGTGGTTGGATGTTAGATCATTGAGTGTCATTATACTGTACTGTAGTCTTACATTTTGTAGGACAGCTATGTCTAAAACATTAGCCCGACCATATGTGTCGTGATGGGTAGGCTCGGTGGGGCCTGCCACAACCACGTTGGTGGATTCTGAGTAGTTGGCTAGTATTTGTCCATTTGTATTGATGGAACGGCTGTTCCAGTCAGGATGCTTAGAATTAAAGTTGCTGGCCATATTAGACTTGCACACACAATATATACTACCTAATGCCTATGCAACCAAATCTACTTGACCCACTCACATTCGGCTACTGAGCGCGCATCTGTGCATAAAGCTAGTAATGTAAGTAGTGCTAATATCCTGCCCCTTTGGCAGTATACTAGCACAGTTATATCGGTTTAACCACAGTTCATTTTAAATATTATTCGTTAAACAAACCTAGCCTGAAAACGAGCCAACAGAAACGCAAACGTTCACCTTTTGAAGCAGGATTTAAATCGCGTGGTGTGCAGTTTGCAGAAGAACATAAGAACATATATGAAAGCGAGGATGATGCACAACAAAATGGAGAGCATGATGACAATGACAACTGCTGCACTGATGACGCAATGCCTACAGATGAATTTATAAATGAAATGTTTGATAAGTCAAAAGATGAAAAAGAATTTAAAGGATTTTGTTTTAAAATAAATATTTCTTTCATTAATTCGTATTGTTTTATTTATAATGTTAGGGAACAAGATTAACAGAACGCATACTTTAGGGCTAGTTTTCAAACAAAATTTTTAGTTCGCATTATATGCGAAAATATACGGTAATCATGTTATCCATATTAGTTCATTAAAATAATGTTATATAAGGGAACGTGTTGTGAAGGTGGGAGATGAATTTCATCACTCAGTGTGAGACCACCAATCCACTTATTGGAGGCTTGAAGTGGCTTAAAAAAAGTTTCATGTTTGGTCTCTAGATGAGGGTTTCTGCATTATGTAAAATTAAATAGGGGAAAAAATATATAAAATTGGTAAAATTAGGAAAAAAAATCCTTAGGCGACCCATAGTATAAAATGTACTATAGATTAGCATATAACCTTTCCTGGGTGAGAACAACATAAAAAAAAAAAAAAAAAAAAAAAAGGGGCAGGAGATGAATTTGGAGGCCTTAAGTGGCTTGAAAAAAGTTCCATGTTTGATTTCTAAAGCATGCTTATCCCAATGATAGTAGTAAGGCGATTCACATTAAAAAAAAAAAAAAAATCCTGTTTCTAACCTCTTTTTCATCCAGAAAGTATCACACCCACAAAGAAACATGATTCTCTCTCTCTCTTGTCCTTTCTAAGGAAATGTACAAATTCTTATTTTAATGCAGAAGAGAGCAGTTAGGTTAATCAGTTACCTGATTCATTGCATTCTGTTTTCCATATATGTTCTTTTTCTACAGCTATTTTCCTGGTGTCATGTTTCATTAGAATTAGATAAGTAATTCTTTCACCTTTCTCTAAGCCTGTTAAGAGATAAGCAGTATATACAGACAGTGTGAGG
Source organism: Typopeltis vanoorti (assembly GCF_054136105.1). Classification (NCBI taxonomy): domain Eukaryota; kingdom Metazoa; phylum Arthropoda; class Arachnida; order Uropygi; family Thelyphonidae; genus Typopeltis; species Typopeltis vanoorti. The sequence continues at coordinate 139,418,532 of NC_143557.1, forward strand.
GTGTAGCATGGAATGAGGAGTTAGCTGGAAAAGAGATCAATGCAGCTTGGGAGATTTTCAAAAACTGTTTAGTAGATGCAATGTCTAAATGTATTCCAAGGGTGAGAAGGTTAAATAAGGTGGGTGTGAGATGGATGAATAAAGAGATTAAGCATGCAATACAGAGAAAGAGCGCATTGTGGAGGCAGCATAAGAGAAGTGGAAATAACCAATTCCATGAGGTCTACAAAGACCAAGCGAGGAGGGTGACTTGATTGGTGAGGGTAGCTAAAGAGAGGTATGAACAGCAGTTGGCTAATGAAGCCAAAAAGAATCCTAAGGAGTTCTTTCGCTATGTAGCCAGCAAAAGAAAGAATAATTATGAAAGGATGACATTGATTGGAAAAAATGGTATGAAGACAGCTGATGCAGAATGTATGGTGGAGATACTTAATGAGCAGTTCATAAAGATCTTTCAATCTTGTGAATGTGACTTCATGGAGAGATTAAGAGCAGTTGATGATGGGGAGGAGAGACTGACTGTAAGTGAGCAAGAGGTGTTTGGGGAGTTGAGTAAACTAGATGTAAATAAGGCTGTGGTACTTGATAATATATCACCGCGTATTCTGAAGGAATGTGCCAGAGAGTTGACACCTGCCTTGACATATTTTTTTAATACGAGTCTTGCACTTGGTCAAGTCCCTAAAGAGTGGAAGGAGGGCAAGATTGTGCCACTTCATAAAGGAGGTGATCGAACTCAAGCATCAAACTATAGGCCTATCTGTGTGTCAGGTGTTGTGGTTAAGTTGTTGGAGAAGCTTGTGAGAACTAGGATCCGGAGTTGGGTTGATAACAATGGTATTATCTTTGATGGACAGCATGGATTTGCTAAAGGGAGGTCATGTTTTAGTAATCTGCTTATTACAATAAAGTGACTGCTTCCTTGGACAGAGGAAAAGGATACACAGTAATATACTTGGATTTTGCAAAGGCTTTTGATAGCTGGCTATCTGATAGGTATCAACAAGTTGTGTATGGCAGGAGTGATATCCAGGAAAAGGAAAGTCACTAGTGGACTGCCTCAGGGGTCTGTTTTAGGTCCATTGCTGTTTAACTTGTTTATTAATGATATAGGTAAAGATTTGGATGGAGATATTCAGTTGTTTGCAGATGATGCAAAGTTGGGACAAACCATGAAGTGTAGTGAAGATGTGGTCTTATAGGAAGACTTTAATAAATTGAGTGATTGGGCACGGAAATGGGGATGTGAGTTCAATGTTGCAAAATGTAAGGGTTTTAAAATTTGGAAAACAAAGATGGGATGCAGAATTTATGCTTAGTGAGAATATATTGTTGGAGGTAGAAGAAATAAGAGATCTGGGGGTGATAGTGGATAAGGATCTAAAATTTAGGGGACACATCGCCAAAATTGTGAAGACAACACAAAGGCTTGTGGGAATGATGCGGAGGACACTGACGTGTTGTTCCGTTGTATAAGGCTTTGATTATGCCACACATGGACTATTGTGCCCAGATTTGGTCACCGGGTTTTCAGAAGGATGAAGAGATGTTTGAAAGGGTCCAAAGGAGACTGACTAAGGTAGTTTCTGACCTCTGGAATGTCGAGTATGAGGAAAGATTGAGAAGATGTAATTTGCAGAGTCTGGTGAAGAGGAGGAAGAGGGGAGATATGATAGAGACCTACAAGTTGGTAAGGGGTTGTTATAGGATCAATGCTGGAGAAGTTTTGCAGAGAATAGTGGGAGATCAGGGGAGAACTAGAGGTCATCCCTGGAAACTGTATAAAGAGGGTGTGAGTAGGGGAGTGAGAGGCAGGTTTTTTTCGTGCAGAGTTGTGAATGATTGGAATGCCTTGCCTGAGAATGTGGTGTCTGCAAAGAGTTTGAATGTGTTTAAAACACATAATGATGAGCTGTGTGTATGTGTGTGTATGTGATAAAAGGACCTCCCAGATGAGTCTTTGACTCAATGTGATCTTGGGGTGGTAATAATAATATAAAAAGAGATATATATTTCATTCACAGTTAACTTCAAACTCACATAATAAATTTTTAATTGGTTTTATTTTCTCTCTCTCTCTCTGTTGCTGCCATTTGGAACAATCTCTCTTCCTGTATAGTTGCTAAAACAAAAGTTAATGTTAAGGTTTCTTCTTGACTATTACCCTTGTAGTGCTGGTATTAGTGTAGGTCATAAGTGAACTACTGCTCTCATTTTTGAATTAAAAAAATGTGGGAAAACAAAGCTAAGTGGATAATAATCCATGGTGTTAGAAAGAATAGAGATAATATAGGTGGATAATGTGTAGGCTACTGAAGAAAGATCAGAAATAGAGGAAAGAATACAACAAGAGGAATCAACAGTAAAGTTATATAAATATGAAGTTAATGATCTTCTGAATGTTCGGGGAACAATTATTAAATGAAGACTGGTATTAGAAAATTCTTGCTACATATCCCAATGGTAAAAGCTGCTGCTTGTTGAATGCAGAAGCACTTCAGTTTCAAATTGCATGTAAAGAACAAAAGCTTGAAAAAATCTGCTCTGGATAACTTGTATAGCTTCTTGAATTTATAAGGCTTATATTTTGTCTTAAGTCCAGAAGAAATGTCTTACTCCAGGATATTTCTTGGGCTACTGAAAATATTAGAAAGGGAGGAGAGAACATTTTAATATTGTATGTATATATATTTTACAACATATATACCATCCTTCAGGACATTTGGTCACAAAGTGAAATCGTAGATTGTAGTATGGCTTACATTGTACTGATTGATAAAAAGGAAATAAAACAATGTGTAAATTATAGAATTTTCTAGTTCAGTTGTTCTTGCAAGATTTGTCTAAGCATATTTTATTTTATTTTTATTTTTTCTTTATAATGTAAATCAAGCCCTTGACATGCTGAAACCACTCATACATTAGGATGGCAAGTGGACTAAGGACAACATTAATCCAGAATCCCTGTTCTAGAATCCAAACATGTAACTTTTTTAAGTCACTTTAAGCCTACAGTAAGCAGGGTGGTGGTCTCAGACTGTTCAGAAAAATTGTCTGCCCCCAAAGACATTCGCAGACATCCATGCCAACAGTAGGTTCAAGCCCACTGCCTTTTGGTGGTGGGGGGGGGGGGGGGGAATTGTTCACAGCACTAAAATTATGTTGCGTAAATGGAATCTCATACCTAATATATGACTTATAATTGAATTGTAGACATCGAATTGTAGAAAGTTAAATTAAAAGATATGGCTCAACATTTAAATCTGTGGGCTATGCTTATAATCTTGATGGTTGTCATTGTTAAGAAAATTGGTGTTAAACCAGATATTAAAACTAGAAGTATTATTCTTGGTTCTTTACTCTGTGGAGATAATGATATTCTCTTAAATAAATCTACACGTCTATGCGGTTAGCCTAGTTGCTATGTGCTTCACAACCATATGCCTGGGAAAGGAGTGTCCTGGGTTTGATTCCCGTTGCCGACATGAGGAGCTTAAGGATCTGTCTCTCATAGCCAAGTTAGTCAGTCTTGGGCATGGACAGAAGGTTTTCCCTCCCACAAGCAGGCAAATCATCCTCGTGAACATACCCAGTTACAGCTGTAGAATATACTGGGAGGCACAGGGCTAGTCACCTTATCCTCGGGGCGGATATGACTTATACGGACTTAAGATAGCTGTATAACATGTCAGCAGGCCTAACACAGAAAAAAGAAGAAGATAAATCTACAAATCTTCAAAATCTTGAACCTAAACCAGATTAAATAACTTATAGCATGGTATGAAAATCATGGTAACTTATTTCATACAGGTATGGTATGAAAATCCGCATTAAAAAAAATGGAAACTGAAAACTCAGTTCATCATCATGTAGCTTCCTCAATGCAATGCAAGGGTGCAGCACCATGTTCTTCCAGTCCTCTCTGTTGGCAGCTCTTCTTTTTGTTTCAGCATAGTCACATGATCTTATATCGTCAAACCATGTCCTTTTTATTTTTACCCCTTGATCCCTTTCCCATAATCTTTCCTTCTAAAACTGTTGGTGTCTCCTGTCCTGCTAATCCTCTCAGTGTTCTGCCAGTCTCATCTTTCTGTGGATCATTTCCTGCAATCTCTGTATTTTCATTCTCTGTGGTACCTCTGCATTTGTTACATGCAGAGAGATTTTCAGGGCTCTTCTGTAGCACCACATTTCAAAGGCCACTATCTGTTGTCTTACTCTCTTCTTGAATATCCAGGTCTCACTTCCATATGTGAAAAACTGGCCCAACTAATGTTCTTATCATTCTCTTCTTTGTTTCTATACCCACAGAACTTCTGAGCAGATCTTTATTTTTCCAGAAGGTATCTTTAGCTATGGTGGTTCTTGTTTTTATTTCTCTATCTTGTTTTCCATGTGTAGTAAAGTAGGTATCTAAATATTTGTATTCTATTGTCTGCTCAATTTTTATATTTTTTGTGAATATTTCTGGCTCAGATCTATTTTCTTTCGAGATTCTCATAAACTCAGTTCATGATTATTAAAAAAAATATTAACTCTAGATACAACTTTTATTCATCATCATTTCTGATATGTACCCCCAACAGGCATTCAGGTTATGCTGACAGCACTACATTATTAATCTCCTATCAACAATTTTCCTCCAAATCAGTCTATTACTTGTGAGCATTCCAGTATTGTTATATCTAACATTTCGTGCTCTTTCCTGCCAACTTGGCATCAAACACCTGTTTGGAAAACCTCTCCTCGCCCATTCTATTTAAGTGGTCATATCACCCTAGATTAGCTCTGCTGACACATTCTTGAATGCTAATAATGTCAAGTTTTTTACTAATATCTTCATTTTTAATATGGTTCTGCCATTGATGCCATCGGTTCAGTCTTAATTTTATTCAGAACCCTACTATCTGTAGTCTCTAGTCTTTGATTAAGTGCTTTATTTTTAACCTAACTCTCAGATCCATAACTTAAATTGGTTTAAACACTGTCTTGTATATAGCTACTTTGGTGTTTTGGCTACCCACTATACCAGCTTTGCTTATTTGGTTGTTTGTTTCTAGATATAACTTTGCCATCTTCACTAAAAATTGTGACTAAATAGCTGAAATCTTTTGCTTGTTCTATAGGATCTCCATTTAGAATGCAGCTGAAGTTTTCTATACTCCTATGTATATGCATAGTTTTGGTCTTTTTATTACTGATTTTCATGCCAGATTTGTTACATTTGTTATTCAATTTAGTTAGAGAATCATGGATACTTCAACTAGATGTGTTTAGCAGTACATCATCATCTGCATAAAGCAAAGAGCCAAGTTTGACATCTTCAATTTTAATATCAGACCTAATGCCACTTTCTTTCATAATGTGATCCATATAGATGATGAATGACAGTGGAGAAAATGTGCATCCTTGTCATACCCCTGATTTTACATCAATCAACTTCCTGTATTTCCTTCAGTTCTAACTGGTGACTGATAAGTTAAATATAGACACTGTATTGCTCTGTATAATGTTCAATGTTTCCCATATAATTGTGTTTTAAAAAGCTTTTCTCTGGGTACCTTGTCATATGCCTTTTTCAGATCTACAAAACTTAAGTACAGATCCTTGTCGTATTCCTATGATTTCTCAACTATGTCTTAAAGTGAAAATCTGATTGACAACCTTTTATTTGTCCTAAACCCAGCTTGTTCTCCAATTTTCTCTTCCACAATCTTTCTGAACCTCTTTTCAAGTATGTTTGCATAAATCTTACATGGAACACTTAGTAGAAAAATTCCTCTGTAATTCTCATATTCAGCTTTATTCCCTTTTCTATAGATGGGTACTATGAAATCTCTGTTTATTCATTGGGAATTTGACCTACTGACCAGGCCCTCTGAATTATGCCATTGCAAAATTTTATACCTCCATACTTAAGGATTTCTGGTCAGATATCATCTACTCCAGCTGCCTTTCCACATTTCAAGCTTTTGAACAACTTTTTCTACATCAAGTATTGATATGTACTCCTTGTGTTAAAAAATAAACCATAGGGGTTCTTATTTTTCTATCCTTGCAGACAACTTCACCACATATCCTCCTTCTTGAATCATTGAATGTCTGTCTTCAGAGTTTGACTCTAAGTCAAGGTTTGGTTCTTGTTTTCAATTTGTTTCGTTTTTTCTTCAATAATGTTTGTATAGTTGAGCCTACAATTTACCCGTAAAAGCTGCTGAACTTAATTCTTTTTAAAGCTTTCATACATACCGTTCTATACAATGCATATTCACTTTTATTCTGCTTAGCACTAAATAATGGTCACTTCCAATTTTCAATATCTCTCTACAGTCTTGTATCCTGAACCAGCAGGATGATATCACTATCAACAATGACATAGTCAATGAGGCTTTTCTTATTTCTTGTCTTCTCTCCATGTGAACTTGTGCACATATTTTAGTAAGGATTAGTCCATGTCCTATTATAATTATCATTATTATTAATTTTGCCCTTTTCTCCAAATTTTCCAAAAAAAATCTTCCTATATTCTTGGTGGGATACATTTCCTACTCTGCTGTTCAGATCTCCAACAAGAATCACTTTTTTATTTATGTCAGCTGCCTGTTCTAATGACGCAAATTCCTCCACTGCTTCCTTAGAAGAACCTTCTGTGGGACCTTCATAGGCACAAATAAGTTTGATTGTCTAATTTCCTATTTTGAAGTTTGCGACATAACTCTACTTGAAACTGCCTTCCAATCAAAAAGTTTATCTTCGTGATGAATAGTATTCATCACGAATAATATTCATTGTGTTGAATACTATTGCTGCTACTTCCTTTCCTTGATCAATAGAGGGTACAATTTGGTCAGCTAAGTCCTGAATTGCCAGCCCATCCTTGTATACCATGTGAAGGTGAGAATCGGACATTAGGTCAAAGTCCCAGTTGGTTCTCCATATTTCTGAAAGGCGATGACGAGGTCTCCTCCCAGTTATTTGTCTTTGATCCTTTTAGCAATGTTTATTCAAGATGACAAATTATTAATATTATTACATGATACCTCCAGGGATTCCAAGGACTCGTTGCTGGGGTACTTGAGTCCACTACACACAACTTACTGTCTCCCCTACTGCTTAATTCTCCAAATACAACACTACTACCACCACCAGTATTTTTTGTCTGTAAATTGTGTGTTCTCATGGCCAAGTTGCCTGTGCATGGAATGAAAACCTTGCATTGCTAGGATGAAAATACCCTGCTACCTTTGTATGAGATCTGCAAACTCACCTTCAATTGAAAAAAAAAACACATATAAAGATTCCTCTTGTCATGACCAGAATCGAATACAAATCTTTTCCAATTGAAAGATGTAATATTCTGCTGTTCTTCCAATTTCACTGCAGAGGTGCTTGGACATAGGGACAATATCAACAAGGTTGATATTATGTAGGCACTAGCTAAATGAAATTAAAAGGAATGAGAAAAAATTGATTAAAACATCAAATCAGTGCAATATACAAGATGTTCATTTAATATATTTAGCTGATAGTTAGATATAAAACATTTGATCAAACATTAAATGTTACAAATGTTTGGATTTGGAAAAATCAACGAAATGCATCCAGAAAAACAGTATGTAAAATTAAAATATAGGGGAACTAACTATGGTTAGTATTGAAGAATGTGTAAGCAAAGTATAAAGTGATTCCCATTCATTGTATCTCCTATCTAGGAGGTTGACTACCACGATGTGACTCATGGTTAACTACGGGCATTGTGGCGAGAACCCTATCTCCTCCACGTATTGTAAGTATTCATGACTAATCCGTGTGTGTTCACAGGACCGGTTGCCTACTCTGAGGGATGAAAAACCCTCTACCTCCCTATGAGACCAGCTAACTCACCTTTAGTTGAAAGAGACCAGATAAAGGTTCCTCATGTCATAGATGGGAATCGAACCCAGGTCTTTCTGACCAAAGGGCTTTGTCTATACCAACTGAGCTACAGAGGTTCATAATGTGATACAGTTATTAAACAAAATGAGAGGTTGAAAATTAATTAAACATGTTTTTTAAGTAATAGCAATTAACTGTCATATCCAAAAACAAATCTCTTAGCTTTTTTGACTATGTAGCACATAGTCAAATTTCTAGAAAATTTCTGGGCATTATCCCAGTGAAAATGGAGTTTGTATCCATATTGCTAGATTGCCAAAGTTATAAGTTTGATTGTAGTTGCTGACTAGAGGAACTGTCATCTTGCTAGAATACATTCTCATGTTATTCACTCTGCCACAGGCAAGTAGGATTTTCCTCTTAGAATTTCAGGCTTTTAACCCCACAACTTGCCTCCGTAGCGTAATTGGAAGAACGACAGTACATTGCGCTCTTCGATTGGAATAAGCCTAAGTTCGATTCTCGTCACGACAGGAGGAATCTTTATCTGGACGATTTTAAATCGAAGGTGAGTTAGCCGATCTCATACGGAGGTAGCAGGGCTTTTTCTCCTGGAAACTCGGGTTTTTCATCCCGCATACAGACAAATCGGCCCTTTAGAACACAGGCAATTTACAGACATAGAATACCAGTTGTGGTGGAGGTGGGTGGCAGATGGCATTGATGGAGATGATTCGTATTAGCAGTTCGGTGTAGTGGTTGAGACAGTTGTGGGTGTCCTCCCACGATGAGTCTTCGGACTCCTTGGAGGTGTCAGGAATAATAATAATAACTCAAGAGAAATTAAACCATTGAAAAACTTATACTACTTTAGACAATGATATATAGTGTTAAGGATGAGGACCAGATGGCAGCAGTTATTCTGTTGTGTTTCTTCCTGATATCTAATTATTTATCCCCTCAGGTCTTGAAAAGTTAGGGATAAATGTCCACACCTATTCCCTTTGGGGAATAAGCGTGCATTAGCAGATTGTTGTTGTTATTATATGACATGATAAACAAAATTGCAGCTAGAGCCATTTCTTTCAATAAATATTCCAAAATTAATTGGCTAATACTGCAAAAAATTTTACTGAAAGTGGATACATTCCTAAAAAAATCCACTAACCTTTCAAAACTCATCTGCAGACTAAAAGAGAAAGTTTATACCACCTTAGGAAACCTTAGAAAAAAATCAAGGAAATGCATCAAAAAATTTCAGTTACAAACCACTTACAAACCAGATATCCACTGCCAGTATCGAAACACTAAAAAATAAGTCATTTCAAAAATTACTTTTTCTCAGCATACATTAAAAATACACCAATTTGAATAAATTTGGATACAACAAACAGGACCTTTGAATGCCAAAGATGAGAGATACTCTGCAAGAAAAAACAACAAAACTGGTTGCACCCAAAGATTGCAGTTGGAGTACTAGCTTGAGTCTTTTTTTATTTATTTATTATTTTTTTTTTTATTGTGTATCATTTGTGGATTCTCAATATTAATAAATCCATAATTGGGTTGTGGCATAACATAAATTGTTTTAGTTCTTTATTATTGTTCTGTATTATCTGTAAATCTCTTCATAGATCTGTGTGTCTAACCAATGCATGTATTTAAATACCTGCTTGAATTTTACAGAATTGAGTATGAGATAAACTATATTTCTAAAGAAAAGGTAATATATGCTTTTGTAGGAGTCATTAGATTTGTTCTGTATGTGGATGGATGTAAAGTACATTATGCTTTATATATATATATATATATATATATATATATATAGCATTAGTTTAAAATTGAAATGTGTTTTTTTTTTTTTAACTGTGTAGGACAAAGAATATCTTTGTATCCAGGCATCAGACTCACCATGTCAGAACTTGACCCAGTTTTTTTCACGGTGCAATGACTTCATACATAAGGCTCGATCAAATGGTGGTAGTGTCCTTATTCACTGGTAAGTTATAATCATACTTATAACAATATTTTATTTTTGTTGTGTTATATTATTTGGCTCTATCTATCTAGAGATTTAATTGTTGTTTTTATTTATTTGTATAGTTTGCGACAAACATTACTTTGAAATAGAAAAGAGAGATTTCATCTTGAATATTCAGTATTCCACCCAATCCTTAATGCCATTTTCATACATGCTGAATGGTCATTATATTTTTGCCATATAAACCTCAACCAGTTGTTTTTTAATGTGAGAAATACGTGTTCTGTCCATTAATTAGTCTTGCATTTCATTATTAATCATCTTTACCAGTTTTGCATCATTTGAAAATTTTGGCACTAAACTTGTAATTACAACAGTATGTTACGTGTCATTAAAAAATTAAGAATAATGGTGGATCTCATACTGATCTCTGTGGAACCTCATTAGTTACAAAACGCCTAATCAGAGGTATCACTACTACTCTCTCTCGATTCTTCTTTGACCATTTCAGGGCTTTACCCTTGACACCATATTTCTCCAATTTATAAATAATATGATTGTATGATGAAGTGTGGATTACCTTCTTAAAATCCACATATCATTAAATTCCTGATATTTCTCTACCTTTAGGAATGTATGGAATTTCATGAATTCCATTACTAAATTCCTATTGACAGTTTCCTTCCAAATTAGTATATTATCTGTTGGGACTCGATTATTTTTCAGATCTTATGTTACACTTACATCAGAGGCTTAATGGAATGAAACAGCACTAAGAAAGGATTAAAAAATATCCTTTAATTCTTCCAGTGTTTCGTCTTAGTCACTGCAACATCTCAGTGAGTACAATATGAGACGTAACGCGTGTGCACAGGTAGCACAAAACTAAGTGAAACATGGATGAAAGATTAGAATCTTAACTTGGTAGGGCATTCTCTGTGGGCACCTGTTGGCAGCCTAGAATGTAAACTGGGATCTTGAAGTATTAGTGTTTCCCATATTTTGGGAAGAATGGATTACTTAAGAGTCAAAGCCAAATAACTGGGAGGAGTCCTCCACATCTCCATTCAGGAATGTGGAGAACTGACTGGGGTTTTTGACCTAATGTCCAATCTCACCTTCACTGTAGAAGAAGAAAAAGCCCAACAACAGTAGAACTGAAGATAGGAACCATCAATATAACGAGTATTAATGGAAAGGAAATCGAATTTGCAGAAGAATTGATAAAGTACCATGTGGACATAATTGGCATTACTGAGACAAAGAAGACAAAAATAGGTGAGATCTTACTAAATAATAGTTATAGGATGTTATATTCAAGCAATAATGATCAAGGAAAGTGTTGGATTCTAATTATGTAGAAAATAGAATAAATGTTATTTGATTCAGAATCCAACATGATTTTCCATCACAAAGGCTGCGTTTGTAAATATTATTTAATGCAAATAACGTAAATTATAATTTGATATCATATAACTACCTTAATTATATCAAATATTTAATTATTTAATCAAAGAAATGTGTTAATGGCTTAATAATATTTAATATTTAAGATTCTGTATTAAATATTATTAAGCTATTTTATTTATTGTTATGTCAATATTATAAAAACTTGTATTTGCAATATTAACTACGCATTTATTGAGAAGCAAATATTCTAATTATTCCTATTTGTGTATAAAGCTTAATGGCATGTAATGACTCAATGTAGTAGTATAGCCTTGTCTAATATTGGCGACAATGTTTATGTTTGTCTGTTGTCGTAGAGACGCGTGAAATAAACGAGCGCAAGTGGAACAGAGCGTGGGCTAAAGAGAGAATAAAAAAAATATATAAAAAGTAAAGAGTTGGGATGGAAACTTGGAAGTGAGAGGATGCAGGGTGATAAAATAAAGAAGTAGAAGTAAATAAAAGGTTCTTAAGGGTAGGAGTTAAGTGGATAATTTTTATAAGTGAGCAAGAACGTAACGAATTTTATGGTTAGCTGAAAGTGAAATCAGCAGTAATAACAGAAGGAAAATTAAAGCTACAATCGGATAAAGTAAAAAGCTGAACATTCAAGGAAGAATTCTGAATAAACCCAGCTGGTCTAGTATTGCAGCTTATTTCCGATTTGCCCTAAAGAGAACCTCACAGTGTTTTAATTAATTTATGAGTGGTAATAAGGATGGTTGAAGTGCCCTGTAATTGATGTCAGGAATTCTGAAGCGTAATTGATAGTGCGTTAAGTATAACTGCGGATAAGTTTTGTAGATGTGTTTTTATTCTTTAAGTGTGATAAGTAAATTCCAGAAGTTTGCTTACAACATAATAGATGTTCTAGGAACCATTTCCGGTAAGGTCTATCATAGTGTATTATTAACTTTAACTGTGGAAACCCTTCGTGATTGAGAGTTGGAGATAAGAATTGTTTGAAAGATATTTTCAGCTATTAGATCCTGTAATATTTTGAACTTGTAGCATGACTGAGAAATGTATGTAAACTAATTAGATTGGATGTTCAGTTATATTCATTTAAGTGTAAAAACTTTATAACCCTGGAGCTAAGAAGGTGTATGTGAAGACTTGGAAGATTGTGCTAATGTAATTGACTTGACTTAATGTTTGACTTATTTCTATTGTTTAAAATTAGAAGTAAAATTTATGTAAGTGTTATATGACCTATATTAAATGCTTTATTTGTTAACCTAACTGTTGTATTTGCCTGAAATTCTTTTTACTGCACCGTTCACAAAAATTCGAATCTAGCGGGAATCCCAAAGAGAGAAAATAAATATTTCGGCCTGAATGAGTGAGAAGACTGCTAACTAACTTTGAATTGATCCTACTATTTCATATAGATTTATCTAAGGATAGAGTGGCGCAGTATAATAGAAATTTCTCTACCCTTAGATCAGTGATCAATTTACAATTAGTTTTCTTTTATTTTATGAAAGTGACTTTTAACAAGATGGCGGATTCGAACATCAAGAGAACAACATCACGACAAAAGTAAATGTAATATATCTGCTATTTAGCAATATCAGATTATTCTTTCCATTTTATTTATTTGTTTAATCAAAATCAGCTGCCACTAAAAATAATGTAAGATAATCTGATATTACTAAATACCAGATATCCTACAAAAGAGTAGCGATAGCATTCAACACCAAAGATAAACTTCTTGATTGGAAGGCAGTTTCAAGTAGAGTATTATATGGACAAACTTCAAAATGAGGGAAATGGACAATGAAACTTATTTGTGCCTACGGTCCCAGAGAAGGTTCTTCTAAGGGAGAAGAGGAAGAATTTTTTGAGTCATTAGAACCAGCAGCTGACATAAAGAAAATGGAAAACACGGTTCTTGTTAATCTGAACGGCAGAGTAGGAAATGAAGCCTGCCAGACATATAGGAACATTTTTGGAAAAATTGAGGAAAAGGTAAAATTAATAATAAAGGTAGGTATTTTCTGGACTTCTGCTCAGGACATGGAATAGTTATTACTAACACCATGTTCCAACATAAAGATGTGCACAAGTTCACATGGAGAGAAGACAATAAATAAGAAATGCCTCATTGACTGCGTCGTTGTTGATAGTGATATCTTCATGCTGGTTCAAGATACAAGAGTGTATGAAGGATTTAAAATTGGAAGTGACCATTACTTAGTGCTAATCAGGATAAAAATGAATATCGCATTGAACAGAACAGTATATAAGAAAGCTTTAAAAATAAAGTTCAGCAGCTTTTACAAGTAAACTGTAGACTTTACTATACAAACATTATTGATGTAAAATGAAACAGATTGAATACAAGGACCAAACTTTGGAGTCTCAGTGGAAACTCTGAAAAAGACATTGACTGATTCAGTTAGGAAAGTATGTGGTGAAGTTGTCTGCAAGGATAGAAAAATGAGAACCCCATGGTCAGTACAAGATGTTAAAGAACAGTCTTGAAAAAGAAGAAATCATACCGAAAGTTCCTAGCAAATAAGTCAGTAGACGTCCTAAACAAATACAGAGAAACGAAGCTAGCAGTGACAGAACCATACTAGAGAGGAGTGCATATCAGTAGTTGAGATAGAAAATGCCATCAAAAGCTTGAAATATGGAAAGGCAGCTGGAGTAGATAGATGATATTAGATCAGAAATGCTGTGGAGAAAAGTATGGAGGTATAAAAGTTTTGCAGTAGTTACACTGTATATGACAAGGTACACAGAGAAAAGCTTTTTAAACCATTACAATTATATGGGAAAAATGGAACATTATGCAGAGCAATACATAGTCTGTATTCCAGTTGTCGGTCACCAGTTAGAATTGAAGGAAATACAAGAAGATGGTTTGATGTAAAATATGGGGTATGACAAGGGATGCACATTATCTCCACTCTTATTCATCATCTGTATAGATTACATTATGAAAGAATGTGGCATTAGACGCGATATTAGAATTGGACATGTTTCTCATTATCTCCACCCGTTCAAATTTAGTTCTTTGCTTTATGCAGATAATGTTGCATTCCTAAACACATCTAGTGCACTTCAGCTATATTCTGAATGGAGATCCCATAGAACAGGTAAAATATTTCTACTATTTTGGCTCAGGTTTTTTAGTGAAGATTTACGAAAGCTGGTAAGATGGGTAGCCAGGTGAATAAATTTATAAATGTTATAGCCATTGTTTATGAATGTGTCACTAATGATTTTTAGTTCTTGTTTCAGGGCCTGCTGGTTAGAGCAAATAGTTGTGGCTCTGTTTTTAAGGGTGTTTATGACTCCATATTTTTGTGCTGGGTGGTGATATGAATTCGCATGTATGTATTGGCCTGTGTGTGTCGGTTTTCGGTAGACCGTGAAGGATAGATTGCCTGAAGGAAGACGTGTAACTAGTGTGTCTAGGAACGGGAGCGAATTTTGGTTTTCGATTTCGATGGTAAATTGTATGCGTTCGTGTTGTTTGTTTAGGTGGCTGAGGAATGTGTTTAGCGTTTGTCGACCATGCGGCCAGATCGCGAACACGTCGTCAACGTATCTGAGCCAGATTGTCGGTCGAAGCGTGGCGGAATCAAGAGCCCTTTGCTCAAAGGTTTCCATGTAGAAGTTCGCGATTGGGGGGGATAATGGTGAGCCCATGGCCGTACCTTCCTTTTGTAGGTAGAATTTGTTTTGCCACACGAAGTAATCAGACTTTAGTACGTGGGCAAAGAGGGCCGTAATGTCGGGCGGAAATTTGTTCTGTAGTAGGAGAATTGTGTCATTGATGGGGACATTAGTGAAAAGGGCAGAAACGTCAAAACTGACTAATAAGTCGTCTTTGTCGAGCGTTATGTTTTTGATTATGTTTATAAAGTGTTGTGTGTTTTTTACGTAGGAGGGGGAATGACCTACCAACTCCTTGAGTGTTGCTGCTAATTTCTTGGCTAGCTGGTAATTGGGACTGTCTATTCCTTCCACTATTGGTCGAAGGGGCACATTTTGTTTGTGTATTTTCGGAACCCCATATATTCTGGGGGGGGGGCGTAGTGGGGTTTGAGTTTTTTAACTGTGTCTGGTGGCCAAGAAGTGACGAACTTTAATAGTTTTTCTGTTTTGTCCTTTATCCTCTTTGTTGGGTTATAGTTTACCATTTTATATGTGTTGTTATCGGCTACTAGTTGGTTCATTTGCAGTATGTATGTTGACCTGTCAAGGACAACAGTGGCACTGCCTTTATCAGCTTTCGTTAATAGTATGTTTTGTTTGGCTTTTAACGATTTAATTGCTGCTAATTCTGTTTTAGTCAGGTTGTTCTGTATGGTTTTCTTGGTATTTAGGACATTACTGGTTTCTAGTCGTATTTTGTCTGGTATGTTGTTAGGTAGGGATCTGATGCCTCTTTCAATGTGGTAGATAAAATCTAATTTGTTTACCTTTTTAGGCGCTATTGCGTAGTTCAGTCCTTTATTCAGCAGCGTGAGTTCGCCGTTGTTCAGGGTGTGGCTTGATAAGTTGATCACATGGTTCTTGCTTGTCGGTGGTTGGTCGCTTCTTGTCTTCCTTGTTTGTTGTTCATTGTTGTTTCTCGGGGAGGAAGTCCTCTGATTGGCTGCCATATTTTGCCGTTGTTTCAACCTGTGGAATTTTTTCTTGAGTTTTTCTTTGTTCTTTTCTAGGGTATGCTTGGCCGAATTGTCAGTAATTCTTTCAAGTGCTTGTAGAATGTCTTGGTTAACATAGTTCGATAGCTCTAATTGTAATTCAGAAACTAGATTTTGTGTTGTAGCTAGGTTTCGGCGGGCTGTTTGGATCTGTTCTCTAAGCATTGCTTTTTCTGTGCGGTCATAGATACGAAGTGCCTTAGCGGACGTAAATTTCTTTTTTAGCCTGATGCAGATCGGAATGAGGTTATTGTCTCTGCATCTCTTTAAAAAGGCCAGCCAATTGATCAGGAGAGAAATACGAATCTTTAGCTTACCATAGCGATTACAGCGCTTGTGGGTATCATTTCCATGGATGATCTGAATCCTTTCTTTTAGGCTTGCACGGTGATCCGAATGCATTTTTGGAAATTATGGAGACAACTACCGTGTTTGAATAAAAACTTTAGTTTACTATTACTAAAATTTTACAATTCGACGTTTCGACCTTTATGTCAAGGTCGAAACGAGAACTAAAAATCAGAAAAAATCAACAGAATCCTACAACATTATAACCTTAATGCCACCTTTAAACCACCCACTAAACTTAAAACCATATTCAGCTCCTCTAAGGACCCTCTCCTCCCATTAGCACATCCTGGAGTCTATTGCATCCGCTGCACCTGTAACTTACCGTACATTGGTGAAACAGGACGGACAATCCCTATACGCAAAAAAGAACACATTAAATATAACCATTATGGTGAAGCAGGCCTCTCAGACCACGCACTCAACACCTTACACCAAATCAACTGGAAAAGCACCTGCTCCTTACACCGCACAAAAACATGGTACGAAAGAAAATTTAAAGAATCCTGCGAAATCCTGATAAACCACCCAAATATCAACAATAAAGATGGTATGAAAATTCCAAGGATCTGGATGGCACACATTCAGCCAACCTAATTTGAAAGATTCAACACAAGTCAGGACTCTAGCCAATCTGCTATTATTAGAAACCATTCCACTCCAACTGGCTGGAATGATGTTAATATATGTATATAGTAGACAACACAAATAATAGGACTTTAGCGTTGATGTATAATTTTTTTTTTTTTTTTTTTCCCACCAGAGGTCAGGCCAACAATTGTGGTAGCGGTTAGTCAGTGTCTTTAACGAACCAGTATGATTGTAGTATAGCTTGTTTCCTGTGTATATTTGTACGCTCCAGAAGATGACATTGACATAAAGGTCGAAACGTCGAATTGTAAAATTTTAGTAATAGTAAACTAAAGTTTTTATTCAAACACGGTAGTTGTCTCCATAATTTCCAAAAATGCATATGCATGAGTTTATTTTTATATTATTGAGATATGATTTTAGTCTAAAAACCTTTTGTTCAAATAAATGTATTCTTTTAAACTAAAACTTGTGAGTTCTTGTGTCTGAGACTGAACTACCGCTTAGAAAAGTTCGGACCTGTATAAGTAGGGGATACTGTATAAAGAGCATGAAAAAGGGATCCACGACTGCATACCACGTGATCTCTAACCTCAGTTAAATTGTTGAGATGATTAGTAGCTTAAGCCTTAGTATCAGAAATTGGTTTCTGGCTAGCGCAGTCGTTCCTAAAATAATTTGTCAGGAACTGATTTCTGGACCATGTAACTTCTTAAGATATGAAACTAAATTAGGGTATTATAAGAAAACAAAATAAACAAAAGCTAAAAGGAAAACCAGAAAGGAGAACCATAGGACGTAACACTCTACTAAGGTAGAAGTGGAGGAATTTTTTGAGGCTCTAGAGAAAGCTACTGACACAATGCAAAAGGAAAAGTTGGTCCTTGTTGGGGATCTAAATAGCAGAGTAGGAAATGATTGTCAGACATACAAAAATGTTTTGCAAAAATTTGGAGAAAAGAGCAAAGCTAATAATAATGGCAAATACATATTGGATTTCTGCTCAAGACATGGACTGGTTATTACTAACACCGTGTTCCAACATAAAAATGTGCAAATTCACATGGAGAGAAGAGGCAAGAAATAAGAAAAGTCTCATTGACTATATTATTGTAGATAGGGATGTTTTTTCCCTGGTGCAGGACACCAGAGTGTACAGAGGATTTGAAATTGGACGTGATCACTATCTAGTCTTGAGCAGGATAAAATTGAATTTTATATCGAAAAGAATAACATGTAAGAAAGTTTTAAAGCGAATAAAAGTTGAGCAGCTCTCAGATGTGAACTCTAGACTAAAATACACAAACATTATTGGAAAAAAAAATGAAAGAGTTTGAGAACAAGAACCAAATCTTGGAGATTCAGTGGCAAACCTTGAAGAAAACTCTGATTGATTGATTCAGCCAGAGAGGCATGTGGTGAGGTTGTCTGCAAGGATAGAAAAATCAGAACTCCATAGTGGACACAGGAAGTTAAAGAGGCAGCGAAGGAAAAGAAGAAAGCATATCAAAATGTCCTGGCAAATAAGTCAGCTTGTGCTCTTATAGAATACAGAGACAAATGTAAGAAAGCTAAACACTGTGTAAAACTAGCTAAACAAAAGTCATGGGAGGACTTTGGCAAGAACATAGAAAATAAATATCAAGAAGGTGGCAAAATATTCTGCAGGTTGTTGAAGAAGCTCAGAAATGGAGGAAAGAGTGCTGTAAAAGGAAGTTAGAGATGATAAAGGTGACATGAAAACAGAGAAAAAGATATCCTTGAAGTATTAAATAATTACTTCGAAAAATTACTAAATGAAACAAGCAGTGATAGCACAGTGGTAAAAAACACTCAACAGGCATACAATCAGGAATAGATATCCATACTTGAAGTAGAAAAAGCTATCAAATGCTTGAAATGTGGAAAGGCAGCAGGAGTAGATGATATCGACCAGAAATGCTAAAGTATGGATGTATAAAAGTCTTACAGTAGCTGCACTGCATAGTTCAAGAGGCCTGGACAGAGGGATGAATTCTGAATGATTGGAGTACAGCTTTCTTAGTACCCATATATAAAAAGGGAAATTAAACCGAATGTGAGAATTACATGGGTATTTCTCTAGTGAATGTTCTTGGTAAGATTTATGACAGTATACTTGAGAAACGGTTGAGAAGGATTGTGGAAGACAAGCTTGGTGAAGAACAAACTGGGTTCAGGCCAAATAGAGGCTGTCAGGATCAGATCTTCACTTTATGACAAATAGCTGAGAAATATGGAAAAGGCATATGACAAGGTTCCAAGAGAGAAGCTATTCAATACATTACAGTTATATGGCGTCAATGGGGCATTATATCAAGCAATTGCTTAACCTTTATATCAATGACATTGTCAGTGGATTGCAAGGGGATATTCAGTTGTTTGCAGATGATGCGAAGCTGGGAAGGATTATTAGTAATAGTGCAGATGCGGCAGCCCTGCAAGAGGATTTGAATAAGCTAGATAGATGGGCAAATAAATGGGGTATCAGTTTAATGCAGCAAAATGTAAGGTCTTGAGGTTTGGGAAACATCGATGGGACGCTGCATACTCTATGGGAGGAGTTATACTGGAGGAAGTAGGGGAGACAAGAGATCTTGGGTTGATGATTGATAGAAACCTGACATTTAGGGGACATATTGTAAAGGTGGTGAAGGTAACACAGAGGATTGCTGCAATAATGAGGACACTGACCTGCAGAGATAAAATGGTTATCATTCCATTGTATAAGACCCTGATCAGACCACACTTGGACAATTGTTCTCAGATTTGGACCCCAGGATTTGAAGGGGATAAATTAACTGTGGAAAGGGTACAAAGGCAGATAACAAAGATGGTTTCAGGACTGTACAATGATAGTTATGAGGATCACTGAGAGAATGTGGACTGCAGAGTTTGGTGGATAGAAGGAGAGGTGATATGATTGAGACTTTTAAACTGTTGAGAGGTGGTCACATGGTTGAAACTGGGGAGTTCTTTCGCTTGGTTGAACAGCAGGAAGGAGTGATGACAAGAGGCCATCCCTGGAAGTTCCTTTCGTAACTTCCAGGGATGGCCTCTTGTTATCACTGCGATCATCTGTGAGCAAGAGGGTGAGGTGTGGTTTCTTTGCACGAAGAGTGGTTGAACCATGGAATGCATTTCCTGATGGAGTGGTGAGAGCGAGAACGGTCAATGCGTTCAAAGAGTGTTATGATTGACTTTGTGTTTCTTAGGGGGGGGGGCACCTCCCCTCGATGAGTCTTGATAGACTTTGTGTTTCTTAGGAAGGACCTCCCACAATGAGTCTTTTGACTCCATGGAGGCCTGAATAATAATAATAATAATACTTAGTCTTTATTTGAGTTGCAAGTCAGCATTTAGTCTTTATTTGAGTTGCAAGTCAGCATTTAGAATTGAAGGAAGTACAGGAAGATGGTTTAATGTTAAATCTGGTGTGAGACAGAGATGTACATTATCCCCTCTGTTATTCATTATCTATATGGATCACATTATGAAGGAAAGTGGTATTAAACATGATATCAGAATTGGAGATGTTAATGTCAGCCCTTAGCTTTGTGCGGACGATATTATACTTCGAAATAAATCTGCTACAAGTTTGCAAGATTCCCTGACTAAATTGAATAACTGTTGTAATAGTATGGTATGAAGATCAGCAATAAAAAGACAAAGACAATGAAAATAGATAGAATCGTTGAAAATGTCAACTGTGTTTTGAATGGTGAACCTGTGGAACAAGTAAAATGTTTCAGCTACTTAGGCACGATTTTTAGTGAAGATGGTAAATTAAATATGTAAATAGACAACAGAATCAACAAAGCTGGTATGGTAGGCAGTCAGTTGAATAAATTCATATGGAATAAGAGAGAAATTAGTCGGAACGCTAAATTAGCTGTATACAAGATAGTGTTCAAACCAGTTTTAACTTATGGATCTGAGAGCTGAGTCAGAAGTAAAACACTTGACCAAAGACTAGAGACTGCAGATATGAGAGAGAGTCCTGAGAAAGATTAGAGGCATGAACAGATGGCATCAATGGCAATATCATATTAAAAACGAGGATATTAGGAAAGAACTTGACATTGTCAGCATCCAGGATTGCATTAGCAGAGCTATTCTCAGGTGGTATGATCACTTAAATAGAATGGGAGAGGAAAGATTAGCAAAACAAGTGTTCTCTGCCAGGTTGGCAGGAAAACGACCCAGAGGAAGACCAAGATATAGGTGGATTGATATGGTACAAAGTGCCTTAGACGATAGAAATATAAGATCTGATAATGTTGGAGTCTTGACAAGTAACAGACTGATTTGGAGGAAAATTGTAGATAGGAAGTTAGTAATGATGTAAATTTTTCATCTAGTACTGTCATATCCTGTACACCCCTTGAGGGGACATGTCAGGAATTTGATGATGATGATGACATGTAGCTTAACTATCATACATTAATCTCCATATTCTCTCAGGGCATCTGCTGACTTACTTGCTAGGATACTTTGAACTGTCTCTAATTTCTTATGTACCCCATGGAGTTCTATTTTTTTTTTTTTTTTCTTTGCAAACAACTTCACTCCATGCCTCTCTGGCTAAGTCGGTCAATGTTTTCTTCAGATTCTGCCACTTTGATTACACGGTCTGGCTCTTGTCTCTAGATTGATTCATTTTTTCTTTAATAATATTTGAGTCTACAGTTCGCTTTTATAAACTACTGTATTTTATTATTTTCAATATGATATTTAGTTTTATCCTGCCTCAAAACTTAGTGTTAATCACTTCCTGTTTCAAATCCTGTATATTCTTGTTTCCTAAATCATTGGGAAGATGTTGCTGTCAACAATAACATAGTGAAACTTTTCTTATTTTTGTTCCTTGTCTTTGTGAATTTTTGCACACCATTATGTTGAAATATGGTGTTGGTAACAACTAATTCATGTCCTGAACAGAAATCCAGCAGATACCATTATTATTAGCTTTGTTCTTTTCTCCATATTTTTCTAGAACATATCAGTATGTCTGGTATTCATTTCCTGCTCTGCTATTTAGATCTCTAACAAGGATTTTTTCCTGGACTTGTTATCCTTGTTCATTTAGTATCCATGTTGATGACAATTCCTTAAAAGGAGAACAGAGAACCAGTGCCCTCTGAGGATGGGAAATGAGGTCAGAAGCTATTGGGACTCCACATTCCTTAAAAGGCTGCATGGGAGTTGCATCACTGTTGTCCAGCTTTGACCCTTAAGCAACCTCACATGTTGTTGAAATGTTTCTTACATCTAATTTTGTTGTATATCAGGAGAACTGGGGAAATTTTCAGTTGTAGAGGGTCTCCCATTGTAGAAGACACACACACAAAGCATCAGACCATGCTTTAAACTCATTCAATGTATCTGAATTCACCACAATGTCAGGCAGTGCATTCCATCTTCATGCAAAAAATGTTATGCCCCTGCTCACACCTTCATTATAGAGTTTCCAGGGATTTCCAGTTGTTCTATCCCCTTCTCCCTTTCTGTGAAAGATTTCTTTTACATTAACCTGGTAACAATAATTTAACAACATAAATTTTGTTGTATTTGGAGTCATTTGGACAGACTGTTATTGGAACCGAGAGTAACGCATACAGAATATGAATGTGAGCAAGTAAGAAGAGATGTGAATGAGCAGGAGAGTAAAGAATGAAAGAGAGAGAGAGAGATTGAAGTAGTGCTTATCAATGAAGAAGTTGGTAGCATGAGTATAGAGAATGAGAGAACAAGTGTGCAAGACAAACAGGGAAAGGAGTAGACTCAGGATGTACATGGGAACACAGAGTGAGAAAGGTTGTTGCTTCAAGAGGATGTGAATGCTTGTGTAGACAAAACGGGAAGGGGATATAGGGAAAAACAGTTGGATTTGAAGAAGATTCTGAGATGAGTAATGAGAGAAAAAAAAAATGGCACAAGGAAGGTATAGAGAGGTCACGTCTAATAAGCGGTATCAGTGAAACTTGTTATAGATCAAGGAATGAGCTGTTGTGTTTGTATATGAATGCTAGAAATATCAAAAACAAGGACAGTGAAATGGTTGCATTGATTGAATTCATTCACCCAAAAATTGGAATAAGTGAGACATGGTTGGATGAGGATGACATCCTGACAGAAATAGAGATGGAAAGTATGATGTATTTCATGAAGACAGAAAGGGTAAAAAGAGAGGTGGAGTGCTGTTAATGATAAAAAAAGAAAAAGAAAAAGAAAAAAGAGTTATGTCCATACAAGGTACAGGTGGGGTGGCGGGGTAGTAGTTTTGAGGTAGTGTGGTGTGAGATAGAGCTGAATAGAATGAAATACTTTATTGGATGTTGCTATAGACCTGGTAATGAGGAGGATAGTGACCAGGAATTTTATAAGCAAACTAGCTAAGCGAAGAGGAAAAGGATGATCATTATGGGTGATTTTAATTATGGCAATATAGATTATGATGACCAGATAGCAATTGAAAGTAGATAGAATGAGTTTCTTGAGTTTTTGAAGAACAACTACCTCAGGCAGTATCTAATAGAGGGCATGTGTGGATGGAGGGTCTTGGATTTGATCATCCCATCAGAGAATGTTATTATAAATGAGGTGTCAAATCTTCCTCCAGTTGATAAGAGTGACCATGAAGTGATTACCTGGGTGGTTGCCAACTATGTGAGGACTTCTGTGAGGAAAGGGTAAATGAGGGGATACCCATAAATAACATGGAATCTGAACTTGGTGCACATGCATTTTCTGTGGATGATGCCACTAGGCATGATGAGTGTGCAGTTTTCCACACCAGTGTGGCAATTGTCATCATCCTGTGTGAACTGGTATATTGTTCTGGCTGCTCTTTTGTTAGCGCTTACAAGCAAGTTTGGCAATTTTGTGATGGCTGACCACCAGGAAAAGAGAGTGTGCTTGAATATTTTGTTTTCTTTTGGGTGAAACTTCAACTGAAACTACTGTTATGCTTCAGCAAGCCTTTCAGGACAATACTTTAAGTAAAACACAGGTCTGTGAGTGGTTTCCCCCTTTCAAAAATGTGGATTTTGTCACTTGAAGACCAACCACAATCAGGGCAACCTTTGACAAGCAGAAATGAAGAAAACATCAAAGGTTTTCCAGGTAGTCAATGAAGATTATTGAAAAATCATTATGCAATTTTCAGAATATTTGCAAATGAAACATTTGTCTGCTAAATTTGGGCTTCGTTTGCTCACAGAGGATCATAAAAAAAAATCGCATGAGTGTTTGCTGCAATTTGTGGTAGCAAGTTCCTAATGACCAGAACTTTCTCTCAAAAGTTGTGACCGGGATGAGTCTTGGTGCTACGATTATGATCCAGAAACAAAACATGCATCAAGCCAATGGAAGCATGTAAATTCACAGAGACCCAAGAAGGCATGTTAAGTTCGATCAAATGTCAAGACAGTGTTAATTTGTTTTTTTTTTTGATGTGAATGGAATTATGCACAAAGAATTTATTCCTCCTGGATAGACAGTGAACCAACATTTTGAGAAGATTGTGCGATGAGAAAATAGCCAGAAATGTGAAGTAGCAGAGATTGGTTGCTGCACCACGACAATGCCTCAGCCCACACGACCTTGTCTTCTTGGGTAGAGGCTTAAGTGCTGTGAGGACATTATGTTGGAGGTTTAATGGATTTTTTACAACACTCAAAAAGAATTAAAATAGAATTTAATACTTCCTATAATTCGTCCTAGTCACTAGGACATCTACGTGGATTACAAAAACAATTAATGTAACATGCACACAAAAACTTACAATACTAAGCCCAACCACGTGGGTGACACTAAAGTCCTATCTAGGTGGAGCGCCCTCTAAGGGCGGTAGTAGGTGGCCTGGAATGTAAGGTGGGACCTCTGGTGATGAGTGTTTCCCAAATCTTCGGAAGCTTAATGCAACCGTATTTATCAAGATTTGGTTGGTTTCTGAGAGCTGCTGCTGCTTCTAAGAAAAGGCTCTCTTTCTTGAATTTGCTGTGGTGGAGCATGGTGGTTTTCTTCCATGATACTCTGTGGGTGGTGTCCAAAACATGGTCAGCCAAGCCTAAATGGCCATAGTTGTGTTTAACGATGTATGACTTGTGTTCCTCCAGGCGGATGGATGCTGATCTGCCTGTCTGTCCAAAGTATGCAAGCTTACAGGAACAGGGTACTTTGTAAACTCCAGGCAGAGAGAGAGAGGAGGGAGCTGATCTTTCGTAGAACGGATAAGGATAGCAAGTTTGCGGTAGGGCTTATATGCTGTGTGTAGGTTATACTTTTTTAGTATCTTGGCTATTTTTTCCGAAGTGTCCCGGATGTAGGGTATGGTGATGGTATTTTTAAAATCTTGTTGACGAGAGGGATGGGGAATGGGGGAGGAATTGATTATTTTTTTGATACTGTGTTCACTATAGCCATTGGAGAGGTAAGTTCTGTGTATGTGGTTAAGCTCAGTAGCGAGGGCGGTTCCACTGGAACAAAGATTGTGGGCTCTCTTGGTAAGAGTTTTAATGATGCCATAACAAAGAGGAGATATCAAAGCTTACTAATATGTCTGTATTATTCAAGGTTAAATTTTCTGTGAGGGCTTTAAAGTGAGTCGAGTTTTTTATATAGGAAGCAGAATTTCCGGTGAGGAGGACAGAGAGTTGGCCAGCTGTTTAGACAGTCTGTAACAAGGTGCATTGGTGGCATCTACTATTGGACTGAGTGGGGAATTGGGTTTGTGGATTTTTGGTAAACTGTATATTTGGGGGGGATGGGAGCGGAAAGGTTTAAGTTTTTTAGTGATGTCAGGGGGCCAGAAGGTTACTTTTTTAAGTAAGATTTTTAATTTCTTAACTTGTGTTTTTGTGGGGTCGTGTTCTAGCGGGATGTAGGTAACGCGATCGCGGAGGATAATGTTCATTTTACGATTGTATTCGCTTGTATTAAGAACGAATTATCCTCTGCAACGCGCTACCTACATCTAGGTAGCACGATTGCAGAGATCGCATCATATAACCTTTTGGCCCCCTGACGTCATGAAAAATCTTAAACCTTTCTGCTCCCATCCCTGCCGAATATACGGTTTACCAAAAATCCACAAACCCAATTCCCCACTCAGGCCTATAGTAGATGCCACCAATGCACCTTGTTACAGACTGTCTGAACAGCTGGCCAACTCTCTGTTCCCCCTCACTGGAAATTCCGCTTCCTATATAAAAAACTCGACCCACTTTAAAGCCCTCACAGAAAATTTAACCTTGAATAATACAGACATATTAGTAAGCTTTGATATCTCCTCTTTGTTTACCAATATTCCCTTAACTGACACTTTATCTCTCTTAGAAAACGTTTTTCCCACTGCCATCTTAGATCTCTTTTCCTTTGCCATCAACTCTGGGTATTTCTCTTGGAAGAACAAAATCTACAAGCAGATAGAGGGGACCCCCCCGCTTGCCAATTTCTATATGGAAGATTTCGAAAAACGAGCCATAGACTCAGCCCCACTCAAACCTTCTATCTGGCTAAGATATGTAGATGATGTGTTCTCTATTTGGCCTAATGGCCCAGACACGTTAGTCTCCTTCCTCAGTCATCTCAATAGCCTACATCCAAGAATCCAGTTTACTATGGAAAAGGAAAAGAACAATTGTTTACCCTTCCTAGACACCTTAGTCACACGCCTGCCTAATGATACACTTGCCTTCACCGTATACAGAAAACCTACACACACAGGCAGATACATTCACAAACTCTCCCACCACCACCCTTCTCAACAATATGGCATCATTAAAACCCTTACCAAGAGAGCCCACAATCTTTGTTCCAGTGGAACTGCCCTCACTACTGAGCTTAACCACATACACAGAACTTACCTCTCGAATGGCTACAGCGAACACAGTATCAAAAAAATAATCAATTCCTCCCCCATTCCCCATCCCTCTCGTCAACAAGATTTTAAAAATGCCATCACCATACCCTACATCCGAGGCACTTCGGAAAAAATAGCCAAGATACTAAAAAAGCATAACCTACACACAGCATATAAGCCCTACCGCAAACTTGCTACCCTTATCCGTTCTACGAAAGATCAGCTCCCTCCACTCTCTCTGCCTGAAGTTTACAAAGTACCCTGTTCCTGTAAGCTTGCGTACTTTGGACAGACAGGCAGATCAGCATCCATCCGCCTGGAGGAACACAAGTCATACATCGTTAAACACAACTATGGCCATTCAGGCTTGGCTGACCATGTTTTGGACACCACCCACAGAGTATCATGGAAGAAAGCCACCATGCTCAACCACAGCAAATTCAAGAAAGAGAGACTTTTCTTAGAAGCAGCAGCAGCTCTCAGAAACCAACCAAATCTTAATAAATACGGTTGCATTAAGCTTCCGAAGATTTGGGAAACACTCATCACCAGAGGTCCCACCTTACATTCCAGGCCACCTACTACCGCCCTTAGAGGGTGCTCCACCTAGATAGGACTTTAGTGTCACCCACGTGGTTGGGCTTAGTATTGTAAGTTTTTGTGTGCATGTTACATTATTGTTTTTGTAATCCCCGTAGATGTCCTAGTGACTAGGATGAAATATAGGAAGTATTAAATTCTATTTTAATTCTTTTTGAGTGTTGTAAAAAAAATCCATTAAACCTCCAACATAACGACCTTGTCTGTCCAACACCCTCGATCTCTCTCTCCATGTGACTTTTTTATTCCCACGGGTAAAGAAAATCATGAAAGGGCAGCAATTTGTTGATCTGGATGATGTGAAAAAAAAAAAAGTTGCTGGAGGCCATCAGTATTCCAGCTGAACAGTTCCAGTTTTCAGTGGAAAAAGCACTGGGAGAAGTGCATTGACTCACATGGAGAGTACTTTGAAGGAGACTAGAAGGGAAAAAAAAAAAAGAAGCATATTATAAATGGTTAAGCAGCAAAAGATTAGAAGATGAAATAGAATATAAAAGAATAAGAGCCATAGCTAAAAGAGAAATCAGAAAAAGACATAGAGAATCATGGAACAATTTTTTTTTCTAATTTAGAACATGATTTATATAAAATAAGACCCAATGTTACTAAGATTTTGAAACATTGAAGTATAGATACTGAAGAAAATGTAAACTTAAACACCAAATTGAAATTAGAAGAATTTTTAAATTTCTATACAGAATTGTGGATAGATGAATATTTTAAAAATGATAACTGGGAAGCATTTAATGAAAAGAAAATAACTAAAGAAGAATTAGAAATCAGCCCTGAAAGAAACGAGAAATGGAAAATCACCTAATGAAGATAAGTTAGGTTCAGAATTATATAAATATGCAGGAATAAGGTTCAAAGAAAGACTTCTATTTTTAAATAAAATCTGTTCGACAAGTAACCTACCAATAGAATGAAAAAAGCAACTGTTGATCCATATCTTTAAAAAAAGGTAGTAGAGATGACCCTAAAAATTATAGAGGTATAAGTATTCTGAATTCCTGTTACAAAATATATAGCAGAATTTTAAATAACGAGCTAATAAAATATTCTGAAAACTTTATTTTAGAAGCACAGAATGGATTTTGAGAAGGACGATCATGTATAGACCCGGCTTTTGCTTAATTAATAATATAGAAAAGAAGAGAATACAATTTAGAAACACATATTACATTTATTGACTTTGAAAAGCATTTGACAAAGTTAAAAGAAGCATATATATGAAAATAATCAAATACGAATAAGATTAAATTATGAACTATCGTGGGTGAGAGAGATAAACTAAGGATCGCGACAGGGATGTCCCATTTCAGCAACTCTTTTTAATATTTATCTAAATGAAATAATAATAAAATGGAATAAAAATTTCCATCAAGGTTTTAAACTTTCTCTTACTGTGAACTTAAACATTCTTTTTGCTGATGACCAAATAATAATTACAAATTCTGAAGATAACTTACAGAAAGATATTTTAAATTCAAATGAGATAGCCAAAGATTATGGAATGATAATATCAACAGAAAAATCAAAAATGATGGCCAAGGTCCAGTAAG
This sequence comes from Typopeltis vanoorti, assembly GCF_054136105.1. Classification (NCBI taxonomy): domain Eukaryota; kingdom Metazoa; phylum Arthropoda; class Arachnida; order Uropygi; family Thelyphonidae; genus Typopeltis; species Typopeltis vanoorti. The sequence goes on from NC_143557.1 coordinate 139,447,488, forward strand.
AACTAAAATAGATAACAAGATTTTAGAACAGGTGAATTCATTTAACTACTTAGGATGCATAATTGCATGTAAAAATCAAAAAGATCTAAACCTAAAAATTGTGAAATATTTAAAAATAACAGGTACATTTAAACCTAACCTAGTTAAAAAAAAAAAAAAAAAAAAAAAAAACCAGACTAAAAGTATACAATACATTTGGAAGTGAATCTTGACAATAAAACAAAAAAGATGAACAAAGATTAATAACAGCTGAAATGAAGTTTACAAGAAAAACTGCAAAGTATACTCTATTTGATCACAAAAGAAATTATGAAAGAATTAAACCAGGACGTCCTCTTCAGAGATTCAACAATGACTTCTAAGGCTGGAACAGGCCACACTAGGCCTAAATCCTTGACAAGCATGATGATGGTTAATTTGGGTACCACCACCCCCGTATGTGGGCTGGTGATTATGAGAAGCTCGGGAGACAGCTTGCAGCTGTAGCATGGAACGAGTTGTGTGGAAAGATCAGTGCCACTTGGATGATGGCCTTTAAATATATTCCAAAGGTCAGAAAATTAAATAACATAGGTGTGAAATGGATGAATGAAGAGATTAAGCATGCATTACAGATAAAAAAAAAAAAAAAAAAAAAAAAAAAAAAAAAAATCATGGAGGCAACATAAGAGGAGTGAAGAGGAATGGTAATGATCAATTCCATGTGGAGTTCAAAGAACAGGCAAGGAGGGTAACTTGCTAAGAATTGCAAAAGATCAGTATCAGCAACAGTTAGCTAATGAAACAAAAAAAAATCCCAGCATCTTATCAAGGTTCGATAAAGAGGAATAATAACCTGCTTGTCTCTGCTTGCCAAAGTATTCTTCAGTAATCAAATAATCAGATAAGCTACTTTAGCCACTATTGCCATGTTCCATCTAAAACTACAACTTCCACCAACACGCCTAATTCTCTGGCTTCATCAATTTCCTGAGTACAGTTCCATCAACATGGTATACAGCTGGTAATCTTTGTAGGCATAGGTTTCTGTAGTTTAGCAGTTCAAAAGAAAGATTTTGGTATTGCGACCACATCTTTATTAAGATAAATAAAGATAAACAAACCTGACAAGTTTATTATGTCGTTTGACTTACATCTTCAGCAGTTAAAGGTAACTAAAAAGCTTAAACACAAGAAATGAGAAATTACTCAAAATAGTCCATTAGATGTTGTTATGGCAGTCTAACTGTTCATCAAATTAAAAAATCCTAATGCAGAATCAATACACATGTTAATGCATGCTATGTTTGAACAATGCTAGATGTTGTCACGTTCTGTTGTTTGCATTCACTCTGTCTGAGGTCTGACTTAGGTATATTTTTTATCAATGCTGACCAAACGTTTTGTAGATAGACCTTGGTTTTTGTTGCATTGCATTGGGATTCTAAGCTTATTTGAAGCTTCCTAATTTCCTTGTGAAACAGTTTATTTTTCAATATAAGGCATGTTCGTTTAATGCCAAAGTACATTATGGCCAGTGGAAGTTGTGTGGGATGCTAGGCCTGATTTGTGTTCTCTCCTTTATTGCACGTCTTTTTGATGTTCATTCAAATGAATTTCCACTAATCTTCCTGTCTGACCTATGTAACAGATGCCACAGGAACAGTGAGTTTTATAGACATCTGGGTTTTTTGAAGGGTGATGTGGAGGTTTTGGGGGCTGTAGAAATCTTGATATTTTTTCTAGTGGTAGAAAAGCTACTTTAATGTTATGCTTGTATAGTAATTTGGCCAATTTGTCCATACCATTCTTGATGTATGGTAGTATAATTACGTTCTTGAAATCTTGCTTTTGTGAGATGCTTGTAGGAGGTGTGTTGAGGATTTTCTTGATTGTCTTAGATTCAAAACCATTTTTTGTGACGATCTCTGTTAAATAATGTAAAAAATACATAAGAAAGATACTCTTTTAAGACCAATAGTGGATGGAAGAGACTCTCCGACCGCAAATCTGGCAAAACACCTCACTAACATGATTTTATGAGGAAAAACAACATTATTCATTAAGAACAATGTACATTTCATTGAGAAGGTAAAGGATATATATACATAAAACCTTCAGACATCTTGGCTAGTTTGGATGTAGTCAGCCTTTTTTACAAATGTTCCTAGAAATGAAACAGTGAATCCTCCTTGAAGATCTTTTTCCACGGGACATTGTAGAAATATATAAACATTGCATAAGAAATACGTTCTTCATATATCAAGACAAATTTTGTGAACAAAAAAGAAGGATGGGGCTCCCCTCTATCCCCAATTTTAGCAAACCTATATATGGAAAATTTTGAAAATAATGCATTAAACAACTATCATAAGAAACCGAAAATTTGACTTCGTTATGTAGACTATATTTTCATATGGCCAGGAATAACAGAGGAACTCACTGCCTTTAAAGATTATCTTAGTAATCTACACAACAACATAAAATTCACTTTGGAACAGGAAGTACATAAAAAAACTACCTTTCCTTGATATCCTAATAGAAAGCAATGAAAATGAAAACAGATTATCTTTCTCCATTTATAGAAAACCCATCAACATAGGAAGATTTCTTAATGCTGCCTCACACCACCACCACATGCAAAAAATAGGTTTAATAAAAACCTTGAGGGATAGAGCTTACAATATTTCCAACACAGAAGAAAAACGGAAGGAAGAATTACATTATTTAACACAGATCCTCACAAAAAATGGTTTTGAACCTAAGACAATCAAGAAAATCTTCAACACCTCCTACAAGCATCTCACCAAAGCAAGATTTCAAGAGCGCAATTACGCTACTATACATACAAATTGGCCAAATTACTATACAAGCATAACATTAAAATAGCTTTTCTACCACTAGAAAAAATATCAAGATTTCTACAGCCCCAAAACCTCCATATCACCCTTTAAAAAAAACAGGTGTTTATAAAATTTACTGTTCCTGTGGCCTCTGTTACATAGACAGGAAGATCAGGGGAAATTCGTATGAACAAATATCAAAAAGACGTGCAAAAAAAAGGAGAGAACACAAATCAGGCCTAGCATCCCCACAACTTCCACTGGCCATAATGTACTTTGGCATAAAACGAACATGTCTTACATTAAAAAAAAACTGTTTCACAAGGAAATTAGGAAGCTGCAAATATGCTTAGAATCCCAATGCAATGCAACAAAAACCAGGGCTTAATTCTACAAAATGTTTGGTCAGCATTCATAAAAAATATACCTGTCAGACCTCGAACAGAGTGAACGTGACAACATCCAGCATTGTTCAAATATAGCATGCATTAATGTGTGTATCGATTCTGCATTAGGATTTTTTAATTTGATGAACAGTTAGACTGCCATAACAACATCTAATGGACTATTTTGAGTAATTTCTCAGTTCTTGTGTTTAAGCTTTTTAGTTACCTTTAACTGCTGAAAGCTCTAGTTTCCCTGATTTTGCACATCCGTTTTCACTTTCTTCAACAACACTTTTTACAGATTCTGAACATCAAATCCATTCAGATGCAAGCCATCTTTCTTGTATAAGTCCTTTTTCCCATCAAACTCACTCCAAACTCCACATATATTCTTCCTGCATAACCAACGCAGGAGGACGAGGTTGGAAATTAGACCAGTGCATTGGATTGGAGATTGGCTGCCTGATAGATGTCAACAATTTGTGTAAGGAGGATCAATATCCCAGAAGAGGAAAGTTATTAGTAGTGTTCCTCAGGTGTCTATTTTATGACCATTGCTGTTTAACCTGTATATTGTTGATTTGAACGGGGATGTACTCATACAATTGCTTGCAGATGATGCATAGTCAGGATGAGCTATGAGTAGATTATAGCAAACGTTGTGGCATTATAAGAAGACTTGAACAGACTGAGTGAATGGGCATAGGAGCCAGTTCAATTTGCAAAATGTAAGGCTTTAAAATTTGGAAAACAAAGATGGGATGTAGAATTTACTCTTAGTGGGAGATATATTGTTAGAGGTGGAGAAAATAAGAGATATTGGGGTGATGGTGGATAAGGATCTAATATTTAGAGGACATATTGCCAAAATTGTGAGAACAACAGTGATTTGCAGAGTTTAGTGGGTAGGAGGAAGAGGGTTGATATATGACAGAGATGCTCAAGTTGGTAAGCGGTTGTTATAGGATTAACATTGAAGTTTTTCATAAAATGGTAAGAGATTGGGGAAGAACAAAAGGCAATCACTGGAAGCTGTATAAGGAGGGCGTGAGAAGCAGGTTGTTTGCATAGAGAGTTGTGAATGATTGGAATGCATTGCCTGTGTGTCTGTTGAGAATTTGAATGTGTTTAAGGTACAGTATGATGAGCTGTGTGTATGACAAAAGGGACCTCCTAGATGAATCTGTGATTCCATGGGGTCTTAGAATAATAATAATAGTAATAATTTCTAATCTGGAATGTTTAAAATGCAGTAATTATTTAGAAGTATGTTAAATCTGTGCCACTTCAAAACATAATATGTTAGCTAAATCAGAAAAAAAGTTATCATGTAGGTTCTTTTCTATCTGCGGCATGATGAATTTTTCCTTGGAGCGATAGTGAAATCATGGCCTCTTGGTAGAACATTAGTTTCATTTTAGGGAAGTTTAAAATGCGACATTTAGCTAACTGTTTGTCAGTAGGCATTTGAAAAGTAGAAAATTCATAACATCTTTCAAGATTTTAAAACTTTGCAGTTTAACTTTAGATTTGGTTTAGCTTATAGAAATGCTCTCTTATCAGATTAATAGAGATGTGAAAGAGGACATTTTATATAACTCTGGGAACTTTGGATTACATTATATAAGCTATAAATCAAAATATTAACTTTCGACATATTTGACACAACAGAACTGATTCAGATTTGCTATATAAATCATGTGGTGTGCTTGAAGATTTGATAGTTCCTTTAATTCTGTCATAATTAGGAATAGATCAGAGTCACAGTAGCTTTTAAGAAATGTACCATTGCATGCTTCAGATGTATCAAGGTGGTTAGTCATCTTCTGAAATTGATTCCTGTATAAGAGAGTAAATTCATTTATCTATGCTAATATAATTAATAGATATAATGAACTTTACATGTAAAGTACATAAAGAGAAAAGTATTTAATATAACAAGACATTTTGTAGTGAATATCTCATCATGAGTGTATGTGTAGCTCAGCGGAAGTGGCATTGTGCCTCCAGGGTGCTAGGCCTTTCAAAGTGTCCTAAGTTCGATTCTTGTTGCTGCTAGAAGAACTTTTGAAGCCTCCATAGGACAACTGGAAGAACAATAGTACGTTGTTTCCTTTGATTGGAAAAGGCCTGAGTTCAATTCTCATCGTAATGAGTGGAATCTTTATATGGGCTTTTTAAGAAGGTGAGTTAGCCGATCTTATAGAGAGATAGCAGGGTTTTTCTCCTGGAAACTCAGGTTTTTCATCTCACATACTGACAAATCGGCCTTAAGAACACATGCAATTTACAGACATAAAAAAAAAAAACTAGTGGCAGTGAGCAGTAGGTGATGTTGGTGTAGATAATGGTAATGGGTTAGGGATTATTATTATTAGGGATAATGGCGGTTAATTTATACTAAATTCATTATAAGTTGAAGTTGTCAATAAAATGAGTGTCTATTCAAGACACTAATTTGATTGACAAGTATATTATTGTTTATGTAATTGGTTCTTCCTCTACTTGAGTGGTAGTGATTTGTATTTCATGGGTATTTGTATTCAAAAAAGTGTCAAAAGCATAAAGTTTCAGTTTCATTATTAAGTGAAATTTTTAACTCATGTTAGAGAACTGGATGTCTAAGCATTATGCATTTTTGATATAGATCAACAAACTGTTAGCAGATTTCCAGTAGTATGGGATTTAGTTAATTTAACTAATTTATATGATTTTGTGCCAAATCTTGAATCTGTTTGCAATTTAAAATGCTTTTTTTTTTTCATAGACGCTATAACGATGATTAAAAAAAAAATTTAACTTTTTAATAGCCTTGCAGGTGTATCCCGTAGTGTAACTATTGCTGTGGCTTACATAATGTCAGTCACATCGCTAACATGTAAAGATGCTCTAAAGGTCATACGAGGAGCTAGAAGTGTAGCAAATCCGAACTGTGGATTTCAGAAACAGTTGCATCACTTTGAATTCCACAGATTGAATGAAGTGAGTATTTTTAAGTTTTCATTTTTAGATATAAAGATCCAGAATTATAGTAGTTAATTACTGTTAACTGTATTTAAAAAGCATCTAATGTGTATAATAATGTCAAGTCTATACATCCTTGTCATATTACAAGTTGAGTGTTTAATGGAATGGCTATTTCCAAGGTTAGATACTGGAAGCTACTGGATTCATCAAATGAAAATAGGAAAGTCAAACTTGGGGTGATTGATTAAAAAAAAAAAAAATCAACAGAATACAGTTAACAAAAATGTGATTACTTTGTTTCTGAAAGCATGTATAAGAATGAATGATAAACAATAAATTACACGATAACCACAGTAATTAACTTCAGTGAAACGAAAGTACAGATATTTTGTACTGAAAATACCAATGGTACATCATCGTTGTGTAGAAACAAGCAAATCAAAGGAATGGGAATACAAGGTACATACAGTAGTCGGTGGTTTACCAATTAAAAACCGTTTGCTGCGGGCTGGAAATTAATATTAATAAATAATATTATTAAAATATTATTATAATATAATAGTATGATTATTTATATGAATAGATTATGTATAAGAATGGACAGAATTAGCAATATAATATCTAAACTGGGTTATCACAAAAAACATCCAGATGTATTTATATCATTTGGATTCAATTCCTGCATATAAATACCAAACAAATTTATCTGTATTGAAATTATTAAATGCATATCATATAAACCTAATTTTTAATTTAAAAAAAAAAGAGTGAAATAGAATATTTCAAGTTAAGTATAATGATAAAACTCATTATGTGATTCGCATGACATTACAGGTAATAAGCTGGGTCCAATTCAGATTGAAGAAATAACCAAAATATTTGTTTAAAAACAAGTGACACCAGTAGTGACTTAAGTATATTACAAAGTAGAGAATGATTAGCTATGTTGTATTCAACATGGCTATTAAAGTCACCAAGTTCCTGATATCCTCATTTATATCCTATTATTCTCCAAGTTCCTACTTAGACATATTCACTCCCCTAATCCTTCTCAGGATTGTCATATTTGTGGTCTCTAGTCTGTGATCATGTGTTTTATTTTTGACTCGTTTCTCAAATTCATAAGTTCAGATTGGGTTGAATGCTGTCTTCAGCATTCAACTAGCTAGCCTACTGTTTTGACTAATTTCTCCCTTATGCCATATAAATTCATTCAGTTTGACTTCCTACTATACCATACCAACTTTGCTAATTCTGTTGTCTGTTTCCATATTTAATTTGCCATCTTCACTAAAAATTGTGCCTGAATAGCTGAAATGTTTTACTTGTTCTATATGTTCTCTATTCAGAATGTAATCAATGTTTCCACCTGTTTTCATTGTCTTTTTATTATTGATTTACATACCAAATTTATTACAACATTTATTCAGTTTAGTCAGGAAATCTTGCAGACTGGATTTATTTAGAAGTATAACAAAATCTGCATAAAGTAGAGTTTCAATTAATATCTCAGATTAAGTTTAATACCACTTTCCTTAATAACGTAATCCATATCGAAGATGAATAACAGTGGAGATAATGTACATCCTTGTTTCACACCTGATTTAACATCATACCATCTTCTGTATCTCCTTCAATTCCAACTGCTAATTACAACTCAATATAGACTATTGCTTGATCTAATGTCCCATATGACAACTTTAGTCTTGGAACCTTGTCATATGCATTTTCCAAATCTACAAAAGTTAAATGCAAATTCTTGTTATATTCCCATGACTTCTCCACGATTTATCTTAAAGTGAAAATTTGATTCTGACAACCTCTGTTTGACCTGAATCCAGCTTATTCTTCTACATGCTTCCTTCTACAATTTTGCTCAGCTGTTTCTCAAATATACTTGCAGAAATCTTAACAGGACTGCTCGGTAGGAATTCCGCATTTCAGGTGTTTGATGTCTTGTTCTACTTGAAATATTGATATGTTTCATTCCTGTTGAGTGTTTTCAGCCATTATACTGTCACTGCTCTTGTTTAATTTAGCAATCTTTCAAGTAATCTAGACATCTATAATATCTTTATCTTCATAATTGCGTCTGCGCACCCAGAGATTGTCGGAATAAGTGAGACATGGTTAGATGAGGATGACATCCTGACAGGAATAGAGATGGAAAGGTATGATGTGTTTCGTGAGGATAGAAGGGGTAAAAAGGGAGGGGGAGTGCTATTGATGATAGAGAAAGAGTTATGTCCATACAAGGTAGAGATGCAAGAGGGAAATGGGGCCAGTGGTTTTGAGACAGTATGGTGTGAGATAGAGGTGAATAGAATCAATTACTTGGTGGGATGTTGTTATAGACCTGGTAATGTGGATGGTGGTGATAGTGAAATGTATAGTCAAATAAGCCAAGCAAATAAGAAAAGGGTGATCGTTATGGGTGATTTTAATTATGGCAATATAGACTGGAATGAAGAGATAGCAACTGGAAGTAAAGAAAATGAGTTTCTTGAGTTTTTGAGGGATAACTACCTCAGACAGTATGTAACAGAAGGCACACGAGGATTAAGGGTCTTGCATTTGGTCATCTCATCGGAGGATGTAATTATCAGTGAGGTATCAAATTTATTTATTTTAAGTATCGAATTTATTTTGATACTTAATCACACACATTGATTAAGGGTCTTGGATTTGGTCATCTCATCGGAGGATGTAATTATCAGTGAGGTATCAAATCATCCACCAATTGGTGAAAGTGACCATGAGGTGTGATTACTTGGGTGGTTGCCAGCAGTGCAAGGACCCCTGTGAAAAAAGGATGTATGTGGAACTACAAGGGGGGGTGATTATGAAGAGCTCAGGAGACAGCTTGCAGGTGTAGCATGGAATGAGGAGTTAGCGGGAAAAGAGATCAATGCAGCTTGGGGGATTTTCAAAAAATATTTAGTAGATGCAATGTCTAAATGTATACCATGGGTGAGAAGGTTAAATAAGGTAGGTGTGAGATGGATGAATAAAGAGATTAAGCATGCAATATAGAGAAAAAGGGCACTGTGAAGGCAGCATAAGAGAAGGGGACGTAACCAATTTCATGGTCTACAAAGACCAGGCAAGGAGGGTGACTTGGTTGGTTAGAGTAGCTAAAGAGAGGTATGAACAGCACTTAGCTAATAAAGCCAAAAAGAATCCTAGGGAGTTCTTTCGATATGTAGCCAGCCAAAGAAAGAATGATTATGGAAGGATGACATTGATTGGAGGAAATGGTATAAAGACAGCTGTTGCAGAATGTGTGGTGGAGATACTTAATGAGCAGTTCATAAAGATCTTTCAATCTTGTGAATGTGACTTCATGGAGAGATTGAGAGCAGTTGATGATGGGGAGGAGAGACTGACTGTAAGTGAGCAAGAGGTGTTTGGGGAGTTGAGTAAACTAGATGTAAATAAGGCTGTGAGACTTGATAATATATCACCACGTATTCTGAAGGAATGTGCCAGAGAGTTGACACCTGCCTTGACATATTTTTTTAATACGAGTCTTGCACTTGGTCAAGTCCCTAAAGAGTGGAAGGAGGGCAAGATTGTGCCACTTCATAAAGGAGGTGATCGAACTCAAGCATCAAACTATAGGCCTATCTGTGTGTCAGGTGTTGTGGTTAAGTTGTTGGAGAAGCTTGTGAGAACTAGGATCCAGAGTTGGGTTGACAACAATGGTATAATCTTTGATGGACAGCATGGATTTGCTAAAGGGAGGTCATGTTTTAGTAATCTACTTACTTATTACAATAAAGTGACTGCTTCCTTGGACAGAGGAGAAGGATACACAGTAATATACTTGGATTTTGCAAAAGCTTTTGATAGAGTACCTCATGATAAGTTGACAGTCAAACTAGAGCAGATGGGGTTGGATACTAGATTAGTGCATTGGATTGGAGACTGGCTATCTGATAGGTATCAACAAGTTGTGTATGGGGGTGCAATATCCAGGAAAAGGAAAGTCACTAGTGGAGTGCCTCAGGGATCTGTTTTAGGGCCATTACTATTTAACTTGTATATTAATGATATTGGCAAAGATTTGGATGGAGATATTCAGTTGTTTGCAGATGATGCAAAGTTGGGACGAACCATAAAGAGTAGTGAAGATGTTGTGGCCTTGCAAGAAGACTTGAATAAATTGAGTGATTGGGCAAGCAAATGGGGATGTGAGTTCAATGTTGCAAAATGTAAGGTTTTAAAATTTGGAAAACAAAGATGGGATGCAGAATTTATGCTTGGTGAGAATATATTGTTGGAAGTAGTGGAAATAAGAGCTCTGGGGGTGATAGTGGATAAGAATCTAAAATTTAGGGGACACATCGCCAAAATTATGAAGACAACACAAAGACTTCTGGGAATGATGCGGAGGACACTGACTTGTAGAAATACGGAGATTCTTGTTCCATTGTATAAGGCTTTGATTAGGCCACACATGGACTATTGTGCCCAGATTCGGTCACCTGGTTTTCAGACGGATGAAGAGATGTTGGAAAGGGTCCAAAGGCGATTGATTAAGGTGGTTTTTGACCTCTGGAATGTCGAGTATGAGGAAAGATTGAAAATATGTAATTTGCAGAGTCTAGTGGAGAGAAGGAAGAGGGGAGATATGATAGAGACCTACAATTTGTTAAGGGGTTGTTATAAGATCAATGGTGGAGAAGTTCTGCAGAGAATAGTGGGAGATCAAGGGAGAACCAGAGGTCATCCCTGGAAACTGTATAAAGAGGGTGTAAGTAGGGGAGTGAGAGGCAGGTTTTTTTCATGCAGAGTTGTGAGTGATTGGAATGCCTTGCCTGGGAGTGTGGTGTCTGCAAGGAGTTTGAATGTGTTTAAGACGCTGTATGATGAGATGTGTGTGTGAGATAAAAGGACCTCCTAGATGAGTCTTTGACTCCATGAGGTCTTGTTTAATAATAATTATAATAATAATAATAATAATATTTTTAGAGGTATCTGTGGCATAGTATAATTATTAAAGGAACATGTAAGCCTACAGTAATAACTTTTAATTAATGAGGTACAGATATTTCTTACTAAAACTATGTACTGTTTCTTCATCAGTCTGCAGAGTTCCAATCCCCTACATTCCAGGAATCTCATAACCTATAGGTAGAATTTTAAAAAAGTACCAATTGATATCCACGTATATTCCTATCAACAAAATTTCTTTTTTATTGCCTTCTACAAAAGTTAAACTGTCATCTCTATCTCTGGCAGGTGTTTACCAAATACCATGTGAATGCGATGTTTCTTATTTTGGACAAACTGGCTGTTCTGTGGATAAAAGAATTAAAGAACATCAATATTATGAATAATATAAGCACGTAAACACAAGAAAGATATTTAATTAACCAAATATTTCAGTCTGGAAAAAGCAGACCATCTTCAGTGGCACTACAAGAACAGTTTAAAAAAAAATACAAGGTGGAATACTTACAATAGATCATTTAAAAATAAAACAAGCTGCGTGATGTTATATCATTAAGTATTAAAGGGAATATTTTTAAGCAGAGACATGATTGAAATAAAGATATTAATTAATAATATTAAATAACAAAAAATTAATATGAATTAATGAGTTATCCTGATTAGCCTTTCCCAGATTTTTGATATAGATATACAGTCATTCCAATTCAGGTTAGGACGATGGAGTAAGGCCTCTACACTTTCTTTGAATAAACGTTCAATTTTATAAATGGGATCTATGTAAGAGGAGAGTTTTTTTTGACCAAAGGATGTTGTGGTTAGTTTCAATCCCGTGCTGAGCCAATCCAGATTTTTCAGGTTTGTTGTGATGAAGGGAGGATTGATGTTCTTGGATTCTTTTTTCAAGAGAACGTCCAGTTTGTCCAAAATAGGAGTGATCACAGTTGCAGGGAATTTGATAAACTCCAGGAAGAGACATAGTTGAGTGTTTGTCTTTAGGAGAAGGAAAATGAGAAGATAATTTGTTAATAGGTGAATACATAGCTGTTAACTCATATCTCTTCAGAATTCTTGCGATAGGTTCTGAAATCCCAGAGATGTATGGAATTGGAACTTGATGTATTGAATCTTTGTTGTTTTGTAGTTGATTATAAGAATCGAGAAGATGTTGAGTTCTCTTTTCGGAAAAGCCATTGAGTTTCATGTGTTAACATGAAACTCAATGAATACGTAGCTGTTAACATTGAGTTAACAGCTATGTATTCACCTATTAACAAATTATCTTCCCATTTTCCTTCTTCTAAAGACAAACGCTCAACTATGTCTCTTCCTGGAGTTTATCAAATTCCCTGCAACTGTGATCTCTCCTATTTTGGACAAACTGGATGTTCTCTTGAAAAAAGAATCCAAGAACATCAATCCTCCCTTCATCACAACAAACCTGAAAAATCTGGATTGGCTCAGCACGGGATTGAAACTAACCACAACATCCTTTGGTCAAAAAAAACTCTCCTCTTACATAGATCCCATTTATAAAATTGAACGTTTATTCAAAGAAAGTGTAGAGGCCTTACTCCATCGTCCTAACCTGAATTGGAATGACTGTATATCTATATCAAAAATCTGGGAAAGGCTAATCAGGATAACTCATTAATTCATATTAATTTTTTGTTATTTAATATTATTAATTAATATCTTTATTTCAATCATGTCTCTGCTTAAAAATATTCCCTTTAATACTTAGTGAACATCACGTGGCTTGTTTTATTTTTAAATGATCTATTGTTAGTATTCCACCTTGTATTTTTTTTTTTAAACTGTTCTTGTAGTGCCACTGAAGCTGGTCTGCTATTTCCAGACCAAAATATTTGGTTAATTAAATATCTTTCTTGTGTTTATGTGCTTGTATTATTCAGTCTTTATGTCACAAGTATCCTTAAAACATCAACATCAATATTATATTGAATACAACAAACCTCAGATGTCTGGTCTAGCACAACACAGTATTAACACTACCCATAATATCCAGTGGGATAAAACTATTCTCCTCCATAGATGCAGGTTCAAATATGAATGCCTTTTTAAAGAAAGTTGTGAAGCTATTTTACACCGATCGAATTTAAATCGAAATGATTGTCTCTCTCTCTCTCTCTCTCTCAAAGATCTGGGAGACTTCTATTTTATGTAATCATTAAAAAAAGCAATTATCTTAAATATTAATTATTATTTTCTATCATTTCCTAGCGCTTGACAACTATGTATTTTAATAGGTGATCCACTGAATATTCGTTACTTGTATTCCATTCCTATAACTGTTTGTAACACTGAAGATGTACTATTAATTTTAGTATGAAATATCTGTACCTTATTAATTGAAAGTTATTACTGTGGTCTTACGTGTTCCTTTAATAATCTTTATCTTCAGTTTTCTGTCATCTTTATCATTGTCCATTTCTAAGCTTTTTCAATATCTTCCAGAATATTTTGTCACATTTATTTTCTCTGTTCTTACCAAAATCTTCACATGAATTGTGTTTAGCTAGTTTTATACAGTGCTTTGCTTTCTTATATTTTTCTCCATATTCTCTAAGAGCACAATCTGACTGATTTCTCAAGCACTTTTGATATACTTTCTTCTTTTCCTTCACTTCCTCTAACTTTGAGTCTACCATGGAGTTCTGAATTTTCTATCCTCACAGACAACCTCACCACATGTCATTGGCTGAATTCAATCAATGTTTTCTTCAAAATTTTCTACTGACTCCAAGTTTGGTTCTTGTTTTCAAACTCACACTTTTTTTGAATAATATTTGAGTATTTTAGTCTACTGTTCACATCTGAAAACTGCTCAACTTTGATTCAGTTTAAAACTTTCTTACACACTCTTCTTTCCAATATAAAATTCAGTTTTATCCTGCTCAAAACTGAATGGTGAGAACCTCCAGTTTTTAATCCTCTCTATACTTTGTGTCTTGAACCAATGGTAAGACATCACTATCAAACAGTAACATACATAGTCAATGAGACTTTTCTTATTTCTTTCATCTTTTCTTCATGTGAATTTGTACACATTTTTCTGTTTGAACTTAACTAGTCCACATCCTGTACAGAAATCCAGCAGATACACACCATTATTATTAGCTTTGCTCTTTTCTCTAAATTTTCCCAAAACATTTCTATGCGTCTGGTAATCATTTCCTACTCCGCCGTTTAGATCTTAAACAAGAATTGACTTTTCTTTTTTCACTGTATTGGCTGCCTTCTCTAATGCTTAAGAGGAAGCCAATGAGATTCCTTAGTTGGAATCTCACTGTCCATTACTCCACTTGATATTGCCTGACATTCAAGAAGTTTATCCTCATATTTAGTGTTGAATACTATAGTAGCTATGCCTTCTTTACTTTTCTTTTCCATTGATGCTTCTGTTGTTGAGTTAGGATGTGTTCTGGGATTTATTCCAATAGCTGATGTTTCACTGTTCACTCTGCTTCTGTAGGGAAATCAACGGGGCTATGTTTAATTGAGTGACACCCAAGCTGGCATGAAATTCTGTAATGTTATACCATCATTATGCATTAAACCATTAAGAATACACTTTGATTGGCTAAATCCATTGCTAGCCCATCCTCATCCATTCAGCATCCAAGTAGATACCTAACAGGGTGCACTATGAGAAAGTGAGGATTGGACATTAGATCAGAAGCATTAGTTCTCTGAATTATTCCTTAAAGGCTATGTGGATGTCTCCTCAGTTATAGAGCTTTGACCCTAAAGCACCCCTTCATGAATCATTTATAATCTTCATAAATAATAATTTTATAAATAAATCATTTATATACAGCAATGGTACAATTACAGAGCCTTGAGAAACACTGCTAGCCACCTGATATTCCTGGATTCTGCTTCTTCATATACTCTTTAATATCTATCCATCAGCTACCTTTATATCCATATCATCAGCTTCATATCCATCCCCATTTGTTCCAGTCTTTGTAAGATCCTGTCAAATGCCTTTGCAAAATTCATAGTATCACTGCATAGCCATTTCTTTTTTTCTTGACACTTATAAAAAGTGAGTAAATTACCAAGACATGGCCAATCCATCACAAAGCAGTCCTCTCCCTCCCCTCCAATAGAGTATCATATTATTATCCATTCCTAAATTCTGTTTTTGACCAGCTTTTCCAATACCTTTATCACCACTACCATGGTGCTGATTGGTCTATAATTTGCTTCCTCAGTCTTGCTAGCTCCTTTATGCAATGGAATTATTTTTCTTTCTTCCACCTCCTTGGAACTTTGCCATAACTGAGACTTAAGTTAAACAGACTAGTCAGAGTCAATTCCAATTGCGTTGCACATTCTCATAATATGCAACTGATATCCTATGTTATCTAATTCTCATTTTTGCATTGACATTCTGCTATATCTTAAGTACCTCTAGTTCATCCTCTATATCAGCCTCTATTACCATATCATTTCCTGCCACAGCAATATCTTCATTTGGATGATAGACTTGCAAAGTGGTTGCTATGTAACTCGACTATTTTTGTCTGCTCCTATTACAAGCACTTCCATTTAAATTAAATTAATTATCTTTAAATTAAAATTATCTTTCTATAGTCATTCTTCCTTTTACTTGCCACCTAGACAAAGCATTTGGGATTTCCTTTGGTATATTTGGCTAATTTTTTCTTGTAATCTGATTTTGCCTTCCTTAACATGCTGTTCATCTTTCTTTTTATATACTCTCTAGAACATTTTTTCAGTTATTTCTTAATGATACTACTCATCCATCTAACTACTACTTAATTTATACATTCTGATATTGCTCCCTTCAGACATCCTCCCCTTGCAGATTTTATGCCATGGCACTGCTTCAAGCTGCCTCCTAAAGTTGTAGCAAATACCTGTCCCATGGTTTCACATATACCCCTTTCTTAATTGAAAATTCTACATGTTTGCAACCTCTCAAGTCAGGATCACATGGTCATTCTTCCTAATAAGAAGCAATGTAACATCCTGGTTTTGGGCCAGTCTTCTAATCTTAGCTGGTAACTTTATTGAAGGAGCTATACTGGCGGAAGTAGGGGAGACAAGAGATCTGGGGTTCATGATTGATAGAAAACTGAAATTTATGGGACATATTGCAAAGGTGGTGAAAGTAACACAGAGAATTGCTGCAATAGTGAGAAGGATGCTGACTTGCAGAGATAAAAAAAAAAGTTATCATTCCGTTGTATAAGACCCTGATCAGACCACACTTAGACTATTGTTCTCAGATTTGGTCCCCAGGATTTGAAGGGGATAAATTAACTGTGGAAAAGGGTACAAAGGCAGATAAAAAAAGATGGTTTCAGGTAGATCCTCATAACTGTACAATGTTAGTTATGAGGATCGGCTGAGGGAATGTGGACTACAGAGTTTGGTGGATAGAAGAAGGAGAGGTGATATGATTGGGACTTTTAAACTGTCAAGAGGTGGTTACAGGGTTGACACTGGGAAGTTCTTTTGCTTAGTTGAACAGCTGGAAGGAGTGATGACAAGGGGGCCATCCCTAAAAGTTGCAAAAGGAAACTGTGAGCAAGAGGGTGAGGAGTAGTTTCTTTGCATGGAGGGTGGTTGAACCATGGAATGCATTGCCTGATAGAGTGGTGAGAGAACGGTCAATGAGTGGTATGATAGACTTTGTGTTTCCTAGGAAGGACCTCCCACAATGAGATCCATGGAGCCTGAATAATAATAATAAATAAATAAATAAATTCCATTTCAAAAGAAAGATTCCAGTATTGCAACCGCATATTTATTAAGATAAATAAAAATAAACAAACCTGACAAGTTTCGTATGTTATTTGACTTACATCTTCAGGGGTTAAAGGTAATTAAATGTTTAAACGCAAGAAATGAGAAATTACTCAAAATAGCCCATTCTATGATGTTTATGGCTGTCTAACTGTTCATTAAATTAAAAAATCCGAATTCAGAATCTGTGCATGCTAAGATTGAACAATGCTGGATGTTATCATGTTCTGTTGTTCACGTTCACACTTTCCGAGGTCTGACTTAGGTATATTTTTTATCAATGCTGACCAAACTTGGTGTAGAATTAAGGCCTCATTGCATTGCATTGGAATTCTAAGCATATTAGCAGCTTCTTTAAATTTCCTTGTGAAACAGTTTTTTCAATATAAGACATGTTCATTTTATGCCAGAGTACATTATGGCTGGTGGAAGTTGTGTGGGATGCTAGGCCTGATTTGTATTCTCTCCTTTTTTTGCACGTCTTTTTGGTGTTCGTTCATACGAATTTTTCCTGACCTTCCTGTCTGGCCTACTTAGCAGATGCCACAGGAACAATGAATTTTATATACATCTAGTTTTTTTTAAAGTGTGATGTGGAGGTTTGGGGGGGGGGGGGCTGTAGAAATCTTGGTATTTTTTCTGGTGGAAGTAAAGCAACTTTAATATTATGTTTGTTTAGTTTTCTTCCGCTAGCAAAAATATCAAGATTTCTACATCCCCCAAAACTTCTACATCACACTTTAAAAAAAACAGGTGTATATAAAATTCATTGTTCCTGTGGCATCTGCTACTTAGGCCAGATGGGAAGATCAGGGGAAATTCATACGAATGAACACCAAAAAAGACGTGCAAAAAAGGAGAGAACACAAATCAGGCCAGCATCCCACGCAACTTCCGCTGGCCATAATATACTATGGCATAAAACGAACATGTCTTATATTGAAAAAAAACTGTTTCACAAGGAAATTAGGAAGCTGCAAATATACTTAGAATCCCAATGCAATGTAACAAAAACCAAGGCCTAATTCTACACCAAATTTGGTCAGCATTGATAAAAAATATACCTAAGTTAGACCTCGGACAGTGTGAACGTGAACAACAGAACGTGACAACATCCAGCATTATTCAAAGCATGCACAGATTCTGAATTCAGATTTTTTAATTTAATGAATAGTTAGACGGCCATAACATCATAGAATGGACTATTTTGATAATTTCTCATTTCTTGTGTTTAAACTTTTAGTTACCTTGAACCCCCGAAGATGTAAGTCAAATGACATACGAAACTTGTCAGGTTTGTTTATTTTTATCTTAATAAATATGCGGTCGCAATATGGAATCTTTCTTTTGAACTGCTAAACCTATGCCTACAAAAATTCCATTTCATTCTTGTTTTTTTTTTCATTTTTCTAGTCTATGTCCCTGGAGTTAGTCCTCCATAGTAATCACTTGACCTACACTCATTGTGCCAGTGCATGTCTTCTGCATTCTCCCTTGTACTCCCAGCTCACTGCAGCAATCAATTGTTTTGTCTTCTTGGCCTTTTATTTTGCACATTACCTTAAATGAACTATCTTCTATATTGCTGTCTTTCTGATTATCTCTTACTTTTTTTGCAGCACAAAAAAAGTAGGAATACTGCAACTCATCGGCAGTATCCCTCCCCATTCATACCCTTCCTGAAAACACTGTGTCTTTCATTTTGTCCTTGTAATCATTGTCTGCTATCAACCAAGTCTCACTAATGCCCGAAACTTCTCCCTCTAATTCCTGATACTTTTAGTATTAGTATATGTAAACAGTAGCATGACCTTAGATAGGCCTCCAACTACCTTTACACCTTGTACTGCCAAATTTGTTAGGATTTATTTAGGAGTATAATATCACCTGGATAAAGTAAAGAGCTGAGATTAATATTTCCAGTTTTGATATCGGGCCTGATATCACTTTCCTTAATTATGATCTTTATGGATGATGAATAACAGCAGAAATAGTGTGTGCCCCTTTTCTCATACCTTATTTTACATTAAACCAGCTTCATATACAGGAATATCTTGTATAACGTGGTTTTGAACAATGCGGGTTTTGGTCTAATGCAGTTTTTATTATTACACATCATTATTACACTAACATTGTCAACACTGACCAGCAACTCCCGGGTGCCACAAGTGACAGCCACGTTTATGCAGTAGTTATTCGGTTTTTTATTATTTAAGTATGAGTGAAAAGAGACAAAACAAAGAAGACACTGTTGGAGTAACAAAAAAAAACGCAAGTGGTTCACATTAGAGAAGAAACTTGAAATTATAAAATGTCACGAGAATGGCGCTTTGTTTGCTAAAATAGCACTTGAGAATTCAATGAATGAGTCATCTGTATGAACAATTATTCAGAGCAAAGAAAAGATTAAACAACATGGAATGAGCACCGCTTCTTATATGTCAAAAGTGATCACAAGAAATCAATCTTCTACAATGGATAATATGGAACGCCTTCGAATGATCTGGATTGAAGATTGTAATCAGAAAAAGATTCCTTTGAGTTAAATGATAATCCAGGCAAAAGCAACAAGTCTATATGACAAAATAAAAGAAAATGAAAGCGAAAATGAAGGAGGTACAACCAGCGAAACTTTTATAGCAAGCCGCGGGTGGTTCTACAATTTCAAAAAGCATATTGGACTCCATAACGTAAGAATCCAAGGTGAAAGCGCAAGTGCTGACACTAGAACTGCAGAATTATTTCCCAATGAATTGAAGGAGCTTATTGAGAAGGAAGGCTATATAGATGATCAAATTTTTAACGCTGACTAGACTGGCTTGTTCTGGAAAAGAATGCCATCGCGCACATTTCTAGCAGAGAAGGAAAAAACACAAGCTGGTATAAAGTGTCAAAAGACCGATTGACACTTTTACTAGGAGGTAATGCATCACGTGATTTAAAATTAAAGCCACTGTTAGTGTACAGAGCGGAAAACCCAAGAGCTCTTAAGGGCTTTACAAAGAACAATTTACCTGTTCATTGGCGTTCGAATAAAAAAAGCGTGGGTGACTCGTTTAATTTTCGAAGACTGGTTTAAAACTTGTTTTTGCCCTGAAGTTAAAAACTATTGTAAAAAGAATGATATTACTTTCAAAATTTTGCTTTTATTAGACAATGCGCCAGCCCATCCAACTCTATTGACTGACTTAGATGAAAATGTCGAGATTCATTTTTTCCCTCCAAACACAACATCACTTCTGCAGCTGATGGATCAAGGCGTTATCTCAACTTTCAAGGCTTACTGTTTAAGATGAACTTTTGCTCAAGCTATTAAAGCTGGAGCTGAAGAAGATTCTTAGACTTGGAGTGAATTTTGGAAGAAATTTAACATAAAAGATGCCATTCAAAATATTTATGAATCTTGGCAAGAGATGACTCAAAGCAACATGAGAGCCATATGGCATAATATCTTGCTGCATTGTTCAAAGGACTTTGTTGCCTTTGCAACACAGAAAGAGGAAATCTCAGCAGAAATTGTACAGATGGGCAAAGATCTTGGTTTTACAAGTTTAGATTGTAACAATGTGAACGAATGTATTGATTCTCATTCAAATTATTTGGATGATGATATCCTTTTGGAGTCGGAACAACAACGAGCATGAAGCAGAAGATGATGATGATGACCCCACTGATGCCATGTTGAAGAATTTTCCTTTGCTGACTTTTCAACTTTTGTGAGAAAAATCGACGAAGCTGCCAACTTTTTCATAAATGCTGACCCGAATTTGGAAAGAAGCATCAAAGTGAGACAAAGTCTCAATAATGCCATCAAATGCTACAGAGATCTAGTACTTGAAGAGACAAAGAAGACAAGGATGGATCAATGATCCATCTGCAGCTTCTCCCACTTAAGTGGGGTCACTGTTGATGATGAGTCTCCTCCACATCCTCCTGTCTTGGACTGTCACCACATCCAAGTTCTTCATCCTCTTCTACCAGCTCCCTCCATCTCTTCTTTGGCTGCCCACGCTTCCTCCTTCCTTGCACATCCATCTGCATGACCCTTCTTGCCACATATTTGTCCTCCCTCCTCATCACATGACCAAACCATCTCAACCTTGCCTTCTGTATCTTCACTCCTAAGTTTACTTTATAAAAAGTAAATTACTGTATGCTAAAATTGAAGCAATATTTGTTTTGTTTTCTACAACTTTTATATCAGTTTAAAAGGATTTTATTTGTTATTTAGTTAATAAAAATAACATTTTTTTTAAACATTTTTATTATCCTAAATGTTTGTAATAAACAAATTAAATTGAAAATCTTTATAAATAGACCTTGAACAACGCGATTTTGCATAGCCACGACACTTCTTGGAACCAATCAACCGTGCTATACAAGGCATTCCTGTACTCTAAATTCTGACTACTGATTTACAACTCAGACGTTAAGTAGGTTTTGCTTATATATGTCCTGTTTATACCATATAATTGTAGTCTTTTGAACAGCTTTACTCTTGCTTGTCACATGCCTTTTCCAGATCTAGAAAATTGAAATACAGAGACTTGTTATATTCCCACAATTTCTTAACTATTTTTCTCAAAGTGAAAATCTGATTATGACAGTCTGTTTATTCTGTCCCAGCTTGTTCTTCTCTAAGTTTCCTTTCCTTAGTTTTCTTAGCTCCTTCTGAAGAATACTTTCAAAAATCTTACCTGGAACACCCAGTAGGAAACTTCCTCTAATGTTCACATTGATCTTTCTTTCCCTTTTTATAGATGAATACTCTGACAGCTCTACCCTCAGTCATCCTGGAATTAGACCTTCTTCCAGTAGCATGACCTTAGGCCTCCTAAGGTCATGCTACTGGATTCCTTTCTGAATTATATAGCACAACATTTTAACCATTATACCTCCACATTTGAGCAGTTCTGGTCAAATAATATCTATTTCAACCTGCTTTCCACATTTTGGATTTTGATTGGCATTTTCTACTTTAAGTATTAGGATGTACTCCTGATTGCATATCTCTTCAAATTCTATGATGATATACCATCATTTTGTTTTAGTTTATGCCAGAGATTTTAGAATTTTTTTGGCACAAATAAACTGTACATGTTTTAGACATTATATACAGTTTATTTTAACAAAAAAAAATTTTAAAAAGTAGGTTCTCTGATCTGTTATTCTTGAGGCTTTGCCATTAGTCATATGTTATTTTTTTAAAAAAATAAAGAAATGAACACTTTTTTTTAATAAAAAATCCAACATTTCTTACTCAGAAATAATTCAAAAACTTCTATAAGCTAGATATATAGTAATACCTCTGCTTACAGAGATTCATAGATATGCTGTTGTGATACTTCAACTTACAACTAGCTATTGCTAGTTGTAAGTTCATTCAGTGAATCAGTAGTTGAAAACTGTTGGATAATGTACCTAATCATCCAACAACTACGTGGAAAAAAGTTCTTGGCCTTGACCATAGATGGCAACACTATTGGCAAGATTTTTTTTTCTAAGTTGGTACATCTGTCATAATTATTCATGTGAAATTGCAACTCATTCTATCAAGTAGTTTGTTTTATACAGCTGTCTGAAGCAAAAGTGTTTTGTGTATCCCTTCAAATGGATAAAATTGAGAATCGCAGTTATAAAATTCCTTGTGAAAGAAGGTTTAATGCCAAAAGAAATTCATTTGAAGTTCATAAAAGTTTATGTGCATTCCTCATTTTTTGACAATTAAGAAATGGGCTGCCGAGTTTAAATGTGCTGTACCAGCCTTGAAGATGATCCACATGAAGGACGTTTAAAAAGTGTAACAACACCAGAAATCATTGAGGAAGTGCACGATATAGTATTGGATGACCAGCATGTCAAAGTCCATGAAATTGCTGAGACTATAAACATTTCAAAAGAACATAGGATATATTTTGCATGAAGAATTGCATATGAAAAGCTTTGCGCAAGATGGGTGTCGTGCTTGCTCACAGCAGATCAAAAATGCACTCGCATGAAAATCTCTGAACAGTGCTTGGAACGTTTTAACAAGAATAAAACATTTTGTGTGTCGATTTATTACTATGGATGAGACTTGGATTCACCATTACACACCAGAATCCAAACAGCAGTCAAAACAGTGGACAGAAGCCGGTTGTTCAGCGTCAAAGAAGACAAAGTCGGTTCCATGAGCAGGAAAGGTCATTGCATTGGTGTTTTGGGATGCTAAAGTCATTTCGTTTATTAATTATCTTAAAAAGGGTAAAACAATAACCGGAGAATATTATTCCGATCTTTTAAGACTAGACAAAAAAATTCGTGATAAAAGACCCGATTTGCAGAAGAAAAAAAATCATCTTTCATCAGGACAATGCACCTGCCCACAAAGATGTTTTGGCAATGGGAAAATTAAGGGATCTGCACTATGAATTGTTGGAACATCCACCCTATTCCCCAGAGTCGACTCCCTCTGACTTCTATCTCTTCCCAGAACTAAAACTTTTCCTCACTGGTCAGTGTGTTTCTTCAAATCAAGAGGTAGAGAGGTATTTTGCAGATCTTACTGAGAACCACTACAGGGATGGGATAATGGTGCTGGAGCATGGCTGGAATAAATGTATTAGTCTTAAGGGAGATTGTGTTGAAAAATAAAAATAATTTTGAAATTATAAATTCATTTTTTCATTGTTAGGCCAAGAACTTTTCAGACCACCCTCGTATATGTGACTATCATGATAAATATAAATAACATTTTTGTTTGCAAATGCAACTTCCCTCATACATTCAGTGGATGACCACTGAAGGAGAGAATGACAAATCATTGAAACAGTTCTGGAGAGAGTTCAACATTTACAAAGCTGTTAAAGAAACATCAATGCCATCTGAAAGAAACTCATTCCCCAGTTTGTTCAAGATCTCAAGAACATGAAGATGTAATTAGAAACCTTGTGGAAATGACTAGAACATTAGAATTTAATTTAGAGGAGAATGACTTTTAGTGTTGCAAAGTCATAAAAAAGGAATTGAGCATTGGAGATTTAATGGAGCTTGAAGACCAGAAAAATATAGATGGGTTTCAGAGAAAGAACAAGTAATTGAACTATCAAAACAATTTTTGAGACTGAGCAGATGACAGAATGCTTAATATTTGAGAAAGGACTGGCTGGCTGACTAGCTTAAGAGTTCAGAATACAATGCTGAGCAGTTTGCAAGTGTTTGGTGCAGTGCATGATACAGTTTTGCTTGCTGTAACTGATTTACAACTAGGGAAAAAAAAGCTATCAGGCAACATTGGATAAGTACATTAAGATGCCATCAACACTTGCATACGTTAAGAATATTTTAAATGATTAGTATGTATTTATAATGTACTGTATTAGTTTTCTTATAATTGCATATGTGTGTACATTTATGTGCTTAATAGGAATTGAATCAAGTTTTCTTTTCATAAACAGAAGCTGTTTAGCTTTAATTATCCTTTTGAAATGAATAAACCACATATGTTAAAAATACATTGTATTTAAGCACCATGTGACTTACATGATTTTTCATCTTGCATAGAAACTTTGGAACAAATATACTGCATAAGGTTAATTAATAGGGGTGCTTAAGGGTCAAAGCTGTATAACTGAGAGGAGACCTCCACATAGCCTTTAAAGGAATGCGGAGAACCGACCAGGGCTTCTGACCTAATATCCAATCCTCACCTTCTCGTGGTGCACCCTGTTGGGTATCTACTTTGATACTGAACGAACGAGGATGGGCTGGCAATTTGGGATTTAGCCGACCAAATTGTATTCTTATTGGTTAAACCAAAATAAAAAATGATGGTACAACATGACAAAATTTCATGCCGGCTGGGGCGTCACCCGGTTAAACAAGGCCCCCGTTGTTTTCGCCAGGGAACCAGGGCGAACAGCGAAAAGTCAGCTACTGGAACAAATCTGAAAACAAACCCCAACTCAACATCACCAGAGTTAAAGATCGGTACTATCAACGTAAGAAGCCTGAATGGCAAAGAAATGGAGCTAGCTGAGGAATTAGATAAGTACCAGTTCGACATAATAGGGGTGACTGAAACAAAAAAGACCAAAACTGGTGAGATCTTTCTGAGCAATAAATACAAAATGTTATATTCAGGCAATAACAATCAAGGAAAAGAAGGAGTAGCCATAGTATTCAACACAAAATACGAGGCTAATCTTCTTGAATGGCAGTCAGTCTCAAGTAGAGTAATGTGGGCAAATATGAGAATGGGGAACTGGACAATGAGACTTATTTGTGCCTATGGTCCCACAGAAGGTTCTACTAAGGTAGAAGTGGAGGAATTTTTTAAGGCTTTAGAAAAAGCAACTGACACAATGAAAAAGGAAAAGTTGGTCCTTGTTGGGGATCTAAATAGTAGAGTAGGAAATGATTGTGAGACATACAAAAATATTTTGGGAAAATTTGGAGAAAAGAGCAAAGCTAATAATAATGGCAAATATCTGTTGGATTTCTGCTCAGGACATGGACTGGTTATTACTAACACCATGTTCCAACATAAAAATGTGCACAAATTCACATGGAGAGAAGAGGCTAGGAATAAGAAAAGTCTCATTGACTATGTTATTGTTGATAGTGATGTTTTCTCCCTGGTGCAGGACACCAGAGTATACAGAGCATTTGAAATTGGAAGTGATCACTATTTAGTCTTGAGCAGGATAAAATTGAATTTCATATTGAAAAGAATAACATGTAGGAAAGTTTTAAAGCGAATAAAAGTTGAGCAGCTCTCAGATGTAAACTGTAGACTAAAATACAGAAATATTATTGAAAAGAAAATGAAAGAGTTTGAGAACAGGAATCAAACCTTGGAGATTCAGTGGCAAACTCTGAAGGAAACATTGATTGATTCTGCCAGAGAGGCATGTGGTGAGGTTGTGTGCAAAGATAAAAAAATCAGAACTCCCTGGTGGACACAGGAAGTTAAAGAGGCAGTGAAGGAAAAGAAGAAAGCATATCAAAAGTTCCTGGCAAATAAGTCAGCTTTTACTCTTACAGAATATAGAGACAAATGTAAGAAAGCTAAACAGTGTGTAAAACTAGCTAAACAAAAGTCATGGGAGGACTTTGGCAAGAATATAGAAAATAAATATCAAGAAGGTGGCAAAATATTCTGGAGGTTGTTGAAGAAGCTTAGGAATGGAGGAAAGAGTGCTGTAAAAGGAATTAGAGATGATAAAGGTGAAATGAAAACAGGAGAAAAAGATATCCTTGAAGTATGGAGTAATTACTTTGAAAAACTGCTAAATGAAACAAGCAGTGATGACAGCACAGTGATAAAAAAACACTGACCAGGCATGCAGTCAGGAATACATATCCATACTTGAAGTAGAAAAAGCCATCAAAGGCTTGAAATGTGGAAAGGCAGCAGGAGTAGATGATATTCGACCAGAAATGCTGAAGTATGGTGGTATAAGAGTCTTACAGTGGCTGCACTGCATAGTTCAGAAAGCCTGGACAGAGGGACGAATTCCCGATGATTGGAGTAGAGCTCTCATAGTACCCATATATAAAAAGGGAAATAAAACTGAATGTGAGAATTACAGAGGTATTTCCCTACTGAGTGTTCCTGGCAAGATCTATGCAAGTATACTTGAGAAACGGTTGAGAAGAATTGTGGAAGAAAAGCTTGGTGAAGAACAAACTGGATTCAGGCCAAATAGAGGCTGTCAGGATCAGATCTTCACTTTTCCGACAAATAGTCGAGAAAGCATGGGAATATAACAAAGATCTGTATTTAAGTTTTGTCGATTTGGAAAAGGCATATGACAAGGTGCCAAGAGAGAAGCTATTCAATACGCTGCAGTTATATGGTGTCAATGGGGCATTATATCAAGCAATACTTAGTCTTTATTTGAGTTGTGAGTCAGCAGTTAGAATTGAAGGAAGTACAGGAAGATGGTTTAATGTTAAATCTGGTGTGAGACAAGGATGTACATTATCCCCTCTGTTATTCATTATCTATATGGATCACATTATGAAGGAATGTGGTATTAAACCTGATATCAAAATTGGAGATGTTAATGTCAGCTCTTTGCTTTATGCGGATGATGTTATACTTCTAAATAAATCCGCTGCAAGTCTGCAAGATTCTCTGACTAAATTGAATAGCTGTTGTAATAGATATGGTATGAAGGTCAGCAATAAGAAGACAAAGACGATGAAAATAGGCAGAATCATTGAAAATGTCAACTGTGTTGTGAATGGAGAACCTGTGGAACAAGTAAAACATTTCAGCTACTTAGGCACAATTTTTACTGAAGATGGTAAACTAAATATAGAAATAGACAACAGAATCAGCAAAGCTGGTATCGTGGGAAGTCAATTGAATAAATTCATATGGAATAAGAAAGAAATTAGTCGGAACACTAAATTAGCTGTATACAAGACTGTGTTCAAACCAATTTTAACTTATGGATCTGAGAGCTGAGTCAGAAGTAAAACACTTGACCAAAGACTAGAGACTGCAGATATGAGAGATAGTCCTGAGAAAGATTAGAGGCATGAACAGATGGCATCAATGGCAATATCATATTAAAAACGAGGATATTAGGAAAG
Organism: Typopeltis vanoorti; assembly: GCF_054136105.1. NCBI lineage: Eukaryota > Metazoa > Arthropoda > Arachnida > Uropygi > Thelyphonidae > Typopeltis > Typopeltis vanoorti. The sequence goes on from NC_143557.1 coordinate 139,475,002, forward strand.
AACTTGACATTGTCAGCATCCAGGATTGCATTAGCAGAGCTATTCTCAGGTGGTATGATCACTTAAATAGAATGGGAGAGGAAAGATAGCAAAACAAGTGTTCTCTGCCAGGTTGGCAGGAAAACGACCCAGAGGAAGACCAAGATATAGGTGGATTGATATGGTACAAAGTGCCTTAGACGATAGAAATATAAGATCTGATAATGTTGGAGTCTTGACAAGTAACAGACTTATTTGGAGGAAAATTGTAGATAGGAAGTTAGTAATGATGTAATTTTTTCATGTAGTACTGTCATATCCTGTACACCCCTTGAGGGTACATGGCAGGAATTTGATGATGATGATGGTTAATTAATAATACTTTATTATTATTATTACAGGTATCTCCATGGAGTTAGTAGACTCATTGCGGGAGACCCAAAACTAACAAAACATTATCATATCTCTTCTTGAATTCATTTACAGACGAAGAACTCGCAACTGAGTCTGGCAATGAATTCCACTCATTCACCACTTTCCAGGTGAAAAACCTCATTTTCACACCCTTGTTGACCACGCTTTTCTTTAATTTCCAGGAATGACCTCTTGTTTTCCATTACTATCACAAAGCTAAAACATTTCCCCTGTATCAATCTTATAAAAACCTTTTAGTAATTTAAATGTTTCTATCATATCCCCTCTTCTCTGCCTATCAACCAACCTCTGCAATCCACAAGCTATCAATGTAGGGAGCATTTTTTACATCACTCACCAACCTAGTCACTCTCCTCTGAACCCTTTCCACTACCTACTCATCTCTAAGGAATCCAGGCAACCAGACCTGAACACAGTAATCCAAATGTGGAAGTATCAATGCTTTATAAAGGGGAATAATAACCTCTTTATCTCTGGATGTTAGCGTGTTCCCTCAATAACCACGTAATCCTATGTGTAATCTTGGACACCTTAACAATGTGTCCCCTGAACTTCATCTCCCTATCCACCAACACCCCTAAGTCCCTAGCCTCATCAATCTCTTGGAGTACCGTTCCATCATACACAGCCAGTAATCTTTTAATCCCAAAATGCTTATATGCATAACCTTACACTTTTCCACGCTGAATTGACATCTATTACCCTTCGCCCATTTTGCCAGCTTATTTAAATCATCCTGCAAACTCTCAACATCAGCTTGATTTTTTATTGCACTACCCAACTTTGCATCATCAGCAAACAACTGAATATTTCCCCTCAAGCCATCTCCTATATCATTTATGTACAAATTAAACAACAATGGACCAAGCACAGAGCCCTGAGGCACACCACTGATCACCTGCCTCATCCTGGACTCTGTCCATACACCACCTTCTGGTATCTCTCCCTGAGCCATTCTCCTATCCATATCGTCAGTTTAGTATCCATTCCCATCTGCTCCAATTTGCATAACAGCGTTCCATGGGGTATCCTGTCAAAAGCCTTAGCAAAATCCAGAAGTATCACTGTGTAGCCATTTCCTTTGTCCAACTCAGATGTCATTCTATTATAAAAAGTTAATAGATTGCTAAGGCAGAATCTACCTTTAACAAAACAATGTTGACCCCTATAGAGTATCATAGCCTGATCCACCCATTCTTGAATTTTGTCTTTAACCAATTTTTCCAATACTTTTACCACCACTCCCGAGATGGTGATTGGTCTGTAATTAACTACCGCAGTTTTAGAGCCACCTTTATGCAAAGGAACTACTTTGTCTTCCTTCAACACCCTAGGGATCATATCAGAGTTCAAACTTAAGTTAAATAACCAAGTAAGAGGCGATGACAATTCCTTTGCACATTCACGCAACACCCGAGCTGATATTCCATCTAAACCTACAGCAGTGTTTGTATTTAAATTTGCAATATATTAAATATCCCTGATTTCTTAACTTCAATTCTCACATTAGTTATTGCTACAGGTACAAAGATATCCTCACTTAGGTGATAGACTTTTGAAAATTGAACACTCAGTAATTCGACCATTACATTTGAATTTGTCACCTCAATGCCATCAGCACCCACTAAAGTTATCCTTCCAAAGTCATTCTTTCTTTTACTTGCAGCATAGCAGAAGAACTCTTTGGGATTACCCTTGATCTCATTGGCTAAGGTCTCCTCATAATCTGATTTAGCTTTTCTTACTATGCTGGTAACCTTCCTAGCTTGAGCCTTGTACTGCTCGTGGGTGTACTGATTGCCTTTCTCCTTGTACATTCTCCATAACATTTTCTTTTTTTGCAGATCAAGCTTGATACTACTGCTCATCCATCTAACGCCTACCTTGTTTGTCTTCCTGACCATGGGGGACACAATCTGATATTGCTTTCCTCAGATACCCGCTGATTTTATCCCATGCACTGCCATGGGATGACTGCAAACTCACTCCGTAGCTTGTTATAATTGCCTAACTTGTAGTTCCATATATATCCCTTCTTAACAGAAAAATCCACAGATTTTGCAACCTCTGAAGTCAATACCACATGATCGCTCTCACCAATTGGAGGTAACGAGGACACCTTACTTATGCATATATCCTCTGAACCAATGACCAGGTCCAACACTCTCACACCACATGTCCCTTCAGTTATGTACTGTTTCAAGTAATTATCTTGCAGAAGATGTATGAACTCCATTTCCTTTTTGCCACATGATATTTCCTCCTTCCAATTGATATCACCATAATTAAAATCCCCCATAATAATCGCTAGTACCCTGCGCTAATTTGCTGATGCATGAATTCAATATCATCCCCTATGCACCCTGGCCTATAGCAGCAACCAACTATATATTTGGTTGCATTGATTTCAATTTCACACCAGACTGCCTCCTGGTGTGAAACAGATCTCTGTTATCTTGATATACTACTTTCTTTGGCTGCAACTCATTGGCTATCATTAACAGTACTCCTCCCCCTGTTCTATTTTCTCTATCCTCCCTGAAAATACCGTACCCATCACATTCAATTCCAGTGACCATATCTTCTGCTGACAGCCAAATTTCGCTAATGCCTACAACTTTTGGTGAGATTGCACTCACTAATGCCAAAAATTCTTCTCTCTTATTTCGATTGCTTCTTGCATTGGTATACAAAAATTGCAGATTCCCTTTAGTTTTTGTACCAGCTTTAGAACTGATATGCACGTCACTAATTTCAGTAGTTCCATGCCGATTTTTATCTCCTCTATTCTGCAATTTATTCTGCGAATAAGGATCAACAAATATACAATCACTGCTAAAGTTTCTCTCTCTTACACTCGACCTTTTCAATTTTAGTTTCCCTGCCCAATTCAACTTGTTCAGAAAACAGTAACTTCTTCAATTGCTTATGACCTTCCATGTTCAGATGCAACCCATCTCTAGCATACAACTGTCTTTTTCCTTCAAACACACTCCAGACATCAACAAATTCCAGACCTCTTTTTTGCACATTCTTGCAATCATATCATTAATTATCATCCCTCGTCTACTTAACTCATAATTGTCAAAACGGAGCAGCACACACACTATCCTCCCATTGACACTTTTCTTCTTCACAATATCTAACAATGTTCTTAAATCTTTTGCTACCCGATTTATACTACCACTCAGGTCATTTGTACCCACCATAACTATCATCTTGTCTGCATCATGCCCTCTCTTTATTACTAAAGCCACTCTCTCTATTGTCCACCAGCCAAGCACTCCTCAGACATACTGCTCTCCATACCCTTAATCATTAAATCACCATATATTTTACCACTCTTAACTTCATTCACGTTCAAACAAGTGTCACTCATGGCCTCATTTTCTACTCTATTCAGCATGACTCCCAGTTTCATTACTCAACACTCTTTTACTTACTCCCTCACTCTCACGACATCTCGTTTCTTCTAGACCTCTTGTGCTTTTATTTTGTTGACTCCCAATCACTCCCATACTACTATTACTTCATCATTCACCAAAGACTCTCCCATAAGTAATCCTGTTCTAGTTACTTCAGTTAAAGTAATCTCTGTAGTCCTAATTTCTCTGTTCAACACATTTAACTCAGTTTTAACTTCCAGTATCTCCTTACTGAGCACTTCCAATTCCTCTTGCAGAAGGGGGTCACTTTTCATTTTCACGAACTCCTGCCGAGGTTCTTTCACTACGGTCCTGATGTCTGCTTCCATTCCTAAACGCTCCAGCGTATCCCGACACTTCTCACATATGTCGACATTTTCATTCTTCTCATTTAGCCAGACCCTCTATAGATCCTTCACATTCTTCAGCACATACATGTAGCAGTTTCCGCAACGCATCCATTGCGAAAAATCTAATGCTGAGCCAGCCTTTCATGTAGAAGTTCTGTGCGGCATTGACGTATGCTTCTTGTTGGACGCCATCTTTAGACGCTGAAGTAGTGAAACAAACAGTAGCAAAAACACAATATATACAATAGAGTTTCAAACATTAACACCACTGAAGGACACTTGTACTTGTACAAATTGTGATGCACAACGGTAGCGCAATTTGAGAAAAAAAGCAATACTATACTTAAATTTAAAAACATGTTTTCTAGCCTAACTGAACACGACTGTCAAATTCACCAACGACGCTAGCGCCACCTTAAGGATAACAAAACTGTCTCTTTTTAATTTCATCTCTGAATTTTGCTTTGAATTCCTATTTTATTCATTTTTTTTGTTTCATTCCATTCTAGGAAAGGAAACGCATGCAAGAAAAGTATCCTGAATCAACATTTGAAGGAGATGAAACAGAATGTCGCAAAATGCTAGTCGTATATCATGCTAGCACACGTTCTAAAGAACCATGTATGGGCATATGTAGGAGATATCCACCTCCATCTTCCCCAAAACGTTCTCCACATCGAGATAACTCTCGTTCATCATGACAACTGTTTCCCACGGCAAAGGCCAGCATAGATTCTTATCTTTTGGTCTGTCCATCAGGAATTTTGTACTGCATGTATGCAAGTCAGGTGCTCAATATTTGTGTGCATGAGTGTGTGTGTGTGTGTGTGTGTGTGTGGTTATGTATGCACCTAATGTACTGCCCTATAGTAGATATACCAAAAAATTAATATTAGAAGAAATTTTTTTGTGCCTTCATTTAGTGTAAACTATTAAAAAAATCAAAATGTAAAATACAGATGTTATTTAAGAAATAACTGCAAAAGCATTCCAAAGTTGTCCACATGGTTTAAAGATATCAGTAAAACCTGATAAAAATGTGATTTGGCTATTTTAGATTATATGTATAATAGTTGAAATAGTCTCGAAAATGTATATATTATATAAAGTGAATAATGATAAAATGAATGAATGAAATATCATTACCTGTGAATGTACCTATACTTTCATGAGGTACTTTGACATCTAATGTGGTTATCCTGTGCACTATATATTGGTTGAAATTTAATTCCCACAGTGAATTGTAGGAATTAAAAACGTAGTGGCATTAACAAAAACCTGAACATATTATTACATGCTTCATTATCATTTAGAAACATTATATTGATTGATTGATTGAGCAAGTTGATTTACTATTTAGCTATGAACATAGAATATTTTATTTTTATTCTTTAGTGGTGTGGTGTTTTCTTTACAATGAAGAAGCTTAGAAAAAAAAAAAACAGTAAAAATAAAGCAAAAAAAAAATAATGTAAATATTGTATTTACTCAAGCTTTCAAAGGGAGATTTGTGATATTTTTTAACAATTGGTACTAAATATGAAAACTAAAAAAAAAAGTAAAAAAAAAATTGTCATGTACAGTATGTTTTAAATATTATTCTTGTATGAGTATGGGAAATATCTGTTATATATTAACAGATGGAAATGAACTGTTTTGTATTGAGAGGAATAGTTTTTAATCATGCCGAAAAAAAAAAAAAATATATATATATATATATGTTCTTGGTGTAAGTTGTTTGTTACTGTGCACTTTTCAAGAGGAATTTTTTTTTTTTTTAACATGGTATCACTTATGTCATAATTTATGTAATCATTACTAAACATTCTCATTTAATCCACAAGGTGCCCCTGATGTTTCTAATAATTTGTCTAATCACTATTTTTACTAGAAAACATTCATTGTTGTCATATTAGAAACCTCATCTCAAATGTTTCTTAATTATAGAACATAACACATGCAAAATATAGCTATTGGCCAACTAGAATTATCCAAAGAAGGAAAATGATGCTAAGTGTGCATTTCTGCCAGTAACATATTTTGAAGCTATGCACGTTGAGTCCTGCAAGTAGATTTTGTTGCACGTTGAGTCCTGCAAGTCATTTTATATAATGAAAGGTTGTAAACCTATGGTACATTTGTACCATGGGTAGACTAAAGTATTTATTTCATTTATTTTTTTTTTTTTTAATTTTTTATATACTCTGGAAACCCTGCTCTAGAGACTAAACATGGGATTTTTTTCCAAGTCACTTTAGGCCTCTAATAAGCATGTCACTGATCTCCCACTGAGTAACAAAACTCATCTCCCATCTAAAGACATTTGCAAACATCCATGCCATGGTGACATTTGAACCTGCAGGCTGTGGGTTATGCTAACTTCTCAAGCAATCAGGCTGGCGGCTGGCTGTTTGTATGCTGCAGAAGCAAGTACAGAACTACTATACCTTTAGTTATGTTACAAATGATTCAACCTAAAGTACATTTTCTCTCTTTTTTAATCAGAACCATTGATATAAAAACTATGGCAAGTAAACCTGCCATAATTAAAAAAAAAATGTAATTAAAAAGAAACTTTTTTATTTTTGCATATATTCTACAGAAAATTCACTTTTTTCTTTCTCAGTTATTGGCAGTAAAATGCAAGATTGTATTGAAGTATTACTTTGACATGCTTAATATATAAACAGAATTTGAGGAGAGCTTTCTAAATGACAACATTGAACTTTTCCTTGTCAGTAAGAATTGTTGTCTGTAATAGTCTGCTGTTGGTGACCACCCAAATTAATCTGTCATCAAAGATATGACTAGCCTAGTAATAAGGTATGGTTTTTTTTTCCTCAAAGTTTTTAGTTTGGATTATGTTTCTCCCAATTATTAGGAAAATATTCTTGGTACTTGCAGTAAACCTTGCTCCTTGAACTTCAGGATCAGACTAACTAAAGTAAAAACAGGCAAAAAGGGATGATGTTTCCATGCGAGAGACAATACCTTGTGGGATTTTGTGCTCTATTTCTTGTATGTTGTCAGTCAACTGGGTCCAATTAACATTATCATATAAATTTAAATACAGCACTTGATAAGTGCAAACTTTTATGTGAATCAGGCTTTTTATATATATATATATATATATATATATATATATATATATATATAATTTCGCTATGCATTATTATAGCTAAACCACAAAACATTCTAAGTGTAACATATTTTTATTTCATAACAAAGAGAAGTATATGTGAATAAACATTCTAAAGAATATTTTGCTTCTCAAATGGGAATAATTTTTCTGAAAAATACACGAATGTCAACATACTTTGAAAAATAATAGGATAGCATGCTATTAGCCTGCTCCTGAAGATTAGTAAATGGGAACTCACTGAAGATTTGAGTAAGCTGCAGCACTAGCCATTAATTAAAAAAAAACTTAAGGCTTTTTTTGAATGATATTGTTACTGTGATAAGATAGCTAAAGTATTATCATATTACATCTATAATTTAGAGGATTTTGCTCTATAAAAACGTATGCAGTGAGATATCTATTGTTTTTAAGGACTGGATATTTTTTTTTATTTTACCAAAACTTGCTCAAGAAAAAAATGATCTAACTGTATAACTCATAAATGTACATAGTAGTTCACATTTAAAAATAGTTGGTCGTGAATTTTTTTTTTTTTTGTTGTTGTCGTAAAAAAAATAAATAAAAATAAGTTGTTTAATATTTTGTTTGAGTACCTGGGTTTGAACAAACTTATTATCAGCACTAAATTTTATTTATTAAGTCCCTTTCAGAGAATTTTTGTTGATTTTTCATCCTCTGATCTGCTTATAACAAATGAATTCGTGATGTCATGAACAAAATTTTTCCAGTTCAAGAGATATCTTGGTGAGATGATGAAGAGCAACTGAATAAGTTAATAAAGAAGTTGTCACATACAGTGAAATAATTTTTCAAGAAATTCACAATGTGTACAAGTTATTTATATCCATCCTTATGCCTGTTTGGATTTTCATTCAGCAGTTGATAAGTATTAGTTTGCTTAAATCATCTATACATACTATATTAGGCAAAATGTAAATTTTCACATCCAACCAGAGATTTTATTTTGGACATTTCTCTTTTTTGGAGATCACATCCTTCCACACTGCCATACTTTGTATATCCCTTTCACTGTTTGTTGCTGTTTGTTTTTATAGTTCACTATGGATTGTAATGAACAATATGTGTTTTCTGAATACTTCACAGTTTTTTTTTATTTATTTCATTTTTTGGAAATTTTCTGAAAAACATTAACTTTATTGTGCATTCTCTTTCACTTCAACATCAGTTTTCCATTTTGTCACCTGATATTTGTTAAATCAACTGGAGAATTCTTATCCACAATGTAGCCAAATTTTGGACTTAGTTTTCAGCCTTCTTAGGTTTAATTCAAAGTTTACTAAATAAAAATGCACATTTGTTCTGAAACTGTTTAGCATGCTCAGATTTATCAGTTGGGCTTATCTTATTTAGTCTTGTGGCATACTAGTGCAGACTCCATACAGTATTGCAGTGAGTTTCAAGATTCAATTAATTTCTGATTATCAGTTTGTAGTATGTGTGCAAATATAATTATACAGATAATAAGGATAGCAATTTGTAATCATTGTAAATGATCTTTGCAAAACTAGGATAATTGGATTGCATCATATTGTTAGTCTAGCCCATATGTATTCAGTGTGTCATGTTCTGTCAGCAAAAATATTATGAATGTTTGTTATGAAATAATTTAAAAATATGAGTATGATTGCGAAACTGTTATCTTAAGGTAGTTATTTTCTCTAAAAAGTTAATTTGAAAAACGAACTGTAATACATTAACAAAGCATGTTACATATTTCAGTAATATTCTTTGTTAATGGCTCTAAAATCTGATATGGATGAGAGTTTGATATGCCCACAATGAGTATTAACTACAGTACAATCATTTAGAGTGTCACTTTATTATTTATATAAAAATTACTGTCAAATACTTTGTCATTTTATGACATGGAATTTTTAGTCCAAATTTATTGTTAAACTGAAATAGCCAATCTAAATTCAGACTTATGCTATATTATTTGAAGATTACAGAGGTATCAACGTAATAGAAGTTTGTTGCAAGTTTAAATAAACACCTATCTTAAGCTTAATTTAAAGGGAAGCACTGAGCTGTTAATATGCAAATTATTAAATATCAGTAAACATCACTTAGTTTCTTTTATTACTTGGTGGAGGGAATATGTTACAGTTCAAACTGAACTGAAAAATTTTTTTTTTTCTCATCATTAGAAATTTTTACAAGGAATATAATCTTAATATTCATATAAATGAAACCAGTTAGTTTCTTCAAATCTATTAAGAAATAAGGTGCTTTCTTAAACCTGTATAGGAGAAGGTTATTTTTCCTTTGTGGATGTGTTAATCATACCATGATAAGAAAGTGTAACATAGCATTCCTGTGTTCAAACACTGATACCTATTTATTATATAAATATTTTAATTGAAACTGATTTTAATTTTAAAGTATTTGTGAAATATTTCTTTGATATATATGAACAATGTATAAAAGAATTTTAAGATCACTTATTCTGTTAGGAATTAAATTACTTCAAGAAATATGTTTAGAAAGCTGAAAATAATGACCCATCATTTTTGGGCTAATATTTATCCTTTTAAAAGAAGTTTATATTATGTCTCTGAGCATCCAACTTTTTTACTTCAGATATCATTGATAGTTTTTTTTCTCCCCTATAAAATGTTACACCCTTTATTCCACCATCGGTAAGATATACTTTACAGTAATTTAAAAATTTAAACTAGTGTAAAGTCCTACATTTTAACTTCACATTATTCTCTTAATGGAATGCAGTAGTGGTTCATGAGCAATTTGTTAAACTAAGCAAGTAATCTGCAAAAAAAGAAATGTTTAAGAACTTATATATTATGTACCATTGCGTTAGAATTCCATTTGTTTAATTTTATCCCCTGGCTGTTTACATTTTATATTTTGTCTTCTTTGTTTTTTAAATTTCATAACTTTCTACTTGTTTATCTATAATTTCATTCTGCAATAATTAACCTAACCCTTTGAAAAAGAGGACATTAGTTCATAGTAACAGTCTCCCTATGCAAATTGCATATTGCAATTTGAAGTGGTACCTCATGACTTGAGGAGTTGCCTTGTACATAATTCCAGTCCCATGCAATTTGAAGTGCTGCATAGAGTAAAACTGTGTAGGGATGGGGGGGGGGGGGAGTCATAACAAAATCAAAGAATATCACATTATATGCATATCCCTTGTTAAATGTGCTTTTGTATATCTTGTTGTAAAATTGTTGGTCAGGTTGAATTTTCCTTTAGATAGTTATGGTTATATAATAGATGAATTATGCAGACCTGGAAGGTTGCCTTATGCCTAGAGCTTCGAATAGCGGTGGGAATGTTCTGTTGTTGGTAACAGAACAAAATCTCTTTCCACAAAGTGCCATATCCTTACTAATCCATTCCTCTTATTATTTTTTTTTATTCCATTTCTTGTGACCTTTTTCAGGATTTTCAAATTTTCATTTTATATCAAATCTTTTTGGTTTGTGATATAGAAGGAGTTTTTTTTTATTATATATATATTATTTTCATGTTAAGATCTCATCCAGTCTTACATGTCTCTAAATCATTTACTCCATTATCTTTTCTCTTTAGCGAAAATCTTGATAGGTCAAATTCTGGTATAATTGCCCTTTCAGCATCAAATGTGAATTTCTTGTGCTGTTAAAAATATTGATTAAAAATCAGCATATTGTATTTGGAACTCTTTAATCATCTATCCCCTTTTCTCTCTCTTCTGAAAATACTATTCAGTATACTAAATTTTTATTTGTGCATAATTATTTTTCATGACATTTGTATATATATAGCTATAGAAGCCTTGAGCATATTATTCATTTGTTAGAAAAGCTGAAAAAATTATCCAGAAATAATCTTTTAAAAATGTCATATTTCTGTCTTAAAATGAATGTTATATTAATTCATATAAAATTATATTTTGAAAGAGATGTAAGTGAGAGAAAGATCATTAAAATATTTTTACTGGGGGTAAATATTGTAAACCTTTGTTTGACATTAAGTTTTAGAAATTAAGGTTTAATAACTTTTACTGTCTGAGCCATTGAATTTATAAGACATGTTGCTGTCATTTAAGATATTATAAGTGGATGACTGAAATCACATAGTGGCATTTGGTTTATGTAAATAAAAATATGTACTAATAGAAGTATGTTTATACTCATAGAATGCATTGTACAAGAATAGCATTTAAGAGGTCTGTTATTCAGATTATTGTTTTGACTTGTATTCTTTGAATATAAAGAGAAAAGAGCTTTTGTGCATTGCACTAATATCCATGTTATGCGATCAGTAGAAAATTTAAAATGGAAGAGAAAATTGACATGTTATAATTTATAAATATAATTTTTGTTCTACTGTATGGTTGAAAAATATTACTGTTGTCTCAAATGTAATTACAAAGTGTTAATATAGAATCATGATTGCTTTTCTGAAAGTTGACAAGTTAGAAAAATCCTTGCTTGTAATTATTTTGTAAATTGTCATTATAGTAAATTCTATTTTTGTAACAAAGTGAGGATTGGGAAATGTTGCATTTTCATCTTTGCATGAGAGAGATCCTTCGAGGACACAGAAAATTAATATTTACTGGAGCACCCTTAAAATTTATTATCAGAGGAATTAATTGTGATGTCAGCTTGGAGCCCTGGGTCTGTTCATGCAAGACTCTTTACTTCATATATATATAGATAGATATATTTGTGTGTGTTTTAATTGATTCATATCCCAGTGCATTTAGTCTAATATTAAGTAAGCAAGGGAAATTTATTAAAACAATAAAACAGATTTAACTTATATGATTTTTCCATATCATTTGTAGTGGTGATGTTTGAATATTTAAATCATCTTAGTTCTCAATGAAACTTAAATTCACAATTTATATTCCGCTTTGATATTATAATTTTTTTCTTGATAACTAAGGCAGATTTCCAAAAGTTAAGAGAATTAAAATCACTGAAATGAACAGTGAACACCTGTCAGAAAATTAAATATCTTTTGTTGCATTGCTCTAAATGTGTAAATAATATGGAGATGTCAGTGGAAAAGTATGAATTAAAAAATAATTCACAGCAGTACATAATTAACGAAGCATAGGATTAGTAATATTATAATAAATATTATAACATGGAGAATTTTAAAATTCTTATTCAGGTTATGTATATTGTGAAGGTAGCATATTTTTGAATAAGTGCATTTTCTAGTTGTTACTGTTGCCTGAACTAGTTGGTATTGGGAGGGGGGGGGGGGGGGTAGAGATAGAATATAGTTGGAAAGAAAAGTTATGATTCTTTGTGTATATTTGCACTAACAGTTATTCCTAGTTTAAAAATACAAATTATTCTTAGTTTGTACTTTTAAACTAGGAACAGCTGTTTATATCATAATATTATTTTTTCCATTTTTAGATAATATGGGGTAAATGTGTTGAAAGTCATCAGCGGAAGCCAGACCCAGAGGTGATACTAAGGTTGAAGTAATGCAGAAGTCATATTTTCATATACAAGTTGCCAAAAGGTGTCACACTTTATTATTATAATACTCTGGTTTAGAGATAGATAGTTGTTGAAAGTTTTTCACTTGGTTATACTATAAATTAAAGATACCAAGAAATTATATACTTGGCTTAATCCTTTTTCCAAGTGTAAGCAAACAAATTTTGTGCCTGAAGTATTTTCAGGACTGGGCAACTCAACCTTGAGTATCACCTCTGGGCCTGGCTCCCACTGACGAGACCTCAATAAAAGTCAAAACTGGTCTGGGTAGTGGCCCTTCCTATAATGCATAGCAGTATACATATCTGCAAGGAGATGTGCTTTGCATTATGGGATACTAAGGCAAGTAATGTGAAGTCATACCACCTTTACTACGAGTTGCCCCAGTCCTGAAAATACTTCAGGTGCAAACTTTGTTTGCTTACACTTGGAAAAAAGGATTAAACCAAGTATATAATATCTTGGTACCTTTTAATTTAAATGTGTTGAAATGTTTCCATCTGAAAAGAGCATTGCATTTACTATCTGCTAATAATAGGAATATGCTTACGTTATTAATATTTTGGTAACTATATTCTAATCTAAGTTAATAAATTTGCTTTAGTTGGATATTTTTTTTAATTAAATATTGTTACTGGGATCAAAAACAAAGGAAAGACTACTTTGTAATAAAAATACATACAGAAGTGAAAAATATTAAAAAAAAAATGCAGTTTTGAAAGTTGCATATAAAAAGGTCTTGCTAGCGTTTACATGGTACAGCTTTGTTTTAATTATTAAAATTTTTGTCTTGTGTAATTTGAAAATATAAATTATGCAAGGCAGTTTCCTTTTCAGCTTTGAGCTAATTTTAGAGTTCTTGAAAATACCTTTATATACCTAGACTGCTTTATTATTATTATTATGTGACACCTCCAGTGAGAGTGGTGTAACAAAATTTTTCCAGCTGCTATTTGCTTAAAAATTATTTGCACTGACAGTTATTCTTTTAAACTTTAATAGTTTGATTCAGTAAACCTCAGGGGGGGGGGGAATAATCACTGGTGCATGCTAAAGTATTATTATTTATACCGGTCCTCCATGGAGTCAAAAGACTCACCATGAGGAGACCCACATTATCCATTAACACAATACTTGTCATAAGTCTCCTTAAAACTTATTTACTGTTGGGGCACTCACAACCACCTCTGGCAATCCATTCCACTTATTCACTCTTAGACAACTTCCAAGAGTGACCTTATTTTTCCCCTACTCACCCCTGTATTGAAAAATTTCTTTTGCATCAATCTTATAGAATCCCTTTAATAACTTATAAGTTTCTAGCATATCCCCTCTCCTCTGCCTGTTTGCTAAACTCTACAACCCACACAGCTTTGTTGTGTCGTCCATCTTGCTAATTGATCCATTTATGTTGGTTAGTTGAATCTATTCTTATTTCTTTAAATTCCATTTTTATTTTGTTAGATGCTGATTGATACTGATCTGAATATAAGATAATTTATATTATACTGCGCCACTCTATATTCAGATTAGTCTATATAATACAGAGGAATCAATCATCAACTACCTTTTGCAATCTCACTTTATACAGGCCGAGGCTAATATTATCATTTAAGGCTTCCGCAAGATTCGAATAAATTTTATGAGCGGTGCAATGAAGAAAAATCAGGCAAATAACAAATTGAATTCAATAAAATAAACATTTAACACAGGGTTATAGAACATGTACATTTAAGCATAATTTTCTAAGCAAGATAATCTAATCGAACAATTTTCAAAATATCTCTGAGACACTAGTAGCCTCTTGGTTTGGTTTAAAGATTGAAGTTAAATTTACAGATCTTATTCTCCAATGCTTAAATACTATTATCACAACTTGTCTCTATTCAATGAGATAATTCAATTCTTTTATACATCAGCTTAGTTCAAATACTCATAACAAACATAAAACATTAGGCATTAAACATTCAGCTGTCAAGTCTATATTCTTGTGAATAATTGAAAATGGTTCACACAGTTCAATGTTCCAGAATTTTACAGTAATTATTCTTAAGGTAGAATTTTCTAATTCTCTCTTAGTCAACAAACACTTAATTTAATTATGAGGCAGTTATCATTTCAAGGGGGAAACACTTTAAAGCTCCATACTTTGGCTATTTTTAGTAGAATGCCACAGTTAATGTTAAGATATATCAGGCAGAGCTAACTCTTATTTCTTCACACTGAAATATAAAAAGGACTGTTCTTATCGGGTTACATCTTTTACACACTGGATTTACTATAGGCACACTTAAAACTGTAGTTAAATATTACTTTGAAGTAACATTATTCAAAAGAAATCTTCACTATAATAATTGAAATATTAAACATAGAGTTTCACAAGTCTTGACACTCATTTTAGGTAATTTACTTATTTCTTGTTTTCTTCTATGCATTAAATTCAGCTTTGCACTATTCTTCCTCGAAACAATTGAAATTCGTCGTAATTTTAGAATTCCGTAGAAATATTCCGAATTGCCTATTAATTTCCCGGTCTTTTCTTAATCTATTTACGGCATTTCCAAATCCCCTTTACTGCCAGCCGTTACTTCACTCCTTGCTGTCCCGAATGCTTCTCCTCTGTTTACTTTCGTTTTCCAATAAAATACCTTCATTCTTCCCGCCAAAATTCGGTTCTAGCCAATTCAGCACATATCAACTCCTCCTCCCTTCGAATACCACAGCTCACGCTCCACGCACACGCTATCTAAAATTAACTCCGTTTCCATGACAACAGCCAATCAAATTCAATCAGAAGTTTTCATAAAATTACTTTATCTTTCAGTAATGTTAAATAAAAAATATCATAGTTCACATAGGGTACATTAAACTTACATATATATAATTTCTTACAATATTATTATAGGAATAAATTAAATAAAATGAAGGACATTTTTATACAGAGTCCTTTTTATTACTATTACATTACTTAAGATTATATTATTAAATAATAATAAACAAAATTCAAGGCAATTATATGAATATCACACTATAAGTAAGAGACAAACAATAAATAATATTTACAAGTCTTGCCTTTGACATGGAGGATTATGTTGGATTCTGAAAGAAGTATTAACAATTTTCATTTCTCTTCATTTAGAATCCAACAGCTTCAATCTATCCTCATAGGGAACATTCCACAGACCTGTTACCAGTTGATCATTTGTCTCCGAATCCTCTTCACCACCTCCCATCCCCAAGAAACGCAGGTGACCAAATCTGTGCACAGTTGTCAACATGTGGCCAAATCATAGCCATATAAAGAAGGATAATAACCTCCCTATCTTTACTTGGCAATGTTTTCTTCAACATCCAAGTAATCCTCTGTGCTATTTTGCCAACTCTTGCAATATGCCCTCTAAATTTCAAATATCTATCCACCATCACCCTCATCAAGTTCCTGTAAACTAGTACCATCAATATGACACAAAGCATGTAATCTTCATGCATTTTACAACATTAAATTGACAACCATTGTCCTTTGGCCTCACTGCCAATTTATTTAAATCAACCTGTAAGATATCTGCATGACCCTTACTGACTATTGCTCTCCCCAGTTTTGCATCATCAGCAAACAACTGATTATCTATCTCCCTCTCTCAAATCTTCTGCTATATCATTAATGTACAAATTAAAGAGCAGTGGTCCTAGTAGCCTTGGGGTACTCCAGCAGTCACCCTCATTCACCTTGATTCTACTCCACTCTCTGATATGTCACCAGCCACATACCCATTCCCATTTGCTCCAGCTTATGTAATATTTTTCTATGCAGTATTCTGTCATATGCCTTTGCAAAATCCAGCAGTATCATGGGTAGCCATTTCCTTTATATAATTCCACTGTCACCTTATTATAAAATTTGAATAAATTACTGAGGCAGGACCTACCTTTTACAAAGCCCTGCTGTCCCCTATAGAGTATCATTCCTATCCACCCATTTCTGAATTTTACTTTCAACCAACTTTTCCAATACTTTATAATCACCACTCCAGAGATACTAATTAACCTGTAATTTGCTACTTCTGTCTTGTAGCCACCTTTATGTAATGGAATTATCTTACACCTTTCCATTCTCTTGGAACCTTGCCAGAGCTGAGACTTGGATAAACAATTTTGTTAGAAGCATTGCCAGTTCACTTGCACATTCTCATAGCACACGAGCTTGACGTACCATCCAGGCCCACTGCTGTATTCACATTGATATGTTTTAGTAAATATAAAATATTTATTGCATTATTTTTACATTCCATTTGTGAAAATATTGACATTTGCTCATGTTATTTCCAAATAATTATCTTTCTCAAAAATTTTATCAACATTGTAAAAGAAACAAAAAAAATTCTCATGCCTCAAAAGCTCATAAATTACATATGACATGACATGAAAGGCTGAAACTTGAAATTTTGCCTTTTTTACCCATTTTAGTTTCATAAGTAGAAAATGAAATAGTTTAAAACTTTGAAAGATTAAAGAAAAACAGTCAGCCAAAGCCAATAAGTGGCTTAATTATAGGATTTAGGTCACCCTGCATCTCTCCTGTTCCTTCTTTGTTATTGACGTGTACCTTCATGCATGTGTTTAATACCAGTGCATTAATCCCTGAAGGTGCCAATTTAACTTCGGCAAAATATATGATAAAGCCAATTTTAGCAATTGGTTTCAGGTTGATTTTCTGGGGCACACCTTAGTAATGCTGAATCACTAAACTTATCACTGAGATATTTCCCAGTGATTTCATTTGACAAACAATTTAAAAACCTAACCATCTCAGCCATATCCCCACAAGTTGTTGGAAGGTCTAGGGCTTGAAACATTTGTTCTATTTTATCACGACTTTTTTCAGATTTAATTTTATTAACTGTACAATAAAGAAGCCTCAATATATCAGATAATCACCAATTTTTTTTATCTCTTCCAATGCTGTCTCATGTGAAAATGATTTCATTATGTATACTTTAGCCTGCATGTATTCATATGCTGTAATCTTTCCATTGGCATCAGTATAGCACATAAGCGTGAAACAAAGTTTGGTGGTACTCTCGTTCAATGAACAGGATGCTTCCATTATCTTTTTAGGGTATAAGTCAATCATACTTTTTTTATGTGTGTGATATCGTACAAAGATATAGCTCTTCTTTTTGCTTCAAGATCAGCTGAGGAGCCTTCTTTAATTAATGCAGACATGTCACACACATGGAAACACATCTCTCTTACATCACCAACTTTGATTATACTAAACGCATCATCTCTCAATTTTATTATTATTATTATTATTAAACAAGACCTCATGGAGTCAAAGACTCATCTAGGAGGTCCTTTTATCTCACACACATCTCATCATACCGGGTCTTAAACACATTCAAACTCCCTGCAGACACCACACTCTCAGGCAAGGCATTCCAATCATTCACAACTCTGCATGAAAAAAACCTGCCTCTCACTCCCCTACTCACACCCTCTTTATACAGTTTCCAGGTATGACCTCTGGTTCTCCCCTGATCTCCCACTATTCTCTGTAGAACTTCTCCACCATTGATCCTATAACAACCCCTTACCAACTTGTAGGTCTCTATCATATCTCCCCTCTTCCTTCTCTCCACTAGACTCTGCAAATTACATCTTTTCAATCTTTCCTCATACTCGACATTCCAGAGGTCAGAGACTACCTTAGTCAGTCGCCTTTGGACCCTTTCCAACATCTCTTCATCCTTCTGAAAACCAGGTGACCAAATCTGGGCACAATAGTCCATGTGTGGCCTAATCAAAGCCTTATACAATGGAACAAGAATCTCCCTACTTCTACATGTCAGTGTCCTCCTCATCATTCCCAGAAGTCTTTGTGTTGTCTTCACAATTTTGGCGATGTGTCCCCTAAATTTTAGATCCTTATCCACTATCACTCCCAGATCTCTTATTTCCTCTACTTCCAACAATATATTCTCACCAAGCATAAATTCTGCATCCCATCTTTGTTTTCCAAATTTTAAAACCTTACATTTTGCAACATTGAACTCACATCCCCATTTGCTTGCCCAAGCACTCAATTTATTCAAGTCTTCTTGCAAGGCCACAACATCTTCACTACTCTTTATGGTTCGTCCCAACTTTGCATCATCTGCAAACAACTGAATATCTCCATCCAAATCTTCGCCAATATCATTAATATACAAGTTAAATAGTAATGGCCCTAAAACAGATCCCTGAGGCACTCCACTAGTGACTTTCCTTTTCCTGGATATTGCACCCCCATACACAACTTGTTGATACCTATCAGATAGCCAGTCTCCAATCCAATGCACTAATCTAATATCCAACCCCATCTGCTCTAGTTTGACTGTCAACTTATCATGAGGTACTCTATCAAAAGCTTTTGCAAAATCCAAGTATATTACTGTGTATCCTTCTCCTCTGTCCAAGGAAGCAGTCACTTTATTGTAATAAGTAAGTAGATTACTAAAACACGACCTCCCTTTAGCAAATCCATGCTGTCCATCAAAGATTATACCATTGTTGTCAACCCACCTCTGGATCCTAGTTCTCACAAGCTTCTCCAACAACTTAACCACAACACCTGACACACAGATAGGCCTATAGTTTGATGCTTGAGTTCGATCACCTCCTTTATGAAGTGGCACAATCTTGCCCTCCTTCCACTCTTTAGGGACTTGACCAAGTGCAAGACTCGTATTAAAAAAATATGTCAAGGCAGGTGTCAACTCTCTGGCACATTCCTTCAGAATACGCGGTGATATATTATCAAGTACCACAGCCTTATTTACATCTAGTTTACTCAACTCCCCAAACACCTCTTGCTCACTTACAGTCAGTCTCTCCTCCCCATCATCAACTGCTCTTAATCTCTCCATGAAGTCACATTCACAAGATTGAAAGATCTTTATGAACTGCTCATTAAGTATCTCCACCACACATTCTGCAACAGCTGTCTTTATACCATTTCCTCCAATCAATGTCATCCTTCCATAATCATTCTTTCTTTTGCTGGCTACATATCGAAAGAACTCCCTAGGATTCTTTTTAGCTTCATTAGCTAACTGCTGTTCATACCTCTCTTTAGCTACTCTCACCAACCAAGTCACTCTCCTTGCCTGGTCTTTGTAGAACTCATGAAATTGGTTACTTCCACTTCTCTTATGCTGCCTCCACAATGCCCTTTTTCTCTGTATTGCATGCTTAATCTCTTTATTCATCCATCTCACATCTAAATTATTTAACCTTCTCACCCGTGGATTTACAAGCACTATTGTCAATTGTTACAGTTATACTTTAGCCTGCATGTATTCATATGCTGTAATCTTTCCACTGGCATCAGTATAGCACTTAAGTGTGAAACAAGGTTTGGTGGTACTCTCGTTCAATGAATAGGATGCTTCCATTATCTTTTTAGGGTATAAGTCAATCATACTTTTTTTATGTGTGGAATATCATACAAAGATATAGCTCTTCTTTTTGCTTCAAGATCAGCTGGGGAGAATTCTTTAATTAACGCAGACATGTCACACACATGGAAATACATCTCTCTTACATCACCAACTTTGATTATACTAAATGCATCATCTCTCAATTTACAAGCACTATTGTCAGTTGTTACAGTTTTGAAGAATGTCAAATCAGTTCTGCGATTCATATCTATGGTGGAAGAATAGATACACTTGGAATAAGTTCAGTAAAATCTCATTTACTAGCACATCTAAGTTTATTGGATTTATCCTGTGATTCTTATTGGGAAGAGATTGAAAACAACTTAGATGTGCTAGTAAATGAGATTTTACTGAACTTATTCCAAGTATATCTATTAAGATGCCTTCAGGCAAGAGACTTTCTTTCTTCCACTGCACAGTTTGGCAAATCCATGTTAATATTTAACATCATCAGTGGGAAGTGAATATCAATGGGTAACAGGACATATTCACCTGTTGGAACTTTGAATACTGTTCCAGCCTGACAACTCCAGTTTCTTTGCAGAATACGGATTATTCTTCCAGAAGGAAGACATTCTTCTTTGCTGTTAGTATGATCTTGCTTCATATCTTCTGCATCCTCAACTGACCTTGGCAGTCAGTTGGTGAATTGAGTGGTGGAGACAGAGTGTAGAGCAGGTGCCCCTTCCTCGATGAGTCTTTGGACTCCCTGGAGGTGTCTAATAATAATAATAATAAATATAGGAAGTAAGTGATTAAATATTTTTAGTTGTTATCTAGTCTACGTTGTCAATTTCCTTAAACAACTATTAAAGAAAAAGGATCTGTTTTGAAACTTGGAAAATTTCATTTCATTTCATTTCAAAAAAAAATCAAGATTGAGCATTTGTTATTTATGAAGCAGTTTTTTCTTCTTACATCCTTCAGTATTATAACTTGAACTATTTTTGGATAGAGTAACTTGTTTTATATTAATTGAACACTTAATATGCATAAAGAATAGCAAAACAGCTATATTAAACAACTTCGTTACAGGCATTGCCAGTTCACTTGCACATTCTCATAGCAGATGAGCTGACATTCCTTCCAGGCCCACTGCTGTATTCACATTTCTTATTTCTAATTACTTGAATATCAAGGTGATTAATTTATTTCATTTTCTGTAAAAATAAAAATGGTCTCTTGAGCAGAAAAGCTTACCTTGAATGCCACATTAAATCCTTTTGCTGTAAAAGTGTACGCTTTCTAAGCACAACATCACTAATTAATATAAGCTAGTTGTGGTGAAATAAAATATGAACATCTTTTAATTAGTAAAATTTCTTTGATCAGTAAAATTAACTGGAAAATAAATTGCAAAATTAACTGCACCAGTGTTTGTTAGATTTATAATTTTGAAATAAGAATATTGATGTAAGCTCATAATTAGTATATTAAGTTCTCTGTTATTTGCTGCCTAATGGGAAAAGGGACCAGTTTTTTAACCACCTTACCGGCCATTATGGGTCAAATACACATCCTCATACACTTCGTATTCATCATATAATTCAATGTAATATCAATGGTATTACAATTTTAATATGCACTTTGCATCCATTGTAACTTGGACGTATATATATATACGTCCTGGCCAGTAGCGTGGTTAAATCATGTTGCCAACTAATATGTTGTGAAAATATTAGGAATGAATATCACAATACCTTATATCTCTTAGTTTTCTAATGGAGCATTGAGATTACTTACATTGCATGAAAAAAATTGAAGTAACTTCTCTAAGAAATAAATCAGTCGTGAAGTCGGGAAAGGTTCTGTGGGTTGAGACGAACATAGTTAGTCTTGAATATTCGGTGAGAAGTAGACATTTTCTTAATTATTTGATTTATTTTCTGTGATGTGTAGGGCGATTGTTATATATTGTAAATAAATGGGATAGAAGTTAAAATTTCTATTTTCATGAAGATTATATTATTTTAACCTATATATCTCTGCTATATAGTTTATCAAGATGAAATATTATGAATTATATAAAATTTATTTTAAAACCTGCTTTTAATTTTAGACTTTTTTTAGGACAACAAAGGTGGAAAAAATGTCATGTGTCTAGTCACATAGGTAACCAAATATTTTATGCTATGATTAAGTGTTACACCCAAAAACCATAAATATTACTACTATTATTATTATATGACACTTCCCTGGAGTCATTGCAAGAGGGGGACTTCACACATTCTACCATACATAAACCGTTCACACACTACATATTATATTATATTGTAGATTGCATAATATTCAACCTATTGTACCATGGATGGGTAGGAAAATCAAGAAGAAAAAAGAAACTTGCTGATGTTAGATTTAAAAATCAGATTTTAAAAGAAATGTAGTAAAGGGAATGAATGAAGAAGAGGATATGTTCTCTTCATAGAAAAATGTTCTGTGGGTTACAAGTTGAACTGGGCAGTTTTTTATTGTAATATGTTTATTTTTACTTGTTAAAAATAATTTTATTGAGTTTATATCTGGTTTATACAATAGGGCTGGATCTTAAAATTTTCAGATGTTTTCATCTCAGTAGAGTGTGGTTACATATTGGATGTTTCCATATATTTTTAAATAGGGTCAGCCAATCCATTATGAGTGTCTACTGCATTTGAAACAGATGCATGAAAAAAAAAAAAAAGAAATATCACTAGAAATTCACTTAAATAGGAAACAAAATGAATTATTAAACTTTGAGGATTATGCCTTATTATTTTGTGGAGAGGGGATCCTAAATATTAAAAGAAATTTTGTAAATGAACTTTCTATTTAGTTTTTAAAAAATAGATATAAATTTACGGTATTCCTATTATTCAACACTAGTTGTCTTGTTATGAGGGGGAAGGAAGAGCTGACTTCTTCCAAATAATTTGAAAAATTAAACATTTTGACACCCGTGATGGTGTGTTATTTATGCTACACGTTACTTGCCTCCATTCAGAGGTCTGTGATATTGTAACAAGTTTTTTCAGTCAGAAAGTTGATTATACTTTTTCTTCTGGTTCCCATCTGCCATACGGCCGTGGGAGGGTAGCTAAATGCTACCATTCTAGGGAGAGATGATTATGAGCAAGGTGGTTTCCCGTTGCCTTCCTTGCCGTAAGTATTTATGACTGTAACCTGTGTGTTCACGGGGCCGGTTTGCCTGCTTGCGGGATGAAAAACCCCAGATAAACTGGCGGAAAAAAAACCCTGCTGCCCACGCCCAAGACCGGCTAACTTGGCTATGGCTGAGGAAGATCCTTAAGCTCCTCATGTCGTGGGCGGGAATCGAACCTAGGACACTCCTTCCCCAGGCATATGGTTGCAAAGCGCAAAGCCACTAGGCTAACTGCGCGGACTTATACTTTTGAAGAAATTAAATTCTTGCTTTAATCCATTATATTAGCAAGCAGGTAGCCTTAATCATGAAGATACTTCATGTGCAAACTTTTTGTTGCTCATGCTTGGGTAAAGGATTAAAATATAATTTTTTGCCAAATATAATTCACTTTTTGACCAAAGTGGAAAATTTATTACAACTATCTCTCATCCTGAGTATTTTAGTAATATTATGATACACCATTTTGAAATGGAAAATATGACTTCTGTTTTTCCTCATCTCCCCAGGTATATTCCATTAATTGGAAACATTTTATTAAATGTATTCAGAGGATGCTTGCATAGAGCTGGTTTCTGCCAGACTTGTCTTGGCACTATGCTGTATGTTGCTGTCGCTTGGCATGCTGTAATTTATAGATCCAAATCACCTCCAGATCCTGGAATGATCTAGGTGTAGAGGTATCAGATTTTGATACCTATTTTTACATCACTTATTTTTTTGGAACCCTTGGACACTGAACAAATTGTTTTAAAGGTTAAAGGATCAAAGGAAAATTTCCTTGGCTTTTTTCATGTAAGGCATAACTCGATAGTCTTGGAGGTAGCAGAGTTTCCCAAAAACAGGCACACACCTGTCTGTGAACACACACACATTTCATTGACTGCTAATCACTTTACTTGTCAAAATTATATATATATATATAAATTAACCTGTTAGTAACTGGCTACTAGGTGTGATATGGAAAAGATGATGATGATAACAATAATAATTGACATTCCTAAAGAAAAGGTTGGCCAGTCCAGCTTTAAAAGATTTATTTTTATTTGTTATAGTACTGTTGTTTTGATCTACTTCAATATAGTAGTGAATGAATGATTGAAAGTAAATTGTCTGAAACTTTCCTTGTAAGGTTGTTTTTATATGTAAAGTTTTGATGCTGCTGATAGTGGGTGCTTTATGATATATTGTTTTAACCATATATGAATAGATTTGTGCCAAAGTGAACTAAGTCCAGTTTTTGAAAATTGGAGATAACATTTCCGTAACACAATAATTTTGTCAAGAACATTGCTATCCTTGTTGGCTTATTTCCTTGCTCACTAGTCCTGCATCATGTGCAGTTTGATCATCAGACAGTGTTGTTTTGTTACCCATATTTTCTGGTAAAAACAATTATGCAGAGGATTACTTTCAGACAGTAAAAATGTCTTATATATATATATATATTATTACCCCAAGACCTCATGGAGTCAAAGACTCATCTGGGAGGTCCTTTTATCACACACACATCTCATCATACCGTGTCTTAAACACACTCAAACTCCTTGCAGACACCACACTCTCAGGCAAGGCATTTCAATCATTCACAACTCTGCACAAAAAAAAACCTGCTTCTCACATCCTCTTTATACAGTTTCCAGGAATGACCTCTGGTTCTCCCCTGATCTCCCACTATTCTCTGTAGAACTTCTCCACCATTGATCTTATAGCAACCCCTTACCAACTTGTAGGTCTCTATGATATCTCCCCTCTTCCTCCTCTCCACCAGACTGCAAATTACATCTTTCTTCATACTCAACATTCCAGAGGTCAGAAACTACCTTAGTCAGTCGCCTTTGGACCCTTTCCAACATCTCTTCATCCTTCTGAAAACCTGGTGACCAAATCTGGGCACAATAGTCCATGTGTGGCCTAATCAAAGCCTTATACAACGGAACAAGAATCTCCCTACTTCTACATGTCAGTGTCCTCCGCATCATTCCCAGAAGCCTTTGTGTTGTCTTCACAATTTTGGCAATGTGTCCCCTAAATTTTAGATCCTTATCCACTATCACCCCCAGATCTCTTATTTCTTCCACCTCCAACACTATATTCTCACCAAGCATAAATTCTGCATCCCATCTTTGTTTTACAAATTTTAAAACCTTGCATTTTGCAACATTGAACTCGCATTCCCATTTCCGTGCCCAATCACTCAATTTATTCAAGTCTTCTTGCAAGACCACAACATCTTCACTACTCTTTATGGTTCGTCCCAACTTTGCATCATCTGCAAACAACTGAATATCTCCATCCAAATCTTTGCCAATATCATTAATATACAAGTTAAACAGTAATGGCCCTAAAACAGACCCCTGAGGCACTCCACTAGTGACTTTCTATATATAGTAGATGAATTTCATTGCCTGGTGCAAGATCACCCATCCTGCTTTTTGGCTGAAGTTTCATGCTTGGTCTCTAGAACAGGGGTTTCTGAATTATCTAATCCTTAGCCCTCACACATTATTAACATATGAATCCCATCCATGGAAAATTATAAACCTTCTATGAATAGAATTCACATTAAAGAAAGTTGCTTAATTCTCTTTGACATAGAACCATTTAGATGGTAATTCATAGTAAAAAAACTGCTTGACTCACTTTAGCATAGCATAATTTATTTATTAGTTCAGGATCTGCATCAACAAGTTGAAATAAACTGATTGATATATATACACGTATCATTTTCACTATCATGTTTTTGGTTAATTTTAGTTGTCAAAATAGCAAATTAATTTTTGCATTAATATGAAATGATTGAACTGTATGTGGTACAGTTTAAACTTTTTTCTTCATTGTATATTGCTGTTAGTTTCATTATACAATAGTAATAATGTATTTATATTGTATATGACATTTGTTATGATGTAGTCAGTATAAGGTATTGTATATATATTTCTTAGGTATGTTAGTAAGAATAAATGGTATAAATAGAAGCATTTGAACCAAGTGGATTAATATTAGCGGCATCATTATCCTGTAAAACAGTGCTAAAGAAAATTATTGCTAAAGAAAAGCATTTATTGTTGCAGTGGCTTTACCCAGTGTGTTCACCATTGTTTATCATGTGTTTGCCTTTTTCTACACAAGCACTAATTTTTATAAATACTTTTTATATACATTAAATGCATTATGCTCCATTGTGACTGCACCATATATATTTGAGTTATCTTTGTTTTCTGTTTCATTATATGGTATTTAAGTAATTACATTTTTAAGGCTATGTTTGAAAATGCTTTCTTTAGCTTTTGTTTTAAATGTATGATATAATTTCTTGTAAACTGTTAGGATGACTAACTTTTTTTGCATGCACACAGAAATCTTGTGGTACCTTTCGAGCAATTTTTTACTGCCAGTAATATGAACTTGAATTTCTTAAGCATTGTCTAAATTGTTGTCTGAACTTATTTGAACTTTGTTAAAATTTGTCTATATAATTCATTTCTAAAAAATAGTTTTTTTTCTTCTGTCTTATTGCAAGGTAGTGGTATTAAAAGGATTACATTTTTCTGTATCAAAATCTGTACTGCCAGAAATAATGTAGAAAACTGTAAAGTAATTTCTTGGTAGCAATGCATAACAGAGGAGTCTTATAAAGTGTGTGTTTAGGATATCTAGCAAAAGTGCACTTCCTTTTGCTAGATATCATAAGGTGATAACATTAGATCATCTAATGTTATCATACTACTTATTTACTTATTTATTCCTCTCACTCCTTATGGAGTAAGAGGAATAAATAAGTAAATCTCATGGAGAGCATAGGACCTCAACCACATATCTCCATCTAACTATTTTGTGCCTCTCTTCATCTGTGTCCAGTCTTTCCAACCACTTGTTCTATTCCTCTCTGCTAGCTCATCTTTGGTCTATCTCTCTTCTTCTTTCCTTGCAGATTCGAGTTTAATGCTTGTTGAGCAGATTTTCTGAGTGGTGTCATACATTATTGGGTTTTGTTTAGTTTTCTGGAAAAAGATACTCAATTCTTGATTGGGTATCTTTTCCAGCCATTTTGATTGTAGAATTCTTTTGTTTATTAGTTTCACGACTTTCTGTTGGAAACTCCTAGCCTACGGTTTTCACAGCATAATAGGCACATATCTGTATTAATATGTACTGAACATTACACAAGTTACAAACAAAAATTTATCCACTTTAAGTTTTTTCCTTCCATAAATTATTAATGTTAACAACTTGGGATAATTCTGTATTTTATCATGTGTGAAATACTTACCATTAGTTTAAATGGTGAGCCACCCTGTTTGGTTTGCATGGATGGTGTATCTACTTTCTGATATGCTTTGGGTTCACCTTCCATTTTGGGCATGTTGTTTGTGAGTTCTTTAGATAGGTAGTAGGTGAATCTATTGCCTCTTTTGTCATCATTCCTAATTGTGTGTGGGGGGGGGGGGGGCTGAGGTTACTTGAAAGTTACATGTTTGATCAAAAGAAAGATTAAATGCAAGTAGTTGAATCCTGTCTGCTGTTCTGTTTTGACAAATGCATTATTTTAAATACTGTAAAATTAAAAACCACAACATTAACCCATATAAAACCTATTACCTCAACTATTAGCTTTCTACATCACGTTGTTTCAGAAAATTTATAATGTAGACTAAATAATAACTAAAAATTTTAATTATCACTTCCTATATTTTGCCAAAATTAAATTGGCATCTTCAGGAATTAATACATTGGTATTAAACATGTGCACACAGGCACACTTCAGTAACAAAGATAGAACAGGAGCGATACTGGCTGGCCTAAAGTCCTATAATTACACCACCTATTGACTTTGGTTGGGTGCTCTTGGCCATAGGGTTGAATGTCTGCAAATAAAGATTTCCTGTATGAGAGGTAGTTTGTGATCAAACCATAAATTAAAGATATCAAGAAATTATAATTTTGGTTTAATCCTTTATCCAAGTGTAAGCAAACAAAGTTTGCACATGAAGTATCTTCATGACTGGGTTACTGTTATATTGAGGCTAATAACTTGACATCAATGACCTTAGTATCTCTAATGCAAAACACACCACTTTCAGATGTGTATGATGCTATGCATTATGAAAAAGGGCCACAATCCAGACCAGTTTCAACCTTTATTGGGGTTTCATCAGTGGGAGCCAGGCCCAGAAGAAATTCCAAAGTTGAAGTAATATATTTCCCATATACAGTACAAGTATTGAAAAGGTGTATCACCTTCTTATTAAATTACTCTAGATGAGAGATACTGTCTGCCCACTGTTGAGAGAACCGAGCTGGAAAAGTGCCAAGAAGTCAATTCATGTTGAAGGGGAGAAAAAAATAAAGGATATACGAATTCGCCACCACCTCCGTAGTGCAATTGGAAGAACGACGGTACATTGCGCCCTTCGATTGGAATAGGCCTAAGTTCGATTCTCGTCGCGACGGGAGGAATCTTTATCTGGACGATTTTCAATCGAAGGTGAGTTAGCCGATCTCATACGGAGGTAGCAGGGTTTTTTCTCCCGGAAACTCGGGTTTTTCATCCCGCATACAGACAAATCGGCCCTTCAGAACACACGCAATTTACAGACATAGAATACCAGTTGTGGTGGTGGAAATAAGCGGTAGATGGCGTTGATGGAGACGATTCGTAGTAGAGGTTCAGTGTAGTGGTTGAGACAGGTTTAGGTGTCCTCCCGCGATGAGTCCTCGGACTCCTTGGAGGTATCAGGAATAATAATAATAATATAAAATCACGTGCTTTACATGTAAAATTTTCCAACTGTTATACAAGCAAAAATAGTTGCCACTTTAAAAACTAGAATGTTTTTAAAAGAAAAGCTAATTTTCCTGTGTGTAATAATAAACACTCATCCAATGTAAGAGCTTGATTACCTTATTATTGGTATGAATTTGCCTCCTTCTGCCATGTACAGAAGTGTCAAGTTGGTCACACTAAATTAAAGATGCCAAGAAATTATATTCTTGGTTTAATCCTTCATCAGACATGTTGGGTAATTGCCCTTCCCATAATGCATAGCATTATATACATCTGAAAGGGGCTTTGCTTTGCATTATGGGATACTAAGGTACTTGTAAAGTCATTAGTCCTATATATAAGTAGCCCAGTCATGAAGATACTACACATGCAAACCTTGTTTTCTTATGCTTGGATAAAGGATTAAACTTTCTTTTAAACTGTTTTATAGCCACTTCTGTGTTTCTATCCTGAGCTTCTTGGTGCCAGGGAATTCCAATTGTTTTCCTTATATCATCTGGCCATCTTCTTTCAGGTCTTCCCCAGATCTTTTACCTTCACATGGCTGCCACTCCAGTGAAACTTTTTGTCCATCTGTTGTCCTTGAGTCTTGCAATGTGTCCTGCCCATTTCCATTTCCTTTTAAATATGTTTTCTCCAATATCTAAATTTTTTAGCTCTTATTTCTTCATTTTTGATTTTATCTTTGAATCTTATGTTTAGCAGACATCTTTCCGTTCTTCATTTTGTTTTTTGCATTTGTCTATTATTTCCTTTTTGATTGGCCAGGTTTCTGCCCCATATGTCAAGGCAGTGCACATTGGTTAAACAATCTTTCTGTGTTCTTAGGTTTTATTTTGCTGTTTAAAAATCTTTTCAATTTTCCAAAAGCTGACCATCCCATTCCTATTCTTCTTTTTCACTTTTTCCATGACTCCTTGTTTCTTCATTGTTAACAATTTTCATGTTTGTAGTAGATGAGTATACATACTCATCTACTATAAACCCAGAGTATAATTTCTTGACATCTTTAATTTATAGTTTAACCAAGTGAAAAAACTTTAACACGATAAAACCATATTTGTTTAGGTTGGGATAGTTGGTTAGAGCTGCAACAGAATTTGAGGAAATGCCTATCAAGTTTAAATTTGCTTTGGTGGAGTAAGGTGGCTTTTTTTCAATGGATGCTGTGGATATCCA
Organism: Typopeltis vanoorti; assembly: GCF_054136105.1. Taxonomy (NCBI): domain Eukaryota; kingdom Metazoa; phylum Arthropoda; class Arachnida; order Uropygi; family Thelyphonidae; genus Typopeltis; species Typopeltis vanoorti. The sequence continues at coordinate 139,505,412 of NC_143557.1, forward strand.
GGGCATGGTCTACTAATCCTGTGCGACCATAGGTGGAACCAGATGTAGTCATGGTGTCCTTCTTGTTTGGCCATAGTATGAACAATTACAGCTGCAGGGTACCTAGTACACTCTAGGTAAATCTGGTGGTTGTAGTTGGTGTGTGGGGCTTTTGCTAGCTTTCTGTGCAGTTTATTAATGGTCACAAGATTGTGCTTTTTTAAGATCTCGGACACCTGTTCTGAGATACCATGAATATAAGGGATGGTGATAATTTGCTGTAATCTATATTTGGAAGAGGTGGGGGTATATGGTGTTACAATTCTTTTTATCTGGTAGGAGGTGTAGTCATAGGCTAAAAAGGTATTTATGTGGGTGAGTGCAGAGTTATCTGAGCAAATTTATTTTTCCCATTGGAAGGGTTAGTGATGTGACTGTTGATAGATGTACAGTATTTACTTGTGTGTTTGTCGGGGGGGGGGGGGTCTATAGACGGTGAAGGTCAAAGATCCATTTGGTTGTCTTGTAATAACAAGGATGTTACAATGTACATAAGAGCAAGTTAGTTTCTATTTCTGTTGTGAATTGGATTTTTAGATGTTGGCTGTTCAAATTGGATGGGAAAGTGTGCAAGTTGTCGAGGCCATGTGGCCAATCGTGAACATATCTTTTGCAATGTGTTTACACACTTTCCTATTCCATTCAGAGGTGGTGTAATTATTACATAATATAGGAAGTAATAATTAAAATGTTTAGTTATTATTTAGTCTATGTTGTCTATTTCTTGGAACAATATGATGTATGGTAATCAACAGATTCGCCTAAACACAACTATCACTTTTCTAGGAGATGGATAAGCACAGAAGGTCACAAATAATCTTAAATTCAGAATTAGTAACAGTAGTTGAATTGGAAAGATGGTCAGAACATGAGAACATTATTCCTCAAGTTTTGTGAATATTTGTCTTTTAAATTCGGTAAAAGATTGAATATCAAACACCACACCTAGAAACAGTCTAGACACTGCTATACTTCAAGTGACTTGTACACTCCTGAAGTGTGGCATCCTTGAGTATATATGTTCATTTTTGTCTGTCAGTGGATTTTGCCTCCCAGTCTTCTAGGATTAATTTCTCAGAAGAAAAACTAATTATTAAGTTTTATTTGCTGATCTCTTCATTCACAGTAACAACTTATATTCACATACCAAACAGGATGAAAATACAATGGTCATTTCAAAAGTTCTGCACATGTCTGCTTCTGTTGTTTAACCAGACATTTATTTAATAAAATGTTTTTTTTTTTGTTTTTTTTTAAATAAACTGCTACTCACCATTTCTGCGGGTCTGGTATTTTTGTTATGTGCAATAAGTCTGCCACTTTGGTAGAAATCTCATGAGTGGTAGTGAAGGGAAGAGACTGAAATCTGGATGGATTGTATCAAGATTCTAGGAGAGGTTGAAGAAACACTTGGCCTCCATACTTTCCATAAGATCCAATCTGCATTGTCTGAGAAAAATGTATAGTGTTCTGCCTGATTGAATCTTTTTCCATTTTTACGTCATATTTTATAGAACAAAAACAGAAAAGAAGCATGTGTTTAAAACTGACGCAAAGTTAGAAACTATTACATCTTACCACTAGTGATGTACGTAAAGCATGCACAATGCTTGAAATGATCTCATAATTGATGTCTGACTGTGATAGCAAATTTTATTTCATTCGCATTTCAGGTTGCAGCATGTAGCATTTAATCAGTTAATTGGCATGATTTAATTTATATTCTACATTACAAAGTTCAAACTAAACATGCAATAAAAATTATTTTTAATAAACAGTATTTGGGATAAAATTTCTGTGTGCCTGTGCATTCTTCTGTGCTTATTTTAACCTCACAGTATGATGAAGTACTCAACTGTATCATCTCTTGACCATGTTGTACTTTATTTCTTGATAAAACTTGAAAAAAGTTTCTGAATTTATACTTCTGCTCTTGTGTTATTGCTATTTTAAATAATCCCATTTACTGTGTCATTTAACACATCCCTCCATGCATTGCAAAGCTGTGATATCAATAGCTATTATTTAAACTACTCTGTATTGTGAAATCCATCATAATATAATATTCTTTGTATAGTTTTTCACTACTATTGTCACCAGTTTTTCCTTTCATTGTAAGTTGTATAGTTCCTGATAAATGCTTCCATAGATTTCTTTGGCTCGACAAAGGTCTCAGGGTCAAAGAATTTTTCCATCAACAAGAGTGGGGAGGATACACTTGTCATGTTTTAATGACAGTCAAACCTTTAGGTTGTATTAGTAATGACTGTTATATATGTAAAATACTCTTGTACATACACAATGTACATAAATGGATGTTGTATACTATAGTAGTTGCTTATAAAGATATCAAAAAGACAATATTATGTGGAAAGATGTATGCTGACTTGCATTTTACTGATGCATGAGTTATATATCACATTATTGTGATAACTCATGCATCTAATTGTGATGCTTTTATAGCAATTATGTTTTCAAATCAGTTTGTATGAATATTATTCGTTTTCTTGAACTTGCCTGATCATATTCTGCATTTGTTTTTTTTGTTATTACCAAAATGTCAGATAGCAAGTATGAATGTGGAAACGTTATGCTTATTACAACTGATGTCTCAGTGCTTTCTGGTAACTTCATAGTATGCAATGCCTTGGTAACAGAATACCAAGACATGTCAAATAATAATATGTGGAAACCACATATTATAATTTGACACCTCCAGGGAGTCCAAAGACTCATCGGGGGAGAGTGTGCCAACAGCATCGAACGATTGTACCCCTTCCAACTACTAACCGTGCTCAAACTTACTTAACTGAGCCATTAGTAGCAGAGGCTCTACCAATCGACCAACCTTTGCCGGCATATGTATGTAACATTCGGTGTATAACAACATTTCACTGGTAATTGTGATAAGCATTTCACATTTTGAAGGAACCATTAATAGCCTTTATTTTTAATGGAACATGTAAAGTTTCAGCCATTTTTATGTAACTTATAGATACACAATACTTTTAAATTTTTATTAAGGTATTGGTTTCAACTGTAAGCTACTCTTTTATTAGATAGTATGTTTTTTTTTTTTTTTTAAGATTCTTTACATCCAAAAATAAACAAAGATGTCTTATTGTGAAGTTCATTTACCACAAATGAATTATTTTGTCTCATATATGAAAGCTCTATCAGTATTCTGCTTTGAAGCAATCTTTAAAGGCTTTCAGTATTAGATGGGTAGAATGAGTATGTGCAAATCATATTGATTGTATTTTTTTTAGAAAATGTCATGATTTTGACATCAAAAAGATTCAGTTGATTGGTGAGCTCATGAGTTGTTGTTTTTTTTTCCCCCTCTGTGTGGTGTAAACCTGGTATATAAGAACTTAATTTGTGTATTTGTTTTAGTGAGCTGTGCAATAAATTAATGTAATGTTTTGCCTATCTTTCATGTTTAATGTAACGATTAAAAACCTTTAGAAATAACATGTTTATAATAAAATACTCAAGTAATTTTATCTTTATAGATGTTTATAATTGTTTCACTTTTTTTAGACACTTTTCACTTCCCTTATAGTTCAGCAATTCATTTAGAAAAACGAAATTTTTTTTTTTCTTTTGCCACATAATGGTAAAGTATGTTGCAGTTATTACTTATTTTTAATTGGATGCCCTACAATGTTAATTGATTTATTTGCTATTAGAATTGTATTTTTATACTAGTGCTCAGAATTTCTCAGTAGGAAGCAGAAAATATTTCTGCATAATTTTTACTTCCAACAAGGTATCATTCCATCCCAATAAAGTTTTATAATGGTTACATCTGCATTAACAAATGACAAATAAAAATGCAGTTTTTTGCTGTTAGCTCAAGTGATAGTTTGTTAGTTTTTTCCATGAAATAAATACAAAAAAAAAAAAAGAAAATCCTTTTGTATTTTTTTTTCTGTGCTATTTCATTTTAAATATGTCATATAATGCTCTCATAGATTTAATAGTGAAATGAGTCTTGTTTTGTGCTTATAGTGAAATAGGTTGTTGATCTTGCACCCGAGGCATGATTGTTACATAAACAGAAGCATTAGCTTTCTGATGCACGAAAAGTGATAGTAGGTACTGGATTAATCATTTCTCTATACACTTGCAGTAATATCTGCACAGTCTGTTAGAAAATTTATTGCTGTTTCTTACAGGGAAAGATAGTAATCTGAAGTAAAAGAAAAAAAAAATAGTTAAGTTAGGAACCTATTATAGATTTTCAGATTGTTTTCCCAGATAGAACTGATAGATTTAAAAGAAAAGAAAAAAGTTTCTTATTCTTGTATGTATATCCATTTTAAATGTCTTAGGTAGAGTGCTGTAATATTTCTATAGAGCTAGCTGGAATGAATAATCAAGTTCTGTTTTGATTTAATAATAAGCAGTTTTATTTTGAGTCTCTGATTGCATCAGTGTAAGTCACAGAGTTGAGTTGCACTTTTATTTGCTTCACTAGATTCGACAACATACAGTAATAGAAAATGTAAACTGTATATAAAGTTGAAACTTGCAGCTTTTTTTTTTTTTAGAATTCACTTTGCTATAAAGCTCAGATAATACTTTGAAACTCTCAGAGTTAAACTGTTACAAAATGTATTACAGAAATGAATTATGTCACTCTGTAGCAATTTTTTTATGATATCTCATCCACTTCCTTCCTGGCATTTGATGTTTTCTTCTAATTTCAATGATGATTGAGACCTCAGAATGGTAGACAGGATAAGGAATCTATAAAGCTTTATTTAAATAAGCTTGAAATATTTATTTCCCATAAAAAAAAAAAATATTTTTTCCAAAGATTGGATTTTAGCTCTAGTTTTCTTTTTATCTTAATCTGTAATTTTGTAATAGCTTACCTCTGAAGGAGATGAAATTTGTACACTTGCACAATTAATTTAGATTGGTGTAGTTGACTATGAAATCCTTAGCTTATCAAAGGAGAGCAGCTTACTCTTTTAATGTTATACACTCTCATTCATCCTTTCCATGCTTATCCACAAGTGAACTGTCTGAGGTAATGGATTACATCTATTTCTCCAAGATGAATTCATGCATTTTCAGTGCAGTTATCTATCCTGTTTACTGTGGCTCTATTCACATGTAATTTATACACATATTAGGAAATTTTGGCATTAGTCTCTATTCATTGCATATTCTTGTAACCTTCCTAATGTTTTATACCACTGCAATAAGCTGCTTTGTGTAAAAAGTTTTCAGAGATGCCACTGCTCTCTGATATATAGAATTTGTATAACAAATCTGACATCGACTCTCCTGCTAATGCAGGTTTAAACTGCTGGCAAAGTCATGGTTATACTGTTGCCAGTAAAAGCATTTCTAAGACCTCAGTTTTCTAAAGAAGTAAACTTTTTTGCATTATCTCACAAAAGCTAAAAATCATGAGTAATGCCTTAGATTGATGTACTGTGTGTTTGTATCATTTGATTTAGTACACTCACTATCGATATTAAGCAAATTATAATTTGAACAATGGTGTGAATATAGTGCTGTTCTAATATTATATTTTTGTAAATTCTGCTGCAAAGAAAAAAAAAAAGCAAAATATCTTTAGTTCCCTACTGTTAGTAGTAGCCAGCACCAGGTTGTAAGTTTTCATTATGTTCAAAACAACGAAATGAAAGTAAGAGTCCCTCATTAAATTCTGGTAGGAGGAGACTAAATAGCATGGGAAAATTAGATATGTAATCTGGTGTTTTTACTATCTTTACATTAGATGTCTTACAAGATTCCCATAGAGTTGTAGCAGCAATAAAAGTGAATAAAATAATTTCTCACATCAAGTTGTTTACTAATAAACACTTATTTTTAATGATGCTACATTATATTTACAACAAATGAATACACAACAAATATACAAAGATACATAAATTTATATCAGTATGTTTTGAATAGGCATGTTATGGTTTTGGCAAAAAGGTTATGGTTCCCCTGGCTTTGATCAGGCCACATATGAACAGCTGTGCACAGATTTTGTTGCATGGATTTGTGTGTGTGTGTGGGGGGGGGGGGGGGTGAAGATGTTTTGGAGAAGGTCTACAGAAGGTTTATTAAGTTAGTGTCGGGTCTATGGAATGTCAGTTATGAGGAGAGAGAGAGAGTGAGAGCAGGCAACTTACAGAGCCTTATGAACAGTGGTGTAGCTAGAGCTTTTGTTGCCCAGGGTGGTCCCCGAGTTTGCCACCCCTCTCGATACACATCAAAAATACTACAAAAAGTCACAACGACGTATAGGGAAATAAATTAAAACACTATGTTTATTTTTGAATTAAAACTTTAATTTCAACATTTTAAAATGTTATTTTTCTTGCTTTTCTGTTAGCAAAATTGTCGATGACATTGGCAGAGTCTATTTCATAATAATATAGGTAATTCTTAATCTATTTTATTTAGAAAAACTCTTCTCACAACTAGCAACACTCACAACAATTGTGAGGAAAATTCGCAATAGTATTACAATATTTGGAACTGAGTTCTTGAGACTGTATTTTAGAATTAACTGCAAAAGTTCAAAAAGGTTCAAAGTGTCAGCCGGGGTGGACCACTCCCTCTGCCTCTCCTTAGCTACGCCTCTGCTTATGAATAGAAGAAGAGGGGATATGATTGAGACATTTAAGTTGGCAAGAGATTTTTATCAGGTTAATGTGGAGAAGATATTTCATAGAGTAGGGGGAGGCAAGGGTAGAACTAGAGACCATCCAAGGAAGCTGTAGAAGGAAGGGAGTGAGAAGCAGATTCTTTGCAAGGGAAGTAATTGGTAAGTGGAATGCATTGCCTGAATTGTGTGGTGAATGCAGAAAAACTGTGAATGGGTTCGAGGGATGGTTTAATGATTTTTTTTCATGAGAGAGTCCTTTCACTCCATTGAAGTCGGATAATATCATCATCATTATTATTATTAACAATGATGATGTAATTTTATTGACTTAGCAACTTTTCATGCCTCACTTGCAGACTTCTACTTCATGCACAGTTTAATGTTAATCCTTAGTGTTAATTAACAAACACTTATTTTTATCACAACACTGTAAGATGAGTGCTTTCGAACTTTGTTGCTGCGATCCTAAAAAGAAAAATTTATACACACTTCCCTATTATAGTTATTACATAAAATGAATAGCTTTTTTTTGTGGTATAAAGTAGAAGACAGGGAATGATAGAAGAGGAGAGAATGGAAATATTGGAGACAGAGAATGAGAAGAATGCGAGGGAGTGCTGGAACCAGGGATAGAGTAATGCCAGGACAGCAGGTAAGTGGGGGAAACACAGAGAGAAAAGGTTAGAGGAGAGAGAGAGTGAAGGATGCAGGTGAGTAATCAAGGAACAGAGTGATAAGAGGTGTAATGTATGGAGACTCAATGATCCATGGCGTGCAAGATAGAATGCCAGAGGAGTGTTTGCCTGGGGGAACGATAAAAGAAAGTGTGGCTATGACAATTAAGTGGGGGTGAAAGGATGGATGAGAGGCAGTGTAAATTGGGTGGCGAGAGATCTGAGATTCATGCTTGAGGTTGTACAAAAGAAAGCACAGAAAGATGATAGTGTGTGTTATCCACGCATGATAATGACAAGTTGAGCAAAAGAGCAGTAATAATGAATAGCTAATAGTCAGAAGAGAGGATTGGAAAATCTGAATGCTTGGAGGACATTTGAGAACAGAAAGGAACTATGTGAGAGACCACTTGCATTTGAATGAGGAAGCACATAGGCATTTGGAGATATTGCTGTTTTCTGAACAAGTCGGTGTGCCAGTGCAGGGAAACTAGAATTCCCAGGGTGGATGGTAGCAGGGAGTGGCCTCTTGGGGGAAGGGGGACAACATCATGTAACACTGAGTCCAGTGGAGTCTGGAGGGGATAATGACAGGTTTAGAAGTGACATTTTTATGCTTTATACTAATGCCAGGAGTATCCAGAATAAAGGAGATGAATTGGTGTTGCTGATAGCATCAGCCTGTCCAGAGATTATTGGAATCTCTGAGACATGGTTGACGGAAGAGGTTATAATAACAGAAATAGAAGTAGCAGTTTTCAGCAGGATAAGAAGGGAAAATGCAGTGGTGGAGCACTGCTTTTGATAAGTGATGACTTATGTCCTCTAAGAGTGGAGGCTTTGAAGGCATGATTGTTATGGGATATTTTTTATAAGTTGGGAAGAGGAAAATGCATGTAGTAATAAGGGAATGGAATGTCTTAGGCAACATGTAATAGAGGGAACAAGAGTTTTGGATTTGGTCATAACATCAGAAGAGCTGATAATAACAGATGACATCCCTCCCACCAGTTGGGGAGAGTGACCCTGTGGTTTTGACTTGGAAGATGACTCGACATGCAGGAGTAGCAAAGAAAAGGGAATGTATATGGAATTATAAGGCAGGTGATTATAATAGTCTTAGATATCACCTTGGGGCAGTTCCATGGAGGGCAGTGTAAAGTGGATGACAAACAATACCAAACAGGAACTGTAGGTGAAAAAGAGGTTATGGAAGAGATGCAAGGAGATGGGTGGAGAGCAGGTGCATGAAGAATATAAAACTCGGGCCAGGAGAGTGACTAGTATGGTGAGGAAGGCAAAACTGGAATATGAGGAGATTGGCCCTAAGATCCAAAGAAAATCTTAGGCAATTTTTTAGCTATGTGACCAGTAGGAGAAGAAATGATTGTGGGATAAAAATGGGAATAGAGTGACTGATGCAGAGGACATAGTGGAGTTGTTCAATGAGCACTTTATTGGCGTATATCATCCTGGAGAAGTAGGTTTTAATACTAGAGAGACAGGGCAGTTTAGAGGTGCAAGAGGAAAGTGTGTTTGAAATGCTGAGTACTCTGGATGTCAATAAAACTTTGGAACTGGATGGAATTTCACCATGCTAAAGAACTGACAGCTCTGTTGACCTGGCTTTTCAATGAAAGTCTAGCTATCGGAAAGGTACCCGAGGAACAGAAGGAAGGTAAGATAATGCCATTGCATAAGGGTGGTAGCCCTTATGCAGTGAAATTATAGACCCGTTTGTGTTTCATCAACAGTTAAGATCTTGGAGAAATTAGTGAGGGACTATATGCAGCGTTAGGCAGATGAGGGTAATGTTATCTGTGTAGTCAACATGAATTTGTTAAGGGGAACTCTTGCTTTAGTAATATGATTGCCTTTTATAATAAAATGACAAGAGCTGTTGAGAGGGAAAGGTATATACTGCCATTTTTTTTGAATTTTGCAAAGGCATTTGATAGGGTACCACATGATAGCTAATACTTAAGTTGCAGCACATGGGTTTGGATGTCTGTCTAGTCAACTGGATTCATGATTGGCTGTCTGATAGGTATGGTGGAGCAATATCAAGTAGGCAGAAGGTTACAAGTGGGGTCCCACAGGGCTCAGTAGTGGGACCTGTATTGTTAAGCCTTTATCTATATCAATGACATTGTCAATGGATTGCAGGGGAATATTTAATTGTTTGCAGATGATGTGAAGCTGGGAAGGGTTATCAGTAATAGTGCAGATGTGGCAGCCCTGCAAGAGGATTTGAATAAACTAGACAGATGGGGAAATGAATGGAGATGTCGGTTCAATGCAGCAAAATGTAAAGTCTTGAGGTTTGGGATCCATCGATTGGAGCAGCTGTACTGGAGGAGGCAGGGGAGACAAGAGATCTGGTGGTGATGATTGATAGAAAACAAATTCAGGGAACATATTGCAAAGGTGATGAAGATAACCCAGTGGATTGCTGCAATACTGAGAAGGACGATGACCTGCAGAGATAAAAGAGTTTCGTTCCATTATATAAGACCCTGATTAGGCCACACTTAGACTGTTCTCAAATTTGGTCCCCAGGATTTGAAGGGGATAAATTAACTGTGGAAAGGAAAAAGAGGCAGATAACAAAGATGGTTTAAGGACTATACAATGTTAGTTATGAGGATCGGCTGAGGGAATGTGAAGTGCAGAGTTTGGTAGATAGAAGGAGAGGTGATATGATCGAGACTTTTAAACTGCTGAGAGTAGTTAAAGATGTGACACTGGTGAGTTCTTTCGCTTGGTGAAACAGTGGTAGGAAGGAGCGATGACCATGGAAGTTATGAAAGGAACATGTGAGGAGTGGTTTCTTTGCATGGAGGTCAGTCGAACCATGGAATGCATTGCCTGATAGAGTGGTGAGAGCAAGAACGGTCTAGGAGTGGTACGATAGACTGTTTCCTAGAAAGGACCGCTTGCAATGAGTTTTGACTCCATGGAGGCCTGAATAATAATACTACTAATAATGAATTTGTAATTCCTACATAAAGATTCCTCTTGTGATGAGAGGATTCTTTATATAGCCTTTTTTTTTTTTCGATTGAGTTAGCCAATCTCATGGAGATAACACTTGTTTTTTCTCCTGGAAACTTGGGTTTTTCACCCATGCACAGGCAAATCAGCCAGAGCGCTCACACAATTTAAGGTTTGTCGAGTGGTAGGGCCTCTATTACCTCTATTACTTAACTTGCAAAAAGTTAAGCAAGTTTGAGTGCGGTTAGTAGTTGGAAGGGTTCAGTTGTTTGATGCTGTTGGCATGCTCACCCTCCCTGGAGGTGTCGCATAATAATAATAATTTACAAAGAACACTATTTGCATTAGATATTGTGTGTGTTCACTTGAAGTTATATTGAAATTGATCATTAAATAGTGAATGGTGTTTGGAATGGAGTGGAGTACCTTCCCGTGATGAGGCCTGTTACATTTTGGAGATCGTGAAATAACATAAAATTGTAATTACCAAAAACCTATTATTATCATATTCAAAACTGTATTACAGAACATGGTTCATATTAGATTACATAAAAATGACACTATGGAAGAATTTCATAGATAAATACTATCAGATCTATTCCAACCCACACTTTGAGAATTACTGTAGATCATACATTTTAATTATGACTGTTTCTTGTGGAAGATGGAACATGTCTCAGCAAATACTCCCACTCACTGAAATGAGTTTTGTTCAAATTAGCATTGAAAGGATGGATATTATTGATAATTGCAGACCAGATTTGAGTAATACAGTCAGATATTTGAATGTACAGAGTTGGATGAGAGAGATCAGCTCATATGGAAAAGTGCAAGAAAAATGGTGCTCTCTCCATGTTCAAGGTCTCAGTATTGATAGGGTACCATAGGAGTGAACAGGCCATTACACAAAGGAGACTCCCACAGTACAAATTAAATTAAAGACTGTTTAATATTCAGTGCAGATAGGAATATGATACTAGGTGATAGAATGACTTTGTGAAGGAAAGGTATCATATCAATAACGTACTCACTTTCTAGTTAAAGTGATATCTGAATTGGGTAAGAGGAAAAATGGCTACACCATGATTGCAAAATCACTTGACAGGATACTGCACAGAGGCCTATTACACAAGTCGTGCAAATTGGGGTTGGATTTGAACTGGTGGCTGATGGATAAACATCAAAGGTAGTATATGGGGATAGGGTGAAAGTGATCAGTAGTGTGTCACAGGTTCTTTTGTATATATCAGTGATATTCTGAATGATTTGAGCAGTGGTGGCTCGTACATAAGCACTGCAGTACCCCCAAGGAAAAAATGAAAAAATTAAATTTTATTTGTGTTCATAAATAATAACTGCTTACAACATATAAATGCAATGCAACATGTTAAAGGTTACAGCTTATGTATTGACTGATTGAATAGTTAATAATTGGAATTGTTCGATTAATGCTTTAGATTACGACATAAATGCACTGCGATCTAACTCAGTGTCGGGATTATCACATTCAGCCAATTGCAGCTAGACTTGCCGATATTCGTTTGCACTTCTCATTTCATGTTACAAGTGATTCCAACACTGCTTGTTTGGGCAGTGTCGCTTACAGATAAATTGTATGCATGCATGCATTATTTCTGTGAGATACGAAACTTTTATTATTAGTGTTTGTTCATGGTGAGGGTGAAATGTTTTTAATAAAGCAATTTTTTAATATGTAAATAAATTTATTTATTAATAAATTGGTTACTGGTTAGGAAAAAAATAATTTTGTTTTCTATATGCTGTACTTCCACTTAAAATATTTACTGGCCACCACTGGATTTGAGGGAAAATATTCAGTTATTTGCTGCTGATACTAAATTGGGAAGAGCAATAGTTAATAAACGTGATCTAGAGATCCTGCAGTAATTTAGGCAAAGGGTAAATATGTCAAAGTGTAAAGTTGTGCTTTAGGATGAAAAAATAAAAGCAGGCTGTGTATTACATAAAGGGATCTAGGCCTGTGAGAAACAAAAGAAGCCAGAGAACTAGAAGCAGTGATGACTGAATTGAGTTTCCAAAGACATTGCAAAAGTGCACAAAATATCTCAAAAGATCATTTGGGTTTAAAATCAAGGTGGTGTAAGTTATCCCTCTTTGAAGGCTTTGATGTGAACACATTTGGTCACCTGAGTTTCTTGGTGATGTCAGTGGTTTGTGGGGTGCTTCCTGTTTGACACTGTATTTTTAATAAATTATTTTTCTTGTTCTCTTGTTTTTTCTATTACTACAATATAATTAGCATATTCTAATACTTCAATTAATAAATTGGGTGAGTTTGAGGACCATTGCTGTTTATTAATGATATTGGGAAGATTATGAGAATATACAGTTGTTTGCAGATAATGCAATGTTGGGATGAACCATGAGGAGTAGAGCAGATGTGGCCTTACAAGAAGACTTGAATAGTCAATGGGAGTGGGGATGCCAGTAGTTCAATGTCTTCTTCTTTATAGCAAATAACTGTGGGAAACTCCAACCTGCTTGTCTTGTTGCACAGTCTGCTGTTGAGGGGTAACAATTTTTATGACTAGAAATGGGTGTTCTGGGGAAGAAAAATCCTAGTTTCCAGATGAAAAACAAAAAAAAAGACTACTTCAATGAGACCAGCTAACTCACCTTTAGTCATAAGAGATCAGATAAAGATTCCTCACATCTTGGACAGGAATCAAACCCAGGTCTTACCAACCAAAAGGTTTCGTCTATATTGACTGAACTACAGAGGCACTCAATGTTGCGAAATGTAAGGCTTTAAAATAAAATTTGAAAAACAAAGATGGGATGTAGAATTTACTCTTGGCTGAGATATTTTGGATGTAGATGAAATAGATCTCAGGATGATGGTGGATAAGAATCTAAAATTTACAGGACATATTGCTAAAAGTGTGAGGACAACACGAATTCTTGCATTAATGTGGAGGACACTGACTTGTAAGCAGATACTGGTTCATTGTATAAGGCTCTGATTAGGCTGGATGTGGGCTACTGTGCACAGATTTAGTCACTTGGTTTTCAAAAGAATCAGATGTTGGAGAAGGTCCAGAGGTGATTGACCTAAATAGTTTCTGAAATGAAGAAAGGTTGAGAGGATGCAATTTGAAAAGTCTAGTAGATAAAAAGAAGAGGGGGTGATATGTTAGAAATGTGAATATGAAGTTAGTAAGTGGTTGTTCATCAAATGGTGGGAGATTGGGGGGGGGGGGACAAGGTCATCCCTGGAAGCTGTATAAGGAGAAAATGGACCTTCTAGTGAGTCTGACTCCTTGGAGTCTTTAGGATAATAATATCTCCTTGGTATACTCAGGGCCGTCTTAACACATTTGAGTACCCTGGGCTAAAAAAAAACCTGGCGCCTTAATTGGATTGGATTGAGCAATAATTAAATGATACATATAATGAATTAAATAACTTTCATTGCAAAAAAACATTATTTTAAAATATATCAACATTGTACATATTTATTTAATTCAACAATATTTATAATATAAAAGTAGTTTATTTGTATTTATAAAAATACACACAATAGAAAAAAGCTTTAAAAAAATCTAATTTAAAAAAATTGCAGCATTTACTTTCTACAAATCTGTTTATAATTTCAATATTATCTATCCTTTCTAATATATCATATTCTATGGATAGAATACTTAAATTATGACCGCAGATAATTTTTAATTCGTTCCAAAGTAGAAAATGACCTTTCCTCACCAGAGGCATAGCTAGAGGGGGGGGAGTCCGCCCCGGGCGGCACTTTGGACATTTTTGAACTTTTGCAGTTAATTCTAAAATACAGTCTCGAGAACTCAGTTCCAACTATTGTAATACTACAGCGAATTTCAACTACAGCTGTTGAAATACACATACCAAACCTTAATCACAAACTTCTACCACCTGATAACACAGATGTTGATACAGACTTCATTGAAAAGCTAAGTGAAGCTCCAACTGATACAACCATCATACTTGGTGACCTAAATACAAAATGCCCAACCTGGGGCTTACCCGATTTAGACCATAAAGGTCAACAATTGGAAGACCTCTTTACAGATTTGGAACTCACAACAATTAACAATGCACAGAGCACCTATCTCTCTAAAACTGTGGGAACTGAATCTGCTATTGACATCACAGCTATTAATTATAGCATTGCATCAAGTGTATAATGGAAAATTTTGGGAAATGCCATCAGTGAACACAGACCCATAATAACAACATTAAACTTCAAGATTGATCAAGAACAGCAAATGACGTGGAACTTCAGAAAAGAAAAGCCGACTGGATAAGGTTTACTCAAATCTTGGAGCCTCTATCAAGATGAACCTGTCTCTGGAAACCTTGACAGAAAATTATAAATCCTTACTTCACACATCAATAAAGCTGCCAAAGCAACAATACCAAGAGGCAAACGGAAAAAAAACCTGGATACCATACTGGAAAGATCACAATATTGATTCAATGATTACAGAGAGACAATATCAACGAACAATTGAGAATTAATAAAACCCATGAATCCAGAAAGAAATTAATAGACATAACATACAAAATAGAACAGGAAATTTGGAAGTGCAAACAAGAGAAATGGGCAGAGCTTTGGGGAAACCTGGACCCAAGAAAAGGCAGCCAACACTGGAACATTATTAGAATCCTAGACAACAATATCAAAGAAGAGAACCAACAAAAAACAAACTTCATTATAAATGCTGGGAAACAAGCTATTACAGATCAATAAATTGCAAACACAGTGGCAAAAACCTATTCAAACAACTCCAAACTTCAGTATAACAGAGAGGACAAGACCCTCGATAAACTCACTAGTAAAATAATAAAAGAAGCAAGAACATACCAAACTAATGACATATTCTCCGAAGAATTTACACTAAGTGAACTAAATTCATCAATCGAGAAAACTGCACCTAATAAATCCCCTAGTAATGATCTTATCTTTGGTCATATGGTCAAACACCTTGGCAAAAACGCCAAAGAACAATTTCTGAACATTTTTAATACCTCTTAGCGAACAGGCAAATTTCCAAAGGAATGGAAAAAATCAGTTATTGTACCCATCCTGAACCTGGACAGAAATGCTGCAGAATGTCAAAGGTATAGACCTATCGCATTAATTAGCATATTCTGTAAAATTACTGAAAGAATCATACACTCCAGGCTCGTGCACTGACTGAAAAAAAAAAAAAAAAGAAATTAACTACAACCAAACTGCATATAGAACTCATCATTCGACAACAGATCAATTATTCTCTTTCTGTCAAACAATAATAGACTCATTTCAGAAAAACCAACAAAAAAAAGACAACTGTCATATTCCTTGATATGATTGCCGCTTTCGGTCGTGTTTGGATCAAAAAAATAATAATACAAACAGTACACGATATTGGAATTAGAGGAAACCCTTTAATCTAGATTGCTATTTTCATTAGAGGAAGAAAGATCAAGATTAGAATCAATGCAGCAATATCAAGAGAGCGGAGAACCTGGGCTGATGTTCTCCAGGGCTCAGTACTCAGTCCCTTACTATTCCTTTTATATGTCAATAACATTCATCCCTATCTTGCACAAAAGTAGCTTGCTACGCAGATGATATAGCCATCTGGCACAGTAGTGATAAAATCAAAGAATCAGAGGAGATTCTAAAGAAATCCATGAGAGGATTAGAAAAATGGTCAGATGAACGTAAACTCAAAATCATCTCAGACAAAACAAAAATAAACACCTTTAGTACAGACAGGAAAAATAGACATTCCTAAATTCCAAAGTCATGATCAACAACAAGCTAATTGACATTCACAAATCCAAAATACCTTGGTATTACATTTGATCTGAAATTTCGTTTTGCACAACACATCCCTAATACTTCCAACAGAGCTCTAAAAAATTAAATATACTGAAAAGGCTTTCTGGAACAAATTGGGACACAAAGCCAAAAATTCTCAAAACTACTTACACTAATAAAGCCGATAATGGAATATGCAGCACCAATCTGGTCACCTTCGGCCAAGGCAAAATTGGTAAAGGCAAAATTAGACAAAATACAAGCAAAACATCCAAGATTATCATTGGTGCAGTCTCAACCACTAACAACATCAGTGCCCAACCGGAATGTCGGCTCGACTGCTGAAGGACAGACGAAAATTTGCCACCATAAAATTCATAAATAATATCAGAATCTAACAAAGTGACATATCTTCCTAAAAATTTATGAACATTGGAATCAAAAATGCAGATCTCACAGCTCATCAACTTTACAATATGATGACACTATCAGGAAAGAAATAGGTCTTGATCAGCTAAATGCCCACATAAACAAAGAACCTCTACTTTCCAGCCCTTTACCTTCAAATACCTCCATAAATCTAAACCTTACCAAACTCTGTACAAAAAAAGACCAAACGAAATGCTCAAAGAAAAAAGCCTAAATACTATCAACCTTCTTTCATCCTCCAAACAGGTTATTTGTAATACCGATAGATCATCAGACACCAATATGAAGCGCTGCTGTTTTTCTTCTACTCCTGAAAGGTGAAAAACTTTCAATAAAAGATGGATCAGGAAAAATTGTTTCCAATTTTACCAGAGAACATCAATAATCTGAGGGAATTATAATTTATGGTGACTCAAGATCAGCTATGGAGGCAATCAAAAATGGTCATAACAAGCTCACACAAGACACCCATAAACTCTTAAATCAATTAAAGTGTTTAGGAAAAGTTGCATTTTACAATGGATTCCTGGTCATGTAGGCATTGATTACAATGAAGCAGTTGATAAATTAGCAAAAGAGGCCAGAGAACTCAACCAAGAAATTCACACGATAACCCTTGCTTATGCTAACGCACTAGCAAAAGCTAAACAAATTCCACTGAAATCAGTGATACAACATCAAATTCCCGAAATTAATGCTGACAGAAAGACCTCTGCCACGATAGCAAGACTACGAACAGGACATTACAGAGGAATGAATATCAATACAGATGATAAGAGAACATATAGAAACTGCAACAACTTTCCCAATACTGAACTAACACCACTCGCATCGTTACCTGTTCAGCAATTACAACAGATTGCAAGAAATAGATCCTAATCCTGAATAACAGCTCTACACAAACAAAATCAGCAACATAGCCAGAGCAGTTGAAGGAGCACATGGAAACATCTAAGACTCTTCAAACGACAAGATCACAACAACAACTGATGCCATCTATTCACTCCTCTAATCTTTCTCAGGATTCTCATATCTGTGGTTTCTAGTCTTTGGTCAAGTATTTTATTTCTTACCCAGCTCTCAAATCCAAAGGTTGCTCGATTGGTAGAACCTCTGCTACTAATGGCTCACGCAAACAGTTAAGCAGGTTTGAGCGTGGTTAGTAGTTGGAAGGGATCAAACGTTCGATGCTGTTGGCGCACTCTCCCTCGATGAGTCTTTGGACTCCCTGTAGGTGTCACATAATAACAATAAGTTAAAATTGGTTTGAGCACTGTCTTGTATACAGCTAATTTATTATTTTGACTAATTTCTCTCTTTTTCCATATAAATTAATTCAGTTGACTTCCTACCATACCAGCTTTGCTGAACATGTTGTCTATTTCCATATTTAATTCACTATCTTCACTAAAAATCGTGAATCAGTAGCTGAAATGTTTTACTTGTTCTATAGGTTCTCCATTCACAATGCAGTTCATATTTTCATTATCTTTGCCTTGTTATTGCTGACCTTCACACCATATCTATTACAAACAGTTATTCTATTTAGTCAGGGAATCTTACAGAATTGTAGCAGATTCATTTAGAAGTATAATATCATCCGGATAAAGCAAAAGGTTGACATTAACATCTCCAATTTTGATATCATGTTTAATACCACATTCCTTCATAATGTGATCCATATAGATAATGAATAACAGAGGGATAATGTACATCCCTGTCTCACACCAGATTTAACATTAAACCATCTTCCTGTACTTCCTTCAATTCTAACTGCTGATTTACAACTCAAATAAAGACTAAGTATTGCTTGATATAATGTCCCCATTGACACCATATAACTGCAGCGTATTGAATAGCTTCTCTCTTGGCACCTTGTCATATGCCTTTTCCAGATCTACAAAACTTAAATATCGATCTTTGTTATTTCCCATTATTTCTCAGCTAATTGTCATAAAGTGAAGATCTGATCCTGACAGCCTCTATTTGGCCTGAATCCAGTTTGTTCTTCACCAAGCTTGTCTTCCACAATCCTTCTCAACCGTTTCTCAAGTATACTTGCATAGATCTTGCCAGGAACACTCAGTAGGGAAATACCTCTGTAATTCTCACATGCAGTTTTATTTCCCTTTTTATATATGGGTACTATGAGCGCTCTACTCCAATCATCCGGAATTCATCCCGCTGTCCAGGCTTTCTGAACTATACAGTGAGCCACTGTAAGACTTTTATACCACCATACTTTAGCATATCTGGTCGAATATCATCGACTCCTGCTGTCTTTCCACATTTTACGTCTTTGATGGTTTTTTCTACTTCAAGTATGGATATGTATTCCTGCCTGTATGCTGGTGGAGTGTTTTTTAACACTGCTCTATAACTGCTTGTTTCATTTAGCAATTTTAGAAGTAATTACTCCATACTTCAAGGATATCTTTTTCTCCTGTTTTCATGTCACCTTTATCATCTTTAATTCCTTTTACAGCACTCTTTCCTCCATTTTTAAGCTTCTTCATCAACGTCCAGAATATCTTACCAACTTCTTGATATTTATTTTTTATGTTCTTTCCAAAGTCCTCTCATGACTTTTGTTTAGCCAGTTTCCCACAGTGTTTAGCTTTCTTACTTTTTTCTCAGTATTCTCTAAGAGCACAAGCTGACTTATTTGCCAGGAACTTTTGATATGCTTTCTTCTTTTCCTTCACTGCCTCTTTAACTTCCCATGTCCACCATGGAGTTCTGATTGTTTTATCCTTGCATACAAGCTCACCACATGCCTCTCTGGCTGAATCAATCAAGGTTTGGCACTGAATCTTCAATGTTTGATTCCTGTTCTCAAACTCTTTCATATTTTCTTCGATAATCTTTGTGTATTTTAATCTACAGTTCACATTTGCGAAATGCTCAACTTTGGCTTTTTTTTCTTTCGCTAAGTGTCTGTTCTCATAGCCAGACTTCTTTTTCCTTCGTGGATTCATATCACTTGACAGAAATCATCATCATCATCATCATCATACGTATCAAGGATTTAGGCCTAGTATGGCCTGTTCCGGCCTTAGAAGTCATCGTTGAATCGTTTAAGAGGATGTCCTGGTTTTCTTTTTCCTAATGGCTTGTACTTTAAGACTTGTTTTGGTAATCTTTCTGTTTTCATTCTTTGAACGTGTTCCATCCATCTATGTTTATATTTTTTAATTTTTTCAATTACTGGTTCTTGGTTTAATTCTTTCATAATATCTTCGTTTCTTTTGTGATCAAATAGGGTATACTTTGCAGTTTTTCTCATAAACTTCATTTCTGCTGTTGTTAATCTTGGTTTGTCTTTTTGTTTTATCGTCCAGATTTCGCTTCCATACATTAAGACCGGTAGGGCTAATGTATTGTATACTTTTAGCCTGGTTTGTTTTTGAACTAGGTTTGGTTTAAATATAGAGTTAATTACACCTGTTATTTTTAAATATTTTGCAATTTTTACGTTTATATCTTTTTCATTTTCATATGTGATCGTACATCCTAGGTAGTTAAATGAATTCGCCTGTTCTAAGATCTTGTTATCTATTACTATTTTAGTTCTTGCTGGATCTTGTCCTTTAAAGGCCATCCTCTGCCTTTTCCGTTGATATTATCATACCATAATCTTTGGATATCTCATTTAGATCTAAAATAGCTTTCTGTGAGTTATCTTCAGAATTTGTAATTATTATTTGGTCATCTGCAAAGAGGAGAGTGTTTAATTTAACTGTAGGTGAAAGTTTAATTCCTTGATGTAAATTTTTACTCCATTTTATTATTATTTCATTTAAGTAGATATTAAAAAGAGTTGCTGAGAGGGGAAATCCCTGTCGGACCCCCTTGGTTTATCTCTCTTGTATATGATAGCTCATGAATTAATCTTATTTGTATTTGATTATTTTCATATATACTTGTGATAGCTTTTAGGATATTATTTGGTATTTGTCTTTCTTTTAATATGTTAAATAATATGTTTCTTTTAACTTTGTCAAATGCTTTTTCAAAGTCAATAAATGCAATATGTGTTTCTAAATTATATTCTCTTCTTTTCTCTATTATTAATTTTAAGCAGAAGGCTGGGTCTATACATGATCGTCCTTTTCTAAATCCATTTTGTACCTCTAGAATAAAGTTTTCAGAATATTTCATTAGTTTGTTATTTACGATTCTGCTGTATATTTTGTAACATGAATTTAGTATACTGATACCTCTATAGTTTTTAGGGTCATCTCTATTACCTTTCTTAAAGATAGGAATCACAATTGCTTTTTTCCATTCTATTGGGGGGAATACCAGTTGAGTAAATTTTATTTAAAAATAATAAGTCTCTTTTTGAATCTTGTTCCTGCGTATTTATATAGTTCTGAACCTCGTTTATCTTCTCCAGGTGATTTTTCATTTCTTGTTTCTTTCAGGCTGATTTTTAATTCTTCTTCAGTTATTTCCTTTTCATTTTCGTTAATTGTTTGCCAGTTGTCTTTTTTAAAATATTTGTCTGTCCACAGTTCTGTGTAGTAATTTAGAAATTCTTCTAATTTCAATTCAGTGTTTAATTTTATGTTTTCTTTGGTATCTGCATTTAGGTGTTTCAAAATCTTATATACATTGGGTCTTATTTTATATAAATCATGTTCTAAATTAGAAACAAATTTATTCCATGATTCTCTATGTCTTTTTCTGACTTCTGTTTTAGCTATGGCTCTTATTCTTTTATATTCTATTTCATCTTCTAATATTTTAATGCTTAACCATTTGTGATAGGCTTCTTTTTTCTTTTTGATTATTTCTTTGACTGTATCATCCCAGATCTTCAGTTTCTTTCTTTTATTGAATTCTTTGGTCTTTCCTAAGCTTTCATTTGCTGCTGCATTTAGTATAGTGTTTATATTAAACCATTCTATTTCTATTTCTTCATTTTGTTTTATTTTATCTAGATACTGGTTAATTCTTTGCTCGTATAGCCATTGTACATTTGTGTCATTCAATAGTCTAGTTTTATAAACAAATGTTTCAATTTTTCTTTCTGTTCTTGTTATTTGTAGACATTTAGGTGGTAATCTTAATTTTATTTTAACAAGGAAGTGGTCACTGCTTATTTCATTTCCTCTGTGAACTCTGACATCTAGTGAAAATTTTGATGTCTTTTCATTTAATATGAAGTAATCTAATATTGATTTCCATCCTCTTGCTGCCAAAGTATATTTATGTATGTCTTTATGTTTATATAAGGAATTCATTATTTTTAGGTTATTATAAACTACAAAGTCAATCAATTTTTTACCATTTCTGTTTAGAGTGTGTTCTCCATGTATTCCTATATCATGATTAATTTTCGTGTTTCCAATTCTTGCATTTAAGTCTCCTGCTAAAATTATGTAATCATTTTTATTTATTTTATTATATATGTTTTGTAGCTGATTATAAAAATCGATATTATCCTGTTCTCTTCCTTCTTCTGGGGCATATAAACCAATTATTGTTAAATAGCCTCTATCTATTTTTATTCTAACTTCTATTATTCTTTCATTCCATAATTTATAATGTTTTAACTGTTTTGAAAGGGAGTTATGAATCCAAATCATGACTCCTGCTTGTGCTCTTTGGTCTCTGTCGACTCCACTGTATATCACATTAAAATTTTCAGTTCTCATAGTTCCTTTTAATTTCTTTTTTGTTTCAGTGATTACTGCTATTTTAAAATTTCTTTCATTTAATAATTGGTCTAATTCTATTTCTTTATATGCTATTCCTCTTACATTCCAGTTTGCTATGTGTATTATATTTTGTCGTTTCCATTTTTGTTTTCCCTTTTCCATTCCAGGGTCGTTTCCCATAGATTCAATCCGATTATCTTTTTCTGGCAGCTTACAAGTATGGTTATGTTCTCCATGTCAGGGGACTAGCCTGACGATGGAATAGTTCAGTGGTAGCGCTGCTACCTTAAGGCTTCTGAACTCGCCTTCTTCCGAATTTAAACCCATAGGAGGAATAGGGTATATTGAAGGGGAAAGGATAGATTATAGAAGAAATATAGTAAGGTTTATAGAGAGGACATAGTTGTAAGGCCAGAAATGAAGAGACCCCATGGACCTCGAGTACTCTAATAGCACAAGGGTCATAAAATAAGAAGAGTTGGCTGATAAGGCCTTATAGGAAAGATTAAAGTGAGTGGGTCTTCCTCAAAGTAGAAGAAGGAGAGGATAGATCCAGCTAGGGGTCCATGGGAGTGCCGCTTCCCTTATAATCAAGATGATTGCCCCTTATGGCCCTGTTGGTCCACGAGTCCTTATTCAGTATATTCGGACCACCCCACCATATATATATATATATATATATATATATATACACACACATGTACTCACATGTACACACACACACATGGTGGGCTCCCCTATCCGCCACCCAGGGAATGCACTCTCTAGAGGTTATAGGGTCCCCTGAGAGCTTGAAAGAAATAAATTACAAAATAATATTTACTATATATATTTACAAAATATTTACAAAATAATATTTACTATGAGCCTGTGTAGCTCAGTGGATGTGGCGTTTGCACACCACCGTGCTTGGACGCACGAAGGAAGACTTCATTTCGAGTCTAGTCGGCGACTAGAGGAAATTTTTCTAAGCCTTTTTTCGACGGGTTCCCGAGTTAGTCGATCTCTGGCACGTGCAAGCAGGTTTTTCCTCCCGGAAACTCGGGTTTTTCGTCCTGTAAACTCAAGAAAATCGACTGTAGAACCCACATTATTTTCAGACATTAAATATATTGTGTTAGGGTTAGGGACCACGAGATGGCGGCACATTTGAGCCGTCTCTCTTCACTGCGTACCGCTTAATTAGTGATAGCTTTAGGCCATCTGTCTCTGATTGGGTACCAGTGAAGATTGAACTGCCCACTCAGTCTCCAAAAAGTTAGATAGGGCTAAATGGCCTTGCCTACTCCCGTATACGGGAATAAAAAGGCGTTAGCTGATTTATATATATATATATATATATATATATATATATATATATATATATATATATATATATATATATATATATATATATATATATATATATATATATATATATCAAGTTTTTTACCTTGGGTATACTATAGGTTAAAGATACCAAGCAATTTTATAAACTTCGTTTTATCTTTTTTCCCAAGTAAGCAAACAAGCAGGTAAGTCAAGTTTGCGCCTGAAGTATTTTCAGGTCTAAGGCAACTCGTGGTAAAGGTGGAATATACTCTGATCACTTTCTCTTAGTATCTCCACTAATGCAAAGCACATCTCCTTGTAGACATGTATGATGCTATGCATTAAGGGAAGAGTCACTATCCAGACCGGTTTCGACCTTTATTGTGGTTTCATCAGTGAGATCCAGACCCTGAGATATATATATATATATTATTTTATTAAATGGATGAGTATTATGAAATTTTCATATAAATATCATATAAACATAATAAAAATCATTGTGCACTCAAAATTGTATAATTTAGAAAATGTTTAAAAATGAAAAACTATTAATAAACACTTATAATTACAATAGTTTTATTATTGTCATGTGTAATTTTGAAAATAATTTATTCTGTTAATTATTATTAAATATTATATTATATCCTATGAATGTTATACACAAAGTCAATGTATTTATAATAATCACAATTCACTTTACAATTCACAAATAGCTAAGTAATAACACCACACACAATATATTTGTAAAGGTGATTCGAAATATTAACAATAGAAAAACCAGAAACAAAAAAAATTTTTTTTTTAAATCAGCTAACGCCTTTTTATTCCCGTATACGGGAGTAGGCGAGGCCATTTAGCCCTATCATCTAACTTTGGAGACTGAGTGGGCAATTCAATCTCCACTGGTACCAATCAGAGATAGATGGCCCAAGGCTATCACTAATTAAGCGGTACACAGTGAAGAGAGACGGTTCAAATGTGCCCCCATCTCGTGGTCCCTAACCCTAACACAATATAACCAGAAACAATATTATTATTATTGTTATTATTATTATTTGACAC
Source organism: Typopeltis vanoorti (assembly GCF_054136105.1). Lineage (NCBI taxonomy): Eukaryota > Metazoa > Arthropoda > Arachnida > Uropygi > Thelyphonidae > Typopeltis > Typopeltis vanoorti. The sequence continues at coordinate 139,530,054 of NC_143557.1, forward strand.
TTCCAGGGAGTCCAAAGACTCATCAAGGGAGAGTGTGCCAACTGCATCGAACGATATCCTCTTCCAACTACTAACCGCGCTGAAACTTACTTAACTGAGCATTTGTAGCAGAGGCTCTACCAATCGACCAGCTGATTTCTGAGTATAAATAAATAAATCAGCTAGCGCCTTTTATACCCTTATCGTTAACTTCTGTGGTAGATGGAGGGAGCCCTTGGCCCTTTATCCCTTTATCTCTATTTTACTTGAGGTAGCTGGGTGGGTATTATGCCCGCTCATAGTGAGCTTTTCTGGTGGGTTTCATTTTAAGATGGCTTTTGGTTTCTGTTTGAAGTGGTCTGTTGGGCTGTAGTTTGATGCCTGTCTTAGTAATTGGTTCTTGTGTTTTTTTTTGTTATTGCAAAGAATTTTTCTGGGACGGTTTCCATGAGTGTCTTAATGCTTGGTAGTTTAGTATTGCGATGAAGTTGAGCATTTCTGACAAACCAGGGTGCGTTTAGCGCCATCCTGAGACACTTGTTCTGAGTTGTTTGCAATTTTTTTAATGTTTCTTTCTGTCGTGTGTCCCCAGGCTGGTGAGGCGTAGATTAATTGGGGTCTTATTACTGTATTGTATATGACGATTTTGTTATTTTAGTTTATTAAGCTTTTCCTGTTTAGGAGAGGGTACGGCTGTACTATGGTCTGATTGACCTCTGTGATGATGTAGTCGGTGTGCGTCTTTAAATTTAATTTCCTGTCCAGGTGTTCTCCTAGGTATTTTGCTATCTTCTGCCCCCAAACATTTGAATGTTGTCTGCAGGTTCTGTTTTCCTTCTGCTGAATAATACTGCAGTACTCTTTGTTGGATCAGTTGCTATTCGCATTTGCTGTACCAGCTTTCTAGGGTGTTGGCTGCGATTTGAAGTTTCTTGGTTGCGAGTTTTGTTCTGAGGGATCTAGCTATGATGACTGTGTCATCGGCATAGAGTGCAGTGGTGGTTGGTGATAAGTTGGGGAGGTCTGCCATGTATATGGAGAAGAGTAGAGGAGATAGCAGGGATCCTTGGGGAACACCGCCCGTTATTTTTCGTTCAGTGGATCTGATTCCTTCTATTTTAATTCTGAACTTTCTGTTACTGAAGAAAGATTTGATGAGTTGGACAAGCAGTGTTGGGATTCTGGCCTTGTGTAGCTTGTACAGTAGCCATAGTGCCAGATCTTGTCAAACGCCTGGGCTATGTCTAAGAAGATTGCTCCTGAGTGTTGGCGCCATTCGTATCCTTGAGTGATATGTTCTATGACTCTGTAGACTTGATGGGTTGTTGAGTGTTCTTTTCTGAAGTCGAATTGTTCGTCAGCTATTATGTTGTTGTTTTCTGCTGCTTCTTGGATTCTTACAAGGATTATGTGTTCTGCTATTTTGCCTATGGAAGATAGTAAGCTGATGTGCCTGTAGTTTTGTGGGAATTGTTTGTCCTTTCCTGGTTTAGGAATGAGAAAGACATCTGCTAGTTTCCAGCGTTCTGGGTAATGTTTTAGTCGTAACATGGCGTTGGTGATGGCTACTAGGTGCATGATGCCCTTGCGGGGAAGTAGTTTGAGTGCTATATTCGGGATCCCATCAGGACCTGGTGCTTTCTTGGTTTTTAGTTTTTTGATGACCTGATATATTTCGTTTGGTGACGTGGGTTCTGGGTTCTGGATAGGTTTGGTGTTCCAAGTTATCTTGCGTACTTGTTTATGGATTTTCTGGATGAAGTTTAGGTCCGTGTTGTCATAATTGGGGCTGCATTGTCCTTCAAAGCTGTCTGTGAAGGCTTCTGTTTTTTCTTCTTCTGTGTATGCTATCTTATTCTCCCCTTTGATTGGGGGGGTTATGTGCTGTGCTTGGACCGAAGTGACTTCATGATTTTCCATATTTGTTGGTCGTCTGTGTTTAGTTGTTCTATTTAGTTGTTCCATTGTTGGTTGCGATGGTCTTTAAGCGCGTATCTGTCTTCGTTTGTTGCTTTGTTCATTGTTGTTTGTCTTTGGGGGTCCATGGTCCTCTGGTATCGTCTTCTCAGTCTGTTCTTTTCTTTGATGAGTTCTTTGATTTCTTCTGGGAGTTTATTTGGGGATGTCCTTGTGGTTGTGATTGTTATAAGAGGATATTGCTGTCTCTATTTGTTTTTCAAATGTTGTCACTGCACTTTCCATCTCTTGTGTGTTTGTTATGTGGGGTACTGGGCCAAGATTTTCTTGAAGGGCTGTGGGCAGTTGGTTCCAGTTTACTGTGGTGGTGCTGTCTTTTGTTGGGTCTTGTATGGTGCTCAGTTGTAGAATGATGGGGTTATGGTCTGAGCTCAGCTAGTTTACTGACTGTATTTGGTAGCTATATGGTATATTTTGTAGTATAGCTATGTCGAGGACACCTGGTAAATCCATAGTGCGTGGGTTCTGTTGGTCCTATTATTGCCATATTTCTTGTGGTGGCGTATGCGTTGAGTATTTTTCCATTGTTATTAGTGTTTCTACTGTTCCAGGTCGGAAGTTTAGCACTGAGGTCTCCGGCTATGATTACTGCCTTTCCTGTGTTCAGTATTTCTTCTAGGTCTCTTTCTAGGCGTTTTTTATTTGGAGGGGTGTAGGCTGCAAATATCATGATACTGCTTGTGTTCTCCATGTGTATTTCAATTCCTGTTGTTTCCATATATTCTGTTTGAGGTCTGGCTATTGCATTGTGTTTTATGCTCTTCTTAATGAAGATGGCTGTACCTCCTCCTCTTGCATAGGTTCTGTCTGTGCGGTATGTGGTGTAGTTGTTGATTCTTGTCTTGTCACTTGGGCGCAGGTGTGTCTCATTTACTAGGATGATGTCTGCTTGGGTCTCTGTTACGAATTCTTGTAGATCTATTGCTTTGTTGCGTAGTCTATTAGCGTTTCAGCTGATGATCTGTAGAGAGTTGGTTTTCTTTTGCTTTTATCCATTAAGGATTGTAGCGAATAAAATCTGTGTGTGTTTTAAAATGATGTCCTTGGCCTCTTATGTTGGGTTAGTTTGTTGGAGTTCTGTAAGCATCTCTCCTATGCAGCTTGTTATGTTGAGGAGATTGGTTTTGCTGTGGGCGGTTTGTTTGGGGTTTGGAGTCTTCTTGTTGGGTTGGTCTTGCAATTTCTCCATATGTTCTTCCGTTTGTTGTGGAGGCTGTGATTTGTTGGGTGGGTCTATATTTTTGTATCGGCTTGCTACTTTGGGGTTGGATCTTCAGGTTTTGGGGGGTGTTATACACCCTTTGTAGTTGTCGGGATGCGGGCCCCCACAGTGAGCACATTTTGCTGGCTGGGTGCGTGGTTTCTTGCATTCTAGTGTGGCGTGTTTTCCTCCGTATTTCACGCATCGGAATTCAGCTTTGTAGCATCGCTGTGCATGACCGAACTTCTGACATCTGTGACATTGTGTTGTTGTTGATTTGCGTCTCAGAGCCTCTACTTTTATTATTAGGTCGCAGATGGTCTGGAGGTCGTATATGTCTTTCTGGTCTTTAGAGATTTCGACTAGGATCAAGGGATAGGGAGTCTTGTCTGCTCTATGCATTCTGCTTACTTTAATGGGTTGAAATCCCTTGTTATGTAGGTCTGTGATGACTTCTGTTGATATTGTTTCTGTGATTCCTCGTAGTATTACTTTCAGATGTTTGTCGCTGTTGAGTTGGAATGTGTGGTATGGTAGGTTGCTGTTATCCAGGAATTTTGTTATGTTTCTGTAAGCTGTCGGTGTCTTAAGTTGGGTGCGTATATCTTCGTCTGTGTTTGTTGCTTTTTAAATGTGATTCCTGTTGTCTTTAGAGAGGTAGCAATCACCCTCCAGTGTTCCTTGGCCCTTAGGGTGACTGGAGGTATACTTTCTTTTGTTCCTTTGTCTGTCTCTGTTGTTTTGGTTGTTTCTGTCGATATTTTCCTTTTCTTTTGTACCTTCTGGAAGTCGGTATGCGATTGTGCTGTCTGGTAGATGCTGTTTTGTATTGCATGTTCTTCTGGTTCAGGGAAATGTGCTAAGTCTTGCTGTGGTTGTGTTTCGTCTTCGTTGTCGTCCATGATGTCGTCTGTGACTGCTGTGGGGGGGGGAATGTGTCGTACAGTTTTACCTTCCCTGGCCAGTTGTAGTTCAATAGTTTTCCTAGTCTTAGGAACTCTCTATAAACTTCCTCAAATGTTAGGGTCTTATCCATAGTTTTGGTAATGCTAGGTTAAATAGAAAATTTGCTTCTACTTACCTTAGTAGGTTTTCTCATCACTCACGATATTCTGCTGTATAGCTCTTTCACACAGAAACGTTCTTGACGTCCTTTTGTAATTTTGTAACGCTTTGAGATTAGTCCGTAATCTGAGAAATGAATGTGCACTATTCTCATCGGTAGATCACTCGATCAAGCCACCGTCTCTGGGCCCAATCGATCACTCATCGGTCCCCTCGCTGCTTATGCCAAAGATCGTAATCTCACTCTATTTCCTTATATGGAGTAGGTGAGGCCTTTATACCTATATACTAGCTTTTGGATACTGAGTGGGCAGTTCAATCTCTGCAAGTAGCCAATCAGAGAGCGATAGCCTATGTCTATCACTAATTATAGCCGGCATCGATCAAGAGGCTGGCAAACAAGTGCTGCTATCTCTTAGTACCTAACCTTAACAGGATATGATACTGTCTAAAAATAATGTGGGTAATATGGTGATTTTCTTGAGTTAACGGGACGAAAAACCCGAGTTTTCCGGAGAAAAACCCGCTTGCCCGTGCCAGAGATTGACTAACTCGGGAACTGGCTTAGTTAGAAAAAGATAGGCTTAGTTAGAAAAAGTTCCTCCAGTCGGCGACTAGATTTGAAGCTAAGTCTAATAATTTCGAGTGACCAAGCGCCAATTCCACTGAGCTACACAACTATATAATAAAATGCCAGTGGTGCAGCCGAAAATGAAATTATATATTTTGCCAGCAATTTTTAAAATAAATATAAATTCTTTTATTTCGAACAGCAATCGTTTACATTAAAAATATTATTGAAAATATTGTTAATGATTTGCTTAGTGGAGAGGTGGATGCCAGGCATCCTATTAAAAGATAAGAAGCGAAACACCTGGATAAGAAGCCAGACTCACATCACTGACATCATTCTTCACTACAAGCCTGAAAGGGACCGGACATCTATCCAGAAGAGAAGATGAGCGATGGACCACCATATTAACAAACTGGATTCCCAAAGAAGGGAAACGAGGCCGAGGACATCCTAAAAGAAGGTAGAGTGATGAATTGTCATATTTTGTTGGGGAAAATTGATCGACCATTGCCATAAACAGAGAAAGGTGGAAAGAACTGGAGGAGGCCTTTGTCCAGCAGTGGACAGAAAATGGCTGAAAAGAAGATTTGTTTAGTTAGCTGTATAAAAAATCCTAATAATATTTTTATTTAATTTTGCCAATATTTTCAAATTAAATAGAGATTTTTACATCCAAAATTGGAAAGAAAAAAATATTTCAGCCTACTCGGTTCTTAAACACCCTTGAATCAATGGCACCCCTGAGCTATAACCCATTTAGCCCAATGGATAAGGAGGTTCTGGATGTACTCCTTTATTTATTTGGATGGGGATGCTTTGTTCGTATATGAGTATAAGGATATTAGCAGTTATTTTTCTATGTACATTCTATTGCATGTACTGTATATAATGTTGATGTACTCCATATTTCTTAATTGCTATTAGAATTGCTTATTTTTCGACTGAATCAAATGTTTTTTTTTTTAATCTATAAAACCAAAGTATAGTAGTAAGTTGTATTCTCGGCATTTTTCTCTTAGATTTAATGTTGACAGATGGTCAATTGTGCTAAATCTCTTTCTGAATCCAGCTTGTTCATAAGCTGATATATAAACAGTTTACATACTTGTGATAGCAAGCTAAATTACGGACATATAATGTCCGTAATTTTTTATCTTCTGACCCTTTATGAACAAGGGTATTATGATAGCATTGTTCCAGCTGTTTGGTGTACCTTTATCTTTTAAGTATTTATTAAATAGATTTTTGTAGTTCTATTAAAGAACTGAAGAAAATCCTTCCAGCTCAACAGTCAATTTTTATTTATTAAAGAAACATCGAAGTCAAAGGTGACTGCAGTTACATCCTTCTGAAAGTCGATAGTAGATATTGGAGATCTTGTGTAAAAAATTAGTGGACATCACTGATGTAGACGATGAATAACAGCAGAGATAAGGTACAAAAATCAACTGCCTTACACCTTATTTTACATGAAGCCATCTTCCTATACTTCCTTCCATTCTAACTACTGACTTACAAATTAAATATAGCCAATTTATCATCCTGTATATGTAGCATTTTGAATAGCTTTTCTCTTGACACCATTTCGTCAACTACAAACTTAAAACAGATCCCCGTTATATCATATTCCCATAATTTCTCACTTATTTGTCTTACTCTGATCCAGACAACTGTTTGGCCTGAATACAGCTTGTTCTCCAAGTTTCTCTTTCCACAGTTTGTCTCAGCTTCTCAAGTATACTTTCAGAAATCTTATCTACAATACTCAGTAGTCAATTCTATACTTTTTCTTTACTAACCCTTTCTCTCCCATTTCGTTTAAGTGACAGTATTGATATTACTTCCAAACCTCCATGGAGTCCAGACTCATCGTAGGAGGTCGATTACTCACAGACAACAACTATCATATCTCACCTTGAATACACTCAATGTTGAAGCACTCACTACCCATTCTGGTAACACATCCACTCACTACCCACCAAGCAAAAAAAAAATTTTTTTCACCTCTTTACTCACGTGACTCTTGTGTAGCCCGAAGGATGACTTCTGGTTCTTACATCACCCATTATCCTATGCAATAATTCCTGTGTATTTATTTGATAGGCTCCTCTCATTAGCTTATATATCACCTCTCATATCCACCAAGCTCTGAAGACCACCTTTATTAATCTATCCTCATCCTTAATATTCCAGTTTTCCGGTTGCTCTTAGTTATTTTCCTCTGCACCCTTTAAAGTATTTCTCTATCACTGATGTAGTTAGGTAACTGGATCTCTGCACAGAAATTCAAATGAGGCCTAATTTGCACCTTATAAAGTGAAACTATCACGTTATCTATACATGTCAGCATTCATTACATTATAGCAGCGATTGTCTGGGTAACCCTTACAACTTTTGCAATGTGTGCCCTAACTTCAGTTCCTTATCTACTAAGCTGTCCAGATCCCATGCCTCCTCCACCTCTTGAAGCAAAGTTCCTCCAACATAGTAAACCTCATTCCATCTTCTCTGGCTAAAGTGCATAAGTTTATATTTAGCAACCTTGCAATGATGTCCCTATTCTTTAGCCCAAAGCACCATAGCCTATTTACAAATCCTCTTGTAACATGTCAGAATTTCCTGACATTATTCTTCATGGCATTGTCACCAAACAACTGAATATCTTCTTTCACACCTAACTTCAGTTCCTTATCTACTAAGCTGTCCAGATCCCATGCCTCCTCCACCTCTTGAAGCAAAGTTCCTCCAACATAGTAAACCTCATTCCATCTTCTCTAGCTAAAGTGCATAAGTTTATATTTAGCAACCTTGCAATGATGTCCCTATTCTTTAGCCCAAAGCACCATAGCCTATTTACAAATCCTCTTGTAACATGTCAGAATTTCCTGACATTATTCTTCATGGCATTGTCACCAAACAACTGAATATCTTCTTTCACACCGTGAACTATAATCACTGATATACAAATTAAACTGCAGTGGTCCCAGAACATAAAAAGATGATGAGTAGGATGCCCCTGTTTGTGGCATCCCACTCATCTTTTTTTTTTTGGGGGGGGGGGACCTCCATACACAACTCGCTGGCTGCTATTAGTGAACTAGGCTTGTAACCAAGCTACCAAATGACTATCTAATCCCATCCTGTACAATTTCAAGTTTATCATATGGTACCCAATCGAATGCTTTAGCAAAATCCAAATAAATAAACTTCATAAGCACTCCTCCCTGCAATATGAAAGTCATCTTATTATAAAATGCATGACCTTCCTCTAACATTTCTTGAATGTTAATGATGCAAAATTCTTTTCTAATATTTTTATTTTTAATTTGATTTTCTCATGATTGTCATATTTTTATTCCCACCATCCCAATTTTATTTGCATAACTTCCACATCTATCACTCCATGTCTAGTCTTGGACCAGATTCATAAGTTAAAATTGGTTTCAATATTGTCTTGCATGCTGCTAGTTTAAAGTTTTTGGGTAATTTCTCTTACTCTATATACACATATCAACTGATCATGTTTATTCTGTTATCTCAAGTATAATTAATCATGACTAGATGATACAATGTAGCTATAGTTGGTGCAGGGAATAAAATTTCCATCATTACTAATTTCATATAGTAATGATGTAACCTTTTCATATAGTACTATTAATATCCTGCACACCCTTGAAGATATTATGTGATACCTCCAGAGAGTCCAAAGACTCATTGAGGGAGGACACCTACTCTACAACTCTATCTCCACCCAATTCTTCAACTACAATCATCTACACCAATGCCAACTACCACCAACACCACTAGTATTTTCACAAACCATCACAAACATCCATGTCCACAGCAGGATTCAAACCCACAGCCTTTTGACTGGAGAGCGGATATGCTAACCACTCGGCCAACCAGGACGGCAATATAAAACAGCAATTGCAAAATAACATCACAGCTTTCTATAATTTAGAGTTCAAAAAAGAAATGGCTCTTTTTTTTTTATTGAAACAGAAATTTTACATACACACAAAACAGAAAAAAAACAGTGAGAACCATACAACACGGGCTCTTATTTCTTCTTTTAGTGAGAGAGATCAATTTCAAGTAGTTACGCAACCACATCATTTCAATAAATTTTTAAACATCCAGTATATTTGGCATTTAGGTTTCTTAATATCAGTTTAGTGTGATTAGGACAGATTCTTTTAGAAACCAAAATGTACATATTCTCAATATGTGGTTGCTCAATTCAAATTGTTGAATTGATACAGAATATTTGCTAAGCCTCATGCAAAACTTTTATACTACCATATTTCAGAATTTATATAACCTGGATATACATATAACCCTCGTATAACGCAGTACTTATACAACGCGGTCTAAAAATTGTAGTAACCCTTTATCTTTTCATATATTTTTCACCGCGCGACTTAAAAATCAAATTTTATCTTCGTTAAATTTGGACCTGCCGTATCGCGCATGTAGTTATAAGTAGCGAATTTATATTACGGGATATATCCTTTAGCACGCATGTGCGTGAATTGTTTACCGTATAAAGTGTTTATTGTTGAAAGTTGTCTTCGTTTTCTGCCAGGAAAGCACATTAAAAATCATAAGTGTGTTAATCTCAAGCTGAGCACTTTATTTTCGGGTGAGTTACAGACAACATGTAATGCTTTTTTATGTAAAAATTTTATTTTTATAGCAATGGTCACTTAGAGGGATTTTGCGATATGGTTGAAAACAAAATTAGTGAATTAACTGATGGGTAAATAGATTTAAATTAGGAAGTGGTATAATTAATAGATGACGCGGAAGTAAATGGCAGGGAAAGTGCTACCTGTGATGAATCCGTTAAAGAATTCAGTTTAAAGAAATTAGCGGGATTGGACTTGGCACGAAAGTTAGGAAGTTATTTTACGGGAAATGATCCCTCAGTGGAGCGCTCTGGAAAATTCACGAGACAATTGGATATTTGTTTAGCTCCATATTATGAACTTAATAAAAATAAAAAAAAAATTGCAGCATAGTGGTAAGCAAGGTCTTATTACTGACTTCTTGATAACTAAACCAGCCGAAGTATGCAATGAGAATTATACAAGTGATGTCCAAGAGATTTCAAGTGATGACGACGTCCGGCCACTCGTAAATAAAGAACATCTACGAAATATTCGTTTTGAAGACAGTGATAACGATTAAACTATGCGCTTTATTTTATTTTACATTATGGGCAATGAAGTCAACGTACAATTTGTATTTTTATAAGTTTATACTATGTATTTTGTTTCATAGTTTATGTTTTCTTAACTTACATGAATTACCTCAATCAAATAAAAAAAAAAATTGTTGGATGTCATTGTCATATAATTAAAAAATATAACGATTTCAAAACATAACTCTACTTTTTCTATATAATCTGAGTCTCGCATAACGCGGCATTTCTATGGAACCTAACATCCGCGTTATGCGAGGGTTACCTGTATATATACAGGGTGTTTCAAAAAGAATGTTCCGATTTGAAAATTGTATATCTCTGCAACCACGAAACACAAATGAATGCGAGTTGTACAGTGAACGGCCTTGGCCGAGTTTGATATGACGACCGCTAGATGCCACTACTAGCGGCCAAATAGCTGCAACGCTTAGTTAATGAGAAGATGGCATCTAGTCAACAGAATAAATATAATTATTTGAAATCGGGTCATTCTTTTTGAAACACCCTGTATAAGGAAATTAATGATGATTAGTTATTAACAGAATCTTGTGTTTGGTGTTCATCGCAGTAACAGCAATTATGCAGAAGCGTATTTAATTTTTATTTTTTTGTTATTGTTTTATATTTTAATGGAAAAATTCACACATTGGTATTGGTTCACAAATTTTAGCTATCAAAAGTATTTATAAAATCAAAGGTATTGATAAGCACAAAAAAAAAGCTTACAAACGCAAAACTCGCGCTCATTTAAAACGGCCAAGTTTTTCGCGCTTGAAATTAATGTTTCATTGTTAGTGTACACAGGTGCGGCGATGCGCGGGAAAGAAATACGCTTGGTGTGTATGTTTTGTATTGAATATAAATGCAATAAATAAATATTATAATAATATATGTCTGTATTAGGATTTTTTTTTTTTTCTTCGAAGGGGGCCGTGAAATCTTTTAATTTTTCCAAAGGGGGACCTTGACATCCATAAATTTGGGAAGCACTACTCTAGACGTGCTTTACATTATGGAAAATATTAAGGAAAGTGATCTGGAGCTTACTCCACCTTTAATACGAGTTTGGCCATAAGATTGCTTATGCTTGCATCCGCCAAGACGTTTAGCCTCTATATATTCGGCTCTGAAATAATGTCGGATTCAATATCCACTTAATTTATACCATCATGTATTATATTTGCAGTGTTTTTTAATTTTTGTGTTTTATTGCTTGTTTGCCAAGGTCTGGAGAGTGATTTTGCTTGTTATCGTAAAAATTTTTGTTGATAAGAAAAAAACTAAAACTGTTCAAACGACTCTTGATAACTTCTTTTGATAAAAAAAAATTGCAGTAAATAATGAAAGTACAAGTGCTAGGGAACGGTATTCCCAAAAATTTCAGTCTTTTGATGTCAACCAGATACCACTATCAGCTGTACAGAGGAGACATCGAATGGGTTTTTTAAAGGAACTCCGGGACATTTCTTATAGTATTTATTAATCATTTATCATTTACTTTGTATTCATTTTTTATCTTTCCTAAAAGAGTACCAACCACATAAAACGAATTATTAATACATTATCGATCAGGGAGGACGAATCGCAATTTTTACCATTGATTATTAGATTTGATATACGCGGTAACATCGAGGGATACCTGTACTTCTCATTTGATGATACCTACCTTCAATTTTGGTGATGTTGAATTTCAGTTGTTCAAACAACTGACTTATCATCTGCCCTAGTTCCCCTGATGAAAACAATTCGGGGGTGGCTTGTTTTGAAATCAGCAAAGCTTGCATGACATTTTCATCATGTTGTACCATAATTTCATATTTGGTTTAAGCTAAAACAGAATAGAATTTTGTTGGCTATATCCTAAACTGTCAGCTCATATTCATTAAGCATCCAAGTGAATACTTATAACCATACACGAGAACTGGACATTATTAAAAGCTCCAGTAGGTTCTCTGCAGTCCTTAAGAACTCTGTAGTTCTCCACTCAGTTATCTTTAATCCTTAAGCAATCCCTTTCACTAAGTACTATATGAAGTGTAGTCTTAGCAATATTCTTCTCCATACACACATTCCACCCCTCTTACTTTCTCTACAATATAGTAGTAGCAGCAAGATAATTTACTAGCACCTAGAAGCATTCTAAAGTGAAATAAGATTTTATCCAACAGCAACTAATGTGAAAGTAAAAACAGAGAATTTGGTTGCTGCAGACTCATCCCATTCAGTATACACTTGGAATGTGGTGGCATATACATCAATCAATTCTTTTGTTTTAAACCCATAATTAGGTTTAATACAGTTCATCATCAAATTCCTGACATTTACCCTTAAGGGGTGTACAAGATATGATAGTACTACATCAAAAATTTACATCATTACTAACTTCCTACCTACAATTTTCTGCTAAATCAATCTGTTATCTGTCAAAGCTACAACATTGTCAGATCTTATATTTCTATCTTCTAAGGCACTTTTTACCATACCAATCCACCTATATCTTGGTCTTTTTGCTGCCAACCTGGCAGAGAACACTTGTTTTGCTAATCTTTCCTCACCCATTCTGTTTAAGTGACCATACCACCAGATATTAGCTCTGCTAACACTTTCCTGGATGCTAACAATGTCAAGTTCTTTCCTAATATCCTTGTTTTTAATATGATATTGCCATTGATGCCATCTGTTCACGCCTTTAATCTTTCTCAGGACTCTCATATCTGCGGTCTCTAGTCTTTGGTCAAGTGTTTTACTTCTGACCCAGCTATCAGATCCATAAGTTAAAACTGGTCTTGTATACAGCTAATTTAGTGTTCCGACTAATTTCTCTCTTATTCCATATGAATTTATTCAATTGACTTCCCACAATACCAGCTTTGTTGATTCTGTTGTCTACTTCCATATTTAATTTACCATCTTCATTAAAAACTGCCAAAGTAGCTCAAACGTTTTACTTGTTCTATAGGTTCTCCATTCACAATGCAGCTGATATTTTCAATGCTTCTGCCTAATTTTATTATCTGTCTTGTTATTGCTGACATTCTTGTGATAGATATGGTATGAATGTGAGCAATAACAAGACAAAGATAATAAAATTAGGCAGAAGCATTGAAAATATCAGCTGCATTGTGAATGGAGAACCTATAGAACAAGTAAAACGTTTGAGCTACTTTGGCAGTTTTTAATAAAGATGGTAAATTAAATTTACCATCTTCATTAAACATGTTTTCATGAAACAGTTATTCAATTTAGTCAGGGAATCTTGCAGACTTGTAGCGGATTTATTTAGAAGTATAACATCATTCGCATATAGCAAGGAGCTGACATTAACATCTCCAATTTTGATATGAGGTTTGATACCACTTTCCTTCATAATGTGATCCATATAGATAATGAATAACAAAGGGGATGTGCTTTCTTGTCTGACACCAGATTTAATATCGAACCATCTTCCTGTACTTCCTTCAATTCTAACTGCTGACTTACATCTCAAATAAAGACTAAGTATTGCTTGATATAATGTCACTCACACATCCGACTAACGTTTTGAATAGCTTCTCTCTTGGTACCTGTCATATGCCTTTTCTAGATCGTCAAAACTTAAATACAGATCTTTGTTATATTCCCATGACTTCTCAACTATTTGTCATAAAGTGAAGATCTGATCCTGACAGTCTCTATTTGGCCTGAATCCAGCTTGTTCTTCACCAAGCTTCTCCCACAATCCTTCTCAACCATTTTTCAAGTATACTGGCATAAATCTTACCAGGAACACTCAGTAGAGAAATACCTCTAAATCTCACAATCAGTTTTATTTCCTTTTTTTATATATGGGTACTATGAGAGCTCTACTCCAATCCTGCTTCAGTTTCCTGCAGCATTTTTCCTTCAGTACTTCCTTCGATTCCTTCAGAGCTGTTGAATAAACTGCTGCTATAACAGTTTCACTTTTTTTTTGAGGTATTTGGTAAGGATTACATATCCATATTCCAAAAGACAATGGCAAGAACCTTCTTTAGCCATGGAGAACTTTTGTGACAGCACACATTCCCTCTTTTGGGCAGCATTCACACATTTGGGGACCCACTTCACTGAATTTCTGCATGTCCAGATGTTGGTCGATAATGATCCAAACTCGTTCCCTGGATATTCCCAGTCAATGCAATCATCTATCATCAAGTATCATGGCAAGCACTGCATCAATGTTTTTAGTTGCAATGATTTTAATTGGGTCTTCTGACTGAAGGCATCTGTTGTCTCCAAGTGCCCAGTTTTGAACTTGGCCACCCATTTGGCAACTGTTGAATATGCTGAGGCACAGTCCCCTAAAGTCTAACACAAAATTTTGTGAATCTCAGTTGCAGAGATTTCTTGCAGCAAGAAAAATTTGATGATGGCCTGACTTCTGTGTCTTCTAATTTCTTTAAAACCTCTGCCATGTCTTCTTATATATCCTAAAAGAAAAAGAACAAACAATTTTTGATGAAACATGGGGATTAAAGGGGTTTAAGATATGTTCTTCTTGTGGTTATATCAGTTGCATTAATATCATTTTTGTTCTAGACGTTTATCAGAACTTTTCAGTGGGATCTGTTAATAAAAGTTTGCCAACAGGAATATATACCCGAGGAATGGTGGGAAAGTACTCCTGTCGTCATGTACAAGAGTAAAGAGGATGCACAAGACTGTAAGAATTACAGAGGAACAAAGTTGATGTCCCACACAATGAAAATTCTAGAGAAGGTTCTTGATGGAAAACTGAGGAAGGAGGTGGAGATTGCAAATGAGCAATTTGGTTTCATGCCTGGTCGATCGATGACATGCTATCTTTAGGTTACGACAGATGATGGAAAAGTTTCGAGAGAAGCAACGGGAGCTACATCTGGTATTTATTGATCTGGAGAAAGCATATGATAGAGTGCCAAGGCAAGAAGTCTGGAGGTGTCTGAAGGAGAAGGAGGTACCAGAGAAATATGTCAGATTGGTGCAGGAAATGTACAGAAATGTGAGGACAATAGTTTGAACCTGCCTGAGAGAGAAGGAAAGTTTTCCAGTGACAGTTGGCTCATCAAGAGTCAGCATTAAGTCCTTTCCTGTTTAATACTGTGACGGAGGTGGTGAGAGAAGATGCACTTTGGACTATGTTGTATGCAGATGATATCATGCTGTGTGCAGAATCAAGAGAAGTGGAAGCTAAACTGGAAAGTTAGAGGAAAGTACTGGAAGAGAGAGGTATGAGACTGAGCAGAAGTAAGACAGAGTATATGTGTTGCAAAGTGGATAGCAGCCAGGAGACAGATCTGGAGCTGGAAGGAAATGTCATCGGGAAGGTCAGTGACTTTAGATACTTAGGTTCAACAATGAAAGAGGATGATGAGGCTGAGAAGGAAGTAGGATGCAGAATGGAGGAACTGGAGAGAGATGGCTGGAGTGCTCTGCGGTAAGAGGGTGCTGATCAATCTAAAAGGTAAAATCTATAGGACAGTAGTGAGACCAGCTATGACGTATGCTATGGAAACTGTGGCCCTGAAGAAAAATAACATCAACAGGATGGAGGTAGCAGAGATGAGAATGCTTAGGTGGATGTGCGGTGTGACCAGAAAGGATTGTCTGAGAAATGGCTATGTAAGGGGAATGGTGAAAGTTATGAATTTAGGAGCAAAGATACAGGAGGCAAGGTTGAGATGGTTTGGTCATGTGATGAGGAGGGAGGAAGAGTATGTGGGAAGAAAGGTCATGTAGATGGATGTGCAGGGGAGAAGGAGGAAGCACGGATGGCCAAAGAAGAGATGGTGGAGGACTTGAGGATGAAGAACTTGGATGTGGCTACAGCCCAAGACAGGAGGTTGTGGAGGAGACTCACCACAAACAGTGACCCTACTTAAGTGGGAAAAGCTGAGGAAGAAGAGAGAGAGTTGTCTAGCTGCATGGGTTAACATGCAGTGGGAAGATTATGAGAAATGTCCAAACTTCACAAGATTGGAATGCAGCCACCTGTTATTTTCAACACACTAAAAACACTCAGGATCAGTAGATGTTTGTGTATTGAGCTATTAACCATTATAACAATAGAAGCTGTATCTGACTGCCAAAGAACAGGTTGACCACACTGCATTAGGGCAGTGTGAAGTGTGCTTGTGAGGGCTGTGAAGGCATGCCTCTACTATAATCCTGTAAGAATGTAGAAAGTGATGTTGCGAGAGATGAATATTTTACAGCAAATTATGTCACATGTATTAACTGATGACCTGGGGTGAGATCTTATCATTGTTCTACTGGACACTTCCTAACACCACAACCTATGTGGTAGAGGGTGATAAAATCAAAGGCATTTCATTTCTCTGGTGGTATGCTAACAGAGACATGAGAACATTTTTACCATCGAAGAGTCATTTAACAGCCAAAATGATCAGGTACATGCTCCAGATAGTTGCACAGCACCTAGGATTCAGAGCGGTCATCACCCTGATAGTTTGGTGGGGTATCCAAGTTACATTTCTGTGAGAAAAGGGTCAAAACCTCTGCCAAAGTGTTACAAGATACTGTGCTGGAACCTGTGGTACGGCTCCTGAACAACATCTTCTTTCACAGTAGACAGTTGACTTTCTAACAGGATTCAGTCCCTGCACCTGCACACAAGGTGAGGACCACAAAACAGTAGTAGGGGTGAATGTGCCTGACCACATATCACCATCTGACTGGCCATTTGGAAGTCCCGATTTGAATCCACTGAACTTCAAACTGTGGTTGGAGCATGAGAGAGAGAGTAACATGCAAGAAACAACACCCCAGCATTACTAACCTGAAGGTGAATTTGGAGTGAGCAGTGGCAGTGTTTCTGTTGAATGTTGTGTGTGCCACCATCAACACGTAGCCTCACAGACTTTGGCTGTGCTTAAAGGCAAACATTTCGAACATGATGCAAGTTATATATGTGGTTTGTATGTGCTGAAAGCTGTAAATGATTTACTGATAGAGTAAAGATTTATGCTATTCAAGGTGTAACAGTATTTATGGCTAGAATGTATTCAAAATAGAGAGAGAGCATGATATAACTACCTATTACCTGTGGAAAATTTAATTGATGTTTACCATGTAATAAAAGTGAAAAGTATGTATTAAGATAACCACCAGGTCATCTTCCAAAATAATAATTATTCAACTTTATTAAAAATTTTATTAAACAAACAGTTATTCATACTTGACTTGTAAACCAGCAACCCATACAACAACTGTAACAAATCAAAATAAGAATAATTTAAAAAAAATTAATTTGAATGACATTTTTAAATATATACAATATTATATGCAGGTTGATATCTTTTCATTTTGCTGAGGGTAACTTTCCACTGAGCAGTTGCTTCATTTGAACAACTATGATAAAACCTGCTGTTATATTTGTTCATATAATACATTTAGGTCATGGCATTAAACAATTGTTTCAAGTAGGAGATTTTGATCAGCCATCAATGTATGAATAATTTTATTTATGATAAATTCAGTGTCAAATACTAACTGTGCAGTATGCACAGTTAATATTTGAAAATACATGTGCAGTATGCATTAATTTGATGTGATCATGCATCTAGCATGTTGGCATCATTTCCACACTTCATACTTGATGAAAAATTACTACTAAACTTTTTCTACTGATCAACTCACTTGGCAGATTTTTTTTGTTTGTTTGTCCTCCTACCGTGATACCCCCAGAAAGGACAAACAAAAAAACTGCTCCAGTGAGAAACTGTACAGATGTGTATAACAGACTTCCTTTCCTATAACTACATTCAAGAACATATTAACCTTGACAGGCAACAAGCCAACAATAGCCTTACTATTTTAGCAGTTGGGAAAAAAAAAATTGATTACAAACAATATTAATTATTCAGTATCTTGATCTATGGATTATTGTGGTCAAACCTTAGTAGAGAAAGAGAGGAGGGAGGAAGGGAGAATAGGTTAAGTAATAATACAGATAACAGTTGCAACTGTGATAACAGATAAACTGAAGAATGAAATAAGAGAATAGCGGAGAGATGAATATTTTGTGGAATGTAAAAACAACAAGAACAGAAGAAATTAATAAAAATATATTTAACACAGAGAATATATTTTGTGCACAGAATGATCAAATATGAGTGAGAAGAGCTTATCAGATTAGCAAGCTCATATATCAGTGCAGTGCAGTGCATTGGGAGAACAAGAGGTCATCCCTGGCAGCTGTATAAAAGGTACTGCAATAAGGAGAAAGACAAGATTCTTTGCCTGGAGAATGGCATTTGGCAAAGAATCTACTTAAATGGTTAAGTGTACTGATAATGAGGAAAAAAAAAAAAAAATTAACATAGGATATGACAGGAATTGGAATGTGAGTGTGTAGAACAGAAGAATCAGTTCCTTGTAATTAGTGTTGCATAGAGAATGACCAGTAAAAACAAAGATAAATGTCCATTTGTTTTGATAACATATTCCATTAAAAACAAAACTTGATAACGTGATATCTGATCATAAAATAACTTTATAGTGTGATATCCGATCATAAAATGGGAGGGACACAAGTTTGCCATCTATAGCATATTAAAACAATAACCTGACATCTCTTTTCTTATAATATAATGCTTGTAATATCATGTTCTTGTATTTCTCATTGTTTTATAGCTAAATGTCACTATATTTTATTGATAATAATTGCAGCATTATCAACATGTGTGTGTGTGTATATATTTTTTGTTTTTAACTAGTTAGCCTATTAAATACTTGTTCATTCTAGTCAGACAGTGTAATTCATGGTCTACTGTTTATCCAGTTATTTGATGGCCCTCAAAATAATCAGAACCTCAGTTTTACTAGTCCTTTAGATTAACATGTCAAATGATTTCTGAAACAGTTTTATAATTAAAATTCAGTTAACCAGCCAACAAATCTTATTTCTTGACATGACTAAATACAATAGATATTTAAGAAATCATTATTTGTTTTTTATTATACAAATTGTAAAAAAGTAAAAATCCACGGCAAAGAATAATATACTGCAAACGATATAATCAACTTCAAAAGTAAGGATTCCTCTTATATGAATTCAGTAAGAGAAAGAGAGCTGGCTAAAAAGCTCATGAAAACACTCAATACTAGCCACCACTTTAATAAATAAAATTAAAAAATTAAAAACCAAAAATCATAGCTGGCTATAATTTTGATTGACAGTACTATTCAAATAAAAAACCTGGTTCTTGATAAATCACTTGTTAATAAAAAGCCAGGGCAAGGACTTTATTCAATATCATCACAAAAAGTAACAGCTAATTTTCATCAAACCTCATTGTAAAATGATCACATTAAACGAAGCCTACTGCACATCAAATGCAGCCTATCAAACAATAAGACTAATATAATCTGGATTATTAATACTTTCATGTCATTAGGAATAACACATAACAACCCTAATACTTAAATGAAACCAAATGAACCATAATTCTAGTTCACTTATGATAATAAATTTCAAATATAGATATGTAAAAAAATAAATAAATACAAAAAAGTATACTGCAGTAATAATGCAAAAAATATGATGCAAAGAATCAAAAATGTGTTTTCAGATAATTTATGATAAATACATATATATTTAGGCCTTTTTTTTGTACATAAATACATTAATTCATCCAAAGTTGCAAGATGAAACTAGTGTGCTTTATCATATAATATAGTGAGAAGTTCTATCTAAATATGCAGGCTCATCAGTAGTGCAGGGATTCATAATGTGACAGGGGATTATTCCTACCATTTCATTTGTTCTGAAATCATTTTTGATCAAAATACTAAAAATTCTATTTACTGACAAAAAAGAGTACAAGAAGGTTAAAGCTTTGTAGTTTAGGATTTTCAATGTGTATAACTTTACAAACACCCAAAGAGCTACCGCTCCAGTTTTTTAAGTAAAGTGAATGATTTCATTTGGGTCAATGCAACAACTTCGTGTTACACAAATTTACTAAAAACAATATTTATTACATAGCAATCACATTGATGAACAGAACGTAATGCCTATTTAGATTACTATGAATGCACTTCTCACTACAATATAGTAACTCAAAACACTGAGAACAGTTGGTGAGAGTCAAGAAAACTTTTCAAACGATCAGTTAATGATGGAAGGGACTATTTGGGAGTGAAATCCATAAAGTAAGTTTGGCACTACACTGTAAAACTTTATCATCTCTTTAAACAAATTTCACAATTTTGTGAAATTAATTATATCTAGCAACGCAAAGTTGCTGCAACAGTAATTGGCATTTACTGACTCTATACTGACAAAGTGGTAATAGGTTCATTAATCACAAACAGGTAGAATTTTTAAGTGCTGTAAAATGACACATTGACATGATAGCAACTTACATATGATATCTTTTTCTGCATGTAGAAAGTCCCAGAAATGGACTATAAACAGAATGAGGGTCAGAGTTGATTTGTGCTTTCTTTTCTTCTAACAGAAACTGAGTAGTTCTAGTTGCTTATGACTTGACTTGAAGAACACAAGTTTCAAACTTGAAAGTTCCTGAAGTCTATCTCACATTAAATAAAAAAAAATTCTCTTTACTTTCTTTTCGTTTTTTTTACAAAAAAGGGAGAGGTAATTGCATATTTCAACAGTGTGAAGTTTTCAGGCCAGGAAAACTTAGGTGTAACACATATCATCACAACCAAATATACATGAGAAACAAAGAATTCATTAAGAAAGACAATTCAAATTTGAGAAACAGTTTTGAAAAGTTCAATTACATATATAAAAAAGGAAAACAAAGGAAAGGGAGAAGGACCATTTTATTTGTAAATTACCTCACAACCAGATAGGTCTATAATACAACTGGTCCTATAAACAAAGAATTACAATCTGGCATGTTATCACAGAAAGATTTCAATAAATATGCCCAAAACTTAACAGATTATTCATTTTTTGATGACTATTTGGTTATACAGATATTATAAAGGAGAGCTATTTTATTAGAAGTATATGTGAGATTGTTAAACTGTGAGGTTCTATAAATGAATGCATTCATAATATCTATATTTCTTTCTTTCTCAAATATACAAAAAAAGTTCATTTAAACTCTGGTACATTTCTATGATCTCTTTCCTAATTTCAAACTTTGATATTCAATATAAAATACATACATCTTTAAGGGAAAGATCTCACACTCCATTTTCAAAAACATGGAAGTAATGGGAACACTAAACTGGATTAAGTCCTTTGCTTTATAACTGGTTCAAGGCCACTTGAAACACACTCTAAATAAAGGCTCCTCAAGAAAAAAGAAACCTCTGGGGGGAAGTTACAGCTTGCACTGTAGTCAGTCATGAATGCATTAACTCCATGCCATGCTATAAACATCGTGAAATTTCCTCATTTATAACCTGGTTGCTCCAGTCCTGGGTGATATCATCCAAGTGATTATCAAAATCAACCAATTTCCTGAAGAGTTTGGAGTGTAGTAGAGCTGAGGTCACACTTAAGGTTTTATGGCCTTGTTCCAAATGCACACTGCAAGTTAAAGAAATGTATTAAAAATCAAAACCTATGTACTCATGTAAACAATATTATTGGTTGATGAATTAGCTTAACATGAAGGCAACACTTAATAAAGATTTTATCATTATTTCCTGATATGAACTCTGAAGGAATGTACAGGAGACTATTTTCACCTAAATTAACCTGTTATTTATTAGATCTCCAATATTATCAAATCTTGCATTTTGATCTTTTAAGGAACTACTAACTATACCAATGCACCTAGATCTTGGTGTAAAGATGGTTAAGTTTGTTTAAACATCTTTACATAATTTGTCTACAGAAAAATTTTATTTGTTAGTTCAAATTAAATTGAAATAAAATATTATATATCATTATGCTGATAAGATTTTAAGTTGTTTGTCAGAACAAATTCTATACAGATTGTAGTGTGGCATGAGAAAAACAGCTATGAACATGTGTATAAGGAGGACATGCTAAGAGAAGTGAAAAAGGAATAGATATATGTAAATGAGAATGAAGACTTGTAAATGATACCCTTAATGTGGAGAGTACAGCAACAGTGCTTGCAGTTTTGTTATCAGTAGAAGACTAGCAAAACTATAGTCTAGCTATGCCCCAAGGTTGGTCACCAATGGCAACAATACTTCATTCAACACCATCAAGGAGGAATTAAAATATACATACCTCTTACATCAGTGGAATTAAAATATCTATACATGCTGTTTTTCTGAAGATTATGTTAAACAGGCATCGACAATGATAACATGTCTTGTTTGCCATTACTGCCATGGTTGGGTTCGAGGCCATCTGGTGAAAAGACCTGCTGTTAGTAAGATCCTGAAAGATCTGTGCTTTTTGTTGATTTATTAAGTGTTTTCTTAGATGGTGTACTTTTAGTATATTATTATAGTTTTTAGTGTAATTGTTGTATTACAGCATTTCATAACATAATTGCAGAAATATCATTATTTTTTACTCCTTTTAAGAATGGCAGCAAAAACTCGTCACAACATGGCAGTGACGAGTGTCTAAAGCTCAATTTGTTATTACTGAGGAGAATGTTTGTCCTGATGAACAAAAACACTGCTGCAGTGATGATAATAATTAACTGAGAATAAGCTGACATTTGAAATATCTTGATTAAAAGAAATTATTAGAAAAAGTGGAAAAACTTAGGATAAGAAAAAGGATCAGAACAGGCAGGAAAGCACTGAACTTGGTAATCATTATATTAATAACAAAAGTATGTCAGTTAAAATCTAAGAAAAAAAAGAGGTGATATGGTAGGGTGATTCAATCTTAAAATTTGCACTTGCCAACCACTTCTAGTTTCCTGGGGACAAAAATTAAAGATATGACGAATGTAATTGAAAAACAAAAAAGAAAAGTAAAAGAGATGGTAGTTCTGGTAGGTACTAATAATTTAAGTAGCAACAAATATATTATGAAATAATATATTTGTTGCTACTTAAAAAATACACAAAAGATCTGTTGGAAGAAGTGAGAAAGAAATGTGAGAGAGTAAAAATTGTAGGTTTGCTACTCAGATATGATAGTATCGAGTTAAGAAGGAAGGTGATGATAGCAAATGATTTCACATGTAGACTGTGTAGAAGAAATGGATGCAAGCAATGTGTGGAGTGAGTTTGATGGAAGACAAGACTTGTATAAGAGGGATGGCCTGCACTTAAATAGATTTGGCATCAGGAGACTGGAAAAATTACTTCTTAGTATAAGACCTAATGCAGAGTCAGGGAGACTAAATCAGCAAAGGAGGAATGGGGAAAATGTGTGTAACAGTTTACCTATGATGTGCAAATGTCATAAAGATATGAAATATCTTCAAACATGACTATGTATGTGACAAAGAGGTGGAAATATATGCTTTAGGTTTGGACCTTTAAGTATGTCTGGGAGGAGGGGAAAAGAGAAAGTTCTACAACAAGGCCAAATGGACTGCATATCTAATTATAAGAATAGGAATTTGTCTATACACAAATGACAGGAGCATCAGAAACACAGGGGTTGAGTTCGTTGCTTTAATGAATATGATGTGGCCTAAGATTGTTGCCATTAGTGAAACCTGGCTATCAGAATCAGATATGGTAACTGGGGTCGAGTGTAATGGGTATACTATTCTTAGGAATAACAGATGAGATGGGGAGAGGAGAAGGAGTACTACTAATGAAATCAGATGACTTAAGTCCAGTTAGGGTAGAAATGCAAAAAAAAATACAATGTCCCATGTAGCGGTGAGTTTGAGTATCTGGTGGAGAGGCTAAGAAAATGAAAGACATAGTAGGGTATTGATACAGACCTGGCAGCTCAGTTGCAGGGGATGATGAAATGCCCTGCCAATTTAGCCTTATGGGTACCAAACAAGTGATCATTATGGGTAACATCAAATCAATGAGGGGAGGGGATAATTGAATAATTTTTCAAACATTGATTGGGTAGATGAGAAATCTCATCATAAGAAGAGGAATTTATTGAATTGTTGTGAGACAATTTTCTCAAGCAGCATGTGAAAGAAGGACTCGAGGTCAAGGAGTGTTGGATTTGTTCATAGCATCAGAAGGGATCTCTGTTAAGAATATCGCTATCTTACCAACAGTTGGTGACAGTGATCATGTTGTGCTTTCTTGGGAAATATCTAATTATGTTGATGTTCATATTAGAACAGGTTATATGCTGAACTACAAAGCTGGAAATCATGACCAACTTAGGAGAATACTATCTTTGGTTCCATGGTATCAGTTATTGAATAGTAAAAATCTCAGTAATGCATGGAAATCTTTGACAAAGTGCTTAAATGAGGTGGTATCCAAATGTATCCCTAGTGTTCGAAGAATAAATAGATTGGGCATGAAATGGACATGCAATCTTATTAAGCAAAAGATCCACAAGAAGATGATGTGGAAAAAATATCGTGAGAGTAAGAGCAAAAGAAGTTATGAAATATATAAAGCTCGGACTAACGAGTGTTATGTGGAAAGCTAAATCAGAGTATAAAAAGAAACTGGCCATGCAAGCTAAAGGCAATCCAAAAAAAATTTATTGTTATGCCGCAAGCAAAATAAAATAAAATGAATGTGCAAAAATAACTTTATTGAATGCAGATGGTCCTCTAGTGTTAGAAGCTAATGAGATTGTTAAGTTAACGAGTGCTCACTTTGCTAAGATGTATCAACGAGGTGTATGTAGCATAGTGCGCAGTGCTACTGCAACATTAGATGAAGAGTTTTAGAGGTTCATGAAAATGAGGTTGAAGAGCTGTTGCACAACCTGGATAAGAATTTGTCACTAGCGGCAGATGGAATATCAGCCCATTTGCTAAATGAATGTTCAGCTGAATTAGCAAGGATTTTCACATGTTTGTATAACTTAAGTCTCAGTTTAGGAAGTTATTTTTTATTTATTCATATGAAGTTTCCTCCCTTTTCTCCCTCGTCCCTACTGGGGTGGGTTGATCCCCCTCATGGGGGGTTAAGTATTTATGGCTGTAGATCCGTATGTTCATGGGGCCAGTTTGCCTGCTTGCGGGATGAAAAACCCCAGATAAACTGGGGGGGGGGGGGAACCCTGCTGTCCACGCCCAAGACCGCCTAACATGGCTATATGGCTGAGGATGATCCTTAAGCTGCTCACGTCAGCGATGGGAATCAAACCTTCCCCAGGCATATGGTTGCGAAGTGCATAGCCACTAGGCTAACCACATGGACAGTTTAGAAATGATACTACAGGAATGGAAGGAATGTATGATAGTTCCATTGTCCAAGGGTTGTGTCTAAAGCAAAAACTGATGTGTCTAACTACTGACCTATCAGTGTCTCTGGTATGGTAGTGAAGATTTTAGAGAAGTCGGTAAGAACTTGCATACAGAAATGGTTAGAGAAACAAGCTATACTCTGCAAAGAGCAGCATGGGTTTACTAAAGGAAGGTCATGTTTTAGCAATTTGCTCATATTTTATAACAATATTAAGGCAAAGTTGGATAAAGGGAATGGATACACTATAATAATGCTGAATTTTTCTAAGAAAAATTCAATAAGGCATTTGATAGGATATCACACAAATGACTGTTGCATAGTGAAGAATATGGGATTGGAATATAAACTCTTGACTTGGATCAGGGGATGGCTGACAGACAGATATCAAAAAATGTTATACAGTGGGTGTGAATCTGCCAGATTTAAGGTGATCAGTGATGTACTGAGGGTTCAGTTCTTGGGCCATTATTGTTCAATCTATACACTGACATCAAACAGGGTCTAACATCAGATGTGCAATTGCTTGTTGATGCTACAAAGATAGGCAAGGCAATCAGGGATGTTACTGATATTCAGCACATACAAAATGATTTAAACAGGCTGGAATTTTGGGCAAACGAAAATGGCTATCAGTTTAATGTTAGTAAGTGTAAAGTTATACACTTTGGCATGATGAGATTTCCAATGGCATATTGTACTAGTGGGGGCTATGCTACAAGAAACTGAGGAGGCAAGGGATCTTGGCATATTGGTGGGTAGGAATAGTTCAAAGGTCACATAGCAAAAGTTGCAAATACAACTCAGAGGATAATTGCAATGTTGAAGCAAACCTTGACATGTAAGAATAAGGAAGTCATTTTGCCTCTTTGTAAGGCTTTGAAAAGACCGCACATGGATTACTGTGCACAGATTTGGTCTCCTGGATTTCAAGGAGATAAAGAAGCTGTTGAAAGGGTGCAAAGAGAAGTTACAAAGATTATATCCAGATTATGGAATTTAGATTATGAGGACAGATTGCAAGTATGTGGATTATAGACTCTCGTTAACAGGAGAAAGAGGGATGATATGATAAAGGTCTATAAACTTTTGGTGTTATAGGATATCGTCTGATGAAATTTTTTGTTATATGGAAGGTGGAGAGAGAACATGAGGCCATCCATGGAAGTTAAATTTATTTGCAGTCAAGAAAGGGATAAGAGCTAGGTTTTTCTCTCGCAGAGCAGTGAGTGAGTGCATCTGGTGTGAATGAATTTAAGGGAAGGTATGACAGCTAGTTTTCAGTGGTTAATAGCCTCTCTTGATGAGCGCACTTGACTCCCTGGAGGTTTCAGATAATAATAATATTAATTACAAAGCTGCTCTTTGTGATACCTACCTTGCAGTGACATTATTCATACAGTTGTAAATTATTAAGCATACTCAGTATTCTTATGTAAATATTTCCCTTATGAAGATAAGAGAAACATTTACATATATCCATTCCTATTTTTCACTTCTCTTAATGTATGTTCTACATGTATCCATCAGTTGTTCTTTTCATATCATGACACAAGTAGAAGAGATACATTATGACAAGTGAAAAATAGGAATGGATATATGTAAACAAGAAAGGAAATATACATGTTTCCCTTATCTTCATAAGGGAAAAATTAAGTATCAGGAAAGAATATTAGTTTCCTGTATTTTCTTTATTAGAAACTTCCTATGGATAAATTAATTTACCTTTAGGGTAAATGTGTTGTAAAATTTTGTGCCTGAAGACTGAAATTACACCAGAGTTAAAGATCGGTACTATCAAGATAAGAAGCCTGAATGGCAAAGAAATGGAGCTAGCTGAGGAATTAGATAAGCACCAGATCGACATAATAGGGGTGACTGAAACAAAAAAGACAAAAACTGGTGAGATCTTTCTCAGCAATAAATACAAAATGTTATATTCAGGCAATGACAATCAAGGACAAGGCCATAATATTCAACACTAAATACGAGGCAAATCTTCTTGAATGGCAGGCAGTTTCAAGTAGAGTGATGTGGGCAAATATCAGAATGGGGAATTAGACAATGAGACTTATTTGTGCCTATGGTCCCACAGAAGGTTCTACTGAGGTAGAAGTGGAGGAATTTTTTGATGTTTTAGAGAAAGCAACTGACACAATGAAAAAGGAAAAGTTGGTCCTTGTTGGGGATCTAAATAGCAGAGTAGGAAATGATTGTCAGACATACAAAAATATTTTGGGAAAATTTGGAGAAAAGAGCAAAGCTAATAATAATGGCAAATACCTGTTGGATTTCGGCTCAGGACATGGACTGGTTATTACTAACACCATGTTCCAACATAAAAATGTGCGCAAATTCACATGGAGAGAAGAGGCAAGGAATAAGAAAAGTCTCATTGACTATGTTATTGTTGATAGTGATGTTTTCTCCATGGTGCAGGACACCAGAGTGTACAGAGGATTTGAAATTGGAAGTGATCACTATTTAGTCTTGAGCAGGATAAAATTGAATTTCATATTGAAAAGAATAACATGTAAGAAAGTTTTAAAGCAAACAAAAGTTGAGCAGCTCTCAGATGTGAAGTATAAACTAAAATACACAAAGATTATTTGAAGAAAAAATGAAGAGTTTGAGAACAGGAACCAAACCTTGGATATTCAGTGACACGCCTTGAAGAAAACCCTGATTGATTGATTCAGCCAGAGAGGCATATGGTGAGGTTGTCTGCAAGGATAGAAAAATCAGAACTCCATGGTGGACACAAGAAGTTAAAGAGGCAGTGAAAGAAAAGAAGAAAGTGTAAAAATAATCATATTAAAAATTCTGAATATTTTTACGTATTAATTTTGCTTGTTAGTTTTTGTTTTCATACACGCAGTGTCTGCACTTGTGATGTGCTCGTTATGAAAATATTGTGTTAGAAGTAATATGTAAAGAAGTAAAAATATTGAAGTACTTACTTAATTGATTATTTGTATTATTTATAAGAAAGTTTGTTGTATTTTTAAATGTTGAATTTTGTGTTTGTGAAAGACTTTCTTCAGCGCTGGTGGATACAGCGAGTCAGCCATATTATTACAATGCGTAGTTTCTGACGTTGTTGAAGTGCGCATGCTCCCGGAGTGAACTTGATGTTTGATTGACAGCTGACAAGAAAAGCGTTGCGTATCCAAGTTACAGTGGTAAACAAGAGAGCGTTCGGAAAGTTTTTAGAACACTGGCCGAGGAATATTCAAGCTGGAAGGAACTTGATTTTTTTGTGTGCGGCAGTTAAAAGGAAATTTCATATTGTATTCCGAAAAAGGAATAGTGGAAATAATGTTTCAAGAAGGAATAAATAAAGAAAAGGGAAATCTTGAAACTAAGTTTTTATAAACTGGCCAAGATATATTCAAGTAGGAAGGAACTTGATTTTTTTGTGTGCGGCAGTTAAAAGGAAATTTCATATTGTATTCCGAAAAAGGAATAGTGGAAATAATGTTTCAAGAAGGAATAAATAAAGAAAAGGGAAATCTTGAAACTAAGTTTTTATAAACTGGCCAAGATATATTCAAGTAGGAAGGAACTTGATTTTTTTGTGTGCGGCAGTCAAAAGGAAATTTCATATTGTATTCCGAAAAAGGAATAGTGGAAATAATATGTTTCAAGAAGGAATAAGTAAAGAATAAAAAGGAAATCTTGAAACTAAGTTTTTATAAACTGGCCAAGATATATTCAAGTAGGAAGGAACTTGATTTTGTTTTGTGTGAGGCAGTAAAAAGAATTTTAAAGGGATCCAAAAAAATGAAGTACAGAACCTTGTAACTTCTGGAAAGAGCCTTAACAGAAAGAGAAAAAGACTATGAACATTTTTTTTTGTGATTTTGAAAGAAAAGGTGTTTAGTCTTAAGAGTAAGTTTATATTTTTTTAAATAAGGCCTTGGATCCATATAATCTGTAATTATAGTTATGTATTTTTACTAGAAGTGTATATATGTTGTTTTAAGTTTTATTAAATGTGCTTATTTTGTACTTGGTATTGAGTCAATGATTAGTTGGATTCTGAAAGAGTGAGTTAAAGTCATTGCACCAATTGGAGTGAACTCTTTGTGCAAATATAATAACATATAGGGACACTCGGAGTCAAAAATAAAAATAATTGTTAGTAAATGAAATATTATTTATAATACACATATATAAATATTAACAATGGCACAGTCAGCCTATAGGATAATTCATTATAAATAACAATGGCGCAGCCTATATAGGATAATTCATTAAATATTAACAATGGCGCAGTCGACGACAGGATAATTGGTTATGACTAAACTATTTTAGAATCCAAAAGGCAAATCTTGACTCAAATCAAAAAAAAAAATGGCTACAGAAAATAGTAATATTAGTAGTAAAGTTCCTTCAGTTAATGATGAAGAATTTTTTAGGTTAATAAATCCAACCTTAGTAATACCTTCTTTCTCAGGTGATAGTAGTGAAAGCATAGAAACATTTTTTAGGTATGCAGAAAAAATTAAAGATTTAGGAAATTGGTCAGATTTTCACTTGTTAATTATACTTCGTAATAAATTGTTGGGAAAAGCCAAAACATTTTTAAATACATCTCCTTTACTAAGAGATACTGACAATTATGCAACCTTTAAAAGTTTGCTAATATCAGAATTTTCAAATGTAAGAGAATTAGGGCCTAACATTTGGAAGATTCAACAGTGTATCCAAGGTAATAAGGAATCTGTTTCTGAATATTATCATAGATTATGGACCATTGCTCATGGATTTAATATTTCATCTGAAGAGAAATCCTCTTTAGAATGGTTGCTCTTTAATCAATTTAGGCTTGGCCTCAAGGATAATTTAAAAGAAACAGCGTATAAGAAAAAAGTTAGAAACCTTGAACAATGTTTTGAGCTTGTTAAAGAAAAGGAAGAAAGATTAAGAGATATTTTTCATTCCTCAAGCAATAAGCAAGTAAATTCTTTTCAGCATAATCAAACTCATTCTTCTAGCATTGTGGGTACTGATAAAATGAGAGAAGAAAAGCTTCAAAGGGGTAAAGCTGAAAATAAAAAGAAAAAGTCTAAGGAAACTTCTGTGAATTTTACTAAAGATATTCCAGAATCTGATTCCAGGGTAAAATTACATGATTTGGAAAAATATGAGGAACTGAAAACATTTCTGAGTGAAGAAATAGAAAGACAACAGAGACCCATAGTACAAGGACAGGAACTTCTATTTAAGATGATGTCGGATTTATCAATATCCAAAAATCTTACAGATAATCTTTTTCTTGTAAATCTGATGGCATTAACAGGAATAAAGCATCTCATAGAAGATACATTCCAAAATGTTTTAGATGCAATAAACAGGGTCATTTTGCTAAAGATTGTTATGTTAGAGATAGATCTTGTTTTCAAAATAAGAAATCGGAGAATAAAAGTAAATCTGGAATTGGTTATTATTCCAATATTATACTGGCAAGGACAGAAATGTCAAACTATTCACTAAACATGGGTAAAGCCAAAGACAGCTATAACCATAAAAGAAAGTTTGATGTAGCATTAGCTCCTTATGCTAATGAAAGTAATCCTTTAACAGTATTACAAGGATTTATTGAAGATGTACCTTGTGATATCTTACTTGACACAGGTGCACACATTTCACTCATTTCTTATAGCTTATTTAACAAAATTAAATCTCTAATTCCAAATGATATTTCAGTTTTAAGCAATCCAATTAAGTTAAAAGGAATATTTGAATCTGAAATTTCAGCTTATAAGCAAATTAATGTCTTTATTTCAATTCCTTGTTTTCCATTGAAAGTTTCTCATTCATTAATTGTTCTTCCAGAATCTTCAAATCCAAATGTGCAAATAATATTTGGAATTGATTTTCTGAAACGTCATGGGTTTGTGTGTAATTTTGTTGATAATACAGTATCATTGTGTGGAGTAGAATGCTGTTTGGATAGGAAATCAGGTGACAGTGGAAAATTAGAGCAGTCTCCTGAAGTTTTTCTAGATACTAGTGATAGTGATCAAGTATTTAATATTGAAACTCTAAAGAATAAGGATCCTAGTATACAAATTTGGGAAAAGGATAAGATTATCCAAGCTCAGAAGGATGATCCCATACTAAAAACTATTTATGAGGCAGTATTGAAAGAGGAAACTCAACTAGATACGTTTTTGAATCTGGAAAACTTGTATTTAGATAAAGATGGGTTACTCTTATCTAGACAAATGGAAGATGGAAAGTTGAAGGTGAAAATATTGGCACCAACTGAAATGATTCCTTGGATTATGTATACTTTCCATGATTCTGACTTAGCAGGACACCAAGGGTTTTCTAGAACTTTGGAAAGAATAAAGGATCGTTACATCTGGAAAGGTATGAAGAGTGATATACTCACGTATGTCAAGTCATGCCATAAGTGCCAAATAAGATCCCCTTTTAGAGGAAAAGCTCCTTTACAACCATTTCCAATTCCAACTAGACCATTTCAAGCTGTTGCTATTGATGTAGTAGGTCCTCTACCAATTACTAAAAAAGGAAATAGGTATATTCTAGTAGTCATAGACATGCTAACTAGATTTCCTGAAGCAGTATCAATGAAAGACCAATCTGCAAAAACTATTGCAAGAAAGTTTTTGAATATGATAGTTTGGAGATATGGAACTCCTCAGACCTTACTTTCAGATCAAGGAGCAAATTTCACATCTGAACTATTATTACAGTTATGTAAATTGCTTAATGTTAAGAAGATTTTTACAACACCTTATCATCCGCAATGTAATGGTATGTGTGAAAGACTAAATAGAAACATAAAGCAAATACTTTCAAAGTTGGCAAACACCAAAATGAATGATTGGGATACACATATCTCTCAAACATTATTTGCATGTAGGTCTGCTTTTCATTCTGCTATCAAGGAAAAACCATCTTTTGCATTATATGGTTTTGACCCAGTTTTTCCTAATGAACTTGTTTCAGTTATTCCAAATACAGGATACAGTGATATAAATGAATATTTAGAATTAGTAATAGATAAGTTTTCCACTACTCATAGACTAGTAGGTGAGATAAGTAAATTAAGTGCTCAGAAAACTAGACAATATATAAATCGTTTTAGAAAATATAAATCTTTTGTACCAGGTGATTTGGTATTGTTAGATGATAAATCTAGTATTAAAAGAGTTGGGAAATTAGGAAAGAAAGCCTTAGGTCCATTTAGAATTTTAGACAATTTTTCTCCTGTGAATTTTAGAATTCAAGATGTCAATAATCCTAGTAAAATTTTAAATGTACATTCTGATAGATTAAAAAGGTACTTTTTGGGAAATAAAAATTAGGTGATAATATGAATTAGTTACTTAGTTAATATAATTAGTTACTTTAGGTGATAATATGAATAAAATATTGAAGGATGAATGTAGTTTTCCTAATACTAATTGTGAATCTTATTCAAAGTTAAATGATAGAAAAGGGAATAGATCTAATATTCATAATTCAAATATGCATCGAAAGAAAAAATTAAATTTTGGTAAAATGAACCAAAATACAAGAAATTTTAGAAATCCTAAGACACATGTTTCAGATGATGTACAATGTAGGAATAATGATAATCAAATTGATTCTAATATTGATGAAAGTATAGCGGAATTTCATAGGTTGATAAATATAGGATTAAATAAGAAAAGGGAAGTTAAAGATACCTCAAATTTAGTTAGTAAGGATAAGGAATCCCAGAAACTTATAGAATCACAAAAACCTGTAGAAACTGATTCTGATAGTGATGATTCTATAGATTTAGGACATCATTCAAGTAGTTTAAATGAAGTGTTTGAAAGGTATAAAAATGAAATTTTTAAGTATACTAATTTGGAAGAAGAAAGTTCAGAATTATCTCTAGTATCAGATGATTCTGAAACTAGTGATTCAGAAGATATACATAATGATTAGATAATTAGATTAGAACTTAAAATATAAAGATTTAGAAATAAATATTAAAAGTTTGTTTAGATGTAGGTTAAATATTTAAAAAAAAAAAATTTCTTTTAAAAAAAAATTTTTTTTCACAGAAAAATGAAACTGATGTAAAAATAATCATATTAAAAATTCTGAATATTTTTACGTATTAATTTTGCTTGTTAGTTTTTGTTTTCATACACGCAGTGTCTGCACTTGTGATGTGCTCGTTATGAAAATATTGTGTTAGAAGTAATATGTAAAGAAGTAAAAATATTGAAGTACTTACTTAATTGATTATTTGTATTATTTATAAGAAAGTTTGTTGTATTTTTAAATGTTGAATTTTGTGTTTGTGAAAGACTTTCTTCAGCGCTGGTGGATACAGCGAGTCAGCCATATTATTACAATGCGTAGTTTCTGACGTTGTTGAAGTGCGCATGCTCCCGGAGTGAACTTGATGTTTGATTGACAGCTGACAAGAAAAGCGTTGCGTATCCAAGTTACAGTGGTAAACAAGAGAGCGTTCGGAAAGTTTTTAGAACACTGGCCGAGGAATATTCAAGCTGGAAGGAACTTGATTTTTTTGTGTGCGGCAGTTAAAAGGAAATTTCATATTGTATTCTGAAAAAGGAATAGTGGAAATAATGTTTCAAGAAGGAATAAATAAAGAAAAGGGAAATCTTGAAACTAAGTTTTTATAAACTGGCCAAGATATATTCAAGTAGGAAGGAACTTGATTTTTTTGTGTGCGGCAGTCAAAAGGAAATTTCATATTGTATTCCGAAAAAGGAATAGTGGAAATAATATGTTTCAAGAAGGAATAAGTAAAGAATAAAAAGGAAATCTTGAAACTAAGTTTTTATAAACTGGCCAAGATATATTCAAGTAGGAAGGAACTTGATTTTGTTTTGTGTGAGGCAGTAAAAAGAATTTTAAAGGGATCCAAAAAAATGAAGTACAGAACTTTGTAACTTCTGGAAAGAGCCTTAACAGAAAGAGAAAAAGACTATGAACATTTTTTTTTGTGATTTTGAAAGAAAAGGTGTTTAGTCTTAAGAGTAAGTTTATATTTTTTTAAATAAGGCCTTGGATCCATATAATCTGTAATTATAGTTATGTATTTTTACTAGAAGTGTATATATGTTGTTTTAAGTTTTATTAAATGTGTTTATTTTGTACTTGGTATTGAGTCAATGATTAGTTGGATTCTGAAAGAGTGAGTTAAAGTCATTGCACCAATTGGAGTGAACTCTTTGTGCAAATATAATAACATATAGGGACACTCGGAGTCAAAAATAAAAATAATTGTTAGTAAATGAAATATTATTTATAATACACATATATAAATATTAACAATGGCGCAGTCAGCCTATAGGATAATTCATTATAAATAACAATGGCGCAGCCTATATAGGATAATTCATTAAATATTCAGTGACACGCCTTGAAGAAAACCCTGATTGATTGATTCAGCCAGAGAGGCATATGGTGAGGTTGTATGCAAGGATAGAAAAATCATAACTCCATGGTGGACACAAGAAGTTAAAGAGGCAGTGAAAGAAAAGAAGAAAGCATATCAAAAGTTCCTGGCAAATAAGTCAGCTTGTGCTCGTAGAGAATACAGAGACAAATGCAAGAATGCTAAACACTGTGTAAAACTAGTTAAACAAACGTCATGGGAGGACTTTGGAAAGAATATAGAAAATAAATATCAAGAAGGTGGCAAAATATTCTGCAGGTTGTTGAAGAAGCATAGGAATGGAAGAAAGAGTGCTGTAAAAGGGAGTTAGAGATGATAAAGGTGACATGAAAACAGGAGAAAAAGATATCCTTGAAGTATTAAATAATTACTTCAATTTATTCAATTACTTCAATTGAATAAAGAATATAGAGACAAATGCAAGAATGCTAAACACTGTGTAAAACTAGCTAAACAAAAGTCATGGGAGGACTTTGGCAAGAACATAGAAAATAAATATCAAGAAGGTGGCAAAATATTCTGGAGGTTGTTGAAGAAGCTTAAGAATGGAGGAAAGAGTGCTATAAAAGGAATTAGAGATGATAAAGGTGACATGAAAACGGGAGAAAAAGATATCCTTGAAGTATGGAGTAATTACTTTGAAAAACTGCTAAATGAAACAAGCAGTGATGATAGCACAGTGGTAAAAAACACTGACCAGGCATGCAGTCAGGAATACATATCCATACTTGAAGTAGAAAAAGCTATCAAAGGCTTGAAATGTGGAAAGGCAGCAGGAGTAGATGATATTCGACCAGAAATGCTGAAGTATAGTGATATAAGAGTCTTACAGTGGCTGCACTGCATAGTTCAGAAAGCCTGGGCAGAGGGACGAATTCCCGATGATTGGAGTAGAGCTCTCATAGTACCCATATATAAAAAGGGAAATAAAACTACATGTGAGAATTACAGAGGTATTTCCCTACTGAGTGTTCCTGGCAAGATCTATGCAAGTATACTTGAGAAACGGTTGAGAAAAATTGTGGAAGAAAAGCTTGGTGAAGAACAAGCTGGATTCAGGCCAAATAGAGGCAGTCAGGATCAGATCTTCACTTTACGACAAATAGTCGAGAAAGCATGGGAATATAACAAAGATCTGTATTTAAGTTTTGTCGATCTGGAAAAGGCATATGACAAGGTGCCAAGAGAGAAGCTATTCAATACGCTGCAGTTATATGGTGTCAATGGGGCATTATATCAAGCAATACTTAGTCTTTATTTGAGTTGTGAGTCAGCAGTTAGAATTGAAGGAAGTACAGGAAGATGGTTTAATGTTAAATCTGGTGTGAGACAAGGATGTACATTATCCCCTCTGTTATTCATTATCTATAAATATGATATCAAAATTGGAGATGTTAATGTCAGCTCTTTGCTTTATGCAGATGATATTATACTTCTAAATAAATCTGCGACAAGTCTGCAAGATTCTCTGACTAAATTGAATAGTTGTTGTAATAGATATGGTATGAAGGTCAGCAATAAAAAGACAAAGACAATGAAAATAGGCAGAATCATTGAAAATGTCAACTGTGTTGTGAATGGAGAACCTGTGGAACAAGTAAAACATTTCAGCTATTTAGGCACGATTTTTACTGAAGATGGTAAATTAAATATATAGAAATAGACAACAGAATCAGCAAAGCTGGTATGGTGGGAAGTCAATTGAATAAATTCATATGGAATAAGAGAGAAATTAGTCAGAACACTAAATTAGCTGTATACAAGACAGTGTTCAAACCAGTTTTAACTTATGGATCTGAGAGCTGGGTCAGAAGTAAAACACTTGACCAAGACTAGAGACAGCGGATATGAGAGTCCTGAGAAAGATTATAGGCGTGAACAGATGGCATCAATGGCAGTATCATATTAAAAACGAGGATATTAGGAAAGAACTTGACATTGTCAGCATCCAGGAATGCATTAGCAGAGCTAATCTCAGGTGGTATGGTCACTTAAACAGAATGGGCAAGGAAAGATTAGCAAAACAAGTGTTCTCTGCCAGGTTGGCAGGAAAACGACCGAGAGGAAGACCAAGATATAGGTGGATTGATACGGTACAAAGTGCTTTAGACGATAGAAATATAAGATCTGATAATATTGGAGTGTTGACAAGTAACAGACTGATTTGGAGGAAAATTGTAGATAGGAAATTAATAATGATGTAATTTTTTTCATGTAGTACTATCATATCCTGTACACCCCTTGAGGGTACATGCAGGAATATGATGATGATGATGATGATGATGATGATGAATAAATTCATATGGAATAAGAGAGAAATTAGTCGGAACACTAAATTAGCTGTAAACAAGACAGTGTTCAAACCAATTTTAACTTATGCATCTGATAGCTGGGTCAGAAGTAAAACACTTGACCAAAGACTAGAGACCGCAGATATGAGAGTCCTGAGAAAGATTAGAGGCGTGAACAGATGGCATCAATGGCAATATCATATTAAAAACGAGGATATTAGGAAAGAACTAGACATTGTCAGCATTCAGGAATGCGTTAGCAGAGCTAATCTCAGGTGGTATGGTCACTTAAACAGAATGGGCAAGGAAAGATTAGCAAAACAAGTGTTCTCTGCCAGGTTGGCAGGAAAACGACCGAGAGGAAGACCAAGATATAGGTGGATTGATACGGTACAAAGTGCTTTAGACGATAGAAATATAAGATCTGATAATATTGGAGTGTTGACAAGTAACAGACTGATTTGGAGGAAAATTGTAGATAGGAAATTAATAATGATGTAATTTTTTTCATGTAGTACTATCATATCCTGTATACCCCTTGAGGGTACATGCAGGAATATGATGATGATGATGATGATGATGATGATGAATAAATTCATATGGAATAAGAGAGAAATTAGTCGGAACACTAAATTAGCTGTAAACAAGACAGTGTTCAAACCAATTTTAACTTATGCATCTGATAGCTGGGTCAGAAGTAAAACACTTGACCAAAGACTAGAGACCGCAGATATGAGAGTCCTGAGAAAGATTAGAGGCGTGAACAGATGGCATCAATGGCAATATCATATTAAAAACGAGGATATTAGGAAAGAACTTGACATTGTCAGCATCCAGGAATGCATTAGCAGAGCTAATCTCAGGTGGTATGGTCACTTAAACAGAATGGGAAAGGAAAGATTAGCAAAACAAGTGTTCTCTGCCAGGTTGGCTGGAAAACTACCCAGAGGAAGACCAAGATATAGGTGGATTGATACAGCACAAAGTGCCTTAGACAGTAGAAATGATCTGATAATGTTGGAGTCTTGACAAGTAACAGACTGATTTGGAGGAAAATTGTAGATAGGAAGTTGGTAATGATGTAAATTTTTCATGTAGTACTATCCTTGTACACCCCTTGCAGGTGTACAAGGATAATACATGTCAGGAATTTGATGATGAGACTGTCAAGTTTTTCCATATTACTGATCCTTTTGTGCGCATATCTGATTTACTGATTGAATATGTTGAATTCATGTCTGCAGATATTTTAATGCTAATGTTAAAAATAGGCTTAACCCATAATTTTAAGATTTCAATGTGTGAGTGAGTAAAAGGGCATTATTTTATAAAGTCTTAATACTTCAATATTGAATTCACACACACACACACATGCACGCACGCACAGATAAAATATTGCAAAGACATATTTTAGTCTGATTCATTCAAATGCATGAAAACTTAATCTTAATTTCCACATATGTAGCATAGTGAAACACCAAATGCACAGGCTTGGGGATGGATAAGAACCTGTTCAGATAAAAAAAAAAGGAAAGAGTTAACACATTCGATGACACAGTCCATGACAGTATATATAAACTAATTTCAGAACCAAAGAGTCTTCCTTTGGTTATTTTTCTTCCTTACCATTCTAGCATCAAACACACATTCTGATAACATTCTCTTTCCCCATCATTCTGTTTAATGTAGTTTTTACTGTCAAGTGTTAGAATTTATTGAATTGAACAAGACATATCCTCATTCTCTCCCCCTTCACAGAGCCATTCTCAAGGTTAGAACAATCTTGAAATTACCATATTTGCTGGCGTATAAGATGCATCCCCCTTTTTTTTTGTAAAAGGGGGTGCGTCTTAGTCACATTTTTTAGGAAAAAAACTTTATCACTGAATATTATAATGAATTCACAGTATTCCAAATATAAAGTAATAAGTAGGTCTACTTTCAACAAATAACAACAAAGAGTGCCCAACTTTTAATCTTCTTCATCAAAACCCAAAAATTTATCGTAGGTTATATTTACTGTGAGTTGCTTTTTTTTAGATCTCTCTGTAGCCCTGTTTCCATTTTCTTGTATGCAATATTGTAGCAATGGCAATGTTTTTCAGCCATAATTTGCCAAGAAATTTAGAGAAAATTTAACAGCAGAAATTTATCACCGTTCACAACAACCGCGACAACAATTGGAAAGTTTGGAGCACAGCTGTTATTGTCGATGACAGTGCATGCGCATCCACTGAACTCTACGCAATTGGAATACTCTCACTCACACACACACACACACACACACACACTACAAGGAAGTAAGAAAGAAATCATGTAACTCGGAACAGAGAAATTTCCAGTATTGAAAGTAATAAAAAACTGAGTATTGGCATATAAGACGCACCCTGTTATTCAGACCTATTTTTAAAGAAAAAAAGTGCATTTTATATGCCAGCAAATATGGTAATCTCAAAGGTGTACAGAAATGAAGTTGAAGACAGCATTCTAAGACTCTCACATTGTCCTCTAGGAGCAGACAAAGATGTCTGGTTTACTTTTTTCTTTTTATTGGCTTGATAATGACTTTTCTTATAGCCAAATTTATTTAGATGAAGAGTATTTAATAGATTAGTCTCATTTCTGAAGTAGAATATTTTTAAGATTGGGGTTTTTCTCCATCTTACTTCATGAAGATGGTCTTGAGTACATGATCTGCTAGCTTTTTTTTTTTTTATCCCTAATCAATATGGGTTAATTTGCAATTATGTAGTTTGGGTTCTCTACTTTTAGATGGATAATCTTGCAGATGTACAGATATGACAGGCTACTATGAATGCAGCTTTATATATGGTTTGTACTTGCTACTTTGCATTTTATTTATTATTATTTTTTTTTCCCAGAAGTTTCTCTAATATAAACCTGCTACAGATTCAGAAGTGGACAGCTTGGCTAATCAGTGATCCCTCTCTGACAGACTCACTTCAAGAGTTCCCATAGTTGTCTAAGTCTATTATTATTTTTCAACAGGTATTTTCATGGGTGCTGTTCTCAGCTGCCATCCATTATCCACCCATTTCT
The DNA here is from genome assembly GCF_054136105.1 of Typopeltis vanoorti. NCBI lineage: Eukaryota > Metazoa > Arthropoda > Arachnida > Uropygi > Thelyphonidae > Typopeltis > Typopeltis vanoorti. The sequence goes on from NC_143557.1 coordinate 139,570,137, forward strand.
ACAACACATGTAATGTGAGCAGTAGTTGTCCAATATCCATTCACATCCTGCATTTGACTGCTCACTGGCCTGCTTCTTCTCCTCCCCCTCTTTCATTCTGTCCACCTCTGCTTTGATGTAGTCTTAATCACAAAGTGTTTCCCCACGGACTATAACTTCCAGTTATTTTTAAAATAACTGACCTCTCTCTCTCTACTTATATATAGTGCTAATAGTTAAAGGTGCTACACCATCTTGTGTGTGTTGAACAAGAATCTTAAACATACACACACAGACAAATAATCTACTGCTTATCCAACCTTCAAGATTCACTCTTGCATGACACTCAAATTCTGGTACAGTACCACGTAATTATACTTCAATTATCAGAATGGCAAACTCTCTTCCTGAGGTGATCAAGTAAACAGCAGATTACTGTGTGTGTTCAAGATTCACATTTCTAACAAAGTAATTAAAAATTTTAAAAAGAATTTACTCACAATTAAATGATTCATGACAAATGTTTAGGCTTATAATAAATTATATTAGAGATTCATAATTCTGAGAATTACACAACAAAATGGAAAAGTGAAAGGAATTAAATTAACTCAAACAGTTAAAAAAATAGTATGTATTGGCAATATATGAATAATGTATAAGATCTGGGGTGCTTAAGGGTCAAAGCTGTATAACTGAGAGGAGACCTCCACATAGCCTTTAAAGGAATGCAGAGAACCAACCAGGGCTTCTGACCTAATGTCCAATCCTCACCTTCTCGTGGTGCACCCTGTTGGGTATCTACTTGGATACTGAACGAACGAGCATAGGCTGGCAATTTGGGATTTAGCCGACCAAATTGTATTCTTATTGATTAAACCAAAATAAAAAATGATGGTACAACATGACAAAATTTCATGTCGGCTGGGGCATCGCCCGGTTAAACAAGGCCCCCGTTGTTTTCACCAGGGTGAAGAGCGAAAAGTCAGCTACTGGAACAAATCTGAAAACAAACCCCAACTCAATATCACCAGAGTTAAAGATCGGTACTATCAATGTAAGAATCCCGAATGGCAAAGAAATGGAGCTAGCTGAGGAATTAGATAAGTACCAGATCGTCATAATAGGGGTGACTGAAACAAAAAAGACAAAAACTGGTGAGATCTTTCTGAGCAATATATACAAAATGTTATATTCAGGCAATGACAATCAAGGAAAAGAAGGAGTAGCCATAGTATTCAACACAAAATACGAGGCTAATCTTCTTGAATGGCAGTCAGTCTCAAGTAGAGTAACGTGGGCAAATATGAGAATGGGGAACTGGACAATGAGACTTATTTGTGCCTATGGTTTCACAGAAGGTTCTATTAAGGTAGAAGTGGAGGAATTTTTTGAGGCTTTAGAAAAAGCAACTGACACAATGAAAAAGGAAAAGTTGGTCCTTGTTGGGGATCTGAATAGCAGAGTAGGAAATGATTGTGAGACATACAAAAATATTTTGGGAAAATTTGGAGAAAAGAGCAAAGCTAATAATAATGGCAAATATCTATTGGATTTCTGCTCAGGACATGGACTGGTTATTACTAACACCATGTTCCAACATAAAAATGTGCACAAATTCACATGGAGAGAAGAGGCAAGGAATAAGAAAAGTCTCATTGACTATGTTATTGTTGATAGTGATGTTTTCTCCCTGGTGCAGGACACCAGAGTGTACAGAGGATTTGAAATTGGAAGTGATCACTATTTAGTCTTGAGCAGGATAAAATTGAATTTCACATTGAAAAGAATGACATGAAAGAAAGTTTTAAAGCGAATAAAAGTTGAGCAGCTCTCAGATGTGAACTGTAGACTAAAATACACAAAGATTATTGAAGAAAAAATGAAGAATTTGAGAACAGGAACCAAACCGTGGATATTCAGTGACAAGCCTTGAAGAAAACCCTGATTGATTGATTCAGCCAGAGAGGATTATGGTGAGGTTGTCTGCAAGGATAGAAAAATCAGAACTCCATGGTGGACACAGGAAGTTAAAGAGGCAGCGAAAGAAAAGAAGAAAGCATATCAAAAGTTCCTGGCAAATAAGTCAGCTTGTGCTCTTAGAGAATACAGAGACAAATGCAAGAATGCTAAACACTGGGTAAAACTAGCTAAACAAACGTCATGGGAGGACTTTGGAAAGAATACAGAATATAAATATCAAGAAGTGTGGGAAAATATTCTGGAGGTTGTTGAAGGTTAGGAATGGAGGAAAGAGTGCTGTAAAAGGAGTTAGAGATGATAAAGGTGACATGAAAACGGGAGAAAAAGATATCCTTGAAGTATGGAGTAATTACTTTGAAAAACTGCTAAATGAAACAAGCAGTGATGACAGCACAGTGGTAAAAAACTCTGACCAGGCATACGGTCAGGAATACATATCCATACTTGAAGTAGAAAAAGCCATCAAAGGCTTGAAATGTGGAAAGGCAGCTGGAGTAGATGATATTCAACCAGAAATGCTGAAGTATGGTGGTATAAGAGTCTTACAGTGGCTGCACTGCATAGTTCAGAAAGCCTGGACAGAGGGACGAATTCCCGATGATTGGAGTAGAGCTCTCATAGTACCCATATATAAAAAGGGAAATAAAACTGAATGTGAGAATTACCGAGGTATTTCCCTACTGAGTGTTCCTGGCAAGATCTATGCAAGTATACTAGAGAAACGGTTGAGAAGAATTGTGGAAGAAAAGCTTAGTGAAGAACAAGCTGGATTCAGGCCAAATTGAGGCTGTCAGTATCAGATCTTCACTTTATGACAAACAGCTGAGAAATAATGGGAAATAAGAAAGTTTGAAATTTAAGTTTTGTAGATCTGGAAAAGGCATATGACATGGTGCCAAGATAGAAGCTATTCAATATGCTACAGTTATGTTGTGTCAATGGGGCATTATATCAAGCAATACTTAGTCTTTGAGTTGTAAGTCAGCAGTTAGAATTGAAGGAAGTACAGGAAGATGGTTTAATGTTAAATCTGGTGTGAGACAAGGATGTACATTATCCCCTCTGTTATTCATTATCTATAAACATGATATCAAAATTGGAGATGTTAATGTCAGCTCTTTGCTTTATGCAGATGATGTTATACTTCTAAATAAATCTGCGACAAGTCTGCAAGATTCTCTGACTAAATTGAATAGCTGTTGTAATAGATATGGTATGAAGGTCAGCAATAAAAAGACAAAGACAATGAAAATAGGCAGAATCATTGAAAATGTCAACTGTGTTGTGAATAGAGAACCTGTGGAACAAGTAAAACATTTCAGCTACTTAGGCACGATTTTTAATGAAGATGGTAAATTAAATATAGAAATAGACAACTGAATTAGCAAAGCTGGTATGGTGGGAAGTCAATTGAATAAATTCATATGGAATAAGAGAGAAATTAGTCGGAACACTAAATTAGCTGTAAACAAGACAGTGTTCAAACCAGTTTTAACTTATGGATCTGAGAGCTGGGTCAGAAGTAAAACACTTGACCAAAGACTAGAGACCGCAGATATGAGAGAGAGTCCTGAGAAAGATTATAGGCGTGAACAGATGGCACATCAATGGCAATATCATATTAAAAACGAGGATATTAGGAAAGAACTTGACATTGTCAACATCCAGGAATGCGTTAGCAGAGCTAATCTCAGGTGGTATGGTCACTTAAACAGAATGGGCGAAGAAAGATTAGCAAAACAAGTGTTCTCTGCCAGGTTGGCAGCAAAACGACCCAGAGGAAGACCAAGATATAGGTGGATTGATACGGTACAAAGTGCCTTAGACGATAGAAATATAAGATTTGATAATGTTGGAGTCTTGACAAGTAACAGACTGATTTGGAGGAAAATTGTAGATAGGAAGTTAGTAATGATGTAATTTTTTTCATGTAGTACTATCATATCCTGTACACCCCCCCGTGATGGTACATGGCAGGAATTTGATGATGATGATGATGTATAAGATCTCTGAATTAAAATTCTAATCTATGAAACAAATACAAAATGTTGTGCAACAAAATTAGATGAAGAGAATCCAGTGTCTTCAATGCTCATATCATCCATCAAGAAAAAAATAAAATAAAATAAAAATGGACAACTACTCAAATTCAATACAACTGAAATGTAAATTGTGTTTCTTCCTTCTACCTGAAAAAAAAAATCTCTCTTTATTTATTGATAATACCAAGATCATCAAACAAAAACCAGTATATCTCCATATAAAATTACACGGAGAGTATTTCTCCATATAAAATTACTTGTAATTTTGCATTCTCTTCTGTTTCAGGTATTAGTCTTTATTTATATAGATAGATTAACTAGCTGATACCCGTATCATCAGATTGTCAATCTGAAGCAGCCTTAAACATACCAGATTCTATTTAAAAGAGGAGAGCAACTGAGCTAACTGATGGCTAGGTCATCACACATGCACTCTCTCTCTTTCTCTCCTTCCTTGAATAAAGAAACAATCTACATGAAGTGAGTGAAATAAGTGACTTATTCCACTCATTGTTATAGATCGCCTCTTTATTATGTCTTTTTCAACACTAAGGCAGATGATTTTCGTCCCAGTTTTAAATATTTCATGTCTGGTCACTAGAGGGGGGGGGCGGATAATGGATTATATAATTAACAGTCTGCCAGTTTAATATAGCCTTTCATGGATTCAGGCCTAATAGCCAGTTTAGGCTTTTCCATTTTTTCTTTGGTTGTCCCTGCCTTCTATGTACTACAACTGAGTCGATCAAAGTATCTTTTTGGGTAGTCTCGAAATGTCCATTCTTTCTTTTATCATGTTCAATCGATTTCTTTCTATACTTTATCCAAGTCTATTTTTATTTCATTTCTCTATTTTCTATTCTTTTTTTTTTCTGTAGACTTTATATTCCATATATACATCCATTTTCAAGGCCCACTCTTCCTAATTGGGTTGTGGGGGCAACAGCTGCAGAGGAACTTCCAATGGTCACGATCCTCTGCCACCAAGCTCAGGTGTTCTGGTGGGATTCCCAAACGTGTCCACCCAAGGTTTTGGATATAATCTATCCAGTGAGTCCTTCGCTTTCCATGTGGCCTCCCACCCTCTGGCTTGGCAAAGAGGGCCTGCTGAGGGAGCCTCTCTCGTGGCATTCTGACCAGGTGCCCGTACCAGCGTAACTGTGATCTCTCAACACGGAGAAGCAGCGGTTGAGTATTGAGGGTTTCCCAAATTGCAGAGCTTCTGACTCTGTCGAGTTTTGTCAGCCCCGCAACCCCTTGAAGGAACCTCATTTCAGCCGCTTGGATTCGTGTCCGCATTCTTTCGGTCATCACCCAACTCTCATGACCATAGGTGAGGATGGGGACATAGACTGTATTGAAGACAGCCAACTTTGCCTTCTGGCTTAACTCCCGCTTCAATACTACCTAACGGTCAAGCTCCCGCAATATTGAGCTTGCTAAGCCAATTGGAGTATCTATCTAGCTCTACGTCCCATTTTCCATCATCCGTGAATATGGACCCAAGGTATTTAAACTTCTCCACCTGTCTCATTGGGACTCCACTTACATTTAGAGTGCACTGGGATGGTTGTCTTGAGACCACAAATGTTTCAGTTTTGGCCACACTGATCTTCATTCCGGCATCTGCACAAACAGCTACAAACCTATCCAGGGTCCGCTGGAGGTCATCTGCGGAAGAGCTAAGCAGAACTAGGTCATCTGCAAAAAGCAGACGTCCAATGCTACATTTTCCAATTCTGAAACACTCACTGCCTCGGCTGTGCCTATCGATCCAGTCCATAAATATTATTAAAAGGAGGGGTGACAGAACACACCCTATGGACCTATATATATTCCATATATATATATATATATATATAGGTCCATATTTCACTTCAATACAAGAATATATTGCAGAATTTTAATAAACTCTTATTCTCATGCTTTCAAACTTGGTTAGGTTTGAAAATATTACTGATCATTCCTGTTATCTTTAGGAAGGATGAAATTTTGGTATCATTGTCAGCTTCTTTTGTATCTGATATAGAGATCTGAAGTATTTGAAGCAGTTAATTTGTTGTAAAATTTTATTTGCAATCAGTTTACTTCTGAATGGAGATAGTCCTAAATCCATGATTTTCATTTGACTTAATGATATTTGCATTCCAAATTTTTTGGCAATTGTGTTTTAGGTAAGCATCGATCTCTGGAGTTCAAATAATACTAGTAAAAAGTAAAGATGGTCATCTGCAAACAACAGGTATAGTTCTATAATCTAGTTTACATGCTGCTTTAATAAACAGATACAGCATTAAAAAACTAGTTATTTTCATATAATTAATCTGGAATATCAAATATGCACTTAATTAATCAGCTCTTACCATAGTGAAAGAAGAGCAAACATCAATGTTAAAGGAAGTTTGAGGACTATTCTTTTCAGCAGTTTGTTATAATGAGTTCACTATAGTAAGAGTTGACTGTAGAGGAATTATTATACCATGAAATAAAATGTCTTGTAATTCCATTATGGTCTGCATAATGATGACATAATAAAATTGTTGTAAGTTATTATGAAGATAGATAAATACTTCTGGAAGTACTCAATGTTACCTGTTTTTATCTTTCAGTTTCCATTTGTTATCATGACACTGATACAGCTGAAAGGCCACTTCAGTGCAATCCAATGAAAGTTTCTGATTCTCAACCTATTAACATAATATTAATTTAGACATTTAACAAGCAAGAAATAGTGCATTTCACAACATCATTCTTATATACTAACATCATCATCATCATCATAAGTTAATCTAGAAGCATTGTAGCATATGTACTGTAGGTGCAGTGCTTAGTTGTAATTTCAAATGTATTTAATGAGTTATCTTATTTGTTTGTGCTACCTGAACACATAGCTGTTCCTATTGGCTGAAATTTATTGGTATTTAGTGAGATTGACTAAAGATGATATAATTACTGGTATAGAAATTGAAGGTTATAGTATTTTTAGTGTGAATAGAGCAAATAGGATTGGGGGGGGGGGGAATATTACTGATGATATCAAATGAGTTGCAGCCCAACAGACTGCTAGTGCAACAGGAAATCAATAAAATGGAAAACAATACTTTGAAGCTGTCTGGGTGAGAAACAAGCTAACACGACAAAGGATTTGGTTGGCTGCAAGGTGGATAATTATTATGGGTAACTTTAATTATGGGGATATACACTGGAAGGAGAAAAGGTCATATCTCATCTTCCTTTTCCCTCTTTTATCTTAGTGTTGAGGGTTTATTAATCAAACCTCAAACCATTCACAAGATAATGTGGACGCCCCGGTGTATCCGATGTCCGTAGTGTTGAGTTCTCAAGACCAGTTTGCCTGCTTTGCAGGATGAAAACCCCCCCAGGATAAACTGGGGGAAAACCATACTGTCCATGCCCAAGACCAGCTAATTTGGCTATGGCTGAGGAAGATCCTTCACGTCACTGATGGGAATCGAACCTAGGACACTCCTTCCCCAGGAGTGTCCTAGGTTCAATTCCCATCAGTGACTGCAAAGCGCACAGCAACTAGGCTAACTGTGCAGACAGAAAAGTTAGCCTACTGGCTGTGCGCTTTGCATATAGGTGGAGAAATGGAATTTATGCAATTTCTTAGGGATAATTACCTAAGGCAGCATGTAATGGAAGGCAAAAACGGGTTGAGAGTGTTGGATCTGAGGATTTGCATATAACTAAGATGGATATATCACTCTCAATTGGTGAAAACGATCATTCAGTTTGGACCAGGGAGGTAGTTAAGCATGCGGAATTTTCAGTAAATAAGGGTTGGATGTGAAATTATAAGGCTGAGAACTACAGGAAAATTATAAGACTGCTTGGAGTGATATCATGGGAGAATATACTTCAGGGAAAAGATGTTGGAAGTGCATGGGAAGTGGTAAAAGGGTCTTTGAAGGAACAAGTAACTAAGTGCATATCAATAATTAAGAGAATTAATAAACGGTAATTAAATGGATGAGTTAATATTAAGCAGGAGTTAAAAAGAGACCAGCAAGCCCATGAGCAGTATAAAGTACAGTTCAAAAAAGTGACTAATATGTAAGGAAGGCAAAATCGAAGTATGAGAGGAGATTAGCTGAATGAGCTAAGAATAATCCAAAAGAGTTCTTTCAGTATGTGGTAAAAAATGAAAGAATGCAGATGGAAGTAAATAATGCAGATAAACTAGTTGAATTATTGAATAATCATTTTGCAAGAGTGTATCAATCAGGATGATATTACAGTAATAGATATGTCAGGAATTAATATGGAGATAAGGATAGAGGGAGTTGATATCTCTGACTAGATTGATTAATCTAGTTCTCAGCTTGTGTAGAGTCCCAAGGGAATGGAAAGAAGTAAAAAGTGTATAAAGGTGGTTCCAAGACAGAAGTAGCTAATTATAGACCAATTAATATTTCAGGAGTGGCGGTCAAAGTATTGAAGACATTGGTTAAAGACAAAATTCAGGACTGGGTGGATAGAAATGGGATACCATATGGGGAGTAAAACATGGCTACGTGAAGGATAAGTCATGCTTCAGTAACTTACTCACTTTCTATAATAAGGTGACATCCGAGATGGATAAAGGTAATGGCTACACGGTCATACTGATGGGCTTCACAAAGCCATTTGATATGATACTACATGAAATCATGATACATGAATTACATCAAATGGGTATGGATATAAAGCTGGTGTTGTGAATAAGAGAGTAATTGATGGAGAGATATTAGACAGTAGTTTAAGAGGTGCAGTCCTGTAGAAAGCCTGTGACTAGTGGCATGCCACAGAGCTCTGTACTTGGGACCACTACTGTTTAATTTGTTCATAAATGATATAAGAAATAATTCTGAGGGAAATATTAAGTTGTTTGTAGACGATGCAAAATTAGGCAGAGCAATAGAAAACAAAAATGATGTTGATATTTTACAGGATGATTTAAATAGACTGGTGGCAGTATGGGCAAAGGAGAACAGATGCTGATTTAATGTGGCAAAACATAAGTTTATGCATTTTTGGATGAAAAGATTATCAGCTTTGTACCATATTGATGGAACTGTATTCCTGGAAATTAATGAAGCCAGGGATTTATGGGAGTTGAAATTCAGAAGGGATACTGCAAAAGTGGCTAAAACTGCTCATAGGATTATCTGATTATTGAGAAACATCCTGACATGCAAAGATAAGAAGGTTATCATTCATCTTCATAAGCCTTTGATAAGATCTCATCTGGATTATTGCAAACAGATTTGGTCATCTGGGCTTCTTGGAAATGCAGATGAGATGGAATGGATTCAGAGGTGAGTAACTAAGATGGTAGCAGGACTGTATGATGCTCCATATGAGGAGAGATTGAAGATTTGTGACTTACAGAAGATGGTTGATTGGTGGAGATACGATAGAGACATAAGTTATTTAGGGGGTTTACAGGATTGATATGGATGAAGTATTTCAGTACATGAATAATTTGAGAAAGACTAGAGGTCATCCATGTAAATCGAATAAAAGTGTAGTTAGAAGGGAATAAGCACTATTTTTGTGCATGGAGAGTGGTGAATGAATGGAACAGATTGCCAGTAACATTAACAATAGTTAGGTAATGTTTTTAAAAATAAACCTCCCACAATGAGTCTAGGCTCAATGGAGGGCCTATACGTGTGTGTATGCGTATACACACACACATACAGGATGATAAAAATTAAAGTATTCCTGTTTAAGGTCTTGCAGCATGTTATCCTGTGATCAAAATGATTCAGAACTTTGACTTTGCAAGAATACATTGTGTGTCATGCAGAAGTGATATCTGAGGCAGCGGAGGAGTAGTTCCAAAATTCACCATCACTGTGTGATGTAATAAATATAGTTATAGTAATTCTGTGTGTGAGAGGAGAAAGTAACGCAAGCATAAATAACACATTTTTATTCATTTCCATTATGCATTCACAGGCTGTACTGTTTAATATGCTGCCCTTCCTAGTATGCCACAAACCGCATCCTTTGCACGGTGTGTTCAATGGCAGATGCAGCTGGTCATGACTGATGTTGCACACATGTTGGGTTATGCTGTCTTTCAGCATTTGCAAGTTATCAGGATGATCCTGATAAACCGAGTCTTTGAGAAATCCCTAGAGCCAGAAGTCACAGGGGGAAGGGGATCAGATCAAGTGAATTAGGCGACCATGCAGTGGGAAATGCAGGGCTGATCACTCTTGCTTCCATGTAAAGTTCTTGAAGAACCTATTGTACAGATCGATTGATGTGTGGATGGTGCCCATCCTGCATGAAAATGACTGAATCCATGCACAGACACTGCTGTAGCTGTGGCATAAATTGTTTATCATATCATGATACCTCTTGCCAGTAACTGAAAAGGTCATAGGACCTGATTTGCATATATAGTTAAATGATAAATGAAGCTGTACTTTGGGTGAATGCAAAGGAATCTGCTGGATTGCATGTAGGTTCTGTGTAGTCCATACCCAGCAATTAAGGGTATTCACAACTCTGTTCAGGTGAAAGTGTGCCTCATCTCCTCACAAAATCATCCATACAGCATCCAACTTCACCAAAGCAAGGAATGTTAAAGCAAATGTCAGTCGACTTTCAAAGTCCTGTGGGAGCAACTCCTGTGTCAGGGTTATCTTGAATAGGTAGAAATGTAGAATCTTCTATAGAATTTTCCAGACAGCTGTGCAAGGCACATCCATGTGTCTTGATAAGCATGTTGTTATACTCTGAATGAAAGGAAAAGTCAAAACCTTTACCCTCATTCAGATTTAACACGGTTTATCAATTCCGGAGCCAGTATTAATATATCAAGAGAAAAATAACCAATTGTAATTTATCAGTTACGTTAATATTTAAGAAAGTTTTACCTAATGCATCATATTGAAAATAATTAAGTGTTTTGTGAAGTTTAAACTATGTGTAATCTATGTAAATGCTATTACAATGTTGAAGGCAAAGGACAATCCGATTATACAGCAATGGTCTGAAGCCATACACGTGCACCTAATAGAACGCGCATGCGGATGTCCTCCGAAGAGCATGCTAGGGGAGAGATTGGCACTAGGTGCTGAAAGGAGTGATGCGCCACGAGGAAAGGGAGAAATCAGGATGACGTAGGTAAGAAACATAGGGTGCGCATTTTAAAAGGCGCTGCAGCACCAGCTCGTGGCTTTTTTCTCGTTCCCTGTACTGGAGTGGTCATCAGCGGAGAAGTCCATCATGAGGTCATCGCAGCAAGTGGCAGTATCCATGGGCAGTTCTAGGCTATGGAATGACCCGACATGGTAAAGTTCCAGATCACGCCGGAGATCGAAGACCCATGCCCAGCTGATTGATGAGCGAGTGGGGAGCCAGAATTGCTTCCCCCGTCAGCGATGTGTCGTGTCCAAATTCAACTGATGTGTAGAAAAGCCGAGGTAAATCTGGAAAGTAATCTGGAATTTGAAGGTGCTGTAGGGATATACATGAAGGCCTAGTGCGTCCCCAACTACTGGTAATGTAGACTCTTATTTGTTATGTAAAACTGTGTAGGGGACAATAATTAGATATAGGTAAAATCTTCAACTCAGGACTGAGCCCTCATTGAAAGAACTTTAGGAGTTATGCTGATGAAACTTAGGAACTCTATACTTTAACTGGAATAATAGTGTGAAAATAATAGTGAATGTATGTGAATTATAGAAAGAATAGCCTTTAATGGTGTCATATATAGATGAGAGTTAGATCCTTGTTAGAATTAATGGTATGAAATTAGGATCTAATATGTTAAAGGAGATTTAGCAATCATAAGTGAAACTACTCGCTTCCCTATATTATCAAGATTAATTTTATGTCAGTAAAAATTTCTTATAACATGTATTATGTCTATTCAGTGAATTAAATGATTCCAATCTTTGAGTTTCTTATTCGGTTTTGAAACAATGTGGATTTTATATCCCCTTAATTTAAAATAAATGTTAACTTCTTTTAAAATGAACATGAAGACTTGCCTGATTTTCATTTTACTGAATCGTTCATAAAAGTTCGAACCAAAGTGGGAGGTAAGAATAACAATCATAAAATAGGGGACTATGACTGCGAGATAAATCCTAACAGTGAGATTAATTGAGAATACTCTGCTAAGTGTTTAAGAATTACGAGACAGTGTGCTTATCTAGACTTCGGTTCCATGAATAAATATTCATCAAATACATTTTAGGGTGGCGCAGCATAAATATAAATTTTCCCTAAAATTAAAAAAGAACCAGTACCAGAATTGAAACAAAGGAATTGGCGCCGATTAACGACATTTCCTTTGTCTTCATGGCCAACGTGCACTTGTAAAATTTCTCAACGGCCTAGATTGATAGTTAAGACATGACTCACTGATGTTAGATTAAGAAATTACTTAAAGGGGTAAGTCAGAACAGAAGACAAATATAAAGATATATATATATATGAATACAAGTATTATAATAAAATTGGAACCCAAGTTAACAATGTGTACTGCAGGAACAATGCTGTTATCATGGCCTGCTCCACAACAGTAGTAGCAACTTCATTCACATGTTGTGAATTGATTGATTTGTGACCCCTGTTCCTTGTTGGTGAATGACTAACTCCCAATGATCCCATTTCTTCAAAACAATTAATTATTCGTCATAGAGCACGTGGAGATAGGAACTCATTGACATTTGTTTAAGGCAATGAACAAAGCATACTGGGCAAGGTTAGTGCCATCACTGTGGACAGTATTAATAACCAGAATGAAGAGAAAATCCCATGTCCATCTTTTTTTAAACCCTCCTGAGTTGTGTGATTAGTAAATTTCACACATCGTTTATAATGCCCCTGGTGGTGCATTTTGGAACTGCTTTTATTTTTCTCTCAGATATCGCTTCAGAATGACGCACAGTGTATTTTTTCCTGCAAAGTTTCACAGCATTTGGATCAATGGGTGACACTCCACAAAGCCTTAAGCAGGGATACTTTAATTTTTATCACCCTGTATATATATATATATATATATATATTCATTGCGATATGAATTCTGGATAATCAATTTCTGTTCTTTTTTTTTTTTTTTTTCAAGATATATGATGTTATCCATGACAATTTAAAGTATTCAAAAAATTCTAATAAGTACTTTCATTGGTATTTTCATTATGAAAAAAAAAAAACATCTTGAAAGTTATAGCACACATATGACATATCAACCAGTTCTTGGCTATGTAAAATATACATATAATTTTGTTTTGCCTAATTTTGTCACAATAAATTATCCAAATGAACTGAAACCAAAGCTGAAATATCTCAACAAATTTTGATAGAGATTCTAAAATACCAAATTTCATTATATTCCACCAATCAGTGAGGAGTTATTATACCAATTTGAATTGTTTTGTCATATTTCAGTAAAACCCATTAAAAATATTCTGAATCACACACACACATCTTCTTGTGTGTTTATATATATACATATATATATATCATAAACTCTAAATGCTATTAAATTCTATCCAGTCAGAGCAGAGTATCGCAATACAAAATTCTGTCTGTTTGTGCCTGTATCTGGCTAACTAGTCTGAATGGGAAAAAAGTATGGCTCAACAAATTTTTGCACAGATTCCAAATATGAATAAAATCTCTCCAGCGAATTAGCCTGTAAACATAAAAATCTACTGGGTGCTTATACATTTAGAAATGTGCCCAATAAAGAAATACAACTGAGATATGCTTTAAAAATTGATGACAGATTGGTGAAACGTGGGTGGTGTATGAGGGTTTTTTTTTTTTTTTTGAGGGGGGGGGGGTCGACCAATTCATTGTTACAAAGTGTAAGGTTCTAAAATACAGAAGGTACAGATGGGATTGGTATATATACAGGGTGTTCGGGATAAATTTGACAGTTTCGTAAGGAAAAAGAAAATCTTCTTTGTATCTATTAAATTTAATGAATTGACAAAAAAACATTACAGGCAGAGTTAATTACAATACTATCAACAAGATTTACTCAAAATAACCACCATTAGCATCGATCACAGCTTCAATTCTGCTTCGGAACCTCGAACAAGCTGATGCTACAGTCTCCCTGGGAAGGGCCGCAAAAACTGTTTTAATTTTATCCATTAACTGGGCTTTTGTATTACTGGAAGTGCGATTGGTGTCTTTTTCAACTGTGCCCCATACAAAATAATCCATGGGGTTAAGGTCTGGGGAGTTTGGAGGCCAAACATTTGGACTGGTGAAGTCGTAGAAATTTTCAGACAACCATTTTTGACTTTTCCCAGAGGTGTGGCAAGGGGCCGAATCCTGCTGCCATACATACGGCCTACCATTGGCTACCCTTGTTATCCAGGGCTTGACTACAGTTAGCAACTCCACGAACAAAGCCCGAATTCCAATGCCAGGGTTCTTCAACACCTGTTCCTGCAGATTTGCGAGGAATTCTGCTGTACGAACGCAATCAGATCGTCTGCTAGGGATCTTTCTTCTTGCTACATCCTTGTAGTCACCATTGCAAGTCTCTAATTCATGCCTGATTGTTTTTACTGTATTCAGGGAGCATTGGGCAGCAGTCGTAATATCCTTATTTTGATGGCGGGCACGAATCGTCATGATACAAGTTATTCTCTTCCATGATTCAGGTGGGTTCCAGCTATCCATCCTTTCTGACATCTTGTATATGAATGAAGAAGGGTCCAAACTTTTAAATGAAGAGAAGTGTGTGTTAATACATGTAACTTACGGAAAAATATAATTAATTATAAATATGTCAAATTTATCCCGAACACCCTGTGTGTGTGTGTGTGTGTGTGTGTGTGTGTGTGTGTGTGTGTGTGTGTGTGTGTGTGTGTGTGTGACTATGTATGTTCTAATACACAAAACAAAAAAAAGTTCTTTAACTTTTTTAAAAAATATTTATATCAATTTTTATATCAAGCTCACACATAAAAGGCTGCAAAGACCTATAACACATCAACACTGTGTGTATGGACAAAACAAAGGATTGTGGCAATGGCAAACAGGACACTAACATATTATTATCATTCAGGCCTCCATGGAGTCAAAAGACTCATCGTGGGAGGTCCTTTCTAAGAAACATAAGTCTATCAAGACTCGTTGAGAGAGGTCCCTCCTAGGAAACGCAAAGTCTATCATACCACTCCTTAAACGCATTGACCGTTCTCGCTCCCACCACTCCATCAGGCAATGCATTCCATAGTTCAACCACCCTCCGTGCAAAGAAACCACTCCTCACCCTCTTTCTCAAAGTTTCCTTTCGTAACTTCCAGAGATGGCCCCTTGTCATGACTCCTTCCCGCTGTTCAACCAAGCGAAAGAACTCCCAGTGTCAACCCTGTAACCACCTCTCAACAGTTTAAATGTCCCAATCATATCACCTCTTCTTCTTCTATCCACCAAACTCCACACTCCCTCAGCCGATCCTCATAACTAACATTGTACAGTCCTGAAACCATCTTTGTTATCCGCCTCTGTACCCTTTCAACAGTTAATTTATCCCCTTCAAATCCTGGAGACCAGATCTGAGAACAATAGTCTAAGTGTGGTCTGATCAGAGTCTTATACAATGGAATGATAACGTTTTTATCTCTGCAGGTCAGTGTCCTTCTCATTATTGCAGCAATCCTCTGTGTTACCTTCATTACCTTTGCAATATGTCCCCTAAATTTCAGGTTTCTATCTCATCAACCCCAGATCTCTTGTCTCCCCTACTTCCTCCAGTTTAACCCCTCCCATAGAGTATGCAGCATCCCATCGACGTGTCCCAAACCTAAAGACCTTACATTTTACTGCATTAAACTAACACCCCCATTCATTTGCCCATGTGGTAGCAGGGCTGCCACATCTGCGCTATTACTAATAACCCTTCCCAGCTTCGCATCATCCGCAAACAACTGAATATCCCCTTGCAATCCACGGACAATGTCATTGATATAAAGGTTAAACAATATAGGTCCCAGTACTGAGCCCTGTGGAACCCCACTTGTAACCTTCTGCCTCTTTGATATTGCTCCACCATACACAACTCTCCGAAACCTATCGGACAGTTAATCCTGAATCCAGTTGACCAATCTGACATCTAGACCCATGTACTGCAACTTGAATATCAGCTTATCATGTAGCACCATGTCAAATGCCTTTACTAAGTCTAGGAAAATGGCAGTATATGCCTTTCCCTCATCTAATGCTCTTGTAACTTTATTATAAAAGGCTAGCATATTGCTAAACCAAGAGTGCCCCTTCACAAATTCATGTTGACTCTCACAGATAACATTACCCTCATCTGCCCAATGCTGTATATGGTCCCTCACTACTTTCTCCAAGATCTTACTAACTACTGATGACACAAAAACTGGCCTATAATTAGACACTTCCAGTCTGTTACGGCCCTTATGCAATGGCACTATCTTACCTTCCTTCCATTCCATGGGTACCTTTCCCGCAGCCAGACTTTCATTGAAAATCCAGGTCAAAGGCACTGTCAGTTCCCTAGGACATTTTCTCAAAACTCGTGGTGAAACACCATCCAGTCCCATAGCTTTACCGACATCCAGAGTACTCATATTTGGAACACACTCTCCTCCTGCACCTCTAAACCTCGAACCTGACCTATCCCTCTAGTATTCAAATTGACTCCTTCAGGATGAAATATGAAGTAAAGAACTTCATCAAGCTGCATTTTGACTGCTGCACACACATTTAGTCATCCATTTTTTTTGAGGAGATAGATTATGGAAAGGGTCAAAAGAAGAAGAAGAAATCACGGTATCAGAGCCTTATGAATAAACCACTGTCCAATACCATAAAATGTTTGCAAGTCAACCTCTTTTACTTTTTATTGACCTGAAGAAATCCCACGTGATGAGGATGAAACCGTGTTATCAAATAAACCACAAGGCATTTTTGTGTTTCACCTTAATTGCAGCTTCAGTCATAAGAACTTTTCTAACTACCTATCTATCTTCGACACAAAAGAGGAGACAGCACAACACCCCGAGAGAAGTATCTGCTTGCAGCTTTTAGACAAAAGATGAGATGCAGTCTTCTGCATGAGCATCATCACAGTGAAAATAATACTCTTGATCTCTTCTACCAATGCTAGAATAAAATTAATCAATTTCTGGCTGAGTTCCCCTAAAAAAAAAAAAGCTTTTTCTTGCCTATTTAATGTACTAAAACCACATAAACAATGATCCTAAAATTGACTTATTGTTCATCCATCTTGTAGTTATTTATACATAAGATTTTATTTTTATTATAATTATTAAAAATAATAATTTAAACAGATATATATATATATATATATAGAGAGAGAGAGAGAGAGAGAGAGAGAGAGAGAGAGAGAGAGAGAGAGAGAGAGAGAGAGAGAGAGAGAGAGAGAGAGGGAGTGCCAGATTAATACAAAACAAATTTTTCAGAATAAAAGGCCATACCTGAGATAGCAAGTTTTTTTTTTTTTTTAATTTGTAGAGGGGGAATGCACTGAAAGTGTGGAAAGTGAAGAAACAGTAAGCCAGTTTAAAGGTTGAAGTGAACTTCACCACTTAACAGTGAGGACTCCCAAGATGAAGCTTTTGACATTGAGATATGACAACATTACTTACCCCTCATTTGTTTTCATGCATCATATATATATATATATATATCCAGCTGATTCTCATGATAGCAAATTTTCTTTAGCATAGTATAATACAGAATAGTACTATACTATAACAAGCAAGTTTTATATATAAACAACAATACTAATATGTTCAACAGTGCTAAATTAGGTAACCATTATAGAAATCTTGAATTAGCTTGTCTTCTAGCCATAATAACTAATTTTTTCTCAAAGATAAAAAATATATAAATATATATATATATATATATATACACACAGTAGACTCTCTACTATCCGGCCTCCGTACTGTCCGGAGCCCGGATTTTATCATGGAGAATTATAATAATACAGTAATTCTCCATGATAAAATGAGGAATACGTACTGTAATTTACTTTGCCAAGGCGTTGCGAGCAGACGTCTGCTAAAAAAGAAAAAGTATCGTCGCCGTCTTCTCAGTTCGTTGATATCAGCGATTGATAATAATGAAGACTGTGTAACCACCCTGAAAAAGATTGACTTGCTAGATGTCATAAGGTGGTTGGCCGAAGCATGGGAAGAGATTCGAAACATATCACTTGTAAAGTCTTGGAAAATTCTTTTGGACCATGAAGGTGGACATTTCAATCTTGAACCCGTGTGTGAAACCGAAGTGGAAGATGAAAAAGATAAACTTGTTTCGTTGCTCAAAAATGCACCGAGCTGTGAGGATGTCAGTGAGAGGACATTACAGAATGGATGTCAAACGACGATGTTGATGAAATAAATGACAACGATATTGTGGAAATGGTGACACAGGGGGAAGAAGAAGAGGAGGAGGCATCCTTATATGACAGGAAAAATCTCATCCCACATTTGGAAGGGTTCAAGACAATTGAGGCAGCGCTGTACATTAGTGAGAAGGAGGAAGTGATGCCAGCTGATATCATCTGCTTGCTTAAGTGGAGGGATATTGGTCGCGGAAGAGGGCTAAAAGGATGAAGCAGTCATCTATCAAGGACTTTTTCAAAAACTAAAAACTGTAAGTTTTGACTCTTTCATCTTAGGCCTACCTTTTCACATTTGTGTGAAAAGGTAGGCCTAGAACTCCAGCCAATCCGGCTTTTGTGTTATCCGGCCTGCCCTTCCGCCACATTAGGCCAGATAGTCGAGAGTCTACTGTATATAAAATATAATAAAAAAACAAAGATAAAAAAAAAGAAAAAAATGAAATAAAAATATATAAAAAAAAAGAAAAACCTTTTCTCAAAGATAAATTAGGCTGTTTCAATGATCCAACACTAAAAGTCATCTCCATACTTTCAACTCTAAAACAATTTTTTGTCTTGATTAAATTTTTTTTGTCTTCTAGTAGGGTCGGATTCATCCATGTGCCACAAACTCCAGCCATCTTATATATTCTTTGAAGTAACTTAGTTCGCGTGGTTAGCCTAGTGGCTATGCGCTTCACAACCATATACCTGGGGAAGGAGTGTCCTAGGTTCGATTCTCGTCAACGACGTGAGAAGCTCAAGGATCTTCCTCAGCCATAGTCAAGTTAGCCGGTCTTGGGTGGACAGCAAGTTTTTTTCTGCCAGTTTATCTGGGGTTTTTCATCCCACAAGCAAGCAAACCGGTCCCATGAACACACACAGATTACAGTTAGGAATACTGACCCAGCCATAGGCCTGATTCGTCAGCTATGTCAGTTCTGGAGCCTGCATAAAATTTAAGGGGACTCAAATGGCCGTACATTCCCATAAAAGGGAATTCACGGTATCATCACATGGAAGGAAGGAAGGAAGGAAATAAATTATGGCAATATTCATCATTATTTGTATAATAATAACCATTCTCATCATTAACACAATTATCTAACATTGTTGCTCTTACACACAGATTCTTACGATTCCTGCCATCAGAATTCAGTTTCTCTGACTCTGTGACTTGTGACACTTAATAATTTTTCAAGACTCCTGATGCCAAATGCATTCAAGACTGTCGTATACAAATCCAATCTTCCTTCGAACTTACTTGACACATCCAAAAAGTTACATCCATTCCTTCTACACAGCCTCTGATACTTTTTGATTTTGGCGAGGCTTTTGACATAATACAGCATAGAATACTCTTGCATAAATTGGAGAATATGGGTTTGAATTATAAATTATTGGCATGGATAAGAGGATGGGTGGATAACAGATATAAATAAGTCATATATTCAGGAGTGTGAATCTGCAAGATTCTGAATAACCAGTGGTGTAACTTGAGGGTCAGTCCTTGATGTATTATTATTCAATAAGCACATTAATGATGTTGGGAAGGAGTTGACATTTGACATACAGCTATTTGCTGATGATGCAAAGATAGGTAGGGTAATCAGGAGTGCTGCTGATATGCAGTACTTGCAGAATAATCTGAATAGGCTGGAATTGTGGTCATGTGAAAATGGCTGTCATTTCAACATTAATAAATGTAAAGTTGTGCACTTTGGTGGAATTATACTTGACAGAGCCCATAGTTCAGTCGGTATAGACGAAGCCCTTTGGTTGGAACAACCTCGGTTTGATTCCCCCTCATGATAAAAAGGTTCCTCATGACATGAGGAACCTTTATCTGATCTTTCAACTTTCTAACTCACCTTTAGGTGAGTTAGCAAGTCTCATACAGAGGTAGAGGGTTTTTCACCTGGAAACTCAAGTTTTTTGTCCCCCAGAACAGGCAAAATGGTCTGTGAACACACGCACGAATCTACAGTCAAAAATAAAAAATCCTTCATTGGAGGCCCAACTAGTCCTAAGGAAGGGATGTGGAAAACTGGGGGAATCTCACATGACAACAACATTATGCTTGATGAAACTGATGATGCTAGGGATTTTGGAGTTGGTAGACAGGAAGGTGAAGTTCGAGGGTCATATAGCAAAAGTTGTAAATATAACTCAAAGAATAATAACAATGCTGAAATGAACCTTGACATGTAAAGATAAGGAAGTCATTTTGTCTCTTTACAAGGCCCTGATAAGACCTCACTGGACTACTGCATCGCACTCTCTCCACTGTATCAAAATAACCAGAAGACCAGATTATTTTGATACAGTGGAGAGAGTGCAAAGGAGAGTGTCAAAAATGATATCAGGATTGTGGAATATAGATCGAGAATTTGTAGGCTGCAACACTAGCAAACAGGAGAAAGAGGGGTGATATGATTGAGACTTATACATTTTTGAAAGGATTATACAAAATTTCGGTAGATGGAATTTTTCCTTTATATGAATGGTGGGGAAAGGTGAGGGCATCTATGGAAGTTGGGAATGAATGCTGTCAAGAACGGGGGGATTGGGGCTAGATTTTTCTCTCATAGAGTAGTGTGTGATTGGAATGGACTGCCATTGGATGTTGTGTGCAAGTTGCATGAATGAATTCAAGAACAGGTATAAGAGCTGCTGCGAATAGTATGGCCTCCCTCGATGAGTTCCAGACTCCATAGAAATTAGCTAATTGCTGCTGTCTGTATCTATTTAGGTTACCATGCTACAAGGAACTGGGTACCTCACACCATATCCTATAATCTCAGCACTCATATTTCATTATGAACAAATCAGTGATATCGACAAATCAAGTATTTGTAATGAACTGCATTCCCCTAATAGATGTAAATAGGTAAGGTCAACATACAAAAAACTATTTATGACATAAAACAAATATGACATTATGTAGATAAAACTAACAAATAGACCAAAACTTCTCTTCTGATTTTTACAACTCATCAACTGAAAATTCTAACTTGTCTGGACCAGCAGAAGAGTGCATTTTCCAAAGTCCTGACTTATTTTGCAAAAACATGAAAATCACTAAAGGATCCTAAAAACACAGGGAACTAACTATCAAAGAAATATAGACCATTCATTAAAACTATACTCACCATCACAAGACATGCATCACTGAAATTTTCATATATTCTTTCTGCTATCCTATTAGCTACAAAATCAGGGCTGTAAAAGACAAAAAAAAAAAAGGTACAGATAAATTAAGCAATTCAAAAAATCCCAATACTAAAAAACAAATAGTCAGCTCTTGCAAATAGCAAACCACTGAAAACTCCTAACCAAAATCCCACAAAAAATGCTAACATGAAAGAAATTCATGATTATTATTATTATTAATACTAGACTCATTGAGGGAGGCCCTAAAGATCATGTCAAGAACTATCCAACATTTGAGCAACATCTAGTATGCTTTACTTTGAACTCATTCACAGTCATGGCACCCACAACAGACTCTGGCAACCTATTCCACTCATTCACTGCTCTCAAACAAAAAACTTACTTCTAACATCCTTGCTAACTACACTCTTACTCAGCCCATAGTTTTCCCACCAACCTGAAAAATTTCCTCTGAATTAATCTTCTAAAAACTCCTCATTAATTTGCATGTCTCAATCGTATCACCTCTTTTCCACCTATTAACACACAAATCTTCAACCTGTTCTTGTAAGGTTCATTCCATAGATCTGCTACTATCTTGGTCAATCGCCTCTGGATCCTCTCCACCAAGAAGCCCTGGCACCCAGATCTACACATAGTAGTCAAGATGGAGCTTATCAAGGCTTGATAAAGAGGAAAAATAACGTGCTTGTCCCTGCTCGTCAAACTATTCTTCAGTAATCAAGTGATCTAATAAGCTGTTTTAGCCACTTTTGCCATGTGCGCCCCTAAACTTTAACTGCCTATCCACTAACACTCCCAAGTCTCTGGCTTCGTCAATTTCCTGGAGTGCAGTTCCACCAATGTGGTATACAGCTGATAATATTTTCATCCCAAGATGCATAACCTTACTCTTTGTCACATTAAATTGACATCCATTTTCCTTTGCCTAGTCTGCCAATCTATCCAAATCATCCTGCAAAATTTTAACACCATCTGTTAACTATTGCTCTACCCAACTTTGCATCATCAGCAAATAACTGAACAGTTTGTCTCAGATACTTTCCTATATCGTTAATGAACAAAATAAACAGTAGTGGCCTAAGAACAGAACAGAACCCTGTGGCATGCCACTAGTCACAGGCCTTCTTTTGAACTCTACTCCCGAAGAAACTACTCTCTGATATCTCTCCATCAATCACCCTCCTATCTATCTCACCAACCCTATATCCATCCCCATGTGCTGCAGTTGACTGATTAGAATTCCATGTGGTATCCTGTCAAAGGCCTTAAGAAAAGTCCAGCAGTATTACTGAAAATCCATTACCTTTATCCAACTTAGCTGTCAGTATATTATAAAACGTGAGCAAGTAACCGAGGCATGACCTACCCTTCACAAAACCATGCTGTTCCCCATACAGTATCTCATTTCCATCTATTCATTTCTGTATTTTGCTCTTGAGCAACTTCTAAAATACTTTGATAACAACTCCTGATATGCTGATCAGTTGGTAATGTGTTACATCAGTCTTGGAGCTTCCTTTATGCAATGGAACTATTTTTCCCTCTTTCCACCCTCTCGGGACTAACCCAGAGCTGAGACGGATTAAACAATATGGTCAAGGGCACTGACAATTCCCTTGCATGTAAAACTCGAGCAGGTTTTACGGGACCATCCAATCCCACAGCTGTATTCACATTAAGGTTCTGTAATATTTCATTTACCTCAGTTCCTGTATAAGCCATTAGCTCTCTCTTTCCTGCAATATCACCACATGGATGATATACTCTTGCAAAATGTTCACTTAGTAATTCTACTATTTTGACTGATTCGATTACCTCCCTACCATTGCCATTCCTTAAAATCACTCTGCCATATACATTCTTTCTTTCTTTAACTTGCAATGTATTGAAACGACTGTTAGGGATTCTCTTTAGTCTGCATTGCTAACTTCCTTTCATAATCTGCTTTTGGTAACAAACTTATTCCTGTAGTCCCTATAGTGGGAATCAACTGTACTACAGAAAATTAAAAAGCATCATGCCATTACTATTAGCTTTCATATATTGGAAGATTTCCCCCCCCCCCCCACCCGGTTAGACTATAATAAATTTAGTTTAATCCTTTATCCAAGAGTAAGCAAACAAAGTTTGTGACTGAGGCAACTCGTGGTAAAGGTGACCAAGCTCTCATCACTACTTGTCTTAGTATCTCCCATAATGCAAAGCACATCTCCTTGTAGACATGTATAATGCTATGCATTAAGGGGAGGGCCACTACCCAGACTGGTTTCAACTTTTATTGAGGTCTCGTCGGTAGGAGCCAGACCCAGAGGTGGCTCCACATAATTAGGAAATGACAACAAACTGGGCAAATTAACAAATATTTCAAAAGGAGTGGAAAGTGATATTTTCACTGGAAAAACAAACACCGGTATCAAAATTTAGTTAACTACACAGTTTTACTAATATTCAAAGCTAAAAATTCACTTTTTTTCTGTTCAGTACTTCATGGGTCCTCCTCTTGCCTCTATTACAGTTTGGCATCCGCAGGCATTGGCAAAATCTATTTCTTGATGGATGCAACTATCAATCCATGGTACCATACCCTTATAATGGCTTCTTGGAGCTTCCAAAGTGTTTTCGGCCTCTTCTTGTATATGAGTGTTTCAGTCTCCATTTGCTGCGACAAATTCTCCATGGGGTTGAGATCTGGGCTGTTTCCTGGCCATGGTAGCTGATGAATTCAGTGTTCATTCAGCCACTTATTAACCTGCAACAAAAATTAAACTTTTTTTAGTACTAAGCTCAATTTGTATGGTACATTTTAGGGTTGTAATAACTTTACTTACACTTTTTGCATATGACAAGGGGTAGAGTCATCCCGAAAGATGCAATTTATTGTTATGGTACAGCAATCTCTGATAGTAAGCAGCAATTCTAAAATTTTCTGGTACACATTCACTGAACCTTGTGTGAAATGCAGGCGACCAACACTATGATACAACATGCAAACCTAGATCATCTGACTGGTGAGAATTTGACTGCTGACACCTGATAGTCAGAGATGAATTTTTTCTCCCTGATCATCTTCAAACTGTCTGTCTGCCATAAGCACCCTGAAGTTTAAACTTTTTCTCATCAGAAAAAAATTACTCTTTTCCACTGATCAGGAATCCATTTGGAAAAAATCTTTTTTTTTTTTTTTTGCAAGTCTTCTTTTTAGGGTATGTGGCTATCAGTCCCTGTCAAATAAGTCATCTCCTGACAGTTACAGAACTTGCCACAACTCCCATTTCTTCTTCCCAGTCCCATTTCAGTTTTCCAGACAACGCATGGTGATTTTTGAGGCAGAGTAGCTTTAGAACTTGATCTTGGCATGGTGTAGACGGTGGCTTTCTTCCTTTCAGCAGATCTGGTTTTGAAAGCAGCAGTACCATGGCAGATTGACCTCAGGACACTGTTTAAGCTATTTCACAAGAGGAATAGCCTTCTCCATTCAAAGCTTGAATCACCTTTTCTGCGAGGTGTTAGCTGCATGTAACTAGCCATAGCGATCTCAGCAAGAAAATGCGAAAGCTAGCTCTTGCTGTTTATTTATAGCACAAAAAATTCTCATCCAATACAATGAAATATCAAATGGTAACCAATGAAAATGACCATTTAACTACTAAAAATTATATTTATGTAAGGTGATCGATTTCTATGAACATAAGAGTATGTGGTACAAAATGAAACATAGCATCGAATTCTATTAGAGTATATATATATATTTTTTGTTATATGAGGATTGTTCTGGACATATCATCAAACAATAATGTACATTTTGAATGGCCACTGTTGAGTGGTTTTGCCATGTATGAACCTGACTAGGTAAAAGAGTATTAAGTTCAAATCCTCTGTGATGGAAAGAACTGTACATTTTTTTTTTTTTTTTTTGGGAGGGGGTGGTGCTTTATATTGTTGCACAAAAGCATAAGACATACACATGTACTGCCATAATACTGACAGCCATAGACAGTGGCTAGTAAAATGAACAGGTGACCAGATTACTATTGATCCAGGTAAGGGCTTGGTGAAGATAAGAAAATGTGTACTCTTACTAAACAAGTAGGCAAACCAACAACAACAAGAGAAAAAATGTCATCTATCTTGTTGAAAGACAGCTAAATAATCTTTGAGATGTGAATGTGTAGTTTCTGAGAAGAAAAAATAATGTTTTGCTTAGAAGATACATCATCAATTTAGGTTTTTGATTTTCATTATGCAAATCCCACCCATGAAAGTTTGTAAACCTAGTGTACATTTAGCATTGTGGGTAGGCAAAGGATTACATAATTTGGACCCCCTTACCATTCTAAGAAGCCAAAGATGGTATTACTTCAAGCCAATTCATGTTCCTAATAAGCAAGGTGATGAAATCTCACTGTGTGGTAAAAACTGCCTGCCACTTAGACTTTCATCAACATTCATGGCAAAATAGGATCAAACCCCCACTTCTATTTCCACTACCATTAAAATCTTAATATGAAATAAGAAACAATTTATTAAAATAAATTCACAAATACAAAATCTTTATATACAGGAAAGTCTAAAACATGTAACAATTCATTTCTCTCTCTAACTACAACAAAATGATGGAAACAGGATCCTAAGCAAAAGTTAAATCATAAGAATGTCTAATAAACTGTTATGCTATATTTTGCTTATATACATTGGTGGTTCCCAGTTAAACTGTAACTGTCAATGAACAAATGTCACAGATCTGGATTCATAAAACGACAAAACACATGTGCATTCTGCTACTAATAAGACAACATTATTAGCAGAATGTGACTATGTTTAACATGGTGACTATGTTAAAAAAAAAGGAACCAAGTTCCTTTTAAGTACCCACTTCATTTCTGCAATTGTTTTCAGTTATTTTTTTTTAACAATAAAAAGAAACTTTAAAAAAAAAAAAAAAATTGTAAACCTATAGTGTAGTGGAACTTTTTGAAGTCGAGCACATTTAAAATCCTACAAATAATTGTAAGCACACTATATACAAATGTCTGAGAAATATGTTATAATAATTAAGTCAAATATTACAGAAAAAAAATAATGCAATAAAAAACAATAAAATGAAACATACCTTAAGTTCATTCATTCTTGTGTTTATGAGAAACATGAGCCTGATGTATCCTAGTAATTGCTTCAATGTTTGGGCATATATTTGAAAGGCAAACTCTCATTTCCTCGTCAATACATTGAAGAGTTCCTCTCTTTTTACACTTAATCGTCGCCGCTAGATGAATTCGTAATGTGTAGTGTTCGTGCAAGCTCCAGATAAGATAAGTATCATTTTCAGTTATCGATACAAATTACTTAATATTGTGTAGTTTTGTGTTGTTTGCCTTGCGTATTTCAGTGCGTCTGTTTTTGGTGTGTTATAACGTATAATTTGACAAAACACGTTGCAAATAAGTATGGCACCTGTGCGAAGGAAAATGGCGGCCAGTAATGATGGTTCGCCATCGTTATCAAAGAACGGTAGCATAAAAGAAATGAGTCAGTGTACTAGCTGTGAAATGTACGTTTTGCGGAGTGCGGTCGGAGTGTGGTTAGATGATAATAAAGGATTGAAAGTGTGTAGAAAATGTAGGGAGAATGAGGAATTGAAGTGTATTTCGGATCGTGAGTGTGATATTTTTGTCAACCTTCAGAATGAAGGAAATAGGGATATGACAAGAAACGGCAAGGTTGTACATGAAAATTGTGAGAGTGTGAATGTAGAAAGTGTGAATGATAGTATTAATGGTTTCTCAGAGAATAAAAAAGATGAGATAGATGCATTGAATGAGATCGCGTTGTTGAATGGTGCAATAGAAAGGGCAAAACAACAGCTAGAGTGCATGAACAAAAGTCGACTGAATGAACCAACCAATAATAAAAGGTATGACAGGAAAAATAGGCGTATGAATGTGAACATGAACAAAATGAAGGATAGAGTGCTGTATGGAGACTCGTTAGTACTAGGTGTGTTAGTAGAGGATTTGACAAAATCGTACCAACCTGGTGCGACCATAAAGGACGTAACTGAGTGTATTAGAGAGCAAAAGGAAAGGGTGAAAGAAATGATTGTTGTGGCAGGTACGAATGATTTGAAAGGAGATAAAATGGAAATGATAGAAGACCTGAATGAATTGTTCGAGGTAGCAAAAGAAAAGAGTGAGAGAGTTAGAATGATTAGTCTTTTGCCATGGTATGACAGTGAAATGTTTAAAAGGAGGGCCATAATTGCAAATGACTTTATGCGTGGGTTATGTATGACGAGTGGTGTGGAATTTGTGGATGTGTGGAGTGAGTTTGATGGGCGAAAGGATCTATATAAGATGGATGGCTTGCATTTGAATGGTTACGGTGTAAGAAGACTTGAGAAAGTGTTGTTGAATGTAGTGGATGTGCAAATTCAGGGAAACTAGATTTGTTAAGGGGGGGGGGAGTAGATATACAGTTCTTATGGAGGCAGTTGAATGTAATGAATATAATATGCCAGAGCAAATAAGGACAACAAATCTGAGTGGGATAGTTAATATTAGGTATCAAGGTAGGGTTGGGGCTAATGGGGGTCTTAAATTCATGTACACTAATACTAGGAGTATTAGGAACAAGAAGGAAGAGTTTTTGGCCATGGTTGGCACTTCCAGACCACAGGTTATAGGTATTAGTGAAACATGGCTGATTGTAGATGATATAACTAGTGGGATTGAATGTGATGGGTATAGTGTGTTCAGGAATGACAGAGAGAATAAAATGGGGGGAGGAGTATTGTTGATGATAGCTGATGAGCTCCAGCCAAGGAGAATAGAAGTTGAATTGCAGGATAGAAAAAAGAGCACATTTGAGGCCATTTGGTGTGAGATTGTGGCTAGCAGAACTAAATATACAATTGGGTGCTGCTATAGACCAGGTGATGGAAAAGATGGTGGTGACAGTATGCACAAGCAAATAGAAGAAATGGGTGGAAGGAGGGTGATTATTATGGGAGATTTCAACTATGGTCGCATTGATTGGAGTGAGGAGAGGACGCACGGAAGGAAGGAACTGGATTTTATGCGGTTATTAAGGGATAACTATCTGCGACAGCATGTAATGGAAAATACTAGGGGTCAGAGAGTGCTTGACCTAGTAATTACATCTGAGGATTTGGCTGTAACAAATATGACCACATTGCAACCAATCGGTGAGAGTGATCATAGGGTCTTAACTTGGGAGGTGGCTAAAGGTGTAGAATTTTCAATTAAGACAGGGTACATGTGGAATTATCGGGCTGGAAAGTATGACAAGCTTAGGAGTTTGATTGGTTCAGTGCCATGGCATGTACAACTGCAAGGACTAGAAGTTGATAGTGCATGGGAGGTAGTTAAGAAGTGCTTGCATGAAGCAATGGCTGACTGTATACCTAGAGTCCGAATAATAAATCAAGTAGGGGTTAAATGGATGAATAACACCATTAAGCTTGAGCTGCAAAAAAAGAAACAACTATGGAGGGAATTTAAGGAGAAGGGTGACCGGCAGGCACATGAACGGTATAAAGCGCAGGCCAGAAGGGTGACGAGTGTGGTAAGAAAAGCAAAAAAGGATTACGAAAGAACATTGGCCATGCAGGCTAAAGAGAATTCTAAACAGTTTTTTAGATATGTAGCAAGTAAAAGGAAAAATGTACATGGCAGATTGATTTTAAAGAATGCCGATGGTAGGGAGGTAACTGAATCAGTTGAGATAGTTGAGTTACTGAGTGAGCACTTTGCAAAAGTATATCATCCAGGTGGTGACATTGCAGAAACGAATAAACCAGTAGATTATACGGGAATTGTGGTTAATGAAGTGGAAGTGAGTAGTCTATTGCATAACCTCAATGTCAATACATCTGTGGGATTGGATGGTATACCAGCTCGTGTTGTACGAGAAGCAGCTAAAGAATTGTCAGTACCCTTGACCATTTTGTTTAATTTGAGTCTCGGGTCTGGGTTAGTCCCGAGTGGGTGGAAAGAGGGGAAAATAGTTCCACTGCATAAAGGTGGTTCCAAGACTGCTGTTGTAAATTACCGACCGATTAGCACATCAGGAATCATTGTCAAGGTCTTAGAGAAATTAGTCAAGAAAAGAATACAGGATTGGATAGATGAAAATGGGATATTGTATGGGGGACAACATGGTTTTGTGAAGGGTAGATCATGCCTCAGTAACTTGCTCACGTTTTATAACACAATGACGGCTTAACTGGATAGGGGTAATGGGTTTACAGTGATACTACTGGACCTTGCCAAGGCCTTTGACAGGATACCACATGGAACCCTAATCAGTAAACTGGAGCAGATGGGTATAGATATAGGGTTGGTGAGATGGATAGGAGGGTGGTTGAAGGAGAGATATCAAAGAGTGGTTTATTCAGGAGTGGAGTCTAAAAGACGTCTTGTGACTAGTGGAGTGCCACAAGGCTCTGTTCTTGGACCACTGCTTTTCAATTTGTTCATCAATGATATTGGAAAGGATCTGAGAGGAAGTATTCACTTGTTTGCTGATGATGCAAAGTTGGGTAGAGCAATTGTGAGTGCACAGGATGTCAAAATTTTACAGGATGATTTGGATAGTTTGGAGGACTGAGCTAGGAAAAATGGATGTCAATTTAATGTGGCAAAGTGTAAGGTTATGCACTTTGGGGTAAAAAGAATAGCAGCAGTATATCGCATTGGTGGAACCATACTCCAGGAGATTGATGAGGCCAGGGATTTGGGAGTGTTGGTGGATAGGGAGTTGAAGTTTAGGGGGCACATTGCAAAAGTAACTAAAACAGCTCACCAAATCACTTGGCTTCTGAAAAATACTTCAACATGCAGAGACGAACAAGTTGTTGTTCCTCTGTATCGAGCCTTGATAAGACCCCATCTGGACTTCTGTGCCCAGCTATGGGCACCAGAGTTTCTTCGTGATGGGGAGGAAGTGGAGAGGGTCCAGAGACGAGTGACCAAGATGATAGCAGGTCTGTGGAATGAACCTTATGAGAATAGGTTGAAGATTTGTGGGTTGCAGAAATTGGACGATAGGCGAAGGAGGGGTGATATGATTGAGACATTCAAATTACTGAAGGGATTTTATAAGATTGATCCAGAAGATATTTTTGAAAATATGACTGGTGGTGGGAGGACTAGGGGCCATGCATGGAAGCTGGGCAAGAGCGTGGTTGACAAGGGTGTTAGAGCTAGTTTCTTTACTTGGAGAGTGGTAAATGAGTGGAATAAGCTTCCAGAGTCTGTTGTGGGTGCTACGACCGTGAATGAGTTCAAGGCAAGGTATGATAGATACTGTGTGAATGTTGAATAGTTGTTCTTGACATGTTAGGGCCTCCCTCGATGAGTCTGTCGACTCCTTGGAGTTTCCCGGAACAACAACAATAATAATAATAATAATAATAATAATTAATTGTGGTGAGGGTAGAAAATCCTAATTCACATAAATATGATGTTGAAAATTGTAGTAAAATGTTCAAAGCTTTTTTAGATATTGACACATATTCTTCTTTTATAGAAATCCAAAAGGGCTTCAAGAGACAATTCCTTATGTTTAATCATCAATCCACGATCAGTGGATATAGCTGTCAGTTCTTCTTTTTCTGTTAATGTTAAACCAAAATCACTTGAAGTTTCCATAAATGGGTTTCTAATCCAATCGCATTGTTCAGTGTTAAGTGATGGAAAATAAGAACTCAATTTTTCTTCTAAACTTGTTAAGTGTTCAACTATTATTGGAAGTGTTTCATTTATGCAAGTGTTACTTACCAATGGAAACATTTCCAAATTACCTTCAACAGCTTTTCTTTTCCAAATCCATAGTTTTCTCTGAAATGCTTTCATTTTGTCAGTTGATGTGAGAATATTTTATTCTTTCCCTTGCATGCTAGTATTCAAAATATTGAGCTGCTGAAATATATCGGCCAAATACTGTAACCTGGCAATCCAAAATTCGCACCGAAGGAGGTTACAAAAATGTAATTGTTTCACTCTTCAAAAAATGCAAGAAGTTATTGTCATAGCTCGTGTACACAGGTAAGTACTTTCCCCCTTGACAGCCACCTCACCTCAGTGTGTAAAAGCAGCCGTCTGTGTCGTGAATCCATATCGATACAAAGCTTTTGGAATAAACGTGATTTGACAGGTCTTGTTTTAATAAAGTTTATCATCTGAACAACTTGATCTAAAATTTTTCTTAATTTTTCTCCCAATGTTTTTACCATCAAGGCCTCCCTATGAAGAAAGCAGTGAGTTAAGATAACATTCTCATTTTGGTTTATTACAAAAGATGTAAGGCCCTTAACACAGCCTACCATGGAAGGGGTTCCATCTGTACAAATGCCTACACACAACTTCCATGTTAACTGCCATTTATCAAGATAGCTATTCAAAATGTTAAAAAACGTCCTAACCTTTTGTAGACACACTTAATTCTTTGCAAAAAAGAAACTGATTTACTATTTGATCTTCATTAATAGAACGGACGAATGCTAAGAGTTGCACCTTGTTGGTAATGTCTGTTGACTCATCAACTTACAATGCAAAATTTGAATACTGAAGTTTATTACTGCATACATTTTTCTCGATATCAGAAGACATTTCTATAATATGCCTATGAACTGTATCGTTGGACAGAGGAATCTTGCTTATTTTCATTGCTGCTTCATTTCCTAGCATTGTCATGACCATTTTTTTACATGCAGGCAAAATAAGTGACTCACCTAAAGTATGATCTTTCATATTTTTTGCTATCAGTTCTGAGACTTGATAAGAAGCGATTTGAGCTTTATCAGAAACAGTCATTATACTTTTAAAAGAATTTGCTGCTTTTGTTTGCTGTTCAGACAATCTCTTGAAAAAACTTACAGATTTATCTTGTAAATTAGAGTGTATAGTTTTAAAATGTTTACTCAATTTACTAGGAAGCAATGATTCATTTGCCATTTTACGTCCACATACTAAACATAGCGGCAAAGGATGATCTTCACTTCCGGTCCAAGTGAAACCAAAGCTTAAATAACTTTCATTATATTTGCGAGTAGGCCGCGATTTTGCTTTCTTACTTGCACTTAACTTCTGCTTACTTCCAGAATCTGATTCTTCAATATCACGCTTGTTTTTGAGAAATCTATCCATTTTATTTGGGTGTATTTATCTGAAAATAAGTAATATGCACATAACATCCATTTCCAACACTTTTAAAATAAGTAATATACACAACAAGAATAAACCATATTCTTGTTCTCTTTGCAAGAAAAACCGCTGTTAATTAACACAATAATGATGTGTTGACAAAAAGAGCGGTATATCCGTAATGAAAAGGTATAATAGAGTAACTATATTTATTTTTATATCTGGAATACCACAGGGCGCACCCGGAAATCTTCTAGGGCACACCCTTTGAGAACCACTGCTATAGTGCATTAGTAATGTGGATGGGTTAAGGATTTTTCAATTTTTATGCTTTCAATTTTTAATCATTTTCCCACCCACCAAACTACAGTTTGGTGGGTGGGAAAATAAGAGATGATATGATAGAGCTATTCAAGATGACTCCATGGAAGTTATAATGCTAATCAAGGTGACTACTTGGCCTCCAAATGGGAAAGAATGATCATGCAGTTGTGACCCAGTAGGTGGCTAAGTATGTGGAATAATCCATTAAGAAGTATACAGTGATAATATCTGCCTGTTGTATCCCACTGCTTGGCAAAGGTCCCCTCAAATTTCTCTGCTTTCACTTCTCTCTCTCTCATGGGTCATACTCACTCACAGTTCCTGCTATTCTTATAAGTATCTCTCTCTCTATCTTCCTCTGGATCTCCTGCTTTCTATGGAAATCCAAAATAGAGTAAAGAATGTCTATTTGTCATCTTTCATCCTGACTACATGGTCAGCTCAGTTTCACTTTAATTGTTTCATATGAGCTAATGTCCGAATTTTTTTACTGTCTGATTTTTGAATTCCCAAAATACGTCTCTCCACTGATTGTTGGCATACTCTTTCTTTATTTTATTTTACTTTATTTTTTTGACAAAGCCCAAGTTTGGGCACTATATATGTCAATGCTGGAAATATAATGAAATCCAACTGCTTAGTTTTAAGTTGGGGGGGGGGGGGAATCACTTTTCATCCACTGATCCAATCCCCCAGTAATTAATCTATGCTTTAGTTACTTTAGACTGCATTTCTAGTCTTGTGTATTGTTGAAGGATTCTATATTGGTATATCCTGGCACACATTCAGTGCTGATGCCATCTAGTAAGACAGAATTCGAGCTGTTAGTCATGATTTTTGTTTAAGCAAAATTAATTTCAAGTCCCACCAGAAAGAGGTATATGCAGAACTAAAGTGCTGGTTATTATGTCAAACTGGGGATGCAGATTGGAGTCATGCTTTATAATGATTGGAAAATGACCAAGGAGTATTTAAAGAAAGCAGTATCTGATTGCATAATAGTGTTAAGAGGATAATATATAAGGTAGGAGGTAAATAGATAAGTAGTATCATAAATACTGCAAAAGAAGATAAGCAGGTTCATGAGCAACATAAAATGTGTAAGAAGGGTGACTAGAATGGTGAGGAAGACAAATAAATAAGAAACTTAGCCAAGCAAATGGAAAATGATTATGGAAGGATAAGTTAATGAATGCTGATGGCAGGCAAATGACAAAAGCAGAAGAAATGGTGGTTATTAAATTATTACTTTGTGAGTGTGTACCATCCAAGGTCAAGATAATGAAGTGACTGATGAGACTGATTGATATGGGAATAAAGATACATGAAGTTTGGGTGTTTAGGATCTCAATGTGAGGCGAAACATCAGCCTATACGTTATGGGAAAGTGCCCTAAATAAATAAAAACTTCTTAATTTAAGTCTCAGCACTGGCAGAGTGCCAAGGGAATAGAAAGGAGATGAAACAGTCCCACTACATAAAGGAGGATCTAAGTGGTGGTTAAGGTATTGGAAAAGTTAAGGACAGAATCTAGAGTTGTACCTGTAACACTTTAGTCAGAACATTTCAGCTGTTATAGTGAGAATGCCATTTTAGAGAATGGTAATGCAAGAAATCAATGAGGCTAGAGATTTAGGGGTAATGGTGGACAGAGTTAAAGTTCAAAAGAACATACTATCTGAATTTCAGAAAAACATACAGTCAAGTAGGTTATAATTCTTCTTTATAAAACTTTAATACATCCACATCTGGATTATTGTATACAGATTTGGTTTGCCTAGATTGGTGGAATGTATTCTGAAGTGAGTGACTTTTTTAAAATAGTGAATGGTTTGTGAAGTGTTATGAAGACAGAACCGAAGTTTTGTGGGTTACAAAGTTTAGCTGAAAACCAGGGATATGACAAAAAATTTCTTTGGTAATGGAGTGTTACTAAAGAAATTTTCCAATACATGACTGGATGGGAAAGAACATGTGTCTCATATTTGTGGTCTTTGATCAACTGTTTTCTTTCTAATTCAACTCTCATCAGATCCATAAGTTAAAGCTGATTTGAATATCATCCTGTACACTAATAGCTTAGTGCTTTAATTAATTTCTTTTTTATTCCATATAAATTTATTAAAAAATGGCTCTCAACCATGCCAGCTTGGATTATTCTGTTATATTCCCATAGTCATGCGCTATCATCACTAAATGGCATTTGGATCCAAATGGCTGAAATAATTTATTGTTTCTGAAGGTTCTCCTTTGAGCATGCAATTGATTTTTTGTGTTTCTGTCTAGTGGATTTATTTAGGAGTATAACTCCATCTGCATAGAAGAGATGAATTGAATATTTCCAATTTTGCTATCAGGTTTAATGCCATCTTTCCCTCACAAAGTGATCCATATAAATGAAAATAAATAAATAAAAAAACAGAGGCAACAGCATACATCTTCATCTTACACCTGATTTCACATCAGACTGTCTTACTGTATTTTCCAATTTTTACTGTTGACTTAGAGCTTAATAAATATGTCTTTTCCAGATCTACAAAACTTAAAAATACAGATACTTGTCTGATTTCCATGAATTTTAAACTGTCTGTTGTGAAGTAAAAATCTAATCCTGACAATCTCTATTTGATCTAAATTTGTCCTTTCCCAAGTTACTCTTCCACATTTTTTGGCCTTTTTACAAATATTCTTGAATAATCTTACTTAGAGCATGTGGTAAGAAGATTCCTCCATTCTTCTGACTTTAGTTCTCTCTCTCTCTCTATTTAAAGTACTATAATAGCTCTGTTCCAAATTATCTGACATTCCACTTTCTGACTAAGCCTGTGGTTTTAAATAAAGCATAAAATTTGATTGGTTAACTCACAATCTATCAATCTATTCACATTTGTTCAGTATTCTGGTGGACACAATAAACAAGAAGGGTATGTAATGAGAAAGTGAGGATAGGACAATTGGGTCACAGGTTCTCCAATCAGTTCTCTACATTCTTACAAGCTATGTGGAAGTCTCTTATAATAGGAGTGCAGGGATATATATATATATATATATATATAATAAGATCTTTCTTTCTTTACCAGTTCAACCTATTTCAGAAAGCTAGCAAACATTTTTAAAAGTGTCATTAACAGTCGTAATATAGTTTAACTATATTAAAACCTAGCAGTGCTCATATATTCTACACTACAAGATCTTCTATAATCAATGAATTAAAAAAGTAATCACTGTGCCATATTTCATTGGGATGAGGATAACCTTGCCCACTTCAATGTCACCAAAACACAGACCTATCTTTTTCATGTAAGACAGACCACACTTCACTTCCCTCACCTTTGATAATACTGAGATCTCCAGGAGATTAGATATCTCTTCCTTGAACTGCCTTATATTTCTAGCATCTTCTGGGATAAGCACTTCACACCCATGGCCTCCTTTTGCCTCTAAAAAATAGTTTTTTTTTTATTATTAATTTTTAAATATCGATCATATGTGAGAAATAGAAGAAACTATAGCATATCAGTGCTGTGTGTGGGATACAGAAGAGAATTGGAAAAGAAGTCCATTTCCACTAAAGATATTACTTCTCACCTGCAGTTGCCAAAAAAACTTTGTGTACTTTTTCACATAAGACACTTCATGCCTTCACAGCTGCTAACGCTATACAAAACCCAAATCCACTCAGCCATGGAATATTGCTCCCATGTTTGGGGTGGTGCACCAAAATCATCTCTAAGATTGCTCGATTCTATCCAGGAGAGCAATCCACATAATTAATGATCCCCCCCCCCCTCTCTCTCTCTCTTTCTCATAGATGTTCAGTTTCTGTCTTGTGCCTCTTCTACAGATACTTCCATAGACAGTACTCTGCTGAACTGGCCACTATTATTTCTCCTCTCCTCCAAAATCATTAAAACAAAAGCCACTGCTAACCAACATCCATTTACAGTCACTCTTGAAACACACTGAACCAACTTCACTGCCTCCTCTTTCATTCCATCTACTTCTGTCCTTTGAACAGTCTCTCCCACTCTGCCTTTCCTAAAGATTACAACCCTCAGCTGTTCAAGCAAAATGTGAACAGATTCCTCCTTTCTTCTATTCCTCTTGCCCAAACATAGCACTAATGTGCTATAGGTCTTGTGGCCTCTTGGTGTGTGGATCCCTTTATTTACCAGTTGTTCTCAGGCAGCATGACTTTACAGTTATTCTATTCCTATTTCAATAAGAGTTTCTACCCAGTTGTTATCACTGTTGCTTCCAGGCAACATTCACCTTCATGGATGCACAGCGAGACAATTTTTTGATTCATGTTTTTGCCACGGATGAGCCACTCTATTCACTATGATGAGAAGGAGCAGGAAAATGGAACAGAAGCTTTGTCATTTTTTTTTTGTTTTGTAATCCAGCAAGTATATCAAAGTTAGTGTTATTGTGTTTTCTTGATTTTATAAACATGAGTATCATTTTCCAAGTGCTTTTTTTTTTTTTTTCCCCAAGGAAGACAGATGAGTGGGAAAATTGCATTTTCTGCTAATGCTGCTTCCAGTTAACATTGCATTACAGTTATTATCCGGGAAATTATCTGTTACTATAGTTATAAGCAAAGAACAAAAGGTATGTTACCTTTTAATGCTGTTTCTTTTTATGGAAAAAAAAGAAAACATTGAGAAACTGTCATGCCACCACCAAATCCATAAACTTCAGATAGCGATAATTCATATTCTGAATGATCCATACAATTATCGAAATCAACTTCTCAGAGAGGAAGGTTTACTAGGTGTGTGTGTGCGTGTGTGATGATAGTGATTCTGATGAATCACTATTTATTGTTCCAAAGGTTCTTTTGGCTGGAATTGTCAATTGCCAATGAAATCTGCAAAACAATGGAACAATGAAGAAAAGAAGAAATCTGATGTGAAATGCCCAAATATTGTCACACAATACAAAAAACACATGGTGGAGTTGATTTAGCTGAAATACCATGGAAGTCAAACGGCTGGTATCTAAGGATTTTTGGATATTTGCTTAACCTCTGTGTAATGAACTTTTGGCTACTTTATCGAAGAGAAACGTGAGACCAAACGACCCTGCTAATGCAATTCAGGCTTCGCACTGCAGAATGCACTGATGCATACAAATAAAAGAAAGCCAGGAAGGCCATCAGTAGTTAAACAGCACCAAAGAAGAAGGCAGCAGTGCCAGTACCTGTACAGGATGTACGGTATGATTGTATGGATCATTGGTTAATTCATGGGGCAAAAGGTCGATGCCAACATTACAAAAATGGATTTTCAACTACATGATGTACAAATTGTAATTTAGTTTTGTGCCTCTAAAAAATAATTGTTTGTTGCTTTTCATACAAAGAAATGAAATTATGCTGTCAGAAACATTAAGAAATTGTTGTCTCAAATCTGGACAATGTTGATTCAGAACAACAATGCATAATAACTAAAAAAAAAAAAACATATACAGGGTGTTCGGGATAAATTTGACAGTTTCGTAAGGAAAAAGAAAATCTTCTTTGTATCTATTAAATTTAATGAATTGACAAAAAAACATTACAGGCAGAGTTAATTACAATACTATCAACAAGATTTACTCAAAATAACCACCATTAGCATCGATCACAGCTTCAATTCTGCTTCGGAACCTCGAACAAGCTGATGCTACAGTCTCCCTGGGAAGGGCCGCAAAAACTGTTTTAATTTTATCCATTAACTGGGCTTTTGTATTACTGGAAGTGCGATTGGTGTCTTTTTCAACTGTGCCGCATACAAAATAATCCATGGGGTTAAGGTCTGGGGAGTTTGGAGGCCAAACATTTGGACTGGTGAAGTCGTAGAAATTTTCAGACAACCATTTTTGACTTTTCCCAGAGGTGTGGCAAGGGGCCGAATCCTGCTGCCATACATACGGCCTACCATTGGCTACCCTTGTTATCCAGGGCTTGACTACAGTTAGCAACTCCACGAACAAAGCCCGAATTCCAATGCCAGGGCTCTTCAACACCTGTTCCTGCAGATTTGCGAGGAATTCTGCTGTACGAACGCAATCAGATCGTCTGCTAGGGATCTTTCTTCTTGCTACATCCTCGTAGTCACCATTGCAAGTCTCTAGTTCATGCCTGATTGTTTTTACTGTATTCAGGGAGCATTGGGCAGCAGTCGTAATATCCTTATTTTGATGGCGGGCACGAATCATCATGATACAAGTTATTCTCTTCCATGATTCAGGTGGGTTCCAGCTATCCATCCTTTCTGACATCTTGTATATGAATGAAGAAGGGTCCAAACTTTTAAATGAAGAGAAGTGTGTGTTAATACATGTAACTTACGGAAAAATATAATTAATTATAAATATGTCAAATTTATCCCGAACACCCTGTATATATATATAATAAATACATTCTTTTTATACCTTCTTTTTAAGTATCTAATTATTCAAAAAAAATTTTTTTTCTAATGTGCAATCTGCATCTTCATGGTATATCCTGTTAGCTATTATATAAGGATACTGAATAAACAAGGATGGTGTGCCAATTTGGGATTTAGCTGACCAAATTGTATTCTTATTGGCTTAAACCAAAATAACACAATGGTGCAGCACAATAGAACTTCATGCTGGTTGTGGCATGAAGTTCTATTTTGAATGTTATATTCAGACAAAAATCATCAAGGAAAAGAAGGAGTATCTGTAGTAATCAACACTAAATACAAGAATAATCTTCCTGGACATGCAATATCAAGAAGAGTGACATGGACAAATATCAGAATGAGCAACTGGACAATGAGATTTTATTTGTGCCTCTGGTCACACAGAAGCTTCTACAAAGGAATAAGTGGTGGAATTTTTCAAGGCATTAGAGAAGGCAGTTGACACATAGAAAAAGGAAAAGCTGGTCCTTGTTGGAGATATAAACAGTAGAGTAGAAAATTATTACAAGACACAGAAATGTTCGGAGAAAAGAGCAAAGCTAATAATAATGGTAAGTAGCTGCTGGATTTCTGTTCAGGATATGGACTAGTTATTACACCACTATGTTTCAACATAGATATGCACAAATTCACATGGAAAAAAAAAGAGACAATGTTGGTTAGAACACAAGAGTACACAGAGTATTTGAAATCAGAAGCGATCAGCATTTAATTTTGGGAAGGTTGAAATTCAATTTCAACCTGCTAACTTAAACAACACCAAAGAAGAAGGCTGGTTTAAGTTAGTAGGTTGAAATTGAATTTCAACCTCAAATTAAACGCTGATCGCTTCTGATTTCAAATACTCTGTGTACTCTTGTGTTTTAAACCAGCATTCACTTCTATCTTATCACCATTTCCTCCTGTCCTCCAAATTCTGCAATTTACAAATCCCTTGACTTAACCACATTAACATTTCTAGATCCTAATATTGCCTTGTTGATTCATCTCTGGACCCTCTCCACTGTTTGCATACCACAATGAAAACCAAGTGACTTAATCTGACCACAGCAATCCATGTGTGGTCTGACCACTGCATTATACAGTGGAATAACCACATTCTTATTTCTACTTGTCAATGTAGTCCTTATCATAGCAGCAACACAATATGCAATTGTGTAATCTTTACAACACTTGCAATGCACCCTCTGAACTTCAGTGCAATGTCAATGCAACCACATCAGATCTTATCCACCTCTGCACAGATCCACCAACATAGTGCACAGCTTCAAAGTGTGGCACCTTGTATTTATTAACATTAATAATACAACCCTCTCCTACTCATCTATTCTCATTAAAGTATATTCAAATCTTCCTGAGTGTAATTAATAACCAATATTACTGCAAACCTTCCCAACACTGAATCACCAGCAAACAATTGAAGATCTTCACTTAAAAATTATATTGAGATTATTAAATGAGATAAACAGTGATTACAGAATAGTGTCAAGGATTATTTAAGAGGATTGCAACCAAGAGTATCTTAACACTCCAGCTAGAAAAAGACATCAGAAGCATGAAATGTGGAAAGGCAGTTGGAGTAAATGATACTTGACTAGAAATGCAGACTCTCTTCACAGAGAGAGAGAGAGTGTGAAACCATAAATTACACCCCCACTCACTCAAGCGTCTATGAGAAATGGGTTGTCAATTACTGAAACCACTCTCTTCTGATCACCATCAAGAATTATATCAGTGCATTTTAGGCACATCACCTCCAAATGTGAGAATAGTAAACCAAGGTTGGACAGATTTTTAAATTTATACAGAGTAAGTAACTGGAGAAAAGGACAAGGCTAATAATTACTGGGAAGTATCTGCTGGATTTCTGCTCAGCATATGGACTATCACAATTTTTCAACATAAAGATGTGCACAAGTTCCCATGGAGAGAAAACACAAGAAATAAGAAAAAAGTCTCATTGACAATGTTATTGTTGATAGTGATATCTTCATGCTGGTTCAAGATACAAGCCTGTAGAGATGATCTGAAACTGGAAGTGACCATCACTTAGATTTTAAGTAGGATAAAAAGTGAATAGCACATTGAAAAGAACAGCACGTAAAAAAAGTTTTAAAAAGAATTAAAGTTGAGCAGCTTTTACAGGTAAACTGTAGACTCAACTATACAAACATTAGTGAAGAAAGAATGAAACAGTTTGAAAAGAAGAACTAGCTGAATCAGGCATTGTTTTCTTCAGAGTTTGCCAATAAGACCCCAAGGTTTGGTTGTAGTTTGGTTTTTCGAAACTTTGAAGAGGTATGTGGTGAAGTTATATGCAAGGATAGAAAAATAGGAATACCACGTTGGAACAAGAAATTAAAGAAACAGTCTCAGAAAAGAAGAAAGTATAAAAGTTCCTAGCAAATAAGTCGGCAGATACCCTAAAAGAATACAGAGAAAAATGTAAGAGTTAAACTGTGTGTAAAAGTAGCTAAACAAAAAAAGTCACAGGAAGAGTTTGGTGAGAAGCCTAGTCTAGCCATAAATATTGTTACAAATTGAACAGCACATAAACCTTTAATCTATTAATAAATCATTTACAACTTTTTTTTCAGCATATACAAATGATGTACAAAAATATTCGAGTGGCACACCTCAGGACTGTCTGAAACTAAAATGTCAAAAAGAAGAAGCATATACAAACCACATGTATAACATGCATATAGCAGCACTCAATGTTTGAAATGCACAACATTCGATGGAAATGCTGGCATTGCTCGCTCCAAATCCATCTTCAGGCTGGCAATGCTGGGGTGTCATTTCTACTCTCTCTAGCTCAGACCACAATTTGAAGTCCAACGGATTCAGATTGGGACTTCCAGACAGCCAATCAGATGGTAATATGTGGTTAGGCATATTCACCTCCTGCCACTGTTGTATGGTCCTCACCTTGTGTGCAGGAGCTGAGTCCAGTTGGAATGTCTACAGTCTTCTGTGAAACAAGGTGTAGTACCATTTACAAAAAACAAAATAAAACTGAATGTGAAAATTACAGAGGTATTTCTCTACTGAGTGTACCTGGTAAGATTTATCCAGGTGTACTTGAGTAACAATTGAGAAGGATTGTAGAAGGGAAGCTTGGTAAAGAACAAGCTGGATTCAGGTCATATAGATAGGCACTATCAGGATCAGATTTTCACTTTACAACAAATAGTTGAGAAATCTTGGGAATATAACAAAGATCTGTATTTAAGTTTTGTAGACCTACGTTCAGGGACAGTACCACAGGTTCCAGCATGGTGTCTTGATACACTTTGGCTTGGAGACACCCCTGATACATCACCTCCCCCCCAAAATCATGATGCAGGGTGATGACCTGTCTGAATCCTGGGTGTCATTGCACATACTGTGCAACCATCCAGGGTATACACCTGATCATTTTGACAACTCTTCAATGGTAAAAATTTTCTCATTTGTGAAAAGGATTTCATGTACAGTCAGAGAAGTGCCTTTGATTTTTGCATCCTCTACTGCATAAGGTGTGGTGTTAGGAGTCCAGCAGAATGACAATAGGCTCTCACAGGTCATCAGTGAGTACAAGTGAAATCGTTCTCTCTGAAACATTAATCTCTTGCTCCATCACTTTCTGCATTTCACAGAATTATGGCAGAGGCATGCCTTAACAGCTCTCACAAGCTGTTGCATCCTAATACAGTGTGATCAACCTGTTCTTTGGCATGTAACAATACAGATACATCTTCTGTATTGTTATTATTATATGGGCACCTCCATGAAGTCCGAAGACTCATCGGGGGAGACCCAATCTATCCACAATCTATCATTACTTCTCCTTGAACCCATTAGCAGACAAAGCACTCACAACTAACTGGCAACCCATTCCACTCATTCACCACTTCCCAAGCAAAAAATCTAGTCCTCACACCCCTACTGACCAAATCTTTATTCAACTTTCAGGGATGACCCCTTGTTCTGGTTCCTCTAGCCAGAACATTTCCCCTGCATCTACCCTATAAAATCCTTTAAGCAACTTAAATGTTTCTATCGTATCCCCTCTTTTTTTTCCCCTTTTTCTCATATCAACCAACTTCTGCAATCCACACACCTTCAATCTATCCTCAAAGGGAACATTCCATAGGCCACTCACCATCTTGGTCACTCGCCTCTGAATCCTCTCCACTGCTTCCTCATCCCCAAGAAACCCAGGGGACCAGACGAGCACAGTAATCCAAATGTGGGCATATCAAGGCCTTATAAAGAGGAATTACAACTTCCTTATGTCTACTTGTTAATGTGTTATTCACTAGCCAAGTAATCTTATGGGCTAATTTAGCAACCTTAGCAATATGTCCTCTAAACTTTAATCTCTCTGTCTACCAACACCCCTAAATCTCTAGCTTCATCTATTTCCTGGAGTACAGTGTTATCAATGTGATACACAGCTTGTAATCTATTTATCCCAAAATGCATAACTTTATATTTCTCGACATTAAACTAGACACCCATTAACTTTTGCCCATATTGATAGCCTATTTAAATCTTCCTGCAAGCTCTCTACATCACCTTGACACATTCACAACACCACTAGTCACCTGTTTTTGCCTCGATTCTGCCTCTCCATATACCACTTTGTGATATCTGTCCAGCTGCCACCCTCTTATCCACTTGTATATATATATATGTATATATATATATATCTTTTTCATCATATCCATCCCCATTTGTTCTAATTTGCATAATAGTGTTCCATGTGGTATTCTGTCAAATGCCTTCAAAATCCAGCAAAATCATTGTAGCCATTTCCTTTATCCAACGCAATTGTTACTCTATTATAAAAAGTTAGTAAATTACTAAAGGCATGAGCGACCCTTCACAAAGCCATGTTGACCCTCAAACAGTATTATATTTTTATCTACCTATTCTTAAATTCTCTTTTTTACCAATTTTTCTAGTACTTTTACCACACACCTGAGATACTGATTGGTCTATAATTTGCTACTGTAGTCTTAGAGCCTCCCTTATGCAAAGGAATAATTTTGCCCTGTTTCCACTCCCTTGGAACTCTACCAGCGCTGAGACTTAAACAACTTAGTCAACGGCATTGCCAGTTATCCCATCTAATCCCACAGCTCTTTTTACATTAAGATTCTGCAATATCCTAAGAACCTCTAATTCATCCACCTCTGTTTCCACATAAGTGTCTGTCATGTATTAAAG
Source organism: Typopeltis vanoorti (assembly GCF_054136105.1). Lineage (NCBI taxonomy): Eukaryota > Metazoa > Arthropoda > Arachnida > Uropygi > Thelyphonidae > Typopeltis > Typopeltis vanoorti. The sequence goes on from NC_143557.1 coordinate 139,614,835, forward strand.
CAGTAACCTCACTAGAAAGATATATGCTTGCAAAAGTGGTCACTCAGTAAATCAACTATTTTATCTGCTTCTGTCTCCTTGTGACCATCATTACTCATTAAGGTTAATCTTCCATAGTTATTCTTCCTCTAACTTGCCACATAACGAACGAACTCTTTAGAATTTCTTTGGGCCTGCTCGGCTAAATTCTTCTCATAAACTGATCTTGCCTTTCTTGCCATGATTGGTCACCTGCAGGTCATGCATAATATTATTCATCCATCTAACTCCTATTAATACTGCTTCCTCTAGATCAGTGCTTCCCAACTGACGTGCCGCAGCACACTGGTGTGGTGCGAAAAATTTAACCGCAAAGTCCTGATTATGGGACGACGGTACCGGAGGGCTAAGCTGCCGAGTGGTCACCTTCACACTAGCTACGCACGTGTGAAGGCGACCTCCCAGAATGTCATAGGTGCCATTCCTCCTATTACTCCCTCCCTCGCATTTTGCATCTACAACTCAATCATTATTCTGCTTCAGTTCCAACTCATCTGTTGTGTTGTTAGAGTACCAGTCGAGTGTTTCAAGAGAGTATCATTTTTGTAAGAACTGCGTTCGAGTGGATGTTCAGGATTGCTAAGTGGTCTGTGTAAAACACCTTAGTGGGAATGTCTTATTGCATCTTTTTCTGAATTTGTGTTTTAACAAATGTGATAGTTTGTTAAAATTTAAAATTATTAGCGTCGATCTATAACATTCATTTTAACTGAAGCTATAACGGTCATACAAGAAAGAAGTACCTTCGCATGATAAAATAAACACTACTGAGTCATTTTTTTTCTTATAGTTAACCATTTTTTCATAATGTATTTTCTTCAGAATCAAAAGGTATCTGAGATATTTTTTGGACAATGGACACTGACATCATGAGTTACAAAATGATTAATGTGTAATTTGCATAGCTTAAGCTTGGTAAGTGTAGACTTTCTGTCATTAATAGGCATTTTCCTAACATAGTTTTGCATGTTCTGGTATTTTGGATGCCCTAGTTACAATGCTTATTTGATATCCTTGATTATAATGTAGTATTTTTAGTTTCATGTGATTTATATCTTTCTATTCAATGGCTTGTTTATTTGCATATATTTCAATTCCATTAAATTTAATTTTCAGTTACCCACAATAATGGAAAAATAATTAAAAAAATCAGAAAATCTATCAAATTCGTGAGCCCAAAAAAGTGAACAAAGAAAAAGTTTAAGGTGCAATATAGTCATAGACTATATAAAGAGGATGAGACTTTTCTTATTCCTTGCCTCTTCTCTCCATGTGAATTTGTGCACATTTTTATGTTGGAACATGGTGTTAGTAATAAGCAGTCCACGTCCTGAGCAGAAATCCAACAGGTATTTGCCATTATTATTAGCTTTGCTCTTTTCTCCAAATTTTCCCAAAATATTTTTGTATGTCTCACCTTCATTTCCTACTCTACTATTTAGATCCCCAACAAGGACCAACTTTTCCTTTTTCATTGTGTCAGTTGCTTTTTCTAAAGCATCAAAAAATTCCTCCATTTCTACCTTAGTAGAACCTTCTGTGGGACCATAGGCACAAATAAGTCTCATTGTCCAGTTCCCCATTCTCATATTTGTCCACGTTACTCTACTCGAGACTGACTGCCATTCAAGATTAGCCTCGTATTTTGTGTTGAATATTATGGCTACTCCTTCTTTTCCTTGATTGTCATTGCCTAAATATAACATTTTGTATTTATTGCTCAGAAAGATCTCACCAGACTTTTGTCATTTTTGTTTCAGTCACCCCTATTATGTTGATCTGGTACTTATCTAATTCCTCAGCTAGCTCCATTTCTTTGCCATTCAGGCTTCTTATGTTGATAGTACTGATCTTTAACTCTGGTGATGTTGAGTTGGGGTGTGTTTTCAGATTTGTTCCAGTAACTGACTTTTTGCTGTTCGCCCTGGTTCCCTGGCGAAAACAACGGGGACCTTGTTTAACCGGGCGACGCCCCAGCCGTTTCATGAGATCAGCCACAACGGTATCTAATGGAGCTCTAGAAGCAAGTTATAAAGTTGTGAGATTGATAGCTAAAGCCAAGAAGCCTCACACAATTGCCGAATCACTCATTTTATGAACTTGTGTCGAAATTGTCAAAACTATGCAGGAATTGAGGAAGTAAAAGAAATTGAAAAAGTATTGCTTTCAAATAATACGATCAGCAGGTGCATCGAAGACATGTCAGTTAGCATAGAAGGAACACTAATCCAGAAAATTTGTGAAATTAAGAAATTTTTCTTACAGGTTGATGAATCAACAATGTTAGCAACTGTTGTCAGCTAATTCCACTTGTTCGAATTCCTGATGAGAAAGGGTTGAAAGAGCATTATTTATTCTGCAAAGAACTTCAGAAACAAACAACTGGGAAGGAAATCTTTAAAGTGATCATGAATACTTTGATACAAACAAAATTTCATGGAAAAATTGCGTAAGTTTATGTACTGATGGCGCAGCTGCAATGACAGGAAGGGTCAGAGGCTTGGCGTCCGAAGTTCGGTCTGAAAACACTGATGTTAAAATAATACACTGCTTTATTCATAGAGAAGCTCTCATGTCAAATAGCTTACCTCTAGAATTAAAGTCCACACTTAATGACATTATAAAAATGGTGAATTTGATCAAAAGTTGACCACTTCAATCGCATCTTTTTTCAATTTTATGTGATGAAATGGGATCAGATCATCAATCTTTGTTGTTCCATACTGAAGTTCGTTGGCTGTCGAGAGGGAGAGTTCTGTCCAGAGTTCATGAGTTGAAAGAAGAATTAAAAGTATTTTTTGAGGGTAACTCTCAGTCTTCAGCTAAGTTGGAAGACAATTACTGGTTGCAAAAAATGGCCTACTTAGCTGACATATTTGAATACCTAAATGAACTTAATCAAAAAATGCAAGGACTGCTTGAGAAAATATTAACTTGCACTGACAAAATTAATGGATTCAAAAACAAAATTCAACTTTGGAAAGATGTGGTGAAAAATGGTTCCCTTGAAATGTTTAGTCAGTGTTATAGTTGGAATCCTAAAAAAAGAACTACTAGAACTTGTAGATCAACAGCTATGCATGCTTGAGAGAAAGCTTCATCACTACTTTGAATTAACAGAGACAAAGAAATTCGATTGGGTTCGAAATCCATTTGCATCTTCATTAGATCACATGGCATTTGATTTATCAGTAAACGAAAAGGAGGAGTTATTAGACTTAAAAAGTGATCGTATTCTTGAAGTTGAGTTTAAGGATGTTCCATTATCTCAATTCTGGGTCACTGCAAAAAAAAAAGGAGTTTCCATCCATCGGCAAAAAAACTATAAACATTCTTTTACCATTTGCTACAACATGCATGTGTGAACAAAGTTTCTCTTCTATGCTCACTATCAAGAATTTAAAGAGATCATCATTGAAGAGTCTTGATCATGAATTGTGTGTAGCTCTTTCGACCATAGACCCAGATATAAAAAAGTTGTGTTCACAGAAACAAGCCCAAGTATCTCACTGAAATAAGAAGGAAATATATGTATTAACTGTGGCAAAAGAATATTGTAGATATTTATATTAATACTTAAAATGTTTATTTTGTCATTAAATTATTATTATTAGCATATTTATAAATAGTCAGTAATTCTTTTGTGTATAATTAATTTTACTTTTGTATTTTCACATCATAATTTTATAAAATAAGTGTTCTAAAAATTTAATCACAGTTTCACTCAGTCAAATCTGACAATTTAGTTCATAGATGCGATATAAAAACTATGTCAAATTTCAATCACTGAGGAAGTATGGATTAGGTATTTTCATTCCATTTGTTTCGTTTATTTCGTGCTTATGACTCCATAAGAAGATTTATCTGAAACGAATGTCTAGCTGGAATGTTTATGTATTATAATACAAAAATATTTGAAAGAAAGGTCTTATTAATTGAATCCCTGTATGAAATAGAAGAAATTAATCATGTTAATAGAAAAATGTTCCTTCATAGTGTGTCGTAAAATTATTTATGCTTGTGAGGTGTGCCATGACGTGAAAAAGGTTGGGAAGCACTGCTCTAGATGACCCTTACCTATATCCCATGCACTACTAACATCCTTACCCTGAAGTGTTTTATGCCATGGTAGAGATTTAAGCTTCTTCCTAAGCATGTCATAATCACCTGCTTTGTAGTTCCACAGATACCCCTTCTTGATAGAATATTACTCATGTTGTCCCTTTCAACAATTGGAGGCAATGTTGTCACCTCCATTATGGATAGCTTTTTTGGGTTACAGGAAAATTCATCGAAAGACAATTCATCAAATGAACAATTCATCGAAAAACAATTCACTGAAAAAATTTTAAATTTTTGATAATGTTATGGTAAAAGTAATCCATTTAGAACAAAAACATGCAGACAGCTTCTTGTACCAACAACTTCTACTAAGTCATTTAAGTCAGAGAGTTTTTGTAATACAGTACATAATTTGGACACATTATTTCATTGTCTCCCTGAATATAGCTGAACTGAAAACTGGAACGGTTCGACATTTTTTTGTAAAAGTTTCAAATAGCGAATCTGAGTAAAATTCATCCCATAATAATTGCTGTATTGAAGTCGCATATTACTACTAGCAACAATAATAATGAAGCCCTCATAGTTCAGTCGGTAAAAACGAAGCCGTTTAGTTAGAAAGACCTGGGTAGTTGGTCCCATTTACGCATAATTTTTATCAGTCCTGTTCTGCTAAAGGTAAGTTAGCAGTCATAATATAGATACGGCTGGACTTTTCTTCCGGAAACAGGCAAATCAGTCCCATGAACAGACATGAAACAGTTATCGGACAAGAAAGACTATAAGAACCATATTGTTCTATAATTTTTCCCTATGAAAGTAGCATTGTAATCTCCTTATTCATGGTTCAGGTTTTGTTCTAAATGGATCAATTTTCTCATAACATTTTCGAAAATTTTAAATTTTCGATGAATTGCATTTGCGACGAATTGTCGTTCGATGAATTGCCTTTTCGATGAACTCTCCGGATACCCTTTTTTGATCCTATGACCAGGTCCAATGCTCTCCCACCCCTAGTCCCCTCCATCACATGCTTTCTTAAGTAATTATCCCTCAGCAAGTGCATAAATTCTGTTTGCTTCCTGCCATTTGATCTTTCTTCCTTCCAGTCTATATCTCCATAGTTGAATTCCCCCATAATAATCACTCGACCTGTACTCGTACTAATTTGGCAATGCACATCTTCCAGACCATCTGTGAAACTCACTGGCCTATAGCAACAACCAACTGTATATTTTGTCTTATTGGTCTTAATCTCACACCAGATTGCTTCAAATGAATAGCCACCCTCCCGCCTGTTATTCTTTTTGGTTGGAATTGATCTGCTATCATCAGCAATATTCCCCCGCCCCCATCCTATCTTCTCTGAAAATACTAAACCCTTCACATTCCAGAACTACATCATCTGCTGTTAGCCAAGTCTCACTAATCGCTATAACTTTTGGCGAGGTTGCACTAACCAATACCAAAAATTCCTCCCTCTTGTTCCTGATACTTCTGGCATTAGTATATAGAAATGGCAACATCCCTTTATTCCCCCACCCATCTTAACTTTCTGAACTGACTACCCTATTCAATATTCTCCCTTGAGAGACTAGATTCTTCGCTTGGTTATTATAATGGCTAATAGCTCAATAGACAAATACCCCACTGATCTCGAGTATTTTTAGTATGCTGAAAATAACAGGTGGCAGCATTCCAATCTAGCAAAGTGCTATTATAGCTACACTGTTCTCATAATCTCCATGCTGTGTGTTAACCTGCACAGCTAGGCAACTCTCTGCTGATAAACATGTGAATATTGGCCACACACAGTGCCACTGGGTTTGCATAATTCAGTGGGAATTACAGGGGTGTGCGGAAGTTGTAACAATATTTATGGCAAGACTGTGTGTGTGTAGAAGGTAAATATCGAGAAGGTGGCAAAATGTTCTAGAGACTATTAAGAAGGCTTAGAAATGAAGGAAAGAGTACCATAAAAGGAATAAAAGATAACAGTAACGTGAAAACTGAAGATAAGGATATCCTAGATGTCTGGAGTAATTACTTGGAAAATCTATCATATGAAACAAGCAGTAACAGAACAGTAAGTAGAAAATTTTCTAGAAAAATGCAAACAGGAGCACATATCAATACTTGAGGTGAAAAAAAGCTGTCAAAAACTTGAAATGTGGAAAGGCAGCTGGAGTAGATGATATTCAACAAGAAATGCTTAAGTATGGAGGTATAAAAGTTTTGCATTGGCTACACTCCATAATTCAGAGGGCCTGGTCAAATTCCCAGTGATTGAAGTAGAGCTCTCATAGTACCCATCTATAAAAAAGGAAATAAAACTGAATACGAAAATTACTTTAGTAGAGGAATCTCTAATAAGTGTTCCAAGTAAAATTTATGCAAGCATACTTGAAAAGAGACAGAAAAATTGTGGAAGAGAACTCGGGAGAGCAACCTGGATTAAGGCCAAATAAAGGTGAGGTTGTCAGAATCGGATTTTCATTTTATGACAAATAGTTGAGAAATCAAGGGATCTGTACTTAACAGTAGCACACTCAGGATTTAATCTTTTTTTTTTTTTTTTTTTTGGGGGGGGGGGGGGGGGGAACTGACACTCAAGATTTAATCTGGGGGGGGGGGGAGTTGAGTAGACAATTTAAGAATAGACGCTATGCATTGCATACGATCCATGACTGAGCACCTGAAGCGATCGCTACACAATACCCGTGATCTCCTCTTGCTCGACTCGGGCAAACGAAGTAGTGCTCGGTCCACACGAGCACTACCTTGTTCACCTTGCATTTACAGCAGCCGTGATTCCCCGAGAAGTATAGCGTATTCCCACCTTATGTGACAGCTAATTCGTAAGTGGTATAGAAATAAAACACACAACAGAACACAAATTTTAAAAAAAAATTATTTTAATTAGGAAAAAATTTTTGGAAAATTTTCTAGTATTTTTTCCCCTTTTCTTTCTTTTTTTTGGGGGGGGAGGCAGCCTCCAATGTATGTCGTCATTATCTGGACATAGATGGCATCTAGAACAAATAACTATCTTTATTATACAGAAATAGTTATTTCTGTTTAGTTATTATTTTTGAAAATGGATAGTAATATGCCATCTGACCAATAGATGCCATTTTCTAGTATCAGGATTAGCTAATTCTGCAGTTATCTAATCCTTCGCATTTAGAATGGAATTCAATTCTCTTCTATGAGAATTTTTTCAAGCCCCTTAAGACACCAATAAGTGGAATTGGTAGTCTGACACCAATAAGTGGAATTGGTAGTCTGACACCCGAAGACGAAAATTATCTACACTTATTTTCATCGTGTATTGAAGAGGCGGCTATTCTCTATTAAGCTAGCACTTGTAATTATGATAAACGAAGCACAAAATTATTGCAACAAAATCATAAGGAATATGTCAAATTTAAATCATGATCAGTGTATTGAAAGACATTTTGAAATAAACATTATTATTTACAATGTCGCAGTATCAAGATCATATTCACATGAATGAAATGGGAAAATACAATATGGGCTCAATGGATATGGTCTTTTAAGTTATATGCATGCTTCAAGAAATCTTTCCCTGCCAATTGTCCACAAGTGGCTATCACAATAATTAAACAGTGATTTGTATTCCGGCTATAGAAACTTTTTTTTTTGTTTGTTTTTCAAATGATTCAGAGATTCATAAAAAATAGAAAAAAAAATCCTTAACTAACTCATGGTATAAATAAATAAAAATCCAGTACAAGTCTTCAAAGACAAAACTGTGAAAATAGGCACAACCATGGAACGCTTGAACTGCATTCCCAATGAAGAACTTATAGAACATGTAAAATATTTCAGCTATTTAGATACAGTTTTTAGTGAAGATGGCAAATTAAATATGGAAACACCAGAATTATCAAAGCTTGTATTTAGTGGAGATTCTGTTGAATACATTTATATAAGATGAAAATTAGTCAAAACCGTAAACTATTAGTATAAGAGATAGTTTTAACTTTTAACTTATGGATCTGATAGTTGGGTTAGAAATAAAACAGTTATTCAGAAACTGGAGACCACAGATAGGGCAGTTCTAAGAAAAATTAAAGTCACAAATAAAATAATATGAAACAATTATGTTAGAAGATATAGAATTATCTGATTGTTATGTGTGAGCAGATCTCTGATCTTGGAAGGTATGGGGATTTAAACACAATGGGAAAGGAATAGTTAGCTAAACAGTATATGATGGCAGGGAAAAAAGGCCCAGAGGAAGACCAAGATGTGGGTGGATTGATGCACTGGTACAGTAGCACACTCAGGATTTAATCTTGGGGGGGCAAGTTGAGTAGACGATTTGACTACACATCGCATACGGCGTATGACTGAGTATCTGCAATGATCACTAATTCATAAGTAGTATAGAAATAGTAGAAGACACGATGCAACATAAATAAAAAAAAAAAAAGGAATTTTAATTAAGGAAAAGATTTTTGGAAAATTTTCTAGTGTTTTTTTTCCCTCTCTCTTTTCTTTTTTTTTTTTTTTTGGGGGGGGGGGGGGGGCTGGTCCCCCTCTGGGTGTTTACCTGGCACTTAAGTTCTGTAGATCTGGAAAGGCATATGACAAGGTTCCCAGGGAACAAAACATTACAGTTAAATGGAACATTATATAAGACAATAGTCGATTTAAGTTGTGAGTCAACAGTTAGAATTGAAGGCAGTACAGCAAGATGGTTTGATGTAAAATCAGGTGTAAGACAAGGATGCACATTATACTTGATATTAGAATTGGAGATAAAAACTAGTTCTTTGCTTTATGAAGATGATGATGTACTCCTAAACACATCCAATACAAGTTTCCAGGATTCTCTAAACTGAATAAGAACTATAACAAATTTGGCATGAAAATGAGCAATAAAAAGACCAAAATTATGAAAATGGCAGAAACATTGAATGTATCAACTGCATTCTGAATGGAGCTTGTAGTACAAGTAAAATATCAGCTATTTAGGCACAGTTTTTAGTGAGGATGGCAAGTTAAATCTGGAAATAGACAACAGAATAAGCAAAGCTGGTATAGTGAGGAACCAGTTGAATAAATTTATACGGAATAAGAGAGAAAAATTAGCCAAAACACTGAACTACCAGTATACAAGAAAGTATTCAAACCAGTTTTAAGTTATGGATCAGTGAATTGGTTAGAAATAAAGCACTCGATCAAAGATTAGAGTCCGCAGATATGAGGGTTCTTAAAAAATTAGGTTCTGTTTAAGTGACCATACCAACTGAGCTAATCTCAGGTAGTATAGTCACTTAAACAGAATGGGAGAGGAAAGATTAGTAAAACAAGTGTTCTTTGCCAGGTTGACAGGAAAAAGACCCAGAGGAAGACCAAGATATAAGTGTACTGATAATACAGTAAAAAAGTGCCTTAGAAGACAGAAATATAAGATGTGATAATATTGGAGTCTTGACAGGTAACAGACTGATTTGGAGGAAAATTGTAGATAGGAAGTTAGTAATGATTATACTAGGAATTTGATGATGATGATGATAAAAAATTAGAAGCCTGAACAGATGGCACAATCACATTAAAAATAAAACATTAGAAAGGAACTTGACATTGTTTGCATTCAAGAATGTGAGAGCAGGGCTAATCTCAGGAGGTATGGCCACTTAAATAGAATGAAAGAGGAAAGGTTAGCAAAACAGGCATTTGATGTCAAGATGGCATAAAAAAGACCCAGAGGAAGACTAAGATCTAGGTAGATTGATTCAGTCCAAAGTGCCTTAGAAGGATGAAATGTTAGATATGACAACATTGGAGTGCTAACAATGAACAAGTATTAGAATAATTTGAAAGAAAATTGTTAATAGATTAATATTCATGTAAACTTAATCATGTAGTGCCGCCATAGTATGCCTGAACACACACCTTGAGGGTACATGTTAGGAAATTGATGATTTTGGAAGAAGTATTGTGACTAAGAGTTGTTATCTCACCCACTGAATGATAGTATGGAGATCAGTGTTTGGGGCACTTACTGTATATAATCTTTGAAGCTTGAGATGTTTAAGTACTGCAAGGTTTTCAATGTGAATAAGATGAATGGAGAGTACAATCAGGAACAAAACTCTGAACAGGGTTTGAGGTCAGCGAAAGAAGATCATTTTATGTATATGAGGAAGAGGATGGATGAAATAACAGAACCTCAAGGAATACCTGCATTAATAAGAAAATCTGAAGAAACTATTACACATAGTAAATGACCTGAGAGAAAACTGGTAATCCAATTACAAACAGGAAGAAAGCAGACCATAAGATGGTTTCAATCATTTGTCAAGAAATGTCAAATTTTTCGACCAGACCATTCACGAGGACAAAATACTTCAAAATAATGACTATACAAAATAATAACTCTACTCTGGCTGGATAGAATTTTATGAAATTTAGTATTTAGGAAACACACAAAAATTTGTCTCTATTTGCATCATTTCTGGTTTCAATTGGAGTAGTGACAAAATTAGTCAAAACAAAATTATATATATAGGCCAAAAACACATCTAGATTCAAATGTAATAATGGATGGATGAATGAATGACTATACAAAAATGATATTATAAAAACACTTTTTTTAATGGTTATTTCTGATCATTTTCATCATTGTTCAATTATCTGGTTAATTGGTATAATTTAAGAAAAAATAATTGCTAAAAATTTGTTTTAATTGAAGTCTGCGAATCTCAGTATACTTTCATGATGAAACTTTTTGAAAGGTGCACACTGTAAATGTGCTCATGTAAATATTCCATTTAATACCAAATTAAATATTTAATCAAAACATAATAAACTATCATCATCATCAAATTCCTGCCATGTACTCTCAAGGAGTGTACAGGATATGACAGTACTACATAAAAAATTTTCATCATTACTAACTTCCTATCTACAATTTTCCTCTAAATTAGTCTGTTACTTGTCAAGACTCCAACATTATCAGATCTTATATTTCTATCGTCTAAGGCAAGGATGGGCAACCTTTTCAGACTCGCGGGCCACATTCAACTTTTATTTTTAATAATCGGGCCGCAAGCATTTATTTAAGAAAAAATAGTGAGTGAAAAAAAGCTACATTATCTACATCCACTTTATAACCTGAGGTGCAAATTCAAATCGAAGCATGCAAATGTTCATCAGTCAGTCAAGAAGAAATTTTATTTTTTCTAAAACTCATGGCAGAAAATGCTTATTTGCAAATGCGACTATCATCTTTGCGAAACTGATTAATCTTTTGAATTTTTTTTTTTTTTTTTTGGTAAGCATCGATCAATGTCGACATTAAAAGCGTTCAAACATAATTGCATTTTGATGCTATTTTGTAAGAAAATCCACAAATATTGTTGAAAATTCTGTTTGTAAATCTTCACTAATATCAGCAAAAGCTTTTGTTGGTATTTTCAAGTTGCACATGAGATATCATGAAGTATTTAATTTATTATTCACATTATACGATGTATTATTTAAATAATTCAACATACGGGACACACACGCCATGTAAGTATGGTCAACCTTTTATGGGCCGCCAAAAATGCACGTTTGGCCTGCCGGTTGCTGACCCCTGGTCTAAGGCACTTTGTACCGTATCAATCCACCTATATCTTGGTCTTCCTCTGGGTCGTTTTCCTGCCAACCTGGCAGAGAACACTTTTTTTGCTAATCTTTCCTCACCCATTCTGTTTAAGTGATCATACACCTGAGATTAGCTCTGCTAACGCTTTCCTGGATGCTGACAATGTCAAGTTCTTTCCTAATATCCTCATTTTTAATATGATATTGCCATTGATGCCATCTGTTCATGCCTATAATCTTTCTCAGGACTCTCATATCTACGGTCTCTAGTCTTTGGTCAAGTGTTTTACTTCTGACCCAGCTCTCAGATCCATAAGTTAAAACTTTTTTGAACACTCTCTTGCATACAGCTAAGTGTTCCGACTAATTTCTCCTCTTATTCCACATGAATTTATTCAATTGACTGCCTACTATACCAGCTTTGTTGATTCTGTTGATTTCCATATTTAATTTACCATCTTCACTAAAAATCGTGCCTAAGTAGCTGAAATGTTTTACTTGTTCCACAAGTTCTCAGTTCACAAGGCAGTTGATATTTTCAATTATTCTGCCTATTTTCATTGTCTTTGTCTTTTTATTGCTGACCTTCATACGATATCTATTACAACAGTTATTCAATTTAGTCAGGGAATCTTGCAGACTTGTAGTGGATTTATTTAGCAGTATAACATCGTCTGCATAAAGTAAAGAGCTGACATTAACTTCTTCAATTTTGATATTATGTTTAATATCAACTTTTCTTCATAATGTGATCCATATAGATAATGAATAACAGAGGGGATAATGTCTCACACCAGATTTAACATTAAACCATCTTCCTGTACTTCCTTCAATTCTAACTGCTGACTTACAACTCAAATAAAGACTAAGTATTGCTTGATATAATGCCCCATTGACACCATATAACTGTAGCGTATTGAATAGCTTCTCTCTTGGCACCTTGTCATATGCCTTTTCCAGATTGAGAAAACTTAAATACAGATCTTTGTTATATTCCCATGATTTCTCGATTATTTGTCATAAAGTGAAGATCTGATCCTGACAGCCTCTATTTGGCTTGAATCTAGCTTGTTCTTTACCAAGCTTTTCTTCCGCAATTGTATTCAACCGTTTCTCAAGGATACTTGCATAAATCTTACCAGGAACACTCAGTATGGAAATACCTCTGTAATTCTCACATTCAGTTTTATTTCCCTTTTTATATATGAATACTATGAAAGCTGTTCTCCAATCATCAGGAATTCGTCCCTCTGTCCAGGCTTTCTGAACTATGCAGTGCAGCCACTGTAAGACTTTTATACCACCATACATCAGCATTTCTGGTCCAACAGGTATTTGCCATTATTATTAGCTTTGCTCTTTTCTCCAAATTTTCCTAAAATATTTTTGTATGTCTGACAATCATTTCCTACTCTGCTATTTAGATCCCCAACAAACTACTGTCTGTAAAATTTATATAGTAAAATGTTTTACATAAATCAGATATGTAAAAATAATCAGTGCTAAATAAATACCACCTTTTATTCTCCAAAGGAAGTAGGCAGAGCTCATTTAGTCTTACCTTTTTGAAAAAATAGGTGGAAAGCCCTTCGCTGATAGCAAACTCAGGCTATCAATGAATCAAGGATTTTCAGTAAAGAGCGAGAGAGAGAGAGAGCAGCAGCAGCAACAGGCAAATGCCTCCATGTAATGGTCCTAAACCACAATACTTGTGTTTGCTTTAACAATAATTTTGTGGACTTTATTTCAAAATTATAATTATTATTATTATTTGACACTTCCAGGGAGTCCAAAGACTCATCGAGGTTGGGCACCTGCTCTACAACTACGTCTCCAAAACTTAATCCACCAACTGACTCCAACTACACCAACACCATTTACTGCTGACCACCGCCACTGGTATTTCCACAGACAATCGCAAACATCCATGTCCACAGCAGGATTCGAACCTGCAGCCTTTTGGCTGTTGAGCGAATACTCTAACCACTCGGCCAGCCAAAAAATATAAGAATAGGTTTTACCGAATAAAGGAAAATTAAAATGTGAAAAAGAGATTAATTAGATTTTTAAATAGTGATAATGAAAATCACTCGGTATATACTGTATTGATAGTGATGATAGCAATAATTAATACAGACTAATGTTTAAGCACAGCAATTTTTTCAAAGTAAAATATGCAATTATCAAGAAAGATCTTACAGAATCACAGGCTAAAGGATGATGTGGCACTAAAGATGTATTGAAAGTATGAATATATTCCATATGCATGCGTAATATTATATTAATATTACACATATTAACATAAATTTAACAAAATATATAAAACAATAACAAAAAAACCTTCATAAATAAATCATTGTGAAACTTGAGCTTGTGATATTCTAGACTTCTTTGCTATTTCAATTTGCAATAGCTCATTCACTAAGCTTAATAACAGCAATTGGTTCTCTAAGAGTTACATTCATTTTTTGTGACATCACTGAGTAAAAATAACATGTTTAAACTATGTATACACTCAGTGTTCATAATACAAAAACATGTTCTACAAACAGCTGTTTTACAATGCAAAGGAAAAATCTTGTAACAAACATACCCTATGTAATATAGGAACATAGATACATGCATTGTACTATATTATTGTATGTATGGAGTTCATGTCTATATGTCAGAAACATCTTGAAGAACTAGCAAATTTGAAAAATTTTGAAGTCAAACTTTTGAAAAAAATAAAAATATAGGGGGAAAACAATGTAAAATATAAAAAAAAAAAAAGACAAGAAAAAGCATTACATGTGAATAAACATTACACATTAACCAAATTTTAAACAAATTTGCAGCAGAAACAACAGTTTACAACTGTTACTTTGTACACATAAAGTGTACACACATGTGAAAATGAACATTGGGCATTTAACCAACAAATCTGCAACAGAAATAGCAGTTTGCAACTTTTACTTTTTTTAATGCAAATAAGCTTTAAACAAATTAAATTTATGTGTGTGCAAATTAATAAAGTTTGCAGTTATTAACAAGATTATATTCCATGCCATGTTGACAGTATTTTTTTTAAACTTTCTTCCTTGTCATTAAGCTGTTTATTTTATATGGTTTCATGCAGTATTCCCTCTAATTTTGCCAGTCTCATGTGCAAGTTTCTAGTTTCAGACTCAATGTGTATGGGAGTCTGTGCATGTTATTCTGTCTAGTCACTCAAATTTAAACAAACATGCAGTTCTTTTCTACTTTAATTTTGAGTGACATTTTGAGGGTTTAATGGACTAAAACCGCTAATGTGCTATTTTTCTCATATTAATTGCTCCTTTTTTTTTTAATTTTCCCTAGCTATAACCTACAAAACTGCAAACATTAAATCAGCTTGCTTAAATCCATCATTATTTGCAAGAGTTTGAGTGACTATACTATTTAGACAGCAGACACTAAACAAATACGACTCTGCATCTTGCTGACATCAGCATCAGTTCACCCACACAGTTAAAAATAGCTAATTAGAACATATCAGGTTGGAATGAGTAGAGTAATATTGGTGTGGAGACAATGAAGAAATTACTGAATAAAATAAGTGACAAGTATGATTTATCATAATTAGTTTTCATAATACATTCCAATTATTGACTGTAAATTAGAAATTCTGAAATAAAAAATTTTGTGCATGCCTTTGTAATTTTCACATGTGCTCATTTTTGACTGGTGTGCACAGTTTAGAAAAACATTGTTCCATAAGTTAAAAAGCGTTTTATGTTATTTCCTTTATTATTTACATATACAAAGCATTACTCCAGACGTGCACACACACACACACACACACTAACATCCTGTAGGTTCTTCTACCTCTCTTGTGAGGAATCGATATTTAAAATAAATAAATTAAAATAAATAACTAAACATAAACTTCCAAGATTTAAAAGAAGAAATCAAGTGTTGCGATGCTTTAAAAAAAAAAAAAAGAAAGAAAAAAAAAAAAAAACTAAGAAGCATTCTTCAAGTTATTAAATTTGTGTCTGTGTGGGGGGAGGGTGGAGGGGAATTCCTACTTTTAAATATAATCAATCAATTTCAAAAATCAAGAAAATCCTTCTTAATAAAACAATGAATATAAACACAAACTTACGTAGAATCTCTGTAATTTTCATTAGCCTGATAGTATCCTGCTATAACCAAACCATTACTTTTGCAGTACTGCTCAACCTGCAAATAAATAACACTCCATGAAACTAAAAATACTTCTGCATGCATCGTGTTGTTTCAGGAAAGTGACAACAAAGAGTAGATAACTAAAATATTTTAATTATTACTTCCTATATTTTGCTAAAGTTAAATTTGGCATCTTCAGGAGTTAAATATCTCATACAGAGGTAGCAGGGTTTTTTCTCCCAGAAACTCTGGTTTTTCATCCCGCATACAGACAAATCGGCACTTCGGAACACATGCAATTTACAGGAGAAAGATACTTGTGGTGGTGATGAGTGGTAGATGGCGCTGATGTAGTTGATTGGTAGTAGAGGCTCAGTAGTGGTGGAGACGGACAGTTGTACACTAGGTGTCCTCTAGCGATGAGTCTTCGGACTCCTTGGAGGTGTCACGAATAATAATAATAAAATATACTGGTATCAAAAACCTAAACACCAGGACTAAAAAAACTTCTAACTTCTTAAAATTGACATTTATATTAAGTAAAGAGATTTTCAGCAATATAAAGTTCACTGAGCAACAAAGTTTTTTTTTTTGCCTGAATCTTAACCATGGAAATGTAAGCCCATAGTACTTCAATACTGTGGACTGAGAAGTTACATAATTCAGAAATTCTGCTCTCTACAGGAACTAAACATGAAAACTTTTTCAAGACACTTCAGCCTTTCAGTAAGCAGGGTGATGGTCTCCCACCAGGAAATGAAAATCATTTAGCACATAAAGGCATTTGCAAATGCCACTGGCAAGACTCAGACCCACAATTATATACTTGATTTTAATACTTTTCCCAGGGAAGCAAAACAATGTTTTGCGCATTAAATATATTCACATCTGAGCTACTTGTATATATAGAGTATATATACTTGTATATATAGAGGCTAACGACTTCACATCACTTGCCTTAGCATGTGTTCCATAATGCAAAGCACCCCTCCCCTTTCACGCGTGTATAATGCTATGCATAACAGGAATGCATTACGCTTAATGCATGTTTGTAAGTCATCATCATCATCATCAAATTCCTGCCATGTACCCTCAAGGGGTGTACAGGATATGACAGTACTACATGAAAAAATTACATCGTTACTAACTTCCTATCTACAATTTTCCTCCAAATCAGTCTGTTACTTGTCAAGACTCCAACATTATCAGATCTTCTATTTCTATCGTCTAAGGCACTTTGTACCGTATCAATCCACCTATATCTTGGTCTTCCTCTGGGTCGTTTTCCTGCCAACCTGGCAGAGAACACTTGTTTTGCTAATCTTTCCTCTCCCATTCTATTTAAGTGACCATACCATCTGAGATTAGCTCTGCTAACGCATTCCTGGATGCTGACAATGTCAAGTTCTTTCCTAATATCCTCATTTTTAATATGATATTGCCATTGATGCCATCTGTTCACGCCTCTAATCTTTCTCAGGACTCTCATATCTGCGGTCTCTAGTCTTTGGTCAAGTGTTTTACTTCTAACCCAGCTCTCAGATCCATAAGTTAAAATTGGTTTGAACACAGTCTTGTATACAGCTAATTTAGTGTTCTGACTAATTTCTTTCTTATTCCATATGAATTTATTCAATTGACTTCCCACCATACCAGCTTTGCTGATTCTGTTGTCTATTTCTATATTTAGTTTACCATCTTCAGTAAAAATTGTGCCTAAGTAGCTGAAATGTTTTACTTGTTCCACAGGTTCTCCATTCACAACACAGTTGACATTTTCAATGATTCTGCCTATTTTCATTGTCTTTGTCTTTTTATTGCTGACCTTCATACCATATCTATTACAACAGCTATTCAATTTAGTCAGAGAATCTTGCAGACTTGTAGCGGATTTATTTAGAAGTATAACATCATCCGCATAAAGCAAAGAGCTGACATTAACATCTCCAATATTGATATCAGGTTTAATACCACATTCCTTCATAATGTGATCCATATAGATAATGAATAACAGAGGGGATAATGTACATCCTTGTCTCACACCAGATTTAACATTAAACCATCTTCCTGTACTTCCTTCAATTCTAACTGCTGACTCACAACTCAAATAAAGACTAAGTATTGCTTGATATAATGCCCCATTGACACCATATAACTGCAGCGTATTGAATAGCTTCTCTCTTGGCACCTTGTCATATGCCTTTTCCAAATCGACAAAACTTAAATACAGATCTTTGTTATATTCCCATGCTTTCTCGACTATTTGTCGTAAAGTGAAGATCTGATCCTGACAGCCTCTATTTGGCCTGAATCCAGCTTGTTCTTCACCAAGCTTTTCTTCCACAATTCTTCTCAACCGTTTCTCAAGTATACTTGCATAGATCTTGCCAGGAACACTCAGTAGGGAAATACCTCTGTAATTCTCACATTCAGTTTTATTTCCCTTTTTATATATGGGTACTATGAGAGCTCTACTCCAATCATCGGGAATTCGTCCCTCTGTCCAGGCTTTCTGAACTATGCAGTGCAGCCACTGTAAGACTCTTATACCACCATACTTCAGCATTTCTGGTCGAATATCATCTACTCCTGCTGCCTTTCCACATTTCAAGCCTTTGATGGCTTTTTCTACTTCAAGTATGGATATGTATTCCTGACTGCATGCCTGGTCAGTGTTTTTTATCACTGTGCTGTCATCACTGCTTGTTTCATTTAGCAGTTTTTCAAAGTAATTACTCCATACTTCGAGGATATCTTTTTCTCCTGTTTTCATTTCACCTTTATCATCTCTAATTCCTTTTACAGCACTCTTTCCTCCATTCCTAAGCTTCTTCAACAACCTCCAGAATATTTTGCCACCTTCTTGATATTTATTTTCTATATTCTTGCCAAAGTCCTCCCATGACTTTTGTTTAGCTAGTTTTACACACTGTTTAGCTTTCTTACATTTGTCTCTGTATTCTGTAAGAGTAAAAGCTGACTTATTTGCCAGGAACTTTTGATATGCTTTCTTCTTTTCCTTCACTGCCTCTTTAACTTCCTGTGTCCACCAGGGAGTTCTGATTTTTTTATCCTTGCACACAACCTCACCACATGCCTCTCTGGCAGAATCAATCAATGTTTCCTTCAGAGTTTGCCACTGAATCTCCAAGGTTTGATTCCTCTTCTCAAACTCATTCATTTTCTTTTCAATAATATTTCTGAAAAGTCAATGAGACTTTTCTTATTCCTAGCCTCTTCTCTCCATGTGAATTTGTGCACATTTTTATGTTGGAACATGGCGTTAGTAATAACCAGTCCATGTCCTGAGCAGAAATCCAACAGATATTTGCCATTATTATTAGCTTTGCTCTTTTCTCCAAATTTTCCCAAAATATTTTTGTATGTCTCACAATCATTTCCTACTCTGCTATTTAGATCCCCAACAAGGACCAACTTTTCCTTTTTCATTGTGTCAGTTGCTTTTTCTAAAGCCTCAAAAAATTCCTCCACTTCTACCTTAGTAGAACCTTCTGTGGGACCATAGGCACAAATAAGTCTCATTGTCCAGTTCCCCATTCTCATATTTGCCCACATTACTCTACTTGAGACCTGACTGCCATTCAAGAAGATTAGCCTCGTATTTTGTGTTGAATACTATGGCTACTCCTTCTTTTCCTTGATTGTCATTGCCTGAATATAACATTTTGTATTTATTGCTCAGAAAGATCTCACCAGTTTTGGTCTTTTTTGTTTCAGTCACCCCTATTATGTCGATCTGGTACTTATCTAATTCCTCAGCTAGCTCCATTTCTTTGCCATTCAGGCTTCTTACGTTGATAGTACCGATCTTTAACTCTGGTGATGTTGAGTTGGGGTTTGTTTTCAGATTTGTTCCAGTAGCTGACTTTTCGCTGTTTGCCCTGGTTCCCTGGCGAAAACAACGGGGGCCTTGTTTAACCGGGCGACGCCCCAGCCGGCATGAAATTTTGTCATGTTGTACCATCATTTTTTATTTTGGTTTAACCAATAAGAATACAATTTGGTCGGCTAAATCCCAATTCTTTGATATAATTCTCTGATACTATCTTAAAATGCTCATGCTTTTGTGTTGTTTCTATTTCTCTGGTTCGGGATATCAATAGTACCGACTAATAAATAATGGTCTGAGTCAATACTGCATCCTCTGTATACTCTGCAATTTCTTACCATCTTCTTTAGTTCCCCCCCCATATTATATAGTCAATGATGCTTTTATATTTTTATATCCTCTAGCTTCCCGTGTATACTTATCTTGACGTTTAAAGAAGCTGTTGGTGATTTTCAAACTATTATAGGCCACAAATTCCCAAGTTCTTTTCCATTATTATTTATGGTGTTTTCTCCTTGATTACCTATTAAATTTTTAAATGTATTTGATCCAATTCTAGCATTAAAATTGCCTGCAATGATTTGTGTTCTGAATTACATTTTGGAGTTTTTTTATAAAATTCTTCTATTTCTGTTAATGTATAAATAACAGAAGATGGTAATAGTGTTGCTACTAGTTTTTTAATTCTACACACAAAAGGTAGAATAACCTGTAGCACATTCCACTCATAAGAGTGTAGTAGCTGAGAGTAGTTGGGAAAGAAGAAATCTGTTGATATTTTTCTTGAAAAGTTGTAGTTGGAGAATACTTCTGTTTGCTCTAACAGAGATGGACAGAATAAAAGCAGGTTCAATGCATTTGCAGCTGGACTGAAAAGGGAAGTGCTGAGTAGATATACTGCTTATGTTTTAATAGGCTCAACAGAATGTAAAGGAATAATGGATGCCACTTTTGTAAAGTAGTGTCCATGGATGTATCTGTAGAAAAGACAGAACTGAATAGATTGTTAGAATGGTGGCTGCAGTGAGTCTGCAAAAAAAAGGAATCATCTATCAGATAACTGCTCTCATCTGGACAGAATTAAGAATTTTTAGAAAGGTATTGGGTGAACCACCCAAACATGTCAGAAGTATGTTTATGCCACAAAAAGCTAGAAGTAAACATCATCAAGGAGAGAATCTAATCCTGTTTGGTAATTTGTATATTAATTGAAAGTAAAAGAAGGTATAGTATGCCCACTGTTTGTAGGTCTTTCCTTGGCATTTTGCCAAGAATAGTTGATTCATGCTGAAGGGGAGAAAGAAATGAAGGACGTATGAATCGGTCGCCAACATGCGAAATCACGTGCTTTCTGGTCTGTCGCTGTACTAGTATATAGTAGCTTGATTTTTGTTGTTGCTTTTTTTGCATTTTTTTTTATTAATTTGTATGATGGATCCAGTACAGTCAACAAGTTCTGTTGTTAAACGTTTCAGTAGCTCTTGCAAAAGAATATTGAATAATGTGCTGACATTCTGCAAAAAAGAATAGTCAGAAGGCTGTCTCCTTGTTTCCCTTTCTCAAGTCATAAAACGTGCAAGTGCAATTGCGGGCATATCAGGGTCGACTGTTAAAAGAATTCATAGGGAATCAAAAGGTGAAGGTAAGCCAAAATTTAAATCTCCTAAAAAAAAGCGCCAGAGAAAGAAAACCATCGAAACCGTAGCTTTGAATGATTCGGATGTATACGTTATAAGAACTATTCACGAATTTTACATGATCGAGAAAAGAGTGCCAACTGTTCTGAAAATTGATTCCTGTGCTTAAAGAAAAAATTAATTTTCCTTAGAAAAGAGAAACTTTAAGGAAAATACTTTATGAAATCAGATTTTGTTTTAAAAAGTCCCAGAATAAAAGGAAACTTATCATGGAGCGAAGTGACATTGTTTTATCTAGAAAGCAGTATTTGAGAGCAATATGACGTTTCAGGGAGGAGAAAAGACCGACTGTGTATCTAGATGAAACTTGGATTGATAGTAATTTAACTTATGGAAAATGTTGGCAGTCTAAAGAAGAATGTGGAGTGCCACAAATCGGAAATGCCTCGTGGCGCATAATAATTTTGTGTGCGGGTGGAGAAATGGGTTTTTTACCGAATTCAAACTTACTATACAAAGCCAATTCAACTACTGGAGATTACCATGGGCAAATGAATTCTACAGTCTTCAAAAAGTGGGCAGAAGAAAAATTGATTCCAAACCTACCTAAAAATGCTGTTGTTATAATTGATAACGCTTCATATCACTCTATTCAATTAAACAAAGTTCCAAATTGGTCTAATAAGAAGCAAGTTCTTATGGATTGGCTCTCTGCAAATAACATTTCTCATTCCCCAGATATGCAAAAAATTGAATTGCTTAATTTGGTCAAAAGAAACTCGCCCACAACTAAACTATTTAAATTCGACACAATGCTCAAAGAGCATGGATTTCTAGCTTTGAGGCTACCACCATATCGTTGCGATATTAATGCTATTGAGTATGTTTGGGCAGAAGTGAAAAGTTTCATTCGTCATCGCAACGTAACTGGGGATATTGACATGTCGAAACTTTTTAAGCTTTCAGAACAGGCGATTGAAAGTATTACAGTTCAAAACTGGGGAAAATATTGCTCTCATGTCACCTCATTTGAAAATATGTATTGGGACAGAGACGGAATTATCGAAGAATTATGCTTTGGTGATCAGTTTAAGTGAAAGTGATGGCGATTCAGATGACTCTGAAGATTAAAAAGATTTGATAATGGTATTTTTTTCCAACATTTTTTTTGCATGGGTTTGTTAATAGTCACAACAAGTCATAAATAATTAATCGATTTAGGACATTAAAGTGTCTCAGTTCTCTCAACTGTAAGTTTAGAATATCTAAGTTCATTTGAAAAAATTTCTGTTTTTCTGTATAATTATTTTTATTTTATAGAAAACTTTCTTAAAAATAAACTTAGTTAAATTTTTGTTTTATGCTATACCTTTTTTAATTTTGTTAATACTCGACGTACATTTTCCCAACTGTTATACAAGCAAAATAGTTACACTTTAAAAACAGCAATGTTTGTAAAAGAAAAGCTAAATTTTCCCTATTATCAGAATGGATTCTCCTTTTTCTGACATGCGCAGAAGTGTCGAAGGATCTCTAATCGGTGGGCAAACTATAGGCTGCTGGAATGGAGAGGGGAGTTGTTGCAAAAAAGAGGGAATGAGTGTTTTCATAGCAATAAATATAATTAGGTTATCGGTGTCCCAATGAAGAACAGAATGGAGATCAGTGTTTAAGGCATAGTTTTAGATGATCTTGAAGCTTGGGATATTTGAACACTGAATGGTTTGTCAAATGAGTAAGAGAAATAGAATGTATTACCATCAGCAAAACTGTGGAAAGGATTATCAGTCAATGACAGAAAATTGTTATTATACAGGAGAAAGAGAGTGGGTTGACAAAACAGAGGCTTGAAACACTTGCATTGGTGAAGCTAGGAAAAATGAAGCCATTCATGACATACACAGTAAATAGCCATAGAGAAAGCTGGCAACAGTTACAGAGAGAAAGAGAAGAGAGAGGCAGACTGAAGGACAGCAATTTAGTGAGCAGTATCAGTAGAATTCTATACTAGTGGATTCTACCATTCTAGATCCAAGGAGGATTATTAGCCTACATCACTCACCACTGGGCATGTGCCATGAAAAGGTTTAGAGAAAAGCATGCTGTTCTTCTGGCAGAGGAGGAAACTGATTGTTGACTAAGCTTTGCCATATTTTGGAGACTACTGAAATGAGAAAAATGGGTGAGCAGTGGAAAGAGAACTGGAGTAGATGATATTCGACTAGAAATGTTCAAATATGGAGATATAAGTTTTACAGTGACTGCACTGCATAATTCACACCTGGTCCAAAGGTCAAATTCCAGATGAATGGAGCTCCCATGGTACCATCTATAAAAAAAAGGGAAATAAAATAATGCAAGAATTAGAGGTATTTCTCTACTGAGAGTTCCACATAAAATTTATGCAGGCATTTCTGGCCAAATAGAGGTTGTCAGGATCATATTTTCACTTTCAGACAAACAATTCAGAATTTAAGGGAATACATCACTAAAATACATATATAGTACATGCTATATATGTATTTTAGTGATGTATTCCCTATTACTTAAATTACTTATTAAATTACTATTACTTAAATATACATACATATTTAAGTTTTGGAGATCTGGAAAGGTATACGACAAGGTGCCAAGAGAAGAGCTATTCAAAACACTAGTTATATATTTGAGTTATGTCAGACATTTGAACTGAAGTACAGAAAGATGGTTTGATGTTAAATCAGTTGTGAGACAAGAGTGCACGTTATCCCCAATGTTTTTCATCATCTATATGGATCACATTATGAAGTGGCATTTAACCTGATATCAACAATGGAGGTGTTAATTCCAACTCATAATGCAGATGATGTTTTACTCCTAAGTAAATCCAGAATTTCCTGACTGAATTGAGTAACTGCCATAATAAATTTGGAATGAAAATTAGCAATAAAAAGAACAAAAATAGGCAGACACATCAAAAACATCAACGTATCCTTAATGGAGAACAAGTAAAATGTAAGATATTTAGGCGCATTTTTTGTTTTTTAGTGAAAATGAAAAATTAAATAGGGAAATTGACAATAGAATTAGCAAAGTTGGTATGGCAGGAGGTCAACTGAATAAATTTATATGGAATAAGAAACAAATTAGTCAAAATACTAAACTAACTCTATATAAGACAGTGTTAAAACCAATTTTACCTTATGAATCTGAAAAAGATTAGGGGGAGTGAACAGATGGCAGTATCATCTTAAAAACTAGGATATTAAGAGAAAACTTGAGATTGTTAGCATTCAGGAATGTGCGAGTACAGCTAATCTCAGGTAGTATGGTCACTTAAACCAGTGTTTCTCAACCTTCTTTCATGTGTGTGTGTCCCATTTTTTTTAATATTAATTTTTGTGGCACCCCCTCCCCACATGCAATTCTTGTGTTGAGACACTGACAAAACCCATAAAAGTTAGTAAAACAAAACAAAACAAACAAACAAAAAACTAGAAATTAATTAAAATGTTTAAATATTCAATTTATTTATATATTTAAATATGAAAAGCTTTGCTCCACAACACAGGCTCAAGGAAGCATTAATTTTTAGATTCATTATTATTGTTTAGTTTTAATTAGTTGCTAGGTATATTTTGCAATATTGATATGTTCCTGTAAGTGTAACTAGTTTATGCGATACAGTTGATTTTATACATTTATTTCATTATTTTATTTTCAGAGTGTATTTTATGTTTTTGTGTCAATAAATAGTTTCATTAAATGGTTTTGTTTCAATAAAGTAGTTTTTCATTTTTTCCTTTGATTTCCACTTTCTTCGCCCCCCTTTGGGGTGTGAAGAAAGCGGAAATTAAACCCCATAGGTTGAGAATCACTGACTTAAACAGAATGAAAGGATTAACAAAGTAAGTGTTTTTTATTAGGATGGATGGCAGGAAGACCAAGATTATCAGTCAAAGTAACAAGTGCCTTAGAAGACAGAAATATAGGATTGATAATGCTGGAGTACTGACAGGTAACATTAATTTAGAGGAAAATTGTTGACAGGAAGTTAGTAATGATGTAATATTTTCATGGAGTACTATCATAATATCCTATACATCCTCTGAGTGCATATATCAAGAATTTAGTGATGATGATATGATATACCAAATTAATGTGAGTGTATCATCTCCCTAATTTCTGATATTGTTGGCATTTGAAAATAAAGTTCATTTTGAATTTATAACCAGTCCTATGTATTCTACCTCTCAATAATGACTTTCTATGCTCAAGCATGTTAGTTCATGTTTATGTAGACTATCTCTATACACATTCACTACTGCTTCCAATATCCACTCTCCTTATGCTGCCTTGTATCCATCCCCCAACTTCCTTCCCTATTTCCTTACTCACCTTACATTCCTGTTCTATCATTCTCATCTTTTACATTACGCTCTTCTCCATTCACAAACACTTTAGTTCAACCAATTCCACATCACATCTTGCCCCCTCTGATCTCTTATTCACGTCACTCATTACTCCACCTTCCAGGAATAGTTTCCCCAGTTAACTTTTATTAACTCCATTTAAACGTAATCCTTTTTTTATAGTTCTAACTCTCCCTTGAACTCTTCTTACACATCAACAGACTGCACTCCTTCCTTCTTACATAGCTTCCAATATACTATTGATGCTCAACATCTCGATTCATCATTGTTCTATCTGGGCAACATAATCTCATAACATCCATTCTTACATTCTCCCTTCGCTCAACCCAGATAACTTGTTTCCACAACCTCCACCAACTCTTTTGCTCATTTACTCTTCATATCTAAGGCATCAATGACATAGTTCATCATTCCTCCTAGAGAACAAACCTTGTACCTCATTCACCATACCTCTAATAATGGAGTCTCTATACAATGCTACTTGAGTCATCTATCACTTCATTATCTTCTAATCTAATGCACATGTTATGTTTCTCAATCTTGATCAACCATTTTTGAAGTCTTGTATTCCAATCACTTGCATTCATACTCTCATATCATTAATCACATTCTGAACCTCAGCTAGAACACGTTCAATACAGTATTGTCTGGAAGGACTAATGCAAGAGCTCTAGTTTTTGATCGCAATATCTAAAACTACAGCAGTGTGAGATTATTCTAGATAATTTTGACTTTTAGGTTCTAGTATACTAGATGTTTTCTGAGTTTTAGGAACTCCTGGGACCCTTTCTGAATAAAATGGAACCTTAAGAGAGAAAGGTAATCTAGGAACACCCCCCCCTCCCCATCCAAAAAAAAAAAAGAGAGAGAGAGACCCAGTTCCTGCTGGCTTGAGCCTAGCACACTGTCTGGCTTTTTTTTTGTCAGCTGTCAAGTAGGATCAAAGATGGATCAGTGATGCATGGCAGATTTATCTTGCTGATGCTCAGTAGTAAAGTGACACAGCCATTGTTTCTGCATTGATATTGCAGCTGTGTGGCAGGATCAGTGCAAGAAACTTAGTATCTTGATCTAGATCTAAAACAATGAGAATGATTTTTTTAGGCTACTCATAGTTTATTCAGTTTTTGGAACAACTGAAACTTTTTTTTTTTTTAAATAAACCACACTACTATAAAGATCAAAACCAATCAGGTAGTGATCCCACAATGTATAACAATACACATTTAAAAGAAAACTGTGCTGTGCATTATGGGATACTAAGGAAATGTGATGATCATGTCAACTGCCTCTATATACAGTCGTCCCTTGACTTACGTCCGTGATCCCATAAAAGAATAAATAACATTTTCAGCTATACTTTCAAACACGATGCAAGCGAGCGTAATGTAAAGCATGCACAGTGGCAATAGCGCTTTCAGCGGCAACCTCCATCAGCAGTCAGCACGTCTTCAACAGTTCCTCTGTTGATTTTATGTTTGAGAAATGGGCTATTTGTGTATCTATCATTAAATATTTTGTGATGGTCTCAATCTACAGAGATGGCCATTTTGAAAAATAAGGATAAAATTGTAGAGGCTGTGAAAGGATCTGCTTCCATTAAATCAATGATAGTGACGATGCAATGACAAGGTCCTGTCGGTGATATGAAAAGCTGCTTGCATCATGAATAGAGGACCTGAACCAAAAGCGCATACCCCTTAGCACTGTGATCATAACCACTAAGGTACTAAGTCTCTCCAACATGCTGAAGGAGAAAGTAGAACCCAATTATGACTACGAATTCAATGCTTCTTCCGGTTGGTTCATGAGATTCAAGCAGCATTTTGTGCTGCATAATATGAAAATTCCACAAGGGCTCACTTTAGTGAGTACGGGCATGGCAAACCCGAGGTACCCGATGCTCGACCATGCCTTACTTCATGTAATATACATCTGTTATATTATCTGTAGACTGGTCCCTCCTCTTCCATCCTTGCTTCTTTCTTCTCTTCTTGTTCCTTACCCCCAGAGCTATTAGAGTATTCGACGACTAGGGGTGAATCTTTCCTATTTTGTTATGTCATTTCAACTTATGCATTATTGTGAGGCTCTAACCTGTCTGGCCAGCATGGTACTATAAGGCCAAATACCTCCCCGTGAAGCCAATGCAAATGATGAATAAAATAGGAAAATTATATACTGGCTTGTCCATCGTCAATAAAAAGGGATACGTCCTGGACGACAGAGGGTCTAAGTCGAAAAATATGCTACAGTCTCCACTAGCTACAATGAGTCCACCTACAGTGCACAATGATAGAAGAATATTAGTAGGAACATACAACTGCAGATCTCCACGGGATGATGATAGATTGGAAGAACTGATGAAGGAATTGGAACATATAAAATGGGACGTTGTGGGCCTTTCAGAGATAAGAAGGAAAGTAGAAACTCTCATGCGATTAAAAGATGGACATCTACTCTACCACTGTTACATCCTGAATGAAGAACCTCTAAAAGGAAACGATTCATTCAGGATTTAACAAGTCAGAAAAATCAGCTGAGAGGAAAAATCTTGTACTCTAGCAGTAGAATTGTAATACTTTAGTAGAATTGTAATACTATGTAAAGAACTTTGTGTGCAAATTAATGATTCTATGTAAAAGAAAATATTGGCTTAAATTTGTGCCCTATTAAGCTATCTAAAATAGCGTAAATCGCCAGACAGTAATGAGTAACAGTGCAAAGGTCATGACTGAAACGCACGTATTGGCCGTAACGCCGGAGGCTACAGCATACGCAGAAATAACGTAAGCACGCTTTCCTTGAAGACAGCACCTAACAGCAATAGGGAGAGTAAGGATCATCTTAAGGGCATTAAAACTAAGGGTCGTGCAAAAAAAAGGATACAGCAAAAAGAGGGGGCTAGAACATAGAATATAAGGCAATGCGCGCCATATTGCAAGCTTTTTTGTTCCGGATTTCATCTCGAGGATTCTTGACCAGTGGTCAGAGAAAGGACGAGCCAGGGTTCTATGATGTTGGACAGCAGGCCGTTTTCCTGATTATGCTGAACAAGATTCCATGTGGAGCCGTAAGCAAATCATCAGCCTATGCAGAAATCGTGCCAGCCGCTAGATGTCCCATCGGAAAGGAGCGGAGATAGACCTCAGTCGAGGAAGAAAATAGTTCGAGTCCGGCAACACTAGAAAGGACGACGTAGCCATAAGCCCAGCGCTGAGATAGCCGATCGAAGGATGACCAGAACAACACGTGGTAGTTAATGGACTTTCGGAAAGAACTGGGTAATGTAGAGATCTTTGTTATATGTTACGGAAGTGATAGAAGATTGAAATTTATGTTTGATTAAGTAATGTGGACAATCCTTTAGAGAACTTGGATAAGATTTCGTATTTGAGACAGCAAAATTCTGTTGGACAAGGAATTGTCAGGAACGAATCTAATTGTATGTAACTGAAGTAATAAGTGTATTTTGTTTAGTAGATAACTTAACTGAGAAAGCAACAAGTTGTATAGTATGTACTCTATGAATAGCATGCATGAGAGAATCTTGATTTAGTGTAATATTGTCATTGCTTTCTATTGTTCTGTGTGATTAACAATTTGATCTGTCTAGGTGAACTTGATTAATTTAGAATTGTTTAATTATCTTAGCATGAGATTTAACTTAGCAAGAGATTTAGAAGTTTTAGTAATTTGATTCAATTTAGTTGTAATTGTCATTTAGTTCCAATAAACATGTTTTATTGCATATGCCTGAGTCATGCCAGAGTGAAAAATGTAGGGCCAAACCTTTGGAAGCTGCAAAAGATGATAGAAGGGGATAGGGAGAAGGTATTGGATTTTTACAATAGACTACTCACTCTTTCAAATACCTTTGATGTCCCCAGTGAAGACAAGCGTCACCTAGACTGGGCAGTCTTCCAACATTTCTGAATAGGCCTGAGACAGGAGTTGAGAGAGACAGCCTTTGGAAAAGGCATATCCAATTTAGCTGAATGCTACAAGGCTGTAACAGAGCGAGAACAGTTGCTAGGAGACATTAGTCCTGCATCTGCTTCTGTGCATGTCAAGGTAATTAAGGAAGAAAAAGATAATGGTAGAGACATAAGCACTATAAAGGGAGATAAGGAAAAGGGTGAACAACAGAAAGCACAAAAACCAAGTGAGAAGAGTAGAGTTAAGTCAGTTTGTCAGATCACAACAGGCATTCCCGATCAAGACGAAATCCATTCCATAATTAAGCAGGAGGTTGAGAGATTGCAACAGCCTGTAATGGACCGTCTTGATGCTGTACCGAAACAGCTGGCAGCAGTCACAAATAAGACTTCAAAATCGTCTATCCCTCAACCAGAGAAGACTAATGAATTAATCAGACTAGTAGAAAGACTTCAAACAGCCTATGTTGAACCGTCTGGATGTTGTAATGCAAACGTTGGTGGCAGCGACGGAACGGAAACCTGAGGTGACTCTACCTCAATCACAGAGAAATAATGAGCAAGGAGACAAAAGAGAGCCTCCTGGATGTTTTAATTGTAACAAGACAGGGCATTTAGCTTGTAATTGTTTTAGTAATAGAAGACCCTCCATGAGAAATAATAGAAATGAGTCAAAGTTTGGGCAAACTCCTCATAATTATGAAGGTAGACAAAGAAATCATGAACAACAAGGAAGGTCAAAAATGATAATTTAGGGCAGGATTCAAGGATCGCATTGTGATGTATTGTTAGATACCGGTTCCCAGGCCTCTGTCATAACGGAAGATTATTTCCAAGGAATAAAATCCTGCATATGGCGAGGTATTTCTAATCTAAGGAGACCGATCAGATTATCGGGGTTATCGACATCTAAAGTTTGTGCAACAAAAAGGGTTAGAGTAAAATTATACTTACCTGAGTTTAACGTGTGTTTGGCAGGAGTTGTTGGTCCTCCCTAGGACATCTCGCCCACACGTACAGATAATTTTGGGATCTAACTTTCTAGAAAAATACAAGTTCTCATGCGACTTTTCTAGAAATGAAATATCTCTTATGGGAAGGAAACGGTTTAATAAATGGAATCATAATTTTAAAATTAGGAATAGAAATGAGAGATCTCGTGAAGAAAGAATGCAGAGAAAAGGGAATGTCATCCAACTGATAGAGTTAATGAAGTGTCTCAAAATATCCAGTTTGATTCTGAATTAGCATCAACTTCAGAAGTGAACAGTCAATCTGAGACTTACCAAATATCAAGCGTAAAATTAGCAAATGACCAAGGTGTTACAGAAGAAAATTTAGGTGAGGATTGTCCGAGAACAATCGGGGTAAACTACATTGAGATAATTAATAGATTTAGAAGTTCCTATAGCAGACCGAGACGGAACAAGAACAGAAAACATGAAGTTAGTATACAACATCAGCGGCAGTTTGATTATGCAAGCTTCCTCTGTTTTCTTTTTTTTTTGCTTAGAAAAGCTAAGTGGTTTATTGTGTTGAAATTTAGCAATTGCTAAAAAGGGTGCACACTTACTAACTGATTGTGCAAGCTTTATGAATAAAAATAATGGAGAATTAAGTAGGTCCAAAACGTTAAAAGAAGCACTGCATATTCATCATGGGAATGAGCAAACTCAGTCATGTCATGAGGAAACAATACAGTCACCTGAGCCGAGATACGAATTAAGACCCAGGCGAAATGGAAAGGTTCTTCCCGGAGAACTGAGGGATGCATAAGAAAAAAAATTTATCTTTGAAAAAAATTTTTTTCTAGAAAAGGGGGACCTTTGTTACATCCTGAATGAAGAACCTTTAAAAGGAAACAATTCATTCAGGATTTAACAAGTCAGAAATATCAGCTGAGAGAAAAAACTAATACTCGAGCAGAAGAAATAAAGTACTAACTGTAAATAGAATTAGAATTACATTCTTTTAGTAGCATTATACTATGTAAAGAACTTTGTGTGCAAATTAATGATTCTATGTAAAAGGAAATATTGGTTTAAATTTGTGCCCTATTAAGCTATCTAAAATAGCGTAAATTGCCAGACAGTAATGAGTAACAGTGCAAAGGTCGCGTCTGAAATGCACACATCAGTCATAACGCCGGAGGCTACAGCGTATGTGGAAAATAACGTAAGCGTGCTTTCTTCGAAGACAGCACCTAACAGCAATAGGGAGAGTAAGGATCATCTTAAGGGCATTAAAACTAAGGGTCGTGCGAAAAAAAGGATACAGCAAAAAGAGGGTGCTAGAACATAGAATATAAGGCAATGCGCGCCATATTGCAAGCTTTTTTGTTCCGGATTTCATCTTAAGGATTCTTGACCGGTGGTCGGAGAAAGGTCGAGCCAGGGTTCTATGATGTTGAACAGCAGGCCATTTTCCTGATTATGCTGAACAAGATTCCATGTGGAGCCGTATGCGAATCATCAGCCTATGCAGAAATCGTGCCAGCCGCTGGATGTCCCATCGGAAAGGAGTGGAGATAGCCCTCAGTCGCGGAAGAAAATAGTTCGAGTCCGGCAACAGTAGAAAGGACGACGCAGCCATAAGCCAGCAGAGATACTCCAAGTAATCTTCTTAGCCAACCCATTTCAGTAACTAATAATTTTTTCTCTTCAGCCTTTTTGAGATTCCATTGAGGAGTATTGGGAGGACCATTGTTTCATAGCTTCTTACTTTTGTTACTTGTTTGTTGTCTCCTGCCTTCTATACTTTATTAAGTCGTCCAAAAGTTTAGGATGCTTGACTGATTCATCTGTTTATATCTTTTATAATTTCACCATTGTACCCAATAACTCCTCCAAGGTAGGTGAAGTTCTCTACCTGCTCTAGATTCTTACTATCAATTTTGTAAAAAAAGGAGGTTTTTTATATATCCTGGGATGCTTTAGTTATATATATATATCCGGGTGATGCTGTGACAGTGTAATATATCGTCACTTAATTTTATACGTTCGCCTTTTTATACTATAGATTCCTACCTTTTGTATTCTATACTCCTTCTACTCAAGAGCAATGGAAATATTTATTTAGATTTTATGACTGCGCCATCCATGCCTCGATATGGTGCAAGAAATATAGTACTTCCAGTAGGGTATTAAATCTTTCACAACAAAATCTCTTTATCATCCCCCCAAGTTATTGCTTTGCAATCCTGGCCCTTTTCTCACTTACTATTTATATCAACGTTTCCCGCTTAGGTTTGAATTTTTATTTTTGAATCAGTGCATTGCAAAAGACAAGAAAATGAGACCAAACCATTATGTACTAATATATAAACAAAATTTAATTACTGATATCTAATAGTTACCATACAATACATGAATTCAAAACTTCATTCATACAAGAAATTCATTAATCTTGAATAATTACTCAAATGTAATACTTAGTGAGCTCTCTTATTTTTTTCTCTAATTAAATCTCAGATAATACATTCTATATCAAAAATACTAAATATTATTCACACAGAACAAGAAATTTCTAGTTGCACATTAACAATCGTAATTAGTCATCAACCATGCACCACACACACATTATATGACTCTCAGATTCTCATCTTAAAGACTTAGTTAATTGACTGATAATCACATTGGTATATTTCATTCCCTTTGATTAGAACAGCTCTATGATGTGATAATAAGCAATTAATTAACACACATTAATCAAAGGAAATCTTAATTAGCCCAATCTTTCTTAGGGAAATTAACTACGCCCACGTTAAACTCAATAATTCTTACACAAATCTATGAGTGTTTCATGTACCTTAAACCACTATCTTTCTATATTAAATAGTTCAGCATTTCCTTGAGGGGAATTCTCTTAAATCACAAACATAAAATAATCAACATTCAGACTCACATGGGTCTCCGACTGTCTTGCATACGTCTTCCCTCCTTGTTTCTTTTCCGGGGCTTCAGGGGTTTCTTCTCCGTTCCGTGTTTTCTTCCTTGATGGGAGTCACAGGGCACTATTGAGGGATCGCGTCAGCCATCGGGATACTGGATAGGTTTCCTTCAGCATCTTGAACTGACCGGCAAGGAACTGCGTAGGTTGGTGGGCATGCACATACTCAAACAGAGCGACAAGGCTTGAACCAATACGGCAAGAATTCCCCCTAGACTGTAGCCTCTGGTTTATCCTTGGCTTCGGACTGGAAACTCCTTTTGTGGACGGACTCCCATCACTCCCCCTCCGGAACTAATCGACACCTCTCCTTTTTGACCTCTTGTGGACAGATCATGCAAGATGAAAACAGGAAGCTCTTCTCAACAAAATTCCAAGCCTTATATTCCCAATACCCCTGTACTTTGGGTTACGTTTATTGGACCCCAAATGTCCCCGTACATGTCTTGCGCGTAGTTACGAGAACCCCACACAACAGCACATGACTGGCAGTTCTCGAACATTTGCCGACAAATCTTATTCTTCCCCTTTGATGTCCTTAATATGGCTACGTGGCCTATGGAACTTTCCCACTGATGGAGGCCGTCCCTTTTCAATACTAACCTTGAAGGACACCTGCTAGGACTCGTAAATACGTTCCAAAAGGAACTGCCGACTTACAGACTCTACCCTTGGTTTCAAACATCCTACTTCTGCTCTTAAACAATGAGCGAGTTAATTCCCTTTGGGCTTATTTTGATCTTTATACAAAGTTTAAACATACAAAACATAGATACATTATATACAAGGTTTTTAAGGTGTGTTCCTACAGTGAAAATCAATGTACTAGAGATTTTATTAATTTTCGTAACATCGAGTTTTTACAATTTCAATTTTCAGATTGGTGCTTCTTTTTCCTATTTGCATAATTTTTGTTTTGTCTATATTTATGTTTAATCCAGATTTTATACACTCCTTTATTTTATCAGAAATTCACTGTAGATTTTCTTCTGTGCTTGCAAGTAATGCAATGACGTCTGCAAATTTTAAATTTGTCACATTTTCCCCATATATTTTGATTCTGGAGTCTTCATTGTTTAAGGCCTTATTGGTTGCTTCTTCCAGTGTAAGATTGAACAGGTCTTGTGACAGATTGCATCCATGTCTTACTCCGCTCTCTGTGTGGAACCAGTTGGTTAAGGTGTCCTCCATTCATACTGCACTTTCAGATTTCTCATACAGATTCTTTATTATTCTTATGTTGTTGGGAATTCCAAATTCTTCCATAGTTCTCTTCTACGGATTGAATCAAATGCCTTTATTACATAAATTTCATAGATGTAAGTCTATGAAATTTATGTAGCAACTTTGGTTGTACTCTAGTGTCTTTTCTATTAGTTATCTTAAGGTGATCAATTGTGTTCAGCCTGGTCTGAAACTGGCTTGTTCTTCTCCTAGTGCCAGTTCTATATATGGCTTAATTTGTTTTTGGAGTACTTTCGTAAAAACCTTACTTGGAATACTGAGGAGGTTAATGCCTCTGTAATTATTGCATTCTGTTTTATCTCCTTTTTTTGTATATAGGAGTTATGACTGATTTGGTCCAATCAGTAGGCACTGCTTCGTTTTTGTAGAGCCTTTCAAATAATGTTTTTAAAAGTTGTTCCTTTCCTGCTTTTAAGAATTCTGCATGTATTTGATCAATGCCAGGTGCTTTCCTAGTTTTGAGTTTTTCTATGCTGTATGCTATTATTTCTTTGGTAAAGATATTTGTTTCCTCTTCCATTTCAGTGGCTGGAATCGTAATATCCTAGGAGCTGTTTTTATTATATAAATCTTTGAAGTATTCTTCCTATCTGGCCATTCTTTTTGTTTTACTTTCAATTAGTTATCCCTCTTGTTTTAGTTCATTATAATTTTTTTTGTCCGTGTCTTACTAATTTGGTCTATTTGTTTATATAATCCATGAAGGTTATTTTCTTTTGATAGCTTTCTGCCATTTTGCATTTTTCTTCTAACCAGTTATTCTTGTCTCTTTTAACTAGTTTTCTAATTTCTCTGGTTAATGTATTATATTCATTTCTGTTATAGTTTCATGCTTTTCCTTCGATCGCTTAACCTTTTTACTTCATTCTTGATCCAATCCTTTTTACTTTCTCTTTCTGTGTAACCTATTGTTTTTTCTGTCGAATTTAATATTATTTCCTTTAATTTGCACCAATGTTCTTCGATGTTTATATTCTGTTTTGGTTGTTCCTTCAGGTTTTTATCTAGTTCTAGTTAATATTTTCTTAGAATATTGTTGTCTTGTAGTTTTTTTACATTCAGTCTCCTTTTGACTCTAAAAGTGCTTCCAGATTTTAACTTTATTCTTAGGTTTGCTAATACTAGCTTATGGTCTGATCCACAATCTGTAGAGAAGGATCTGCAGTTTAGGATACTTGATTTCCATCTTTGGTTTACAATAATATAGTTTATCATATTCTTGGTTTGTCTGTCTGGTGATATCCATGTCAATTTTCTTTAGGGTTTTGGATGTTTAAAGAGAGTGTTGGTTATTGTTAATCTATTATTTGAGCAGAAGTTTAGCAGTCTTTCGCCATGTTCATTGCTTTCTCCATACCCGAACATTCCGATTACTCTTGGCCAGGTATCCCAGTCCTTGCCTACCTTTGCATTTAAGTCCCCCATTACAATTAGGAGATCTTGACTTGATGTCACAGCACTAGAAATAGGAGGTGTTAAAAGGCACCAAAGAGAGGAAAACTAAGACAGGAAATCTTAGATCTGATGAAGATTTAAAAGAGATTTGAATGACACCGATAAAATAGAATATGCAGAAATTTGTAAAACTATAAAGGATAAAACATGAACTTAGATCGTATAATACTAGGAAAATTAAAGAAACAATAGAAAGCAATAGTAATATGAAGGTCCTAAGACGTCCACGAGGTTAGCCTAGTGGCTATGCGCTTCGCAACCATATGCCTGGGGAAGGAGTGTCCTAGGTTCAATTCCCGTCGGTAACGTGAGGAGCTGAAGGATCTTCCTCAGCCACAGCCAAGTTAGCCAGTCTTGGGCGTGGACAGCAGGGTTTTTTTTC
This sequence comes from Typopeltis vanoorti, assembly GCF_054136105.1. Taxonomy (NCBI): domain Eukaryota; kingdom Metazoa; phylum Arthropoda; class Arachnida; order Uropygi; family Thelyphonidae; genus Typopeltis; species Typopeltis vanoorti. The sequence continues at coordinate 139,651,578 of NC_143557.1, forward strand.
CCAGTTTATTCTGGGGTTTTTCATCCCGCAAAGCAGGCAAACTGGCCTTGAGAACTCAACACTACAGGCCATAGGATACACCGGGGCATAAGGCTGACCACCTTATCCTGTAAACGGAATGAGGTCCGATGATCAGTGGACCCTCGACACCGCAAGGTAAAAGAGGGTATAAGGAAGATGATGATGAGGTCCTAAAACGAACATTATCAGTTGGAACAAAGGAAATAGCTGCTGTAAGAGGAAAAAATGGTGAACTTATAAAAAATAGAGATGCAATGATCAAAAGAACTCAGGAATTTTATACTGAACTCTATGAAGACAAAGATCGGGATATCCAAGAATCATCTACGGATAACTCGAGTGAGGAAGAACATGATGACCCTGAGATCTTACAAGGTGATGTGGAAATGGCACTGCAGTAAATGAAGAATGGAAAGGCCCCAGGAGACGATGGAATTATGGCAGACTTCTTAAAACTGGGAGGAAGCCCTGTCATCAAACAGCTGACTAAACTCTTTAATAAATGCTTAAAACAGAGAAAAATTTCAAAAAATTGGAACAATTCACTTCTAATATTAATTTTTAAAAAGGGCAATAAGGAAGAAATCAAAAACTACAGACCTATAAGCCTACTCCCCACCATATATAACATTTTCACAAAAATTATAAATAACAGAATAAAATCTAAACTAGAAAGAAAAATGCAATCCTATGAACAAGCTGGATTTAGAAAGAATTACAATACTTTGGTCATATTTACACATTAAGACAGCTCATTGAAAAATCAATTGAATACAATAAACCCTTATGAATATATAGACTATGAAAAAGCATTTGATTCAGTTAAAACATCTGCAACACTTGAAACCCAGGGAACTAAGAAACCATATATTGAAACACTAAAACATATTTACAATAATGCAACTTCTGTAATTAAATTATATAAAAACAGTGAACAGTTCCCAATACAAAAAAAGGCATCCGGCAAGGCAACACCATATCTCCCAAATTATTTACAGCTGCACTAGAGGAAGTCTTTAGAAGCCTTGATTGGGAAACAAAAAAGGAATAAACATAAATGGAGAAATGCTGCATCATCTAAAATTTGCAGATGATATTGTCCTAATAGCAGATAATCTTGAAGATCTGGAAGAAAGGCTAAATCAGCTAAATGAAGCTTCCAGAGTAATTGGATTAAAAATAAATAGAGAAAAAAATAAAAATAATGATGAATAAATATATTAACCATAGAACTGTCAAAGTTGGAAACCATGAAATAGAACAAATTACTTCATATGTATATTTGGGCCAATTGTTATCCTTTGAAGAGTGCCAAAGAAAAGAGATTGAACGAAGAATTCACCTTGGATGGCTTATGGGAAAATGAGAGACATATTCAGAAGTGACATCCCTATGAGTCTGAAAAGGAAAGTTTTCGACCAGTGCATACTTCCTGTCCTAACATATGGAGTAAAAACATGGACTTTAATAGAAGCCCTAAACAAAAAGCTGAGAACAACACAACATCGCATGGAAAGAAGAATGCTAAAAATAACATTATTATTCCTGATACCTCCAAGGAGTCCGAAGACTCATCGCGGGAGGACATCTACAACTGTCTCTACACCTAACCTCTACTACGAATCATCTCCATCAACGCCATCTACCGCCCACCTCCAACACCACCACAACTAGTAATTTTTGTCTGTAAATTGCGTGTGTTCTGAAGGGCCGATTTGTATGTATGTGGGATGAAAAACCCGAGTTTCTGGGAGAAAAAACCCTGCTACCTCCATATGAGATCAGCTAACTCACCTTCGATTGAAATCAAGAGATAGGAAAACAAATACTTGGATAAGATCTAAAACAGGTGTTATGGATGTTGTAAAATACATTAAACAGGCTAAATGGAGATGAGCTGGCCATATTGCCAGATGCAGTGGCGGGAGATGGACTATAAAAACAACAGAGTGGATACCAATGAATGGAGCAAGACAAAGAGGAAGACCGAGAAGAAGGTGGAGGGATGAACTGGAACAAATTGCAGGAGTGAGATGGATGGGAGAGGCAGAAAACAGAGTAATCTGGAAAATCATGGGGGAGACCTTCGTCCAGCAGTGGACAGAACCAAAAGGTTGAGGAAGAAGAAGATTATAAAAATGTATTGGAATCTGCAAGTGCTGAGAAGGCTGCCAAGGAGTTCATGGAAAAATCAGATAAAATTATTACGGAGGAATATTATTTGCCACAGCAAATATTTAATATGGATGAGACGTCCTTGTTTCGGAAAAAATGTCCAAGTGGACACAAAAAGCTAAAATCTATACCTAATGTGAAATAAAAAGCTACTGTGTGAAAGAAAATGTAGAATTTAAAATTTTATTAATTCTAGATAATGCTCCAGGTCATCCGTCTTATAGCGGTGATCTTCACCAATTTGAAGGTCATATTTCTCCATCCAAACACTACTTCATTGATCCAACTGATGGATCAGGGAGTTCTTGCAGTGTTTAAGGCTTATTATCTATGGAGAACTTTTTCACAAGCCATTTCTACTACTGAAGGAAATGACCAGACTCTCATGCAATTCTGGAAAACATTCAATATTTATCATGCTATTAAAAATATTGCTGTGGCTTAGGACAAAGTGACCTCTCAATGTATGAGTGGCATATACAAAAAGACATTAAAAAAGGTTTGTGCATGATTATGGAGATTTGTAATAGTGTGCTTAGCAAACAATCTGAATCTTGATGATAATGATAGAAAGTTCCCCTGAAGAGTTGATCAAAGAAGAATCAGTCGAACTGGAGGAACAACTGTTGCAGAAGAGGGAAAAACAAGAAAAGGAAGAGGGGGGGAAAGAGAAATAGGAAGAGGAGTTAAACAATTTTCAGTGAAGGGTCTTGCAGAAATGTTCTTTGCAGTTAGCGATGTTCTCAAAACGGCTGAAGACATGGACCCTGATGTTGAACACCATTTATTAGTAGAAAGGCAAGTATATGATGTGTTTGCTTGCTATGAACAAATTTAAGATGAAAAGAAGAAGAAGAGGAATAAGCAAAGCACATTGAACATTTTCATCAAAAAAATAAATAAAGGTTACACCAGAAGAGCCACAGTCTGATCATTCACATAGGGAAGGTAATGAAGATGTGATTGTGGAGGAAGATTTGGGTGATTATTCTCCTGTTTTATGGCAGTAACACACAGTACAGTTTTATAATAAGGTTTAAAAATTAAAATGACAGTATACTTACTACAGTTAAGTCCCTAACCCCTATAACTCTGTTGATTTAATGTATCAACTTACATCCTGCTGGATGGAATGGAATCCCGACGTAAGTCGAGGGATGACTGTACAAGTAACCTAGTCATGAAGATACTTCACATGCAAATTTTTCTCTCTCACACACAGGTTAAATAAAAACACAATTTAACTTCTTGCAAAGCATCCAGAAGAAAAAGAACCTCCTGGGATTGTTGGTTTGTTATAATAAAACAGTCCCAAAAACTTTGTTGTGACACTTGAGAAAAAGTACATCTTGTTTTCATCATTTATCTGTGTATGTATTATAAACATTTATAACATGCCCAAAGAGTCACAGAATCATACTAGAGGTCCCATTCAACCAGTAACCTAACATATGTTTACAACACACCAGCAAAACATTCCCTCACTCACCGTTAAACAAAATAAGGATTAAGTGTTGCTTCAACTAAATGAACAAATCGAAACTATTTCATGTGATAACATATTTATATTTTTCATATGATATGATAATAACATTCATCATCATCACGAACCATGGGCTCACTGCCCGTTGATGTCTGATGCCTGTTTCACTATCTTCTTCCACCTTTCTTTGTCCAGATAACAACATTACTGATTTAGAATGTCACAGCGATTCATTTTACAATGTAATCAAGACTGCTACCTAAGAATATTTTATCTTCCCCCCCCCAATTCATTATCGAAACGTTATATTCCATTTACCGTAATGTATTTAACTAATATTAGTTGCGCATCCAAACACGAATGATTTGCTTGTTTCTTGTTTCAGACAAAATGCGTTCTGGTTTTCCTCAATCGCAATACGGACACCCTAAGAATACAGGAAATAAGCACAAAGCAGATAAAACTTGTACAAAATAATATATGACTCTCAAAGAGGATGATGATAGAATGTATTAATTCTTATAGGCTATACCATCCCACAAATCCTTCAAATAAGCGCAAAGTTGCCTACCAGAGATTCAGAAATAATTACCTGCATCAATGCCACTTCTAGCATGGAAGTTAAGCTTAGACTTAAATGAAAAAGAGGTACACAATCGACTATATTAACCATCCAACTGCCAGGTTCTTTATTCTTTCTCTTCTCTGCTAAAAATATCCCGTTCACAGATTTATAGGGATATTTCATCACATGTAACAACATCTTACAATATGCTCGTACCTCTATCACGATATCCGCCATTTTCACAGAGGTGTATAATAACAGCTCGCAGAAAATGATATTTTAGTGATATTTGTAAAGTGGTCGTTCTTTGTTTTAATTTTTTAATAATATATAAAATTAATTTTAGCTTTAATTTTAAAATAAATATGTAACAGAATTACTTAATATTTTTAAAGGTGCGTAACTGTTGCCATGATCAGCGGGACAGTTGAATGGTGTAGGAACAACATTCGTTCATATGGAGATATATTTCGCTGATGTTGGATATTTTCTGTAGTCGGTGAATGTGGTCGTTAAAGTATATTCCCCGTTCGTATTATTAGTCAATGAAAACTGTTAAGCCAGAAAGTAGGACCTGTTATAAAGCAGACTTGTAGTCAATATGGAAACTGAAACAGGTTAAATGAAATGAAAGGAATGCTGTTTTCTCTTATATCTGGGCTGCTGGCAGCCTCTGCATCACTATGTGGAAAATTTTCAATGGCTGCAGAAGAAGCACTTTTTTTATGTGAAACAGTCTTTCACTTTTTGTACAGCGGTGACGATTATGCAAAATTATACCCACATTCCTTTCCTCCAACTTGTGTAAATGTGGGTACTCATATTTAAATACTCCAAAACAAATTACTAACATTTATATAATATTTTGATTATTCGGAATAGGCAGATGAAATTAGAATCCCTATAACTTTTTTTCTTTTTTTTGTTCTTGTTGTTATAGTCTGATGTGTTTAAGTCGTTTAATTTAAAATAATTAGCTACACGCAGTTGATTTGATCGTTGATCACGTAGAGTATTGAAATTTTCTGTTTTGTAATGATATTTGATTTGCATCCTAATTTTTTTTTTTTCTCACTGCAAAGAAATAATTTATTTTTTAAGTTCAATTACATATTCATTTACTGGAGGAGATAGTCATTTGGCAAAAAAAAAAAAAAAACATCAAATATTGGAGTGAAATAAATTTTAACTCTTTTCTAATAATGCTGAGAATTTAAAATTATTTTATTTACATTGAAAAAGTGAAGCCTTTCAAGGGAAAAAAAACTTGCATGAAATATTTCATGAGCAACTAAGTTAATGCGGTATAAGTTACAGTGAGTGAAATTAGATCTAAAGAATTATAATGGAAAGAATGCATTTGAATCAAAAGAAAATTTGTTTTATTTTGATTGAATATTAAGTGGTAGTTCTATGGAGTCCAAGGATACATTGTGCATTTACACCATACAATCCACCATCTGCGCTATCTAATCCACCACTACCAACTATTAATAAGTATTCTTGTGCTTATAGGGAGTATTGGTTCTCTACAGCTGGAGTACTTCCACTATTCAAAAATACAGATGTAAAGTGGTTTCATAGGCCAGTCATTAGATATATGGGACCAATTCTGATGGTAATGCATCAGGAGGATTTCTAACCAACTAGCAAATAATTTCCTATTATTTATTTTGCCAAACTATGCTTGAAGGGTCCAAGTATGTATGGAGGAACTGAGACTGCAGTGGACAGGAGACTGGATGTTCTCTGTTCAAGAGACATACTTGTGAATCTTTTACCCCTCATTTTTTTTATGAGCAAGGCACTGTAATGAATTTCAATAATGGATAAAAGAAATCTTCAGAAGAACTATGGAAAAATAAAAAAAATAAAAAATCCATTAAAAACAACAATATATTAAAAATTGTTAAAAAAAACAACTAAAACATTAAAAATAAAACACTTCCACTTCACCAGTATTTGTATCCTTAATCCAAACAAACAAACAATAGCAGCCTCACCACTACTTGTAGACATTTAAACCTTGTTACTTTTAACAGAACTTCAATTACCACTACTGTCCAATTCACTACCTTTTGCATTTGTTGGTTCTGACATTGGGAATGCCCAACTTAGAAATGTCCTTATGCTATGCTCTAGCTCAAAATTTCTTTATCCTTTTATTGGTTGCAGCCTTTAGCACTCCATAATGACTTTTTTGATAATTACTCTGTTTACTGTAATTGCATTATCCGTACAATGTGATCATTTTCCATAGGAAATGCTGCTCCCTACCACAATTGGAAAAATGACAGTACATTGTGCCCTTCAACTAGAAAAGGCTTAAGTTTGATACGAGAGGAATCTTGGTACAAGTTTTTTCAATTGAGGATGAGTTAGCCAATCTCATATGGAGGTAGCCAGGTTTTTTCCTCCCAGAAGTTCAGGTTTTTCATCTAACATGCAGACAAAATCAGCCTTGAGAAAATATGCAATTTACAGGCAAAAAATGTGGTGGTGGTGGGCAGTAGATACCATTGGTGTAGATGATGGTGGTTCGCTGTAGTTGGTGGATTAAATGGTGGAGATGGAAAGCTTTAGTGTAGGTACCCTCCCTCGATGAGTCTTTGGACTCCTTAGCGGTGTCATAATAATAAAATTTAGTATGCCTAAATGAAGACCCCTTCTCCAGCTCCATTGGTCAAGCTAGAAGAGAACTGAAGTATTTGCTATTAGCAGTGATCTAAAGAAATTGCCCCAACTACCCACCAAAATCGTGCATAATCCTCACCATTCTTCCACAACTTACTGTGGATGTTCCCTTCCTTTTGGTAGCCTCATTCATTTCCTCCTCCCCCTTTCTTTAGAACAGCTTTCACCAAGCCATGCTGTCTTGATCCTGCATGATTTCTGTTTTTCCTTTACATGACTTGATTCTTCTCTCCTGACAGGAACACATGCTCTAATTAAATAACTGGAATGAAAGCTTAACTACTGTTGAAGCTTTGGTTCTTCAACAAGTGTGCCATGGCAGTCTGAGAAACAAAAAATGGTTCAAGATCAAAATTCTGGCTTTACGCTCAGACTATGCTGCATTAACATTTCAGTTGACGTTGCCTGTAGCATACAATCATTAGCAGCTTCAGGATGTTGAAGAGTTTAAAGCATTGTTATTTTCCATAACCAATGCTTTGCATTCTGATTCCCTTGTATTCTTCAGTGGGGTAGGATAATCTTGAACCTCAGTGCTACTCACCTGTATAATTGTTAACAGTGTATAAACTTCATATGGACCCATTCTTTGAATACTGCTTGCACATTTAAGGCACAAAATCTCCCTAAGATTGCTTGATACTGCCCAGAAATAGGCTTTCTGATTAATTGGTGCTCCTTCTCTTACAGGGTCCAAATGCTCTCTCTTTCTCTGATGTTCTCTTTTTGCCTTATATCTTGTTTCCATGGATAGTATTCTACTAACCTGACCATCATTCCTCCACTTTATTCAAAAAGTTTAACAACACAAGCACATTTTCTGCTCAGCTTCAAACTTATACAGAACCAACTTTCCTTCTCTTTCATTGCGTCTACCTCTGTTCTTTGGAAATATATCAAGAGATTCCTTCTTTCTTCTTACTCTCTCTCTCCTACACATAGCGCTGTTGTGCTATAGATCTTTTCAGCCTTTCATGTATGTGCTTGCAACAGCTGCAAAAAACAGTCAACAAATCTGACTCTGCAAAAGACCAAATGCAGATAATGTTGTACCCTTGTACAGCAAGGGACGGTAATAAATAGTTCTGCAGGTCAGTTGAATTTCTACAAAGTCTTTGGCTTGAAAGTGTCACTTATAATAGTGGGGGAGAAACAGATTCATTTCTGTTGATCATATTGAAGAAACCCATTAATAGTTAACTTCATCATCTGGAGGCATTCCACTTAATCTATGACCGTCATTATGAATTCTGCCACTACTCTTGATCCACTGAATCTCTTAGTCAATAACCACCCATCTTTGGAGATGATATTGAAAGGATTGGGAAAACTTGTCTGGCTATTCTTGACACTTCTAGGGTATTTGATCGTGTCTGGTACAGAGACTTATTTATCAAAATTAGATTGCATGTTTCTTCTCTGGACAATCACGACATGTCATGGTGGGTGGATTTCCCCTTCAGTGCCAGAGTACTCAAGGCTCAGTACTTTTGTCTGTGCTTGTATATATATTAATGTGCTTCTTTCACTGACCTTGAATATTATGGATTCACCATTCATATAGGTCATGACAGTTTATATTTACTCCATTCTTCTTTTTTATTTAATAAACTTTGTAGTGCTCAAACACTCCTGCTATAGGGTCTTCTGTAACCTGATCTTCTTGTCATATTCCTGTACTATTAAGACATCCTTGTGAACTTCAGTGTTAGCCAAATACAGTGTTGTCTTATTTTGGGCACTAAAAATCACACTATCTCCCTTCCATGTATAATACCCACATCTCTAGGCAAGATCATGTCTCTGTTTTGATTTGTACTTCTAGCCTTTTCTCGTAGTGCATCACATTTATAGATTCCTCTGCCTCCAAAAAACTAGGTGTCTTTTTCTGCTCAAGACATCACTTCTCACCTGTCTCTGCTGAACTAGCCTACCATTCTTCCACTTTATTCTTATCTTGTAAGAACTAGGACAGCTCCTGGCAAACACCCATAGACAGTTCAACTACAAACATAATGAACATGCTTTCATCATTTTCTTAACATTCATCATTTTGGAACAGTTTCTCCCATACTGTTTTCCCACTTAGTACAATCACCAATGTTTTAGTAAAGATATTAATAGATTGCTTCTTTCTCCTCAACCACTTGTGTGCACATGGCACAGTTGTGTTATAAGTCTTGTGATGACACCTCCAAGGAGTCCAAAGACTCATCGAGAGAGAGGGTACCTTCAACTCTGACTCTTTGTCTCCACCACTCAATCGAACAACTACAGCGAACCACATCATCTACACCAATGCCATCTGCTGCCCACCACCACAACTATTTTTACAGACAAATCACAAACATCCATGCCCAATTTGCTTAAACATTTTACAATCAGTATTCTCTGCGTTCCCTGGCCTATAACAGCATCTTATCAGATATACTAACCTGTTATTTCAATTTCACATCACACAGATTCAAAATCTGTGCATGCCCTCTTTGTGCCATAAAAATCAAAAATAACTAATTGTAGAATTATGTATGATTTTGTTGCCTCAGCCACTCTCCTATTATATGCCAGTTTCTCCTTTTTGCCCATTCTAAAAATTCTGTTCTCACTTTTTTTTTTTTTTGGTGGGGGGGTTGCCAAAAATACTTGGTATTATCCAGAAGAGGGTTAACTCTTAACTTGTTAACTGATAAGCCCTTGCTGAAATATTCACCTCTGTCATTTTCTCAGAGACATTTTCTTTCTGTCTTGTGCTTCTGTTTTCTTGCTATTCTGATGAACTAGCTACCATCATTCCCCCTTTTCCTGTAGCCCTGAAACAGTGAGCAGTTGCTGGTCACTATCCATTCACTGTCCAGCTGCTCAATAAACATTAAAACAAGCTCCTGTTTTCTACTTGAACACCTGCTCAATAGCAGAACAAATCTACTATATCAGTTCATAAAGTTCTGGGACAATTTCTTTAAAATGTGTGCAAAAGCTTATGAGCTATGGGAACATATCCCTTTGAAATATCCTACTCCTCTCGTTATTAAGGAAAGGATTATCCTTTTGGAAGCATCTCTGAAACTGTTCTAAAGGAAAGGAAAAGTTTTGAATTACTCTGTTGCATTCTGTTTAATGTAATTGACATTCTGAAACCTTCATCCTTTAAGTACAGATTTTAGCTTAGGAAATAAAAATAAACAAAAAGTCACAGGGTACCATATCTGGTGAGTAGAGTGGGTGAGGTACAATTGTGATGTTCTTTTGAGCTAGAAACGTGCAGGATGAAAGAGCTGAATAAGCTGGTGGAATGAGATGACTAGGCCTTTGTCTCTGGGTCGTAGCCATAAACTCATCTTTTATGCATGATGATGCTCCTATCCTGAGCAACAGGGCTTTGAGCTCTTGACAAACTACAACTCAATAATCCTTTTGGTCCTGAGTGAGAAGTCTCAGCAGAGACTTTGCAGCATTCCTCAGTTGCTGACCTTTCGAACCACTCGAATGTCTTTAAACAGCTTAAGGCATTATCCCTGAAAGCCATTTTAATCATTTGATAAGTTTCTGTGGCTTTTTTTTTTTTTGGCCAAGTTTGGTGCAAAACTTGATGCACACACATTGTTCATTAATTCCTGACATTGGGACACTTAAAAAGAAAAACTTGTGTTGTTCTGCAAGTGATGCAATGAACTTCAGACTTGTTTTGTCATGTTACGATGTGTCTATATATGTATCTGCTCATAAAATAATATGTTTTTGAACAGATCTCATGCAGCACCACTAAGCTAGATTTTGCAATCTCTTGTGTGTTGGAGTTCAAATTAATATATATTATTAACACGGTCGCTGCCACGCTCCGCAGGCATAGTTTGCTACCTCACACCAAGCACTTTCACTTCTACAAGGTAAGTACCAGTTATCTCGTAGCTGGCTTATCAGACAGAATTTTGTTTCATGTGCCAACTACGAGTAATCCCGTATTACTACTCCACCTGTCTTACATGCGCTGATGACTGTGTAACTTGAGCTCAGAGTCAGTGATGTTCAGCATTCAGTGCAGTAAGGTTTATTGCATCTAGTCTTATAATTATTTAAAATTATCTAAATAAACACCTTCAATTACACCATGGCTAGTAAAAGAAAGCTTACTGATGAAGAATTAGAAGCTTACGCTAATATGAGCAATGATGAATGGAATGAATTATTTGGTTCCGATTCCAAAGATGAATATAATCCTACAGACAACTCTAGTGATGACTCGGATGATGATGATGATGATGATGATATATCATATATAAATATATGTATATGTTGAAAAAACTTCAAAAAATTGCTTTATTTGCATTAATAAATACACAGTTTACTCAACAATCCCTCTTATAATATACTATACTTTTGCCGAAATGATTTTCCTTCTGCCAATCCCCCAGACGTGCGCTCCACTTTATTCACAAGCCCAGAGTCCAAATTAATGTGCTTATACTATGGGTTAACTCGTGCTTGACATAGGAGGTCGGTAATCGACATACGAGTATGCTCGTAGTTGGCAGCGAACGTGTTAATTGGGTTGAGGCCTAATGCAGAGAGTCAGGGAAGCGTCATGAGAGGTAAGTTCAGCTATGGTATACAAATATGACAATACTGTGAATACCATTGAGTATTAATTACAAATCTGGCGAAGGGTTGGATTTATTGTTTGGGTTCAGACTTTATGAGTGTGTCTGTAAACGTTAAAGAGAAAGTTGTCCAACTGAGATAAGCAAACTGCACATATATACATTGCCAACTATATGAAAAATCCAAGAGGTAACTTGTTATGCCTGTACACAAATGCAAGTGCATCAGAAACATAGAGGTAGAGTTGAATGTGTTTAGGCTTAAGGTTATTGGCATTGGTTAGTGAAACCTGGCTATCATCTTCAGATGTAGCAGCTGGAATCGAGTATAAAGGGTATAGTATTTTTAAGGACAGAAAAGATAAAAACGAAAAGTGGAGTATATTCCTAATAATATAACTTATGTCCAGTTAGGGTAGAAGCTCATGAAAACAATGTCATGTGTAGCAGTGAGTTTGAATCTAACTGGATAAAATATCTTGTTGAGTTTTGCAACAGACCGGGTGGTTCAGCTGCAGGATGATGAAATGGATTGCAAATTTATTCTAATGGGTACTATGTTAGCAATCATGGGTGACTGAAATTATCTAAACATTGATTGGGTAGATGATAAATCTCATGATAAGAATTAAAGAGAATTTATTGAGCTCTTGCAATACAACTTTCTCAAACAGCATCTGAAACAAAGAAATTGCGGTCAGGGAGTGTTAGATTTGATTATAGTGTCAGAAGGGTTCTCAGTTAAGAATGTGAATGTTTTGCTACTTGGTGACAGTGATCATGTTGTGCTGTCCTGTTCATTTAGGGCAGGTTGCATTCTGAACTACAAAGCTGGGAATTATGACAAACTCAAATACTCTCTTTTGTCCCATGGTATCAGTTATTGGAAGGGAAGATATCAGCAATGCATAGGAAGCATTCAAAAGATGCTTAAATATGGCAGTATCTGAATGTGTCCCTAGGGTTCAAAGAACAAACAGGATGGAAGTGAAATGAATGTGCAACCTTCTTTAGCAAGAGATCCATAAGAAGAAGATGTGGAAAGAATATTGTGAGAATAAGAGGAGTTATAAGACATATAAAGCGCAAGCCAGAAAAGTTATGAATATCGTATAGAAAGCTAAATTGGAATGTGAAAAGAAATTGGCCATCTGGACTAAAGGCATCCTGAAAGAATTTTATTGCTGTGCTGCAAGTAAAAGAAAAATGAATGCGGAAGAATAACCTGCATTCGCTGAAGGGAATGCAGATGGTACCTTTGTCTCAGAAGCAGAAGAGATTGTTCAGATTATGAGTGCTCACTTCACTATTAACCAGGTATGTGTAACTTGGTGCACGATGCTACCACTACATTGGATGAAGAGATAGAGGTGTATAAGAATGAGGTTCAAGAGCTACATAACCTGGATATCATTTCATCAGTAGAGTGAGATGGGATATCAGTACATGAGCTAAAAGAACATTCCACCAAAATACTTGACATGTTTGTATAACTTGAGTTTCAGCTCAGGAAAGATCCCACAGGAATAGAAAGAATATATGATAATTCTGTTGTACAAGGATAGTACAATAACTGATGTATCTGACTGCTGACCTTCAGTATCTCTGGAGCAGTGGTGAAGATTTTAGAGAAGCTGGTGAGAACTCGCATACAGAAATGGGTTGACAAACAAGCTATACTTTTGCAAAGAGTAGTATGAGTTTAATAAAAGGAGACCATGTTTTAGCAGTCTGCTCATATTCCATAATAATGTTATGGCTGGATTGAATAAGGGGAATGAATACAGTATGATAATGTAAACTTTGGCAAGGCATTTGATAGGATATCACCTGAAAAGCTGTTGCATAAACTGGAAAATATGGATTGGAAATAAACTATTCACTTGAAGTGGGTGGTTGATGGATAGGTATCAGAAAGTGGTGTATGGTGGGTGTGAATCTACCAGGTTTAAGGTGACCAGTTGTGTTCCTCAGAGATCAATCCTTGGACCATCATCAGATTCCTGACATGTACCGTATGGTTGTACAGGATATCATGATAGTACTAGAAAAAGTTACATCATTACTAACTTCTGATCGACAATTTTCCTCCAAATTAGCCATGCTACCGGCTAAGACGTCTATAGACGTCAAGGTTATCATGGATGCGAAGTGCATATTAAAATTGTAATGCCATTGATATTACATTGAAATATATGATGGATACGAAGCGTATGAGGATGCTTATTTGATCCATAATGGCCAATAAGGTGGTTAGTCTGTTATCTGTCAACACTCCAATATTATCAGATCTTATATTTCTCTCTTCTGAGGCACTTTTACTGTATCATTCCACCTAGAACTTGGTCTTCCTGTGGATCTTTTTTTTTCTAATATCCTTATTTTTAATATGATGCTGCCATTGATGCCATTTATTCACTCCCCAAATCTTTCTCAAAACTCTGATATCTGTGGTCTCCAGTCTTAGATCAACTGTTTTATTTCTAATCCAACTCTCAGATTCATAAGTTAAACTTGGTTTGAACAATGCCTAATACATAATTAGTTTAGTGTTTGACTGATTTCTCTCTTATTCCATATAAATTGGACCATTGTTATGTAATTATACATAATGATATTGGGAAGAACTTGACAGGGAGAGTTTTTTTGAATGATTTGATTTTTCATGGCATAAAGACATCAAGGATCACACTGTGCCATGACACAGCAGTACATATGGTAATTGGTTAGTAGGACAATCACAAATATCCATGCCCTTGGCTTCGAAACTCACAGCTTCTTGTCTGAAGAGTGGATACACCAACCACTCAACCAACCAGGCCAGTTGACTAGGAGATGTTCAATTGTTTGCTGATGATGTAAAGATAGGCAGGGCGATCAGAGATGATACTGATATGTAGCACTTATAGAATCATGTGAATAACCTGAAACGGTGGTCAAATGATAAGTCACTGTTAATGAATGACTGTCAATTCAGTGTTGGTAGGTATAAAGTTAAGCACTTTGGCTTGATGAGATTTCCAACAGGAGAGAGGAAATGAGAGGAATGCAAGGGAGCACAGGGACTAGGGGTAGAGTGATGTCAGGAAGGTAGGTAAGTAGGGGAGCACAGAGAAAAAAGTGTTACAGAAGAGAGAGTGAAGGATGCATGTGAGTAATCGAGGAATAGGGTGGTAAGAGGTGTAATGTATGGGGACTCGATGATCTGTGGTGTTCAAGATAGAATGCGTGAGGAGTGTTTGCCAGGAGGAACGATAGAAAGTGTGGCTAAGTAATCTAGGAATAGGGTGGTAAGAGGTGTAATGTATGGGGACTCAATGATCTGTGGTGTTCAAGATAGGATGCGTGAGGAGTGTTTGCCAGGAGGAACGATAGAAAGTGTGGCTATGGCAATTGAGAGGTGAAAGGGTGGATGAGATGATTGTGATGGTAGGAACAAATGACTTGAGTGGTAATGTAAGTAGGGCAGTGAGAAATATGAGATTCTTGCTTGAAGGTGTATGAAAGAAGACAGAGAGAGGAAAGATAGTATGTGTGTTGCCTAGGCATGATAGTGACAAGCTGAGCAGAAGAGCGGTGATATTGAATGGCATAATAGCGAGAATGTGTCAGAAGAGAGGATTGGAATATGTGGATGCTTGGAGTGCTTTTGAGAACAGAGAGGAATTGTATGTGAGAGACTGCTTGCATTTGAATGAGGAGGATGTAGGCATCTGAAGAGATTGCTGTTCTGAACGAATCAGTGTGTCCCAGTGTAGATGGTAGCAGGGGTGGCCTCTTGTGGGAATGGGTACTTGGGAGAAGGGGGACGAAATCAGGTAACGCTGAGCCCAGTGGAGTCTAGAGGGGATAATGCTGGGTATAGAAACATTGGCATTTTTATGCTTTATACTAATGCCAGGAGTATTCGGAATAAGGGAGAGGAATTGGTGGCACTGATAGCATCAGCCTGGCCAAAGATTATTGGGATCACCGAGACGTGGTTGACAGAAGAGGATATAATAACAGGAATAGAAGTTGCTGGGTACAACATTTTTTGGCAAGATAGGAAGGGAAAGTGTGGTGGTGGAGTACTGCTTATGATAAGTGATGACCTATGTCCTCTAAGAGTGGAGGCTTTGGATGGCTGTGACACTTATGATTTTCAAAGCATATGGTGGAGGTGGACAAGACAGGATATTTAATGGGGGTGTTGCTATAGACCAAGGAGCACAGAGGGTGGGGACCAGGAGATGTTGAGACAGTTGAGCATGGCAAGTGCAAGAAGAATGATTGTTATGGGAGATTTTAACTACAGCAGTATAAATTGGCAAGAGGAAGATGCATGTAGCAATAAGGGAATGGAATTCCTAGAGTTCTTGAGGGACAAATGTCTTAGGCAACATGTAACAGAGGGAACAAGAGGTTCAAGAGTTTTGGATTTGGCTATAGCATCAGAAGAGTTGATAATAACTGAGATGACATCTCTTCAACTGGTTGGAGAGAGTGACCATGTGGTTTTGACTTGGAAGATGAATAGACATTCAGAAGTCTCAAAGAGACGGGAACATATGTGGAATTATAAAGCAGGTGATTATAATAGTCTTAGACATCAACTTGGAGAAGTTTTGTGGAGGAAGGAATTTGAAGGCCGGGATAACATTAGTGCTTGGGAAATTGTGAAGGGATATTTGTTAGCAGCAATGGAAAGCTGTATTCCACGAGTGAAGAAGAGGACACAATTTGGAGTAAGGTGGCTGACAAACAATATTAAACAGGAACTGCATGCAAAAAAGAGGCTATGGAAGAGATATAAGGAGACAGGTGAAGAGAAGATGCATGAAGAATATAAGACACAGGCCAGGAGAGTGACTAGTATGGTAAGGATGGCAAAAGTATAATATGAGAAAAGATTGGCCCTTAAATCCAAGGAAAATCCTAGGGACTTTTTAGCTATGTGGCCAGTAGGAGGAGAAATGACATTGTCGGGTAAAAATGGGAATAGAGTGACTGATGCAGAGGGCATAGTGGAATTCTTCAATGAACACTTTATTGGAGTATTTCATCCTGGAGGAGTCAATTTGAATACTAGAGGGATAGGGCAGGTTCGAGGTTTAGAGGTGCAGGATGAGAGTGTGTTCCAAATACTGAGTACTCTGGATGTCAGTAAAGCTGTGGGACCCGATGGTATTTCACCACGAGTTTAGAGAGAATGTGATAGGGAACTGACAGTGCCTTTGACCTGGCTTTTCAGTGAAAGTCTGACTGCGGGAAAGGTGCCCTTGGAATGGAAGGAAGGTAAAATAGTGCCATTGCATAAGGGCGGTAGCAGACTGGAAGTGTCTAATTATAGGCAGTTTGTGTGTCATCAATAGTTGGTAAGATCTTGGAGAAAGTAGTGAGGGACTGTATACAGAATTGGGCAGATGAGGGTAATGTTATCTGTGAGCGTCGACATGGATTTGTGAAGGGGTGCTCTTATTTTAGCAATATGCTAGCCTTTTATTATAAAGTTACAAGAGCATTAGATGAGGGAAAGGCATATACTGCCATTTTCCTAGACTTAGCAAAGGCATTTGACAGGGTATCATATGATAAGCTGATATTCAAGTTGCAGCACATGGTTCTGGATGTCAGATTGGTCAATTAATTCAGAATTGGCTTTCCGATAGGTATCAGAGAGTTGTGTATGGTGGAGCAATACCAAAGAGGCAGAAGGTTACAAAAGCGGTTCCACAGGGCTCAGTACTGGGACCTGTATTGTTCAACCTTTATATCAATTACATTGTCAGTGGATTGCAGGGGGGAGGGGATATTCAGTTGTTTGTGGATGATGTGAAGCTGGGAAGAGTTATCAGTAATAGTGCAGATGTGGTAGCCCTGCAAGAGGATTTAAATAAGCTAGATAGATGGGCAAATGAATGGGGGTATCAGTTTAATGCAGCAAAATGTAAGGTCTTAAGGTTTGGGACACATCGATGGGATGCTGCATACTGAGGGAAGTAAGGAAGACAAGAGATCTGGGGTTGATGATTGATAGAAACCTGAAATTTAGGGGACATATTGCAAAGGTAGTGAAGGTAACACAGAGGATTGCTGCAATAACGAGGACACTGACCTTTAGAGATAAAAGGGTTATCATTCCGTTGTATAAGATTCTGATCAGACCACACTCAGACTGTTGTTCTCAGATCTGGTCCCCAGGATTTGAAGGGGATAAATTAACTGTGAAAAGGGTACAGAGGTGGATAACAAAGATGGTTTCAGGACTGTACAATGTTAGTTATGAGGATCGGCTGAGGGAGTGTGGACTGCAGAGTTTGGTGGATAGAAGGAGGAGAGGTGATATGATTGTGACTTTTAAACTGTTGAGAGGTGGTTACAGGGCTGACACTGGGGAATTCTTTCACTTGGTTGAACAGTGGGAAGGAGTCATGACAAGGGGCCATCCCTGGAAGTTACGAAAGGAAACTGTGAGAAAGAGGGTGATGAGTGGTTTCTTTGCATCGAGGGTGGTTGAACCATGGAATGCATTGCCTGATGGAGTGGTGGGAGCGAGAACGGTCAATGTGTTTAAATGCGTTGACCTTTCTCTTTCAAGGAGTGGTTTGATAGACTTTGTGTTTCCTAGTAGGGACCTCCCTCAATGAGTCTTGATAGACTTGTGTTTCTTAGAAAGGACTTCCCACGATGAGTCTTTTGACTCCATGTAGGCCTGAATAATAATAATATTGTATTGGTGAGATTATGTTAGAAGGAATTCATATCTTTCTAGGATCTCAGAGTTATAGTGGAGAGAAAATTGAAGTTCAAAAGTTGCATTGCAAAAATTGCAAGTACAACTCAGAGGATATTTGTAATGTTGAAATGAACATTGACATCTAAGGATAAAGAAGTAATTTTTCCTCTTTACAAAGCCTTGATATGACCGCACTTCACTACTGTTTGCAGGCTTGGTCTCCTGGGTTTGGTGGGGATAAGGAGGTTGTAGAAAGGGTGCAAAAAAGAGTAACAAAGACATCAGGATTATGGAATATAAATTATGAGGAGAGATTGAGAATATGTGGGCTGCAGATACTGGTAAACAGGAGAAAAAAAGCGGTGTGTGTGTTATGATATGATAGAGATCTATAAACTTCTGAAAGGTTGTTATAGGTGGATGAAAAGATGAAAGATGAAATGGATGAAAGTTTTCATTAGATGGAAGGTGGGGAGAGGACATGTTGACATCTATGGAAGTTAGATTTATGTGTAGTTAAGAATGCAGTGAAAGCTAGCTTTTTCTCTCACAGAGCACTGAGTGGGTGGAACAATTTGCCTGTTGAAATAGTGAGTGCATTCAATGTGAATGAATTTAAAAAAAGGTACGATCCTAGGGATCTCTGGTGTGGGTGATCTATAGTATCCCTCAATGAGTCCTTAACTCCCAAGGGATCTCTGATGATGATGATATTTAAGGCAAATATTAGGAGAATTAGAGGCATATCAAGTGTTGCTTTGATTAGATGTAATTAGATTGTGGGAATGGATGACATATCACCGCACATTTTGAAAGAGTTAGTTATGCTTTTGACTTGTTTATTGAATGAAAATGTCAAATCAAGGTCTTGCAGTGAAAAAGGTTCCTGAGAAATAACAAGTAGGCAAAATAGTACCACTCCACAAGTGTCATTCTAGGACAGTTCCAATTAGAGACTAGTCTGTACATCTGCAGTTATGGTCAAGGTATTGGAGAAACTGGTTAGGAATAGAATACAGGATGTTGTTAACAGAATATAGGATTGTATGTGTTGGTCAGTAGGGCAAAGCTTGTTTTATGCAATCTGCTTACATTTTATGATAAGGTAATGAATGTGTTGGACAATGTGTAGTGTTTCACAAAATGTAAGATTTATATACATCACTGTATATAAATCTTACATTTTGTGAAACAAAATTTATTGTGTATGAACTTTGCAAATGCATTTGATAAACATCAGTAATTAGGTAGAATTTGTAGGATTATTGCTGATGTTAATTCCTATAGGAAGATCTGAATACGTATTTTTCTTGGACCAATGAGTGGAGTTGTCGTTTTAATATTAATAAATGCAAGGTGGTGCAGTTTGGAATACAGAAAAATAAGGCTGTGTACTGTATTTGTGAAACTGTACTTAAGGAAGTCGATGAGATTCAGGATCTTGGGAGTGATGGTTAACAGTAGGCTTAAGCCCTGAGGGTACATTTCAAGTGTTGCAAAGACCATGTCATATTGCTGCTATGATAGGAAGTGCATTGACAAGTGGGAATAAAGAGGAAGGGGTGCCACTGTATAAGGCATTGGTCAGACAATACATGGACTATTGTGCTCAGATTTGGTCACCTAGTTTTCATTGTGATGTGGAAATACAAGGAAAGATCCAAAGATGAATGACCAAAGTAATATCAGGACTTTGGAAAGCTGGTTATGCAGAGCATTTGAGGAAATGTAGATTGTAGTGTATGATGAAAAGAGGTGATGTGATAGACGCTCAAGTTAGTGAAGAGATTTGACCAAATTAATACAGAAGGGATTATAAAAAGAGTGAAGGATAAAGAGGAAGAACAAGAGACAATCCCTGGAAGTTGTGTGAAAATATAGTGAAGAAGGGTATGAAGAGTAGACTTTTTACACATAAAGTAGTGGACAAGTGGAACTCATTGCCAGAATGCATTATGAATTATTATTATTATTATTATTATTCAGGCCTCGATGGAGTCAATAGACTCATTGTGGGAGGTCTTCGTAGCAAACACAAAGCCTATCATACCACTCCTTAAACTCATTGACTGTTCTTGCTTTTACCACTCTATCAGGCACGGTTCAACCACCCTCCATGCAAAGAAACCACTTCTCACCTCTCTTGCTCACATCTTCTTTTCATAACTTCCAGGGATGGCCTCCTGTCATCGCTCCTTCCTGCTGTTCCACCAAGCGAAAGAATTCCCCAATGTTCACCTTGTAACTGCCTCTCAACAGTTTAAAAGTCTCGATCATATCACCTCTCCTTCTTCTATCCACCAAACTTTGCTGTCCACATTCCCTCAGCCGATCCTCATAACTGATATTGTACAGTCCTGAAACCATCTTTGTTATCTGCCTCTGTATCCTTTCCACAGTTAATTTATCCCCTTCAAATCCTGGGGATCAAATTTGAGAACAATAGTCAACATGTGGTCTAATCAGGGTCTTATACAATGGAATGATAACTCTTTTATCTCTACAGGTCAGCATCCTTCTCAGTATTGCAGCAATCCTCTGGGTTACCTTCACAACCTTTGCAATAGGATTTCAGTTTTCTATCAATCATCACCCCCAGATCTTTTGTCTCCCCTACTTCCTCCAGTACAGCTCCTCCAATTGCGTATACAGCCTCCTATCGATGGGTCCCAAACTTCAAAACTTTACATTTTGCTGCATTAAACTGAAACCCCCATTCATCTACCCATCTGTCTAGTTTATTCAAATCCTCTTGCAGGGCTGCCACATCTGCACTATTACTGATAACCCTTCCCAGCTTCACATCACCCGCAAACAACTGAATATCTCCCTGCAATCCATTGACAATGTCATTGATATAAAAGTTGAACAATACAGGTCCTGGTACTGAGCCCTGTAGAACCCCACTTGTAACCATCTGCTTCCTTGATTCCTGGATACCAATCCCATATCCAGTTGACTAACCTGACATCTAAACCCATGTACTGCAACTTAAATATCAGCTTATCATATGGCACCCTATCAAAATACCTTTGCAAAATCCTAAAAAAATGGCATTATATGCCTTTCTCTCATCAACTGCTCTTATCACTTTATTATAAAAGGCAATCATATTCCTTAGCAAGAGCTTAGTAATATGATAACTCACAGATAACATTATTGATTGTGTTGATTCTCACAGATAACATTACCCTCGTCTGCCCAATGCTGTATATAGTCCCTCACTAATTTTTGCAAGACCTTGACAACTACTGATGACACACAAACTGGCCTATAATTAGACACTTCCAGTCTGCTACCATCTTTAATTGAGAGCCAGGTCAACAGAGCTGTCAGTTCTTTAGCACATTCTCTCAAAACCCGTGGTGAAATACCATCCAATCCCACAGCTTTACTGATATCCAGAGTATTCAGTATTTGAAACACTCTCTCTCTTCTTGCGCAGAAGTGCAAGAAAACCTGAACCTGCCCTTTCCCTCTAGTATTAAAACCTTCTTCTCCAGGATGAAATACTACAATAAAGTGCTCATTGAACAACTCCACTATGTCCTCTGCATTAGTCACTCTATTCCCATTTTTATCCTGCAATGTCATTCTTCCACAATCATTTCTCCTCCTACTGGCCACATAGCTAAAACATTCCCTAGGAATTTCTTTGGATCTTAGTGCCAATCTCTTCTCATATTCCAGTTTTGCCTTCCTCACCATACTAGTCGCTCTGCTGGCCTGTGTCTTATATTTTTCGTGCATCTGCTCGAATGCGGTATGATTTCAAAGTTCAGTATGATAGACATATCTCTAGTTAAAATAATAATATGTTTTCTCTTATTGAAATCTCTAGTTTCCTATTTTTCCTGTACTAAAGCTTGCAGTAGTTGCAAACATGTTATCAGTGTCTTGAAAGCTGAAGGAAAGGATTATCAGCATCTTGAAAACTGACTCTGAACAGAAAGAATTGTGATAAACTTGTCATCAGCCTTAAATAGCAGTGGTTCTGTGCTAAGCTAACTGATATGACTTTTGTCCATTCCTACTTCCACTTCTTTTGTATCTATTACAGCTTATATGGCCTCACTAGCTAAATGGATAGTGTCTTCAGTTTGGAATCAGCACACTGTGTATTTGAATCTCTACATAGAATTTTATGAAAATCTTTAGATAGTAGGTGAATTTCATCACCAATTATGGCATGCACACATAGCATTTAATTCTTCCTTCAAATTTTGAACAGCATGCAATCAGAGCTACTTTTTTATGTGACTCTCAGTCACAAAAGGTTGCCAACCTATAATACATTAATACCTTGTGTGGGTAAAAGAATTTTATTATTTTATACATTGAGTAATCTCAGTACCAAAAAGCTCTCTGAACCTGGTTGGTTTTGTAGGCTATTCTTCAAAGTTGATTCCTGTTTAGTATGAACTTTTTTTTGTTGAGTTCTCTTACTCCACTTAGCATTTCAGGTAGATTGGAAAGTGGCCCATATTAAATACCAAAGCAGATGTAACTTTCCTATAAAATTACTATTCCTATGTTCTCATTCGAATGTTTTTAGGAGTGTTTCACAAAATGTATAAGCATTTTGAAGAAAGAAATGCTACCCATGAGGACAGTTTGTTTATCTGTTAGTAGGCATGTTATTCCTTGCTCTATCTAGATGGATGGATTTTATTGAAATTCAGTACCCAAAATAATTATGAAAGCCATCTCAAATTTTATTTCGAGTTAGATTATCGGAAGGAGCAAAATTCTTTGAAGATACACAAACAAATTTATGAAATTTTTTTTTAGTCTAGCAATTTGCTTAAGCCCCATATATGGGCTCAACACATTAAAAAAAAAAAAATTGTCAAATCGTCATAATTTTGGATTTTTGCTTAATTTGTTTTAGAAATACAATTTTATTAATACAGACCAGTTTACAATAAAACTTATATTAAAACCTACCAGTTTCGGCAGCAAACTGTCTGGCTTTTTCAAGGCATTTACGGAGATATGAAAACTAGTAAATGCAAATTGAAAGGAACATAAAAAACGTTGTAAACCAACTAGTAGCTATGGTTACACGTTTCGCGTGACAGAGAGGACTAATTGTTCTTATTCATTATCACGCATGCGTTGTAGACGTGTAATGTGATTACTGGCTAGCTGTAGTTCAGATTGACTGAGAGAGAGAGGATCAAGTTTTTCCACGAACTGTTTAGAATTACACCCTGATTTCTGTTGAGGTTTCCACCGGTTATTGATACTATTGTGGCTTCCTTAAATAAACGATGCCTGTAGTCGTCATCGAGATATGGCATGGAGCTGTTTTGCCAATCTATCGTGTGGTTAGACGTACAGAAATTATGTGCTAAGCCGGAAGAGACGCTTCTGTTGTGGTTTACATCACCAGCATATTCTTTTTGCCTAATTTCTAAACTACGTGAAGTTTGTCCGATGTAGGCAAGACCACAGGAACAGGGAATGTAATATACTCCTGGATATTTGTAGAACAGCACTTTATCTTTTGAGGATCCTAAAACTTGTCTGATGTTGGTGGTTGGTTTGAAGACCACTCTGATGTTATGGGCTCTTAGTATTCTTGCTATTTGATAAGAAATTGACTTGATGAAAGGTATCACTACAGTAGAAATGTGCTGACAGTGGGATTCTTCTTGTCTGGGGTTGTCATTGTATAGATATTTTTTGATGATGTTTTGAGGATATCCATTTTGTGATAATGTGTTGGCTATTAGTGAGAGTTCATTCTGTGTATCCTCCTCTTCTGATATAAACTTTTTGGCTCTATGTTTCAACATGTGGATAATGCTCAGTTTGTGTGTCTTGGGATGGTTTGAAGTATAATGAAGATTATACTTCAATTTTTAGATATCTTGATAAAAAAACAACCTAATAGTGTCAAATTATCCATTTACAGAAAGCCCACAGATACTGGAAGATATCTTCATTATACTTCAAACCATCACAAGACAACACCGGGCAACTCCCTTGCAAAGTGCAAGGAGTTGCCCGGTGTTGTACCACTCTACCCCAGTCCTGAAGATACTTTCAGGCGCAGACTTTGTTTGCACACACTTGGATAAAGGATTAAACTAAATTTATTATAGTCTGACCAAGTGAAAAATAAACTTTCAAATGTCCCATGTAGCGATGAGTTTGAGTCTATATAGTGTGAAGTGGTGGTTAACAGAGTGAAATATATGATGGGGTGTTGCTACAGACCTGGTGGCTCAGTTGTAAGGGACGATGAAATGCATTGGCAATTTAGACTTATGGGTACCAAGCGAATGATCATTATAGGTAACTTTAATTTTCCAAACATTGATTGGGTAAAAGAGAAATCTCATGATAAGAAAGAACAGGAATTTATTGAATTATAGCGAGACAACTTTCTCAAGCAGCATGTGAAAGAAGGAACTCAAGGTCAAAGAGTGTTGGGTTTGCTCATAGTGTCAGAAGGGATCTCTGTCAAGAATATGGCTATTTTACCACCAATTGATGACAGTGATCATGCTGTTCTTTCTTGAGAAGTATCTACTTGCATTATTAAAGCTCCGATTAAAACAGGCTACATGAAGCTAGAAATTATGATCGACTTAGAAGAATACTATTTTTGGTTCCATGGTATCAGTTACTGAATGGAAAAAAATGTCAGCAATGCATGAGAATCTTTGAAAAAGTGCTTAAATGAGGCAGTATCTCAATGTATCCCTAGTGTTCAAAGAATAAATAAGTTGGGAGTGAAATGGATGTGCAGCCTTATTAGGCAAGAGATTCACAAGAAGAAGATGATGTGGAAAGAATATCGTGAGAATAAGAGTGAGAGAAGTTATGAAATATATAAAGCTCAGGCCAGAAAAGTAACAAGTATTGTGAGAAAAACTAAAACAGAGTATGAAAAGAAATTGGCCATGCAAGTTTAAAGGCAATCCAAAAGAATTTTATCGTTATGCCGCAAGCAAAAGAAAGAACGAATGTGGAAGAATAACTTTATTGAATGCAGATGGTACACGAGTGTCGGAAGATAAGGAGATTGTTCAGTTAACGAATGCTCACTTTGCTAAGATATATCAACCAGGTGTATGCAGCATGGTGCACAGTGCTACTGCTACATTGGATGAAGAGTTAGAGATTCATGAAAACGAGGTTGAAGAGCTCTTGCATAACCTGGATAAGAATTTATCAATAGGGACAGATGGAATATCAGCCCATTTGCTGAAGGAATGTTCAGCTGAATTGGCTAGGCCTTTCACACATTTGTATAACTTGAGTCTCAGCTCATGAATGATACCACAGGAATGGAAGGGATGTATGATAGTTCCATTGCACAAGGGTGGTGCAAAAACTGATGTGTCTAACTATTGACCTATTAGTATCTCTGGTGTGGTAGTGAAGATTTTAGAGAAGTTGGTAAGAATGTTGGAAGTTTTATTCCACTTGGTTAGACTATAAATTATAAGTTTTGTTTAATCCTTTATCCAAGTGTAAGCAAACAAAGTTTGCACCTGAAGTATTCAGGACTGAGGCAACTTGTGGAAAAGGTGTACCAAGCTCTCATCCCTTGTCTTAGTATCATAATGCAAAGCACATCTTGCAGACATATATGATGGTATGCATTAAGGGAAGGGCCACTACCCAGACCGGTTTCGACCTTTATTGAATGTTCAAATACAGGTCAAACTCCAAAAACCCAGCGTTGGCTCTACCCTGTTGCAGGCTCACCCCACCACCGAGCATAGCCTCTTATTTGCTCATATGTCATCTGAGGAGTAACAGCAACAGCCATTCATTACCCCCCCCCCAAGTACCTGGGTGACAGCAACAGCCAACCTTCAGTTAAAACTTCATGGGCTACAGCATTGCCATTCATCACCCAAGCTTCCAACCAGTTTCGGCCTTTATTGAGGTCTCGTCAGTGGGAGCCAGGCCCAGAGGTGGTGATACTAAGTTGGAAGTAATGGAGAAGTCATATTTACCTATACGAGTTGCCAAAAGATGTCTCACCTTATTAAATTACTCTGGATTAGAGGAAGATGTTCGAAGTTTTTTTCCATTTGGTTAGACTATAAATTATAAGTTTAGTTTAATCATTTATCCAAGTGTAAGCAAACAAAGTTTGCGACTGAAGTATCTTCAGGACTGAGGCAACTCGTGGTAAAGGTGGACCAAGCTCTCATAACTTGTCTTAGTATCTCCCATAATGCAAAGCACATCTCCTTGTGGACATGTATGATGCTATGCTAAGGAAAGGGCCACTACCCAGACTGGTGCCGACCTTTATTTAGGTCTCGTCAGTGGGAGCAAGACCCAGAGTTGGCATACAGCAGTTTTTGCTGTATGCCAACTGATGTAATAATGCAGAATGCTAATTGGGGACTGCATTTTAGGGTGATTGGTAGTGCAGTATGAACACTGGCATGCCTTGAGATTGATGGACTAAACTTTTATGAAGAACTAATTAAGAAACTAGTGATATACCTCAGGGGTTCAGTTCTTGGGCTAAGGAAGGTCATGTTTTAGCAATTTGCTCATATTTTATAACAATATTATGGCCGAGTTGGATAAAGGAATTGGATACACTATGATAATGTTGTATAAATCAAATAAGGCATTTGATGGGATATCACACAAAAGACTGTTGCATAAACTGGAGAATATGGGATTGGAATGTAAACTCTTGACTTGGATCAGGGAATTGCTGACAGACAGATATCAAAAAGTGATATACAGTGGGTGTGAATCTGCCAGATTTAAGGTGACCAGTGGTGTACCTGAGGGTTCAGTTCTTGGGCCATTATTGTTCAATCTATATATTGATGACATCAAGCAGGGTCTAACATCAGATGTGCAATTGCTTGCTGATGATACAAAGATAGGCAAGTCAATCAGGGATGTTACTGATATTCAGCACTTACAAAATGATTTAAATAGGCTGGAAATTTGGGCAAACTAAAATGGCTATCAGTTTGATGTTAGTAAGTGTAAAGTTATGCACTTTGGCATGATGAGATTTCCAGTGGCATATTATATTAGTGAGGTTATGCTACAAGAAACTGAGGAGGCAAGGGATCTTGGCATATTGGTGGATAGGAATTTGAAGTTCAAAGGTCACATAGCAAAAGTTGCAAATAACTCAGAGGATAATTGCTATGTTGAAGCAAGTCTCGACATGTAAGAATAAGGAAGTAATTTTGCCTCTTTATAAGGCTTTGATAAGATCACACCTGGATTATTGTGTGCAGATTTAGTCTCCCGAGTTCCAAGGAGATAAAGAAGCTGTGGAAATGGTGCAAAGAAGAGTTACAAAGATTATATCCAGATTATGGGATTTAGATTATGAGGACAGATTGTGAGTATGTGGTTTGCAGCCTCTGGTTAACAGGAGAAAGAGGGTTGATATGATTGAGGTCTATAAACTTTTGAATGGGTGTTATAGCATTTCAAATGATGAAATTTTTCATTATATGGAAGGCAGGGAGAGAACACGTGGGCATTCATGGAAGTTAAGGTTGTTCTCAGTCAAGAGAGGGGTAAGAGCTAGATTTTTCTCCCAGAGAGCAGTGAGTGGAATAATTTGCCCTTAGGGGTAGTGAATGCATCTAATGTAAATGAATGTAAGGGAAGGTATGAAAGCTGGTTTGGGTGATTTACAACCTCCCTCGATGAGTCCTTGACTCCCTGGAGGTCTCAGATAATAATAATATTTGCTATAAATATTGAAAAGATAGCACAACACATGCAACCTTTTTCTAATGTCTAGGCCTGTACATTTTCTTCTAAATCTATTGATAGGTTTCAGTTAATATATTCATTACTTCATCCCCAGCTATTCTCAGTACTTCAATTGACCCCTCCATTGGCTCTGGGAGATTTTCCTTTTTGCATCAGTTCCATTGTCCATACCCTTTACTTTTCATTATCATAGGTTTCTTGACAAATTCTCCTTCAACATTAATGTCATTCTTGTACAAATCTTCTACATAATCTTTTCATCTTTTTTTCATTTCTTTCATTAAACTTTTTTCCAAATTCCTTTTTTGCTACTCCTGTTTTATTTTATTTCTACTCACAGTTCTTCTAATTCTCTTCCTGTCCTAATCAACTGTTTTAATTTCTTTCCAGTTTCAGCTTTAAATGCATCATTTATATGATTTCAATCAAATTTGATACTGTCCTTTTGTTGCTTTTTTGCCCTTAATTTCAATTGAATTTTTTCTTTTCTTCTTTCTCATCTGTCGGATGACTGGTTTTGTCCCTTATGAAATCTTTGCCACCTGTCATTTCTCTGAAGCTCAAGAATTGTGACCTTTCCTTTAAAGACTGTAGCCTTTTTGGCATGCCTCTAGTCTTCCTCCATGATTCCGTTCAACACTATATTTTGGTAATCTCTGAGGGGACATTCTCTGGAAATGTTCAAACCATCTTAATTGCTGTTTAAAAATTATACCTATGATAACTATCTGCTCTAGTTTGATAACTATCTGCTCTAGTTTAATTCTTGTTTGGCTTACTCATTGTTTTTGTGTTCTGACCAACAAGTCATGTTTATTTATCTTAAGCATTTCATTTCAGATGCTCTGATTTTCTGTATTTCTTTCTGATTGAGTCTCCATGTCTCGGCTCTATATGTTGCCGTAGGTATAATAATGTTTTTTTGGAGTTTCAGTTTGAGGCTTTTTGAAATGTTGTTATTTTTCCATATTTTTTTCATTTATTCATATTAGACCATCCTTTTAGTCTGTATTTTGCTGTTTCTGTGTTGTCAAGGTAGTGATTAATGTGACTGCCAAGATATGTAAATTATTATTATCATCATCATCATCATCATAAGACCCCCATGGAGTCACAGGTTCATCTAGGAGGTTCCTTTTGCCAAACACACAGCTCATCATACCAATCCTTAAACACATTCAAATTCTCTGCAGACACCACGCTCTCAGGCAATGCATTCTAATCATTCACAACTCTCCGTGCAAAAAAACCTCCTTCTCACTTCCTTGCTCATGCCCTACTTATATAGCGTCCAGGGATGACTCTTGTTCTTCCCCCCATCTCCCATTGTTTTATGAAAAACCTCTTCAACATTAATCTTATAACAACATGTTACTAACTTGAACGTCTCTATCATATCACCACTCTTCCTGCTATCCACTAGACTCTGCAAATTGCATCGCCTCAACCTTTCTTCATATTCAACATTCCAGATATCAGAAACTATTTTAGTTCAGTCGCCTCTGGATCCTCTCCAACATATCTTCATTCTTTTGAAAACCAGGTTGACCAAATCTGTGCAGAAATTGATTCAATTGTTCAAAGTATATGATTTTCTAAATTTATTGAAATTTTTCCTTCATCTCTTCCCATTTTCATTGTTTTAGTTTTGCTTAGATTGATTTTAATTCCAAAAGTTTTGCACTCTTCGTTTAAAAGTTTTGTCTTTTCTATTTGTACTCTAGAGTCTGGAAGAATAATAATATCGTCTACATATTTAATTATTATTATTACCCCAAGACCTCATGGAGTCAAAGACTCATCTGGGAGGTCCTTTTATGACACACACAGCTCATCATACCGTGTCTTAAACACACTCAAACAACTTGCAAACACCACACTTCCAGGCAAGGCATTCCAATCATTTACAACTCTGCACGAAAAAAACCTGCCTCTCACTCCCCTACTCACACCCTCTTTATACAGTTTTCAGGGATGACCTCTGGTTCTCCTCCTGATCTCCCACTATTTTCTCTAGAACTTCTCCAGCATTGATCCTATAACAACCTCTTACCAACTTGTAGGTCTCTATCATATCTCCCCTCTTCCTCCTGTCCACCAGACTCTGCAAATTACATCTTATCAATCTTTCCTCATACTCGACATTCCAGAGGTCAGAAACTACCTTAGTCATCTTTGGACCCTTTCCAACATCTCTTCATCCTTCTGAAAAATGTGATTGATATTCATGGCATTTATTTATAGTCCTGGTTCTTTGGTTATGGTTTTGCATATTTCTTTGGGATAAATAATAAATAAATTTTGTGAGAGCTGGCCACCCTGCATAACTCTTTTTCCTCCTTTGAATTTGTCTGTTTTTATTTGATTAAATTTGACAGTTGCTTGGTATCTTTATAATAATTTGTACTAAAGGTTTGTGTTTCTGAATCTAATGTCATAAATTTTAGGATGTTTATCATTTTGTTCCTGTCAATGGAATCAAATGCTTGTTTGAAGTGTCAATAAAACTGCAATATATAGATAAATTGTAAATACAAAATTAATGACAGAAAATCTCACGTAAAAAGATTTTCTTAATAGTATAATTTTCGCCTGTATGTCACAGGCATCTTCAGTACATGTTAAGCTGAAATTAAACAATAACTGACAATTCCAAAAAGCGCCACCTAAGTAGCTAGTGTAAGATAACTAAAAAGGTCAATAAAATTTCCTAACCAAAAAAAAAAAACCTATATATATATATATATATACAATAAAAAGTTAGGAAAGATTAGCTGATTTGTAAAGTACTATCTCCCATAAAGGGGATAGATGTAAACCATCAGATCTGTTTAAGTTAGGAGAGTGGAATAAAGTTTCACATGTTTCTTTATAAAGCCGTTCTATGAGGAACCCACTTTTGTGAAGGACTCTTGTCTTTTTCCATTGGATTCTATGTCTGGTTAAGATGGCATGTTCTGCAAGTCCAGACTGTCAGGTTTAAGGTACTGAATATAAGACTGGTGTTCTTCTAGTCCAGTGGTCGCCAAAGTGGTTGATATCGACCCCCAGGGGTCGATAGAAAAATATAAGACATCATTGTACGGGTAATATTTAATTCGGTTAACTTGGATTACCTCCTTCCTGAATGACAACGCAATTAAAAGTGAATCGTAGGAACAGTGACATGAATAAGACCTGTAAGGTCGAGCAAGGTCATGAAAATAGTTACGGAGGCCAATGAAGTAGGCCAAAATGACGTATTTACCAATAAACGGATGTCTGTGGCGCCTGCCTGGCTGGCGCAGTGGGAGCAAAATGGCAACACATGCGCGGTTGCTTATTTACTTATACTTACACGTATTCGATCCCAGTCTCATTTTTGCCATTAACATAAAAGTGAGCGTTAATGTTCTAAAATTCATGAACATACATATTATAATTCAAATGTTATTCATTCACGAACTAAACTTCTCTATGTTAAAGAATTGAGAAGTGCTGGTAATAATACCTAGTAATAGTAATATAATAATATATATTATATTATACATACAATAAACACTGTAACTATAAAATAAACAATCTAAAAACGAACATAAGCATATTTCGCTTGTCCTATTATAATTACGTAATAGTAAAATAGAGGGGGTTGATAAAACATCAAGAAACTCTTGAAAGGATCGGCGGTCAAAGAAGTTTGGTGACCCCCGTTCTAGTCGAATAGAGGCAGATCTTCCTTTTTGTCCGAAATAAGATAATCCACAAGAGCAAGGAATCTGGTAGACACCTGGATAATTAAGATGTGGAAGCTTGTCCTTAGGAGAAGTAAGAAAGGTGGAGATTTTTCTGACCGGTCAAAAGGCAACAAAAATATTCAATGGTTTTAAAACTTTTGCTATATGTTCACTAATTCCATGTACATAAGGGATAGGAATGCGTGTTATTTCTTCTGTATTTGAAGAGGAAGACATATTAAAACTACTCAAAGCACTTTTGATGAAGGAATTCTTGTATCCATTAGATAGAAAGGAAGAAATAATATATTGTAGTTCTTTCTGTAAGAGATTGTCTGAAGAACAAAAGGAGTTGGTCCAATGAACCAGTGTTTTAATAGTTCCTGCCTTTTGACTGGGATGGCGATGAGATTCAGCATCGATATAATGGCCACTATGAGTCTTCTTTCAAATAGCTCTTCTGATGAACTTCAACAGTTTCTCACTAAGTTAAATGCACTTCATCCCAGAATCCAGTTTACCCTTGAAATAGAATCAAATAAGCAGTTAGCCTTTTTAGATCTTCTAATTCGTCGCCAACCAGATGGTAACCTACATTTCTCAGTCTATAGAAAGATGGTAACCTACATTTCTCAGTCTATAGAAAGATGATAACCTACATTTCTCAGTCTGAATCTCATCACCATCCCAGTCAAACTATTAAAACACTGGTTCATTGGACCAACTCCTTTTGTTCTTCAGACAATCTCTTACAGAAAGAACTGCAATATATTATTTCTTCCTTTCTATCTAATGGATACAAGAATTCCTTCATCAAAAGTGCTTTGAGTAGTTTTAATATGTCTTCCTCTTCAAATACAGAAGAAATAACACGCATTCCTATCCCTTATGTACACGGCATTAGTGAACATATAGCAAAAGTTTTAAAACCACTGAATATTTTTGTTGCCTTTTGACCGGTCAGAAAAATCTCCACCTTTCGTACTTCTCCTAAGAACAAGCTTCCACATCTTAATTATCCAGGTGTCTACCAGATTCCTTGCTCTTGTGGATTATCTTATTTCAGACAAACAGAAAGATTCTATTCGACTAGAAGAACACCAATCTTATATTCAGTTCCTTAAACCTGAAAAGTCTGGACTTGCAGAACATAAAAGTCGGTTCCTTATAGAACGGCTTTATAAAGAAACGTGAAACTTTACTCCACTCTCCTAACTTAAACAGATCTGATGGTTTACGTCTATCCCCTTTATGGGAATAAAAACTACTGAATATATATTTTAAAAAGTTCAAATATATGAACTTTTTAAATATATATTTAAAAAAAAAAAAAAC
Source organism: Typopeltis vanoorti (assembly GCF_054136105.1). Taxonomy (NCBI): domain Eukaryota; kingdom Metazoa; phylum Arthropoda; class Arachnida; order Uropygi; family Thelyphonidae; genus Typopeltis; species Typopeltis vanoorti. The sequence continues at coordinate 139,684,615 of NC_143557.1, forward strand.
CGATTTCAGAACCTTGCCCTACTTTTTCTATGTGATCTGAGTCTCACATAATGTGATTTATATAACGCGGCATTTCTATGGAACCTAACATCCACGTTATACGAGGGTTACCTGTATAGCAAATGCATATATTCTTAAGGGGCACTCCCATATAGAAACACTGGTTTTTCCTATGATTTATGATTTACGAAAACATAAATGACATATATTTAGATATACCTTAAAAGTATAATAACATAAATTATGTATTTTCAGGCATAACTTTGGTAAGATCTTTTTTATTCTTGTCTTGTTAACTTTAAAATTTTTGGAACATAAATTTGAGAGACATCATTGGTAAATATAAAACTATAAAATGAATTCATAAAGGAATAATAAATTATGAGAGGGATTTAAAACTGAACTGTAGCATAAATTAAAAAAAAAATTTTTTTTAAATGCATGGAAAATTTTTCTTACCAGAAGGAAATAAGGATTAAAAATATATAGAAAAGTTTAAAAACATAGGAATACATATTGTGGCAACATAATGGGATTTCTATAAAAAATGAATGAACAAAATAAAAATGTGCCTTGTGGTGTGAGCTATTTCGACTTAGGAGTCATCTTCAGACGTCATCTTTGAGCACTCTTCATGATGATGAAGAGTGTTCAAAGGAAATTGAAAAGGTGAAGTCTGTGTTAAGTTTTCTTTTATGGTTGCATTGAATTTTTAGTCATTATTTATTGACATAAATCTCAGATTAATTTGAATAGTTGGAGCTTCCATTTCTCTGAAAATCGCATAGAAGCAATGGACGTTAATTCTACCTGAAGCAGGAAATCTTCAATGTAACTGACTGTTCAAAAAATGTAGAATAACAATAATGGATTTCAGTACACATGCACAAAAAAGTTCTTGTTTACAATTAATAAGAATCAGATTTCCTGATCATTATTAATTAATTCTGTGATCCAATTTTTTTATAAGGAAACAGTCATTCTGGTTCCAGTCAGGGTGATGTAGTAGCGCTTCGGAGTTCTCTTTGAATAAGCACTCAGATTTAAAATGGCATCTATATGAAAGTAGAGTCTTTAACCAGAATACTGGTTAGTAGTAACTTTTATTTTTTAAAACTATAACACACGTGTGTGTGCCAAGGAAATGAAAATGGTCACCCTGTGTGGATGGTAGTCTTAATAGGTATTGCTTTAGGTGGTGTTGCCTTAAATACAGTTTTCTATATCTTTGGAGGAGTTGTACACAATTCATATTTATTTAGGTTAGTGTGATTTTGAAGGGAAGCTGCATATTCTAAAAAAAAGTTTCATGTTTAAATCTTGACAGTTTTTTCACTTACTAGTCACATAAATTAAAGTTGCCAAGAAATTATATTCTTGTTTAATCCTTTCTCCAAGTGTAAGCAAAGTTTTTGTGTGAAGTTTTGTGTGCAAACTTTGTTTCAAACTGAGAGAAAAAGAGATTGATTCTGTGGAGGGGTGGATGTCTTTTAGAACCTGAAGCTGTCCTACTTGAGGAGATCCTACATGGTGAGGTGAAATCTCAGAGAAATTGTAATTCAAGGTCATTTGGTTTTCATTCCATTATGATGATTATCATTGTTATCAGTTTTCTTCTGATAACACATTACTTTTTTTTTCTTCCTTCAAAATTGGGAAATGTGATTTATCCACAGGCATGGGGCATTCCAGAAAATATAATATTTCACACACTACTGTCTGTTCTTTTATTGTTTAGGCAAACTGGTATTATACTTCTTTTATTAGGAATACTAATATTCTGAATAACAGCTTATATTTCAATGTTAGGTTGTGTATACATATCACTTATCACTATTCCTCAGAGGTTGGTGAAGTGGCTATTGCATTTATTGACCAATTGTATCCCAGTAATTGGAGTTATGCTAAAATGCCTTTTTTTATTCTCTGATGCTGATCTCTTCTTTTGCACCAGTATTTATTTTAGAAGGCATACTAACTGTGGACATAATCAAATGTAAAATTTTTGAAAAGTGACTGTTTTCAGAGATGCTTCAATGCAAAGTTTTGTTTTCTTACACTAGAGTAAAATATGGATGAAAACAAGAATATTATTTTTTGTCAAGTATACCACAGATTATTTTATCTTATCATAGCATTCTGGGTTATACTGTTGATATATAGATGAAAACATGAATATAATTGTCAAGTATAATGTTACATGTATGAGTTATCTTATCATAGTGTTCTTTTCTCTAGGTTATATTGTTGATACGTGTCATGTTCTTCCTTTTAATGTTACTTTCCAATGCCTTAATGTGGACAATGTTCACAAAAGCATTAAGATTGTGTGCTACAACCTTAGAAGCTACTGTTACAAATACAGCTGCAAATTTCTTCTTCACGGTAAGTAAAAAATTTCTGATTTAATATTTACTTTTTCTTCTTTTGTTCTTGTTTCTAAACTGATTTTTAGACGACAGATTAATTTGGTATATATCAGTTAGGATTTTTATTGTTGTTTATTTAGATTACACAGAGTAAGGAGTTTGAAATACAGAACATTTGGTCCTTAGGTTTCTGGCTTTTGAACAGTGTGCACATAATATATTTGACATGAAATTATATTCTCCTTTATCCAAGTGTAAGCAAACAAAAGTTTACAGATGAATTTGAATTATTTTCATAACTAGGCTTCTTGTAAATACAGAGTCTTGTCATAAATACTGTTACAACTTCTGCATACACACCCCTGCTGTCAAAAGAATCGCATGAGTCCGGTTCCCTTAGTGACGCTGTGCGCAGCAAACATTCGCGTATTTATCAGTAGAGAGAGTTATCTAGCTGTATGGAGTAACATGCAGTGGGGAGATTATGAGAACCATGTAGCTGTAATAACACTTCACAAAGTTGGAATGCAGCTACCTCTTATTTTCAAAACACTAAATATTTGAATCATGTTGCTTTGTCACTTAGTTTAAGACAGAGATCAGGTTTTTCTCAATGTGTCAAATTTTTAATTTTTTTTTTTTTTTTTTTGCTATGGCCACTGCATCTTCTCAGTTTACATAAGTACATAATGTAAACTGTACTATTAAAAAAATGAATAAAAATATTTCATCACCTTCTCTCTGATATGGTTGGACACTGAGAATTAATTCTTATGACTTTTGTTTCATATTGGAATACTGTGAGATTTAATTTAGAGGAAAATTGTCAATAGGAAGTTAGTCAAGATGTAAACTCTCATGTAGCACTGTTATAATATCCTGTATCTCTGCTGAGAAATTTAATGATGCCTTTTGTTTCAAGACATCTGAGGTGATCTCCAAAATCTTTATTTTATACTTGACAAGGAATTATATATTCTTGTTTTAATCCTATATCCAAGCATAAGCATAAATTAGCTTCACTCTTCTTTCACAACTATCTCATCCTGATTATTTAATAATTAGGTGGTACACCTTTCTTCATGTATATGGAAAATATATGACTTCTGCATTGATTAAACCATAGTCTATATAAAAATAGACTAATCATGAAATTACTTCATGCTTATGCTTGGGTATAGACATAAACAAGAATATGAGTTCTTGTCAAGTATATATTACATATGACAAGAAATCAAACTCAGAAATCCTTGTAATCAAGTGGGGAAAACTTGCCACAATTTCAGAATCTTTTGTTGTTCTAAACGTGTCAGGTTATTTAATTATACTCTTGTTATTTTTAATTCATATTTAGTGATCTGTCTTTCCTCAGTAATAACTGAGAAATCATGTGTTTTTTATCACTCCCACACACATACACACACACATAAGAACACATAAGACCTATAGCAGTGATGGCGAACCTATGACGTGTGTCAGTACTGACCCACTTTGAATGTTGAAAAATATTGGTATTCTGATGAAAAAACTTCGATAAATCATGTAAGATCGCTCTTGGTTAAGGCGAGGGTAGGTTTCGGTTAATTGAAAGAATTATATTTTATAGTTAGCCTATTTCTATTTTATTTTGTAGTTAGCCTATTTCTATTTTATTTTGTAGTTAGCCTATTTCTATTTTATTTTGTAACTAGACTATAAACGAGCGTTTTGAGTTTACATTTTCTTTCTTAATCATTATAATTTCTGCATAGTCATATGATATTATAAAAACTTATCAAAATTATTATCAATATTATACGATACAAACTTATAAAAATTATTATCAATATTATACGATACAAACTTATAAATATGTGCTTTATATATTATAAACTTAAAGTTTTCATTTGACTTCTGTGTGAAATTCGTTCATGCATGCATTCCAAGTCTCTCGACTGAGTAATACACGTTCTAAACATATTTAAAACCTCTTTAACAGAAAATATAATTTGCAGCATTAAATATTGAATTTATCTCAGTAAATAATGAAAACATTTTTATAGTTGCAATAAATTCAGTAAATTTTGTTAAATTGCAAATCGCAACAAAACCTACTAAATAGCATTATAGAGAGTAAAATGTAACAAGGTTGCTACGAACGTACCGGTAATAAATCTGGCAACCCTAATGAAAGAAATAGTGGTAGTCTTGCATGGTCTGCCATTTAAGTAATTTGAGTTGCTGGTGTATAATTCGTTTTCAGTAATTGTTAGTTATTAATTATTACTGCTTAATTACCGCTGTATATAATTGTGCTCTTTTTTAATTTGTGAACCCTTTTACAATGGCAGCTAGCACTAATTTCTTTGCGTTCTTCAAAAGTTTTTTCTAGGAGCCATTTGTGCTTAGTTTTAAAATGTCTTCTTACATTCCAAGTTCTATTCACAGATAGCTCCTAGAAAAAACTTTTGAAGAACGCAAAGAATACATATCGCAACATCTAAAACTGGCAGAATCACAATCAGGGATTTCAATTAAATTTGTTTCAGGACCTTCAGATTTAGTAGCCGCAAGTTACAGTATTTCACATACTATTGTTGAACATGGGAAACCACTTAGTGATGGTAATTATATTAAAGAAGCTTTTGTAAAGTGTGCACCATTTTTATTTAGGACTTTCATAATAAGGAAGCTATTGTAAAGCGCATGAAAGAGTTGCCATTAAGTAGGAATACTATTAAAGACAGAGTTATATCAATGAATGCTAGTATAGAAAATCAAATACAACAAGACTTGAACTCATGCCATTGTTTTTCCATTTGTCTCGACGAAACTACAAATATTACATCACCAGCTCGATTGGCTATTATTGCAAGGTATGTTCACGGTGATTCTATGCATGAGGAATTGATAAAGTTAGAAAATTTACCTCAAAACACAACAGGTAAAGACATATGCACTGTGTTGTTAAAGTGTTCCATGAGAAACAGATAGATTTATCGAAAATATTTTTAATTACAACTGATGGCGCGCCTAATATGGTTGGCCGTAATGTCGGTTTTATGAAACAATTTACAGAATATGTTGGTCATCCCCTGGTTTGTTTCCTTATACATCAGGAGACACTGTGTGCGAAATCAGGCTTAAAGGATTTGGATAATGTGATGAGAATTGTGACAAAGGTAATTAATTTTATTGCTGCCAGGGCTTTAAACAAACGAGAATTTAATTCACTTTTAAGCGAAGTTGAATCAGTGTACAATGGTCTATTAATGTACAATAATATTCGATGGTTGAGTTGTGGCCAAGTACTTGAATGGTTTGTTAAATGTTTGAATGAAATTAAATTATGTTTAAATACGAAGGGCATGGAGCACGAATTTTCTCAGTTGAATGATTCTGCTTGGCTCGGTAAGCTGATGTTTTTCACAGATTTTTCATTGCACCTGAATGAATTTCTGGTCGGAAATTTTCTGAAGGAAAATCTGTCGATGTTATGTTTGGCACGATCAAGAGCTTTGAGAATAAACTCAAAATATTTCAACCTGATTTAGAAAGTAACAATTTTAAGTATTTCCCAAGAGTGAAAATTTTTTTTAACGAAACCAGCCCCAAAAATCGTGAACAACATATCGACCAGTCTATTGAAGTTTTAAAGTCAGTAACTGAGAGTTTTCTTCTAGATTTGAGCAACTTTTAATACTGGAACAAACAATCCAATTCACACAGTATCCTGATGAAACAGAATTCATGGATCTTAAATTAGATGGCTTAGAGTGGTTGGATTTAAAAGATCTAGAAATGCACCTAGCCGACTTCCAGTGTAATCCTATCTGGAAAAGAAGGTTTATTGCTCTTAGAAATGAATTAGAAGAACTTGAGCATCTGTATGATACTGTGTGTAAAAATTCAGACTGTGAAATTCTAAGCGTGTGAAATAGCCTTCCCGAAAACTTTCATGCTCTTAAAATCTTTGCTAAAACTCTTCTAACAATTTTATCTTCTACATACTCTTGTGAAACTCTAATTTCTGCCTTAAATAATATAAAATCGAAAGGGAGAAATAAATTGAGCAATGATTTCAGCACTGCCTGTGTAGCATTAAAATGTACACACTATAGCCCTTCTATAAAGCAATTTTCTACCAGTACTCAGTAACAGAAAAGTCATTAAATGTAATGTAAGTTTGTAATTTCACTTTATTAAATTAATTGTATAATATGAATTCATAGATTTTATATCAATGTCCTATTAAATAAATAGCCTAATACAATATGTATAAGTCATCACTATGATTATGTAGTTAAATTTATAATGCATGTATGCAAGTGGCACATCAACAACGTCAATATTTAAAAAAAAAAAAAAAAGATGTTTGACACACCTGGGTAAAAAGGTTCGCCATCACTGGCCTATAGCAAAGAAATGCCATTTGTGGGCTGTGATCAAGAGCAAAGTAATCCTTTGACGTTCCTCTTGAAGTTATAGAGGTTGTAGTCCTTTGAGAATACTTCATGGGGAAAACCATTCCACAGAACTGAGGAAGATAAAACGAAAGACTAGATCAGTGGTTTCAGCAAGTCAGCATTTCAAATGTAAAAAGATGTTGAGCAGCTGTTGCTGTAGGTTTAGCAAAAAAAAAATTAGAGGCATAGTAGATTCTACTTCTGCTGAACAGTGCCTATCGAAGGCACTGTTCAGCAGAAGTAGAAGAAAATATCTGTAGAAGAAACACACTGCAAAAACTGACCATCTGTTACAGTGATTGAATAGCATCAAAAATTTTTAGAGAGGTTTTTTGATGCATTACCCCAAGTGAGAGAGCAGTATTTGAAAGTTGGGTAGATTTGGGATTTGTATAGAATACAAGTAGCTGAGTGGGACAGTGAAGAGTAATGTCCGAAACAAAAAAGAATGCCAAGTTTTTTGAAGATGAAGATGCAATAGAAGTGATGTGATTATGTGAGGAAAGGCTAGGAGTAAGAGTCAACACACCAGATCTGTACTAAGAGTACAGATCTGGTCTTGACTGCTAAGTTGAACATTGCACTTTCTTTCTTGTTTTTTTTTTCTTTTTTTCAATTAAAAAAAGATAAAACTGTTTTGGAAGCACTGAAGGTGACTAGGTTGTTATTGTCATGTTGAAGATGGTATATTTATCAGTGTTCAGAACACATTATTGATATATTGAAGGTGGATACATTTGAGTACTGTGAGGTTTAGCATATACGTAGGATGAGTGGAGAGTGCTATTGTCTGCAAAACTGTGAATTAGGTTTGAGGTCAGTGAGAGCAGTTTATTTATGTATATGAGGAAGAAGGTGGGTGAAATAACAGAGTCCCGAAGAACACCTGCATTAATAGCAAAATCTGAAGAGAGAAAGAGATAACACTTTCAACCATTACTGGTAACAAATGACCTGAGAGAAAACTGACAGTCTAGTTACAAAGGGAGAATATCAAAAGATGGCATTTTGCTGAGAAGCAATTGATGCTAAACCCTATCAAATGCCATGGAAATGTTAAGTGTAACAGCACAGGTATCTACAAACCTTTTCATGGCATATGTCCAGACATAGGTGAGGAGATTTGCCTTTGATCTTGATTAGTGAAATCCATATAGTTAGTAAATGATAAATTGACTGTTGATGACCTTTTCCAGTACACCGGTGACATAGGTGAGGAGATTTGCCTTTGATCTTGATTAGTGAAATCCATATAGTTAGTAAATGATAAATTGATTGTTGATGATCTTTTCCAGTACTTTAAACAACACTGAGATGGGAGCACTTTCATCAGGTGCATTGTCCTGATGAAAGATGATCTTTTTCTTCTGCAAACCATGTCTTTTCTCACGAATTTTTTTTTTTGTCTAGTCTGGTTAAAAGATCGGAATAACATTCCCCAGTTATTGTTTTGCTGCCCTTTTCAAGATAATTAATAAACAAAATGCCTTTAGCATCCCAAAACACCGATGCCATGACCTTTCCTGCTGATGGAACGAACTTTATCTTCTTTGGTGCTGAACAACCGGCTTCTGTCCACTATTTTGACTGCTGTTTGGATTCTGGTGTGTAATGGTGAATCCAAGTCTCATCCATAGTAATAAATCAGTTTTATTCTTGTTAAAACGCTGCAAGCACTGTTCAGAGATTTTCATGCGAGTCTGTTTTTGATCTGATGTGAGCAAGCATGGCACCCATCTTACGCAAAGCTTTGTCATTTGCAATTCTTCATGCAAAAGATATATCCTACATGTTCTTTTGAAATGCCTATAGTCTCAGCAGTAGCAGCTCGTGGCTTGTAATCATGGTTTGCTACATCTTTCGAAATGTTCGTGCAAGCTCCTGATAAGATAAGTATTATTTTCAGTTATCGTTGATAAAATTAGTTAATATTGCGTAGTTTTGTTTGCCTTGCGTATTTTAGTGCGTCTGTTTGTGTGTTTTTGGTGTGTATAACTTATTATTTGATAAAACACGTTGCAATAATTATGGCACCTGTACGAAGGAAAATGGTGGCCAGTAATGATGGTTCGCCATCGTTATCAAAGAACAGTAGTATAAAAGAAATGAGTCAGTGTACTAGCTGTGAAATGTACGCTTTACGGAGTGCAGTCGGAGTGTGATAGATGATAATAAAGGATTGAATGTGTGTAGAAAATGTAGGGAGAATGAGGAATTGAAGTGTATTTCGGATTGTGAGTGTGATATTTTTGTCAACCTTCAGAATGAAGAAAATAGTGATATGACAAGAAACGGCAAGGTTGTACATGAGAATTATGAGAGTGTGAATGATAGTATTAATGGTTTCTCAGAGAATAAAAAAGATGAGATAGATGCATTGAATGAGATCGCGTTGTTGAATAGTGCAATAGAAAGGGCAAAACAACAGCTAGAGTGCATGAACAAAAGTCGACTGAATGAACCAACCAATAATAAAAGGTATGACAGGAAAAATAGGCGTATGAATGTGAACATGAACAAAATGAAGGATAGAGTGCTGTATGGAGACTCGTTAGTACGAGGTGTGTTAGTAGAGGATTTGACAAAATCGTACCAACCTGGTGCGACCATAAAGGATGTAACTGAGTCTATTAGAGAGCAAAAGGAAAGGGTGAAAGAAATTATTGTTGTGGCAGGTACGAATGATTTGAAAGGAGATAAAATGGAAATGATAGAAGACCTGAATGAATTGTTTGAAGTAGCAAAAGAAAAGAGTGAGAGAGTTAGAATGATTAGTCTTTTGCCACGGTATGACAGTGAAATGTTTAAAAGGAGGGCCATAATTGCGAATGACTTTATGTGTGGGTTATGTATGACGAGTGATGTGGAATTTGTGGACGTGTGGAGTGAGTTTGATGGGCGAAAGGATCTATATAAGATGGATGGCTTGCATTTTAATGGTTATGGTGTAAGAAGACTTGAGAAAGGGTTGCTGAATGTAGTGGATGTGCAAATTCAGGGAAACTAGATTCGTTAAGGGGGGGGGAGTAGATATACAGTCCTTAGGGAGGCAGTTGAATGTAAGAATGAATATAATATGCTAGAGCAAATAAGGACAACAAACCAGAGTGGGATAGCTAATATAAGGCATCAAGGTAGGGTTGGGGCTAATGAGGGTCTTAAATTCATGTACACTAATGCTAGGAGTATTAGGAACAAAAAGGAAGAGTTTTTGGCCATGGTTGGCACTTCCAGACCACAGGTTATTGGTATTAGTGAAACATGGCTGACTGTAGATGATATAGCTAGTGGGATTGAATGTGATGGGTATAGTGTGTTCAGGAATGACAGAGAGAATAAAATGGGGGGAGGAGTATTGTTGATGATAGCTGATGAGCTACAGCCAAGGAGAATAGAAGTTGAATTGCAGGATAGAGAAAAGAGCACATTTGAGGCCATTTGGTGTGAGATTGTGGCTAGCAGAACTAAATATACAATTGGGTGCTGCTATAGACCAGGTGATGGAAAAGATGGTGGTGACAGTATGCACAAGCAAATAGAAGAAATGAGTGGAAGGAGGGTGATTATTATGGGAGATTTCAACTATGGTCGCATTGATTGGAGTGAGGAGAGGACACACAGGAGGAAGGAATAGGATTTTATGCGGTTATTAAGGGATAACTCTGCAACAGCATGTAATGGAAAATACTAGGGGTCAGAGAGTGCTTGACCTAGTAATTACATCTGAGGATTTGGCTGTAACAAATATGACCACATTGCCACCAATCGGTGAGAGTGATCATAGGGTCTTGACTTGGGAGGTGGCTAAAGGTGTGGAATTTTCAATTAAGACAGGGTACATGTGGAATTTTCAATTAAGACAGGGTACATGTGGAATTATCTGGCTGGAAAGTATGACAAGCTTAGGAGTTTGATTGGCTCAGTGCCATGGCATGTACAACTGCAAGGACTAGAAGTTGATAGTACATGGGAGGTGGTTAAGAAGTGCTTGCATGAAGCAATGGCTGACTGTATACCTAGAGTCCGAATAATAAATCAAGTAGGAGTTAAATGGATGAATAACACCATTAAGCTTGAGCTGCAAAAAAAGAAACAACTATGGAGGGAATTTAAGGAGAAAGGTGACCGGCAGGCACATGAACGGTATAAAGCGCAGGCCAGAAGGGTGACGAGTGTGGTAAGAAAAGCAAAAAAGGATTACGAAAGAACATTGGCCATGCGGGCTAAAGAGAATCCTAAACAGTTTTTTAGATATGTAGCAAGTAAAAGGAAAAATGTACATGGCAGAATGATTTTAAAGAATGCCGATGGTAGGGAGGTAACTGAATCAGTTGAGATAGCTGAGTTACTGAGTGAGCACTTTGCAAGAATATATCATCCAGGTGGTGACATTGCAGAAACGAATAAACCAGTAGATTATACAGGAATTGTGGTTAATGAAGTGGAGGTGAGTAGTCTATTGCATAACCTCAATGTCAATACATCTGTGGGGTTGGATGGTATACCAGCTCGTGTAGTACGAGAAGCAGCTAATGAATTGTCAGTACCCTTGACCATTTTGTTTAATTTGAGTCTCGGGTCTGGGTTAGTCCCGAGTGGGTGGAAATAGTTCCACTGCATAAAGGTGGTTCCAAGACCGCTGTTGTAAATTACCGACCGATTAGCATATCAGGAATCATTGTCAAGGTCTTAGAGAAATTAGTCAAGAAAAGAATACAGGATTGGATAGATGAAAATGGGATATTGTATGGGGGACAACATGGTTTTGTGAAGGGTAGATCATGCCTCAGTAACTTGCTCACGTTTTATAACACAGTGACAGCTGAACTGGATAGTGGTAATGGGTTTACAGTGATACTACTGGACCTTGCCAAGGCCTTTGACAGGATACCACATGGAACCCTAATCAGTAAACTGGAGCAGATGGGGATAGATATAGGGTTGGTAAGATGGATAGGAGGGTGGTTGAAGGAGAGATACCAGAGAGTGGTTTATTCAGGAGTGGAGTCAAAAAGACGTCTTGTGACTAGTGGAGTGCCGCAGGGCTCTGTTCTTGGACCACTGCTTTTCAATTTGTTCATCAATGATATTGGAAAGGATTTGAGAGGAAGTGTTCACTTGTTTGCTGATGATGCAAAGTTGGGTAGAGCAATTGTGAGTGCACAGGATGTCAAAATTTTACAGGATGATTTGGATAGTTTGGAGGACTGGGCTAGGAAAAATGGATGTCAGTTTAATGTGGCAAAGTGTAAGGTTATGCACTTTGGGGTGAAAAGAATAGCAGCAGTATATCGCATAGGTGGAACCGTACTCCAGGAGATTGATGAGGCCAGGGATTTGGGAGTGCTGGTGGATAGGGAGTTGAAGTTTAGGGGGCACATTGCAAAAGTAACTAAAACAGCTCACCAAATCACTTGGCTTATGAAAAATACTTGAACATGCAGAGAGAAGCAAGTTGTTGTTCCTCTGTATCGAGCCTTGATAAGACCCCATCTGGACTTCTGTGCCCAGTTATGGGCACCAGGGTTTCTTCGTGATGGGGAGGAAGTGGAGAGGGTCCAGAGACGAGTGACCAAGATGATAGCAGGTCTGTGGAATGAACCTTATGAGAATAGGTTGAGGATTTGTGGGTTGCAGAAATTGGACAATAGGCGAAGGAGGGGTGATATGATTGAGACATTCAAATTACTGAAGGGTTTTTATAAGATTGATCCAGAAGATATTTTTGAAAATATGACTGGTGGTGGGAGGACTAGGGGCCATGCATGGAAGCTGGGCAAGAGCGTGGTTGACAAGGGTGTTAGAGCTAGGTTTTTTACTCGGAGAGTGGTGAATGAGTGGAATAAGCTTCCAGAGTCTGTTGTGGGTGCTACGACCGTGAATGAGTTCAAGGCAAGATATGATAGATACTGTGTGAATGTTGAATAGTTGTTCCAGACATGATGTTAGGGCCTCCCTTGATGAGTCTGTCGACTCCTTGGAGTTTTCCGGAACAATAATAATAATAATAATAATAATACATACACACTGTAAGTACAATGTATACTTGTTTGGATAAAATATCAAAATATGGTAAAAATTTAAAAAAAATTAAACATGTAAAAATATTGTTTATTATCGATAAAATTATACAATTTGGTATAATTCAAAATTACTTAAAAATAAAATATATTCTTGAAATTTTTTTTCTACTTGGTTAGACTATAATAAATTTAGGTTAATTCTTTATCCAAGTATAAGCAAACAAAGTTTTCATCTGAAGTATCTTCAGGACTGAGGCAACTCATATTAAAGGTGGACCAAGCTCTTATCCCTCCTTGTCTTATTATCTACCTCTTGGTCTGGCTCCCACTGACAAGACCTCAATAAAGCTTGAAATTGGTCTGGGTAATGGCCCTTCCCTTAATGCATAGCATTATACATGTCCATAAGGAGATGTGCTTTGCATTATGGGAGATACTAAGACAAGGAGTGATGAGAGCTTGGTCCACCTTTACCATGAGTTGCCTCAGTCCTGAAGATACTTCAGGCCTGAACTTTGTTTGCTTACACTTGGATAAAGCATTAAACTAAATTTATTATAGTCTAACCAAGTGGCAAAAACTTCCAACATCTTCCTCTAAATCCAAAGTAATTAAATAATAAGTTCATTCATCTTTTGGCAACTCGTATAGGTAAATATAACTTCTACATTGCTTCCACCTTGGTATCACCACCTCTGGGTCTGGCTCCCACTGATGAGACCTCAATAAAGGTTGAAACCTATGTAGTGGCCCTTCCCTTAATGCATAGCATTATACATGTTCGTAAGGAGATGTGCTTTACATTATGGGAGATACTAAGACAAGGAGTGATGAGAGCTTGGTCCACCTTTACCATGAGTTGCCTCAGTCCTGAAGATACTTCAGGCCTGAACTTTGTTTTCTTACACTTGGATAAAGCATTAAACTAAATTTATTATAGTCTAACCAACATCTTCCTCTAAATCCAAAGTAATTAAATAAGTTCATTCATCTTTTGGCAACTCGTATAGGTAAATATAACTTCTACATTGCTTCCACCTTGGTATCACCACCTCTGGGTCTGGCTCCCACTGATGAGACCTCAATAAAGGTTGAAACCTGTCTATGTAGTGGCCCTTCCCTTAATGCATAGCATTATACATGTTCGTAAGGAGATGTGCTTTACATTATGGGAGATACTAAGACAAGGAGTGATGAGAGCTTGGTCCACCTTTACCACGAGTTGCCTCAGTCCTGAAGATACTTCAGGTGCAAACTTTGTTTGCTTGCACTTGGATAAAGGATTAAACTAAATTTATTATAAAATATATTCTTATTTTTTTTCATGAAAAAATATTGTTTATTATCGATAAAATTATACAGTTTAGTATAATTCAAAATTACTTAAAAATAAAATTCATTATCACAACCCCAATAATGTTCTAAAATAAAAACTATAACAAATGTTATGTCTTTAATTGTAATATCCAAATATTTAAAGAGACAGAGTAAACACAATAAGCACTACGAACACTCTACTGGCACAAACTGCATATAAACAAAAGTGGAACTGCGCGACTGACAGTGCCACATTACGCTAATAGCTTGAATCTCACTATGACGTGCATATGCTTTCGCATGTAGCAAATGCTAGCAATATGACACTGTACTCCTTGTGCTATAAGATGGATTTTTATTATTTTTTATACAAAATAAGAGAATTGTATAGGATTGTTGATGATAAAATTAAATATTACAAGCAAATATAAATAAATTAATAAATATATTTAATTATCAAGAAAAATTGGGGATGCTGCAGTTCCACAGTGCCTATGCATGAGCTGCCTCTAATCTCAGCAATTTCATGCACTTTGACTCGCCGGAATCCAGTACCATATCGTTCACTTGATCAATGATTTCTGGTGTTGTCACACTTTTTGGACATCCTTCACGTGGATCATCTTCAAGGCTGGTACGGCCACATTGAAACTTGGCAGCCCATTTCATAATTGTCAAAAATGAAGGAGAAGAGTGCCTGTATATGTTTATGAACTTCAAATGAATTTCTTTTGGTGTTAAACCTTCTTTTACAAAGAATTTTATCCATTTGAAGGGATACAGACAACACTTTTGCTTCAGACAGCTGTATAAAACAAAACACTTGATACAGTGACTTGCAATGCTATGTGGGTGCTTATGACAGATGCACCAACTTTGAAAAAAAAATCGTGCTGATAGTGTTGCCATCTGTGGTCGAGGCTGAGAACTTTTCAGACCACCCTTGTATATAGAGGCTAATGACTTCACAATAATTGTCTTAATGTCCCATAATGCAAAGGACATGCTCTTTTGGACTTGTATAATGCTATGCATTATAGGAAGGACCACTACTCAGACCAATTTTGACCTTTATTGGGGTATTTTAAAGTGCAGGGATATCTCTCCAAAACTCTGGGTGATCTACAAGATCACTGTAGATGTCACTGAGTGACCCTAAAGGATCACTGCTAAACTCATCACTCCTGACCTGATTCACTCCAGGACAAGACTCAGCAGTGACTACTCAGTGACAGGCAAAAACTCACCACCAAGCAGTGCCTCTCTATTCCCCAAGAAGCAAGCAAATCAAAAAACAAACATTATTACACATCGTTAGTGGGAGCCAGACCCAGAAGAGATACCAAGGTTAAAGTAATGCAGAAGTCATATATTTTTCATATACAACTAATGAAAAGGTGTATCATCTTATTATTAAAAAACTATGGATCAGAAATAGATGTTGAAACTATAAAGTAAAGATGCCAAGAAATTATATTCTTAGTTTAATCCTTTATCCAAAATCTAACCAAGTGGAAATACTGTCAGCATTTATCTTTAGGCGATGTTATTTCAGGTGAGCTAGCTGGTCTTGTACGGAGGTAGCAGGTTTATTCACCCAGAAACTCTGGTTTATCATTACCCAGAAAGGCAAACGGTGCTGTGAACACACATGGATTTACTGCCACAAATACTTATGACAACATGTGGAAGACAGTGTTTTCACCACATGTCGTAACACCCGTAGTTAACTATGAGTCACATCATGGTAGTCAACCTCCTAGATAGGAGATGGCACTTGAATGGGATGAGATGTTGCACTACAGTTTGGTGAAAAAGAAGTGGAAACATGGATGGACAAAAGTTGCACCCTTCATCTTCTTTGCAGTAGACTAGAAGACATGATTGCCATTGGTACATTGAGTTTTCTACATTTAGCTCATTCAAAATCTCATCATCATCATCAAATTCCTGCCATGTACCCTGAAGGAATGTACAGGATATGATAGTACTACATGAAAAATTTACATCATTACTAACTTTCTATCCACAATTTTCCTCCAAATCAGTCTGTTACTTGTCAAGACTCCAACATTATCAGATCTTATATTTCTATCGTCTAAGGCACTTTGTATCGTATCAATACACCTATATCTTGGTCTTCCTCTGGATCATATTCCTGGCAAAGAACACTTGTTTTGCTAATCTTTCCTCATCCATTCAGTTTAAGTGACCATACCATCTGAGATTAGCTCTGCTAACGCATTCCTGGATGCTGACAATGTCAAGGTCTTTCCTAATATCCTCATTTTTAATATGATATTGCCATTGAAGCCATCTGTTCACGCCTCTTATCTTACTCAGGACTCGCATATCTGCAGTCTCTAGTCTTTGGCCAAGTGTTTTACTTCTGACCCAGCTCTCAGATCCATAAGTTAAAACTGGTTTGAACACTGTCTTGTATACAGCTAATTTAGTGTTTCGACTAATTTCTTTGGGTGCTTAATAGTCAAAGCTGTATAACTGAGAGGAGACCTCCACATAGCCTTTAAAGGAATGCGGAGAACCGACCAGGGCTTCTGACCTAATGTCCAGTCCTCGCCTTCTCGTTGTGCACCCTGTTGGGTATCTACCTGGATACTGAACGAATGAGAATGGGCTGGCAATTTGGTATTTAGCCGACCAAATTGTATTCTTATTGGCTTAAACCAAAATACAAAATAATGGTAGAACATGACAAAATTTCATGCCGTCTGAGGGCGTCACCTCGTTAAACAAGGCCCGCGTTGTTTTTTTCGCCAGGGAACCAGGGCGAACAGCAAAAAGTCAGCTACTGGAACAAATCTGAAAACACACCCCGCCTAAACATCACCAGAGTTAAAGATCGGTACTATCAACATAAGAAGCCTGAATGGCAAAGAAATGGAGCTAGCTGAGGAATTAGATAAGTACCAGATCGACATAATAGGGGTGACTAAAACAAAAATGACAAAAACTGATGAGATCTTTCTGAGCAATAAATACAAATTGTTATATTCAGGCAATGACAATCAAGGAAAAGAAGGAGTAGCCATAGTATTCAACACTAAATACAAGGCTAATCTTTTTGAATGGCAGGCGGTCTCAAGTAGAGTGACGTGGACAACTATCAGAATGGGGAACTGAACAATGAGACTTATTTGTGCCTATGGTCCCACAGAAGTTCTACTAAGGTAGAAGTGGAGGAATTTTTTGAGGCTTTAGAGAAAGCAACTGACACAATGAAAAATGAAAAGTTGATCCTTGTTGGGGATCTTAATAGCAGAGTAGGAAATGATTGTCAGACATACAAAAATATTTTGGGAAAATTTGAAGAAAAGAGCAAAGCTTATAATAATGGCAAAAACCTGTTGGATTTCTGCTCAGGACATGGGCTGGTTATTACCAACACCATGTTCCAACATAAAAATGTGCACAAATTCACATGGAGAGAAGAGGCAAGTATTAAGAAAAGTCATTGACTATGTTATTGTTCATAGTGGTTTTTTCCCTGGTGCAGGACACCAGAGTGTACAGAGGATTTGAAATTGGAAGCGATCACTATTTAGTCTTGAGCAGGATAAAATTGAATTTCATATTGAAAAGAATAACATGTAAGAAAGTTTTAAAGTGAATAAAAGTTGTCCAGCTCTCAGATGTGAACTGTAGACTAAAATACACTAAGATTATTGAAGAAAAAATGAAAGAGTTTGGGAACAGGAAACAAACTTTGGAGATTCAGTGGCAACCCCTGAAGAAAACCCTGATTGATTCAGCCAGAGAGGCATGTGGTGAGATTGTCTGCAGGATAGAAAAATCAGAACTCCATGGTGGACACAGGAAGTTAAAGAGGCAGTGAAGGAAAAGAAGAAAGCATATCAAAAGTTCTTGGTAAATAAGTCAGCCTGTGCTCTTAGCAAATACAGAGACAAATGTAAGAAAACTAAACAAAAGTTATGGGAAGACTTTGGCAAGAACATAGAAAATATTTTTTTTTTAAATAACGAAACCTGTGGTGAGATCATAATTAAAAGAAACACACGTATTAATGTGATATTAATCCTAAGTATCTTAGGATATCATCAGTACAGTAGTTTAAACAATAATAGGAATAACATACAGTTAGGGCGCATGATTACAATAGAATCTCATTAAATGTGCGTAACGTGTTACAGAAGTAAGTAAAAAAAAAAAAAAACTAATAATTATTTTACACAATTTTGTATGACAATTTCCCATACTTTAGGAATAGTAAGAACATCGTTGCAGTTTAAATTTGGTTTGTGTAGTGGGGCTTCAGAACTTTCTTTATAAAAACGTTCATATTTATATAAAGATCTATGTAAAAGTTTATACTTTTCCCAATGGATCCTATGGCTTGGATTTCAATTCCGTGTTGAGAGAGGCCAGATTTTTGCAGTTTAAAAAGACGAATGTGGTCTTGATGTTCCGAGATGCATATCTGAACAGGCCTACCTGTCTGTCCAAAGTAAGACAATTTGCATGAGCATGGAATCTCATAAATGCCAGACAACATCAAACGTGAGAGTTTGTCCTTAGGAGATGGTAACAAGTTGTAAATTTGGTTGATAGGTTTACTTGTTACCTTCTAAGGACAAACTCACCTATGATGTTGCCTGGCGTTTATGAGATTCTATACTCATGCAAATTGTCTTACTTTGGACAGACAGGTAGGTCTGTTCTGTAGATAAGTATCTATCTGGTACTTATCTAATTCCTCAGCTAGCTCCATTTCATTGCTATTCAGGCTTCTTTTGTTGATAGTACCAATCTTTAACTCTGGTGATGTTTAGTTGAGGTGTGTTTTCAGATTTGTTCCAGTAGCTGACTTTTCACTGTTAGCCCTGGTTCCCTGGTGAAAATAACGTTATTTTCACCAGGGAACTTGTTTAACCAGGCGACGCGCCAGCCAGCATTAAATTTTGTCATGTTGTACCATCATTTTGTATTTTGGTTTAAGCCAATAAGAATACAATTTGGTTGGCTAAATCCCAAATTGCCAGCCCATCCTCGTTTATTCAGTATCCAGGTAGGTACCCGGATACTGAATAAAGCAGGGTGCACCACGAGAAGGTGAGGATTGGACATTAGGTTAGAAGCCCTGGTCGGATCTCTGCATTCCTTTAAAGACTATGTCGAGTTCTTTTTCTCAGTTATATAGCTTTGACCCTTAAGCACCCCTTTCAAAATCTTAGTCCTGTTAATAATGGTTTTTCAAGTGTCACAGGCTTTGGTGTGGGCTGTGAACAAAGCTGTAGTTTTCATCTCAAGTCACTTACGATAAGCTGTTTTTCTTTTTACTTGGGCTCTTCTGGTACATTTTTTTGAAAACCATGCCTTGAATATAGATTGGAATTTGCTCACATGAATAATATCTGTAAGAAGATCACAACAAATATCTGGATTCAGAAAACAGAAATAGTAGTCTAACTATGGAAAGAAGGAGTAATATTCTCAGAGAATTTCTATATTTGACATTGTGTTGTAGTTCCAAAGTACATGAGATTGTGAATGGCTGATGGGAGGGCATGCCATTGAGGTGCAATGTGTGATGAAATTGTGATCTTAATTACAAAAACAAGCAGTTATCTCAACAATGCATGTAGAAGAAGAATTTCTTATTAAAGATTTGTGCATCTTGTCCCTGGTTGTTGCATATCAAAGTAGTATGCCTGAATCGTTCATTAACTTTTTAGTTAATATCACATATTTAGATCTGTGATATTACAAAAAAGTACCAAATACAAATCATAGAAAATACAAAAATAAATCTTTATTTACAAACAATTAATATTAGTGTAAGTTTATGGTATTGCTTTAACAATGCATGTAAAATGTTTGTTTTGTAAGTGTTATATACAAATTGGCATTAGAAATAAAAACTTATTTCCTTAAGAGAAAAGGGCTGGTGCACAAACTTAATATTAGACTTAGAGAACATTAACACCACACAAGATTTTTTTGTGTGGTGTTTATGTTTGTGTTAGAATTTAGGAGAATACACAAACTTCAAATTTATAAGGCACAGTTTCTTCGCCTCTAAGCATTAGCCATAGAAATCTAATTAGCTCATTGTTTTTTCTTTGAAAGCAAAAACATAATTTGTCCACAACTTTTCTTAAGAAAGAACATATTTCTTTTTTCATATCTTCTCTGCAATACCAGTTCCTTTTCTATTTCCTTTGGATGTTAAATTTCTATTTCCTTTGAATCATAAAATGTCTAATCAGAAGAGCCAATACTAATTGTTCTACTTCTAATTTTCTACAGAAAGAACATTCTACTATCCAACAGCACATGAAACTCGATGGCTTTTCCGAAAAGAGTACACAACATCTTCTTGATTCTTATAATCCACCACTAAACAACAAAGATTCAGTACATCGAGTTCCAATTCCATACATCTCTGGGATTTCAGAACCTATTTCAAGAATTCTGAAGAAATATGAGTTAACAGCTACTTATTCACCTATTAACAAATTATCTTCCCATTTTCCTTCTTCTAAAGACAAACGCTCAACTATGTCTCTTCCTGGAGTTTATCAAATTCCCTGCAACTGTGATCTCTCCTATTTTGGACAAACTAGACACTCTAGAAAAAAAGAATCCAAGAACATCAATCCTCCATTCATCACAACAAACCTGAAAAATCTAGATTGGCTCAGCACAGGATAGAAACTAACCACAACATCCTTTGGTCAAAAACTCGCCTCTTACATAGATCTTGCTATAAATTTGAACATTTACTCAAAGAAAGTGTAGAGGCCTTACTCCATCATCCTAACCTGAATCGAAATGACTATATCTGTGTCAAAAATCTGGGAAAGTCTAATCAGGATAACTCATTAATTAATATTTTTAATTCAGTCATGTCTCTGCTTAAAAATATTTCTCTTTAATACTTAGTGATATAACATCACACGGCTTGTTCTATTTATAAATTATCTATTGTTAGTATTCCACTGTGTATTTTAAAACTGTTCTTGTATTGCCACTGAAGATGGTCTGCAATTTTCAGACCGAAATATTTGACTACTTAAATATCTTTCTTGTGTCTATGTGATTATATTATACTACATGCACGTATGTATGTATAATACTGGTAGGGGGCACACAATATTCTTTTTTAGAACTGATTTTGGTCATAATTTAAATGAAAAAAACTGAAACTTGGAAACTTAGCATCATGTTTTTTATATATGAACTGTTAAGATTTGAAATTTTTATCTCCTAGGCAATTTTTGGACAAGTGTTCTTTGGAGAAAATCTTACTTTACTTTGGTGGCTTGGAACAATGATGATACTCGTTGGACTTCTCTTGATGCACAAAGGAAACCAGAGGGTGGCATCAGTAACAGCAAAGAAAGCTAAATAAATATGGAAAAATTTTAGAAATACACTGCACAAATTGTGTGCTATGCGATGCTGTTATCTCTTGTTTAACTCAGCTTCTATTGTAAGAGGTCAGAATTGCCTGTTATGCTTTTAAAAATTAGTGGAATCATTTTTGATGTTCTCAGATATGCATTTTGTGTGAATACTACATTTTAATCTTTTGATAAATGAAACTTTCTTACCCATTCCAAAAGTTGAAACACATAAGTTTTAGTTTTATATCTTTGTTTTAATGATTGATCATTGCAAGTGGAATATAACAAGCAACACTGTAATTAATTTAAAAGGACATTATTTAATGCATTTTATACTTATTTTTGTTAGTTGAACAAAAAATATATATTTAGACTAATTATATTATGCAAATTACTTTCTCAGAGAATATTTTCTGGTTTATGCCACTTCCTTAATAGTGCACTTAGTGCATAAGCACATTTATGTATATACTGAAGTGCACTAAATTAATTTCAGATGTTATTGTATTTGATATACTGTTATTTTGGGAGTTGTGCATATACAATCATAGATGGTCGAACTTCAGATGCAGCACACTCAGATAGAATGAAAAAGTAATAATATACAGAAGAAGAGGTTTCTAAGTTCATATATTATAGAAGCTGTTGATTATACATACACACACATGAACATTCTGCTATTTTGCAGGAATGATAAATGTTTCTTTGTGATATGTTTTGAATTGCCATGATTTCTGTCTTGCGAGGTTAATATTTTCTTGGCATATTAGGAGTGCCTTTGTAATTTAGATGATATTGGTACTTTAGTGCTTAAATCATATGCTTAACACTAATTTAATATGGTTCAAATGCAGTACAAGATAATATGCTAAATTACTACACAGAAGAAATGCTAGTAACTTTAAACACTGGAGATTTTTTAGCTTTTTTTTTTTCTTTTTTCATTCAATATATATTCTTTTAATAATATCATGTTATGTTTGATATTCATTTATCTGATATTCATATAACATACTGAAATACTTTAATACTGAAAAGAAATTTAGGTTTATTACAAACATATTGCTTTTAAAATTTAGATTGTTATATAGATTGAAGACAAGTGAATCTGAACTCAATGCTCATTTTCCTTATACACTTTCATTGTTCTATTGATTTCCACTCAAGTTTAAAGAAGGAAATAATTAAATGGGGAGGGGGCAGGGTAAAAATAATCATTATAATAATTATTAATATGGAAATATATTTCAAAAATTCTTCTTTAAAATCATATTGCATGTATAAAGCTAATACCAATGTATTTAATATTTCGAGTAAGATTACTTTCAATTCAAACACTTTTATGAAATAACTCTTTTCCACTACATCAAAATTAAAAGTTCGATTCTTCTGTTTTTTGAAACATCATCTGTTATGCAATACGAAATCTAATTTATCTACCAAGAAAATAAAGAAAAGAAATAAGTCAATTCCTGACAATTAAGGAAGGGAAAAGTGAATAAAATGTGCTGTGTGCTATACCCTTAAGCAATATCAAATATGTATGTAACATTTTATTTATTTGACACTTCATTGAATATGTGCAGTGCTCCTGCTTTATACATCTGGCAAAGAAAATGAACTTATCTAAACTTTGAACTATTAGTAACAAAAATAAAAAAAAACACTTTTAGGAGTGTGAGTCAAAATTATTTGCCAAATGCATTCTCTGAATACATTTAGCACATGTATTCTCCGAATTGTAAAATATATTTTATACCACAGCAGAGTAGCCACAAATTATTGTAAAAATATATATAATGTTGAGTACTAATGATCTTGTAGGCATAAAAAATAACATCCAAATTGAAACTTAAAATTGTAAATTAAAATGTCATTTGACATGTACACAAAACAAGATTATTTTCTAACATTGCGTAAGATAACAATATATATTATGGAATAGCATATTACCATTTGAGCAAACAACTGTATTGTATTAATGCTCATTGTGTGCTTTTTAAAATATGTGTTATGACTTTCACAAGTCCTTCCTATAACTTTAGTGCCTTCATAATGAAAATCCTTTTTTGTATTGGAATGTTCTGGAGGACATAAAAAGCAAATTTATCAATGACAAATGAACAAGTTAAAATTTAGTTAGTGGGGAAAAATAATTCATGACAGAATATATATATAACAAATGCAGAATTTAGATATGTTCTTACTGTAATAGCATTTAGAAATATTATCTAAGATGTAGCTAAAATTCCCTAGTAAATTACTTTACATCGTAGCATTTAAATGTGTAATCATTATTGTGAACCACCATGTTTACTAAAATTATATCCTAATTTATTAGTGTAGTTTAATATAAGAAGTAACAATTCTAATTTAAAATAATGAGAAGTGTGAATTTTTATTGCATCAGTGTAACTTGATGCAATATTTTGTGAATATTTGAGGATACTTAATGAATTTACTTTCACGTCATGAAAGTAAATTCATTAAGAAACCATAGTGGATCTCTTATGAACTTGTCTGTCCTAATTCCTGACCTCTTGAGCTTATAAACTGTTGGAAGGGGAATTGCAGGGTATTTATGCCAATTATTGACATTAGCTGCTGCAGCAGTAGCATTTCAAACTTTGAATATAAGAGTTAAACTAAAATCCTTTGTCATCTGTTCATTTATAGCAGGAATTATGTTTTTGTTATGAACTATTGTATAGACAAAGTATCCATTTACTATAATTCATATCATGAAGACTATTATTAATATTAGAAATCACTGACAGTAAATTACTGCAGTATTTTCTGCTTCTATATTGAATTAAAGATAGTTTTCTTTTTAACTGTTTCAAAAAGAAAATTTATTAGACTGTAGTGGATGGAGGGGGAGACCAAGGCAAACAGGGGGGGGGAGATAATTAGTAGTGAAGCCAGTTCAAAAGTGATATGGTAGTATATGAAACAATACAAAGTATCTTAAAAATAAATAAAAACATATGTGATGTGATGATAGTTACTCTTGTATATGCATACATGAGAGAGAGAGAGTCCCGCTTATGTAAGATCATAAACCTATTTTACCATGGGGGTGAGCTATGGACTAGATAATCTGAAAACTCTAAGAGACTAAACTTGGAACTTTTTCAAGCCACTTCAGGTCTCTAATAAACAGGATGGTGGTATTACACTAGGCAATGAAATACATCTACCACCTATAAATATTCACATCCTCCCATGTCCAGTAGGATTATTAATAAAAATATATTAATATATTTGAGATTAGTTAAGTATATATTATTGTATATATATATACTGTGGTATCTCGATAATCCGAACTAATAAAAACTGTGTCCGTTTGGATTAGCGAATTTTCCCCCAAGAGACAATAGCGTTTAAGACAAAAATAATCAGATTCTAATGGTACATCAATTTAATTCTATAAATAAGTGAAGTAACTGATAGAAGAAAGCTACTGTACTGTAATGTAAAATTTTTAAAAAAATACAGTACACAAGTTTATTTTAGTAAAAAATTTAGTTTGTATGTACCTGTATGTTGAGGATTCTGATTTAATAAAATTGCATAGTTCAGTACATAACTTAATTTGCATAAAAAGTATCACTTTCTTGTACACAACACAAAAAAAGTGTTTTTATTTCTTTGTAAAAAAAGTCATTGATTTCTTTTGCTTCTTGGAAGCTAAACATTTTTCGAATCCTTTTCTTGGAGCTGCATTAGCAATAAAATTTTGTGGAATGGCGTATCATTCTGCTTAGCCCATTCTATATGCATATTAAAACTGTCAACTGCCTCTTCTAATTCATTCTGTAGTATCATATTTATAATTTCAGCATCTGATTTGATTTCAAATTCACTTTCGGTTTTACCTGTAATCCATTCCGTAAATCTGTTTGTGAAATTTCAACATCTGGATTTATATTTTTAACCAAATTATGCACGTTTTGAATTTCTTTCTTTTCGTGTATATTTGTGATTCATGCCGACAATACAGTACGTACTGTACAGTATAAAAAAGCAAACGCGAACACACAACAAATCAAAACATGCCTCCAGTATAACCGTACAATCGACAATATGAAAAAAATACTATACTGTAATAATAATAAAATAATAATTATTAAATAAAAATAATAGTACACAAAATAATAATACGCAATAAAACTTTTTTTCTTTCAAACCACAGTTCGGATTACTGGAGGGTTCAGATTAGCGAGATACCACTGTATAACTTATGGCCTAATTTCATGTGATCAGATGACCCTCTGCACCATTTACTCTAAGTGGGATATTGTATTTCATTTTTATGTTCAAGTATTTTGTGTACTTAATTTTTCAATTATAATTTCAAATTTTTTTTAAGATGCTGTTACACATGAAAATTTGAATGTTTGTAATTTTATCTGTCATGCGATTAGCCAAGTTGTAGTTTTTATTAGTTAAAAAATTTTTAATCAAAATATATTCTGTATAGTTGTATTGCATAACCAAATACCAGTTGCATAAACAAATTCCAAAGTAAAAATTATAAGTGCACTTTACAGTATGAAAGTTCTATATTAAATTGTGTATTGGAATGCAATTTTGCATTTTCTATGTAATATCTGATTGAAAATTAATGCTTTTTTAAAGGGACTCATCAAGTATGTTTTAACAGCATTATAATTTGTAAAATTATTTTTTTAAACTTGATAGACTATAAGTTTTTATACATAGTACTTACCTTGGGCTTGTCTTCTGTATGAACAGAACTGTGAAAACTGTATTTATAATTCCATTTTAGATTTGTTAATAAGAATAGCGTGTGATTAATTTCAGTATATAATAAATTTATTAACTGAGTCTCCACTCATTTTTCAGTGTCAATTTATTGTGTGTGTATGTTTTATTGTTATCATTATTTTAATGTGTAGGAGAGCTCACAAGACAGTAAAAATATGTTCCAAGTAGCATAATTTGTATCAGACCAAGCTACAGAGAAGCCTTCTCTTGAAAAAATATTTTAGGTACATTTACTAATATGTTTAATATTAATTTATCTTACATATTTAAAGGAAGTTTCCATGGATTTAAGAAAATGAAAGGCTCCATTAATTCATTAATTATGTTACTCATTCTTTGCAAATGAGTAACATAATTTTTATTTAATAGAAGTTAAATATTTATATAGGTTTCATTATCTCAACTGCTGATATCCATTTCAAAATTGAATTAACTCTAGAATATATTTGATGTTGACTTTAGAAGTGGGAGAGAACTTTTGTGGCAGTAGGTCTGGTAGTTACTATACAATAATACCTCATGTTCTGCAAGTAGTAAGTTCTGCAGTAATGTCATGCTACTTAAAATTGCATACCTCAAATATTTTTAAGAAGAATGGAAACAGAAAAAAAAGAAATGATTACTTTCATTAAGGGATGACTTAATTCATAAACATAATAAAAAGTATATATACATTATAGTTTAGCATGATATGAGATCATAGAAATTTCATTGCCAGGGAAAAAAAAGTATTAAAACTAGTAAGCAAGAAGGAAACAATAATTTAAACTGATATTTAACAACCAGCAATTCATCTTTGCTACACATTTAACATGAAGACAACACTTTCATTGCCAAGCTGAAAATTGGAATTTCGTGTGGTGGCCAAATTTTTATTTTATTATTATTTTCATTTAGTTAGCGACGTCCACGCGATAACGCGTGATCGGCCGTTTGGTGAGAACTCGCATCGCATGATTGTGCGATATCGTTAATTGCCAAGCTGAAAATTGGAATTTCGTGTGGTGGCCAACTTTTTTTTATTTTTTTTATTTAATTAACGACGTCAACGCGATCACGCGTGATCGGCCGTTTGGTGAGAACTCGCATCGCACGATATCGCGTGATTGGCAATGAACGTGTTAAACAGCATTCTTATTTTACTGAAGTTGTCTAAGATTGTTGTGTCTAGCATCATTTTTCTTCATTTGCATCCTTTATTAATATTAATCTTGAAACTTTCATGCTTCTTTCTACAGTGGAAATAATGTTCAGTTGGGCATGTATTTGCAAAATAGAACTGTTTCATCTAAGCCAAACACTTTTCTGGGTTCATAATTTTCATAATCGATTACTGCTCTGAATATTATCAGTTTTCTGGTGTCTCCATAGAGTCAAAGACTTGTCTCAGGAAGTCCACATTAACCACTATTCCAGAAATACCTATCATATTGCTCCTGGAACTCATTCACTGATGCATGCACAACCTCCTCTGTCAACCCATTCACTACTCTCAAGCAAAAAATGTAACCCTTGCTAACAATGTTCTTATACAGCTTCCAAGAGTGACTCCTTGCTCTTCTTCTTGCCATGTAATCTTTTGTCAAATAACAAACTCTAACTGCTTTGAAGTGTGATTTGCCAAATCCAGTTATTATCTAATTAATAAATCAGATTAATATCTAATCCAGTTAATCAGTAATTGGATTAGATATTAATTCATTGAATTGGAGGAGGAGGAGGGAGACACCAACTTCATGTAAATTAAAATCTGAACATAAGCAGTACAGAAATAAACTGTGTACAGAACCAGAAAGTACCAGTGAAAAATGGAAATTTAAAAAAAAAAAAAAAAATTAACATAAAATCATAGAAGTCGAATAAGTGTAACTTGAGGTATTACTGTATTACATGTGGCAGTTGTAATAAGAAAAGGGGATCAGAAAAATTCATAACGTTATGGACAAGCTCTGAACACTTCCTACTTATCCCTCTCCCCTTTAACCTAAGTAATTATATTGAGCTTGAGTATATTTAGTCCATTCCAAAAATAAAAGGGAGATAAAAGTCTGCCATCGAATTGTTCTAATCAGTTTCTTGAAAAGAGTGGAGAGGGTCATCAGCAGCCAACTTGCTCAATACATAAGGGGTGTTGAAGACTAATTAATTGGTACCACTAATTAATTAGTGATCACCAATGTGAATTCCACCACTCCACATTCAGAGCAGAAATCCTGGCCACCATTACTACCCATATTTGAATAATGGAAAGATTTGGGAAA
Source organism: Typopeltis vanoorti (assembly GCF_054136105.1). Taxonomy (NCBI): domain Eukaryota; kingdom Metazoa; phylum Arthropoda; class Arachnida; order Uropygi; family Thelyphonidae; genus Typopeltis; species Typopeltis vanoorti. The sequence goes on from NC_143557.1 coordinate 139,713,209, forward strand.
ATGTATGGTCACTTTGACATTTCTAATGCATTCGGTCAGTTAGAGGTTTTGCTCACCAGCCTTTTGATGGTCTACCTTCCATCCTATCCAGTTGAATCACCAATTTTCTCTCTTCAAATTGCACTACAAATGCAGGGGTACTTCAGCGATCTGTACTATGCTCACTTGACCTCTAATCTTTTCCATTGTTTTGAAGATAATACATGACTCATCTTGAGTTTGTAAACACATTGGAGTGCTGTAAAATGAAACAAGCTTCAGTTGAACTGGCTATATATAATTTGAGTCTCAGAACAGGGAAGATTCCCAGGGAGTGGAAAGAATGTATGTTAATTCCATTGCACAAAGGTGGTGCAAAGACCATCAACCTAGTAGTATCTCTGAAGTAGAGGTGAAGAGTTTGGAAAAGTTGGTTAGCATCTGCATTCAGAAGTGGGTTGACAGAGAATCTCTACTTTGCAATGAACAGCATGGGTTTACTAAGGAAAAGTTGTGTTTTAGCAATTTGCTCACATTCTATAATAATGTTATCATTGACTTATACAAGGGGAATGGATACACCATGATAATTTTGGATTTTTTTAAAGCTTTTGACAGAATATGGGTTTAGATTGTAAAATAAAATATTAGCATGGATAAGAGAATGGCTGACTGACATCAGAAAGTGGTATATGAGGGATGTGACTCTTCAAGATTTAAGGTAATCGGTGTACCATCAGTCCTTGGTCTGCTGTTATTCAATCTGTACATGGGGATTTGACATGCGACATCTATTTGCTGCTGACGCAAATATAGTAGGGTAATCAGGAATGATTATCCTGCCTTTGATTTCTTTGCCATCTGATATGCAGAACTTGCAGAATGATTTGAATATGCTGGAATTGTGAGCATGGGAAAATGACTATCAATTCAATGTTAGTAAATGTAAAGTCATGCACTTCAGTCAGATTAGATATTGAATGTCATATGTTGATTGTATTATGCTAGAAGAAACTGATCAGGCCCGGGCTCTTTGAGTTTTAGTAGATAAGAAGTTGAATTTCAACAGCCATTTAGCAAAGATTGCAAATACAACTCAAAGAATAATTGCAATGTTGAAACAAACTTTGACATGTAAAGATAAGGATGCCATTTTGCCTCTTTACAAGGCCCTGATAAGATCTCACTTAGACTATTGGTTTTCTGGTCTTCTGGTTTCCATGATGATTCTGATATAGTGAAGAAAGTGCAAAAGTGAGTGTTAAAAATGATATCAGGATTGTGGAATACTGATTATGAAGGCAGATTGAGAGTTTGTAGGCTACAGACTAGCAAAGAGGGGTGATATGATTGACTTACAAACTTCTGAGAGGGTCATACAAGATTTCGATTGATGGAATTTTTCATTTTTTGGAGGCTGGGGAAAGGATGAGAGGGCATCCTTGGAAGCAGAGAATGAATTCTGCCAAGAAAGGAGTGAGAGCTAGATTTTTTCTCTCATAGAGTTGTGCATGATTGGAATGGATTGTCATTGTGTGTGCAAGTGGTGTGAGTGAATTAAAGAAGTGTGATAGCTGGTGCATGTAGTATGTGGCCTTCCTTGATGAGTCCCTGACTCCCTGAAGGTCTCTCTTAATAATAATAATATTTTCCATAACAAATGTCTTAAACTGATTTCTTTGCCATTTCTCACTCGAGGACAACCTGATGAATTTCAAAAATAAGATTGAAGTGTACTATAGCAGCATTAAAACAGAGCCCTATCTTATTTCTCATAAGACTTCACTTCCCTTTATATCTGATGATATTCAGAAGAGAAATCCTCATCAGGATTTCTCTTCTGCTGATTTACACTTCTAGCCATTCCTGGCAAACACAGCACTCATAACCTCTGGCTTCCAAAACATGTCCTGTTCTGTTCATAATCCTAATTTTCTACTGCACAGCAACTACAAATTTGCTCATTGTTAAAACACTTCTTACATTTCAGCAGAGTACACCAAAAAGCTCCCTAAAAATGTCTGAACTTATTTAGAAGAGAGCAGTCCACTTAATAGATGATCCCCCCCCCCTTCCTTCCCTTCCACCAAACAACAGTGGCAGATGAGAAGGTGGTTTGGTAAATTTGAAGTTGAACTGTTAGGGATGTTGACTTTGGAACAGCCTTCATTTTTTTTCCCCAAAAAGTTCCAGCTTTTTGGAAAAGTAGTGATAATTGCTGTTTAAAAAAGAAAAGTAAGCAAGGGGAGCTCCAGTTGTTCATGAAATACGTGAGCAGGTTCCTTCTTAACCACTTATCTCCTATGCCCAACACTGTTGTGTTATAGATTTTGTAAATTCTAGTGGGGTTTATATTTAAAAAATTTCACTGTCGTTTATTATCAAAACACTACATTACATTTTACATTTAGCCAGGCACTATCAGCCCGGGGGGGGCTTTTGGCCTCAAGCACCACATGTCGCCACTGGGCACGGTCCTCTGCAACTGTCAGCCACGTTCGGGTCTCCAGCCCGACAGCCTGCAGGTCTTCCTTCTCCTAATCTGCCCATCTCCTCAGTCTCCCTGATCGGGGTCGGGCCTCCCACACTTGTCTCACAGTCCTTTCAGGACCCATACAATACAGGTGCCCCAGCCACTGAAGACGCCATGCTCGCAGCTCCATCAAGACGTCTGCCGAGTTGTATAAAGCGTATATGGCAGCATTGGACTGCCTCCAGATTCCGTCTGCCATGACTCCTCCATAGATACATCATAGCATCTTGTTCTGGAATACTCTCAGGTGATCGGCTTGTCTTGCCTTGAGAGTCCACGCTTCAGCACTGTAGAGGAGAACAGGCCTGATCAAAGTCTTATATAGTCCCACCTTTGTAGTCCAAGACAGCAAGCGCGAGGCGAAAAGGGGATGTACCTGATAATAGGCCACATTCGCAACATTTCCCCGACTCTGGACATCAGCCTCAACTTTGTCTTCAGTCACGAAAGAACCCAAGTACCTAAATACCTTCACTCTCTCAAACTGTGCAGCTCCCTCTGGATCTTGAGCAGCATGGCAACTCAAAAAGGTATTTTGTCTTCTCAGCGTTTATCTTCAGGCCAACTTCTGCAGCTTCTTCAATAGTAGTAACCAATGCCACTGTGTCGTCCCGTTGATGCGCCATGACGTTCAGGTCGTCCGCATAGCCAAGAATCCTAACTTGCACCCCATGTCGACTCCACCTGCCACTTGCTGTGTGTTTCTAATTACTTTTTCCAACACTAGATTGAAGAGAATCGGAGAAAGCCCATCACCCTGCTTCACACCAGTCTGTACTTGAAACGGGTCCGACAGGTCACCTTCTGCTTTCTCTTGCTCTCAAACCAGCTACGCACACCACCATTTTTCGGAGTTTTCGAGGAATTCCCCCAGCTCTTCTAACACCTGCCATATTTTTGGGCATATTATTGAGTCATAGGCTTTAGAAAAGTCTATGAAAATATTATGAACTTCCCAGTTATATTCCCAGAACTTTTCAAAAACTTGGCGCAGCGTGAAGAGTTGGTCTATTGTAGAACAGTTCCTCCTGAAGCCTGTCTGGTAGTCACCAAGGCACTCTTCTGCATATGGTGTGAGGTGTATTAGCATGATGTTAGACAGCACCTTGTAGCCAGTCGACAGCAGTGAGATGCCCGTATAGCTGCCGCATTGAGCCTCATCTCCTTTTTTATATACTGGGGTGATCAGCGACTTCTTCCACTCGTTTGGCAGCCGTTCTCGGTAGATCATCAAGATGAGCTGGTGCAGCTGCTCCAGCAGGACATCCCAACCATTCTTCATGAAAACACTACCAAGGCAATTTCTCATCATTATAATGATAATTCAGTCATAAACAGGGTATCAGCAAGTTACCGAAACTCTTTCCCTTTGGAACTCTACCAGAGCTGAGACAGCCTTGACAGATGCATTGTTAGTTCCCTTGCACATTCCCTCAGAATGCAAGCTGATCTAATTCAGTTGTATTCACACTGAGATTCTGTAATATCCCAAGAACCTCCAATTCATCCACCTCTGTTCCCATATGTCTCTGTCACATGTCACGGCATTAATGTCACTTGCATGATATACCCTTGCAAAGTGGTCACTCAGTAACTCAACTGTTTAATCTGCTTCAGTCACCTTGTGATCATCACTACTCATTAAGGTTATTCTTCCATTGTCATTCTTCATCTTGCTTGCCACATAGCAAAAGAACTCTGGATGATGTGGCTGACCCACTTGGAGGACTCATATAATAATATCTTTCAGCCCCAAACTAGAGTTTTGAAGTCCTGACAGCCTTGGAAGAGATATCGTTATGAAATGCAGAAAATATAGTAAACTGAAAAGATATTTAAAATTATTCCTATCTTTTTTTAACAGCGCGCGCGCGCACGCACGCACGCACGCACGCACACACACACACACACACACACACACACACACACACACACACACACACACACACACACACACACACACACACAGTATTATCGTGTTAGAGGAAAAAATGGTTGGTTTCACAAAATTTTTGAAAAATAACTGTCTCATAAATGTAGAACCAACCAGTCATGAATTCATGCATTGCAATCAGCAGACTCAATATCCATACTACAAGAGAAAAGTGTTCCCGAGGCATCGTCTATACCACGTTCATTAAACATAAAGAGCGTATAGCCTGAATGCATGTCAAAGGGTTCATTTTTCATTGCTGTATGGTCCTCATTCCGCATGCCATGGCTCATGCTAACACACGAGACAAGTTGGAAGAAACACTTATATGATTGTTAATGGGTTGTAGCATCTCCAAATTCATCTCGCAATTAAAGTATGTCAGCAAATATTTTAGGAATCCTGCTTATAGTTCAAAAACAAAATCGAAATTACTTCCAAGTGAACTGTTAAGTTCTCTCTCTATAGGCCGCCGAACTTGCATATTTCGTAGTCGCATCCATTTCACTGCAATCAAAAGGGTTTCGTTTTGATAGAATTACAAGTATGCCATGTATATAATTTCCGAAAAATCAAAACCATAGCAACCAGACCATTATTTGGAAGTACGTGTTCTTTGGTAGTTGATCTGCAAACTCCAGAACCGCAGATGGATGCATTAATATGGTACAACATCCAATAGTGCTCAGTAATTGTGAAAGCCACATTGCTGGATATTATTAACAAACACAAAGCAAGCCTTGAGTTTGCTACTAGCAGCCACTCAGCAACCGTACTTGTATCAATTTAAATTTAAATTATCCTTTTCAGACTTCCGATAGGAAATTTGTTGGAAGTGGATAATGAAACAAAGAAATCTTAACCATTTTGAAGTCCTATTTAATTTCTCTCCCATTTTTGAGCCGGTTAAAATAGGATCAAATCTTCAATCTCTCCTCATATGAAGCATCACAGTCCTGTCACCATCTTAGTAAGTCTCCTCTGCACCTCATCCTCTTAGAATTTTCCGTTCTTCAACCATTCCACGAAACAGCTTTCAATGTAATTTTCCTGATATTGCAGCCTATATGGTTTTAATAAAGATATTAACATAGTTTCTAATTTTCGTCCATGCGTTTAACCTTCAGTGATGGAAAATCCTCCCTTCAAAAAATCCGAGCAAAATAATATTGTCTTTTTAAATGAAGAAAAAAAAAAATGTTCTTTTTAATCATAATGCAAGTTAAAAATATAAAACAGTCATTATTAAGAAGGAGGAAGCAAATTGTATTAATAAAACAATGTTTAAAAACCGAATAACATTTCACAAATCTCTCATAATATAATTTCCTGTCTAAATTAGTCTGAACCAGCAAGTGGTCCGAGAGTATGAGTTACGCATATTTTGATGTACCGATCGTGATTTTTATCTTTCTATAAATGTCAGAATACAATTTTAATTATGAATGTAAACAATTAAAAACTCTGCGCAAAGTCAAATTAAAAATTTGACTTGCGCAGAACTTTGTAGTAAGCCTATCTATTACAGGAAAACTTTGTATGGACAAAAATATTTCGATCAGATGCTTCGTGAAGTATAACTGAATCACTAATATTAAAGACTGTCTAATAACACGGTTTAGGAGTAAATGGTCTCTATAATGGAAAATTAAGTGGGCTAGCATAATTAGCAAACCGTTAATCAAAAAAGAAATAAAACAATATACTGGTCATAGCCAGATCATGCTGTCAGGTGTTTCGTGATTAGCTCATTCTGCTATCGCTAAAACATTGCAGCTTTCTGCTATAATTAGCAGACGAAGCTAACAGAATTCCAATCATTTCGTAGCATTTCCTGATTGCTTGACAGATTTATTTCGCGCGATAGCAGATTGTCACTTAGTTAGTATCTTTATCTGCGTGTCAACCAATAATTCGTCGATCCAATCGTTTGGGATGGGGGTGGCAGTGGGTGTGACATTAACACAGTGCTGTGTCATTTTTCGAAATTTCAACATGAAGTTTTTACAAAGTGTTTTTTATGAAAATGCTTGAAAGTAATCTTATAGATTTTGTTTAATTTGCAATTATAGTGGAGACGATATCGTGGAGTTCGAAAACATAATGACTGTCGGGCGAATGCCTTCATCTCAGATATGCAAGGCTTGTTGGTTGGTTGGTTGCTTGCTTGCTTGGACCACCATCGTCATCGTATGTTATGCTTTCGCGCAGGCCTGCACATTTTGCCGTGTAACCTTCCGTAACCAATAATCCCGAGGAACAGGTTGGTTGCTCCTTATTCCTTCCCCAGGCACATATCTGTCGAAGCGTGTGTTCACGGGGCCGGTTTGCCTGCTTTGCTGGAGGAAAACTCCCAGGATAAACTGGGGGAAAAAACCCTGCTGTCCACGCCCAAGACCGACTAACTTGGCTATGGCTGAGGAAGATCCTTGAGTTCCTCACGTCTCCGACGGGAATCGAACCTAGGACACTCCTTCCCCTGGCATATGGTTGCGAAACGCACAGTCACTAGGCTAACCACGCGGACTGTAGGTGCTTGTTAGGGTTAATGGTCAATATGAATGTGTGTACTTGGTGAGTGACGCCATTAAACTCTTGATACCATTAACTCTTGGACCACCACCACATTGTAATTAAAGAAGCACTTGAAAGGAGATCCGTGTGTAATGAAAGGAGGGTACAACGGCTCATATACGGGCAAATAACAGGCGACACTGCCATAGATGTGATGTTACAAATCACAGGAAGTGCAAGAAATATATTCCATATATGATCCCCACACTCTCATATAGAGTGTGGAACTTCAAACCCAAAGATCCACAAAACATGCTCTTCACAACAAAGATCATCCTTGGGCTGCCATGGGTGTTGACAGACACGCATTAGATACTAGTGGACATGAAAAATAAAGTGCTGGTCCGAAGAGTCCTGGTTTCTGCTGCACCACTCGACGGTTAATACTAAACAGATTCATAATTCAATATTATTATATTGGTAGTCGGTGTGTGTGTACTATTGCGCTTTCCCCCATAATGCACATGTGGAGAAACAAAGAAAAGGAATATTTGCACTTCTGCACATTAACCCGAGCATGACGTCCATATAATGCTACTGCTGTAACCTTTGGTTTTGCGTAGTATGACCTTTTTTGTCCTTGCACCAATAACCACCAATCGACCACCATCTCTATCCTGTTCATACAAGGTGAGAACACGATAGGGTCAGTTGGTTGATTAGTGTCACATGGTGCTTGTTAGCGTTAATGGTCAATATGTACTTGGTGAGCGACATCATTAAACTCTTGATATCAATTACGGCTTCAGCTTTGGACTGCGACCAAGTATGATGGGTTGTCGCCATACTTTATATTTTCTTCACAAATAATAGGAACTGAAAATCTTCACTCAATAAGATTTTTCTCCAGTCCTTTGAAGTCCAATGTGACGTTCTTTCATGCACCTTAGCCACAGCTGCTTAATTTTGCCTAATTTTGCTTAATTTGAGAAAGAGATTCCATCGTATCTGTGTGTTAGTAATATTCCCTTGTGGTCCACAGTTATATCATGAAGTCATTTGACTAACTGTATCTTTGGATCCCGGTTTCAAAATCAATTAAACTGAATTCACGCTTAAACTTGAAAACTGCAGAGAGTTAGGAAGGATCCTTGATATCCTCTTAGAAGTAATGTATATGAAGAAAAGAGATTGAATTTTTCAGTACACAGAAAGCCCACCGCCACTTGTAGATTTTTACATGCATTTATAGCTTCCTGTCGATAACTTTTTTTTAATAGGAAGTGCTTTCTTTCTTTCTTTCTTTTTTTTTTTTTTTCGAACAATAAATTTTAACTCTGGAATAAAACCCTTGAAAGCGAAATCTGAAACGAACAGCAAAGATGTCCTTGCAAAATCCGCTTTTATTATCTAGAGAAAATATTCATTACAGGATCAGACTTTCGTTTTGAGAAATGCTTTTAAGATGTTAGGATGGGTAACAGTACAGTAACAAGGATATGAAGCGCCTGTGGCAAGTGTCTAACTTGCATCCCCCTAACCTAAAGCAAGTGTCTAACTTGTGTCCCCTAACCCAAAAATGACAAAAATATTGAAAAACTTAAACGTGACAAACTAAATTTTATTAAATGCAATATGTCAAATACTTACTATTAACAGCATCAAAATGAGTTGCAGAATCTGTGTCTAAAGCGGTATTGCCGAAATTTAAAAATATGACCGCACGAAGAAAGGATTTGGTGGTTCGAATCTAGTCGCTGACTAGAGGAAATTTTTCTAAGCCTTTTTTCGAGCGGTTCCCGAATTAGTCGATCTCTGGCACGGGCTAGCGGGTTTTTTCTCACGGAAACTCAAGAAAATCGACCTTCGAACACACACTATTTTTAGACATTAAAAATATTGTGTTGGGGTTAGGGACTACAAGATGGCGACACTAGCTTGCCGCCTTCTTCACTGCGTACCGATGAATCAGTGATAGCCTTGAAGCCTTGAGCCAGCAATCTCTCTGATTGGCTACCGGTGGAGATTGAACTGCCCACTCAGTCTCCAAAATTTAGATAGGGGTAATAGTGGACTTTTATATCTATTTTTTTTTTTTAATTTTTTACGTTTTGCGCCTCAAACCTAGTTGCGCCCGTGGCGGGCGCCTCTTTCGCCACGCCCTCGTTACGGCACTGATGGGTAAGGCGATTTAGAAATACTTATTTGGATTTCATTAACATTTCTTGTATAAATAGAAGAGCTTCCTTAGCTAAATGGATTTCGACAATGTCATGGGTTCGAATCCCGTCTAGAATGCGTTAAGAACCTTTATCAGGAAATGAAAGTGGGTTTGCAGATCTCACACGGTGGAACAGGTTTTTTTTCATCCGAAAACTCGGGTTTTGAGCCCGCATACAAACAAGCCGGCCAGGAGAATACATGCAACTGACATATACAAAGTACACGTACAAGCATAGGGTTGACCACCTTATTCTGGAATCAGGGTTAAGAAGAAGAATTGCATTACAAGAATTCACTAACGCTCGTGTATTGTATTCTTCAAAGGAAGTAGGAAGCATCCTTTATTCTTTTTTTTTTTTTTTTTTTTTTTTTGCTGGTATTGTTGTGTTTGTTTTGAAATCGGTTGGAAGTTGGTCTTCTACCCTGCATTAATGCAATAGTTGAATATATTCAAGAATTTTTTTTTTTTTTTAGTTCAGACGACGACCTACACGCTCGAAATGACTCGCACCCCTTCAATCCTCTCCCCGGCTCCCTTTCCCATAAACCCTTCCCCTTCCTCTAAAAAAATAGTTTCTATTTTCAGCCCCCTTTTTCATCATTTTCCCCACCCTACAAAAAACGCTCCGCCCACCCTTAAATCTAACATATGTGTATATATTATATATAAAAAACCGGGTTTTTCAAATTTTTCAAATTAATTCTCCCACATTGCCTAATCCTCCCCCCACTCCCCTTTCAACACCATAACAGCAGAAGTATGCACACTGCAGAAAGAAGACAGGCAACAACATCCAAGAAAAGATATGTGCGAATTTTCTTCTATTATGCTACATATATTTGTCTCTAAAATACATCTGCAATGCCCTAAGAATTCTTGAGTAAAAAGCCAATGACATAATAAAAAAAGGGCACTCCTAAACAAAAGCAGGCAAAATAGCCGTAATTTTTTTTTTTTTTTTTTTTTGTCTCTCTCCAGGGAGAGAAACTGTTTACCAGAGCTCCACTAATGTACGAACTGGTTGAGAGAAGATATAGAAAAAAAAATTTTCTTCCAATTCTAGATTCAAACCTTTTGCCTATCTAGGGTCATACACAAGTGCATACTCTAACACTGATTCACATTTTTTTGGATTATAATTTTTAAAAAAATCATATAAATGGTCGTGATATTCATCGCTTGGTGTGAGACCACAACCCTGCTTATTACAAATATATAAAAAAAAAATCAGCTAACGCCTTTTTGTTCCTGTATAGGGGAGTAGGCGAGGCCGTTTTTTAGCCCTATCTAACTTTTGGAGACTGAGTGGGCAGTTCAATCTCCACTGGTACCCGATCAGAGATAGGTGGCCCACGGCTATCACTAATTAATCGCCACGCAGGGAAGAAGGCGGCTAGTGAGTGCCACCATCTAGTGGTCCCTAACACAATATATTTTTTAATGTCTGAAAATAGTGTGGGTTCGACGGCCGATTTTCTTGAGTTTATGGAACGAAAAACCCGAGTTTCCGGGAGGAAAAACCCGTTAGTCCGTGCCAGTGATCGACTAACTCTGGAACCGGTCGAGAAAAGGCTTAGAAAAAGTTCCTGTAGCCGGCGACTAGATTCGAACACCTTTCGTCGGACTGTTAACGGCTGTAGAGTGCAAACACCACTTCTAAATATTATTATTATTATTACTATTATTTTATTTTTATTTTATTTCTATTATTCAGACAGACCTCCAGGGAGTGAGCGACTCATCGAGGGAGGCCACATACAGGGTGTTCGGGATAAATTGGACAGTTTCGTAAGGAAAAAGAAAATCTTCTTTGTATCTATTAAATTTAATGAATTGACAAAAAAACATTACAGGCAGAGTTAATTACAATACTATCAACAAGATTTACTCAAAATAACCACCATTAGCATCGATCACAGCTTCAATTCTGCTTCGGAACCTCGAACAAGCTGATGCTACAGTCTCCCTGGGAAGGGCCGCAAAAACTGTTTTAATTTTATCCATTAACTGGGCTTTTGTATTACTGGAAGTGCGATTGGTGTCTTTTTCAACTGCGCCCCATACAAAATAATCCATGGGGTTAAGGTCTGGGGAGTTTGGAGGCCAAACATTTGGACTGGTGAAGTCGTAGAAATTTTCAGACAACCATTTTTGACTTTTTCCAGAGGTGTGGCAAGGGGCCGAATCCTGCTGCCATACATACGGCCTACCATTGGCTACTCTTGTTATCCAGGGCTTGACTACAGTTAGCAACTCCACGAACAAAGCCCGAATTCCAATGCCAGGGTTCTTCAACACCTGTTCCTGCAGATTTGCGAGGAATTCTGCTGTACGAACGCAATTAGATCGTCTGCTAGGGATCTTTCTTCTTGCTACATCCTCGTAGTCACCATTGCAAGTCTCTAGTTCATGCCTGATTGTTTTTACTGTATTCAGGGAGCATTGGGAAGCAGTCGTAATATCCTTATTTTGATGGCGGGCACGAATCATCATGATACAAGTTATTCTCTTCCATGATTCAGGTGGGTTCCAGCTATCCATCCTTTCTGACATCTTGTATATGAATGAAGAAGGGTCCAAACTTTTAAACGAAGAGAAGTGTGTGTTAATACATGTAACTTACGGAAAAATATAATTAATTATAAATATGTCAAATTTATCCCGAACACCCTGTACTACACACACCAGCTATCATACTTATTCTTGAATTCATTCACACTGCTTGCACCCACAACATTCAAAGGTAATCCATTCCAATTACGCATCACCCAATGAGAGAAAAATCTAGCCCTCACTCCCCTCTTAGCAGCCTTCATTCTCAGCTCCCCTCTTGTCCTTTCCCCACCCTCCATAAATTGAAAAATTCCATCAATTGAAATCCTGTATGACCCTTTCAGCAGTTGTAAGTCTCAATCATATCATCCCTCTTTCTCCTGTTTGCTAGTGTCTGCAGTCTACAAACTGTCTTCATAATCAGTATTCCACAATCCTCATATCATTTTTAACACTCTCCTTTGTACTCTCTCTCTCTCTCTCTCTCTCTCTCTCTCTCTCTCTCTCTCTCTCTCTCTCTCTCTCTCTCTCTCTCTCTCCAGTATATCAGAATCACAACGGAAACTAGACCTGCGCACAATAGTCCAAGTGAGGTCTTATCAAGGCCTTGTAAAGTGGCAAAATGACATCCTTATCTTTACATGGGAATGTTCGTTTCAGCATTGCAATTATCTTTTTAGTTGTATTTGCAATATTTTTCTACACCGCCCGTTAATTTCAACTTCCTATCTACTAACACTCCAAGATTCTTAGCCTCATTAGTTTCTTCTATCATAATCCCACCAATATAATACGACATTGGGTATCCAATCACGCCTAGGCGAATGACTTTACATTTACTGACATTGAACTGACACCCATTTTCCCATGACCATAATTCAGCCTATCCAAATCATTCTGCAAGTACTGAATATCAGCAGCATTCCTACCTATCTTTGCATCATCAGCAAATAGCTGAATGTCACTTGTCAAATCCTTCCCAATATCATTAATGTACAAATTTAATAACAGTGGAGCAAGCACTGATCCTTGTGCTACACCACTTGTTACCTCAAATCTTACAAACTCACATCCCCCGTATACCACTTTTTTTTCTTTTTTTTTTTTTTTTTGATATCTGTCAGTCAGCCATCCTCTTATCCATGCTAATATTCTATAACCCAAATCCACATTCTCCAGTTTATGCAACAGTCTACCATGCTGCATTCTGTCAAAAGCCTTAGGAAAATTATAGTGGTGTATCCATTCCCCTAGTCTAGTTCAATGATAAAATTGTCATAGAATCTGAGCAAGTTGCTCACATTCTATAACGCAAATATGAAGTGCACTGAAAAAAAATACCAGTTTTAGTATCTAGGGCAGGAGAACCAGATTATTTAACCTTACATTAAAGTTTATTTATCGTTGTTATTGAATTGAAAATGCGAAATATTATTTGTTCTAGTTTGGTAAGGGGAGCTGCAATCGCTTCTATCTTTCCCCTATTAGCTTTGACCGAGTAGGAAAGTATGCGCTGACGCTCTCAAACCTTTCAGTATTTCATGCTCTTCATTTAACCTTTGTAAGTAGGATATAAAAACAAACAGGACTCCATCGTAACCGAAGGTCAACGGAAAGCGAGGAACAAGCCACTGGGCGGTCTTCGATTTCCGTTATGCAAGTAAGAACTGTGCTTGTCAAACTCTTGCAGCGAATTTCCCGATTAATTCCACTTCTGCACGTCAGACGAATGTAAAAACGAGAAACGAAACGAAGGCGATCGCAACTTTTGATTAAAATTCCGAGACATCCGGGGAATAACAGAGCGGCAGTAAAACGCTTTAAATATTAATACTGAACACTCGAGAAGGGAAAAGAAGGGAGGGGAGTTTTTAGAAGAGCGTGAATTATTAAACAGCAGTTAAATTACTTCGGTGAATAAAAGATTAGCACGTGGTGTGACCAAACAGCGTGCGGTTCTGTCGTTTGGTTGCTTTGCAGGAACTCACGTGACGCAAATCAAGCATGCGTCGATGCGACGAAACAGTTCAGTATTACTTACATTTATCACTACGATCTTCCGAGAATAGTCTATGGTATGATTCAATTTCACTTTATGATTTTTTTTTCTTTTCAGAGGACCAGATCAGTTAAAAAGATTCCTAACAAACAGCTAGCATAGTTGATAATATTTCCTCTACTGCTACATAGCAAAGACATCTTGCATAGAAGCAAAGACGCTTGTAATAAAAAGCCTACGCGTTTTTGGGTACATAAATATGTATGCCAAAAAATAAATAAATACAATAAAATAAAAGGAAATAATATAATATAATATAATATACTGTAGGATCAAACTTGAATAACCACAGCTGTTCTTTATACTTTTAATTTACTTTAATTACTTTTTATTAATTAGAATCTCACTTGTAAAGTTTGTAACCCTAATCCTGGAAACCCATTCCAGAGACCACGCGTGGTGCTTCTAGGCTTTCAGTATGCATGTTAGCTGTCTTACAGCGAGGTTGGTTTTGCTCCAGATGCTCTGGTTTTCCTCTCACAAACATAAAACCAGCATTGAAAATATATAGTAGTAGTTGCATGTGCCGTAAAAGGAAAATGTATGAATTTGGGTAATTCTGTGAGTTTATGCCGTTGCCACCTTAAATGGACTTAAAAGTCTCCTAGTGGGAGGCAATGTTTATTTATTTATTTTTAGGTTTATTATTATTTATTTTTAAATTATTTTGTCGGGAACAAGTCCAATTTCAAATATTTCACTTATTGATTTTAGTACCAAGTCTAATTAAGTATCGTATGTTTCGGCTTGATCCTGCCAATCCTTTGTATGGATTAATTTGATGAACTACAGAGAACGTGTTGGCTTCTGTTGGAAACCACAGTGTTTAGTTTGCTTAGGATCTGAGTGGAGGGTCGCACTTTGTGAAACTGCAGAAAGAGAGAGAGAGAGAGAGAGAGAGAGAGAGAGATCTTTGTCTGTTATATATTCGGTCTTCTTTTTGACGTTGTTTTGAGTGAAGTAACTTATTTAGATCTTATGAGATTTGATTTGTATTAAAAAAATATTATCATCCATGTATAAGTTGACTAATGTGTATATTCCAACTCGTAGCTTATCGTCTTCCTCTTCCAAATATCCTTTATAATTTACTTTTTGGCATCCTGATCCTGATCCTGATTTACGCTCACACATAGTTACGTTGTAGGCATTCAAAACCGAAATCCTACGGAATAGGTTGGTTACTCCTTATTCCTGGAGGTATCCTATGTCTGTAGAAGCGTGTGTTCACGGGGTCAGTTTGCGGGATGAAAAACCCCAGATAAACTGGAGGGGAAAAAACCTGCTGTCCACACCCAAGACCGACTAACATGGCTATGGCTGAGGAAGATCCTTGAGCTCTTCACGTCTCCGACGGGAATCGAACCTAGGACACTCCTTCCCCAGGCATATGGTTGGGGAGCTCGTAACCATTCGCCTAACCGCGCGGCTATCTTTTTGGCATACACATTTAAAATAAGAAACCTCAGTAGCTCAGTTCGTACATAGCTAGCCCTTCGATTGGCAAAACCCGCTTTTCAGTCCCATCTATGACATGAGGAGTTTATCGGTGAGTTAGCCGGTGTCACAACCATTTAGAGGTTTCTTTCTTCTGGACACTCGGGTTTCTCGTCCCTCAGAACTGGCAACCAGCCCGTGATCTTCAGCCATATTTCCTTCAGCCATAATACTTCCCTTAGGGGTCTACAACAGAAGAGTGACGCGCTGGCTGCATTGATTAGTTGGGACCCTAATCAGGAGACTCTTCCAGTTCTAAGGGAAAGATGGATTGAAGAAGATTTATACAGAAGCACAAACTATCAATAACACTCAAAGAAAAGTTTTACGGGAAGAATTTATTTACTTATTAAGACAAGTCACATACACCGAAGATGCATTAATTCAATGAGGAGTTTCCAGAAGAAAGAAACCTCTAAATCGTTATGATACCGGCTAACTCACCGATAAACTTCTCATTGATCTCATCGGCACTTTTGTGCCTTTGCTCGATGAGAGATTCGATCCTTTCAGGTTTGACATTCATCCTCGTCAACTTTTGTGGACACTCATCACGGATGAGTGTTGATACGTGGAATATTAGTAAAAATGGGGGAATATTAGTACAAATATGTAATAACATTCGCCATAAACTCATGAATACGTGTGACTAAGAAATCCGTGGCATTCAAAACACTGTCAATGTTGCGCTGAGCGCGAACCACAACGAGAGTGCAACATATGCAAACACGGATGGGCATTGCTGCGTCACATTAGCACCGTGGACACCAAAACAACAATTTCACGATTCTGTCACGACAACTATTAAAAAACCATCTTTAGTTCTAGAGCCTGATTTACAGTTATTGTTACCCTAAGCTATAGAGTTTTATGAGATCCCTCCATTGAGTAAATTTTATCTCAGTAAAGTTATGTATACCGAGGTAGAGACCCACACCCCTTGTAATATGAGGCCGTAAGCTATAGCTTGTCTAGTTTATGTTAAATCCGGTCCTGGCCATATAATAATAGGCTGCGGTTTGTCAACTACTTATCTAGGGACTAAACTAGAGTTTTAAAGCAGATTTTTTTTAAACGATGTACATAAATCATCGAAATCGGCCAAGTAGTTTTCATATTATATATTCAAAGTATTTTATTTATTCGTACGAGATCCCCCCTGCTGTTCCGTGACCGTCTCTTAGGACTGTTCCAGCCCGCCTGTATATTATGACTGTAGATCCGCGTGTGTTCACGGGCCGGTTTGCCTGTTTTGAGGGACGAAAAACCTGAGTTTCCGGGTGAAAAAAACCTCTACCTGTGTATGAGACTGGCTATCTCACCTTTAGTCGAAAGGGACCAGATAATGGTTCCTCACGTCGTGGACGGGAATCGAACCCAGGTGTTTTCGACCAAAGCGCTTCGTCTATACTGAGTGAGCTACGGAGGCTCATGATTGGAATAGTAAATCTGAAACTCCAATTAAGCGTTTTTATGTCTCAAAAAATAATTCCTTACTTCTCCCTCATTCCCAAAAATCTGTTTGTACACAATTATATTCTGTATTTTGTTAATAAAAATTATGTAAATTTCTTTTCTATCCTATAGATGAGTACAGTACGTGATATTTTCTTGGCCCTCGAAGCTTTCAATATTTACAATCCTGCCCTTCTTAGAAAAAGTTTCCATGCTTTACAACATGGACATCTTACCCTCAATGTAGCCATCGTAGGAAATGTAAACCAGATTTACATCCTTTTGAGGGCGAAATTACCTGAAAAAAAAGGGGGGGGGGGAAAGCGGCATTCTTTTTGCGATATTCTTTCATTACGAATTATGCTGAGCAGTTTTTTTTTCGTGTGTGTGTGTGTGTGTGTGTGTGTGTGTGTGTGTGTGTGTGTGTGTGTGTGTGTGTGTGTGTGTGTGTGTGTGTGTGTGTGTGTGTGTGTGTGTGTGTGTGTGTGTGTGTGTGTGTGTGTGTGTGTGTGTGTGTGTGTGTGTGTGTGTGTGTGTGTGTTGAAAGTGAAACCACTCAAAGAAATTTATTTCTGCTTCCAAAAAATACAAAATATACACCGGATTGTCAAACACACTACTCGCACTTCAACTGTTCAACGCGTATTATACAAAAACGCATCTGATTTTTATTCTATATTAACACTTTCGTTGATTATTTTATATTTTTAAACATTTCAGGAACGACTGCCACTGAGAGAGACGCAATTTGTGGAGATTAAAAAAAATGCAAGATGTCGAAAATTGATAACTATGCCTAACTCAGAGAATTAAAGACGCAACAGACAATGGCAAGTTCAAAGAATCCAGAAATATCGGAAAAGGGAACTGTGAACAAACAAGATTCGCCATGGAAGTCAACAAAAAATGGAAAAACAAGATGAAGGAGGTCTCTTGCATAATGTTTTCTTTTATCTTTTTATTTATTTTTTTCGACACGTGCATCCAACCCATGAAAGGTTTGTCAATGTACAGTACATGTGCATTAGTACAGTTTTCGTGTGTATGACCCTTCGCTCATAGAGACGAAACGTGCAACAACTTTTTGAAGATACTTTACACCAGCGTTTCCCAGATTTTTCCTACGACGGAACACTTCACAAATCCTGAAATTTTCACTGAACACCTTTGTTAATTTGTAATGTATTAATTAGTAATTAATTGTTAATTTAGCTGATTTTTATTATGAATTAATAATTGATTATTTATTATTAATTAGTTAAGCACCAATTAAACATAACATCATTAAATTAATTTGTGCTGATTTTCATTGACATATCCCATTCTGATCACCAAAAATTTATAATATTATAATAAGTACTTACGAGTGAATGCAGACTTTTTCTCCTGTGTGCTGGTAGTTTTCCCCTCCTTTTGGACATCCTGGAGATCACTTTGTAGGCTGGTGGTGGATAATTCACTATCGGTTTCGTCACAAACACCTTCAATAAGAGATTTCTTAACACCAAAATTAAACAAAGTCCCTTGTCTCTTATTCATATTGAAATTTAAATCTGCAGGCCTCTTACTTTTAAAAAATCACGGCACTACGGTTTCCAAACAAACACTACGATACGAACCTGTGATCACCCTACAATACAAACTTGCGAAGAAAGTATCAGTATTACTAGATCTGAGAACCGGATACAGACTACCTTGATCTTCAATTTCAGTGGAAAAATTCTTTATACTTCCTTGCTGATTGGTCACTAACATTTGCAACACAGATGTTATTTCGTTCAGTTTTGAGAACAGAGGATACGCCACCCATTATTGTAATCCGCTTGCATGCAATTTTTATGACGGATCATAAACAGCGGTGTTCCCTTTCCCAAATGTTGAAAGGTTTCGATGTGTGAAAATTAACGATAATTCATGAATTCTTCCACGTTTAAAAATACACAGCTTGGTCACTAACATTTGCTACACAGATGTTATCAGGCGTTCTGGGGGTCTGAGCTTTTCGACATATTCACGAATATTATTCTCCTCAGAATATTTCCACTATGAAATATTTATTCATGCGAAATGCTTAAAAAACTAAAATGACAAATTCCAGGAGAACTTCTCGCGGAACACCATTTGGGAAACCCTACTTTAGACATCCAATAAATATCCATTCTTAACGTAGAATTCAAGCATATGACCTGTTGGCAAAGTAAGCGGATATACCATCCCGTCGAACAACCCAATCGGAACAGTTCCTCATCATCGTTTTGTAAGTTCAATGCGAATACTTCCACTGTCAAGATGCTACGAGGAACTTCATATGGAAAGGTGTAATGAAACAAAAGAGTTTTCCACGTGATTATTATTACTTGTACCTCCAAGGTGACTTAGGACGTGGCAATTTTTTTTTTTTTTTTTTTTTTCAGAGTATTGTATTATTTTTCTCGGTAACCATCGAACAAGACATTTTGCCAATTTTTGGAACTTCTATGCAATAGCCTAATTTGCATGATCGTAAACAACGGTCACAGCCACGATTATTAACTAGAGGGTAATTTGTAATATTTGTGTTTTGTTAATAATTTTAATCGTACTCAAAAGATCTTTCGAATGCTAAAACAGTTGAGGCAGTTTCTCGTACGTTTCATAATTCACGATGAAATGGAATGCAAAGATTTGTGCAGAGTTGGCAATATAGAAAAATTATTAAGCCATTTAGAATACCGAAATGTAGATTATCTGTAAAACAAACCGCATTATTGCTTTGAGAGATGAAAGAAGTCGAATGGAATTAAAATGAGTCGTGCATACTGTAAAATTGGCGAGAGACGTCATCACTTCCGTCTCAAACAAACTACCAAGTACATTTTTATGCATTCACATATAAAGGGATTATATGAGTACATTGCTGAAGTCGCTGAAAGTTAGAATCGGTGCTATTACTGTTTTTTTTTTTTTTTTGCATTTACCAGCGTACAAAAGGTGTAGTTCACTGCTTCACACATAGATGACACTGGCGTTCTTGTTCTATGCGATTTGTCTTTTTGTTGTAGACATAATTATCAAAATGTATGTCGAGTCATTATCTAGACATAGACACCTAGAACAGACAACTATCTTTGTTAAACAGAAATATAAACTAGAAAATGGATAGCAATGTGCCGTCTGACCAATAGATGGCATTGGCATTCCTGAGACGGACAACATGGCGTTATCTAGTATTAGGATTAGATAATCTGCAGGTATCTAATCCTTCGCATTTAGAAGGGAATTCTCTTCTACGAGAATATTTTCAAGTCCCTTAAGACATCCAATAAACAGAATTGGTGGTTTCACACCGGAAGACGAACATTATCTACACTTATTTTCATCGTGTGTTGAAGAAGTGGCTATTTTCTATTAAAATAGCATTTGTCATTAACATAAAAGAAGTACAACATGATTGCAACAAAATCGTAAGGAACATGCCAAATGTAAATCATGATCAGGTATCGAAAGACATTTCAAAATTAACATCATTATCTACAGTGGTATTGAGATCATATTCACATTAATGAAACGGGAAAATACAATACGCGCTCAATGGATATGGTCTTTTGAGTTATACGCATGCTCCAAGAAATCTTTCTCTGCCAGTTATCCACGAGTGGCTATCACAATAATTAAACAGTGGTTTGTACTCCAGCTATAGAAACTTTTTCTAGGCCTTTTTTGTTTGTATTGCAAACGATTCCGAGTAAATGAATAGATATAATGAGATGGCATCAATTTTTATTGGCAGAATTCGTTTGTGGGGTCATTCTTCTGCCTGCATAGTTGGTCTATTGGTTAACGTATCGTTCCCCCAGTGGAAGGTTGTGGGTTCGAATCTGCCATGGGCATGGATATGTTTGCAGTTGTCTTTAGGTGGAAGATGAATTTCTGATGTGACACCACTTCCCCGCTTTTGGCAGCGCTGAGTGGCTTAAAAAAGTTCCATTTTTGGTTATGGATTACATAAAAAATAAAATGACATATGAACTAATAAAAAATAAAAAAAAAATCCTTAACTCACTCATGGTATACAAATAAATAAAAATCCACTACAAGTCTTCAAGACAACTTTAACTAATGATTTCAATCACTACTAAAACAAACTTAGCATGAATATCCGCAATAAAAAAAAAAGACCAAGCTGGTGTATAGTGGAGATTCTGTTGAATACATTTATATAAGATGGAAATTAGTCAAAACCGTCACAAATAAATTAATAGAAAAATTATGTTAGAAGATATAGAATTATCTGATTGTTATATGTGAGCAGATCTCTGATCTTGGATGGTATGGGGATTTAAACAGAATGGGAAAGGAATGGTTAGTAAAACAGTATTTGATGGCAGCAAAAAAAGACCCAGAGGAAGACCAAGATGTGGGTGATCGATGCACTGATAAACACTAGAAAGCGATATGTAAGATCTGACAATATTGAAGTCCTGACAAATGACAGACTTGATATACTGCAAACAGCTTTTTGGAACCATGGACAATTTGAATTTTTAAAATCTATTACATTTTGAACTCGTTCTTTGACCTTTCACATCGATTGACCTTCTCTGCTATCGCTTCGACTCTGCAGCTATACTCGGTGGGGGTGACAACAGGTAACGCACATCGCAGTGCAACCGATCGTGTGGGCGTTCATTCAGCATCGTCCACGTGACCTGTGTGACTTGTCCGGAGTGAAATCGCTTCGAGTGGAACTGCGCCGCTCAAACCCGCGGTCTCGTGACGCTCCCGTTACGGTGTTTGCTCTCCCGTTACGGATATGTCGGAGGCAGCGGCAGAACAGCATCGATCGGTTACGTCAAAGCAGTGGCCCGAACGAAGCGGAAGGGTTGGCGTAGTGGAGGGCGGACGGAGGAAACGAAGACACGGCTTCGACGGACGGATGGACCAGCGAGGTAAGCAGTAGTTTAAGGTCGTCCCCTTGTTTGCACGAGGGACATTGCCGATTTGCAAAAGTCGCCTTTCTTAAACAGCTAACGGGTACAATGGGGTTTAGTTCAAATTCAGTTCGCTGGGGCGGTTAGCATGCAACCGCTACGAACATTGGCAGCCGTCACAGTTGACGAACCAAAATACTGAAATAATTAAAGCATGTCTTTTTAGCGCGTGTTTGGAAAGCGAACTTGTACGCTTGGAGTCCAAGAAGAAGACAATGCGATGGTCTTCTTCACGATTGCACCCCATTCCTTCGCATTTTAACTTTTGATAGAGCCTTTACTGTTAGCGCGAGGGTCCAATAACACCTCGTGGTGACAAGCGCTTCCTAAGGCATTATGCACATGAAGGTAAGCAGTATCTAATATCAATTACGGTTCGACCATAACACCCCTTCCAACAGTTCCAAATCAACCCCGTCTGAAACTTTACATAAAAATAATTGTACCTCGAGGTCACAAAGCCCTTCCCCGCTATTGTAATATTCTATAAAATGAAATGGCGTTTTATTTAACGTAATGATTTCTTGTTGTTGTTCTGTTCCATCGAGTAGTTTTTCTATATATGCACTCTCCTTTCAGTTCGGTCCCTGACGATGTCTTTCAGAATTTCCAAGCGCACTCCAGTTGCTTCTTTAACTCCATCCACCCATCCAATTCTTGGTCCTCCTCTTCTCCTGCTTCCATCAACTTTAGCAAGCATCATCATCATCTTCTCCAGACTGTCATTTGCTCGCATAATATGTCCGAAGTATGACAATTTCTGGATGACGATGATAGCTTCGAGGGAGCAATCTGGCTTTATTCTGTCTCTCACTGATTTATTGGTTTGCTTTGTAGTCCATGGTATTCTTAGTAAGCGTCTCCAAACCCATATTTCAAATGCATCGATCTTCCTTCTTTCACATCCATGCAGCACCACAGGGAATCCCATTGCTTTCACGATTCTGATTTTTGTTGCGAGGCTAATACCTTTATCTTTAAAGATCTTGCTTAAATTTCTCATGGCTTTCTTTCCGAGTAATAATCTTCTTCACGTAATTCTAACGTAATGATTAGGTATTGGTTATAAATATTATCAAATTAATATTGCATACATTGAAAAATGCAACATCCGTATTAATCAGCATTATTTAACACACTAATTAATGTTAATTTAATTGAGATATTAGTGGTCAATTGCTAATAATGAATTAGTGGCCAATTGACCACTAATTAATTATTAGTGGTCAATTGGCCACTCTTTATATATTTGTTCATACAGTTCAGTATTTTTGATTGTGAGATGGTCCAAAAGTTTCTTCTTGGTACTTTTCTTTCAAACGTGATAAGTTTTCTGTTTCATTCTTTATTGTTGACCATATTTCACGACCATAGTTTAATATCGGTGGATAGCTTAAATAGAGGTTTTCTTTGGCTTTTCTTTATAATATTCCAGATTTTAGGACTTGCAAAATATCCACAGTTGGCTTTCTCAATTCTCGCCTGTATTTCTTGATGCATGTCACTGTGGCTGTTAATGTCGACTCCTAGATAATTAAAATGATCCATTTGCTCAGAGATGTACAACTATCAATCAGATCAATTCTGATTGATCCTGAAAGCAGAGGCATGTAAGGGGTGGGGAGGAAGAGATTGGCTAACAGAAAAGCAAGAAAAATAACATTTTAGAATGTTGAAATTAAAGTTTTATTTCAAAACTTGATTTAATGTTTTAATTTATTTCCCTATACGTCATTTGACTTTTTTTTAGTATTTTTGGTGTGTATTGAGAGGGGCGGCAAACTCAGGGACCACCCCGAGCGGCAAAAGTTCTAGTTACACCACTGCCTGAAAGTGTACATATATTTAGTCTTTTCCTGGTTTATGACAAGTGAAGAGTCTCCAAGGGTAACGCTGTAATGTTCTTCCCATCGATTTCCATCCTCTTTTGTTCATTTAGGTCACTAAAGACTTTTTTTTCCCAATGCTAGGTTGAACAGGGTCAGTGAGAGAACATCTCTTTGACGAAATCCAGTTTTTATTTCAAAACTCGATGCACCTTTTGTGGGAAACGTACCTTGCAGAAAGTGTCGCGTTTACATAGTCTTATCATATTTATACACTTGGTGGTATTCTAAAAAAAATCTCAATTGTTGGAGTTTAAAAATATAATGAGTTGGCAACTTTCCCTTGCAGAAATCACAACGATAGGATCTTATATATTTGAAACATAGACTTGAATTCTTTTCCAGATCAGTGTAGACACTATTTTGTAGCCAGTACCTAAGAGGGACATACTTGTGCAGTTAATGGTGACCACTGGATCTCTTTAAAGAAAAAATGGAGACAGTATGGTGAAATTCACGCTTGCTCTTGTTATCATTCAGAGAGTGAGAGGTGTGATTGAAGTCTGATTAGCGGAATAATGAATTACTGACCATTTAAAACTATACATTTAGAATTTTATGTACATTTAATCATACAAATACAACATTTATTTTACAAATGATATTCTATCTTTTTCAATTTAGCTACTTGAATACAAATTCTACCCTCCGGTTCTTCTTTATGAACTGGTCAATCACATCGTCATAAAAAGTTGGTCGTAACTTAATTTTCCCAAGCAACACGCACACTTGTGAAGGCTGGCTGAAGCTCACTGGCTACAGATACTTTGACTGCGTATGGCCTGTGTTTAAAACCACGTGAAGGGAGCGGAAATGGCTAGGCGTGCGCATGAAATCACAGGGTTGCAGCGAGGACCTGGAAGCTCCTACAACCGAGCAAGCCCAGATAGCTTTTACTAGACGAACAAGCATCGACCTTCGATACACAACGCAAAGTTTAATTATTGCAGCGCAAGCTTAAGACGTCTTCGTCTACAAAAATAAAAGCCTAAATGGAATGCTTATAAATGCATGCATTTATT
Organism: Typopeltis vanoorti; assembly: GCF_054136105.1. Classification (NCBI taxonomy): domain Eukaryota; kingdom Metazoa; phylum Arthropoda; class Arachnida; order Uropygi; family Thelyphonidae; genus Typopeltis; species Typopeltis vanoorti. The sequence goes on from NC_143557.1 coordinate 139,737,834, forward strand.
GACAAATAAATAGTACTTCTTTCTCAAATAATGAGCTTGCGCAGCCAGCATAGCAAGCATGGAGAATTTGTACCAGACGCAGACGTTTTAGACATTTTGCAGCCTTTTCACTGAGACTCTGCTCCGAATTTAATTAAGATGATATCAAGAGTCATCTTATTTTTATTTTTTTATTTTTTTTAATGCAGAAGGAATTGCGCGTCATCACTTTTTACCAATACAATAAGACAGATATCGACAGCACGCTTAATGGCAAAGCAAAGTTAACCTCACTTTCCCATTAAGTTAATGTTCTGTTTCGGCTTTCCTAACTCTCGTATTTGCGCTGTTTGTTTGTGTTTTTTTTTTTTTTTTTTTTTTTTTTTGTTTCAACAACGCGAGTATTGATGTTGTTTGCTTCCGCTGAAATAGTTGCTAGTTTTGGTGTGACGAAGTTGGATATATGGCTCCTCCATCCCATTGTTTTTTTAAGAAAACATTAGGACAAATTTTCCTCTTTTTTTTTAAAATCTGAAGTGCCCCTTTTCTGTATTTCACTGGACAATCCATTTTCAATGTTGTTCGTTAAAAATTTCGGGATGTGTTTATTTATTTATACGTATTTGTGATATCTAGAATTGTATATTTACACTTGTGTATTATATTTCTTTATATATGTCTTACAGTAATCTTAGATTAAGACCTCTAAAAAAATGGTTGCCAAGAAAGTTATAGTTAATAGAAATCGGAATCAGTAAAATAATTTTTTTTTATAAGTGGAGGTTTCTGCGGTTTAGAAGTTCATAAGGCATATTCCGGTAATTGGACCACATTTTTTTTTTATTAAGCTAAAAGCACAATAAAGAAATAAAACCCGACAAGTTTCGTAAGTCGTCTGATTTACATCTTCAGGGGTAAAAGGTAACTGAAGGTTAAAACTACAAAAAAGAGAAATTAATAGTTCATTCTATACAGTTGTAGACGTCTGACTGGTTATAAAATTAAAAAATCAGAATGCAGATTCAAAGCAGTGCTGAATTTAAACAATGCTGGATGATGCCACGTTCTGCTGTTCACGTTCATAATGTCCGAGGTCTGAATGAGGGATATTTTTTTATCGAAGCTGACCAAACTTGGTGCTTGTTGTAGAATTAAGTCTTCGTTTTTATTTGCATTGTGTTGGAATTCTAAGCATGTTTGCAGCTTCTTAAAATTTCCTTATGTAACAGTTTTTTTCTATATAAGACATGTTTGTTTTCTGCCAGAGGACATTGTGGCCGGTGGAAGTGGTATGGAAAGCTAGACCTGATTTGTGTTCTCTTCTGTTTTGTACATCCTTTTGGTGTTCGTTCTTGCGTATTTCCCCAGATCTTCCTGTCTGTCCTACGTAGCAAATGCCGCAAGAACAATAAATTTTATAAAAACTTGGTTTTTTTAAAGGAGGTTGTGGAGGTTTCGGGGGATATAGAAATCTTGAAATTTTTTCCAGTGGCAGAAACACTACTTTGATGTTATGTTTTTTAAGTAATTTAGCCATCTTCTCTAACATTCTTGATATATGGAAGCGTGATGGAGTTTTTGAAATCTTGTTTCTGTGGGATGCTTGTAGGGGGTGTGTGGAGGATTTTTTTGATAGTCTTGGGTTCATAACCTTTTTTTTTTTTTTTGAGAATCTGTGTTAATTATTCCAATTCTTATTTCTCTGTTTTTCTGTGCTGGAAATATGATAAGCTCTGTCCCTCAGGGTTTTTATTAGACCTATTTTTTGCGAAGGGTGGTGGTGTGAGGCCGCATTAAGAATTCTTCCTGTGTTGGTGGGGTTTCTATATATTGAGAAAGAACGTTTATTATCTTTTTCATTGACTTCTAATAGGATGTCAAGTTTTCTAAGTTCTTCTTGTTCTAAAGTAAATTTTATATTCTTATGTAAATTATTCAGGTAAAAAAAAAATGTGGTCCAATTACCAGAATATGCCTTATAAATATTTTTTATAAAAGAGGTTTACCAATCAACTCTGAAATCCAGGTTTCTAAAAGTATTTTATTATTATTATTATTATTATTATCTTACTCTATGTCCCTACTCCCTTGCAATTCTCAGCGATGGCCCCTAATCCTTGTCCTTTCCCATTGCTTTGTCATTGGAAAATCTCTCTCTCGTATCCATTTGGCAAATACCTCTCCACAGCTTAAACGTCTCAATCCCATCATTCCCTTGGTGTTCTATCTGCAAACTCTACAGATTATATTCTCAGTCTATCCTCGTAGAATTCCCAAGTCCTAAAATAATTTTTGTTCAACTGCATCTGTACCCTCTCCAAAGTTTTTTTCATCTCCTCTAAAACCAGTTGATCATTTTGAGTCCAGATGTACAAGGTCTTCATCAGAATCTGATGAGGGTTTTGTGCAATGGAACTACTACCAGTTTGTCTCTGCTGAAAAAAATGGCTTTGTTTGAAAAGATATGGGTTAGAATCCTGTTTTCGACTGAAGGTGAGTTAGCCGGTCTCATATTGCGATGGCAAGATTTTTTATCTCGCAAAGCAGGCAAACCAGGCCACAAGAACACACATAATTTGCAGACATAATAAACTGGCACCATAGCCTAAATAATAACAACAACAGCTCATAATGTCCTTGTATCGTACATACCAATGAGTTGTCTTTTTTTTGCAGTATATTTTTTCATAACTTCTTTTTCATCTGAAGTTTCCTGTTTGATTCGCTACTCATCCATTTTCTCCTAAATTTCTTTATTTTTTCACTCGGGATGTACGGTTTGCCATCGCTATTAATAAATATTTTTTTAATTTCTAGTTCCTATGCACTGCTGATCTCTTTGTATGCTATTTATCCTTGAAATCACGACGCCATCTTGGGCAAGGATTGCACAGAAAAACAGTAAATTGCCAGCTCTCCCCATCATGTCAGGTGTCCAGTACTCCCAATCATCATTTACTGTCCTCTTCAGTCTCTCCTGTATTTCTGCTATCCTTTACATTATCAATTCCATTTTCTCTGGAAAAACACTTCTTCTTCTGCAACTTTTCCCACTTAAGTAGGGTCGCTGTTTGTAGTGAATCTCCTCCACAACCTCCTGTCTTGGGCTGTAGCCACATCCAAGTTCTCCAATCCTCAAGTCCTCCTTCACCATCTTCCTCCATCTCTTCTTTGGCCGCCCACGCTTCCGCCTTCCTTGCACATCCATCTGCATGACCCTTCTTCCCACATATTTGTCCTCCCTCCTCATCACATGACTAAACCATCTCAACCTTGCCTCCTGTATCTTTGCTTCTAAGTTTGTAACTTTCACCGTTCCCCTTACATAGTCATTTCTCAGACGATCCTTTCTGGTCACACCGCACATCCACCTAAACATTTTCATCTCCGCTGCCTCATCTCCTGTTAATGTTATGTTTCCTCAGGGCCACAGTTTCCATAGCACACGTCATAGCTGGCCTCACTACTATGCTATAGCTTTTGCCTTTTAGATTGAACGGCGCCCTCTTATCGCACAGCACTCCAGCCATCTCTCTCTCCAGTTCCTCCATCCTGCATCCCATTTCCTTCTCAGCCTCTCCATCCTCTTTCGCTGTTGAACCTAAGTCCCTCAACCTTCCTGATGACATTTCCTTCCACCTCCAGATCTGTCTCCTGACCGCCGCCCACTGTGCAACACATATACTCTGCCTTACTTCTGCTCAGTCTCATACCTCTCTCTTCCAGTACTTTCTTCCATCTTTCCAGTTTAGCTGCCACTTCTCTTGAATCTGCACACAGCACGATGTCATCTGCATACACCATAGTCCAAGGCGCGTCTTCTCTCACTTCCTCCATCACAATATTAAACAGGAAGGACTTAATGCCGACCCTTGATGCAAGCCAACTGTCACTGGAAAACTTTCTGTCTCTCCCATGCAGGTCCAAACTCTTGTCTTCACATTTCTGGACCAACACTCTCATTTGCAAAAAGAATATCAACTTCTCCAAACGCCTGCATCCTTCCACACATCTTTCTCTTCTGCCATCAAATGTACTCCAGACATCTACGTATTCCAGACCGCTCTTGTTATATATTCTAATTATTATTCATGACCACTGCTCTTCTATTCAAAACCTTATCATACGATGTAACAACACTATTATTTCAGTCTGACACTTTTTTTGCTTTTTATTCTGTGTGGCTCATTGAAAATGGTTAAGACAACATCATTAGCTTGTGCGAAGTAGATGCAGATTAAAAAGGGAAAAAAATGATGCCAATCTGAAGATGGTAGGATTATCCCTTCTGGAAACTCGGTTTTGGTAAACATGTCGGAAAATACGAATAGAATCAAGTGGCCTAGCAGTCTACGTTACTACGGCCTTGACTCCAAACAGCTGAACTTAGTTCAACTCCAAACAATTCAACCTAACTCCTCTGTGTCTGTCGGAGAGTTAGAGCGTACTCTTTGTGCACACACTCCATTCGTAAGAGTGCAACGTTATTTAAACGACTTCACTCAAGGATGATACCTAAGCGTAGCAAGTTGCTATGGCAGCAGAAGTCAGATAAAACGAGAACTTCGCTTTAACGAGGTTTTGGATTCTGGTCAGTGCAACAACGTTAAACACACAATTATTGTTTACGTCTACACCACGAGCATTTTTAGGTTTATTCGTTTTATTTATTCGTGTGGGGGTTCCCCCCGTTCCTCGACCACCCCTTGGGACTGGTTGAGCCCTCCTAATGAGGGATTAAGTACTATATCCAATGACTGTAGCCTGTGTGTTCATGGAGACGGTTTGCCTGCTTGAGGGATGAAAAACTCCAGATAAAGTGAGGAGAAAAACCCTGCTGTCCACCCCCAAGTCCGGCTAACTTGGCTATGGCTGAGAAAGATCCTTAAGCTCCTCACGACGGGAATCGAACCCAGGACACTCCTTCCCCAGGCATGTGGTTGCGAAAAGCATAGCCACCAGGCTAACCGCGCGGACGTTTTATTCATTATTTGCACGTAGCAAACACTTCTGATCATTTTCCACAGACGGGTAACAATAAGTCTGCAAACCTGGGGTAGTTGTTGGTAGCAAATCACCACAGATTTAATTTTTGACTAACAATTGATATTAGTTAATATGAAATTAATTTCTTATTAATCATAATCAAATTAATTGAATTAACATGAGTGCGATGGTTAATATGAAAGTTCATACGAACTTATGTCTAATTTACTGTACGTTTATGTTGACTATTCATTCGGTTTTATTCTTTTAGTTTATTCATCCTGCAAGCTGAATTACGTTCAACAATCATCCTCCACAGTGAACTCCTTTTCTAGTGCCTTATGGTCTCAAACGCATCAAAATAATAAAAGAACACTCGAATGGGAAAAAGGTAAGTTGTATATATATATATTCAATTGCTATATATATATATATATTTGTGCTCGCATTTTCTAAAGGATTTGAACCCGATTTTTCCAACTGAAAGATTACGATTTTTTATTATATTTTTTCATTTTAACCCACGAACGTTTGAAATCTACGGCATATTTAGCATCATTGGTGGATAACATTGACTAAAACTTTAATTTAAAATACTACGCTGTTTCATAAATAGGACTAAATGGCATTAGAAGCATTAAGCTGTCGAGCAGGAGAGGGGGAGAGTTGAAACGCCTGTAGGGCATTGCTATTATTTATACCAGTTTAAGCTGTTACTTGTACTACTAATAAAAACAGCTATGATCTTCCTGCTTTGTTCTAACTTTTCTCATTTTCAATCAGCAATTCATAAAGGTTTTATCTTCAACATTGAATTATCCTTCCCAAGTTAGTTGCGATCTCTTTCTTCATTCAAATTGTTTTCTTCTTTCGATTTTCTCTTGGTTTATGTTCCACTTTTCAGAACAGGAGCAGATGAGGAAAACTCAGTAGGTGAGTCGGTATCGACGGTGCCCTTTACTTGAAAAAAAAAAAGACCTGTATTCGGTCCCGTCTGGAACATGAGCAACCTTGATAAGGACTTTTCAGCTGAAGGTTATCTAGCCGGTATGATATGGGAAAGCATCAGGGATTTTCAACCTAAAGACAAACCAGCAAGACGAATATACGCCATTTACAAACCTAATTCACTGGTCTCCTAGTCTTAGTTGATTGGCTTTAAATCCAACCATCCCAATCCAAACAAATCATGAAATTTTCCACTTACGAGGTGATCATATTCCTGGACATACGGGAATTCTGATGTCCCAAATGATTAGGCCACTAATGTCCCAAATGATTGGCCCTGATGTCCCAAATGATGGACCCGATAATAAATTACGACAAATACTTTTAAAATGTAGAGGGCTTAAATAGCTTTGGGGGTGGGGGAGAAGAGAGGTCCTTCACTCGCACATTCTTAAATATGACTACTCGCTGGCATCTAAACCGTCAAACAACGAATTTGAGCTGATATGACCAGTAGATATACACCCACTGTCCAAAAAGAAACCGATCTTTTCAAAAATAGAAGAAACTAGTGGCGCCACCTGTTGTATCTTTTTGTTCTCGAAAGTGGCAACCTTCATTATTGTTGTGAACTGTTTATGACATCTGTTTCATTAGAAGCCGAATTATAGTGCCAAGAGTGACAGTGTGTTTCGACGAGCGGTTGGTCGTCACGATATTCATGCCATAAGCGACGAATTCTCGCTATCAATCGCTTCAAAACTTCGAGATAAAACTCACTATTGACCGTTTAGCCAGACGGAACGAATTCTTTGTGGATAATGCCCTTGGAATCGTAGAAACAAATCAACATTGCCTTTACTTTTGACTTCTCCAAGCGACTTTTTTTTTCGGATGCCCCTCTTCTGGTGGTCTCCACTCAGCTCTGGCGCTTTGTTTCGGGTTCATACTCAAAACACCAGGAACATTCGTTTCAAGGAAGTTTGAGTCCTTACGAGCGGTTATAATGAGGTCCTTGCACTGTTCAAGATATATTTTTTTTGTCGTCAGTCAACTTGTGGGGGAACAAATCGCGAATTCAATTTACGAAGGCCCAAATTCTCGGTCAAAATGTTGTGCACAGTTGATTTTGGAATCCCCAATTCATCTTCAATCAATCTCACGGACGCTTTCGGGTTTTCTTTGATAAAATCATGCACTTTTTTGGATGTTAACTTCGCTCAGTCCGGTTTTTGGACGGCCCCGCTTTTTGTCGTCCTCAAGCGTCTCACGACTATTTTGAAATCCCTTAAACCACTCGTAAACTTGAGTACGGGATAAGCATGCATCACCGTATGCTTTTTGAAGCATTTAATGCGTTTCGGTAAAACTTTTACCAAGTTTAACACAAAAGCCAATCTCATCTCTCTGTTTGAAACTCATTTTCCGACCGTTCGTCAAAACACACTGTCACTCTTCGCACTATAACTCGATTACTAAAAAAAGCGGAATCATTACTACAGTTAATATCGGCGCCATACACCAGCGGTTGTACTTTTAATATAATTCCCTTCACTGGTGATTGATTATCGGTTTATACTTCTCGCCTACGAACAGAGAAATTACCAACATTACTTGGTGGGCGTGTAACATTCTTTGCGTGATTGGCAAATATTTAAATTCCTTTTAAAAACAGTGTTCATTTCCTAAGGGAGCTTTTCGTATTCATGGTCCCCAAGCGATAATTTACGAATGCATCAGGTAGGAGGGGTGGGGATGAAGCGACGCCTGTTGACCAATCTAATGACGTTGCAGGCGGGGAAGAAACAGGGCAAAAGAGGAAGTTGAATCACATTCATCTTTGCAGGAAGTCATCCCTTCGCCGCGCGCGCACACACACACACACACACACACAGAGACGGCAAATCGACCCAAATTGGGTAGAGGTAGTCTTCTCTCTCGCTCACTCTTTCAAGGACACAAAAAGCAGCCGCGCGGTCAACTCTCTCTCTGTCTTTCTCTCTCTCTTTGATAAACCGTTTATGGCATCACCATTTAATTTGCTTCGATAGCTTGACAGCCAATAAACAGAGACTTAATTGCTCCGAAACATGCGCTCACTCCGTTGAGGGAGGTGATTATAGTTGCTTCATAAAGAGCTTGGACTCAGTGGAATTGGTAGATCGCTTTTTTTTTTTTTTTTTTAACGTATTCTGTCAGCAGCCCTTTCTTACCGGCTGTCCATCTAATCAGTACTTTTTGCCTATCATTTCAACAGTTAAACGCATTCGTCTCACACCAAGGACTTTTTCCCCCCTCATCACATTATACACGTAATAGTTTAGGTCACTTTTTTTTTTCGCTTCAAATTTCACAAAAATTGCGAGCTTGATTCTCTGTTCCAGATTTTTTTTTCACTTTTGGGAGTTAAATACAATCTCACTTTATTACAGAAAATATTCCGAGTATTGTAAGAATAAATTCCAATACCTATTATCGATCTAGTGGCAATGCTAAGTTAAAAAAAGTCTCCCCATCAGAGCGTAGCTAGGGAGGGACCGAGGAGGCGATCTCCCTGGGCGACACTTTGAACTTTTTGAACTTTTACAGTTAATTCTAAAGTACAGTCTCCAGAACTCAGTTCCAAATATTGTAATACTACTGCGAATTTTCCTCACAATTGCTGTAAATGTTGCTAGTTGTGAGAGGAGTTTTTCTAAATAAAATTTGATTAAGAATTACCTACATTACTGTGAAATAGACTTCGCCAATGTCATCGACGATTTTGCTAACAGAAAACAAGAAAAATAACATTTTAGAATGTTGAAATTAAAGTTTTACTTCAAAAATAAACATATTTCCCTATATACATCGTTTTGACTTTTTGTATTATTTTTGATGTGTATTGAGAGGGAAGGCAAACTCAAGGATAGCTCCGGGCAACAAAAGCTCTAGCTACACCACTGCTCCCCATCTTATTATAAAATTTCTTATCAAGGGAAGTCGACTTACAGTTTTTTTATATTATTATTATTTACAGTCAACACAAGCTCTAAACTCAAAGCGCTATCTATTCGGCCAACCAGGCCTTTAAATTTCTAGATGGGGGGGGGGGGAGTACTGGGAGACTGATAAATATTAAGAAAAGCATTGAAGCAAGCACTGGAGAGGAGCTACTAAGTAACACAGTTGATTGGATCGCTTAATATTACTAATATGACGTTCTTCAAAATTTTACTCATAGAATTTAATTTTCAAAGGGTGTATGCGTAACCCTGTAGAAATGGTGTTTGCTTCCACAGTATGTTGCACTCTCTCCAGAGAAAGACCGTTATAGGTTTGATTCTACTTATTAACTAATCTTAAGCACAGACGACCCCTCCCGGAAAAAAAAAAAAATCATTTAAAATTTTCGTTGTTCGCATTTGCTACAGTATTATGTCTAAATCTCTCACCGTTTTAGACATAATACCTGTTAGGTTTAGGACCACAAGATGGCGGCGTCTGTCGTCATCTCTCCCTTGAAAGCCTTGGATGAAGGATGGAGACCGTTTCCTCCCTATCTTCAAAAAGTTAGGACTAAAGAAGCTCTGCATGTTCCCTTTGAGATTAAAGACGTCAAAAGATTTATTTAGTGTTGCATATGTGCAATTTCCTGGGCTCAATTTATACGTTCGTTTGTACATTTACAAAGAGCCATCTAGATGGATGGATTTTGATGAAATTAGATAACTGCTATCTCTTCTTGGGTGATTGAACCATTTCAATTTTGGCTGCAATTGTACAAGTCGTAGCATTATATTACGCAACGCATTCAGATACATCTTAGAGTTCAATATTCGTGGCACCATAAACAGTGGTCCGAGGCCAAACGAGGAAAAACAGGACCACACCAGCACACTGTGTGTGTTATGTTCCATCGAGTCGTTTCCGACTCCTGGCGATTCCACAAACACACACTCACAATTCTGATCTGTTCCTGACCATGTCTTTCAGAACCTCCAAGCACACTCCAGTGGCTTCTTTAGCTCCATCCACCCATCTAATTCTTGGGCTTCCTCTTCTCTTGCTTCCATTAACTTTAGCAAGCATCATCATCTTCTCCAGACTGTCATTTGCTCGCATAATATGTCCGAAGTATGACAATTTTTGCTTGATGATCATAGCTTCGAGGGAGCAATCTGGCTTATTCTGACTATCACTGATTTATTGGTTTGCTTTGCAGTCCATGGTATTCTTAGTAAGCGTCTCCAAACCCATAATTCAAATGCATCTATCTTCCTTCTTTCAATCTTTCTCAGGGCCCAACTTTCACATCCAAACAGTACCACAAAGAATACCATTGCTTTCACTATTCTGATTTTTGTTGTGGGGATAATATCTTTATCTTTAAAGATCTTGCTTAAATTTGTCATGGCTTTCTTTCCGAGTAATAATCTTCTTCCTACTTCTTCAGTACAAAAAACTGCTTCCATTTTCTCCCCATCCACTTCAAAATCATTAAGTTCACATGTTGCATAACTCTTTTTGAGGTTAAGTTTAAGACCATATTTAGCACTTTCTTCTTTAACTTTCATAACCATCGCACTGCCACATTCGAATTTCATAGTTAGGGTTAGGCACTCTGCTAACAGATGTTCACCAGGCACCAACCACACTTACATCCTTCTGTCTGTCCAGTAGAGGGGTGAGCATGATTCGTCCTTCCATACCACAGCTTTCCAAGCTTCCATGTCGCACTGTACACGCTCTCTGCACCACTGCATGTTGGTTCGAGTAATGTGGGGTTGCATATTGTGTCCTACTATGGAGACCCATGTTGTGAGCATCAGTTCAGCATGTTTTTATTAAGCAAAAACATTCAGAACTGTGTTCCAGCCAGTCGATGTCCGTAACTCCGCATTCCATCTGTGGGCCGACAAATGGTGGTTTTATATACTGTATTATCATTCATCACCCTAACGGTCACGTTCGTGAGTGTCGTGGATCGTCCACTGCGGGTAGCACTTGCAGTTGACTCCCTGATCTTCAATCTCGGTGTGGTATTACTGAACAAATAAATCTGCAACGTGACATCCTATTACTCTTTTCTACTCCGTCAGTTCCCTTCTAGCAGCGCCATTTTACCAGGACTTGACGTGTCGTGGGAATCACATTGAAACAAAAAAGAATGTCATGTTAGTCAAGTGGGTTAGTGCACCCGCTGTCCAACCAACAGGCTGTGGGTCGAATTTCGCCGTGGATATTAAGGTTTGTGTGTCGTCTTTAGGTCGGAGGAGAACGTTATCGTCAATCCGAGACCACCGCTGCGGCTTGGAATGTCTTGATAAAGTACCTTGTTTGGTTTCCGGATTATTTAAAAAATACATAAAAATACAATAAATAAATAACATAAAACTAATGATGAAAATTTCTTATCCCGTCTATGGTACTCACATTGTGTAAGTGAATAACTTTTTTTGGGGGGAAGTCACAAAATATTTCTTCAAACCATCCGTTTTCACCATGCTGCTTTGGTTTTTCCAATTTTAGGCCACTTTTTTTTAATGATTTCCAATACATGCACATCACAGCGCCCTCTGTCACCCTTAACAACAAATAGACCACAGGGCTAAAAACGTTGGCTTAGAGTTTAAGGTGAGTAGATTCCTTTACTGTCACGCGATGGACTCCTACCCTCTTTTGGTTTTGCCTTTTGTAACTCATAACGTGAAAACAGATGGCGCAGAAATAATTTTTCTTTCCTCCCATCCATTGAACCATCAAAGATTATGAAAGCAATTTATGTGTTTGCGCAGTAGGCAGGTCCTTGTGGGAAAAAAAAAAAAAAAAAAAAAAACCATGTTTATGTAATTGCCGAGAAGCAAACAAAAGAGGTTCGACATTCCTCCATTACAACAACATTAAATTGTGTTGAGAGATAACAGCCCATCTCATATTCACTCATTTTAATCATAATCTTATCTTAATTAAATGTTAGTTAATGAGTAAACTGTTAAGTTAATTTTTGAAGCAAATTACCGAGATTTTATTCACCATTTTTAAAAGGTGAATACAATAAAAAAACTAATGAAACAGTTTAATGTGTGCATGGATTGGAGCGGTTATACAAACTGTGAGAAACACGGATAATCTCAATTTTAAAACTGTATTCGGAACTACATTATAATACCCGTTAAGCAGACTATCATAACCCTTCTAGGAGGTAAGAAAAAAGTGGGGAAACAAAATCAGAATTATCGTGAGGAGCTGAAATAACATCGAATCTCCTTTTATCACATCATTTCTTCTACCATTAAGCTGAGATTAAAATCAGTTAGAATGTCAACACGAACACAGGAATAAATGTAACATTAAGAGCCTGTGTAGCTCAGTGGATGCGGCGTTTGCACACCATAGCGCTTGACCGCACGAAGGAAGACTTGCTTTCGAATCTAATCGGCGACTAGAGGAAATTTTTCTAAGCCTTTTTTCGACCGGTTCCCGAGTTAGTCGATCTATGGCACGGGAAAGTGGGTTTTTTCTCCGGAAACTCGGGTTTTTCGTCCCGTAAACTCAGGAAAATCCACCGTCCATAAAACCCACATTATTTCAGACATTAAATACGAGTGTTAGGGTTAGGGACCACAAGATGGCGGCACTTGTTGAGCCGTCTCTCTTCACTACGTGCGATTATTTGGCGATAGCCTTGGGCCAGCTATCTCTGATTGGGTACCAGTGGAAATTGAACTTCCCACTCAGTTTCCAAAAGTTAGATAGGGCTAAAACGACCTCGCCTACTCCCTATACGAGAATAAAAAGGTGTTAGCTGATTAAAGAACACAAACGGTTGGAAAAGAAAAGCTAATAGCCACAGCGCATCATTTGGTAAAACGTGATAATCCATATATGGTATATACACCATAAAACCTGATATATGGATTATCAGAAGCCTGATAATCCATATTCACCATCACTACAATGTGAGCCACTTGAAAACTCCACCATGACAACGCACCTGCACATTCAGCCTTCATATACTACAATTTTTGGCAGCACGAGGTACCCTAATTCTGTGCTTCCCATTCCCTGGAATGGTTTCGTTGATCTTGTCAGTCGTATAGAAATTGACAGACAATACGCTGATATGTATTTATTTTAGTTGCTTGTTCTCGTCCGATTATAATGACTACATTTGATGAACAGAAAGTGAAAACAAAGTAGCCAATGAAATAGTTCGTTTATAGCCATGTCACGCTTTTCTGATAACCCCAGAACGAACTTATTGGCTTGGGTGTTGTATGTGTGCGTGCGCTCTCCATTTCAGCCAGGCACTGTTGCTAGGATGCCACGAGGTACAAACTCGTTGCTCAGATTTTTTACACACAAACAACTATTGAAGAGATCGCAGAGTGGTCTCTCTTCATTTGCTACTAAATAACGTACAGCAGAGAATGACTGAATATGGTAATCAGAAGAGAGAAGTTATGGAACACGAAAATATTTTCGTTATTTTTTATTTTATTTTTTCAATTTTAAAATCCTATCACCATAAGTCCAATTTCATAGTTTAGTGTAGAAGCTTAATTACCTTCATTTCTCGTATTTTGATGATCGTCAGAGTTTCGTGCAAGCTGTTTATCGGTCCAGGGTCATTACATGAAGTCGACTTAAGCATAATCGAATTTGATAGAACAAAATCCAAAAACGATGTAAATTTGATTCTATTTGTTTGATACCAGCAATAAAGATAGCGTTGAATAATAAACTGATTGATGTTTTAACCAGTTTAAAATATAGAAACTTAATTAAAATCCTAGATTCGAACCCAGGGGTTTCTTTTGACGATATAAAGGTCTCTTTTTAATAGACTTTCGCAAGAAGGGGGGGGGAGCCACCCCTCTATTTAATGTCTGCGATTTCACTAATTAGTTTGATTAACTTCAGCTTGTTTCTTGACTTTCTTCAATCTATAAAATTATATTTTAAGAACGACATTTGATGAATAAATGTTGTTCTTAATGTCCTTATTGTTTCCTATCTTCACCCCCACTCCTTAGTTCTTCGTAAGAGTCTGTCAACCATCCAGTAATGAGTCAAGTGCCGAAAGAACTGGCAAGACATTACAAGGGAAGTCATTTGTGACTTAATCGATGGACCTCTTGCATAACCTGCTTTCCTTCATTACTAGAAATCCAGGAGTGACCAGTTGATCAGATTAATCGGTAAAATATCAGCTGTCCCTGAATCTGCCTGTCTAGCACACCGATTAAAATGAAACAAAGCAGTATCTACCACATTTCTAAAACCGATGGAAGTTTAACCTCTTAGATGAGGCGAACAAACAAACAGCCGCTTAGAGTTTGTATAACGAGAACATTTATTTATTGCTGTGTTTAACATATAAGTTTGGATCACTGTGAATTGTTTTGACACTAAAATGGTTTAGTTTCAATAGCCTAAACTAGAAAATCAGTTGACAGATCCGAAAAATCAAATCTCAGTATTCATTCACGCGAATTTGAGAAATGACATGGATACGGACGGACAGAGCTGATTAAATAGGCACTGAATATCTTCTAAAATAAGTATACTTTAATTTAATTATATCATATTAATTATATTTCCATTAAACTGAACCTTTACTGGGATATTTTAGATCCTTACTACAAAAATCTTTGTGATTTTTTCCTGAATAATTTCCCTTTATTATTGCATTTTAAAGCGAGGTGGCGCCAGGTGCTATCTGCTAAGTTCTAAATACCGCGCTGATTTTATTTTTATTGTATTTTTAGCGTACGAAGTTGACCCCGTTGTTCTCACTGTAAAAGAGAAAGCCCGTGCACATGTAGGTATTCGTATGCTTATACCGATGAAATATTAATTTCTGGTTTCCATTTGATGCTAACCTAGTTTGCGGCGAAGTGAGTATAACTGGAACGCCTGCCAGTTATAATAACGCGTGCATAATTTGCTCTTAAAACTCGCTATGGATTATTTTGTGTTTTTGTCATTGGCAAAACTTTACACCGGACAAGTGATTTGCCTTCGCGATGGAAGAGCGGTTGCCATGGTAACAAGGTAAAGCAGTCAGTGGGAGATCGTGGTCTTTGTGTTGCGTTACTTTAATTTCTTTGTTTCTCTCATTGCAGAACAGGTTAATTGCAACCACACGAGCTTTGAACGAGGAGAATGTTAATTAAAATATAATTAATTCATTCCAAATGGGATTCTCTTTAAACTGTTCCCATTCGACGAAAATTTAGAAACGCTGGGTGCAAATGTGACTGTCCTCATAAGGTTATTGGATGAGCTTGGCGAGAGGGTTTGGAAGCGTGATTAAAATTGACTATGAGGAAAGGGTGATGTACGAAATATGGCTCTGTTTATGCATTTTGTACTGGGGGGGGGGGGTCTGAATAGCAGTCAAGCATGGCTCTTTGTCTACTATTGATTGCGGTGCATTGTTCTAACGAAAAAGAAATTCAAGGAATGATTGCTGTATTACGAGATGGGTTACCTGGAATGAGTTTATTAGGCGTATACCACTACAGAGAAACTGTCGAAACTCAGTAAAGATGCGTCATATTACATTCTATGAGATGTACGGAGAATGCGCGGATTGGTTCAGTCAAGAATTAGAATTTCTTTTCTAAATATGAGGTCTGACAGAATATCAAGAACATCCAATGAAATCTGAAACTCTCGATACAAAAAAAAAAAAAAAAAAAAAGAATTGAAATCTTTCATGTTAAAAATCCTCTTGATATCTATTACACAACGAACTAGAAGAATTTTTTCCCCTTTATATATTCCCCGACGAAGCTCTGATTACATGCACCAATAAAGGTCTGGATTATTGTTTTGAACCACTGGAACCGTACAATTAATATTTAACATCTCTTCAACCGTACAATTAATATTTAACATCTCTTCAACCGTACAAGTTAACATATTAAGAGCTACAACAACATAACATACATCAGTTAGAAACAATGGAATTGCCAAAGCATACACCATCTACCAATAATTGTCCGGACACCTCTGTTATTTGAAGTTATGGAACATTCCAGGTTGGTTAATAACATAAAAACTACTGTACAGAGAGTAGGAAGCAGTATTTCATCGTAGCAGTTGAATACAGGTGGTCAACACGACGTGAACTGGGTGACTTCGAGAGAGGTGTCATCGTGGGCTGTCACATTGGTGGCATGTCCATACGTGCCATTGCCGCTCAACTGGTGCACCCGTAATCAATGGTTGGCGATGTGATCAACAAATGGAGACGTTCTGGCATCACTAGTGCAGGAAAACACCCAACGAAGAAGTCGAAAATGACTGACAGCGAAAGGAGGGTGTTAAAACAGGTGGCAAACAAAAACCTGCTACAATCGGCACAGACCATCCGTGATGAGTTTCAGAGCTCCAGTAACAGCATGGTGAGCACTAATACTGTACGAAAAGAACTCCATTTACTGGGTTTCCACGGAAGAGCAGCGGCACACAAGCCGAACGTCACAACAACGAATAAAAGCCGCTGGTCTGACTTGCTGCAAAGAGCGTGTGAACTGGACAATTGACTAGTAGAAAGCGATACTGTAGAGCGATGAATCAAGGTTAACCTGTTTCTAGTCTGATGGCAGGGTGTGAGTGTGACGGCAGCCTGGTGAACGCTTGTTCACCAGGCTGCCGGTGGCGAAGGAGTAATGGCTTAGAGTGCATTCAGCTGTTTTGGAGCGGGGCCACTGGTCGTTGTCCGAGGTTCCATGAAAGCAGTTTAATATTTTGATATTCTGGATAATGAGGTGCTGCCTACACTGTGGAGTTTTTATGGAACGGACCCGTGTTACTATCAAGATGCGAGTGCCTCATGTCACAAAGCTGCAGCTGTTATGGAATGTATGAAGAGATGGGTG
Organism: Typopeltis vanoorti; assembly: GCF_054136105.1. Lineage (NCBI taxonomy): Eukaryota > Metazoa > Arthropoda > Arachnida > Uropygi > Thelyphonidae > Typopeltis > Typopeltis vanoorti. The sequence continues at coordinate 139,754,621 of NC_143557.1, forward strand.
TTAGACTATCCTGGCCTGCACAGAGTCCTGACCTCAAACCCATAGAATACCTGCGGGACGAATTAGAGCGGCGATTGAGCCAAGAACAGCACGTCCTCCATCTGTCGCTGAACTCAGTGCTGCTTTCATAGAGGAATGGAGACAAATTCCACCTGATGTCTGCAGCACATTAGTGGAACGCCTCCCTCAAAAGATACAGGACGTGATCAAAGTCAAAGGTGGACATACCCGATATTAGGGTGCGCCTGTTGATATTAACTGTAAATTTTGCTGAAGGATCCAGACAATTATTGCTAGATAGTGTAGAGTGGTAATATTACAACAGTGTGTAACCGTTGTGTCGATAAAGAAAACAGGAAAGGATATCCTATTATACCAGTAAATCAAATTAAAAGACAGCTTTTTTACGTTTAAATGTTCCTTTTATGAATGGTGACTTCCACACATCGGCAAAATATGGTTCTGCGGTCATTTTCATTAATGTTAATTAGATCGGTGGATTCAAAGATTCTTTGACCAGCCTCTCGAAGTGCAGTAGCGAAGCAGAATTATTTGATCTCATTTTATTCTGTTATCAGGCGAGAGGACATTGTCAGCAGGGCTGGACACTCCAGAATACAGATATTTTGTGTAATTCATGTGTTCTTTTCTGATTTCATTTCTGATTTCTAGAATAGAATTGCGCAAATCCTTGTGGAATCTAAGAGTGAAAAACGACTTCTTGTAGACGGACAAGCACAGGATGTCGTTTGGAATTTTAGCAAATAGACAATCAAGAAAGGATTATGAATTATGAATAATAAATGACTGTATTTGTTTCCTGAAGTTGATTGATGTTATTTATGTTTACCAAAAAAACACGGAGATTCCGTTAAGGATCAACACAGGTTTTTTTGGTGCAGAAAAGTTGATACAACAAAAATAGTCGTGGTCGAACCCGATCGTCTTTGGCTTGGAAAAAAAATAACTTCAGTTTGTTTCCATAAAGTTCTTTTTTATACATGAAGTAACCTCTACGATGGATGGATGGATGATGTCAAATAAGCGGAATGCATCCACAGGAAACGTCTGCCATAACAATTTTAGCGCTGTCGTTAAATGGTGAGTTAACCGATCTCATATGGAACTGAAGGGTTTTCTCCTGGTCCAAATTTAGCTTTTCATCCCTAAAAGCAAACTGGCTCCATGAACAAACTGGTCTACATCCCTCGCAGATCTGTGTGTTGTACGTCATTTCCGTAGGTCGAAGGACATTTCCCTTAAGGGGAATGCAGGAGAGGATAAAAAAACAGCCGAATAAATTTCCTAAAACAACCTCTAGTTCAGCGACTCAACCAGTCTTGAAGGAACAAGAATGGATCGGAGGAATAACTAATATTGCATTCCCCTATCTTTTCTAAAACATACAAATTTAAATATTTGGGTTACCAAATTCTAATTCTGATGTAATAATCCACCTTTCTCATTAACAGAAGTAATCCACCTTTGTTAGTCAAGTGGCTAACGTCTCTGCACTCCAACGAATAGGCTGTGGATGCCAACTCAATATGACATTGAAGTTTGTGAATGTCTTTACGCCGTAGATGAAGTGTCCGATGTGGGTCCACCATTACTCTGCTTATTGGAGCGCTAAAGTAGCTCGTAAAAGTTCTATGTTTAGTTTCTGGTTTAACTTATAAGGCCCGTGAGAGAGAGAGAGAGAGATTTATGATTTTCGTGTGTCATTATCATCACCAAATTCCTCACGGGAGTGTACAGGATAACTATGACAGTACTAGATGAAGAACTTACATCATTACTAACTTCCTATCCACCATTTTCCACCAAATCAGTCTGTTACCTGTCAAGACTCCAATATTATCAGATCTTACATTTCTGTCTTCTAAGGCATTTTTTTACTGTATCAATCTACCTACATCTTGCTCTTCCTCTGGATCTTTTTCCTGCCAACCTGGCAGAAAACATTTGTTTTGCTAATCTTTCCTCACCCATTCTGTTTAAGTGACCATACCAACTGAGATTTGCTCTGCTAACGCATTCCTGGATGCTGACAATGTCAAGTTTTTTTCCTAATATCCTCGTTTTTAATGTGATATTGCAATCTGTTCTTCCCATAATCTTTCTCAGAACTCTCATATCAGAGGTCTCATTCTTTGGTCAAGTGTTTTACTTCTGACCCAGCTCTCAGGTCCATAAGTTCAAATTGGCTTGAACACTGTCTTGTATACAGCTAATTTAGCATTCCGACTAATTTCTCTCTTATTCTATATAAATTTATTCAGTTGATTTCCTGCTATACTAGCATTTCTAACTCTTTTGTCTATTTCCATATTTAATTTGCCATCTTCACAAAAACTTGTGCCTAAATAGCTGAAGTATTTTACTTTTCTATAGATTCTCTATTCAGGATGCAGATGAAGTTATCAATATTTCTCTATTTTCATTGTCACAATGTTTTTATTGCTGACCTTCATACCATATATATCACAACAGTTATTCAATTTAGTCAGGGAATCTTGCAGACTTGTAGCGGATTTATTTAGAAGTATAACATCATCCGCATAAAGCAAATAGCTGAGATTAACGCCCCGATTCTGATATCATGTTTAATACTACTTTCCTTCATAATGTGATCCATATAGATAATGAATAACAGAGGAGATAATGTACATCCTTGTCTGACACCAGATTTAACATTAAACCATCTTCCTGTACTTCTTTCAAATCTAACTGCTGACTTACAACTCAAATAAAGACTAAGTATTGCTTGATATAATGCCCCATTGACACCATATAACTGTACCGTATTGAATAGCTTCTCTCGGCACCTTGTCATATGTCTTTTCAAAGGCAACAAGACTTAAATACAGATCCTTGTTATATTCTCAAGATTTCTCAACTGTTTGTTTTAAAGTGAATATTTGCTTAGGGCAACTTCTATTTGGCATGAATCCAGCTTCACTAAGCTTCCCTTCCGCAATCCTTCTCAAACGTTTTTCAAGTATACTTGCATAAATCCTATCAGGAACACTCAGTAGAGAAATACGTCTGTAATGCTCACATTCAGCTTTATTCCCTTTTTTTTATAGATGGCTACTGTGAAAGCTGTATTCCAATCATTTGCAATTTAACCCTCTGACCAGCCTTCTAAAGTATGCAATGAGGCCACTCTACAAAACGTTTTCATCTCCATATCTGAGCACTTGTGGCCGAATTTCATCCGCTCCAGCTGCCTTTCTACATTTCATGTTTTCGATGGCTTTTTCTACTTTAAGTATGGGTATGTATTCCTGAGTGCATTTTGGATATTTTCTACTACTATGTTGTCACTGCTTGTTTCATTTAGCAATTTTTCGAAGTAATTACTCCATACTTCAAGGATGTCTTTTTTCCCCATTTTCATGTCACCTTTATCATCTCTAATTCCTTTTACAGCACTCTTTCCTCCATTTCTAAGCTTCTTCAACAACCTCCAGAATATTTTACCACCTTCTTGATATTTATTTTCTATGTTCTTGCCAAAGTTTTCTCATGACTTTTGTTTAGCTAGTTTCACACAGTGTTTAGCTTTCTTACATTTGTCTCTGTATTCTATAAGAGCACAAGCTGACTTATTTGCCAGGAACTTTTGATATGTTTTCCTCTTTTCCTTCACTGCCTCTTTAACCTCCTGTGTCCACCAGGGAGTTCTGATTTTTCTATCCTTGCAGACAACCTCACCACGTTCCTCTCTGGCTGAATCAATAAGGGTTTTCTTCAGGGCTTGCCACTCAATCTCCAAGGTTTGATTCCTGTTCTCAAACTCTTTCATTTTCTTTTCAATAATCTTTCTGTATTTTAGTCTACAGTTCACATCTGAGAGCTGCTCAACTTTTACTCGCTTTAAAACTTTCTTACATGTTATTCTTTTCAATGTGAAATTCAATTTTATCCTGCTCAAGACTAAATAGTGATCACTTCCAATTTCAAATCCTCTGTACACTCTGGTGTCCTGCACCAGGGAGAAAACATCACTATCAACAATAACATAGTCAATGAGACTTTTCTTATTCCTTGCCTCTTCTCTCCATGTGAATTTGTGCACATTTTTATGTTGGAACATGGTGTTGGTAATAACCGGTCCATGTCCTGAGCAGAAATCCAACAGGTATTTGCCATTATTATTAGCTTTGCTCTTTTCTCCAAATTTTCCCAAAATATTTTTGTATGTCTCACAATCATTTCCTACTTTGCTGTTTAGATCCCCAACAAGGACCAACTTTTTGTTTTTCATTGTGTGCGCTCCCTTCTCTAATCCCCCTCCTAATAATCTCCCATTTCTTCCTTAATAGAATGAAGTCGCCACTCAAGATGGCGTTGGAAGTATATCAAAATTCAGTTTTCTCTTAAATGGGGTTAATATTAGTACCTAAATACAGTATGGCGCAAAAAAAAAAAAGAAAGAAAGAAACCGTACTGAACAACTAGAACGATCAGGGTAATACAATTTTCCCGAGGCGCTAGAGTACTCTGGGGCCCCAACTTATTATTTTTGGGTCCTAAAATTGACCCTACTTTTCCAGGGCCAATAGTTAAAGTCTCGTGCGCCCGTGAAGAAGTACGGCCCTGATAAAAAAAAAAAAAAAATATATATATATATATATATATATATATATATATATATATATAACTACATTTTTACCTGTATATGAAAACATAAACATTTTCATGACTATAGCCAAATGTGACATAAATTTATTGGAAGCATTTGTGTAGCTCAGTGGATGTGGCGTTTGCACACCACCGCGCTAGGCCGCACGAAGGAAGTCTTGGTTTCGAGTCTAGTCGGCGACTAGAGGAAATTTTTCTAAGCCTTTTTTCGACCGGTTCCCGAGTTAGTCGATCTCTGGCACGGGCAAGCAGGTTTTTCCTCCCGGAAACTCGGGTTTTTCGTCCTGTAAACTCAAGAAAATCGACCGTAGAACCCACATTATTTCAGACATTAAATATATTGTGTTAGGTACGAGATGGCGGCACATTTGAGCCGTCTCTCTTCACTGCGTACCGCTTAATTAGTGATAGCCTTGGGCCATCTGTCTCTGATTGGGTACCAGTGGAGATTGAACTGCCCACTCAGTCTCCAAAAGTTAGATAGGGCTAAATGGCCTCGCCTACTCCCGTATATACGGGAATAAAAAGGCGTTAGCTGATTTTTTTTTAATATTACAAAAATGTGTTAAAATTTCGTACAAATTAAATACGTTTTTGACAAAAGTTACAGAATTCCTAAGGACTTGGTTAAGGAATTAATGTACAGTGCTTACAGAAAACTATGCGGAGAGACATTTCAGTATGGAATATGTCCATCCCGAATTGCGATGCAGCTCTCACAACGTCGTACTAAGCTTAGCACCAAGTCATTCAGGAATTCTGAGGAATTCAGAGCAAGGATAAGGCCGTGTTTGTTTTTTGGAGGGGAATTTCGACCAGTAATGCCTTTCCATATTGCGTCCCAAAAGTGTTCTGTAGGATCTGAGGAGGGGGGAGGGGCTGGCTACTCGATTCAATTAATATTGTCGATTTCCAGAGGTGTCCTGACAGCTCGTGTACGATGTGTTGTGGCATTGTTATCCACAAAGATGAATTCTTCGCCTACAGTACCACGGAACCATCGAACATGACGTTGAAAAACTTTTTGTTGCAATATCGTTCAGCAGTCATACTGTCTCTCTTTCCAGCACTTGTAGCTCGGTGCGTCCATTAAACATAATGCCTCCCCACATCATGACCCCATCACCGCCGTATCTATCCCTTTCAAGAACATTCTCTCGATGGCAAGCAATACCACTTTCACGCCAGATCAAGTATCGTCTACAATTAGAGAAAAGACTGAAAGGATTCTCATCTGTAAAGAGTACATTAGCTCATTGGTGTCGTGTCCAATTTTTATGGATACAACACCACTGACAATGTGCTCTATAATGAGCTGTGGATAAAGTGATGCAGACTACATACTTTCGGGCTTATATGCGTACTTGTTGCAGACATCTTTCCACAGTTTGTCGAGATGTTCGCGTACCTGCTGCTTGAATGGAGCTGACTTGCAAACTGACCTGCCGCAGTGTGTCGATTGCGTTTGGTTGTTAAAACCAAAAATCTGTCTTCTTGCTCCGTGATATAGCAAGGGAAATCTGTTAGCAATCTAAATGATGTCTTTGAAACATTACAAGACATCCCAGTTTGCAACATTATTCCTTCACGGAAAAAATCTCCCTTCAAACACAATTCGCTTAGCGCAGCCTTTTGCGTTGTATTTTCTGTTTTCTACTAGAAATCGTCAGTTATACAAATTATCACAAGCTGATTCGTCTGAATATGTAGTTGCAATCTTTAGAAATAATGTTCGTCTTAGGTTTTGGACACCAGTGTATTAAAGTATACTCAACGAAGCACTAAACAAATTACGAAATAACTTCTTAATGGGCCATTTAGGTTCTAATGCATCCAACATTAGGCTTCTCCTTGTGTCTGTCAAAGGCTTCATCTGGAGTAAAAGTGTCCACCCAGTTGTCTTTAGAGTTTCATTAGCACATCCAGCCATCGTGTTCGCAGGCTTCCTGCAGCTCTTTTCTTGTCAATTTTGTTTGATCAACTTGCCATCTGTCCTCTAAACATGATCAAACCATTGAATTCTCTTCTTATAAATGGTAGAATGTTGGGTCTTTGAAACAGCTTTCGTGGTTCCTCATTATATCTTCATTCATACACACCCCAGCACTTTAATCGTAGGATGGTCCAAACATTTTCTGAATACTTTCTTTCAAATCATAAGTTTTCTATTATTTCCGTTTGTTTTTGAACATGTTTCACAACCATAAGCTAATTTCGGGCATATGTAACATAAATAGAAGTTTATGTTATATATGCTCGATTTTTGGATAATATTCTTGATTATAGAATGTGTTAAAAATTGCAAAATACTCACGACTGGGCTTCTCGGTTCCCTCTGCTATCTCTTGATGAATAATGAATATCATTGTAGCCGTTGATGTTGACTCCTAGGCAGTTAAAATGATCCATTTGCTCAAATATATAATTATATCAACAACCAAGCTGATGGCTCCACGAAATGGACGTATATTTAGTCTTTTATTCATTTATTACAAAACGCAAATATATATATATATATATATATATATATATATATGGTCCAAATATATGGCCCCCCCGTCGCCTACGGCTCCCCCGTGTTCCAGACTGGTAGGCCCGTTCTCCTTGAATTCTGAAGACTCGAATTTCGAAGACTCGACATTCAGGGTAGCCCCTGAGTTTCAAAACGTTTCCAAAAACGTGACATAAAAAGGCTTATCATTTTATATATATAGGGTATATATATATATATATATACGTGGGTGGTCTGAAAAGTTCTCGGCCCTAACAATGAAAAAACGAATTAATAATTTCAAAATTATTTTTATTTTTCAACATAATCTCCCTTAAGACTAATACATTTATTCCAGCGGAAATAAATAAATTATTCATAAATAAATAAGTTATAAATAAATTATTTAAAAATAAATTATTTTTATATTTAAGTTAAGGGATATTACATCCCATATTGTTTCTTAGCCGAATAAGAAACTCAAAGAGTTTCATGCCGAATATAAAAACTATATAAAGTTCGGCGATTCCAAGCGTAAGCAAATACCTGGATACTGCAGCAACTGACCCTAAAGGTAGTGCAAGCTGAGGCAACTCATGTAAAAGGTGGAGCAAGCTCTGATAATACTTTAATAGGACACCTCTTGGCAATTCTCATAGAAGGGATGTAAGTTCTGTTCGCTACAAACTCGGTATTAACGTGGTCTACCTACTCACTGATGAGACCTCAAAAAAGGTCGAAACCGGTCTGGGTAGTGACCTTCTCTCATAATGTTGAACAATAAACAGCTCCTAGGCGTCAAGTTCACATTATGGGTAAATATCAAGAATAGTGATCAGAGCTTGCTCCTCCTTTTACACGAGTTGCCTCAGCTTGCACTACCTTCAAGGGTCAGTTGCTGCACTATCCAGATATTTGCTTACGCTTGGAATCATCATCATCATCATCACGAATCATGGGCTCACTGCCCGTTGATGTCTGATGCCTGTTTCACTATCTTCTTCCACCTTTCTTTGTCCAGTGCACAGTGTCGCAGTTTTTGTACACCCATTCCACACCAGTCTTTTATATCGTCTATCCATTCTCTGTATGGTCTACCTCTTCTGTTTAAACCATCCAAAATACCAAACATAAATGTCTTTATCTTCCGGTCCTCACTCATTCTACAGATGTGTCCAAATAATTGCAGCTTCAGTTTTATAATCTTCTGCATTAGATTCTGTTTGTGTTCTATCTTCTGATAGAGCTCTTCATTGGTGATTTTCTGTATTCATCCTATTCTTAGAATCTTCCTGTAACAAATTCTTTCAAATGACAAAATTCTTTTTCTTGATTCCTTATTTATTACCCATGTTTCAGATCCGTACAGTACACCGCTGAAGATGCATGTTTCCAATACTCTTAGTTTTGTTTGCAGACTGATCACTTTACTTTTCCAGATGTTTTCCATGGCCTTCAGATTTGTTCTTCCCTTTGCAATCCTGCTCTTTATTTCTTTTTTACAGTCCAAGTCATATGTCAGTTTACTTCCCAAATATGTGAATTGTTCTACATTGTCTATATCAGTTCCATCCACTTGTATCTTTTGTTTCATGTTCTTCTCACCAAATACCATTGTCTTGGTTTTTTCCAAGTTCTAACAAGTCCAAATCTCTTCCCTTTCTCATTTAACAGTTTCAGTGTTTTTTGTAGTTCTCTTTCGTCTTCTTCAATAATAACAATGTCATCTGCAAATCACAGATTGTTAATTCGCATTCTGTGTACAGATATTCCTTTGGCATCTGCTTTCATTTTATCCATTGCTCTTTCTAAATGTGCGATGAAAATGTTTGGTGATATTGGGTCTCCCTGTCTAGTACCTCTACTTGTTTTAAACCATTTCCCCAAATCATCACCTATTCTAACTGCTGCAACTGCATTCTGGTAAACATCTTTTAATATAGCTATTAGTTTTTTATCAATTCCATAGGATTCCAGAACTGCTAATGTCACTTTCTGGTCAAATGCTTTCTGAAAGTCAACAAAGCAAGTATATATGTTTTTGTTTTTTTCTCCTAACTTTCTCTGCTATTAACCTCATTGTCAAAATCTGTTGAATTGTAGTTCTATCCTTCCTAAATCCTGCTTGCTCGTCTGCAAGGTATGCTTCCAATTGTGTTCTCAATCTTTCTGTCAATATGATCATCATCACTTTACCAAGGTGACTTATCAAGGCAATTGTTCTATAATTTTTACATTCTAGCTTATTTCCTTTTTTGTATAATGTTACTAATATCGATTTAACCCACTCCTCTGGAATTTTCCCTTCTTTCCATACCATATTGCATAGTTGGTGCATTTCTATAAACATACTTTCACCACCATATTTAATCATTTCTGCAGTAATGTTATCGTTACCAGGACTCTTGTTGTGTTTTAGCCGCCCTATTGCTTTTTCTCCTCTTAAAATGTCCATATCATGCTCATTACCTGGTGGTGATATCTGCTTCAATTCTTCAGTCAGTTTCCCAACGCCATCTGAATCTAGTTTTTCTTCATATAACTCACTACAGTATCTTATCCACCGCTGTACAATTTTTTCTTTATTCATCAATACTTTGCCCTTTTCATCTTTAATTGTCGTCTGTTTTGGTTGCCACTTTCTATTAATGCTTCTGATCACTTTGTATACCTCCCTTGTTTTATGCTCTCAATAGTACTGTTCTATATTGTTGCATTGGGCTTCGAATCGCCGAACTTTATATAGTTTCTATATTCGGCATGAACCTCTTTGAGTTTCTTATTCGGCTAAGAAACAATATGGGATATAATATCCCTTAACTTAAATATGTTCATGTCACCGAATTGAAGCCTTTGCCTCTTCATTATAATTAAATTATTTTTATTTTTCAACATAATCTCCCTTAAGACTAATACATTTATTCCAGCGATGCTCCCGCACCATTATCACGGCCCTGTAATAAGATCTGCAAAATACCAGCAATCACATCTTGATTCGAAGGAAAACGCTGACCAGCGAGGAAGAGTTTTAGTTTTGGGAAGAGACAGAAGTTAGAGGGAGTCAAATCTGGGGAAAATTCCTAGTGCAGATCCCTTAATTTTCCCACTGCCAAAACACCTTTGTGGGCAGGTGCATTGTCCTGATGAAAGATGATATTTTTTCTTGCAAACCTGGTTTTTTCTCTCGAATTTTTTCGTCTAGTCTGGTTAAAAGATCAGAATAATATTCCCCAGTTATTGTTTTACCCTTTTCAAGATAATTAATAAACAAAATGCCTTATGCATCCCAAAACTCCGATGCCATAACCTTTCCTGCTGATGAAATTGACTTTGTCTTCTTTGGCGCTGAACAACCGGCTTCTGTCCACTGTTTTGACTGCTGTTTGGATTCAGGTGTGTGATGGTGAATCCAAGTTTCATCCGTAGTAGTAATTTCATACATTTTCATGCGAATGAGTTTTTGATCTACTGTAAGCAAGCATGACATCTATCTTGCGCAAAGTTTTTCATTTGCAATTCTTCATGCAAAATATATCCTACACGTTCTTTTAAAATGCCTGTAGTCTCAGCAATTTCACGAACTTTGACTCGCCTGTCATCCAATAACATATCGTGCACTTGATCAATGACTTCTGGTGTTGTTACACTTTTTGAACGTCCTTCACGTGATCATCTTCAAGGCCGCTACGACCACGTTTAAACTCGGCAGGTCATTTCTTTGTCGAAAACGAAAGAGAAGAGTGCGCATAAACTTTTATGAACTTCGAATGAATTTCTTTTGGCGTTAAACCTTTTACAAAGAATTTCATAACCGCACGATACTCGATTGTATCCATTTCAAGGGATACAGACAGCACTTTGGCTTTCAACAGCCAAAGTGTTTCAGACCACACACATAGGTAATGTACCATATATAAATAATAATATAAATAATAATATAATATTATAAAAAATAAATAACATATATATATATTATTAAAAATATTTAATGACTGATACCGAGAGATAAAGAGATGACATGGTATATTTGAAAAGATACTACTAGTTTACTAGTTTCGTTGAATTGATCAACATCCTCAGGTATCACAATCAAAGAAATATATAAAGAATTACAGAGACTTAAAATTGCATTAACAGAACAATTACAAAAGACAGTAGTGCATTTGAAAACAGAATGCGAGCTAGAGTTCCAAATAAACGTAGACTACGTGCTGTCGCGAGTGCGCCAATACTGAACAGAAGCAACGTGTACGTCAGAGAGATTGAAACTTTGGCTGTTATTGACATGGGAAGAATCTAAAGAAATTTCTCTAGATTCGACAATCCTTCTCTCAAGCTCATTATAGCACACAAGGATGTTCGAAGTTTGTGTCCAGTCCACAATGTGTTGGCGGCCTTCGTCTGAGTTAGCTGAAAAGAGAACGTGGCTAGAGAGAGCGCTGGCTCTAGTCCTGTTATAGGAGATATCTCTACGGTGTTCTTCCAAACGTAGAAGGATGGATTTTGCAGTCCGGCCATAGTATGGCTTTCCGCAATCACACAAAATCTTGTACACTCCTGGAAACTGAGTTGGAAGATGTTTCTCTTTAGGTTTACCAAGTATTGAACGAAGTTTTGGGAGCGTAGTGAAGCAAGTTCTGAAGTTAAACTTCTTGAGAATTTTTGCCAGTTTTGGTGAAAGAGAGCTGATGTAAGGCAAAGAGATGAAGGCTCTGGGGGAAGAGGGATCTTCAGAAGTAGTTGAGTGACTCAGGGAAAGAAATTTGTCAATCTTATTAGGAGTGAAACCATTATTAATAAAAGTCTTTTTAAGAAAAAGGAGTTCATTTTCAATTTCTGCTTCTTCTGTAAATAAAGATTTGGCTCGGTGTGCTAAGGTGGAAATAATACCACATTTTTTAGGGGGTAGTGATGGGAGGAAGCATGAAGGTATCTGTCAGTATGAGTAGGCTTTCTAAAAATTGAGATTTTAATGCTCTCAGCACATCTGGTAAGTTTCAGGTCTAAAAAGAGGAGGCAGTCATCTGATTCCAGTTCGAAGGTGAAAGAGATTTTTTTTATGGCACTTGTTTAGGTGGTCTAAAAATAAATTGAGGTTGTTGACATCATCTTCCCAGATGAGGAAAATATCATCTATATAACGATACCAAAATTTTGGTTTAAAAGGGAAGGAGTTAATAGCTTTTTCTTCAAAATCGTTTATAAATATATCTGCGAGAATCGGAGAGAGTGGGCTGCCCATAGCCAGACTTGAGTTTTGTAAGTAGATGTTATTGTCATATTTGAAGTATCCTGATTTTATGCAATGGGAGAGTAAAGTAAAGAGTTTTTTGGATAATTTGTTCTTGAGAAGATCGAGGACTTCTTGAGCAGGCACATTTGTAAAGAGAGAAAAAATATCGAAACTGGCCATTAAATCTGTTTTTTTAAGTTTGATGTCCTTGATTTTAGAAACAAAATCTGCAACGTTCTTAATATGTGAAGAGGAAATTCCAGAAAGATTTCTTAGAAAACTCGCGAGATATTTGGAGAGGTTATAGGTAGGAGAGTGTATGCCCTCAACTATTGGTCTGAGTGGGCAGTTTGTTTTGTGAATCTTGGGGAGACCATACAGTCTAGGGATCAAGGGATGAAGTGACCTAAGAGAAAGACGAATGTTTCTTTGTAACTCCAAGGTGGTTTTTAATAAATGATTAGTTCTATTGTGTAATTCAATCGTAGGGTCACTATTAATCTCTGAGTAAGTATCACTGTTTAAAAGTTCCAAAATTTTGTTATGGTAATCAGACTTGTCTAAGATGACAGTCGCATTCCCTTTGTCAGCCAGTAGAATAACGATGTTATTATTATCGTTTAAAGACTTGATAGCTGCTCTTTCAGAGTAAGAAATGTTGCTGGTGGAGGTCTAGCTTTATTTATGGTGAAAATGGCTTCCATACGGAGGAGGTTGGCTTCTTTGTTAGGTAATAAAGACGCTGCCTTTTCTATCTTCGTTAAGAGATGTTCTTTAGGAATGGAGGTTGTTTCAAAGTTGAGACCTTTAGCAAGAATGCTTTCTTCTGCCAAAGACAGTTGATGGGAAGACGTATTGATAACAACTTTCTTTAAATAGGTAGAGTCAAAATGAGAAGTTTTGCTATCCTGTATATATTTAAGAGAATCGAATTTTCTAATGAGTTTGATTTTATTTAAATTCTGTATTTTAGAAGCTTTAAGGGTGCTAATTTCCTTTAAATGGTTCCAAGATGAACGTCTAGAGACTGAGATAAACGTGTTTCATGATAGGTCTTCTTAGAGAAATAAGCGGGAAGACAACGTTTGGTATCACAAATGCGTTGCGATAAAAGATCTAGTTTTGTTCTCCTGTAAATCCTTTCAGCTCTAGCGGTTTTTATCGATTCTTTAAAATTAAGGAAGCGTGGAATGATAGAATTGCACTTACATCTTTTGAGAAGCACAAGTCTGTTGATGTATAATCCAATCGCCTTGAGATTCTCCTGATATTCTTTGACCAGTGAGTTTAATTCCTCGTCATCAAACGTAGCGGTCCCGGAGCTGCTGCCTGTCGCTATTTAAACCGTGAGGTACGTAAATTTCAGATGTAGTGAATACTGAAGTTAAACTTTCAGCATTTAACGTTTATTACTGAAGTTAAACGTTCTGTCAAGGTGAGGCCTGTTATCGTTACGAGATAAAGCACTTTTAGTTAAGCTCTATTATCAGAACTCCGAATGTGCAAGTGTGGCTTTGCGCACCTATCGTTCGATGCGGGGTATTAGAAGTGAAAGAAGATGAGATGAGAAGATGGGACCGATGTCTTGTTCCTCACTGACAGCTATGATGAAAAGCTTTGAGGACACTGGCAGTTTGGAAGCACGTGCAAGAAGCGGGAGACCCAAAAAAAAACTATCGCAGTTGTGCACGAGGTCGAACACGAGACCGACACACAATCGGCAGCTTCCGCACATGGGGAATGCAGTGTGCTTGAAATTTCAAGACGAACTGGCATTTCGTAAAACTGAAGCGCCACCTGTCGGTGGCAAATATAACTATTCTGGTAATAAAATTTTTTGTTATTAAAAAAAAATACCATGTTTTTCTGCGCATTTTTGTGAAAACCGCATCGTGCTACTGTCTGTACTTTTCGAATTATTGAATTCTTACTTTTTCTGTTACTTTTGGATCACCCTGTATATGTATATATATAATATATTTAAATAATTTAATTTAATTTAATAAGAATATGTATTAAACTAAGCAAGACAAATATCACTAAATAAATAAGTCTATTTATATATGAGGCCAGATTCTTTATCTGATGTTGAGACAAATATTCATGACGTTTAGTTAATGCAATGGCAGGTGGTATCATTACTAATGTGTCACCTACGCCACCTGGATATTGGATCTAATGGCTAAAGTTATTATTATTATTATTATTATTATTCCTGACACCTCCAAGGAGTCCGAAGACTCATCGCGGGAGGACATCTTCAACTATCTCTACACCTTACCTCAACTACGAATCAACGCCATCTACCGTCCACCTATAAGTTATAATTTGAAAGTAAAAATAAAATAAAATAAACATTCATTCTATATTTGGAACTCCTAATTCTGGAATCTTTTATTAATTCATCAACCTTAGCTCTTTGTATCGAATTCCTGTCATCTTATAAAGTCTGTTTCATGAAAGTTGCAAACGTTGAAGGACTTGCGTAATAGGTCATCAATATAATGAAAGCTGAAGAATGTCGAATATAAATAAGAGAGAGAATTAAAACAAAGATGGCGCTGGTGTATATATTTAAATAACACCGGTGAACAAATTATTATTATTTTGTGACTGAAATTAATTTGCTTGATTCAAATTCGTTTTAAATGCTAATTTGAATCAGAAATTTCACGATGTAGGGATTTGTTACTACTAGTATGTATAGTTTTTGGAATATTTTATTAGGAAATAGTCAGAAATTGCCATTTAATTGCCTTCTTGTAGCGGTAGTTGGAAAAAATTAATTTAGGCGTGCTTTAAACTCGTCTAAACCTCTCGTAAGCGAAAAATACTGTACAGCCTGTCTTTTAGAGTTTCACTTACGTTTGGGTTGCTTTGAATCTCTCTTTTCTTAATGCGTTGTTATGTTTAAAATTTAAAACATAATAATGTGTGTGTGTGATTTTTAGTCGAAATCTCATCTTTAGTCGAAAAGATAACTTTTCGACTAAAGATGAGCTAGCCAGTCTCATATGGAAGCGATGAAGTTTTTCTCCCTAAAACGGTTTTTTTTTTATCCCTCAAAAAGGGTATATCGGCCTGTGAGCATACATTAGAATTTGTTACTGCTGGTTAGGTGGGATTTGAAGTGCGACCAAGCAACTAAGGCTAGACGGTCAATATGATACATTTGTTAAGTGCGTAAAATCACTGGCCTGCCTGCCTATTTTACGATATGATTTGTTATTGAGTTTGTATACTTTAGAAAAATGAATTAAGCCCGTGAGCGAAAGATTGGCACTCCCAAAACTGGCTTTAAAACTATTTTTGTTTACATAACAGTAATGAGAAGTCTTCAATACCCCTCACCACGTAATAAGTATGTGGAGTGCGGGAGCTCCTGAAAATGTACAAGTTGATAAAATACATCACTCCTCATACAATTCATATCCATCGCTTATTTCGATGTGATATCAATGGTGTTACAATTTTAATATGCACTTCGCTTCCATGGTTACTTGGACCTGTATACGCGTCATGGCCAGTTGGGTGGTTAAAAGATTAATTCGTGAAGAGTCTCACTAAAACAGAAGTTAAAACTGTTCTGAGGTATTCTTAACTGGTTTGAGCAATATATTGAAAATTATAAAAGATAAGTTGGTCAACTCATATCAAGATCGTACAGGATGAGATTGCGAGACTTGATTCGTATTTCAGTTGCACTGGGAAAGATGATCTGAGTGACTAGCAAGATGAGCGGTCCCTCAAGAATATTTGTACCAAAACAATGATACCACGGAGAATGGAATGCTATAGCACAGGCAAAGACTACCGTTGCTATCTTCGAAAAGGTTTCTTTGCTTACAAGAGTAAACGACGCACTTGTGTATGAATGGGTTTTCTTTTCCTACTTATTGTCAATGCAGTAAAATTCGCAGTTAGTCTTGGCTGCTTATATTCGTTTTAGAAAATGCAGTTTTTTTAGTGTAATCTCTGCGATAACATAGAAAAAGTTAGTTAATAACTAATAAATATATTGTAAAGATTCATAAATATATAATCTGAGTATTTTGTAGTTTAGTTTATTTAGCATTGCTTAGCAACATCAGCCCGTGCTAAACATAACATACACGATGATAAGTTCTTGGATTGTCACCAGTGTTTGTAATCGCTAATATAATGAAATTTTATTTTAAGCAGGTATTTTCAAGTGAATATCACGCACTCTATTCCGTTTATTCTCCGCTGGGAATCGTTGCATAGCAAGTTGTTTGTTTGCACAGATGGCAAACACTGTTTTTCGTAACTACCAAAAATACATCAAGGCGAATATTTTTTCCGTTTTTTTTTCGAATAAATATTTGGTAGCGTTCCCTTAGCTACGAGAGGAAGTCGATATAATTTTCTTTTTCCGTGTACATGTCGTGTTTCGTCTTTCTTTAGTATCCAGTAAATTAAGAGGATGTCATATGCAACGCCATGTTGCTGTTTTAATTATCTGCGTTGTTCCTTCTTCCGTTTATTTTGAGTTATATGAGCCTCGGACACGTAGCTTTGCGTTTTGCCATTGCAGCGTCATCTGGCCAAAAAGCACTATCACTGTTGACATAAAAATAAATAAACAAAAGCTAAATGAAGTACCTGATGGTAATACAAACTCTTGTCTTCCCACGTGAAGCAAACGTCACCGAATCCCAGTTCTACCTGGGTGACCGGAGATGATCAGGAAGAACTCGAGAGGATCGCGAAACAGCAAATGTTTATAATTCAGGTATTCGTATTATTTAATCTTTTTCGCTCGTATCCGTAGCAAAGTGACTTGTCCACTTATTACGAAGGGCGTGTTATTACTGTTCCGCAATCTTATGATAGAATTCCAAACTGCGCCCGCATGTTAGGTCCTAACTAGCATATCACGTTTAACTGCTGTACGTTGAGAAAGCTGCCAAACCACGTTGACATCTACAACCACTATTTTATTTATTTATTTTTTCTTTTCTTCGTGTTGCGCGTTTGGAATTTCAAATCGTTGGTCATAATTCAAAGAGAACTCCATCCAAGGTCAGTGCCAAATGCTTGGCTCAAGTTCGCAGCGGGTAATAAATGTTTGAATATTTTTTCCATCTGCGTTGCCGGCAACGACTGTATTTTTAGGTTGCATAGAATCGAATCACGTGACCGGCGTACGGACCAGGTTACGCTCGAAGAAAGGATTAATGGAAAGTCGTTAGATTAGATGCCGACTTGCTTAGCACGTTGACAAAAGCAAAGGAATCGTCGGAACTAAAGTGCGAACGGGGAATGACGCCCACCGCACTCGCGAACTATGCACGAGCCTTTCTTTTTTTTAAGGTTATCGCGAGACTTAATGACGATTAGTAACTTATTGGAAGCGAAAGCGCTGACTTGAATGCCCTGCACTGGACGGTTTGCACGTAATTATATAGACACGTGGAAAATGGCTGATTAGAATATATCAGAGTTTTATTTCTAAACCAATATTAATTATAATTTTTCGCTTCTTTCTGTTTAAATAATTTTTTCTAGGCCTAAAAACGAAAATAATTAGCATGACGTCTGGAAATTGCATGTAAAATACATTTAAAAATTCGAATCTTTTCAAGAGTAGGGTGCCTATCATTGCGACCGGCTACGGAGAGTGTTGTCAATATCTTCTCAGAGACCCTCCGTTGAGTTTACAGACTCATGGTAAGCCGAACATAAATGTGTCTCAAAATCTTAGCATTGCTTCATAATCTTCATACTCACCATAGCTCTGATAACGCAATCTGCTCATCTACCACCATACAGAAAGTAAATGGAAATTCCTTTATTATTATTATTATTATTATTATTATTATTATTCAGTGCCGTAACGAGGGCGTTGCGAAAGAAGCGCCCGCCACCGTCGTAACTCGGTTTGGGGCGCAAAACGTAAAACATTTTTGTCATTTTTCGGTTAGGGGGACGCAAGTTAAACACTTGCCACAGGCGCTTCATACCCTCGTTACGTCACTGTTATTATTATTATTATTATTATTATTATTATTATTATTATTATTATTATTATTATTATTATTATTATTATTATTATTATTATTATTATTTTATTCACATAATTGATACACAGTCAAAACAAGATCATATAAATAAGAATGTGACTGGTGATTCAGAACAATTCAGATTATTATTATTATTATTCCAGTATCAGTTTGGTAAACTTCTATAACCAGATTTGAGCAATCAAGCTATTTTAGCAAGTCACATTCTTTCAATCTTCTCTCATAGCCAACATTCAGAATAGGAATAAATTATTTAAAAAGCTTACACAGAAAAAAAAAAAAAGAAAAAAAAGTAGAAAATAAGGTTTTATGTTTGAACTGTTCCAAACTGTGACTTATTTGAAAGCGGGGAGAATTATAAACTGTAATCGTGAAGCACTTACTGCAAAAAACAGAAAAAAAGAAAATGATTTCTATATATTCTAATAAAGACTGCAATAACAGATTTAAGAAATGCGACACCGGGAAGTAATGCCACTCAACTTCTCTGCACCCCTTTGCAAGGACGCAGTTATTTGTTCTTTTAAGAAGAGGGGGTGTTTCACATCTTAGTACTCGTTATGAAGATTCTAAACCGGAAAAAATTAAGTGATCAGATCTGTACACGAAAGTGTTTTTTATTTTATTTTATTTTATTTTATTTAATATTGATCCCATAGACGAGAGGTCGTGGGTCCCCATCAGTGCCGTGTGTACGGTGTAGATGAGGACTGAGATAGAAGATTATTAATGTTATTATTAAACATTATTAAGCTAGAGATCCACAAGAAGAAGATGATGTGGAAAAAATATCGTGAGAATAAGAGTGAGAGAAGTTATGAAATATATAAAGCTCCGGCCAGAAAAGTAACGAGTATTGTGAGAAAAGCTAAAACGGAGTATGAAAAGAAATTGGCCATACAAGCTAAAGGCAATTCAAAAGAATTTTATCGTTATGTCGCAAGCAAAAGAAAGAATGAATGTGGAAGAATAACTTTATTGAATGCAGATAGTGCAGGAGTGTCGGAAGCTAATGAGATTGTTCAGTTAACGAGTGCTCACTTTGCTAAGATATATCAACCAGGAGTATGCAGCATGGTGCATATTGCTACTGCTACGTTGGATGAAGAGTTAGAAGTTCATGAAAATGAGGTTGAAGAGCTCTTGCATAACCTGGATAAGAATTTGTCAATAGAGACAGATGGAACATCTGCCATTTGTTAAAGGAATGTTCAGCTGAATTGGCTAGGCCTTTCACACATTCGTATAACTTGAGTCTCAGCCCAGGAATGATACCACAGGAATGGAAGGAATGTATGATAGTTCCATTGTACAAGGGTGGTGCAAAACTTCATGTGTCTAACTACCAACCTATTAGTATCTCTGGTATGGTAGTGAAGATTTTTGAGAAGTTGGTAAGAACTCGCATACAGGAATGGGTAGATAAGCATTCTACACTCTGCAGGGAACAGCATGGGTTTACTAAAGGAAGATCATGTTTTAACATGCTCACATTTTATAACAATGTTACTGCCGAGTTGGATAAATGGAATGGATACACTATGATAATGTTGGGTTTTTCAAAGGCATTTGATAAGATACCACACGATAGGCTGTTATGTAAACTGGAGCATGGGATTGGAAGATAATCTATTGACTTAGATCAGGGGATGGTTGACAGACAGATATCAAAAGGTGGTATACAGTGGGCGTGAATCTGCCAGATTTAAGGTAACCAGTGGTGTACCTCAGGGTTCAGTCCTTGGGCCATTATTGTTCAATCTCTACATAATGACATCAAGCAGGATCTATCACTAGATTTGCAATTGTTTGCTGATGATGCGAAGATAGGCAGGGCAATCAGGGATGCTACTGATATTCAGCAATTACAAAATGATTTGAATAGACTGGAAATCTGGGCAAACTAAAATGGCTGTCAGTTTAATGTTAGTAAGTGGAAAGTTATGCACTTTGGCGTGATTAGAGTTCCAGTGGCATATTATATTAGCAGGGTTATGCTACAAGAAACTGAAGAGGCAAAGGATATTGGTGTATTTGTGAATAGGAATTTAAAGTTCAGAGGTCACATAGCCAAAGTTGCAAATACAACTCAGAGGATAATTGTGATGTTGAAGCGAACCTCGACGTGTAAGTATAAGGAAGTAATTTTGCCTCTTTATAAGGCTTTGATAAGACCACACCTGGATTATTATATGCAGATTTGGTCTCCTGGGTTCCAAGGGAATAAAGAAGCTTGCAAAGAAGCGATACAAAGATTATATCCGGATTGTGGGATTTAGATTATGACGATAGTTTGCGAGTACGTGGATTACAGACTCTGGTTAACAGGAGAAAGAGGGGTGATACGAAAGAGGTCTATAAATTTTTGAATGGGTGTTATATCAAATTAAAATGATGAAATTTTTCGTTATATGGAAGGCGGGGAGGAACACTGGGGCATCCAGGGAAGTTAAATTTATTTGCAGTCAAGAAAGGGATAAGAGCTAGGTTTTTCTCTTAGAGAGCAGTGAGTGGAATAATTTGCCCTTAGGGGTAGTGAATGCATCTAGTGCCAATGAATTCAAGGGTATGTATGATAGCTGGGTTTGGTAATTTACAGCCTCCTTCGATGAGTCCTTGACACCCTGGAGGTCTCAGATAATAATAATAATAATAATAATAATAATAATAATAATAATAATAATAATAATAATAATAATAATAATAATAATAATAATAATAATAATAATAATAATAATAGTTGTTGTTGTTATTATTATTATTATTATTATTATTATTATTATTATTATTATTATTATTATTATTATTATTATTATTATTATTATTATTATCTTGTTTTAAAATTTAAAACAACAGGCACATCTGTCAGAATAATCCACCACTCACACAAATGCTTGTCATGCATCTCCTTAATTTCATTCACCGATCATGCACTCACCACGCTCTCTGGTAAATACATTCCACTCTTCCACCACTCGCCAAGAGAATAATCCGCTCCTTATTTACCTCTTCACCGAACTCTTGTTCAAGTTCCATTAAGGATCTCTTGTTCTTTCTCTTCCTGTTATATACTAAACATTTTCTGTCGATCCTATAAAATCCCCATGACAGTCCCCATTAAGTACAGACACCTGTACTTAATCTGTTCCTATGGTTAGCATCCCATCCCATCCCATAGTCCTGAAATCATCTTGGCTATTCGTATTTGAACCTTTTATAACATTTCTTCATTTCTCCTTAAAGCCAGGGAACGAAATCTGCGCAGACTCACCTAAATAGAGTTGAATCGATATCATAGATGATGGCATAAATACCTCTTCGTTGCGACTTACCAATGGCCTTTCCATTATGTTCGCAATCCTCTGTGTCGTTGCTGTGTGTGAATGATGAATTTCACTCCCCTATATGCAATCATTCCAAATTCTTTGCCTCCTCCAGTGGACTTCTACTATTAATCAACATCATCAACAGCTTTCTTCAGTCCACCACTGGATGAATGCCACCCCATGCTGCTTCCATTTTAATCAGTCTTGCTCATCTCTCCAGCATAAATGTCCACAATATCTTGTTATCTCATCGTCCCTTCTTACCACTGGTCTTCCTTGTTTCCGATAACCAGTTCTTGGTGTCTATGCTGCTGTTCATTTTTGTTCATCTGTTCTCAGACATTCTCATCACATGTCCTGCCCAACGCTATTTGTTGCCTTTTATTACTTTTATTATTAAAATTCCATATATTTTGTCGACGTGCGGTTAGCCTAGTGGCTGTGCTTCGCAACCATATGCCTGTTGAAGGAGTGTCCTAGGTTCGATTCCCGTCGGGGACCTGAGGAACTGAAGGATCTTCTTCAGCCATATCCAAGTTAGCCGGTCTTGGGCGTGGACAGTAGGTTTTTCCCCCATTTTATCCTGGGGTTTTTCATCCCGCAAAGCAGGCAAACCGACCTTGAGAACTCAACCCTACAGGACATAGGATACACCGGGGCGTAGGGCTGACCACCTTATCCTCTGAACGGCTTGAAGTCCGATGATTAATAAACCGTCGACACCTCAAGGTAAAAGAGGGTATAAAGAAGATGAGATCTTTTGTCGACTTCGAAGAGACATTCTCACTCTTCTACCCAGAACGCTAGTCTAGCCAAATCCTCCTGAAATCATCGGAATTATTTTACATGACGCTTCCCAACTATACATCACCTGCAAAGTGAGCCAACTGTTTGTGGATGACGTAAAGCTATCTGCAAACAACTTAGCCAGTTTTCAATGCATGTCACAATCTCCTATCAGTCCCCATCCTTCACCATCACTGTCGTCAGCTTACTGTAATCTTTAACAAATTTGTGTTGACTATTCGAGAGATTCTTTCTTTTTCATTAATCCAATTTTTATCTAACCTTGACCAACTTCTCGATGACTTCATTCTGACTTCTGAAACACAGATTGGTCGATAATTTGATACATCTGTTTCGGAACCACCTTTACGTAGCGGTGCTAACTCATCCTCTTTCCATTCCTCCGGGAATTTCACTTTGGGAGACTTTCATTGAACAACCACGTCATAAGTACAGTTAACTCCTTTGCGTATTCTCTTAAAATGTGTAGAACACCTCATCTGATCCTATTCGTTCAATGATGTAATGTTTACGCATTACAGTAGACACTTCACATACTTCTACTTATAGAAGAGACAGGGTGTTTCCTAAATATCTTTCTTCCGGGAAAAAAAAAACTGAAGAAAGAAGAGAAAAGAAAACTCGGCCTGAAAGTATGATTGATTGATACTACGTAAGTAACGAAAGCAGAAGATACAAATTTCTAATGCGTTTGGATTAATGTAACGTTCTGGTCTAAGTCATTCACTGAACGGTGTAAATATTCATAAAATAAGGATTTGTTTTTCTGATCTCTTTACAATATTTCTTACACCACCCCAACAGCAGACCATTTAAATAATCGCTCTTCTCTTTAATTCACCATTGTCCCACCTTGGTGGTACTTTCCACTTTAGCTTTTCGCATCCACTGACAACAAATCTTTTATACCTTGTGTCACAGAAAATCTTTCGCTACATAAATCATTCGTTCGCCTTACTACAACAATCCTCTTCACTCTCTTCCTCTACAGCATCACGCGCCGTCAGTTAGTCCTAATATTTGTCCTAATATAGTCCTAATATTTGTCCCAGAAAACATGCTTTAATAATAACTCTGCTATCTTTCATACACATAATTATTGAATCCCCATATAGCACTACAATAGAAGTTAAGTAGCGTTTTCAAATACCCACTCGATTTATTGTACTCAGTGGAATGGAAATAGCGTTTCTGGATGTTTCAGCCTTGACAGATTCTATCTCACATTCCAGTATTACCCAATCAGTGAACAGGGGCGCGCCAGTAGTGTCCGGCTCCTGTGTGCAAAACTTTAGTCGGCGTCCCCATATCCCCCCTCCCCCCGATAAAAAATCACTTTATAAAAAGGGATTTTTATCAGTGAGTAAAAATGAAATACGAAATATATTAATTGTAAGTTTATTGAACAAAAAGCAGAAATTACAAAAAAAAATGCATAAAAAACAATAAACACACAAGAAGGGTACAAACACAACAAAAATAATTTGGAAAAAAATAAAGGAATTTATGTTATTTGGCAAGAAAAGCATTTGGAAATTGCACCTTATACAGCTTTACGTAAATTAATAGATAAACTTAGTTTTATAAAAACAAAAATATTAAATATTTTTTGGTACAGAATTAAACTAACTATATTTTATTTGGCAAGAAAATCGCTTTGTCATTTGTGCTTTGTATAGGTATAAATAAGAAACAGATAAACTTACAAGTATATAAAATAGGAACATATTAAACATTATTGAGTAAAGAAATAGTTAAATAAATATTTAAACAGAAAGAAAGATCACTTAGTGAATTGAACTTTTCTAGTTTTTCATTAATGAAAATTCTCGAATAATCTCATGTATATCAAGTTGATCCAAAATATCTGACTCTGTTGATATAACGGCAAGATTTGAAAGTCTGTCTTGTACCACTGTGGAGCGCAAGTAGTTTTTAATAATTTGAAGTTTAGAAAAGGACCGTTCAGCAGATGCAACAGATACCGGTAATGACAGAAGAATCCGAAGAGCAATTTTAAAGTTTGGATAAACTGTGATTAACTCGTTTGAATAAATATACTGAATTATCTTATATATATCGTTTTTAAAATGAGAAATAAATGGTTGGCAGTGTAAAAAATCTTCGCATAAATCGTCTGCGTCAATGTGTCAATGATTCTCATGTGTTAATTTTTGTCGTAACTTTATACAACAAGATAATAAATATTCTTTATTTCGTGAAGTGCTTAACAAATACAAAAACTGAAATGAATTCGTACGTTCTTTTAATGAAATAAATCTTTCCTTCAAAGATTGTAATATTTGATCTAATATGCATAGAAAAAAAAAATACTTTAAATGAAATTTCAGGACCTACTATATTTTCATTTTCATGTTCGTAATCAAACTGTGTTGTCATTTTACGTCGCCTTAGTGGTCTACTACTACAAAATACAGATTTCCTCCTCGCCTGAAATCTTTGGCGCCTTTACTATTCTGGCGCCTGTGTGCATCGCACATATTGCCGGCGCGCCCCTGTCAGTGAATGGTTCAATTTCTAACGGCATTTGGTTTATTATAACATTATGGTCTAAGTCAAGCCTGTCCAAAGCACTGCCCGCGTTGTGATTTTGTGCTGCCCGCTTGTGGGTTTTGATTTTCACGAGCGAAAAAACATAAAATAACAATTTGATTCGAATGCGTATTAGATATTTTAATTCTATCACTAATCGATGATCTCGATGTTGGAAATTTTATTTGGCGTTCTTACACTGTATTGTTCTAACGCGCATGCTCCGAGCGCTTACGGGGAACGTGAGCGCGCTATTAGTGCGCAATTAGTGTTGTTCGTTTGTTCAGCTTTCGAGGTTGTGTCGCTGCTGTCACCAAATTACTAGATTACTAGATAATCATTGTGATGCTGTCTCCGGATGAATCTTTTTTTTTTTTTTTTTAATGCGGCCCTCCGATTACCTAAGGTTGGACAACTGGTCTAAGTCATACATTGAACTATCGCCTCGACGGGGTATTAATTATCTTTTCTCTGTACTTAGCTGTTCTTTTCTTCCCGTAAACATGAGTTGAATATTCGTGTTCTGTTTCCGTGCTTTCTGGTGTTCAGCATTTGAAGATTCCTGCTCTTCAACGCCCAAATACCACTTATATATTTGCAACTTGTACGAAATCTTTCGCTTTTAGCAACTCTGCATACATTGACGGAAGCATATCAGGGAAAAATTAACCGCACCATGGAACACGAATTCACCCATCGTCAAGTCAGTAGGCTTCACACCATAGCATGATGTTTAGATGAGTTTTCTAAAAAGAAGCTATAGAGAGTAATACTCGCAGACAGAAACCAATTTATGATCCTTTAGGGTTATTCCTTCACACTCTAATGCCAGATCAACCGGCTTTTTGCGAGTAAGTAACCGATTAAAGCAGTTAACATATTAGATTTATGAATTATACCCTTTCAGGCAATTTGCTGCGATTCTATAATCATGTTTTGATCCAGCAATGATCCAATTATGACTTACAAAACAACATGTGAAGAGAACAAAAAATTAGGCTTAGCAAATCGCTTTATTATTGTTATTATATTAACTCTCCTAGAGTCAACGACTCGTCGAGGGAGAGAGATGTTTTGCTGGAACTAACATTTTATAAAGCGTAGAGTACTCACCTAAAACTTATTAGATCTTTATACGTATACCCAGGGAAAAATTAGCCGCACCATGGAACACGAATTCACCCATCGTCAAGTCTGTAGTCTTCACACCATAGCATGATGTTTAGATGAGTTTTCTAAAAATAAGCTAATTAATCAAATTAATGATTAACCTAACAAGCTAACATGCTTGTCATCAAACATAATTCACTAAACCCACTAATTAAATGTTCTTCACCAAATAAATATATTAATTATTATTATTGTATACGTCTGAGAGGCCCACCAGAACACCTGAGCTTGGTGGCGAAGGATCGTGATCATTGGAAGTCCCTCTTGCAGCTGCTGCCCCCACAACCCATTTAGAAAAGGCGGGCCTTGAAGATGGATGGGTGGATTATTGTATTGTTGTTGTTGTTAACGAGTATCTTCATGGAGTCCAGACTCATCACAATGTATTTATCATACGTCAATGTAACCAAATTCACCATGGGAGTAAGAAGCTAACCATTATTAACACGGTGCCTATCATACCTTTCCTTAAACTGATTCACCGACAAAGAGCTGACAACAACTTCAGGCAACCCATTCCACTCATTCACCACCCTTGTAGAAAAAAAATCGAGATGTCACATTCTTGAGAACTGAAAGTTTATTCAATTTCCACTGATGACCTCTCCAAGAAACCCTAGTGACCAAATCTGAGCACAATAGTCCAAATGGGGACGTATCAGTCTGATAAAGGGGAATAATCACTTTTCTGTTCCTAATAGTTAGCGTAATTTTTGCAATGTGACCTCGGAACTTCAGTTCTCTATCAACCATAACACCTACATCCCTGACTTCATCAATTTCCAGCAACGAAATCCCGTCAATAGAATACACAGACTGAAATTTTTTTCAATCCAAAGTGAATAAGTTGATATTTTGACACCTTAAAAGAAAAACTGTTGTTATCCTTTGACCACAATGACAGCAAATTAAAATCATTCTATAGGATCACTACATCGACTTTATGTACTATAGCTCTTCCCAACTTAGCATCATCTGCAAACAGCTGAATATCACTCTATAAATTGTCCCCAGTATCATTAATATATAGATTAAACAACAATGGACCAAGAAGAGAGCCTTGTGGAACACCACTGGTCACTTTTTTTTTTACCTTTGACTCCACTCCACCATACACTACTCTCTGATACCTTTCTAAGTTGGATAAGAGGGTGATCTGACAACCACTCTTCTTATTCATCTCCAAATCCTGTATCCATTCCTGTTTATTTTAGCTTACTTAACAGATTCTCATACGATATTCTGACAAATCGAACAATATCTCAGTATATGCATTACCTTTGCCCAACTATAGCGTTACTTTATGGTAGAAACAAAATAAATTGTTAAGGCATGATCTCCCCTTAACAAAGTCATGTTGACCTCTAAAACAAGTAGCGATTGTCTTCCACCCAATTTTGAATTCTGGTTTTAACCAACTTTTACAAAACCCCGAGATAGTAACAGGTGTGTAGTTTTCAAACTCTGTTTTTGACTCACCATTATGCAATGGGACTATCATGCCTTCCTTCCTTCCATGCCCTTGGAACTGAACCTGAGCTAAGACTTAATTTAAAAAGCTAGCCAATGGCAAGACCAGTTTCCATGTACATTCGAGCAACACACACACCGAAATCCCATCTAATCCAAAGGAAGAATTTACATTGAGATTTTTTAATACTAGAACCACCTCTAGTTCGTCGGTTCAAAGATCATATCTACGTTTGTCTTATCAGCTATTACTACTGTCCCTTCATCCTGACGATAAATCTTCAAAAATAACGTATTTACTATGTTGCTAGTAAAAAGAAAAATGTTTATGGAAAGTTGTCTTTGAATTCTGCTGGTTATGTTACCTTCGTACCAGCAGAATTCAAAGACAACTTTCCATAAACATTTTTCTTTTTACTAGCAACATAGCGAAAGGATTCATTTGAATTCACTTTGGAATGTTCAGCTAAATCCAATTCATAATGGGATTTAGCCTTTCGTACTATGCATGTCAACTTTCTCGCCTGTACCTTATACCGCGTTCATCGGTTCATTAGTCACATTTCAGCTTGTATTCGCTCCACAACGACTTCTTTCGCAACTCGTGCTTGATGGCACTGTTTATCCATTAACACGTTCATTGCATCACGCGATATCGCGCGATGCGAGTTCTCACCAAACGACCGATCACGCGTTATCGCGTGGACGTCGCTAGCTAAATTTAAAAAATAAAAAAATTTGGCACCACACGAAATTCCAATTTTCAGCTTGGCAATGAAAGTGTTAAACTCCAACCTTTCTTATTCTTCTCACCTTACGAATGCATTCTGATACTAATACCTTCAATTATCCATGAATATTTCCCATGCACCACTGACATCGTTTCCTACCTTTATATTATGCCTCGACACTACTCCAAGTTGTCCTCTAGTTTTAACGAAATCAATAGAATTGTAGTTCCACAACTATCCATTCTTAACCTGGATTCAACATGATTAAATACCTTCCAATATAACAGTAAGATCTCTCTCCAAATGTAGGAAAATGGCAATCTTGGATCCTCGAGTTCTCTCAATAGCATGTTGCCTTAAAACCTGTCTCTCAACAGCTGTATAAATTTCATTTCCCTTCCTCCACGGGACATCTTCACATTTCAGTCTATATCCCCATAATTAAAGTCACCCTTAGGGATACTTTGCCCTAAATCATTGAAGTCATGCTAATTTTAAATAATATTAAATAATATTATATTTAAATAATAACTTATTTTATAAATAATATTTACTAAATCTTAAATTATTTAACTGAATTTATTTAAATAAATAGATATAATGTAAAATAAACAAATACTACGTGTAATATGGAATCATATATATCAAGCAGTAACTAGATTTTCCCCTCGATGAGTCTTGACTCCAGGAAGCGCTCATATCATAATAATAATAATAAATATTAAATTTAATATATTCTACGAGGAATCTGCTGATGCTATGGTGGTGTTTTTATATTAATAAATTATGAGATAGATGAAAATAAGTCAGCCTATAAAGCCAGATGCAAAACATTCGATTTGCCTGTCCATATTTAACAATAAAAGTTTAAAAGCAAGTTAAATGATCCCGTGATAATTAATACATTAAACTAGAATTAAAAACAATTAATTCACATAAATTCTTTAAATCGCGTTTTATCGAGAGGGCGATGTCGCAAATTCGTTGTATTAATTCGTTGTAAAAGCAGACGCCTGCGTTGATGCTAAGTATGTCGTTTCAACATAATGTTTGGTCTCGTAGGCTATTATATATTCATTAATTCAGTCGATTTTAATTAACTATGGTGCATAAAATATCGCTAGCAAATATTTATCTTTTAGCATAAAATCGAAACGCAATTTCCACAATATTCTTAGCATGCTAAGTAACGTGAAGCGTTACTGTTTGTATTTGATGTTCATGCTAGCATGCCAGCAGCAAAATAATGTTCGAAGAGGAAAAAATGTTTACGTAAATAGCTTGTTAATTTTCGCCACAACTGAGCTCATAAAGATCTAACTTCCATCACGTATCGATAGAGTTCTCCGATCGCTGTTAAAACAAAGAAGAGTAAGTCAAATTCTTGACTTTACATAAACGCAGGAAAACGAATTTGAATTTTGTTATGATTTTATTCCCAAATATTTAATTATCTAAATCTTTTTAAATCAATATATGATTAAATAATTATTTAATTATCTGTTTATTACATACATTTGATATGTATTTAGTTAAATAAATATTTAATTATTTAGTACACAATTATAACATATAATTATAATGTGACTTATTTTATAATAAATCATTTACGTATAAAGTATATATTTTTTAAAATGTGTATATTTTAAAAATGTAATATATTTTTTATATATATTTTATATTAAATATTAAATATGTAATATATAAATATATCAAATCATATAAAGTATATATTTTTTAAAATGTACTAGTAGGGATGAGTCCATTTATTTTTTAATTGCAGTTACCGAGATTCAGATGTTATCTGCTTTTCTTTGCATCACTGATTTATGCAACTACTCTTCTAATACATAAAATTAAATAAATAATTTTTTTAATGATGAAATGGTTATTTTTGACCACAAGAACTATAGGAAAGATTGACTTCTATTTGGGTTTTTAGGTCAGATTTATTTCAAACTAAGTTATACCAACTAGTTTCGCCAACTATAGCTGTTGGCTTCGTCAGGGTAAAAGATATATAGATGTAAGACCACTTAAACGCTAAAACTGTTACACTAAAACTGTAAATGAACCAAATACAATTGCATTTTTACAAAAAACAGAAGAACGCGTACGTCACACGCATAGAGCGTGTATGATCTCACTTGTTGTTATGTACGGGGGGGGGATATATATATATATATATATTTTTTTTTTGTTCTTTCACGCATTGTACTTAATGATATTTTTTCTTTTCTTCTTTCTTTCTTATAGGAAGAGGCAAGAAGAGGCAAATAATTAGAAAGAGCATTAACTTGAAAGATACTAACTTTTCAGGAGAAGATGAGATTGAGTGCAACAACCAACAAACAACCAACCGAAGTGTGAATGGTTTAAAACTGTTTGTTGTGTGGATGATAGAAATGAGAGAGTGAAAGAGAGTGTGAATGTTCGTATTGACCCAAATGTGATGCAAATGAAAAGAATAACTGATTGGAGTAAATGGAAGATGAATGGAATGGAATGGAATGATGGTTTATATTCTGACACTTATTTCCTTCTCTTTACAATTCTGAACTCCTTCTACATGTTTCTTTCCTACCACTTTCTGTATTTCTTCAATAGGAAATCAAGAAGCTTGGATTTCGCTGAATGATAAACCTTTTCTCATTCGATGTCATCAAAGAAAGAATAACAGAAGGGACTTCGTTTTCTATTTTTGTTTTTAATTTGGTTATAGAGTTAACCTTAAATAAGTACTATTTTAGCTGCTTCTATCTGTATCTTATCCTTAGCTATAGCTAACCTAACTTAACAGCAAAGAGCTAATCTGTTTTAATTAAATTTAGTTGTGATAAGTGTTATGATTAGTGTTAGTCATTATGTAAAAGTGTTTTCACTGTTTGCGCGGCTTCAGTGGAAACCACGACGGAACACGAGAAGTATACGACTGCCGCTCCAACAACTACCACAACGATGGAACCGACCACCACAACCACGTTGGAACCAACCAC
This sequence comes from Typopeltis vanoorti, assembly GCF_054136105.1. Taxonomy (NCBI): domain Eukaryota; kingdom Metazoa; phylum Arthropoda; class Arachnida; order Uropygi; family Thelyphonidae; genus Typopeltis; species Typopeltis vanoorti. Next base: position 139,786,092 of record NC_143557.1, read on the forward strand.
AACGGCAACGACAACGACCACGATGGCAACTACAACCACCACTCAAACCACCACCAAGGAAGCCACGACGACCTCAACGACCACTACTACGACTGCCGCTCCCGCTACCACCACATCCACGACCACAACGACCACACAGACGACCACGACCACCGACAACACCACGGAGACCACCTGGACGGAAACCACCGTCACCGGCGGCTGGGACGATCAAACCGACATGTTTTCCACACTGGATGAGCAGTCCTCGCCAGACGATCTCTTCACCATCACCCCCGATACCCCCGATTTTCTCACCACCACCTCTTCGTCCAAAAGATGGCCTTTTGGACTGATGACCACCTCCATCTCCCGTTCCTCCCGCACCGAAACCGTGTTCATTTTCCCTAACACCAGCCCAAGAACCTCGTCCTTAACCACCCCCAGTACAACGTCCCTTACCACCTCTCGGCCACAGACGACCATTCCCATTCCTATCCCCAGTGCATCTGCAGGAACCACCAGGCGGGCTACATCTGCAACGAAACTCACTACAGCGACTGCAAGGACACCTGGCGGCCGGACCACAGCGACGACTTCGGGGAAAAATCAGACCCACAAAGGTACTGTTTCATTATCGCACCAACTTTTCCTCGTGCTAAACCCGCTAATAACCTCCCCTCCTTATTAAATTCTCTTTCCCTTCACCTTAGGACTGATACCTAGTGTTCCGTCTTTCCCCCGTCTATAGAGAATTAGTTTCCTAACTTCTTTGCATGTAACCTCCATCCTCAAGTAGATCCTATTGAACTGGAAACTTTATATATCTCATGTTAAATCTCCTTGCATTAATGTAGATTAAGCAAACCTGTTTTTATTAAATATGTTGTGTTTGCTTTTATTGTATTGGATAGAATTGTTTTATGTGATGTTCAGTGTTTGCATTTTGTATTATATTGCACGTGTATAAATTACAGTTCGAAGCATATGGTAGCAGCCAGTATGAAGGTAAATCGATGCCATTATGAACAGTATAATTCCTCATATCTAAGAAGTATTATTAATATTACTATTCCCTAATCCCACTCCCCCAGTAGACCTGGAATAATATGAACTATTCGAGATCATTATTTTACTGAAATGTAGACATAGAAAGATTGTAACTGCTTTAGTAAACAGTTACAAATGAGTAAATTATTTTCAACACGTAAAACATAACGAGCGTGAAGCGAACTCTGGTGTTTGTTCTGTAAAGCACAGCATATTTGTGAAGTACTGCAGTTTATCATCTACTGACTAACAATCTGCTGATCAGAAAGCACGAATTAAGGATTGTAAAATCTGAATCATCTGGATATTTAATTTGGTGTCATTTAGTTCAGTGAACCATACGCTACTATTCAGCTATAGTGAAGAGGTCACATCAGTGGGCTTAGGTGGTTATAATCTCATTGCACCTTTAGTCCTAATACAGTTTTTCTAAAGGTTTTCCTTTAATACAATTTTATTAACTTAAATTAGATTAAATGTTATTGTTTATATGGTTTCTAGGAAAGAGTACACGATACGTATGAGTCACAAAATCTAGTAGTTATTGCAACATAAATAAAAAACTAAACAGCCTTTTCTATCAACAAAGATGGACCCCTCTCTATCCAATCCAACATGGTTGGATTGGATAGAGAGGGTCGAGAGATCATGGAATGGATCAAGTCAGCGGAAGACGCACTGATAATCACTAGACAGCGCTCACTCATTGCATAATTATATTTTGATCATAGCTGTTGTTATTTGGGACGATGCAACTAAAGCTACGAGGCCATTATATTACCTGGTAGTTACTTCCGTTCTCCTAGCCAGTTTTCTTGCCTTGCATATGAAACCGAAGTTTCAGGGAGGAAAGCCCTTCAACTCTATCAGACCAGCAAAATTGCTTCATATTAAACACTTTTGAGGGATCTTTGTCCTTCTTTCTTTTTTTTTTTCTTCATTTCATGACCAACACTGAACAAAACATACAGTAACGTGCAGCTATAAGAATACTTTCTTGGCACATGCTTGCTTGTTTGTAATTTTCTCAGTATTTCGTTAGTTTCTAAGCTTTTGACTTTATTACTGCAATTAATTTTTTGTGACATTCTGAGACTCAAATACGTAATAATGTCCTTACTGAGTTCAGTGCTTTTTTCTGTCGCTTTGCTCCTCATTGGCACATGCTTGCTTGTTTGTAATTTTTTCAGTATTTCGTTAGTTTCTAAGCTTTTGACTTTATTACTGCAATAAATTTTTTGTGACATTCTGAGACTCAAATACGTAATAATGTCCTTACTGAGTTCAGTGCTTTTTTCTGTCGCTTTGCTCCTCATTGGCACATGCTTGCTTGTTTGTAATTTTTTCAGTATTTCGTTAGTTTCTAAGCTTTTGACTTTATTACTGCAATAAATTTTTGTGACATTCTGAGACTCAAATACGTAATAATGTCCTTACTGAGTTCAGTGCTTTTTTCTGTCGCTTTGCTCATCAATTGCAGAAGTCGTGATAGGATTTTAATCCAAGCTGTTATGATATGGCGGCCCAGTGACATTTTGTCTTTGCAAATATTCCTGCAGAGGGGTGTTGTTAGGATGTTGGTGGAAATACAAAAATAACTTGCAACATTAGAAGTTTTAGTATAAAATAAACTTATTTTTTTCGCATGATGACATGATGCAGAGTCATCCTGCAATATGCAGTTTTCAAATCCACTAAACGGTTCAGTTATAGATGATAGAAACCATCATTTATAAGGTCAATAATTCCTTACTCTAAATACCCATGAATTTCATTGATTTCAAAGTCTTGATATTCAATGTCACCAGCTCTATGCGTGATGTGTTAAATTTTATTTAAGCCGTACAGGTTGAATTTCGACTTTTGAAAGAAAGCATAAAAGAGTTCCATTGATCTGACTCCCACTTAACACTATTTTTATCATTTCAAACTTGCAGCACGCATATTTTTCATTACGATATTCTGAATCAATTGGCTTTCAAGTTTCGTCCATCAATCGACGCCTAACGGTACCATTGCTTGAGGTGACTTTTGCACCAACATTTCATTGACATTTCAGCTCATTTTATGTAGCATTGCAATATTTTGCAGAGCTCTGAAGTCGTTTGAAAAAGTAAATATTTCTTCTCTAGAGTACAGTTTCTTGTTTATCTTACCTTTCATCCCCACCGCGGTACTAACGATAAATTTATAACCTTTCATGGGTAGAATTACCATAAAAAATCGACAGTTATGTGATGGTGTGTACTATTTTTTTAGAATCATTTTTGTTCCAATTAAAAGCAACATTTGCACATTTAGAACGGAAGTCATGCGCGAAAAAGATGCAAATTTCCTTAGATGTCTCTCAATGATTATTGTGACACATCAGAGGAACTTTCGTTATATGGAAGCTAAGCAATTTTATTTAATAAATTTTGTCTTATGATATGTCCCACGTATTATTGTCCCACTTTATAAGGCATTAATAAGAACGCATTTAGACTACTGCGCACAGATCTGGTCACCTGGATTTCTTGGTGATGAAGAAATGGTAGAGAGGATTCAGAGGCGAGTTATAAAGATTATTGCAGGTCTGGGGGATGTTCCCTAAGAGGATGGATTGAAGATCTGTGGGCTCCAAAAACTAGCTCATAGACGTAGGGGGAGGAGATATGATAGAGGCATATAAATTATTAAAAGGGTTTTATAGGATTGATGCTGATGACTTTTTAAGACCAGTGCAAGAAAGGAGAGAAAGAGGGGGCCATCCCTGGAAATTGTGTAAGAGTGTGGTTAACAAGGGTGTTAGGACTAGATTTTTTGCTTGGAGGGTTGTAAATGGGTTGCCAGAGGTGGTTGTGAATGCTTCGTCTGTGAATGAATTTAAGGAGAGGTATGACAGGAAGAAGTGTGAATAATGGTTAGTGTGTCAATGTAGGGTCTTCCGCGATGAGTCTTTTGACTCCATAGAGACACTGTTATAATAATAATAATAAAAATAATAATAATAATAATAATAATAATAATAATAATAATAATAATAATAATAATAATAATAATAATAATAATATTATTATTATTATTATTATTATTATTATTATTATTATTATTATTATTATTATTATTATGCAATAACTGTCTCGTATAATATCACACAGAATCCTCGTATAATTCAAACAGTTTATTTGCTGCACTTCCTTCACCCCAGCCATGTGTTGCTGATTCCTTGAAGGTTGCTAATTTTCAGCATGATATAAAAATAAAAAGACCCCAATTCTCCTCCTGAATCATTACATTCACATCCTACTTACAAACTGGACTCAGTCTCTTTGATTTGTCATAGAAATCATAAAAATGCACGATGACATTTAATCAAATTTTTGATCTCATAGACAGCAAGTATTCCACTACGGCCAACTACCACTTTCCCGACCTTCGACAGGAAGGTTTTCCAGTGCATCCCAATTCTTCCATCAATCGAATCGATGGACCCGAAGGATTCGGATCGGGTGTGGATCTAAATCCCGAAGAGAACATAACAGGTGAATGTATAAAGATGGTTAACTTCGCAGTTACGGACGATCATCAGAGATGTTGGCTAAATCCAGGAAGTTGCGAAGATGGTATATCCATGAGCATATGGGCCAGGATAAAATTCTCTAGGAAGAACACGGACATCCAATACATCATTAGCACAGGTAATGAATTCAATCACACAGAAATTAATACACGAACTTCCTCTTTGCCAATATGAATCCATCTTCTTTCTTGGAGCTGTATGCGATGCAAATACGTTTTCTTTCAGGCGCCGATGAAAACGGAACACCAGGAATTTCAATTTACTACCGAGGTATTTATGTATACAGTGTGGTGTCCACTGGAAGCGACATCTGGTCAGTGTATTCGGTTGGACTTCTACACAACGACACCTGGAGCAACATTGCAATAAGATGGCATCAAGATCAAGGACTAGAGGTAAGGAGGTAGCCAAGCGATGGATTAACAGAAGAGAAAACTAAAATGTTTAACGTGATGGTAACAAAATTGTTCTGACAAGTTCCTTTTCGTGTTTTTAAAGATGTTTATCGATGGAAAACGTGTGGCATACGTCAGATACTCGGATATTGTTTCTTCGCCGTACCAACCACCTCTCGTACCACTAGAAGTGACAATCGGATGCAGAAGGAATAGAAACTTCAGCTATGAGGGATTTGCTCATGGCAAATTCGATGAATTTGCTGCGTGGATGTTTGCTATTCCAGATGAGAATAAAAACTTCTTTCTTGGAGGATTTGGTAACTACTTCTATCAGTACTAAATAATTTAATTTTAATGAAATGTTTTCATATTAGTGTACTTTTACCAAATGGATTTTTATAAATCTTTTTTTTATCTTGTTTTTATGCTTCCTGTTAACGGCTGTAGAGCCAAATACAAGTAAGTACTTTGATCATTTTTCGTTCGAAATAAAGTAATAAAAGTGACAACAAAAGTTTTAAATCAAAATTACTGTACTCAAACGAACAGTTGAAAGTACAATTTTATGTTAGTTTCTATTAAAGTGCTTTTATTGTGAGTAAATTCGAACCTGTAAAATTTGTCCGATACTAAACGCATTCCTATTTACGTTGGATTTTAGCTTGTGTTCCTGATCGGCATCCATTCAAGTGCGAAACCGATGTCAAATCACTGATAGATAGAATCGTAAGTCCTTAAAAAGATTCGTATTTATTAAATTAGATGAATTATTGAGCTCACGATTACTTTTTTCATAAATTTATTTGATCACTTTTGTGTTAACATCGTTGAGCTAAGAAGTTATTGGATATTTTGTCTTCTTAAATAGCAAAAAAAAATTAAATAAAAAATCTTCAGTAAATTTATAAATAAATAAGCATTCCCTCAACAGGTTTGTGAAATGTAGCTCACCACAAGATTTAAATTATCCAACGATAATTAGTGTGTTGAGGATGCTGATGTACTGAAGAACAAAGGCAAATTTAGGTTCCCCGAAAACTTTTCTTAGAATACAAGACAAGAAATTGCAATAAAAAGTCCTAACATCGTAATGTGTGCAGTACACCCCCCCCCTCGCTGCACCCTGAAGTAGGTTTCTTCCAAATAGATCCATGTCTGTTATCCTCTGTAATGACCTGGGTTCGATTCCCGTCAGTAACGTGAGGAACCTTTATCTGGTCTCTTTCGACTAAAGGTGAGTTAGCTGGTCTCATATGGAGGTAGGGGTTTTTTTCACCCGGAAACTCGGGTTTTTCGTCCCCCAGAACAGGCAAACCGGCCCGTGAACACACGCATCTACAGACATTGGACACACCGAGAGTCATAGGGCTAACCAGCTTATCCTCGAATTACGGTAGCGGTTAAATGTAAAAAAACCCTCGACACCGCCAGGTAAAACAGGAGGGAAGGAATAATAAAAAATAGCGCTATTTTGCTAATTTCGACGATTTCTCTTTACTTCCAAACACATTTATTTAGCTCGTTACTCACTATATCGATAGCTTCTAGCTCAATGGGTGGTGATGTCCGTGCGGTTAGTCTAGTGGCTGTGCGCTTCGCAACATATGCCTGGGGAATAATTATAATTATAATAACGGAATTAACTCACGTAAAATATTATTTATTAGTATAATTTTCGCCTGAATATCACAGGCATCTTCAGTACATGTATAAAGCTAATTAAACAATAACTGACAATTCCAAAAGGCGCCACCTAAGTAGTTAATGCAAGACAACTAAATATGGTCAATAAAATTCCTAACTTATTAAAAAAAATTAAATAATATGTACAATTAAAAAACGTTAGGAAAGATTAGCTGATTTATAAAGTACTCTCTCCCACAAAGGGGAGATAGTAGTAAACCATCGGATAACGCGTATTCCTATCCTTAATGAGCAAGGCATTAGTGAACGCATAGCAAAAGTTTTAAAACCATTAAATCTTTTTGTTGCTTTTCGACCAGTCAGGAAAATCTCCACCTTTCTCGCTTCTCTAAAAGACAAGCTTACGCATCCCAGTTATACAGGAGTCTACCAGATTCCTTGCTCTTGTGGATTATCTTATTTCGGACAAACAGAAAGATCTGCCTCTATTCGGCTAGAAGAACACCAATCTTATATTCAATACCTTGAACCTGAACAGTCTGGACTTGCAGAACATGCCATCAATACTAGACATAGAGTTCTTTGGAACAAGACGAGAGTCCTTCACAAAAGTCGATTCCTCATGGAACGGCTTTATAAAGAAACGTGAAACTTTACTTCACTCTCCTAAATTAAACAGATCCGATGGTTTACGTCTTTCCCCTTTGTGGGAGAGAGTACTTTATAAATCAGCTAATCTTTCCTAACCTTTTTTAATTGTATATATTATTTCATTTTTTTAATAAGTTAGGAATTTTATTGACCTTTTTTAGTTGTCTTGCATTAGCTACTTAGGTGGCGCCTTTTAGAATTGTCAGTTATTGTTTAATTAGCTTTATACATGTACTGAAGATGCCTGTGATACTCAGGCGAAAATTATACTAATAAATAATATTTTACGCGAGTTAATTCCGTTATTATAATTTTAATTATTATGTCTACTGAAACACATGCCTGGGGAAGAAGTGTCCTAGGTTCGATTCCCGTCGGAGACGTGAGCAGCTCAAGGATCTTCCTCAGCCATAGCCAAGTTAGCCGGTCTTGGGCGTGAACAGCAGGGTTTCACCCCCGGTTTTTCATCCAGCAAAGGATGAAAAACCGGCCCCGTGAACACACACAGGATATAGTCATAGGAATATAGTACTTAGTCCCTCAATAGGAAGGTTCAACTAGTCCTAAGGGGTGGTTGAGAAACAGGGGGAACCCCACACGAATAAAAAAAAAATTGAGTTCTGATGCCCCTTCGGTTGAAAAAAAAAAGCATGGGTTCCAGTTCCGTCTAGGACGCGAAGAATTTTTATCAGATCTTTTCACCTGAAAGTGAGTTAGCTGGTCTCAAGGACGGAAAGGTTTTTAATCTCCTGGAAACTCGAGTTTTTCATTTCGCTAACAAACAGGCCAAAAGAACTCACGCAATATACAGACATAGGGGACTACGGAATAAAGAATAATCAACTTGTTTTGGGTCAGATTCGGTTTCGAATGCCAGCATAGCAAGGCGTGGTTCTAAACACAAGTAAAACAGATCAGACATCACTCATTCTTATTTTGTTATCGATTTCCATATTTAATTTGCCAGTGCGTTAATAGCCTTATGGTAAACGCTCTGCGTCTATAAAGTTAAATCCTCAGAAGAAAGACTATTACAGATTTGATTCTAGTTGGGAACTAGAACTTTTTCTAGACTTTTTTTTCCGCCGGTTCCCAAGTGAGTCCTTCTTTCTAACAGCAAGTTGAGATTTTTTTTTCTCCTTCCCAAAACGCCAGTTTTATCCACACATCGCAGAAAAATTACCAGCACAACGCATTTTGGATAATAATAATATACGAGTTAGGGTTAGGGGCGCAAGATGGTACAGTTTTTCTATTCTCTTGTCACTCTTTAACCTTTAAATCATCAGTAGTCATAAACTCAACTACAGGCGGCGACTAAGAGTGGAGCTTGGCCGTCTACCGGTTGTAGACGGCCAAAGGTTAAAGAGCTCTTTAACCCGGTTGGGGTTAAAGAGCTCTAACAATGAGGAATTTAAAAATGATCCTATTTGGAAAGACTTTTAATGGGATTATATTGATCAAGTGCATATAATAAACAACTATGTTATACCAACTAGTTTCACCAACTAAGGCTGTTGGCATCTTCAGGGTACATAACTGATGTAAGGCACTAAAAAGTAAAAAACTGTTACAAACTATAATCAACCGATTCCAATTATATTAAACAAAGAACAGAGCGCGTACAATACATTCATAAAGCTTGGATGATATCACTTGTTGTTATTTAGGAACGTTCTATAGTTGGCACTATAATTCAGTTCTGGCGAGTTGAAGGATCTGATAAGGGTCTTCCAGATCACGGGCAAGATTAGTCCTTGGTTCCTGTTAAGGTTTTGTGTACAGCGGGCAACTGTTGTGGCCTCCTTAAAAATTCGGGAGCGGAAGTCCTCCTCCATGTAAGGAATTGTGCTTCTATCCCACTCTATGGGATAGAAGCACAATGAGAAATGACAACAGCCTTAGTTGGTGAAACTAGTTGGTATAACTTAGTTGTTTATTATAAGCACTTGATCAATATAATCCCATTAAAAGTCTTTCCAGAGCTTTTTGGTCAAGAAAATTAAACGTTTTTTAACATGATCTTATTTGATTTTATGAAGGCTATTCCCAGCCCATATCTCATCGAACAACACACAGGGAATTGAAGAGGATCGGTATTGGCAATCACATGTCAATACATCAAACTAATAAACTAGTATGGTTTTGGCTGTTAGTTACAAACTGTATATTCCTTTTACTAGTCTATCTTTTTCTTTTTTAATTTGTGTTCTTTACTGTTACTTTTATTGTTATCCTATTAATCTTTATATGATCTCTTGCATAGAAATGTATTGTACTGCATATGTATTATTACTTGTACTGAGAACAAATAATAATACAAATTATTACTTGTACTGTATTTCTGTTATCATTTGTACTACTCCTAATTACTGTTACTAAAATAATTCTGAACATTTCAATGTAACTGAACTATAAACGAAGGGAGAATTTTAGTCGTACCTATATTTCCGCAGAAACTTCTGTGTGTGTGTCGCATCGTTCAACTGATTTCCACAGCTTATTTGTCGATTGTTTTACCTCCTTGATCTAAAAGGATAAATGATATGTAATTTTTTTAAAAAAAAAGCACCTCGTATGTAAAAAACCGAGTCAAGTATTAAGGATGCAATTTAGAAGTGGCTTTCTGGCTGATATTATTATTATTTTTATTGCTGCAAAAGTAAATTCCTCTGAAAGTCTAGAAATGTCATAACAGTAGCAACAACAGTGCCACTAATTATTAAAAATATTAGTAAAGGGCACTCGCTCCTACAATACAGCCAGACTCCTGCGTCCTCAGTATTTGGCTCAGTGTTTTTTTTTTTTTTAATTTTTACATAACACCATTGTTCTTTTAATAATTTCAATTAGGTATTCTAATCCAGATGTCCCCGCGGTTAGCCGAGTGGCTATGCGCTTCGCAAGGAAAAGGGGAAGAGGTGTTCTAGGTTCGATTCTTGTCGGAGACGTGAGGAGCTCAAGGTTCTTCCTTAGCCATAGCCAAGTTAGCCGGTCTTGAGCGTGTCTTGGTAATATTCCATGTCTCGCTTCGACAGACATGGAATATTACCGGGAATAAGGAGCAACCAACCTATTTCGCGGGATTATCGGTTACGGAAGCTTACGGTAAAATGTGTAGACCTGCGCGAAATCGTAAGATTACGACGATTCTAATACAGATATGGCGAACTTCCCGCAAGTATTTGGTGCATCCTCTCCATATCTCTCATACAGTAACTGAACTGTTGCCACACACAGTCCGCTTAGCTGTAACTTTACTATCAAAGTCTTACAACGTATTGAAACAAAGACAATAAAAGCAGCATTAAGTACTGCATATAATAACATCGGGATTTACTATATTTATTTTTAAAATAATTAAATTCCAAATGCTTCTCTTTATTCGTCTATTGTCTGATAGCTTCATCAGAAAGATAAACATACCAGAGAACATACAAAAAAGTTCTAAAAGATAATTATTTTTCTATTATTACACACTCTTTTAAGGGCGTCCCTTCCTAATGCAGTAATATTGCCTCTTGTGTAAAGGGCTTATAATAAGGAGAAGCGGTAATAATAGTTTAGAAATAAGTAGTTTATATGCTGTTATTTCCACACCAGCTATGACGTCTGCTTTTGCAATATCCAGCAGAGTGACTGAAAATTCGAATCCTTTACTTTAGATGGAAGTTTCTATAGGATTAAGTTTGTAGTTGGAGAGATTAATAACTACATTATCCATAGATGAGGAATAGATAGTGTAAGCGGGTAAATAAAACCTGAAAGGCTGTCCCAAATTCGGCCAACCAGGTGCGTTAATCATTTGGCCAACCAGGCTGCAAAGTTTTTGCCAGCCTGGTTGGCCAAATGATTAACGCATCCGCTCTCCAGCTAACAGGTTGCAGTTTCGACTCTCGCTGTGAGTACTGATGCTTGTAATTATCTGTAGATGAGAAATGAATTTCACTGTCCGGCGTGCGAGACCATCGCGTCGCTTCTTGGAGATTTATTTGTTTTCTACCTGCATGCTGAAAACAGTGCTACATACTATGGTTCCACATGTAGGACCAAAAGGGGCCCAACCCCTAACAAGATCTTGTACCATCCAACTCCAGATCTGGAGATTAGATAAGTCATTTTCTGGTTAGTCCTCTACGCAGCCAGTATGCCCTGCGAGGCACTCAAAGACAGTTTCTCGAAATCAGCCTGAAAGAGCCCAAGGGTTAATAAGTCCAACTTTGCTGACACCATACATCTTTAAAAAGATATAACTGCAAAGGTAAATTTTGGTACGATGTGGTGTTCTTCCTGAAGAAGCCGTACCAAGTCTTGATTTTCAGAAGAGTAAAAAGCTCTCTCATGACGGAGGATGATGAGTGGTCGCTTAGCACCCAAAACGTATACGTCAATAATGACTAACTCATCTCCTCTCTTTACTACAAGGTTAGACTTCCTTAATCCAACGTTGGCCCTATATTAAGGTTCTGGTGTTATCCAATCTTTGTTCTTCAACCTATTCTCTATAATCCTCACTATTGCATTCTGTTTTCTTACAGAAAACAGATGTGTGCAATAACAACATTGAGCAACATTAACCAAAGTTTCTACACTCGGACGGCCTGCACTGAAGTTCATGGCATCACTTCTTCTGCGAGTTGTAGGAGCTCGAGTTGGAAGAGAATGGGTTCTTGTCCTAATTGAATCTATATATTCAAAACCAGGCAGGAAACGAGTCCCATTGTAGATCCGTTGATGCGCGGAGGGAACGTGCTTAGATTCTTCTAATGCGGCTACCATCGAATGAATGGTGCAATCTTAAAGCCTCCTTGGTTCAGCCGAGTCTGCCATAATCGGTGTCCTGACGTTGCGCACCCATTCAGAGATGCGTCAATAATCATTCTGAAGTGGAGAGAGAAAATTTCTGTAATTTGAGTCGATGTTATCTTAGGCATTAACTATCACCACGAAGGAATCCCAATGATTTTCGTAGCATGGAAGAAATGAAATTCTAGAAGAATCGAGATAAAATGCTAGGACATGCCGTGCAAGGAAAACTCGAAGTTCTCAACCTTCAATTTCTTATCTCTACTTGAGGGGGACAAGAGAAAAAGGACTCGACTTTTGTCACATTCATGGTTAGGCCTCAAACTTGAAAGAAGTCGACTGCTTGGTTGAGGAGTTTCTTCAAGCCTTCTCTAGTAGAGACTATGAGTAATAGGTCATCAGCAAATGTCATAGCATTAACAGTGGTTGTGTCGAGAGAGAGAGAGAGAGAGAGAGAGATGGGGGGGGGAATCTCCTTGGCGTACACTTCTAAATGCTGGGATGTCCAGAAGCGAAGAAAGCATCTGCACATCCTGCAATACACAGAATTCGAAGTATTGCTTGAATGAAGACGCTGTCAAAAGACTTTTGGAGGTCCAGGAACGCCTTAAAGAAAGGCTAAAGTTAGTATGTGGATTCAGAGAGGAAAGAATAAAGATATTCTTAGCACAGCAATATCTACAGGGATGAAGGCTCTTCCTAAAACCATGTTGGATGTATGACCGAAGACGCTTAACTGATCCTTAATGAAAGAGACGTGAGAGAACAGACGCAACTGTAATTGGACAGTAGTCAGAAGGTACAGATGCATCTTCCTTCTTTGGAATGACCATTATTCTTGACCGGCGAAGATATGACGGTAGACATATGGTAAACAGAAGTAGATCAGTTAAATCTTGCAAGTAGGCAGAGGAACCCCGCCGAAGTTCCGCAGCAGTAAAGCCGTCCAGCTCGGCAGTTGATGAAGTAGCTGGGAGTGAAGACGATTTCATCAAAAGAAGATGGACGGAAAAGTTCTGCTTTTGGAATGGACCTTGAAACAGAAGAAAGGAAGGACCAAATCAGTTACGTATGGTAGTGGTGGTGGTGGTGGAGTGGAAAAGACATCCCTCCAAAAGCGGACAAAATCTTCGTACATCTCACTTGGAGGAGGGGGGGGGGGTAATGCACCACCCAGTGTTGTTCTAGCAGAAACTCTTCTATTCTTCTTATATAAGCCTGAATTCGGACAGGATCATGCAAAAGATAGATAGAAGAGTATCAAAAATATATAAAATTAATAAAAATAGATTAAAAAATCCTTAGCCCGTTAACGATGCTAATGCACTATAGCCTTACAGCCTTTCGTGCGTAGGAATTACTTAAAACTCTACCCTAAAGCCACATGTACTGTGAAGATATTTTTTATTGTTTGGAAGCATTCTAAAAGACCAGGAGGATTTCGTTTGTTTCACTAACAACTGTCATAACCCTAAAGTTAACTTCGCACTAGAAACTGATAAAGGTAAGCGGTTGGTTTGAAATGTAGCACGTATTTCTTTTTATTTGATATAGTGTTAACACTAAATCTAATACGTGTTTATTATACAAAATATAATTACGTATTTGATTGATATTCCACATTTAATTACAAAAAAAAAAAAACATTGAAAGCTTTTAAGAGTGATTCCTTCCTCCATTTTACTTTCAGGATGACTTAGACTTCAATGACATCGAAGTGGTCATGGCAACCATCTTGCACGTGCGTGACGTCACGAATTCTATTATGAAAACCGTTACGAATCTTCCAGCGGGCGAATGTGCCTACTTAACAAGTGAGTTCGGTTAGATCAGCGTTACCTTCATAAGCTGCCTCCATTTTCATGGATATTTTGTTTGCGTGTCTTCTAGGTATTGCTTTCAAGGACTCTCCATCTTGGAGTCCTTGAACCAACTGTCATCGCCGTTATCGTATCTTGTATAAACAGCTATTCCTGCATACAATAAGTTTGTTTTATCTGTTTTTGAAGCATAGGAAGATGATAGATGGATGGAAAAATCGAAGATTTGCTATTATTATTATTATTAATGTCCGCCCGATTAGTCTAGTGCAGGGGTCTCAAACTCAAACGCAGCAAAGGACCAGTCAATTAGATGTATATCAGACGCTGGCCGTATTCAATATTATTCTGTGAACCAAAACATAAACTAAAAAAAGAAAGGCTCTAACAAAGGCCCTTTTGTTGTCGGGCCTTTTATAACAGTTACACCACCATTTAAATTTTAAATTTATAACCATTTTTATTTTTAAATTTTAGAAATAAATATAACAAGTTTGGAAAATATAAGTTCAATTACATTTTATTAATACTTTAAGAAAATTATTTAAATACATAATTTTGACTTACAAAAATAAAGATTTTTATCTACGAGTCCTTTTTTAATTTGATTTTCATCCTGATATATCTGCTTTTTCGTTTCGTTGTTGCAATACGAATTATTGCGTTTAATCTAAAATCTTTTATCCGTGAGCGGAACTTTGATTTATTCATAATTGAAAATAGTTGTTCACATACCTAGGTGCTTCCAAAGATTGACAACATTTTTGCACAATAATTTTTATATTTGGGATATTTACTGCCGAGGTATTTATAAAATTTTGGTATGCCAACTTCGTTATATTTATTTTTTAGTTCAGCATTGCACTGGAGTTCAATTTCCATTTGTCATTCTTCGTCAACATTTTCAATATTAATTAAAAAAGGTGAACTGAATAATAATTCATTTTGAAACTGGTTGAAATCAGAAAATCGCTTTTCAAATTCAATTTTCAATTTTGAGGAATGTACTTTTCAGCATCGTTATTATTTCGAGAAATCGATTTAAGTGTAGGAAAGTGGGCTAAATTATTCTTTGCCAACAGGGTTTGCCAAAGATAGAGTTTTGTCAGAAATGACTTAATTGAATCATACACATGCCATATCAACTCTTCACGTCCTGCGGAGCAGTATTCAAAGTGTTTAAGTGGCTTGTTACGTCAACTAAAAAGGCCAAGTCTTTGCACCAATCTTCATCGGTGAGCTGAAGAATCGATTTTCCTTTGGATGAAGTAAACATGTCAATTTCTTTTAAGAGTTCAAAAAAATATTTTTAAAATGACGTCGCGAATAAGCCACCTAGCTTCCGTATAATATAGCAAACTGCTGTATTATACGCATTGGATGAATTGGATTCATCCAACAAAGCATTGAATTGTCGATGAGTCAAGGATCTGTGAGAACATATCCAGTATACTGTTTTAATTACTACGCTCATGATGTGTTCCATCTTTAGTCTTTTAGTACAAAATGACTCCTGGTGTATTATGCAATGAAACGATTTAAGTTTGTCCTTGCACAATATTTCCTTTTTCGTTTGAAGTTTTGTAACAAGTCCGACGCTTACACCAACCATACCAGGAGCCCCATCTGTAGTGTCCGCGTGAGGCATTTTCAAGACTTTTCTCAATACACAAATATAATCATTTCCTGTCGTTGTTCCTTACATAGGCACTATATCCAATAGTTTTTCAGTCACATTCATATCGTCATCAACGCCACGAATAAATATTGCTAACTGAGAAGTATTAATAATGTCTGTATATTCGTCAACTGCAATGGAAAACGGTACAAACCTCTTTATTTTTTCACGCAATATATCTTGGAAGTTCTCTCTATATCTTCAACATGCTCTTAACGAGCTTAAGGATCTTTCTGAATCATAGCCAAGTTAGTCGGTCTTGGGCGTGTACAAGAGGTTTTTTTCCCCAGTTTATCTGGGGTCCCCCCCCCCCCCGCAAGCAGGCAAACCGGCCCCGTGAACACACCCAGCTACAGCCATAGAATATACCGGGAGGCATAGGGCTAGTCACCTTATCCTCGGGACGGTTACGACTTAGAAGGGCTTAAGATAGCTCTGTAACAGGCCATCAGGCCTAACAAGTAGAAGGGAGAATAATTGTAACAATAATTAAGAAAAATATAAGTTAAACTGTGTTTGACTGAAATGAATTGATTAAACTTTACACGACTCGATAAGCGATTCAAAATTCAATGTCGGTTTAACTGGATGGTCAAATAAAAAAGAATAATTGCTTGAAATATTACAGTTTAAAACATTAAAACAGCTTCCTTACGACGAACTAGTTTAGCTTTAATACCTTTTATTCATTTGATTTCTTATTTTTCTTAATTTAAATATTTATAATAGGTGTTTCTATTAATTTAAACGATTAAATAATATTACGACTAGACAAAATTTTTTTATTATTTACAACCAATCCCAGAGTAATCCCAGAGTTCTTCTGTTTGATGCAGGCAAGCAGATTTTTTCCTGGTAAAAAGTCCTGTTTTTAATTTGCAACTCAAACACAATTGACCGTATAATACAGTATGCATAAGTATAACATTAGGAATTAACGCATGATGCAATGGTGTGAGTCCCATAGGGAAGTACGTCTCCATCTTAACAAACTGTTCATTCTAATGTATTTCTGTCTGTCAATTGGTGTGTTCTCCTGTCCAGTTGATGGACATGTTCTCCTGGCCTGGTTGATGGACGAAAAACCCGCATTTTTTACGCGCCTTTCTATCACCTCCACAAAAATGCATTCAACTGCTATGATAGTGAAACCTGATGACCAATCGAACTGATTTCGAAACGTACGGACCAAATGTGTGTCATTCACTCTTATTAAGAATAAAATGGTTAGAAAACGATAATGCTTAAACATTTTAATTTAATTACAAAATATTATTATTGTTGTGTTGTTGATAAACTCGTTTCTTAATAATTACTTTGGCCTGGAAGTCAGTCTGCTTTTGTAGGAAAACTGTAATATTCGAATATGTGTGATGCTTGAAAATAAACTTTGATAAATTGATATAAATTCTTTGTTTTGCATTAAAATAAAGAGTTAAGGACATTAAATATGAAAAAATAACATCATGTAATCAATCGGTTTTGTGTAAATAAAATTCAGGATGCAATAAAAATCGAAACAAAATATATTTAAAATACATTTCGATAATAATAATAATAAATTTATTATGGCATAATACCGAATATATGCAAACTGAATTTTAAAGAAAATTTGAGTAAGATATTTCCGTTTAATGAAATAATAGCTACAAATGATTTGGAGCATTACCTGAAAAATAATATCATTTCTTTATGTTTGTTGTGTCTAGATTCATCTAAAAACATCTTCGGCTCCGAAGGAGAACATTGTGCTCCACCCAGCAAGAATGGCAAGGGGAACAACAACAGCAGCAGCAATGGATCAAGTAACAGTAATGGGAAAGGAGGTAAAGATGGCGGGAAAGGAGGAGAAGGAGGAGTAAAAGACGCAAATTCGGATTCATCAGGCAATGGCGTTTCTACAGACAATGGGGGCTTAGTAGGCGGAGGTGGGAGTCAAAGTGCAGAAGATGCACAAAGAGAAAACCTAAGAAATATGGTTACCATCATGAAACGAATCACTTCAAAGACTTCGGGATCATTCCCTGGCAAGCTGAGCAAGGAGGACCTCACCACACTCTACGTAAGTGTCGCTGCTTGTGACATAATGCTAATGACATTATTGTACCATGACCGACGAAATGCACGCTTCGCATACGCAAATTAACAGTGAAGCAATTCACTTTGGTAATGTTCGAGGCAGCGGTGGTCCTCAAACATTTAAATTAATTCTAAAATCCATTGATATATTTGTATGTTTTCCATTCCTTTTTGATACCACTATCTAGCGTTATATCGTTCATTACGTTTCTTTTTTTTGATCTTTTACTTTTTTTTTGTCTTGAATATAGAAGCTGCAGGAGGCCTTGAGCAACATCTTTTCCGAAAGCGAAATCTCCAGATGGCGTGAGATGGGAAAGGTAATTCACCATTAATGATCTTTAGAACGACGACGAAAAAGAGAGAGTTAAACTTAGCAGTTAAATTTGAAAAGTTGGTGCACGAATGTGAATGGTACGAAGCAAACTGGATCCCGTTAATATAATGGAAGAGCTGACTCCATCAGCTTTATCGAACAAATCCTTGCATTGAAAGTGATAGGTGTTAGTTACGAATACAGTTTTCTCAAATAATATAACTAGGAATAAATAATGAACATAAATTAATTTTTAAGGCATCGCTATTATTTTAAATACATTTTTAATAAAACATTATTTTCAATAATTTTTATATTTTCAGTTTGTATGAAAGTCACTCACGTGCTTCTTACCAAGGGAGTATGTTTTGGCAGTATTCCACAAGTGTTATTTTAAATATATTTCTCAATAACGCTTATCACATATAAGCATGAATATCTATGCAGATTAGCTAGGAAATTCATAATTTTCTTGTACATAAAATTTTGCACGAATTCAGTGATAAGTTACGATGGCAACAGAGTGTCACATGATGTGAGTTAACACCGAATTGGTAAATCAGAGTCATTGCAAGTAATCAGCACGTAATCAACTATAATTTTATCTCATTTGCTTTGAATCCACACATCCTTAAAGTTTAAACGCAATGAATTTTATTTTTATATACGAGGTGTGCTGAAAATTTGTGATAATAACAAAGAAGGAATTGAGGAAGAAATTAAAGGTAACATTAATATTTAATGTTGAACATTTTCTGTTCTTCTATCACAGATGTGTTTAATGTTTTTTACTGTTTAGTTTCACAGAAATGTTTAACATTTCTACCATTTTTCTTTTCCTCGCAGAAAGATTTTCCCAACAACCTGACCAACATTATCCAGCAATGGGCGATGGACAAGTTGATGGAAGCTCCTCCGGGCAAACCCATTCACTTGGTGATGATCTCCGAAAACGTGGGTGAGTCATCCTGAGTGTTGCTATTTTAATATGAACACACACATTCATCAATAGTAGCACTTCACCTTCCTTGACCATTGTAAGAAATAACTTAGATTTCTCTCTATAATAAAATGGAGTATATTATGGATCCAGCCATGTTTTATAGCCAAATACAGAAAGACCCTTAAGAAAAGATTGCTATTGTGTTGAGAGAATTTTTGCTGTATACGTTTCAGCCTGGTTTCTGATGAGACCCAACGTTTCGAAACAGCTTTCGGGCCAGTAAAACCTAATCAATGAACTAATAAAAGGCGAACATACGAGCTCCTGTAGCGCTTATGTCTTTTAAATTGCGCAAACCAAGGCATCTCCGATACTGAAGGTTATATCCTCATAACCTCTCTGGCAAATTTTCTAAATTTTTAAAAATTTCTCTGTATATTTGGCTATAAAATATGGCTGGATCTATAATATCCTCCTTGATAGAAGCCATTACTCATTATTTGTCTATTTCTCATTAGACAGCATAAAGAATCTAAACAATATCTGCTAAATATATTATTTGAATTTACAAATAGTTCATTCAATTTGAATATTTAAAAAAAGAAAAATAGATGCAACTATGAATGTATTAGTCAATTCTCCACTTCGCTGTCAACAGTAATATTTGCTAAGTGTTGGATTCTTCTTTTAGCAACTCAGTCGGAAAAGATTACAGCAGAAAAGCTTGTTAACCTCACCAGATTCATGTATTTCCCCGACTACAAGAATGACCCCCGTTGGAAGGAACTAGAAGATTGGTGGAATGATCCAAAGGATTACATCAGGATACAAACCTCCATGTTTAGTCAGAAAGGTGGGTACGCACTTCTCCCGTATAATACAGTCGAAATAATTTTCTGTGTCACGGCATAGTATCTTATTAGTGCTTCTAAGATAAATGTTGAGTTTAATTTACATTTTATCCGCTTCAGTCCGCTCTGTAACTGAGATTAAGGTAAGCCTATGTGAGGGGGGAATGCGATTTTTTATTGCACCATCAATGACAGTTCTTTTTATCTTGCAGGCACTGATGTGAATATCATGACCGTCTTATATGCCACCTTCCACAAGTTTGCTCCACTCTACAATTCCGTCACGTAAGTAGATTCTTGAACAAATGTTTAAAATTGTAAACCCCACCGAAACTCTGTGCAATCGAAGGTTCATAATCTCAGCTAAGCAGAAAAATAATTCATTCTGCTCATTTTTCTGCTTAATTTTACATATTATTATTATTTAACACCTTCAAGGAGTCCAGACTCATTGAGGGAGGGCACCTGCTCTACAATTCTGTCTCCTCCCAATCCACCAACTGACCGCAACTACACCAACGCCATCTACCGCTGACCATCACCACCACCATTTTCCACAGACAATCACAAACGTCCATGCTGACAGCGGAATTCGAACCCGCAGCCTTTTGGCTGGAGAGCGGATAGGCTAACCGCTCGGCCAAATATGAATCGTTTCAAAATCTAATTTGCACTTTCTGCCTCTTATCCGTTCATTAATATTTTATACATATAAAACAGCATCGTCAGTCTTTTGGTAAAGTGGATATGTGGGTGAGATAAGATGAGAAATTCAGTTTCTCAACTCACAAAACAAGCATGTCTACCGGTCAGAAGAACGCACGCAATTCACAGACATAATAAACCAACCTCATAACCTAAATAGCCTCGGCACTCAACCCAAACAACCAGCGCAGACGTTTTTTTCAAATTTGTGATGATGAAATCGGTATTCAAAGGACACAGTAGAATCTATTGAATATTTCTTTGTACTTAAAACGTCTCCGTTTAAACTGTTATTCTAAATTATAAATTAAAATAGGATGGACACAGAAGCATTTGGTACTTAGCAAAAAAACATTAATTATCATCATAGTAAGGAAAAGTATCCATATTTGGAAGTAGAAGCATCCTAGTTAACTTGAATGCTTTCAAAACGCAGTTTTCTTTGTTTTCCCTTAAAACAAGACCTCAGATACATTGTTTGGAAAGAAGGCAGCGACACTCCCATGGGGAAGGTGCATCATGCTATGTAATCAATCTAGTCAGTATAAATTGGAAGAATACGATGCTCCAAATTCAGTGCAACTGCATCAGGTTATAATGCCAGCAACATGGCATCCTATCACAACGTCTCTTTCAAAGTCCGTCAGTCGCATTCTTGCAAAACATTCTGTTTTGCAAATTGTTAACAAACTGGGCCATCCCAGATGAACAATCAGTGATACCATACTGAGATGGAATCGCAGAGAGTTAAATCCAAGTGCTACCCGCAGTGGACGACTTGTCACACACCCACTGAACCTGACTGTAGAGTGTTACGAAGGTTAATATGTAAAAACTGCCATTCGTCAGCCGACACGTTGAATGCGCAATTCTGGGCATCGACTGGAACACGAATCTGCACAAAAACATTTAGAACAGGTACTACATCAGTTTCCATGGTAGGATCGCAATATGAAAGTCCCACAATACCCGAACCAACATGCAACATTGTCTTCAGTAGTGCAAAGACCGTGTACACTAGGACGTGGAAACTTAATAAGCTATGTTATAGAGCAAGGAATGGTGCCACTCTCGCACAGCAGATGGACGGGTATGGGTGTGGTTGATGCCCCGTGAATATCTCTTTCCAGAATGCGTAATCCAAACTATGAAATTCGGAAGTGACGGTGTGATGGTATGATCCTTCCTGTTTTCCCTGGTTTGGCCACGGACCTTTGTTTGTGGTGGAACGAACATTCAACTCCGAGAGGTTTCTGAACATTCTGGACAATGCAATGCTTCCTACTTTGTGGCGTTTCTATATAACTGACCATTGTCTCTTTTAGCAAGACAAAGCACTGTGTCACAAGGCTGCTGCTGTAACTGCGTGGTTTGTGGACATGGACGTCACCACACTTGACTGGCTTCCACAGAATCCTAATTTTAACCCTATTAAATATCTTGGGGATGAACTGGAGCGTCGAATGTGATCAAGAGACGTCCGCCTCACAACAGTCCAGGCCCTCATATGCTTACAGGAAGAATGGTATGTTTGTTCCTCCCAGTATGGTATCCGTTGACTTCATTTCAAGCAGTGTATTTTCTGCTTACTTTTGATAATGCTGAGCTCCATGGTCGAGACCAGCTCTCTCTCTCTCTCGCTCTCTCTCTTTTTTTTCTCGGACTGCCTCTTACTCCAAACTTTTCGTGGCACAATCATATCACTTCTATAGCATCAACAGCTTCCAAAAAACTTGGCATCCTTTTCCGATCAAGACGGTACTTCTCTGTCGAACAGTTCCTTACTCTGTACAAATTCCAAATCCGACCAACATTGGAATACTGCTCTCATGTATAGTGATGCACCTAAGACCTCCCTAAAAATTCTTGATGGTGTTCAGAAAAGGGCTGGCCGGTTGATAATTGATGCTTCTCTTACAGACTCTCTTCAGCCACTGCCCCGTAGAAGATCACTTGTCTTTCTACAGATATTTCAGCAGAACTAGCATCCATTATGCCTCATATTTCTGCCAGATCTACACGAACTTGTGGTACAGCTCAGCATCATTTTACAGTCGAAGTGCATACCCACCGAACCTACTACTAGCAGTCATCTTTCATTCTTCCAACCTCAATTCTGTGAACAGTGTCCATCTTAAAGCCTTTTCAAAGAACTACAATCTTCAGCAATTCAAGAAGAATACCAATATACTGCATTCTTGACCCTGCCGTCGCACGGCAACTGTTTTCTATAAGTTTTGCTTTTCGTGTGTGGAATAAATAAATATAAAAACAGCGACTGTTGGAGATAAAGTATATTAAACTGAGATCACTGTGCTGTGCTTGAACTGGTAAATATCGAGAAGGGCTCATAAACTCAACTTTTATTAGCACTTTCGATTATGATTTCACAGGCGTCGCAGCTGTTTCAAACTCTGGATTCTCAGAAGACCACGCAACCACCCAGAATATCAATATACTGCATTCCCATTTGAAACATATGTGAGTGTAGTCGATCGAACGCATCACATATTTTTCAAAGGTGAATTCGCGATCTGCATGTGAATCAGAATTAACGAAGAAGGGAGCTACCAACTAACTAACCAGATATTCCTCAAGGTCTTGACATCATAACACAGTACTATCTGCATTACGCTCATTCTGAAAGCCAAACGCAACATGCAGTCATTTAAAGTAGCATTTTTTCGTGCAGAGTTTTTTTTTTTCTGTGTTAAAGCTACAGCCAATTGAAACATTGCCTCGTTTTTTATTCCTTATGATTCTACAACCTTAGCTAGGACTTCCTCGTGGTTAAGAGGAAAAGTAAAAAAACACGAATAATATGTTTTAAATTTTATTTAACACTTTATTATTTCTCAAATAAATTTACGCCTTTACTTAAAAACAGTTCGTTATTTTTGCATTGCATCCTTTACATTTTATATTTCATTTACAGTTTGTTTCAGTTCGCAATTTACATTAACAGTTCTTTTTTCTTTTTTGTTAACATGCAGTGGGAATGCTGAATGCGTTCATCTTACAATGCTAATACTTTTTAAAAAAAATCGGTAATAATTATAATAGTAATTGTATGCAATTCATACACTACAACAATTTATGTATTATTATTATCACAGTAATAGTCTATACTTCTAGTTGGTCACACAGGGTAGATTGCATCATCACATGTTTCAATTTATGTCTGTATATATAGTATATATATATAACCTCTGTCCAAAAAGAAACTAGTGGCGCCACCTGTTCTATCTTTTTGTTGTGGAAAGCGGCAACCTTCATTAGTGTTGTGTCAACTGTCTATGACATTTGTTTCATTAGAAGCCGAGTTATAGTGCCAAGAGTGACAGTGTGTTTTGACGAAAGGTCGGTCGTCAGATATTCATGCCGTACGCGACGGATTATCGCTATCAATCGCTTCAAAACTTCGAGATAAAACTCACCATTGACCGTTTGGCCAGGCGGAACGAATTCTTTTGGATAATGCCTTCGGAATCGTAGAAACAAATCAGCATTATCTTTACTTTTGACTTCTCCAAGCGTCTTTTTTTCGGATGCCCCTCTTCTGGTGGTCTCCACTCAGCACTCTGTTTCGGGCTCATACTCAAAACACCACGTTTCTTCACCAGTCACGATCGTTTCAAGGAAGTTTGAGTCCTTACTAGAGAGGTTTTAATGAGGTCCTTGCAGTGTTCAATTCGATACATTTTTTGGTCGTCGGTCAACTTGTGAGGAACAAATTCGCGAATTCAATTTACGAAGGCCCAAACTCTCGTTCAAAATGTTGTGCACAGTTGATTTTGGAATCCCCAATTCATCTTCAATCAATCTCACGGACGATTTCGGGTTTTCTTTGATGAAATCACGCACTTTTAGGATGTAAACTTCGCTCAGTCCAATGTTTGGGCGGCCCGGCTTTTCGTCGTATTCGAGCGTCTCAGGACCACTTTGAAATCGCTTAAACGACTCGTAAACTTGAGTACGGGACAAGCATTCATCACCGTATGCTTTTTGAAGCATTTGATGCGTTTCGGTAAAACGTTTACCAAGTTTAACACAAAAGTCAATCGCAGCTCTCTGTTTGAAACTAATTTTCCGACCGTTGGTCAAAACAGACGTCACTCTTGGCCTATAACCAGGCTAACCATATTTCCTTGAGACAAAAACGGGACATTGAGATGGCAAGAACGGGACGGGGTTATGGGATATTCTGAATTCATGAAAAAGTAAGACGATAAAAAAAGGTTTATTACATAAACACTTTTTTTTTTTTGCCAAGTCTTTTGCAAACACCAAAATTGGTGCTTGTGTTATCTGCACACAAAGCAACAATTTTGTTTTGTAAGGCAAATGTGTCACTTCCTTCCTTCAACATACCACGTTGTATGTCGGATATTTCACTAGGTAAGGAAATAAAGTCTAGAATTTTGTCACGAACACCACAATTTGGCAAAAAGTACAGCACGACAATTGGAAAAAGTTTGATGTCTTTCATGTTTGATGCATTTAAACTGACATAATGCTTTTTGTTTTATTCAAATCCCCCTGTTACTTAGTTCATTATGTACGGTGATAAATCGTTGACATTTGTTTAATTTTGTTGGTAATTATTGCTTCTGATTTAGTACGCGCTGAAGAAAATTTTGGTTCATAAATTTTATTTATCAATGTCGACAAGCACGGAGCCTGTGTAGCTCAGTAGAGTGGCGATCGCACGTTTGACAGAACGAAGAAAGACTTATAAGTTTGAGTCTAGTCGTCGACAGTAGGAACATTTTCTAAGCCTTTTTCGACCGGTTCTCGAGTTAGTCGATCTCTGGCACGGGAAAGCGAGTTTTTTTCTCCCGAAAACTCGGGTTTTTCGTCCTGTAAACTCAAGAAAATCGTCCTTCGAACCCACACTAGTTTCAGATATTAAAAATATTGTATTAGGGTTAGGGACCACGAGATGGTGGCACTTATTAGCCGTCGTCTTCACTGCGTGCCGATTAATTAGTGATAGCCTTCGGCCATCTATCTCTGATTGGCTACCAGTGCAGACTGAACTGCCCGCTCAGTCTCCAAAAGTTAGATAGGACTTAAACGGCCTCGCCTACTCCCTATATGGGAACAAAAAGCGCTATCTGGGTTTTTTATATGTTGACAAGCAGTCATTTGCGCCAAAAACTTTGTCGGTGACGCACAGTATCATAAGCAACAAAAGCTTCACTTGCTGTAATTCTATCGCTTTCACTATCACCACGCCTCACCATAAATGAGTTGATGTTTTTGATTGAAGCCAGTCTTTTCAGCATCCTTATGTTTCTGGCTACGTAGATGTTGGTTGATGTTGCTTCTGCCTCCATGAGCAACGGAATAGTGGACATTACAATGTTGGCACACCACTTTTGTTCCATCACTACACAGCTTGCCCAGTTTAATAAATTTGAATTATTTCTGAAGATTGTCATTAAAACTGCAGTTTCGCCTCGTTGACATTGCAAGGATAGACTTAAAGCTTTAAAAAATATGAAATTAAAACCACCAGCATTGAATAACAAAGCCAGCAGTTAGCATAACAAAAACTATCGCTGCAGCAGAACAGACGCCTCGTCTGAGACGCGCAAGTGTTGCCAGCATGCATTTTTTATTTTCTCTGAATAAATCACTGCAGATATCGATATTTAGTATTGAACAATGCGACTCCATGGTTATACAAATTACTGGTATCCATGATATTAATATACGATTATAGGTTATGAATAATAATTTATGATCGACCAGTATTAAAGTATATTTTGTATATATACTGTACTTTAATACTGGACAAAATTTGGACAAAATTGACATTTTAATCAAAACGACGGGACGGCTGGGAAATACGAAAAAAACGGTACTGTCCCGTTCAAAACGGTACGTATGGTCAGCCTACCTATAACTCGTCTTCTAATGAAACAAATGCCATAAACAGTTTGATACAACACTAATGAAGGCTGCGGCTTTCGACAACAAAAAGATACAACAGGTGGCGCCACTAGTTTCTTCTATTTTCGAAAAGTTCGGTTTCTTTTTGGATACAGGATGTATATATTTTTTTTCCCAGAAAGTTTGACAAAGTGTTAATACCAATATTATTTATATGTACAATTCACATACACTTCTATATATTCATTTAAAAAAAAAGTAGATTTTTTTATGGTTATACATATATTCCATTTTCAGTTTAGTACAGGATGTTACAGAACGTACTGTATGATACTGTGCAAAATTCATATTTAGATAAATAATTATGAAAGTTAAAAAGAATACTGATAGATGTGGACTAAGGCAAATATATTATTATGATATGCACGAGAGAGTGAAGTATGTGTAACTATGGATGAAACTCATTGTCGAAGGAGTAAATATCTTTAAGAGGCAAGAAGAGGGACAATGTTCTATACAGGACATCGGTCAAATTAAGGTGACCTGGGAGTTAATTGTAGTAAAAGGATTTTAGAGTGGCTTTATAACCCAAACCGCCTTCGAAGCTAGATTAAGCTTTTGTGAAGACAGTGGGATTATTGTTTATTTACTGTTTTGGTGTATATGCGCGTGTGTGTTTTCCCTTTAGTTTCCTCGATAACTGATCCTGTGTAGCCTTTCATTTCTACGGATGTTTGCTAAGTGCGCTGGTACAACTTGCATAATTCTTGTTTTAAGTGTTCGTTAACAAATCAACTACGAGTATTGTTGATTTGTTTGGTAGCAGGGGCAGCTCGTGCGTAGGCACTGCGAAACTGCAGCACCCCCAATTTTTCTCGATATATAAATATATTTATTAATTTATTTAAATTTGCTTGTAATATGTAATTTTATCATCAACAATCCTCTATAATTCTCTTATTTTGTATAAAAAATAATAGAAATCCATCTTGTAGCACTTAGGAGGGCGAAGGACGCTAGCAGCACTGTGTTTACCACAGTGTCATATTGCTACGCGCGCGAGCATATCACGTCATAGTGAGATGCGAGCCATTAGCGTAATCCGGCACTGTCCGTCGCGCAGTTCCACTTTTGTTTACATGCAGTATGAGCCAGTAGTAGTAGTGTTCGTAGTGCTTATCGTGTTTACTCCGTCTCTTTAAATATTTGGACATTACAATTAAAGACAACATTCATTATTGTTTTTATTTTCGAACATTATTGTGGTTATGATAATTGATTTTATTTTTAAGTAATTTTTGAATTATACCAAACTGTATAATTTTATCGACAATAAACAATATTTTTCATGTTTACTTTTTTTTTAATTTTTTACCATAATTTTGATATTTTATCTAAACACGTATACACTGTACGTACAGTGTGCATGTATATTTCGAAAGTTGCAGTATCCCCACGATGTAAAGCCACGAGCCGCCACTGCTGGTAGTGTAGTGCAAGAAGTGGTAGGTCTTGTTAAGCGTTATGTGTCTATGTTTACGATAACCACTATTGAAGAAGTTTATTAATATGATAAAGTTTGAATATGAAAATTTAGACCTTCATGTTTGGTGGCCCTCCAATGCACCGCAGAAATGATTCTTTTGTAAAATGATTCTAATTTGCACGTGACTGTTTGCAGTTTTTGCATAGACTGTTATGCCGTATCTTAATATTGATTGACAGATGCTATGGGAAATGACTTTGTTAGTGTTAATGGATATGATATGCTTTACTTGAAACAAATTGGCGCAATGATGCGAAGTTTCTTTTGAAGGTATTTGATGTGAAGGCCCAAGTATTTAGCAATGTTACGGATATAGTTTCAGGGCAAAGGCAATTGTTAGCATTGCTAATACAATGATGCGTATGACTATACGGTGGTAATTCGTATTAGATATGAGACTCTTGGATTATTAATAATTAACATTTGGGTTTTGGTATTGTTATTAATATTGAGTTGTTACTGCTGTTCTTAATAGGCTGGGAGTAATACACTTATCGAGTATTTCCATTGATTAGTTTCAAAAGTACCGGATGTTCTTGGTGAAAATGGGTTATAAGATCTGTTAACCGATGTTTTATATCCCTTGGCTGGATTTAGGATTTAGATGGGAGAAAGCATCTTTCAGTTTCGGATTTGGAGACGGTTTAAAAGAGTATGGTTTGCCGCTGACTGTGGTGGGTTGGTTTTATTGATCGGAGTGATGTCTGTCCTGAGGAATGAAATGTTGTTTACAAAGTTTTGGTC
Organism: Typopeltis vanoorti; assembly: GCF_054136105.1. Classification (NCBI taxonomy): domain Eukaryota; kingdom Metazoa; phylum Arthropoda; class Arachnida; order Uropygi; family Thelyphonidae; genus Typopeltis; species Typopeltis vanoorti. The sequence goes on from NC_143557.1 coordinate 139,814,762, forward strand.
GAAGGGTTCTGCTGGGTGTTGTGGTTCTTGACCTAAATTGTTGGCGACGAAATCTTGCGGGAATGTTTTACGTTTCGTGTTAACTAATTCGTTGAGTGTTGACCCTATTTTTTTTTTTCCATATTGCCACTGTCTGCAGAAAATTTCTAGAAGTAACAGTTTCTTTTGGCGGCGCGTTGACTGTGTTGATTTGTCTGTTTATAAGTATTTGTAAACAGACAAGAAAGCAACACAGCAACGTAGTGTCTCAAGTGATTTTTCGGTATCATTCGGTGATTTTTTTCAATCTCTTCCATAGAATATTCTGGAGGAAATGCTGTGCAGTATTTCGTTGTTTATCCAGGGATTTATCTGTTTGTTTTCTTTCCTAAAAACATTTTTGTATATTTCTGAAAAACGGTGGGAAAAATTTTCATTGGATGCTTATTTATTGTTATTGGATCCTCTATACTAAGTGGTCTGTTCCAGTCTGTGTTTTTTTTATGATGTCATCAATAATGCTTGTTACTTTGTAAAGATCTGTTGCTTGTGTTTGTGGAGCAACTGGTACCAGTGCTGTGGAAAGTGGTGGCTATTAGGCAATGATCCGTCATTTTTGTTGCTATTACTGATGATGTGTACGAGTTTGGAGGCGCTCTTATGTTAATATGATCGATTCATGATTTTGTGTTTCTCAATATTTCTTCTCCTGTTGGGTAGCTTATTGCCAAGTTAATGTTATATTGACAGAGCATATCTAGGTAGGTATTCATGACAGTAGAGGTATGATCTAACCTATCGTTGTTGTTGAGGTCTCCTATTACAATAAGGGGTTCTGCTGTGCGAATGGTGATACCGTTTATCCAAGTTTCTAGTACAAGGAGAAAATGTTGAGGATTCATATCCATTGCGTTAATAATGTATTTTGTCCCCGCCAGGAGCCCTTGGGGGGACGAAAAACCCGGGTGTCTGGGTGGGAAAAAAACCCTACCTCCGTATGAGACCGGCTAACTCACCTTTAGTCGGCAGAGACCAGATAAAGGTTCTTGACGTCACTGACGGGAATCGAACCCAGGTCTTTCCGAAAAAAAGGGCTTCGTTTATACCAGGGGTCGGCAAACTTTTGAGACGGAAGAGCCAAACCTGTCCCTCACAACAATTTAAAAATTATTCGAGAGCCATAAATATATTTATAAAAATAAGGAAAATTTAAAGTAATATTATAGTGAATTTATAGTAATACTAGGGGGACTACGCCCCCCCCTGGCGCCTACGACACCCAATCTTCCAAGTTCCGGGCTGGTAGGCTGGTTCAGAAATTTGGTACCATTCAGAAAAGAATGATACCAGACATATATATCTGTAGGATTTAAAATAGGCCCGATTTAAAACGTGACATAAAAACGTTTCAAATTTCGGCCTATCTTTTTTATATTATATAGGATAGGATATAACAAGTAGTAATATTAATTATATTTTTATTAAATGAAGAAAAAATCACACAAAAAATTGCTCCATTGGTTTTAATCGGTGTGAGTAGTGAGCTTGCATTTCCTTAGAAAGTTTCTGTATGTCCGGTTTGTAACTAGTCGTTTTTAATTTAAGGCACGATTCCAAGTTGGCATCAGTAATTTGGCTCCTCAATTTACATTTAATGAAATTCCTCTTAGAAAACGATTGCTCACATAAATATGTAGACCCGAAGATACTGAAAACACCAAATGCAAATTTTTTAAACTCGTGATATGAGTCCGGAAGACTGTTCCAAGTATTGCAAATCATTGAGTCTGCCTTCTGTAGTTCTTTTACAGCAGTCTGCTTGCGCTGTGAAATCAGACTGCATTTTTCTTTTTCCAGTTCTTCTATTTCAGTGCCAAGACGTACAAATTTGGAGCTCCACAAGTTTTTGCTTGTCAAGTCCAGCAATTGTATTTCAAAATTAACCGTGTCAATATGAAACGAAGAAAAATTTAATTCCTTCACATTGGCATTGGAAGGATTTGTAATAAAAGTTAGAGTCGCTTTATTATTTCTGAATTCCTGAAACCTTTGAAGAAAGGATTCTCTCATGTTTAAAACTGCTGTCTTGAAATAATCTTTGTTAACGAGGGCATTGTTTTCTCGGCGATATTGAGACAAGTTTGGGAAATGAACTAAAGTCCTCCTCTCTAAATCTTCAGCGAACAGAATCAATTTCTTTTCAAACGAAATAACTTCCTCTAGCATTGAAAACCTAATCCTAATGAGTCACTTTGTTTGGCTGCCCTGCCTACCATGTGCTCAACCATCCTCTCCACTCCCTCTGTATACCCCCTCCACGCTCGCTTTCCCCTCCCTGACATCGTGTAGCCCACGAAGTTTTGCGAGACCTATAAAACAAATAAAATCACCAGTATGTGAATAAAATGCTTTAAAAATTTTATAAATGAAACTATGATTTTATTTTCATTTTCAATTTTACTTCAGAGCCACATGTACGTACCCATAGAGCCGCATGTGGCTCGCCAGCCGCAGATAGCCTACCCCTGGTCTATACCAACTCAGCTACGGAGGCTCATTTTTGCTAGCGTTGACTTCTAATAGTAATGTTTCTGTGTGTTCAAAGTCGAATGGAATTTCGGCAACATTCCAACCTTCCTTAACGAAGGCCACAATGCCGCCCCCTCTTTTATGTTTTCTTCACCAGGTGTGGCGATGAAAATTGGTAATATTGTATGCATACGACTTTGTATCGTTTGAAGAAATTTCCGTCAGAATTTGTATGTCTGTATTAGTCAGTGTGTCATTAAGCGGTGCTATTAACAGTGGCAGCTCGTGGCTTGAAATCGTGGGGGTGCTGCAACTTTCGAAATATACATGCACACTGTAAGTACAGTGCATACGTGTTTGGATAAAATATCAAAATTATGGTAAAAATGGGAAAAAAAAATTAAACATGAAAAAATATTGTTTATTATCGATAAAATTATACAGTTTAGTTAATTCAAAATTACTTTAAAATAAAATCCATTCCTTTAATTACAATTTATTTATTTATTTATTCGTATGGAGTTTCCTCCCTTTCTCTTCCCCGTCCCTGTTGGGGCGAGTTGAGCCCCCTCATGCGGGGTTAAGTATTTATGGCTGTAGATCCGTGTGTGTTCACGGGGCAGGTTTGCCTGCTTGCGGGATGAAAAACCTCAGATAAACTGGCGGAAAAAACCCTACTGCCGACGCCCAAGAACGGCTAACTTGGCTATGGCAGAGGAAGATCCGAAAATTCCTCACGTCTTCGACGGGAATCGAATCTGGGACACTCCTTCCCCACTCATATAGTTGCGAAGCGCAAAGCCACTAGGCTAACCGCGCGGACATTACAATTAAAGGAATGGATTTACAATTTTTGGACATTACAATTAAATCCTTTAATTGTAATGTCCAAATATTTAAAGAGACGGAGTAAACACGATAAGCACTACGAACACTCTACTACTGGCGCAAACTGCATATAAACAACAGTGGAACTGCGGGACGGACAGTGCCGGATTACGCTAATGGCTCGCATCTCACTATGACGTGATATGCTCGCGCGCGTAGCAATATGACACTGTGTAAACACAGTGCTGCTAGCGTCCTTCGCCCTCTAAGTACTACAAGATGGATTTTTATTATTTTTTATACAAAATAAGAGAATTGTACAGGATTGTTGATGATAAAATTAAATATTACAAGCAATTATAAATAAATTAATAAATATATTTATATATCGAGAAAAATTGGGGTGCTGCAGTTTCGCAGTGCCTATGCACGAGCCGACCCTGGTTATTAAGGTAAACCAGCGTTTCTTTATACTTCTTACGTTAGTATGTAAAATGGTGAGCTCAGGAAATGCATGCAGATTGTTCCAGGTGCTCAGTGCTCAGTGTCACGTAAACAGTGACCTGAGAGAGTTCTGTTTCAACATGCTCATCTGTTAATAATAATAATAATAATAATAATAATAATAATAATAATAATAATAATAATAAATTATTGCCTTGATTATTTAGATTAGCTGTTTCAGTTTATAATTAAAGAGGAATCTGTCATGAACGAAATATCACGTATTTGTAATTATGTTTATTCTTTTGCACTTTATGTGATGAATGGGAATGCCCGATGCTAATCACTCTTCCATCTTTCCCCGACCAGGCAAAACGACACTTCTCGGGTCATGCTAGACAGCAGAGTCATAGGTCTCGACGTGAGTCCCACATATAACAAGCAGCCAGTTCAAGTTTTCCTTGAGCACATGAGTGAGGTAAGACGCTAATTTTCTCCTGCTAAGAGTGTTCGGGATATTTTTGAGTTGCGAATACCACGCGGTTGTGTTTTGACTAATTCGTGTTGGTTTTTTTTTTGTCTTTCAGAAAGAGACAGACAGAGATCCAAGAGATAAATTAACGAACAGCAAACCAAAAGAAAGTATCAAATTTGCTCATTAAAAATGCATTGTTCTTCATTATTTTAATTAATTTTCTTTAATTAATTATTACATGTACTTCACAAGGGTGACTGCATTGGATTAAACTCAACAACTGTTCTTAATGCAGTGCATGCTTAGGGTTAACGTTGTTGTTTTTTTCATTGTAGATTATGAAGCGGTATTGTGTTACCTGGTCAAGCGATCTCGTAATCCAAGGGTAAGTGACCAACAACTTTAATGAAATAATGACATAAACATCATAAAAATCACCGCAAAATATTGTGGTATGAGGCGTGAGATCCATATGGAAAAATAGAGCATTGCCTTTATTAAAAGCATGTTTAAATCGTATTTATGTCTGTAAATTTCGAGGGATTTCTGGCTGCTTTAGCGATCAAAGAAGAAAACCCTGTTTCCTTAAGTGCAGTAGGTCATCTTTCATTGAAGAGCTCTTATAAAGGCTCTTCTCATAATCTAACTAGAGTCGAACCCAGTTCTTTCCATTGAAGGGTTTCGTCCTAACTTACTGCGCTAAGAAATCGACTTAATTTCTTGAAATGATTAGCTCGAAGAACTCTGAAGCTATAATTGTCTTGGAATCAATAGATTTTTTCCAGCTCCTATAACAGCTCCTGTAACGCAGTGTTTAAGTCTGCAGATTCGGTGTTCTGGTTGGCGTTTCTTAGCCTTATCCTGTGAAACTCAATTATTCAGCGCTCCTTTTTATATTTATGTGCTTGTTTACGTGCATTGGAGCACCCGGGGGAGGGCGGGCCCCTAAAAAAGAAAAAGGAAAAAACTATAAAATTTTCCAAAAAGCTTTTCCCAATTAAAATTAATTTTTTAAAAAATTTATGTTGTGTCGGGTCTTCTATTTCTCTACCACTTATAAATTAGCGGTCACACAAGGTGGGAATACCCTATAGCTCTTGGGAATCACGGTCGCTGTGAACGCAAAGTGAACGAAGCGGACCGAGCGCTACTTCGTTTGGCCGAGTCGGGCCAAAGGAGATCAGGAGTATCATGTATTAACGATCACTGCAGACGCTCAGTCATAGGTCGTATGCAATGCATAGTGGCTATTCTCAAATTGTCTGCTCAACTCGCCCCCCCCCCACCAAGATTAAATCTTGAGTGCTCGCCTCCCAAAGATTAAATCTTGAGTTTCCCCCCAAGATTAAATCTGAGTGCGCCACTGTTTACGTGTATTTATATAATAATTAGTTCAGTCATATATTTGCGCTTTCAAAACACTGGCATATGTCCTTTGATTGGAAAGATGTCGGTTCTAATTCCTTCTAAATGTGAATAATTATTCGTATCAACAAACCAAATATGGTAGAGCAGTACCCTGCAAATTTCTAAAACAGTGGAGTGGATAATCACTTCTGAATATTCTTTGCTGTCAGCTGTAACAACCAAAATAAAACATTAATTGTTTCTTTAAACCATCTTCTTTCACTATAAATTACTGTTGAATACAACATATTATCCCATGGAGATTGAACTGCTTACTCAGTCTCCAAAAGCTAGATAGGGTTAAAACGGCCTCTTTTATTCCCTATAAGGGAATAAAAGGCGTTAGCTTATTATTAAAAAGAGGCCTGTGTAGCTCAGTGGAAGTGGCTCTTGCATCCTCTGCGCTTGGCTGCACGAAGATAGACTTATAGTTCGAGTCTAGTCGCCGACTGGAAGAACTTTTTCTAAGCCTTTCTTCGACCGGTTCCAGAGTTAGTCGATCTCTGGCACAGGCAAGCGAGTTTTTTCTTCTGGAAACTAGGGTTTTTCATCCCGTAAATTTAAGAAAATCGACCGTAGAACCCATACTATTTCAGACAGTAACATATCCTGTTAGGGTTAGGTACCAAGAGATGGCAGCACTTGTTTGCCAGCCTCTTCATCAGTGGCTGCTATAATTAGTGATAGACATGGGTCAGCTATCTCTGACTGGCTACAGGCGGAGACTGAACTGTTCACTCAGTCTCCAAAAGCTAGATAGGTTTTAAAGGCCTTGCCCATTCCCTATAAGGGATTAAAAAGCGTGAGCTTATTATTATTATTTGAATGCAAGACAGACGTTTTCTAATGTGCAGTTCCTTTTTTCACAGGCGTAAACAACCTGGTGGATGGACAACGCAAGGGTGCAAAGCTGTTACCTCGAACAAGACATCAACAACTTGCAGATGCCATCAGCTTGGAATGTTCACTCTACTGGCGTTAATGGATCGACCTCTGGTAAAAACAATATGTAAAAATTAGTATATTAAAGATTGTAGAATTGTTCGGTTAGATGCTTGATATAAATATTTCTTTGTTCACAACCATGTTTATTTTTCAGAATACAAAAAATTATGCAGAGGATCTCTGGGTGTCGGCATTCAAGTGGTCAGGATACCTCGCATCTGTGCTCCTGCTCATCTTTTATATCTGTGCCATAATCATTAAAAGGTATGTTTATTTATGAGTGATTACTGCAACCGAATAAATATCGAACTGGCTATTCAAGTTTCATGAATTTAAAAGGGTTAAAATTTCGTCAGTGAGTATTTTTTTTCCTTGAATCCCAGGTATCTTCACGATCAATTCCACCTCATCCGTCTCAATACTTCATTAGCAGCTCTTGGAGCATTGTTATCATTTTTTTGTATTCATTTCAAGATGGACGACTGGGTAAGAGATTTCAACTCTTTATTCTAAGCGTATAACAGAAACCAGATAAATGAAATAAAGATCCACTTCCACTTAAATCAAAGAAATTTGTTTTACCATGCCGAAACTAGAGAAATGAGCATACCAAGCAATTCTTGTAGTGCCATCTAGCGGGAAGAAATAGAAATATAAAAACTTAAAATTCATAATAGAATTGAAAGACTGAAAAATTATGCGCGCGTACATACACGTTCTAAAATTTCTTTGCTTTGTAGGAATCCTGTCGGAGTCTATCTGGCTGTGTTCATTATTTCTGCACTGCAGTGGGATGTTGGTTGTGTGCAGAAGCGCATGCCTTGTTTACTGCGGTAGTGAATGGTATTGTCGACGGAAGACTTAAAGTATACCTTCCTCTCGCTTGGGGTAAGTTGGTCTTTTTTTTTTTTTTTTTTGTAACTATGTGATATTCTCATGTATTTTAAGATTTGTAATTTGTCCTATTTAGACCAAAATTTATTTATTTATTACTCTTTTTTGAAGGAAAGGTTCTAAAGACCAAGTTTTACAGACAAACTTTTAAACAAGTTAAAATTATTCATATAAATATCTATCCGATCGATTCAAAACAACACAGACAAATTATTATTACGTGAAACCTCCGAGGACTCGTCGTGGATGACGCCCTACTGCACAATTCACCGTCTCCATCACTTCAAAGTACAACAGCACTCCCACCACCATCACATAACGCCATCTATCGTCTACCAACAATAGTATTTGTGATCAGTAAATTACGTTTGTTCTCTACTTAAGACCTTTTATTTTATTTTACTATTTTAATTTTTTTTCTAAAATAATGACAATGTATACAGTAGCAGTATCAACAAGTTTAGAATTTGAACGTGTTATTGTGGGAGAGAAACTTAAGAAACGTGGTAAAAAAAGAGACCAAGGTGTGTGTGTGGGAAGATAATATACTATATATTAAGCACAACTTATCTCTATCCCATTCAAGTGCTTTTTAATTATACCAACAAATTTTATGCTTTTATACTAAGAAATAATAGCTGTTATTAAATAAATAAACCAGTCCAAATTAAGAATCGGACATTAATTTATTAAGAGAATAATTCAGGATGAACAAACACTGGGAGTAAAAACAACACACAGTCGTTTAGAAATTTTGTTCTATTTTGGAGCAACAGATATTTACTTTAGTTTGTTTCAGTGGTTATCTGCTGCACTACTATAAGTATGTTACAGCAGTGAAATATGTATTATTTTGTTTTTAACTAAGTGAAAAATCTCTAATCCAGAGTATTTTAATAATAAGGCGTGACACATTTTGGCAACTGGTATATGAAAATATGACTTCTGCATCACTTCAACCTTGGTATCACCTCTGCGTCTGGCTCCCACTGAAGAGACCTCAATAAAGGTCGAAACCGGTCTGGATAGTGACTCTTCCCATAATGCATAGCATTATACATGTCCGCAAGGAGATGAGCTTTGCATTATGGGATACTTCACATCACTAAGGAGAGTGATGTGAAGTTAAACCATCTTTACCACGAGTTGCCCTAGTCCTGATTATATTTCAGGCGCAACCTTTGTTTGCTTACACTTGGATAAAGGATTAAACCAGGTATATAATTTCTTGGTGTCTTTAATTTATGGTATCTTGGTTATGTCTTTAATATAACCAAGTGAAAACCTTTCAACAATTATTTAGTTTTATTATTTTCAATATTAAATTATTCAATATTCGTAATAAACTCATAAATCTAAATAAAAAAATCACTAATTATTTTACTGAATAATGATATCATCATATAAAATAATATTCGCTGATAAAACATGAAATGTTTGATATTTTATTAACAAACGTTACCTTATTTTTGTTATAAAGAAAATAAAATAAGCCATCCTAAAAAGAATCCTATTCTATATCTCGAATTATTACGTTGACAAACGCTCGTAAAAGCGGTCTTCCTTTTATGTGTATTATTCGCTATATGAGATTTTTGCTGTGTTTGAAATAATTGAAACGATTGTTAAAGCTATGCGCTTCTAATTTCAATGCCCAGTTTAAGATATTGAAATCAGAGATTTAACAATCTGTTTAAAATATGCTATTTACTTACAGGATTCCCTGCTGTCATTGTAGGCATCATTATTGGCGTGCTGCCAAATTACGGGTACGATACCAGGTAAATATCTTATAAACATATGAGTTTCGAAATACGGTATCTGATGTTTTCTAATCGATTTCTTTCAATATTTGGGCGATCTTTCAGTATTACCACACCGTAGCGCCCTCTGTTACACACTAAGTGAAATTGCTTAGAGAAATTCAAAAATATTCTTAATTTTCTTATGTTGTGTTTTTAAGTTGCTTTATCAAATGGGGAAAGAAAAAGAAAATAAAACGAAGCCCTTTTTTTATTCTGTATTAGGTGTCTGGTTGGTCCTACGAAAGAGATGAAGCTCACTTTGATAGTTCCTCTCTTGACCTTAGGTGGCGTAAGTTGAAGATATTTTTCATATTATTCGCTGTATTTTTTTTAGGGTCTATTTTGCTTTGTTTTTGTTTATTACTGGACATATGTACATTGCAAACAAGCGTAATAACCACAAACAAAGTAAATTCTGGTAGAACTATTAAGACTATTGATGTAATATGAGAAATTTGTAATCGCAGAAAATTTACTGTATAGTCATTTTAATTTAATTTTTTTTTTTCATGCAGCTGTGTGTTTTATGGAGCCTCATCGTCTGTTGTAATCTCGACACTCCCGTCATTAAGAAATACGAGATTAGAGAAGAATTAGGGTAAGCATTTATCAGCATTTATACAACTAAGAGCTAGCTAAATGATTAAAGTTCCTTTTAACCAAAAATTGAAAAAGAAAATTGAAAAACAATCGAAAACGGTTAATAGAAAGACAGTTTATTGAATTTCAATTCATAAAAAAAGCCCTTCGTCGTTTAAACAATTCATCGAACAACAATTTTACGAATGTTTCGTCGTACGAAATTCATCGCAGAGGCAATTAATCGGGAAAAAAAATAAAAATTCGCCGATATATATATATATATATCAAAATTAATGTTTTGGTATTAATTAATTAATTAATTTTTATAAGCATTATAAAAACACTTGTCATGTTGTACCATCATTTTGTATTTTGGTTTAAGCCAATAAATAAGAATAAATAAATAATAATAATAATAAATATAAATAATATAAATATTATTTATATTTATTTACAAAATTTATATATAAAGATAAATATTAAGAATAAATAAGTAAGAATACAATTTAGTCGGCTGAATCCCAAACTGCCAGCCCATCCTCGTTCGTTCAGTATCCAGGTAGATACCCAACAGGGTGCACCACGAGAAGGTGAGGATTGGACATTAGGTCAGAAGCCCTGGTCGGTTCTCCGCATTCCTTTAAAGGCTATGTGGGGGTCTCCTCTCAGTTATACAGCTTTGACCCTTAAGCACCCCCTTATCAATAGGTGGATTGATACGGTAAAAAGTGCCTTAGAAGACAGAAATATAAGATCTGATAATGTTGGAGTCTTGACAGGTAACAGATTGACTTGAAGGAAAATTGTAGATAGGAAGTTAGTAATGATGTAAATTTTTCAAGTTGTACTATCATATCCTGTACACCCCTTGAGGGTAAGTGTCAGGAATTTGATGATATGATGATAATGATAAAATCACTTGAGCTGCAATAATATAGCTTATATAGTGGAAGCTAATATTTTCACAACAGGTTTGTTTCAGAGGGGAAAAAATTGCTCCTATCATTCTTTGTTATCTGCATCCACCGTTCGTACAGCTGCATTACTCGTTTATAACTTCAAATATATATCTAAACCCGAGTTTTCGGGAGGGGTAAAAATCAGTATGACACAGGCCAACTCATCATTTCGTTGAATGCACCTGATGAAGATTCCTCACGTCAAGACGCACTTCGAACGCGATTCTTTCCGATCAAAAGGCTAGTCTAAACAAGCTGAACTACGGAGGCTGTTTTGATGGCTCTTATAACATTTAAATATAGGGAAAGCCAGTATATCTGTTCCCTGGTTATCCTATTTAGAATACGCAATTCCCTTCCATGTTCATTATGTAATTATCACAAAATTTTAATCTCTCACACTTCTGAATCTGTTGCTGCAGCAATACTTCGTTATAACACTTCGTGCGTAAAGGTGCAACAAATGCAGCTAATGACCTGACCCTTAGTCCACCCACGGCATTAAACATATAAGTTTGCAATCTTTCTTAGATAGGATTCACATTAAAATTAACATTTACCCGCCAAATCTCTCCAATAACAGTGAAGTGAAAATTTTTACCAATGTCACATTTCAATATTTTATTATTATTATTATTATTATTATTATTATTATTATTATTATTATTATTATTATTATTACACAGGTGTATCTCTATGGAGTCCAAAACTCATCGCGAGAGACCCAAACTATCCACATAATCTATCGTATCTCTCCTTGAACTCATTAACAGACAAAGCACTCACAACTGGCTCTGGCAACCCATTCACCACTCTCCAAGCAAAAAATCTAATCCTCACACCCCTATTAACCATCTCTTTATTCAAGTTCCAGGAATGACCCCTTGTTCTGGTCCCTCTAGCCAAGTGCTGAAACATTTCCCTTGCATCTGTCCTATAAATCCCTTTAAGCAACTTAAATGTTTCTATCATATCCTCTCTTTTTCCCCTATCAACCAACTTCTCAATCCACATATCCTCAACATATCATCATAGGGAACATTCCGCAGACAACTTACCATTTTAGTCAATCGCCTCTGGATCCTATCCACCACTTCCTCACCCCCCAAAACTCGAGTAACTAGATACTTAGGATAATTGTTTACTTGTGATAAATGGTTCGTATTTCATCGCGGTTGCTATGAACCATCTGCCAATATTTTTAGTTTCTTTGAATGTTATTACCTGTAGCTGAGTATGTGAAAGTGAAAATGACCTAAATTATCAAACAAAAAGTTTGTAATTCACTTTCAACCTTTTTGTTCTCAACTAGTTCTTCAACTCGAGCTCTGCTCACTGTGGCGATGGTGTTTGAGGCCATTTGGACCATCGGAACGTTGGCTCTGATCGACTTCGGACTCGAAACCGCAAGGGGATGGAGAAGGCTTTTTCAAATTGTGACTCCGTGTCTTGTAAGTATATATCCACAATGCGTTGTAACCGTCCCTTAATAGGTAAGTAATATCTATAATCGTTTGTGAAAGATGCACTGTCAATAAAGCAGGGGGAAACCGCATACAACCTCCACACGCACACACATACATGCATATATTTTACCCTGTTTTTATGATGCAAAATTTGACGGGCTCTAAATTGTAAATTGTACTTCTTCTTCATATACAGTCAGGAAAATCTGAATGCAGTGCAGACTACCAGTAAAAAAAATATCAAGGCGTACACATTTTAATTCGTGAAAGCAGAGCCAATGTGTGTCTGGCAACACGTTAGCACCGCATATAAACTGTTAATGAGAAACTTGGTATTTGCTCTGTACCGAGTGGCGTTTAATTTGTTGCTACTTCCAAAGTACCAACAAATAGAGTTAGAAGCATTTGTATATAATACAGATGGAGAAGGAGTCAGAAACATTTATATACATCATAACCACATATATTCATAGAGCATCGCTGGATCGCAAACTTAAGCTGCTTGTTTACTCTAGGCATAAGACTTTAATGAAAGTCTTGCAAATGGAAGGTAAGACAATCTTGCAAGAAACATAAAATAATCTTGCAAGGAAGGTGAGATAGTGTCATTGCATAAGGATTGTGGTAAAGTGCAGGCACTAAACTATACGGCAATTCTATTCCTTAAGTGGCTGTGGAGAAATCAGTAAGAGCTATTATATAAAACTGGATTTCTTAAGGCGCATGTTTCAATAATCAGCTTGCCTTTTAGAATGAAATAATGAAAGGCATGCACTGCCATTTTTCTGGATTCTTCAAACATTTGACAGGCGTCCACGTGATAAGTTGATATTTGATGTTTAAGGTGCAATCCACGGATTTAAATATCAGTCTAAGTGGACTGGATGGAAAAATGACCGCATGATATCGAACAATCGTATGGGAGAGCAATGCCAAGCTTCTTAGGGTTCTACAAGTGGGTTTCACAGGGTCAGTGCTGGTATCATTACTGTTAAACCTTTCTGCCAATATTATTCTTACTGAATTGCACGAAGATATTCAGCTGTTTGCAGATTACGTGAGCCTATGGAGGATTTTTTGTTATATCGCCAATGTCATGGCTCCTTAGGATTTAAATAAGTTGGAAAAGTGAACGAATAAGTAATGAATAGTGAACTCTGATCAAACCACGTCCACATTGCTGTGCTCATATCTGATTACGGGAATATGAAGGGGGAAGGAGATAACGTTGGCGGTGATGCAAAGGCAGATAACAAAAATGTTGTGGGTACTGCCAAACGCTGGTTATGAAGTTACACCGAAAGCATGCAGTCTTTAAGGGGATCGAGCATTTAAGTTGTTGAGATGTATTTACAGGGGTGACACTGAGAATTTTCATATAGTAGGACGAGGAGAGGGAACATGGACAAGAGGTCATTCGTGGAAGTTGAGAAAAGATGTAGTGAGCAAGAGAGGTTTTTGCATGAAGAATGGCAGGAGCATAGAATACAAATAAGATGGTGGATGCACGTAGTGAATGAGTTTAAGAAGTGTTATGGCGAATCTCCCAAGATTTTTCTAATGACTCCAAGGAGGATTGTAATATTAAATATTAATCGTGATGTGCATGTGGTGAGCCGGATATATACCGTAACATACAGTTGTTTACAAATCTTAAACTACTGCGTCGTGGGAAGAAAAAGGAGAAGAAGCATAAAAATAAATGAAGAATTATGGTAAACACGTTGGTAATCCTCAAAACTGCTTTCCTAATAGCATTTTTGTATAGTGAAATCATCAGTTATCACAGCAGCTGAAGCCGTGTTGCTGTAATTGCTTTGTATTGCTTCGAATCATTCTACCTCTTTTGGGCACTAAAATGGTCTACGAGGTAATCCTAAATTGGGACAAATATTAGCAGAAATTCCATCCAGCTAGAGCAAAGTTATTATATGGGCGAACTGAATAAAATCATTCTAGGTGCTAGTGATTGAATAAGTGTTGTATGAGAAGCACATTTAAGAAAAAAATTACTTCGTAATTTTCTTTCTTCTTCTTCGTCTTATAACTCTACAGCCCCCAATGAAGCCTTGCCCTCCTGGATTTGTTGCCTCCAACCCTGTTTGGCAAAACTTTACTTGTCAAGTTCACACATTGCGACATGATGTTGCTGTCTCGAGTATTGCAATATACTGGTACTTTCCTTTAGTTTTCTGTTAAAACAGAATACTGTACAGTGAAATTTAAGTAATATAAAACGTCCTGGACCCCATCATTCAACTCATAGCTGTTGAAGAAACTGACTTGTTTTCATTTTACTGCGATTGTTATGAAACTTTATTTTTAATGAGCGATCCGTTCGAACATTGCCACAGCAGCAATTACCGTTATGATGTCATCTGTCATTGCAAGGCGCTTTGAGTTGTATGTTAGTCTAAGAAAGTGGTGCAATATTGCGACGCGTAATCATTATGAATGGTAACAGTTCTCTAATTATTAAAAATATTAAAAGTTTCTGTTTAAATGAAAACTTAAATAATTACACATTTTCGTAAATATTCCAAATTTTAATAAAATACTGTGGATAAATGCAAAACAAATAGAAACAAAACAACAATAAAATAAATAATTTATTATGGCATATTTTGACGGGAAAAGATGACATTAAATCACTAGCTTGTTCGACAAGGAATTAAACATATTTTATACATTATATTTCTACACATAAGAGAGTAACAGAATATATAATTTCCCTCGACATAAAGTAATTCTATCTACTACATATTTTAAGGCTTACCACGGAGTGAAATGATTGGTGCTTTCATATTCCAGTGACTTGATTCACAATCATGAAAATAATTAAGTTAATTCTAAAGGCAGTTTAAGCCAGATTAACATTAATTAAAGGTTGAATCGAGTTTACATTATGCTTAATAATAATAATATTATTTTTTTTTTTAAATTTTTTTTTTAATAGTAACAGTAATTTATTGATTGCTGAAATATTTACGCATACACTAGACATCTTGAGTGACATTGCAACTTATAATTTTACAGAATTCAGCTCTAAGTGCTGCATTTTATACATTGATTTCAACTAAAATTATTAATAGTATTTTTTTTGCCTCTATAATATGTATTTACAACACATGTTCTTCTAATATTAACAATGAAGATTATTCAGAATTTTTTATATAATAATTTTTTGTTATATAATTTTTTAATTATAAGATATATCACATTATTTTTTCATGTTCAATAAGAGTATTATATCAATGATATTATCACATAATAATCAGTATCTTCTTGATTGTTGTATACTTTACTAACTGTTTTATTACATACTCTGCTTCTTTGGTTATGAGGATTATGTGTGGTTGAGAGGCAAGTTAATCCCACCTACTTCGAAGCTTGGGTTAGCTTTTGTGAAGAGAGTGGGATTTAAGCTCCACTATTTATATTGTTGTTACTGTTTATGTATTGGATGTTGGCATTGGATGCTGGTGATTTGTGATGTGTATATTAGTGTTAATGGTTTCTTAACTTTGTTGGTATATTTTCCAGAGTTCGTTTTTTAATGTTCTGTAGTTATCTACGTGTTTTAACTTTCTTGGTAGGTTGTTGAGTAGCGTGGGTATCTGATGTGATCTCACAAAAGAACCGTATGAGTTGTTGAAGGGTGTGGGGATGTAGAGAGTTGTTGTAGGTCGTGTTATACGATATGCGTCTCTGTTGTTTCGATAGGTGATGTTGAAGTAATTCCTTGTTAATGTCATGTAGTGTTTCAGGTTTTTAATGCTCAGAATTCTATGTGTCGCCATATGCTGGTCTGATATTGGTTGTTGCGTGTAAGGTGTCCAGATCACTGTTGACACGATTTTCCTGTGTAGTGTTTCTAATTTTGTTAAGTGGCTGTTTGATGTATTTGCATAGACTGTTATTCCGTATCTCAGTACGATTCGCAGATACCGGGATATAGGAGTTTTTTTTTATGTTGGATGGAATAATGTCTTTTATTTGGAAGAGTTTAGCTGCGATGATCCGGAGTTTGGTGTGTAGGTATTCTATATGATTTGTCCATTTAAGGTGGCAATCTATATAGAGACCGAGGTATTTTGCATGCGTTACAGGTTTGATTTCGGAACATTGGCAGGTATTTTTGTTGTTAATGCAGCGGTATGTGAGACAGTGTATCGATAGCGATGCGGGGCGTATGATTCTTAGGTTGTAAACGCACCAAAACACAGATGTATTATCAACATCTGTGTTTTGGTGCGTTTGATTAGAATTGAGTTTTGGTGGAAGTATGTTGTGATTTCATTTAGGTCTTGTTGTGCTTTGCAGAGAGCCGTATTGATGTCTGTGCGGATTGTAGTGCAGTGTCATCTACATACTGAAATATTTGACTTCTTATGGATATGTTATGGACATCATTAATGTATATGTTGAATAGAGTGGGTGATAATATGACACCTTGAGGTACACCGTGTTTTATTTGTATACCCCGACTGTGACATGTACCTATTTTTGTTACTTGTGTTCTGTTTGAGAGTTAGTTCCTGAACCATGTATGCAGTGTTCCTCTTATACCTATTAAGTATAGTTTGGTGAGTAGTATGTCCTGTTCAAGTGTGTCAAATGCATTGGTTAGGTCGAGCAGTATAAGGACGGCGTACTTGTTTTTGTCGCGCGCTTGGTTGATTGTGTCGGCGATGTCTTCTAATAAAGTGATGGTGCTTTTTGTTTTCTGAAAGCCATATTGGTATTGTGAGATGATGTTGTACTTCTGTAAATAGTTCTGTAGTCTGGTGTGTGTTATTTTTTCAAGAATTATTGAGATGACTGGTAGGGTAGCTATTGGTCTGTAGTTCTGAGTATCGTTTCTTTTGCCGTGTTTGTATATTGCCGTAATTACTGCAGTTTTTAGTTGTTGTGGAATAATGCCTGTGTCGAATATTATGTTCACGAGTTTCAAAAGTATTGGATTTATTTGTTCAAAGTGTGTTACAAGGTCTGTGAGTCTTATTTTGTCTATTCCTGGAGTGGTCTTTGGTTTTAGTTGTAGAATTGCTTCTTTCAGTTCCTGTTTTGTTATTGGTGGAAGATGTATAGTTTGTTGTTGACTTTGTGTCGGTAGTATTTTGTTGATCGTTGGTAGTTTGTCTTTTTTGAGTTGTGTGATGTTGTTTGTGAAAGCATGGTTGAATGAGTCTGCTAGTTCCTCTTGATTTGTGTCCTGGCCGAAGCGTTTTGCAATAAAATCTTGTACTGAAGTTTTCTTTTTTCGAGTTACTAATTCGTTGAGTGTAGCCCATGTTTGCTTAATGTTGTCGTTATATTCCATGAATTTTTGGAAGTAGTAGCGTCTTTTTGCCCTACGAATTTTTGTTGTTAGTTGATTTCTTGTGTTTTTGTATAAGGTTTGTAAATGTGTTACTGGTTGACTTTTTAAGTTTTTTCCATAGATTTTCGTTTACAGTAATAGTATTTAGTATGTCGTCATTTATCCATGGATTGTTGTCTGTTTGTCGCCTCATTTGTGTAGGTTTTGTTGCTGTTTTGTATATTTCTGTGAACTTTAGTTGAAAATTCTCGTATAATGTTACAGGATCATTTATTTTAAATAGGGAATTCCAGTCTGTATTTTTTACGTCGTTATCGACAATGCTCTTTCGTGCGATCGAGTTTTCTCGACTTTTGTGGTGGTGGGAAGGGGGGGATAGGTAATGTAATAAAACGAAGTTGAGACAAAGTAGTGATCGGCAATTTTGATGTTAATTACTGATGAAGATATATATGTATGGCCTGTATGTTGATATGATCAATTCATGATTGTGTTATTGAGTTGTTGAGTATTTGTTCTCTTGTTGGGGAGTTAATGGTAGAGTTAATGTTGTACTGACTTAGTATATCAAGATATGTGTTAGTGGTTGAAGAAGCGTGGTCAAGAGTATTTATGTTAATGTCTCCTATTAGGATCAGCCTGTATGTTGTACGGGGTTCGTGCCACTTAGCCATGTTTCTAACTCGTGAAGAAAGCTGAGTGGATTATTATCTGGGCGTCTGTATATTATGCTTATTGTGTATTTGATACTATTGTGGCTATTTGTGATTTCCAAAATTAGTGTTTCCGCATGTTCGAAATGAGTTTGCTTTTCAGTCACATTGTATTTTTCTTTGATAAATGCCACAATGCCACCTCCTCTTTTGTTTGGTATACATAAGTTGTAGGTTTGGTAATTATTTGCTTAACCAGTATATATAAATAGAAAAAAAAAAAGCAAAGGACAGTGGCTCACAGCAGGGAAAACATTACTGATCATAAAGGATAAAGAAAAAGGTCCAAACCCAGAAAACTTCCGACCAATAACCTGCCTGCCAACAACTTTTAAGCTACTCACAGGCATACTAGCTGATAAAATATACAGCTATCTTAAAGCAAATTCTCTTCTCCTAATTGAACAAAAAGGTAACAGCAAAAATTCAAGGGGCACAAAAAACCAATTGCTGATTGATAAAATTATTCTGAAAAATTGCAAATGTAGAAAAACCAACCTTCATATGGCTTGGATAGATTATAAAAAAGCGTTTGATTCGGTGTCTCATAGTTGGATTTTAAAATGTACAGAACTATTCGGTATTAGCGAAAACGTGCAAAAATGTTTGCAATCCAGCATGAAAAACTGGAAAACAACGTTGATTATGAATAGAGAAGAAATTGGAGAGGTAAACATAAAAAGGGGAATCTTTCAAGGAGACTCATAATCTCCTCTATTGTTGATCTTGTCAATGACCCCTTAACTAGAATTTTAAATAAAACTGCTCATGGTTATCAAACTGCGCAAAAGAGTGCAAAGATATCTCACCTTTTCTACATGGACGATCTGAAGTTGTAAGCAAAATCAGAGAATGAACTCGGATCGTTGCTAAACACTGTACACATATTCAGTCAAGATATATCAATGGATTTTGGCTTAGACAAATGTGCAATTGATGGAATAACAAGAGGAAAGTTTGAAGATATGAACGAAATCGAGCTGCTCAATGGTGAAATAATCAAAGCAATAAAATTCGAAGACAGCTAGAAATATTTGGGAATTTTAGAAGCATCACAAATTCTGCACAATAAGATCAAAGAAAGAACTAGAGCAGAATACATAAGACGATTAAGAAAACTCCTTAAGTCAATGCTTAATGCTGGAAATTAGATAAGAGCAATTAACACCTGGGCCATACCTGTTCTGAGATATTCAGCAGGCATTGTTGAATGGACCCAGCTAGAGATGGACGATTTAGATCGAAAAACTCGAAAATTAATGGCAATGCACCATGCCCTCAATTCTTACAGTGACATTGATAGGCTATATCTATCACGCAAAAAAGGTGGTAGAGGATTATTACAAGTGAAGCAAGTTATTGAAGAAGAAAAACGAAATTTAAATGATTATCTGCAGCAAACAACGGAATATTTTCTAATTGAGGTAAGGAAAGAGAGTTTGTTTAAACCCATGGAGACAAAATTGGAATACAAAAGCAACCAAGTAAAAGGGAGAACTGAAAGATGGAAAAATAAGGCATTGCATGGAAAATACCTTCACAGCATAGAGGACAGCGCTGACAGCAACTTGACCTGGCAATGGTTGAGAAATGGAGCACTAAAGAAAGAAACAGAATCGGTAATTTTTGCAGCGAAATAACAGGCCATTAAAACCAACTTTATGAAGGCAAAAATACAAAAAATTCAAGAAGACAGTAAATGTAGATTGTACAAAGAAAAGGAAGAAACGGTAGACCACATTATAAGTGGATGCAGCAAAATCGCACAAATTGAGTACCGTAAAAGGCATGATAACGTAGCTAAGATAATCCACTGGCATTTATGTAAAAAGTATGGGTTTGAGGTATCTAAAGACTATTGGAAGCATAAAGTTCACCAGAAAGTGGTTGAAAATGAAAAAGCTAAAATACTCTGGGATTTCAAAATCCCAGAGTATTTCAAAATCCCAGAGTATATATATATATATATATATATATATATATACAGTGTATATTATTTTTTTAATAATAGATTTTTATTTTATTTTTTTATTACATTACATACATTTGTTACAGTTATTACATACATTTGATTACATATGATACAACATTATTTACATTTGTTTACATATGATGCCTACATTACGTGCATTTGGTTACATATGATACATACTTTTTTTTTGGATGAGATGTAATTTCTAAACTTTCATCCTCGAAGCTTATTTGTAAGCTTATCTGAGGATGATACCAGTTGGTTATTATTTATTGATTTGTTTGCTGTGTTAGGAAGCTACGAAATCTATGATTGAGAAATTCGCGCGCGCGCACGCACACGCACACGCACACGCACACACACACACACACACACACACACACACACACACACACACACACACACACACACACACACACACACACACACACACACACACACACACACACACACACACACACACACACACACACACACACACACACACACACACACACACACACACACACACACACACACACGCGATGACTTGGAATGTATTGATGCGTCGCTGAACTGGAAGCCCGAACGAATATATTGTGTTTCATTAAGTTTGTATGGTATTTTGGGTGCGTGTTTCTTGTTCATAGTATGTCCTTAGAGCTCTTTTGCTATTGTAATTTGTAAGGTTTCTGTATTAAAAAGGTAATTTGTTTATCATGTCTGGAATGTAAAAGTTTCGCGTGGCCTTTCCGTAGTGATTATTGTATTTATATGTGATATAATTAGTAGTCTGAGGTCTTGTTATACGGTATGTATTTCTAACTGTCCTGTAGTTGGCATCGAAATAATGTTTTAGCCAAGCTGCATAGTGACATAAATGTTTTGCTGTCAGTATTTTGTGTTCTGACATTGCAGTGTATAAAAAGTCGTTATTGTCACTTTGTTCCCAAAACATCAGTTTTATCATTTTGTACTGTAACGACATTAATCTATTTAGTTTATAGGGTGCACAGAAAGCATACGTTGTTATAGCGTATTTTAGTATATTTTGGTATAGTGCTTTGTATATTAGTGTTTTTAGGCGTGTGGGAACTGTCTTTTAACCTGTAGAGCAGGGGTGTCAAACTGGCTGCGCGCGGGCCCCAAAGCAATTTCTTGCGGGCCCCCGAACGCCTCAAGGAAAGATTAAAAAAAAGGAATGGTTGCTTTTTATAATAAAACAGAACTATTAATTATTTTATAATAAAATAAAACTTATATTCGAATAAATACGGTATGTATTTATTCGAATATAAGTCGCCCTCGCATATGACTCACACCCCTGTACCCTGATTTACTTTATGAAAAAAGAAATTAAAAAGTTTTGCATATACGAGGGCTGTTCATTAAGTAATAAGACTAATTTTACTGTAGCGAAACCACTCATCACAATATTAATTTCTGTGGAATAAAGAAATGTTGCCGTCTGTATTAACAAAAGAGGTTGATAGATGGCGTATACGGGCTGATGTGCCAGTGTCACGTGACTAAACGCAAGCTTGTTTCGGCGCGCCTACGACCCGCGACCAGTCTTAGAAATGGAAGCGACCTTGGAACAGCGTTATGCGATTAAATTTTGTGTGCGTTTGCAAAAATTGGCATCGGACACTTTTAACATAATACGCGAAGCTTTCCGCGATGAAGCAATGTCGAGGGCAAGTGTTTTTCGCTGGCATAAAACTTTTGAGGAAGGAAGGCAAAATGTGGAAGATCTTGAACGTGAGGGAAGACCTTCAACGTCCATCACAGAGACAATGATCAACACAGCAGTGATCATCATCATCATCAAGGAGGATCACAGAATTACAGTACGCCAGCTGCATGTTGTCCTGAATATTTCTGTGGGAAGTGTTCACTCAATCATGGCTGAACATTTGGGACTGAAACGTGTTTGCGCCCGATGGATTCCCAAACTCTTGACACCGGAGCAAATGCAGCATCGAGTGGATGTGTGCAAAGAATGGAAAGAAAGACTGGAACAAGAAGGCGACAACTTCTTAAAACGCATCATTACAGCAGATGAAGCTTGGTTGTATCATTATGACCCTACAATGAAACAACAAAGCAGTGAATGGAAGCATCCGTCTTCGCCTACCCCCAACAAAAACTGTAAAATCGGCTGGTAAAGTTATGACCATAATGTTTTTTTGAATACGAAGGCATTGTTTACTAACACGCTATAGAACCCGAGAATACTGTAAACGGCTGTAAACTATGCGGATGTTTTACGGACAATGGTACAGCATGTCAAAAGAAAGCGTCCATTGCTGAAGAATGGCTTCTTATTGCACCACGATAATGCAAGGCCACGTATTGCTGGTTGTGTAAACAACACGCTTTCTCCAACTGCCACTGTACTGCAGATGCAAGAAAAACAAGTAGCTTTATTGTACCACTGAATAAGGTATAGAGACATTTGCTGTCTGTGTAATATATTTCTTTAGTGCGATTAGAGACAACTGGTATAAAAAACGGCACTAACTAACTCACCGAGGCAATGTCGCTTTCCAAGCCAACAAGAAAAAGAAAATTTTCTGATGAGGGGAGAAAATTTCAAGAAAAATGGGAATTGAATTACCTTCTGCACTGAAACAAAGGACAAAATTTGTGTGCATTGTTTGTAACGAAACAATTAATGTCGCCAAAGAATATAATATAAAAAGGCACTACGATAAAATTCACAAAGAACAATATTCACTCTTTGAGGATAAACTGAGAGAAGAAAAATTAAAAAGTATGAAGATTTCCCTGCAAAGTCAACAACAAGTATTTTCAAAAATTATGAAAGATAATGAATCAGCAATGAGAGCCAGTTATGAAATCAGCTATTTATTGGCGAAACATTCCAAACCTTTTTGTGACGGTTCCTTGGTTAAGGAGTGTATGATAAAAGCAGGAAGAAACGTATGTCCCAAAAATGTGCAAGTATTTCGCGATTTCTTTGTCCAGAAATACTGTGATCGAAAGAATAACGGAAATGGCAGATAATCTGCGTGACCAGTTGCAAGGAATACCCGCAAACGTACAGTGCTTTTCAATTGCACTTGACGAAAGTTTCGATATTCACGACGTGGCTCAAGTTGCTTTGTTTTCTTCGGGCTTGCGACGACAATATGAATATTACTGAAGAGTTCTTGGAAATGATTCCCATTCATGGAACCGCTACAGGGAAAGACATTTTTGACGCCGTGTGGGGCATTTTGGAAAATACCAACTTCCTCTGAACAGGCTCGTAGCAGTGACAACCGATGGTGCTCCAGCAATGACTGGCAAAAATAAAGGTTTTGTGTCAAGACGCGCAGCAAAGTTAAAGGAAATGTATCAAAGACATTCCAAAACTGCAATCTTTCCACTGCATTATTCATCAGCAGGTCCTGTTCTCCAAAGTATTGGAAATGAGCAGCGTACTCAAGCCTGTGACAAATACTGTGAACTTCATCCGATCCAGAGGCCTCAATCACCGCCAGTTTGCACAATTTCTAAAATACTTGGAGAGTGAATTTGAAGGGCTACCTTATTACACAAAGATTCATTGGTTATCTTGTCATAAGGTTCTAAAAAGCTTTTATTTACTTTTAGAGGAGATCAAATTGTTCCTAGAAATGAAAAATCATGATGTTGCACTTCTTAATGATCAGACGTGGGTACAAGATCTAGCATTCCTTGTTGATATTACAGGACATTTGAATGATTTAAATGTCAAACTTCAGGGGAAAGATCAGTTAATAACACACATGTATGATGCACTGGCAAGTTTTAGATGTAAGTTAGTTTTGTTTCAAATTCATTTAAAAGAGAATATTCTAAATTACTTTCCTATGTGTGAACGGTTGCAAAGTTTTACCTTTTCTCAATATTGTCCCAAACTAGAAAAGATAAAAGAAGATTTTGTTAGGTGATTTAAAGATTTTAAGGAGCAAGAAGTTTTTTCGCTTTTTACACATCCTTTTTCCTTTTTTCCTTTAATTTCGAAAAAGCTCCTATTTCTATTCAAATGAAACTTATTGATTTTCAAAATGATTCCATTCTAAAAGAAATACCAAGAAGTTGGTGTACCAAAAATATACAGTTATTTAGGGCAAAAATATCCGGAAATAAAAAACGTTTGCAGCAAAATTCTATGTTATTTTGGAAGCACCTATTTATGTGAACAATAATTCTCAGGTATGAAAGGTAACAAAAGAGCCCACAGATCAAGATTAACCGACGTCAACCTTTCTGCCATAACGAACGTCGTATGCTCTCAATCTTTGAGTCCAAATTTTGGCAGGCTGGTTAACGATAAACGTTGTCAAGTGTCGGGGAAAAAAATAAAATACTGAAATTAAATTACTATAATTATATTATGCAAGTATATATATATATATTTTTTAACCCGAAAATATTATCATTTTCCCCCCAAATATAGAGTCCCCCCGCCCAAAAATAAATAAATAAATAAATAATAAAAAATATAAGTATTTTATTTCAACACAAACACAAAAAATTCCAAACTAACAGGAGGCTCTGTAAATTTTTGTGATGGTTATTAATGAGAGTTTATACTTTTTTTAGAATGAATAAATATATAAATATTTGATTTTTTCAAATAAAATTTAATTTCGGTTTAATTTGGATTAAATGCTATCTATTGTATTAATATAATAATTTTTTATTAATATAATAAAAATATTCTTTTTATTATTATTATTTTTTTGAGTTGTCATAATCATTATATTATTATTTTGTCTTGTAATGACTTAGAATAAATAAAATTTTTGTTATTAATTTTCCAATTTATTTATACTAATTTTTTCACTTCCCTTCGATTCTAATTAGTGCAGGTTTTTTTAGTCGAAAATTTTTTACGGCCCAGTTGAGATACACTTTTATAGCAAATGGTCCGCGGTCCAATTGAGTTTGACACTCCTGCTGTAGAGTTTACCAGTTATTGTTCGGAGTTTGTTGTGTAGATGATTTATGTGGCTATTCCAGTTCATATCTGCATCGAAGTAAATTCCAAGGTATCGTATTGTATCAATATGAGTGATTGTAGTGGTTTTCTGTGTGTTTTTTATGTTGGAGAATGGATGTTGGATGGTTATATATTTGTTATCAACTGGTCGAGTCAGTGGATTTCTGAATATCATTAATTTTGTCTTTTCTGAGTTTAGGTGTATGGAGGTTTTCGTGAGCCAGTCTACGATCAGATTTATGTCATGTTACATATTTGTTTGGGCTATGCTTGCGTTATTATGGATGGATATTATTGCTGTATCGTCTGCGTATTGGATTATCTTACCTTTGAGGGGTAACTGATTAATATCGTGCGTGTAAATGTTGAATAGAGTTGGGGAGAGTACAGCTCCCTGTGGTACTCCACAGGTTACTTGTAGCTCTCTACTTCGGTTTGACCCGATACGTGTGATATGCTTTCTATTTTGGAGGTAGTTTGTAAACCACCTGTGCAGAGGCCCGTCTATTCCAACATGCCTCAGCTTTAATAACAAGGTTTGATGTGTGAGTGTATCGAATGCTTTAGTTAGATCAATAAAGACAACCATAGCAATTTTGTTTTTGTCTAAGGCGGTATTAATTACGTCTGTAAAGTCTTCCAAGAGAGATGTTGTTCCCTTATTTTTCTGAAAACCATATTGTGTTTTGGGGATAATATGAAAGGTCTCTGTATATGCTGTGAGTTTCTTCAGTACGATCCGCTCCATAATTTGATTGATTATTGGTAATGTTGCTATGGGTCTGTAATTGCTGATTAAATTTCTTTTTCCATGTTTGCATATGGGTGTCATTATGGCGGTCTTTAGCATACTTGGTACTGTCTTGTTTTAAATATTTTATTTATTAATTTTAGTAAGATAGGACCTAATCGAGTTGCATGTTGCTTGATATCCTTAGGTCTTATACCATCAATTCCTGGGCCTTTGTTTGGTTTGATTTGAAGTATTGTAGAGAGAAAAATTCTGCTTCTTTTATGGTTGGGAACCATAATGTCTGTTTTGATTGTGGTCCAAGCGGAGGATCACGTTTTGTGATTTGGGGAATATTTCTGTGCAGTTGTTGGATGGAGTCTGCAAAGTATTGGTTAAAGTCATTTGCTAGTTGTTGGATAGGCTTTGCGTCTTTCATGAGGCTGTGTTTTATGGTTTCAGAGGAGGTGGTATTGGGAGCACAAACTAGCATCTCGTTGATCAGATGCCAGGTTTGTTTCATGTTGTTTTGTGCACAGGTTAACTTGTCTCTAATAATAATAATAATGATAATAATAATAAATATTTTTAAAGTAATGATTGCATATCGTTAGTTGTGTCTGGATGTAAATTCTGTTATGTATTCTTCGTTTTCTGTTATTAGGGAATCGTCATTGTATGCTTCATGGGCTTCGGTTCCCGTCATTTTCGAAGCGCCCTCTGTGAAAAAGGAGTTGAAGTAAGCAAATTATTATTGTTTTATTACAATAAATAATCCTTTTATTATAATAATTGTAAAACATCGAAAACGTTAACCGGTACTGGTCTATTTCTGTGTTGGAGCCTCTTTTATGTATCGAGACAATCTTATCCCCCATCACTCTCGTGAGCCCTGTCCGTGCTGAGAACAGTGCCTTAGTCAAAGGCACTGGCAATTCCGTTGCATATTCACGCATACTGGCAGATATCCCATTTCATTCGCATTGGGATTTCGTAATATTCTAAGTATCAGTCAACTGCATTAACTGTGTCCGGATGATACTTCCTCAAAAGTGATCATACAGTTGCAGATAACGCAGCGACTCTTTCTCGTGTTTCTCTCAACTTCACACCATCTGCATTCATTAAATTTCCTCCCAGAAACTCATGTTGTTTCTTGTATAGCGAGACCTGTAGAGTTTGCATAAACAAATTCACACGTGTGTCACACTAGATAGAATTATATTTTACATAAATATAAATTTCTACTGTGGCACACGTATGAATGCTTGATTTGGGTTGGCTGTTTAATCCAGCAAAACATTCAAACCAGAAGAACGCACGCAATTAACAGAGATACCACACTGGCCTCATAGTCTTTTTTTGCAGTAAAGTTTTCCTCACTAATCATTCTTTATTTTACTTGTCCCATAACGAAAGAACTCTCTGGAATTTCCTTTGCCGCTCATAATCTGATTAAGCCATTCTTATCCATGCTGGTCACTTTTCTTGCTTGTCTTTGCACTGTTCATGAACTTACCGATCATTTCACCTTATATTCCCCACATAACATTTCTTTTTTGGGAGTTCCTGTTTAATTATGCTGCGCATCCACTCAATTTCCACATGGTTTATCACCTTGACCATAGATATGCAAGATCAACTCTGAAACACACTTTGGCTCTACGACTATCTAACACCCTTTGCTTGCAGCTTCTTATACCATAGTGCTGCTCAAAGCTTCTTTCTGAGTTGGTCATAAGCCCTCGTCTACACATGCCCTTCTCAATCAAAATTCAACTACATGTTTGGTCTATCCAAGGTAGCCGCTCTCTCCAGGAGAGACGGCGGCTACCTTGAATATGAAAATCCTGTGATGTTATCACCAGATCCAACACTCTCAAACTCCTAGTCTCCACCATTATGTGCTAGTTAAGGTAATTATCTGTCAGCAGGTGGAAAAATTCTATTTCTTTTCTCCCCCAAAAAACCTCCAAGATAATTACTCTTCCTGAGTTCATCTTTATTTGCACCCTCAGTCCTAGCAGCAGATGACTATATATTTTTCCTTGTTGGCATTTATCTCACACCAGGTACTTTAAATTTACTACCTTCTACCGTCCTGCTATTACTGCCCTGCCAAACTTCTGCTTTTGTCAGCTGCAATTCTGCTATGCCTCAGTTTCCCCTCACCTCTCTCTCTCTGGAATTATGATCAAAGAAACTAAGGCTATTAGGCGGCCAGTGTACTATGCTAATTATATGTGTCCTTCTAGTTAATTGGTCACAGGAGGACTTGTGACCATTTAGCCAGTCTCATACCACTGCATGAGACTAGCTAACTCACCCTCAGTCGAAAAGTTAAAAGTTTTTCGCATCATAGACAGGATGAAATCCAAGTTTTTCCACCTAAAAGACACTGTTACTACCGAATGACTTTCGGAGGAGCGCATTATTAACATGAGATTTCTGGTAGGATAAACCCTATTCATGCGTAGGCTTCTGTGATTAAGGAGTTCAATATAAATATTCCGGTTTTGTGACCACATGTTTATTATAAAAAACTGTTTTTAAAACTAAACAAGTACTAAAAAACAAACCCGACAAGTTTCGTTAGTCGTAAGACTAACATCTTCAGGGATAAAGAAAACTAACAGTTTAAAGCACAAACTATAAGAAATTACGGAAAACAAGTTCATTTATTGTTATTATGAACATCAAAAAAGTTCGTTAAAAAACCGAATAACAGATCAATACAACCGTTAATGCGTGTTAGCTGAGACAATGCTATTTGTTGTCGCATTTTGTGGTTCACGCTCACTCTGTCCGAGGTCTGAAATTGGTCAAGTTTTAATAAACGCTGACCAATCTTGTTTTAAAATCAAACCTTGGTTTCTGTTGCATTGCGTAGGAATTTTAATCATATTTGCTGCCTCTTGGGATTTTCTTGTGAAACCATTCTTATCTATAAAGGACATGTTTGTTCTATCCCAGAGTACATCATGACCGGTAGAAGCTGTGTGATAGGATAAACCCTGTTACTTCCCAGTGAGATCGGCTAACTCAGTTAGAAAGTCCATATAAAATTTGCGAGTGTTCTGGATGAGATTCGAACACAGATCTTCCCACCCAAGTCGACATCATCATAATTTTATCACCTGGATTAGTAATCATAAATTGCAGTATTCTCTTGGGCGACTCGCATGACCTTGCATTGACTGCTCGATTCAGAATTGGGATCCGAGACAGTGCACTCCACGTTCTTTGATAATCCCCATTCCTTCACTCGCCACATGACCACAGACTCATCTGTCATTACCATAATAGTGCTACTTTCCCAAATTCTGTACCAGTTCTCTTTCTCTCAGATACACTATTTCCAAAGGGCCAACTCCAAATCCATTTAAATTTAGGAAAATTTAAATGGATTTGATGGTTTGGAGTTGGCCCAAAGGGCCCTTTGGGTCAGCCCCAAACCATCAAAGTCACTCCTTACATTTACGAACTGCATATAATTCCTCCTCTACAATTTGCACATTGACTCATCTGCAACCACAGCCTTCTTTTAACTCATTTTTGCTAATCGCGAGGGAAAAAACTGACAATCTTTACTCTCTCTCTCTCTCTCTCTCTCTCTCTCTCTCTCTCATT
The DNA here is from genome assembly GCF_054136105.1 of Typopeltis vanoorti. NCBI lineage: Eukaryota > Metazoa > Arthropoda > Arachnida > Uropygi > Thelyphonidae > Typopeltis > Typopeltis vanoorti. The sequence continues at coordinate 139,844,418 of NC_143557.1, forward strand.
CCTTTTCTTCGCTTCTTCCAATAACACTCTCATACCTTCTCTGATTCTTAAACTTGTTAAATCATTCACATCTGACAAAACTATTATATTTTTCTACATTCATAATAAATCACTCAATCTTCAATCATCGCTCCATGAGAACATAATTTCATCACCTGCTCATCATGTCACTCCTTTTAATAGAATTACCATATAATACTAACCCATTCCTATTTTTCCTTTATACTATCTCGTGTCTTTCCTCAAACCTCTCCTTTCTTCCTCTTCTGTGCATTACTCCTAGATGTTTATAATTCAATGCCCTTTCTTCTTTTTATCTCTCCTGCTCTTGATTTCTTTTTGTATCATCCAACTCTATTCAAATGACCAAACCTATTCGCCATCCTCAACTGTATCATGATGCTTTCAACCGCCTCTTTGAAAGTCCTTCGTTTTTTTCTCTTCAGCGAACAGAGTTCAGACGGTGCACATAGTTTAATTGTAAATCTGCAGTTCTGTGAAGAGGGCAGGCCATCTTCACAGAACTACAGATTTACAATAAAAGTCTGAGAATCAGCCGATTGAGCATCATCAGAAAGGGATGATGCAGTCTTCTGTTTCAAATTGGTCAACGCAATGGAAGCTTAATTTGTGGATGTTGAAGTATCAGCGTCGTTTCCTTCTCTTTGCTAGCATTTGGTTCCTTCTAATCCGGAAGGTATTTGCGACCAAAGTTGCTACTCATTTAACTGATAATTATCAGTTAAATAATAATAATTATTTGGTCACAAGCACTCCAGATGTATACTGCATATTGCACATAGCAGTAAGAACTCCATATGTGCACTCCAAATTGTACATAATCATAGAACTACTATCTTGATGTGAAGGACGCTTCTCATAATCATACACGCGTCCTACTATGATGAATCTTCATTAATTTATTATCAATAAATATAGATTATATCTATCCTAGAAGAACTACAAATGAATAGAGATACATATTGGTGAAAAATCATATTCAGACTTGAACAAATGTGGATAACATTATGTGTGCAGGTCAGAAAATGTTTGACAAAGGCGCTGTTCAATGACTTGTTTGCTTTTTATAATAAAGAAGAGTAATTGATGAGGAAAATGCACATTTTAACTTTTTTTTCAAAAGCATATGACAGATTTATACGACAAGATGATATTTACGGTAAAGGTGTGAATCTGTATATCAAGATGCGGAATGGATTGCCTATTGACAGACATCTGATTGATATCGAAGAGCTGTGTATAGTGGAACCGTATCAGGGCAGAATGACAGTTACTTAGTCGGGGATTTTCCAGTTAAATGTCGCTTCGCGTAAGGTTTTAAACTTAGGCGTCCACAGATGGAAGGCTGCGTACTATATTTGTGAAAAGGGACTGGAGGAAGAGAGCACGATTTTAGAGATGATGCTGGAGAGAAAATTGAAATTCAAGATACATATTTCAAAAATAGTAAATAGAGCCAATGAAGAGAATTGCTGCGACTCTAAAGACACTAAACAGAGGTAAACGACTCTTTAACAAAGATAAAATATTAGTAGTTCCATCCTATAAGGCCTTGATCATACTTGATCATCTGGACTATTGCTTCAAATGTGGTCTGCAGGATTTGACAGGGTGAAGTAACTTTGGAGAGGATACAGAAGCAGTCGAGTTGATAAAATGATTTCAAGACATCTACATCCACAGTCTTGAAACGAGGGCAGATTGAAGATCGAAGGGATGCGATTTGATGGGGATGGCGGACAGAAGACGAAGAGGAATATGATTGAAATAGTCAAGCTGATGAGAGGTATTAACCAGACGAATACACTGAAGTGCCGCTGAATTAGAGATAGCTACCCAGTAACGTGCTGGATAGAGAAAAGGTTTCACAAGTATGGCGACCCCTGCATCCTCCAGAGCTGTCCACACTTCGTCCAAGTTCGGCGGTGATAGGACACGGGCCCAAACACTCTGCTCGACGGTATCCCAAAGATTTTCGATGGGATTTAAATTAGGACGTCTAGGTGGCCACTTCATTATTTCAAAGTCAACAGAATTCTCCTGAAACCAAGCAGTAGCCTGCCTGGACATGTGAGATGAAGAATTGTCTTGCTGGTAGACGTCATCTCCATTGGGATAAACGATGGACACAAATGGGTGTAAATGGTTGGCCATGCATTCCACGTGCCGGATGCATTGAGAGTCGTTGGTACACTTACCACAGGTCCCAAAGACATCAAACTGGAGATGCCCCAGTCCATTACTGAGCTATCACCAGGTTGTATAGTTCCGACCGGACATACAGGATCCATGGCTTCCTGGAGTTAGCGTACCATATCATCATTCTCCCATCGGCACTATGCAGTTTAAATCGCGATTCATCACTCCAGGCCACACGTCGCTATTTTCAATCGTCCAGTCTCGATGTTCTTTAGCCCAAGTTCAGTCCGGTGTCGTGCCGCTAGAAGTGGGAAATCTCGTAGCTTGGCGGTTCCCGAAGCCGAGACGATGAAGTGAAGGTTGCCCATCTGAAGTGAGGGTTCCAACCGGAAAGTCCTTGCACTGACTTTCCGGTTGGAACCCTCATTCAGATGGGAGGTGATTTGAGATAATATCTAGCCCCTATCGGTCCGTACTAAATCCCACTATCTCCATTGGAGTGCATGATGGACATACATGGGCTTAAACTTCTCACGAAGGCGTTGTGAATCCGACGCTGACAGTTAAGTATAACTACAGTTCCGTCCACGCATGCGCGTAAATGTGGGAGTTGCAGTGCAGAATTTGCATAGCGTCTCCTATCCCTGATTCGATGGCACTTCAGTGTATAGGAGAGATTAAACAAATATAGAAAAAGTGGAGGGACAAGGACTAATAAGGCCATCCCTGGAAGTTGGACAAGTGGTGGTGAGAAGGTTTTTTTTTTTCTTTCTTTCATGGAGAGCAGTGAGCGAGTAGAATGCATTGATGCAAAGGGTCTGAATGAATTTAAGATTCATGATGATATGTATTTCACCACAGTGAGTCTGCTAGACTATATGGTGGTTTGTTGTCGTTGTATTAGTTGCAAAAACGTCTCCGTCGATGAGTCTTTGACTCCACGAGAATGGTAATAATAATAATAACATTAATAATTATCAAATCACCAAATTTATCTCTGGCTATAATGTTGATATTTAACCGATCATCAGTAAAATAATTACACTCAGACAAAATATCAGCGCCATCTTATCATTCCTAACTTGTCTAAAATTTATTTGGAAAAAATTTAATTGTTGTTAGCTGTCTTCTTTCCAGTGTGCGTAAACATTAAAAAACGTATAATATATGCGTTTCTAATTTTTATTTGATAGCTAAATCAAGTGGATCCTTTTCCGTTTCGTCTTTATGCAGATAATATCCATGAGGATACAAGCAAACATTGTAAGTCTATCTCATCTCCGTCGCATTTTCCATCTTATTTTTACGCAAACAATTCCACATTTAAGTCATTCGTCCTTAATCTATACTTTGAGTTGGAATGCCTTTTCAACTCTTTTTATTTTGAAGTCAAATACTGTGCCTAAACTAATTCAGGAAATTATTTGCAGTAATCATCGATAAACTCAGTGTATGAGAGAAATAACATAGATGAGTAATATACGTATGTGATTTATTTTTTATTTGTGGTTCATATAATTTAGGAGCATATGTCTTCTTTCATTTCAGATGTCACTCCGTGAAGATTATCCAGAAGCGAGTTGAATATAGATAAGTTGGAAAGCGGATAATTCATTCCATACCTCAGGAAATAAAGAAGTTCAAGCTTGAGTCAAACACTCATTCACTTTGAGAGAGAGAAAAAAAAATCAGGATGTATCATGGTGTTTCTGAACAACGGATTATATTGTGGAGCGTTCATCCCCATGTTTGAAATTGCATGATGTTTATGGACAAGTACGACTCATGCGAGATTTTGCTAAGAACGGTGGATAATTGTACAAATCACATTAGGAAAGAATTATTTTGTCAAGCAGATTGTTTGGGGGCTGGTGGACTGCCTGTTCGCTGAATTGTCAAACTCTTTTGATAAAAAAAAAAGACATCGTTACTAACATATGCATCGAGATGCTAAATTTATCTTTTGAACTGCTCCATTCATGAAAAGTTTGACCCCAAGAACGGCCATATACTCAGCACAAACAACCGACTTGGAGGTCACACGTCTGCCATTTGTACCCGTCGAATTTATGAGAATTCTATTTTCAGGAGCTCTCTGCCCATAAGCTCAAAACTCCCTTTCTACTAATTCATACCTCGGAGCCAAATTTGGAGCTCAACTTCCATGTCCCACTCTTTTAAAATGCATTCTTACAATTTCATCAGTCGAAGTTTCTGATTTTAAAATAATTTTTTACAAAGCAGTTTCATTCGTTAAACTTTTGAATTAACCTTAATGCTGTTCATTATCTTGAAGTGCATAAAACCAAGTTTTGAAACCGTTCTGTAAATATACATGGATGTACTCCTTCTCGATCTTGTAAATAAAGAGTTTTATGGTTTTTGAAATCTGTTTGCATTATTTAAATCAAACGCCGAACAAGGGACATCATTCTGTTCAAATCGCATCGAGAATTGATCTACTTCGATAAATTTTTAGAAGTTGCAATTTTAATGTTAGTCTGTTCCCAGCCAATTATGAACTTATTTTCTTATCCAACTAAAATAATTTTTATTATCATTTAATATTTCACCCAAAATACTTTTTTATGTTAATGCATTAATAATAATCAAATAAAAGTTTAATATTTATATTCCATTTTGCTTGAAGCTTCCTTATTTTTTGTAAATAAATGCATAAAAGTGCTCATGGCATTCAACAGCAGAATTTTCTATGTATAAATATATTACTAAATATATCTATTGTGGCCGCTTATGGTATACGATGTACAAATTATGAAGTACAGTTATGGTAAAAAACTCGCAGAGTTAATATTTTTGAAATAAATTCCAAAATGCTACATTTATCAACATTAAACTGGTATTACCACTTTTCTTCCGACCTACAAACAATTGAACACCTTCCTCAAAATGAATAATATCGTTTAAATGAATCATTTTACTCTTTGTGACCTACAGCCCTCCCCACCAGCACTCTCTTTATACAATCCTTTATTATCAATGAGAGCGCCAGCCAGCTATATTATGTACTAGCCGATTATAAAAACCATTTTCAGCAATTTTAATATTCATTTGACTTGTGGCAATCTGCGAAATGTATTTTCAAAATCCAAGATATGAAAATATGTATATGTCTTTTATTATCACCTTTATTATTATTATAGATATAATTATTTCTAATTATTCCGCTCATGAACTTATTTATGCATTTTACAGATTAACTGATTTTAGTTTAGAAATCATATTTTATTGAAAATGTAAATACGAGAGTGGTTTACTTGATCAACTGCGTAGATTGCATATTTACGTTTGGTATTCATTTTTATTTTTCTTTAAGTTGCTCACTTTAATATGTATATAATATAAATATGCATTTAACTCTGAATTGTTTTTATTATGTCAACTATAAATTTAAATATCTTACCTTTACTATTCGTGAGGATTTTTGTCAACACTTGTTTAGCAAAACAGACTTCGTAAAGTTACTTTAGGGAGCTAAAAATACATTAAAAGGTTTATTTATGCGTTATTTCACGCATGCGTAAGCTAGATATTGAAAGATGTGTGACAGTGTTAGTTTCGTATGCCAAAACATTTCCCAACCAGACTTAAAACATAAATAAATAAATAAATGTAGCTTTTAGTGTTAAAGCATCATGTCCAGTATCATATTCGTTGATTTATTACATCGAGGAAGAATTGCTGTCGTTCTCTGCCATAAATCACTCCGATATTTACATGAATAAGTTACTGAAACTGATATGTTATTTCTCGCTGACCGGTCGTTCCGCTGTGGATTCAATTTCGATCTCCGGGATGTTCCGTGCGGTATCTTGGCGCCGTCATTATCTGCCTCCTTCCCGCGGAAAGTCCAGAATATCCCGAATCAGAAAAGTTCTTTCTCGCTTCGACGATTTTGCCTCGGAGATTACCGCATCGTCTTCGAACGCTACGGTGGCGCCACATCGGTGGTCTGCGACGTTACTGGTGCTGCTTGTGTCTGCGTGACGAGTGGACAGGTTTCTTTCCATCGTCAGCGAGGCGCGGGGTTTAGTCCTGCCTAGCGTGCGACGTAGAATCCTGTTGATGGAAGACACGCTCGGCAAGGAATCTCGCGGACAAACCCCTTCGAATAAAAGACGTTCCCTGATTTCCCAAGCAAAGAGGGCGCTGTTTTCTTCCTTGTACTGCCGTATCTTACTGATCACCAGTGGGGTGGAAACTCTGGGTTTGCTACCACCTGAAACGCCAAAAAAAAGTTTCTTAAGCATAATGGAGGAGTGAAGAAATAAAAAAAGAAAGATAGAATAAAATAAGCTGTATGGATTAAAACTGAAATTAACCAAAAAGAATGAAAATTTACAACAGTTAAACGTTCATCAGGCATACAAATAATGGTTTTATGTTTGATTAATCTACAGGTGAATGATGGACATTTTTAAACGCCAATAATATTTTATTTTTTTATTTTTTTTAAGTTTGAAAAAGTTTCTTACATTTTTGTTCACTATAAATATTCAGTACATAATGTTAAGTAAATATCTTATTTAAATATGCATAAGTAGTAATACTAAGTATGTATTTTACATTATTTTCACATACATATTTACAATAATTCATTTAATGTGTTAAAAGAGAGAGAAATATTTTTCATATTTTGTGGAATAATTTTATATAAATATAGATAATTTTTCTGCATTTTATTATTTGCATTTATATGAAGGAAAGCATTGCCTGACTCAGTTGTGAGTACTTCGTCTGTAAATGAGTTCAAGAAGAAGTATGATAGATATTGTGGGATAGTTTGGGTCTCCTGCGATGAGTCTTCTGACTCCATGGAGATACCCGTATAATAATAATAATAATAATAATAATAATAATAATAATAATAATAATCAGGGACGGCTCGTGCATAGGCACTTCGGAACTGCAGCATCCCCAATTTTTCTCGATACATAAATATATTTCTTAATTTAGTTATATTTGCTTGTTTTATTTAATTTTATCACCAATAATCCTTACAATTCTCTTGTTTTGTATAAAAAATAATAAAAATCCATCTTGTAGCACTTAGGAGGGCGAAGAATGCTAGCAGCACTGTGTTTACCACAGTGTCATATTGCTAGTATAATATTTGCACCGCGCGCAAGGATATGCACGTCATAGTGAGATGCGAGCTATTAGCGTAATGCGGCACTGTCCGTCGCGCAGTTCCACTGTTGTTCATATGCACTTCGCGCGAGTAGTAGAGTGTTCGTAGTGCTTATCGTGTTTACTCCGTCTCTTTAAATATTTGGACATTACAATTAAAGGAATGGATTTTATTTTTAAGTAATTTTGAATTATACCAAACTGTATAATTTTATCGATAATAAAGAATATTTTTTCATGTTTAATTTTATTTTTTATTTTGACCATAATTTTGATATTTTATCTAAACGCGTATACGCTGTACTTACAAGTGTGTATGTATATTTCGAAAGTTGCAGGACCCCCACAATTTCAAGCTACGAGTCGCCACTGAATTTCAGACATCAACAATATCGCTAAATCCAAACTAGTCACCGAAGAATGCCCAAATCAATTGATGTACAAATAACACTATAAAAATGAATGGAACAAGCTCTAAACAATCGTAAATACAAAATGGAGAACATCTTACTCAACTGCACGTATACCTAATTTTTAGAGCAAGTATGAGATCTAAGAACTCACAATCTTTCATAATAGCTTCCGTCTTCAAGGCTGAAAAAACGATGTGGCACCTCAAACTATGGTCCACCTGTTAATCTGCTAATGTGTTAGTATGTAGCTTTTATTTAAAATTTAACGTTGGAGTTTAATGTCAAATAATAAATATATAAATAAATTACTAAAAAGGAGTTTTCTGTAGCAGAGGTGATTGGCGTGATAGAATTTGCTATAGAAACTGCTGTGATTAAGGAAACGCTAAAATTTTTAATAACAGGTACTGATGTCTCAGACCATCGATAAAGGAAGTAAGAAAGGGCAGGAGGTAATTAACCCACGTGTTCCATGCCTGTCGATGAAAGGAGGGACTGAGCGGAGGTGAGTAGTAGGGTAAGCACTAATGACCACATCAAGATCAAAATAAGATAAGGAATCGTGACGTGATTGGTTGTTCATTTGATGACGTCATTGTGTGTGTGTGACGTCATGAGTTTGAAATTTCCCTGGGGCATATGTGCCAATGGATTCAGTTCTTGTGTTTTGGTTCGCAAATGGAATTATGGATGATGGTTGAGATAAGGATTCGTGTTGTGCATGGCGGGACATTTTAAACAAGATCAAGATCAAGATAAGATAAGGAATCGTGTCGTGGGTGTGTGTTGTTTTCAGATGTAATAAGTGACGTCATTTGTTGTTGTCAATAAGTGATGTAATTTGTTAGATGTAAATAAGTGACGTTATTGTTTTGAATGGAAAAGAAGATATGTTAGTGGATAAGGAATCGTGTCGTGAATGGTGGGACACTTCTGAAAAGATCAAGATCAAGATAAGATAAGGAAGCATGACGTGAATGTTTGTTATTATCAGATGTAGATAAGTGATGTAATTTGTTAGTTGTAAATAACTGACGTAATTGTTAGATGTAAATAAGTGACGTTATTGTTTTGAATGGAAAAGGGAGATATATTAGTGGATAAGCATTCGTGTCGTGATTGGTGGGACAGTATGAACCAAATAGGGGTATCAGTGTCTTGAATGTGTGTTGTTATGAGTTGTAGATAAGTAAATGGTTTGTGTATGGCATTATGGGTGATGGATAGTGATAAGATAAATTTCGGAATGTTTGGAATTTCGCTGGGGCCCCCCTTCTGTTAGGGACATCAGGTGCTGTGTTGGGTTCGCATATAGCATTGTGGGTAATATTTAGAGATAAGCAATTGTGTCGTTATGTGTTTGGAAATTTCGGGGGAACATATGTCTCTCTGTGATATCACATGGTGTTTTCGTTTGCCTATGGAATTGTGGGCGATGTTTTTGAGATAAGATATCTTGGAATTTTCCCAGGGTGACACACATCCGTCATTGTCGTCATGTTTTGTCTTTGGTTATCTATAGATGGCTGTACTAATTTTCCAACACATTTTGGGGTATTTCTTTCCTGTTAAAGGGAAAAAATAATTTAATTATTTTCTGAATAATTTAATTATATTATATGCTGGTGTCCCTCACACACATACTAGACATAAAAAGTCGCTAATGTATCCATGTTGATACTCTAATATGTACCCTATGATTATTCTTAATATGTATTATAATGGGAAATTGGAATGCTATAGTGGGAGAAGAGAGCAATGATAATGTTTCAGGAAGATTTGGTCTTGGACGTAGGAATGAAAGAGGAAAGCAATTAATAGAATTTTGTACACAAAATCAGTTAGTTATAGCAAATACACTATTTCAAGTTCCAAAAAGAAGAAGATAGACCTCGAAAGCGCCTGGGGATTCAAATAGATTATATATTGGTCAAGAAAAGATACAGAAACCAAATAAAAAATTGCAAAAGCTATCCAGGAGCCGATATTAGTAGTGACCATAACCTTGTCTTAATGAAAACAGAACTGAAACATAGTAAACAAATCCAAAGATACAAATCAATAAGATGGAACCTTGAAAAATTAAAGAGTAAAGTAAAGAGAGGATACCAAGAGGCAACTGATCATAATATTCCAAAAAACATAAATAGTCAGAATAATATTGAAAACCAATGGAATATGATTAAAGAGTTAATTACAAATTCATCGAATCAATTATTGAAAAATGCAGAAAAATAAAAAAGAAAACATTGGATAACAGATGAAATACTTGGTTTTATGTATGAAAGAAGAAAATATAAAAATGCTGTTAAAGAAGAAGATGTGGCCAAATACAAATATCTTAAAAATCAAATTACAAGAAAATGTAGACAAGCCAAAAAGGAATACCTGGAAGAACAGTGTAATAACATAGATGAATTATTTAAAAAAGAAAGCATAGAGAAAGCCTATAAAGAAATTAACAAACAGATTTTCAAATTTAATAAGAACAGCAAAACCAATGCCATCAAAGATGAAAATGCAAAATTACTAATAGAATCTGAGGATATATTAATGGAATGGAAGAATTATCTTGAAAATCTCTATAATGGCGACGAATTTGATGTTGATATCAGCATAGAAAATCAAAATGAAGATAATCTAGGACCACCAATAATGCGAGAAGAATTTGATAAAGCACTGTCCGAAATGAGTAAGGGAAAAAGTCCAGGTGTAGACAATATTCCTATAGAACTACTACAAAATCTAGGTGATGAGACAAAAACCTTACTTGATCAATTAATAGCCCAAATCTATGATAGAGGAGAAATACCAAAGGAGTTTATGAAATCAACCATAATACCAATACCAAAAAAGAATAATGCAAACAAATGCAGCCAATTTAGAACAATAGCTTTAATCCCACATGTTAGCAAAATTCTGCTGAAATTTATTTAAAATAGAATTTATTCAAAAATAGATTGTCTATTGGATGAAGAACAATTTGGATTCAGAAAGAATAAAGGAACAAGAGAGGCAATACTCTGTTTAAGAACAATAATAGAGAGAAGATTAGACCTTAGTCAAAATACTTACATCTGCTTCCTTGATTTAGAGAAAGCGTTTGATAAAGTAAACCAGCAAATACTCCTAAATTGTCTAACTAATATCGGCATAGATTTGGGGGATAGGAAAATAATTTATCAAATTTACAAAAATCAAAATGCACGGATTAAAATCAATGATAAGGAGAAAATAATAAATATAAGGAGTGGAGTAAGACAAGGATGTATACTTTCACCACTTTTATTTAATTTATATATTGAAAAGGCCATTCAGTAAACTAAAGATAAAATAAATAGTGGCATAAAGATAAATGGTGAGCAAGTCATGTGTATAAGATTTGCGGATGACATAGCCCTTGTAGCAGAAAACAGAAGAACGTTAAAAACAATGCTAGAATTACTAAATAATAACCTTGAAATATATAAAATGAAAATCAACACAGATAAGACTAAAATCATTGTTACAGACAAAATCCCTATCAATACATAGCATATAGACATCAGCGGGGAAACAAATGAAACAAGTGAAAAGCTTTAAATATTTAGGAAGCCTAATAACAGAAGATGGCAGAACAAGAGAAGACATAAGATCAAGAATAAACAACGCAAAAGCTCAATTCTTAAGATTTTAAGATGAAAAGCATTTTAACAGGAAACCTCAACCTACAATTGAAAAAATAATTAGTAAAGACATTGATATGGAGCATTACACTGTATGGATGTGAAACCTGGATTCTAGGCAGAGAAGATGTAAGAAGATTGGAGGCTTTTGAAATGTGGTGCTGTTATAATAGTTAACAAATTATCTTTAGACAATAAGAATATTTTGGTATGCGTTTTACTGAAGTGCTAAAGAATGTTAATTCTAATATTTTATCACTATACGGCGGTTAAAGACAAAGAAATGGTAAGTAATACGATCCAAAGTTGTGTACAGAGTGATATTACCTTTATTTCTGCAAATGACAACAGCCACTCTAATAGTAAAGCATACACACAGAATCAGGTATGAGCATCGAGCGCACCTTTAGGAAACTATATTTTCCATCATTGATGAAGATGTATCGATATCTTCGTTGATGAACAAATAATTCGCTTTTTTTAATCCGATATTTCTGCCGCAACTGACTTTATGGTTCATTTTTGATTGGGAATTTGTCATGAAGAAAGTGTTAGTGAAGACAGTTCCAAAAAATTCCACCATATTCACCTGGCCTGTCCACTGAACGCGATTGAAGAAGGAGAAGAGCGTGAAGTTATGGACTGCCTTTTCAGAGATGAATGAAGAGATTGAAAAGAGAGGAGTTTAATAGGAAATTTAGCTTATTTTTATTAATTCTGATCGCTGTCGTGCTTCTACTGTATCTAAAAATGATTAGGTAAAGGAATTTGGTTTAAAACTCAATTTTACACCCTCTGTCAAAAAGAATCCGATCTTATCAAAAATAAAAGAAACTAGTCGTGCCACTTGTTCATCTTTTTTTTTTTTTTTGTTGAAAGCGGAAACCTTCGTTAGTGTTGTGTCCACTGTTTATGACATTTGTTTTTAGAAGCCGAGTTATAGTGGAAAGAGTGTGTTTTGAGGAACGGTCGGAAAACGAGTTTCAGAGCTGCGAGATTGACTTTTGTGTTAAATTTGGTAAAAGTTTTACCGAAACGCATGAAATTCTTCATAAAGCATACGGTGATGAATGCTTGTACTCAAGTTTACGAGTGGTTTAAGCGATTTCAAAGTGGTCGTGAGACGCTTGAATACGACGAAAAGCCGAGTCGTCCAAAAACTGGACTGGGAGAAGTTAACATTCAAAGAGTGCGTGCTTTAATCAAAGAAAACAGGAAATCGTCCGTGAGATTGATTGAAGATGAATCGGGGTTTCCAAAATCAACTGTGCACAACATTTTGACCTAGAGTTTGGGCTTTCGTAAATTGAATTCGCGATTTGTTCCCCACAAGTTGACCGACGACCAAAACATGTATCGAATTGAACACTGCAAGGACCTCATTAAAAACCGCTCGTAAGGACTCAAACTTCCTTGAAACGATCGTTACTGGTGACGAAACGTGATGTTTTGAGTATGAGCCCGAAACAAAGCGCCAGAGTGCTGAGTGGAGACCACCAGAAGAAGGGCATCCGAAAAAAGTCGCTTGGAGAAGTCAAAAGTAAAGATAATGCTGATTTATTTCTACGATTCCGAGGGCATTATTCACAAAGAATTCGTTTCGCCTGGCCAAACAGTCTATGGTGAGTTTTATGTGTAAGTTTTGAAGCGATTGATATCGAGAATTCGTCGCATACTGCATGAATATCGTAATGACTTACCGCTCGTCAATACACATTGTCACTGTTGGCATTATAACTCGGAATCTAATGAAATAAATATCATAAACAATTGACACAACACTAATGAACGATGCCGCTTTCGACAACAAAAAGATGCAACAGGTGGCGCCACTAGTTTCTTCTATTTTCGAAAAGTTCGGTTTCTTTTTGGACAGAGGGTGTACTACCTTAGAATCAGCCTTACTACCCAGGTAAGGAAGAATAAAAGGTAGTAGATCAATTCGGTTAAAACATTGATTAGATTTATTTGTGTAAAACCGGACGACATTTTGTATTTGTTCGTTTCCCTATAATATATGCACCTGCATAGAGTACTTGGAAAAGAAGAAGAAAGGGAAACTTTAAAATACAGCAAGATATTAGACAAACACAAACCTTAATACTGACATTTTTATGAACAGTCCCTGTAGGTGTAGTTATGACTGTCTGATTCTCGACTTTTTTACCCTGTAACATTTTTCCTTAGGCTTGTAAACAATTCATTTTTGATGGTTTATTTACAGGTCTAAGGGAAAATAAAATAAAATAAAAAAATCTAAAACTCCACCCAAAGCATCTCTTTGGCTAATACGTAATAAAACAAAAGACATGGAGAATATCTGTCATTAGACTTTCTACACTTGCTCACATGCCTCAAATCAACACGAAATTAATTACACGATGCGCATTTTAGCTTTAAAATTCGTTATTACTGAAAAAGCCATCTGGTTTCTTTTACTTGCCTATAGCTCCGGGTAGAATAGATCCTGTTTCCGCAAACCTGGCCAGGATCTTACTGACGCATCCGTGTGAAACTAGCAAATGCCTGGAGATGTCACATGGTCTGTATCCGTAGAGAGCAAGCTCCAGGATCCTTAAACGCACGTGGAAAGGGAGTGGCTTTCCATTAGCAAATGTTCCTCCCAGTTGATTTACTCCTCCATTACCTACAATGAAACAGAAGAAAAAAAAATTTGCATCAAATGAAGAGCAAGGATAGAAAGAAGGAAATAAAAAATAAAGCTAGAATACATTCATCCATATACTGCTTTCGTTCCAGGATAACTGACTGCAATTCCTATTCAAAGCTTCGTTTTCGTGAATAACTCCGCACTTCTCATTTAAAAAAGTCAGTAATATATAAACACAAACACAATTTCACAAATATCTACAGTCAAGTCTACATTCTGATATCCATCCAATCCTCAAACGTACGATTTTAAGTTTTCAAATAATGTTTACAGCGTAGCTAATTTTTACATATCTCATATTGCCATCGATGACACCGGGACTCCATAGAGATAGAGTTGTAATTAATTAATAATAAAATAAGAAAAAAATTATTGCCCATCTTTTCTATCATACTAATAAATCAATTGTTAACAAATCACAATAATTTTTAATGCTAACTATATATGTATAGAGAGAAGCGACCCGGAAACAGTTAACACAAAATACATTGATCTTTTCGCCACCGACAAGTGGGACATCTCTTGTATAACATCTTAAATGCTGATGATAGTGAACCTGCGAACGCTTGGATTTTGACCCTCTTCTCTGATATATTTTCCTGGTTTATTAAACTTATATTTACTTTAGCAACATTTGTTTACTTTACACCGCGTAGTTCTTTCTAGTACTAAGAAATGCAAGCCTAAACTTTCTAATTAGAATAATAATATTACGTTTCGGATTTGGAAATTAAACTGGTTTTACAGAAAAAATGGTTTCATTTGTGAACAATAATCGAAATGAATACCGCAGTTACATTCATAATTTCTGGGACATATAGAAATAAAATTATAATAAATTACAAATGATCTTTTAACACCAGATGGCAGTGTTATCTAACGACTACGAAAAGTTGTAAGAATGTAGCAACAAAACTTTCTAATGAAACTAGTAAAAATTGTATTTGAGCTATTCATGCTTTTCCACCTTGTTTAAGAATAATATCATTATGTTGTAGATCAAATGGTACAATAGTTCATAACTGTAGAGAATATAATTAAAAAAAAAAAAAAAGCTAGAAAAGTATGTATTAATGTGATCAACAAGCGATAGGTATTCATTATTTTTGAAAGCTGATTTTGTCCGCTATAGTGAGCTGTTGTTACTTCTGCGCATAATGTTGATTATCGTCTGACATATTTTATAAAAAATATACCAGTTTTAGTTGAAAAACTATTTTGTTTCAAATTTTATAAGAAATAATATTTATGCTAGCATAATTCGTTATGTTAGATAAAATTTATATTCTGTAATTATTATAAAAATAACATATAAACGGTTAATAATTGTAGATCACCTAAACACTATTTCTAAATACCATATTATTTTAACATTTTTTCCTCTGACCTCTGGCGTTTTTATTTTAATTTTACTATTCATATTTGATCACATTCGATCTTCAGTCAGGTCATCATGTCCAACTTTTAGTTATTATAAACTGTTTTGGCTGTGTGCGTATGTGTATTAGTCACTATTTTCATTCAAACAACATAAGCGCATGTAGTAATCCGGTTTTTGTTCGTAAAAAAAATAAATAAATAAAAAATGAGACAAATGTGGTAATGAAAGTTTTATGAATCAACCAAAAATGTATGCAAAACAGGAAATTCTTTTTCTTCTCAGTAATATGTTATTTAATTTTGGTGACTCAATACTCACAATTTTGGGTGTGAATCTACCTTATTTGTTTCATGTGGTTAATTATTCTTCCAACTGATTCACTTCTCACCATAAAATATTTTCCAAAAACGTTTTTATATACAGTGAATTCTCCTGATGATGACTTGCTTTTAGAAGTAGATTATTAGGTTTTAAGAGTTGCTAAATCGTATGACTAATGAAAGCTGGCTAGCCGGACATCGTCACTTCATTTCCTAGCTGAAAGCAAAAGGATGTCTGCACTATCGAAAACTCGGGTTCAATGTCGGATTATACAAATACTTTGTTACACTTACAATTTCAAATACTTATAAATACAAACTTTCGCTTTTACGAATTTCCCTTCACTTTCATCTTCGAAATGAAAGATTTTTTACTTTCATAAAAAATGGGCTATCGTAAGAACTACTTTGTCTTTAGAATGTTGTGACAAAGCTTGAAATTGTGATGGCTTTAAACCATGAATATGTAACTCATATGATAAACTCGAAGTTCACTTTGCCAACTCAATTTGACAGAATGTAGATGGGTATTATTATTATTATTATTATTATTATCATTATTATTATTATTATTATTGAAGTGTTGAAAAGGGAACAGAGAGGACCTTGGTCAACAACCAACGAAGAACAAAGGACGTCGCCATCTTTATAATCACGCCTCACTGCCTAAGGGAAGAAAGGTGAGTCATGAAGTGTATCAAATGCCTGGAGGAGTTATCGTCCAAGGGAAATAATATAACTTGTACGAAATGCAGTAGGATTCTACACTTAAAATGTGCCGGCTTTTCAGAAACAACCGGGCAACATCAATATGAACCTGATGTAACACGTGAGGAATGGAAGTGTGTAATCTGCATGAGGAACAAAGAAACGCACGTAAGGCAGCCACCTACGATGCAGCCGATTATATCGGAGGCAAAATCAGATGACGAACTGAACAGACAAAAAAAACGCAGGTGAGTCCTATAATTTAAACTCTTTAAGTTTACTAATAGAAAACGGTCTAGTGACTATAAAAGCCAGCTTAGTAGATCTTGTGCAAGAACTCTTTAAGAAACAGAACGAACAAATAACAAAAAAATCTAGCGAATATGAAGATTTGGTAAAACATAATAATTTAGCAGTTATAGAAGTGTTGCAAACGGTAAAAGACATTAAAATGAGCCTTAACGCACTAAAAGACAGGCAACACAATTTGATGAAAGAGACATCCGAACTCCGTCAAGAACTTCATTCTCTAAAACTACAATACGAACGTTTAAATCAGCAACAACATAAAAAAGATCTTGTCATAAACGGTCTTCCTGAAACTGCACCTACAGAAAACCTCAGAGACGTGGTTTTAAAATTAGGCCATGTAATTGATATCCCCCTACAGCTTAATGACATTCAGACCGTAAATCGGATTAAATCGGAGTAAGAGCAAAAACCAAGGCTTCCCACGACCTGAACCAGTCATAATTCGTCTTAAGAGCAAGTCCACAAGAGACAATCTCATAAAAGCCAGCAGGCAGAAAAAACCAGTTGCAAAGGACTTGAACGCACAGCAAGACAATACACCAATCTTCCTATCCGAATATTTAACACCATTCAACCAGAATCTGTTGTACCAAACAAGAAAAGCAAAAATGGAAAAAAATTACCAATTTTTGTGGACCAGAGATGCCAAGATATTCATAAGGAAGTCACAAACTTCAAAGCCAATACAAATTAAAAGCACAGAAGACATAGAAAGGCTGCCACTGTGAAGAAAAAAGCCTCCTAAATAGTTCAAAAAGAAGCCCACAATAAAAAAAGAACGTGAACCATCAAGACAGATGCAATAACACAGGATATATCGGCAATTTCACTTTGATCCGACCTTTCAGATCATTCATTTGACCTCCCAAAGATCTGCCTACTTCCAACACAGCTACCAAATCAATAGCAAATATACGTATATATAACCAGTATCACCCTCAGATAAGCTAATTACAAAGCTTCGAGGGTGCAGTTGAGTTACATCCCAGTAGTAGTATTTATCTAACATTATTTACTTAACATTCTGTAATGAATTCTAGTAGTAAACAGAAAATGTGATAGTAATACTTCAGTTATATATTTAAGTTTAAAATTATATATTTAATTTACAATTTAAATTTTTTTAAAAATTATTATTATGTAAACTGCAACATAAGTAATATTGTTTAACTTGTGAGTCATTAAAAATAAACACGATTACTAAGATTATTATTAATGGTAATAATACACACTTTTTACTCTTGTGTCAATGAGAAATTCTGCAAATGATAATGATATTAAGAGTAATTATAATTCTTACTGAACCATTTTGCAAGAAAAAGATGCATTGTTGCCTAAATATTAGTATATTCATGTAATTATTGGAGAGATAATAAACTATAAAAAAAATTATTACATTAAAAAAAAAATTATTATTATTATTAAGACAGATCTCCAGGCAGTCAGAGACTCATCGAGGGAGGCCACATACTACACACACCAGCTATCATGCTTATTCTTGAATTCATTCGCACTGCTTGCACTCACAGCATCCAACGGCAATCCATTCCAATCACGCACCACCTCTTAGAGAAAAATCAAAAATCAAAAAATTTAAATTATTGCGATATTGAGCATCTCATCCCTCTCATTTAACGAAGTTTAAGTATACAACATTTAGAGTTTATGAACTTAACAATCTTCATTCGAAGATATCAAGAATTACAAGGAAGTATAGAAGGGATTTGTAACAGTATATAATGAGGCAGGGAGACTCTTCGGATTCTAAGAAAAGAAAATTGAACAAAGATTGGCAAAGAAAACCTAGAAATTCGCCGAAGAAAGGCTTAAAATTAAAATGTTGTTTGAAAGTGCTAAATCTCAGAGAATTAAAGAAATTCATCTGAGAAATTATAAAGAAAAAGGTAAGTTAGTTAAACTATCGGCAGGAGAAGAGAAGGAAAATTATGTGTACAGTATGGCAGAACTCAGTATATATATTAGAGATAGAATAGATAGATACATTTCTGAGTTTGAGAGAATCTCAAGATTTTTATGATAACGCTACTTAAAAAACTATTAAAATCACTCCGATTTGATTTCATGTAACCCTAGAGAGGCTTCCCTAAATAACGTGGGAATTATTCTTTGGTAAAGTTCCCAATTCCCCTTCTTTAGCTGCGACGTGCGTTTCTGCTCAATCCCATACGATCTTCGATTACCTTCGTTTAGATCTAATGACCTCTCAGGGTCAACTAATTAGGCTTTTTTATAACCCTAATTTTGGTGATGGTACGAAGATGAAATCTATCTCCTAATATTTGCTAGTGGTGTGTGTGTGTGTGTGTGTGTGTGTGTGTGTGTGTGTGTGTGTGTGTGTGTGTGTGTGTGTGTGTGTGTGTGTGTGTGTTCCTTGTTTTTGCAGGCGACGGAGTAAAAACAAAAATTGGGAAAGAAACGTCTTTCCTTCCACACGAGACCTACTAACTCCCCATTGATGCAAGCTGACATAGATATCCCTTGCTTCCTATACGCGATTCGGACCTAAAACATTATCATATCCTTTGCACTACGTAATCGTTACCGTTACACTCTTTAATCTCGATGTTGTATGCACTTCATGGCAGACTTGTAAAACAAAACTTTTCGATTGATGTTTCAGTTATGGTTCTGATTTCACGAAAAATTAAATTTGATCACGCTGTTTTATTCGTTTCTAATATTTTAAGAAATGAGAACCGTAATATTCAAAGATTTTGTGCTTTTGACTCTGCAATAAAGAAGTAAAATACTCTGGAAAAAAAATTAAAAGGAGGGCAAAAGAAGATTTCACCGGATTGCATTTTATCGCATCTTCGTTCTTCGCTGCTGTTGCATTTTGTGGGAATTTTCTCCACCCCATCTTCAATGCTTTACACCGAAATATGACGCTGACCTTCACCTCATATTTCCTGATTTTGTCCGCATATCGTGTACCGTCACTTAAACAGAATGTTGTGTATTATCACAATATTTAATCCTAATGCATTAGAACCACCTCACCGGCCATTATGGATCAAATACGGATACGCATACGCTTCGTATCCATCACATATTTCAATGTCATATCAATGGTATTAAAATTTTAATATGCACTTCGCATCCATGATAAACTCGACGTCTATAGACGTCTTGGCCGGTAGCGTGGTTAGCGAGGGCGTGTTTAGTGAAACAAATTTAAAGATAGATGCTGTCATGATTTCTGAAATGCGACTTACGACTTACAACCAGAAGAGATCTTTAGTAATCAATGAAGATGAGATTTAGAAACGAGCAAATCCGTACTGTCTTTAAGAGTTTTGGAATCACGTTTGTATATTTTATATGTAACAGAAAACAAACGTATTCGTTCTAATACACAAGCATAGCGACGATCTCAAGTAATCATAAAAAGTGCCTTTCGCAGTTGCATTCATGTCAAGTGATATCACACGAATGAATTTAGAGAATGATGAAAGACTGCGCTGTATTAAGTAGAAAGTTTACTGAGGTTTTGCGAATCGGCAACCCTCGATAACTGTTGCTTTATGGTTACGCCCAAGTAACGAAAGCCATGAAACAAGGACGTGTCGATTGATTCTTTGTGCAATCGATGTGTTGGTTTTGAGGGGGATAAAAACGCGATTTTCCTCAAAAGAGGGATCTCTTTCTATAGATGACCTAGGACACCATGGAGATTCTCGAATAATAAGAGACCGTCTAACCTGCCTTCAACTGAAATGCTTTAAAAATGTTGTTTGGCTTCCCGGATATTGAAACCCAGGTCTTTCCAACCTGAAGGATCTTTCATTCTTCTGACTTCATTACAGAGGACTTTTTTCGTCCAATTTTTCTACAAATTTCAACGCATCTCATTCCCGTTTCTTATAGAAGTTAAGATTGAAGTTAATGTCGAAACAACTAATACTCTGAAGCAAGTGCACTGTATCTATTATTTGTGTATGTTCTCCGGCCGATTTTCTTGTTTTGAGGAATGAAAAAAAAAAGTTTCCAGGATAAAAAACTGTACCCCTCCGTAGAACACGGGCTAAGATGAAAAGTTGTTATGAAATATATTGTTTTCTATTTGAGAAAAATAAAAAATACAAACTAAGGATTCGAATGGAGAGCCTAGTTATAAAGGAGATTCTATCATAACTTTTTATTCCATTCTGCAACTTATTAAGGATGTTTTATTCACTCTGGAGTGTTATTTCATTTTAGTGATATGTAGAATCCTGGAAATAAAAGAGATCTGCAACTTGGAACAAACTTGTTGCAACTTGGAACACTCAGAAAAAAGGTTTTTCAACTCCACTTACTTGTGTCCAAATTCAATTCCGAGCATCTTAGGGAGGAATCATTTGGGATAACCAAAAGGATCTCGTAGATTTTGCTTTAGACGACTTTGGAGAATCTCGGGGTTTTCAAGTGAGAGATCTAAGCCGATGAAATGAGCAAATAAAAGTTATTAGCACTGTTCTAATTAAGACTGTTCCAGACGAATATGGCCGAAACAGTGGACCAAAAGAAAGGTAGGAAATTCTCGAAGACAAATGAAATATTATATTATGAGGATTACCGACGTTAATAAAAAACAATAAGTAAGCATTGATTATTGATTACTTCACATGTATACCACAATAAATTATTAGTTAAAACACTGACAGATATTTCGTTTTACGTCTCGTAAAATGTGTTTTCACTATGGATTGAAGCACAATAAGAGAAACTGGAATACCTAGACAGTGAAAACAGGTGCGATGTTGTTCCTCACTCGAATTAAACACGTTTCTCTGGTGAATAATGAAATATCTGTGTGTGTGTGTGTGTGTGTGTGTGTGTGTGTGTGTGTGTGTGTGTGTGTGTGTGTGTGTGTGTGTGTGTGTGTGTGTGTGTGTGTGTGTGTGTGTGTGTGTGTGTGTGTGTGTGTGTGTGTGTGTGTGTCAAATAACCATGGAAGTCCCACAGATTTCTTTATGCAACAGAACAGGATGGTTTTAAATGCATTCTATAAACAAATTGAAGTTAAAAACAAATTCAAAGGAATGTTGCTAAAAATAGACGAAGGACTGAAAAGAATACAGATTGGTGGAGAAAGCTCAACTGTAGATGCAAAAGACTTGTTAATGAATTACAAGGCAACCTACAAATGCAGCTTTTAATAGAGCAATACACACACACACACACACGCGCGCGCGCGCTGAGTAATCTCTTGCAATCCTAAAACATATGGAACAAACAAGATAACTTTTTGGTATATCAGAAGTAGATTACACTTTAACGGTGGTAGGGAAATAAAAAAAAAAACGAAATTTATGTGAATCAACGGAATTTTGCATGATCGTTTTCTAAGACGCATAAGATGCGAGGATTTGCAGGAAAAAAATCTATGAATCACGAGAGATCGAAAAAGAGAATATATACAAGATGAGATACGACGTTCTACAGGTTAAGCTGATGCATAAAGTCAAGACCAAGGAGGAGGAGGAGGAGGAGAGACAGATTGAAGGAGGGAATTTAAGTGAAGACGGTACAGGAGGTGAGTGTTCATTACGTATGCAAGCAACAGGAAAATAAGCCAAATTAGCATTCTTACCTCTGTGAGTCATGAGCTCTTCTTCGATGCAAGGGTTTCTCCTGAGCACGAGCCCTCAAGTCGGCGACACCGGATCCAGTGACCAGCACTGTCGGTAAATAGCGTCTGTCAGCTTTTCATGGTCGTTTGCCGAAGATGCGGGGTTTTTATAAGACCGTAGCTTGACACGGGCAGCCGACGGACAGCGTGGGAACTGGCAGGTGCTCGCAGACACCATGATTTCTTCTCGATCTCGCTGCGTCGCATTAGTGCTGCCATGAACGCGCCCGGGAGCTCCCCCGTCCAGCTGCTAAATCTTGGCTGCCTCCTCTTCGCACTTCTCTTCCGCTGCCGCGTTCTCATCGTTTGCGCCTGGATTTTCTCCACACTGCGTGCCTCGGCCCAAGTACGGTAATTGGATCGGGGATTTGTGGCCCGCAACAGACGGCCCTGATGACGGAAAACATTCAAAGTCGCTTCAATGGCACAAAAATTTCCTTTAATCTTCTCGATCGGCGAAAACTCGTCCGGATTGTGTCGTTGATCGTCGTTCTAAAGAAACTTGTACGTTTGTCTGTCTGTCCTTTCCCAAGAAACTTGTCTTTTCTGTCTCTCCGTTTGTTCTTCGCTGTTCAAAACCGCACTCAACTTGCTTTCATCCATAATTGCTTCCGCTACGAGATGGCCGCCCTCACTCCAAATAAAAGGATTCCACAATGTTACCAATTCTTTCTTTGTTTTTTATGTCGGACTTTGTTTGCTGGCGATCTACTTTGAATTTGTAACTTCTATTGAGAGTCATAAAATTTGTCGCCAGGTAGTAGCATTGTCTTTCCCATTCACACACACACCACAAAGATCGTCTATTTGACATAATATCTTCGTTGGCACAAAGAAAACTTTGGGTGTTCAATATATACAAATGGAATTTTTGCCGAAATCGAGGAGAAACAATTGCTTCTTCTGTCAGCTGCTTTCCTTCCAATCAAATATTGTTCCTCCTGGTAGTGCTCCACACTATCGGACATCACTCATTTGGCGACCATAGAAAATAAGTAAAGGAGAGAAATAGTAGGCTAGTGACATTTGTCCTGTTCTCCCTCTCCAACAAACCTTCACCTGCTTTCATTTTACAGCAAAAGATATTTTGTAAACGGTGTTATAGGCACATTTCTATTTATTCGATCTATCCTTCTTTATATTCACGAATCGTTCTTTCAACTCGGTTCTGTTCAACATAACCACCTCCTTGGTGCAGTCGGAAGAACGACGGTACATTGGAAAAGATCTGGGTTCGATTCTTGTCGTGATGAGAGGGGTCTTTATATGGGGAATCTCATACGAAGATAGCAGGGTTTTTCTCTAGGAAACTCGGGGTTTTTCATCCCGTATACAGACAAATGGCGCGAGGAAAATACATTTAGAGAGACAAAAGCGGTTAGTAGGGTGGTAGGCGGTAGATCGCGTTGTGTGAAGCTGATAGATTAAGTAGTAGAAATGGTGGTGTAGAGTAGAATGCTGTCCCCCCCGATGAGTCAAAGGACTCCGTGGAGGTGTCACGTGATAATAATAAAATGGGGAATCGTCCGGAAGAGCAAACGGCAATTTTTATAATATCCTACTGGCCATTTTGACCTCCAGTAAATCACGTTGGAAGAATGATTGGCACCATTGACAACCTTGAATCTGCGAATGATGTTTTTTCTGCAAATGCTTGTCATCAAGGGGCAGGTGTTGATCACGGAGGGAAAACAGCAAAGTCGGCAGTTGGTACTTTGGGAATTCTTTTCAAAGTTGAATTTTACTGTTGGAAACAACTGTATGAATCTGATGGATCGAAAGACGATTTGAAAAGTAGTTCGTTGTCTAAAATATTCCATTCAATCATTTCACTTTATGAATAGAATAACAGCGACTTGAGTCAGGTAATAAAATCCACCGAATGCAGCATTTTTAAGCGATTCGACCATCCCATCGACGACAGGTCGTTCCAGTGCTTTTTCCAGCGTTGATGTAACTTATCGAAACTAGTGATGAGGTCTTAAGCCAGATGGTGGCCCGAGAAGCAGCATGCTATCACCATTCTCAACCCGAGGTAATGAAGGCGAGATGAAATGGAAAAATACTGAAAGTATGCTTTCTGGTTTATCACCGGGTGGTGAAATCGAAGGGGTTTCCGTATAGTGCGTGTATTATTTTCTGTTCAGTGGGAAAAGGCTTCGAAGCTACTAGTAATAGAGTATCTTCTTATATTTTTATTAAGGTGTATTTGTTTTGTGTTGTTCGGTTCGTTTTGTGTTGTTACTAGCAAACTTTCTTTTTTTTTTTTTTTTTGGTGTTTGTTATGGTGTGCATGTTTTGATGATCTCTGTCTTTGTGTAAAGCGTTTTAACCGAAAAGGATATGGCGTTATGCTTTCGCGTATTCCACGAAATAATATTTTAATGTATTCTTTTTTCTTTCACAATTTGTTTTAAAAATATAAGTTTCATTCCTTTTTTTAGACGCGCTTTTTCAATGATATCATAATCCATACACACCGTATAATATCATATTATAATGTTCATAATTTTGGACATAATTCTGCTTCGTAAATAGATGTCGCTCGAATCACACATCACGTTATTATTATTTGATTTGATTTTTTATTTGCGAACCATCGTCAGTGATCATTTCGGACTCTGTTTTCCCGAGGATCAGTCGACCACAATCCCGAGGTCTCTAGTTTTTCAATTACTAAAACCACTTGAGCTGAAACTAATCTCCACAATATTTCAAATCCACCAAAATACCCCGAATGGACTTGCTTGCGTTGCCCTAATTCCGGCTCACGGTTGACCACACCTAGCTCCATAGCAACGACCGGAAATTGACACGAAGCTTCTGTGAAATAAGACGCGTTCACTGATCGGCTATTTCCAGTGTGCTAACATTTTTTCTACCAAGAATTCGTTCTTATCTCGGGATTTTATACTTGTCTCTCGCACGGCACTACCAACGCATGACAATGTCGGCTAAAAGTAAGTTTGTAGTTGAACTCGACTTTATTTTATTTTATTTTCATTCTAATGGAATCTGTTGTCTTAAGAGGAATTCAATCACAACATGATTGTTTAAAATTTGATATTGATTAGAATTACGGCCGAAACGAGTAAAGTTGAGGACAATACATTACTTTTATTAACTGCGAGTGTGTTCGCCGGCTGGTTTGCCTGTTTGACTAACGGAAAAACCGTTATTTCCTGGAAAGGAAGAGCGTGGCACGAGCCAGAAGAACATGCGAGACAAACATAATACATTTTTGACCTCGTAACTTTAGCTCCTTAGGCTATAATTCCAAACCAACAACAGCAATCTGGGAAAAGAGGAGGGGGGGGATGCTACCATCGTTGTATGCCAGCTATACCCGCGCGTGTGAGATGCACTTGTATGTATACTGTATATATATATATATATATATATATATATATATATATATATATATATATATATATATATATATAAGTTTTTTTTTTACCTTGGGAATAATATATATTAGGGTTAGCAAGTAATTTTTTAAACTTGGTTATTTTACTCCTAATCCCAAGTAAGCAAAACAGTTAAGTTTGCGCCTGAACGTAGTTCAAGTCTAAAGGTAGTGCAACACCAGGGCAACTCATTGTAAAGGTGGGTAAAAGTATACATCTTATTGTAAAGTATACATCTCTTAGTGAGATGTGCTTTACATTATGGAAAATACTAAGAATCAGAACTTTACCCACCTTTACAATGAGTTGCCCTGGTGTTGCACTACCTTTAGACTTGAACTACGTTCAGGCGCAAACTTAACTGTTTTGCTTACTTGGGATTAGGAGTAAAATAACCAAGTTTATAAAATTACATTCATGTCTGTGCTACTTGTATATAGAGGCTAATGACTTCATATCACTTGCCTTAGTATGTATCCCATAATGCAAAGCACCCCCCCCCCTTTCGGGCGTGTATAATGTAATGCATAATGGGTAAGGGCCCAGATCGGTTTCCGCTACCCAGACCGGTTTCGACCTTATGAATAAGTAAAGCCGTCTCTAAAAATTCAGATGATCCCTAGGTTACTCAATTGTGGGCGAAAGACCGTCCATCTCAGCGTTGGCTCCGCTCAGTGATGGCCTTCCACCCACACACCACCACCGAGCAGAACTGCTCATATTCCGAAGAAAAGCATTCACCGACAAAGCCCCTCACCGGGCCGTGCTGGAAAACATTTTCCCCGGAGACTCAAATTGCTCCCTTAAGGCAAAAACCTTAAGAGAACGAACTCATAATAACCCCCAACCGGTTTCGACCTTTATTGAAGTCTCATCAGTGGGAGCGAGACCCCGGAGAGATACCACGGTTGAGGTAATGCAGAAGTCATTTATATCTCATATACAAGTAGACAAAGGGTGCTTGACCTTATTAATGAAAATCTCTGGATGAGATAAAGATGTATAAAGTTTGTTACCTTGGGTGTATTATACGTTAAAGATACCAAGAAATTTTATACTTGGCTTTAATCTTTTTCCCAAGTAAGCAAAATAAAGTTTTGCGGGGGTGAAATATATTCACGTCTGAGCTACTTGTATATGAGATATATACGACTTCTGCATTACGTCAACCTTGGTCTCTCTCCCGGGTCTAGCTCCCACTGATGAGACCTCAATAAAGGTCGAAACCGGTCTGGGTAGTGACCCTTTCCAATTATGCATTACATTATACACGCCCGAAAGGAAGGGGGGATACATACTAAGTGATATGAACTCATTAGTCTGTATATACAAGTAGCTCAGATTTGAATATATTTCAAGCGTAGAACATTGTTTTGCTTACTTGGGAAAAGGAATAAAACCAAGTATAAAATTTCTTGGTATCTCTAACGTATAATACACTCAACGTAAAAAACTTTTCTACACACACACGCGCACGCACACATACATACACACACACAAAAAAAAAAATATATATATATATATATATAACTCTGAATATTGACGATCCATTCCGAACATATTTCCTGGAATGCTTACCATTTACTTAATATTCATTCCAAAGATCACGTGTGAGTTATAATTCTGTCGAAACAGGTGTTTTAAATCCCACTTACATTCATTTTGAGTTCATTGTGAGGGTACTTGCTATCTTCTCCCGTACTAACAAATGGGTGGCGTCTACTTCTCCACAGGTTTCAGCAATAACAAGCCCTTTAGCAATGATAGGAGCAATAACAATCTTCCCACCGCTGTCGACACACAGTTGTACTAATCGGAGATTTATTCCGCTCACTAGCGGCGATATCCACCCCACCCTCATGTCTTTCGGCCTCCAATACGGTCATCCAGATTAACGTGGGAGTTAATGATGGAGATTAGTCAGGGAAAGTGATCTGTCTGCCGACACCTAACATCGCCAACTGAGGTAGGCTTAACGACATCTCTGTCGAATCATTGCTTGTAAAGAAGATCCCGGGGCAGTAACGGAGGCAATACTCTTCGTTGAGAAATGTCCACCTGCATATTTAGTGAAAGAGAAAAGGTCGCAATTAAACTAGTTAATTGTATCATTTTCCTTATAATTAATTGACCCTCAGGAGTCCGAAGTTAACAGAAATTTTGAATTCCGTGAGTGACTTATAAGCTGTGCAAAAATAGTGTACCGTAATCCACCAATTGTAGCATACACATCTGATCTGTATCAGGTGATCAGCAGGAAAAACTGACATAAAATTGTGACGAAAAAGCAAAAATTGCAATTTTATTGATATGTCGTTTATGTTCATTTTTCTTAATTTTTTACCCCTACGATAAGTATACATACTAACATATAATTATTTTGTCAGAAAACGTGAACAATAAGAGAATGAATGAATTTCAGCTTCTCTGATGGATATGCAGCAGGCAGAGCGGACTTTCCACGATGAGACTCTTCGCTTGTAATCTATTTATGTAATTGATATAACTTCTCCCTTGTTGATGAGAATGTGCACTATTACTAATAATAAAATTAATAAGAAAACATTTGGTCCAAACGATTAAACGTTTAGTCATTGGGACAGCAAACTTCAACTTCGATTTTAACCCTGATTGCGATGAGCATTTTTTGCTGTTGTAAATTCTGGGTAGGGCTCGAATCCATTTATGTGGGTGAAGCAGCTAAGTAAATAAAAATAAAATTGGAAGAATATTTTTACCAAGTCATACAAGAGTTGAGGAGAAATCTTAGGTTAGATCATGAAGAAAGTCATTTTGCCAAGTTCGACAGTTTGAAGGGGTAACAGATAAAGCAACTTATAAAAGAGCCTCTCAACCAAACACGGAATTTTATAGTAATTTAGGGATAGAAATTCTAAAGTAATGTACGAGGTTGGTTTCAGACGACCCTCATAAAGTACGAGGGTGGTCTGAAAAGTTCTCGACCTAACAATGAAAAAACGAATTTATAATTTCAAAATTATTTTTATTTTTCAACATAATCTCCCTTAAGACTAATACATTTATTCCAGCGATGCTCCAGAGCAATTATCCAGTCCTTGTAGTGGTTCTCGGTAAGATCTGAAAAATACCCCTTTACAGCTGCAATCACCTCTTGATTCGAAGAAAAAAAAATACGCTGACCAGCGAGGAAGAGTTTTAGTTTTGGGAAGAGATAGAAGTCATAGGGAGCCAAATCTGGGAAATAGGGTGGATGGTCCAACAATTCATAGAACAGATCCCTTAATTTTCCCATTGCCAAAATATCTTTGGCGGCAGGTGCATTGTCCTAATGAAAGATGATTTTTTTCTTCTGGAAACCGGGACTTTTCTTACGAATTTTTTCGTCTAGTCTGGTTAAAAGGTTGGAATAATATTCCACGGTTATTGTTTTACCCTTTTCGAGATAATTAATAAACAAAATGCCTTTAGCATCCCAAAACACCGATGCCATGACCTTTCCTGTTGATGGAACCGACTTTGTCTTCTTTGGCGCTGAACAACCGGCTTCTGTCCACTGTTTTGACTGCTGTTTGGATTCTGGTGTGTAATGGTGAATCCAAGTCTCATCCATAGTATTAAATCGACGTACAAAATCAGTTTTATTCTTGTTACAACGCTCCAAGCACTGATCAGAGATTTTCATGCGAGTGCGTTTTTGAGATGCTGTGAGCAAGAGCGGTACCCATCTTGCGCAAAGCTTTATCATTTGCAATTCTTGATGCAAAATATATCCTGACGTTCTTTTGAAATGCCTGTAGTCTCAGCAATTTCACGCATTTTGACTCCCGGTCATCCAATACCATATCGTGTACTTGATCAATGACTTCTGGTGTTGTTACACGTTTTGGACGTCCTTCACGTGGATCATCTTCAAGGCTGCTACGACCACGTTTAAACTTGGCAGCCCATTTCTTAATTGTCGAAAACGAAGGAGAAGAGAGCCCATAAACGTTAATGAACTTCGAATGAATTTCATTTGGCGTTAAACCTTTTTTTACAAAGAAATTTATAACCTCATGATACTCAATTTTATCCGTTTCAAGGGATACAGATAACACTTTTGCTTCAGACAGCTGTATAAAATAAAGTACTAAATAGAATGACTTGCAATTTCACATGGATGCTTATACAGATGTGTCAACTTCGAAAAAAAGTTGCCGATAGTGTTGCCATCTATAGTCGAGGCCGCGAACTTTTCAGTACACCCTCGTATTTATGAAACTTTAGGAAATCATACGAAAGAAGCAAACGCATCAACTCTAAAGCAGTCTTAAAATCCTCTCAATGTTACCGTTCATTTTTGAATGGAAATTTTGTATACAAACAGTTGTGATAAACACTTTTAACTTTATAACATCAATAATACCACACAATAATACACTAGCAATTTTTAAAGACAAAGCTAATAACTCAAGGAAGAACTACTCTATCTACCAATAATTATCCGGACACCCGTGTAATTTGAAGTTATGGAACATTCCAGGTTTGTTAATAACATTCAATCCCCTGTACAAATAGTAGGAAGCAGTACTGGATCAGCAGTATTATCTGATCCAATATACACATATATAAAAAATGGTGTTCGACAAGGGGATGGCTTAGCTTGCTTACTGTTTAACATAGCACTTGAAAAGGTTTTCAGAGATGCTGGCATTAATACAAGGGGAATTATTTTCTACAAGTCAGTACAAATTATGGGATATTCAGACGATATTTTAGGAAGGACACGAAAACCAATGGAAGAAACTTTCATCGGTTTAGAAAAGGCAGCAAAGAATATGAATTTGTCGATTAATCAAGGAAAAACAAAGTATATATCAGTATATAGAAAGATTTGTGATAATAATCCTTCTCAAATTGAAATTAGTTCTTATAAATTTGAAATTATACACAGTTTTATATATATACTTGGGATCAGAAGTTAATTATAAAAATGATATCAGTACTGAGACGGATTCTTTCCGCAAATAGATGCTTTTGTGGACTTAGGAAAACCCAAGGTCATCTGATCTCCAGAAAAACAGATAATGATGCACAAAGTACTGTACTTGTAAGGCCAGTGTTAACTTATTCCTCAGAAAACTGGGTGTTATCAATGGCAGATGAAAGATTGCTAGGTCTGTTTGAAAGAGGATTTCTCAGATCTATTTTTGGAGCAGTACAAGAGAATGGTGTGTGGAGGAAAAGATATAACCATGAACTATACAGATTATTGGATGAGCCAGACATTGTTAAGTACATGAAAATAAATCGATTAAGTTGGGCTGGACACATTATACGCATGGAAAGTAATAGAATAGTTAAGAAGATGTTTAATGATAAGAAAAATTGGAAGACCTTAGATTAAGCTAAGATCTGCTAAGATTAAGATAGGAAGATGGAGTGATTCAAGAATTTAAAGTTTTAAAGGTCAAAATTTGGAAGAGTTTGGCATTGAATAAAGAAGGCTGGCAGAAGTTTCTGAAGAATGCCAGGGCCCACGTAGGGCGGTCTAGCCAATGATGATGATGGTGATGATTTCATCATAGCTGTTGAATACAGGTGATATCAACATGACGTGGACTCAATGACTTCGAGAGAGGTGTTGTTGTGGGCTTTCACATTGGTGGCATGTTCAAGCGTGTCATTGCCGCTCAACTGGAGCATCCAAAATCAACGGTTGGCGATGTGATCAACAAATGGAGACTTTCTGGCGTCACTAGTGCAGGAAAACACCCAGGGCGGTCTCCGAAAATGACTGATAGGAACAGTAGGGTGTTAAAACGGCTGGCACACACAAAACTGGCTACGATCAGCACAGACCATCCGTGATGAGTTTCAGAGCCCCAGTAACACCATGGTGAGCACTAATACTGTGCAAAAAGAACTCCATTTACTGGAGTTATTTTCATGGAAGAGCAGTGGCACAACAAAGAGGGCAGCTTGTCTGGCCTACCGCAAAGAGCTTGTGAACTGGACAATTGACCAGTGGAAACTAGTACTCTGGATCGATGAATCAAGGTTCACCTGTTTCCGGTGTGATGGGTGTGTCTGTGGGTGTGGAGGAAGCCTGGTGAACGCTTGTCGCTACAGTGCGTTGCACCCTCAGTAAAGTTAGATGATGTATGCAGGGCCTCCTTATCCATTGGGCTAAATGGGCTATAGCCCAGGGGCGCCATTGATCCAAGGGCGCTTAAGAACCAAGTAGCTTTTTCTATTTTGTGTATTTTTATAAATACAAATAAACTATTTATTATATTATAAATATTATTGGATTAAATAAAAATGAGCAATGTCGATATATTTTTAAATAATTTTTTTGCAATGAAAATTATTTAATTAATTATATGTATTATTTAATTATTGCTCAATGCAATGTGATTAAGGGGCCAAATTTTTTTGGTCCCTCAAACGTGTTAAGATGGTCCTGGGTGTAGGATGCATTCAGCTAGTTTAGCATGGGGCCACTGTCCGTGGGGTCCACGAAGGGAACGCAGTACCTTGATATTCTGGATAATCAGGTGCTGCCTACACTGAGGAGGTTTTATGGAATAGATCCAGGTTACTATCAAGATGACAATTCGCCATGCCACAATGCTGCACCGGTTATGGAATGGATGAAGAAATGGGTGTTGGACTGCCCTGGCCTGCGCAGAGTCCTGACTTCAACCTCATCGAACACGTGTGGGACGAATTGGAGCCGCGATTGAGGTCCAGAGCAGTACGTCCTCGATCTGTCGCTGAACTCAGTGCTGCTTTGATGGAGGAATAGAGACAAATTCTACCTGATGTCTGCCGTAATTTGGTGAAAAGTTTCCCTCAAAGGGTGTAGGAGGTGGTCATACCCGATATTAGGGAGCGCCTGCTGATATGAATTGTAAATTGCTAGAGTGTCCGGACAATTATTGATAGATAGTGTATATACAACTTCGTTCTTAGTTTCTTGTTTTACATCCTGTCGTTCGGATCAGGTTTTTGTAAACCTCCATGCCTTATGGGGATTTTAACCTCCCCCCCGCCTTTGCAGTAAACAAGAGTGTATACTGTATAGGGAATTAATGTATAGGGAACCAGAGTAAAATCAGTAATGGGGCTTAGTTTTTATACCAGTTTTACACGATTTTTAATATTTTAATTTTTGGATTGTTCAACATCTGTAGTGCATTAGTATTGTATGATGCGCGGCAAGTTGATCACAAACAGGAAAATATTTGACGTCACCCACCCACAGGAAAGATATAAGAACGGTTGTGAAGCAATGAACGAAGAGGACAAATATTTATTCGGCAAGTTTGGAGTTGAAATATTAAGAAGTATTGAAAGCTACTGCACATACACACGAATATTTTTGTGGTTTAACAAATCTTCATTCAATTTCGAGAAGAGACCACATGTTTCTAAACATGTGACAGGTTTATTAAAACAAGCAATATAACTCAACAAGTTTTTTGGTCCCTTAAACTAGTACATACATATAATCAAAGTGACTAGATAAAAAAAAAACCGTTGTATTAATATGTATGGGTTGGAACAATGCGAGTTGTTGCTGTCATGTTCTGTAGTATGCCATATCAGAGCTCCGTTCTTGTTAGATTTTTGATGAAAGTAAATCAAACGTGGTGTAGGATCAAGCATTGGTTTTTATGAGACATTTTTAAATTGTCTTTGTAAAACAATTATCAATATATATAAGGCATTTTTTTGTTTCTTTCCACTACTTGGTGGCCTGTGTTTATCGTATGGAAGGTTAATGTTTTATGTTGCTTCCTTTTTCGTCTTTTACTTGTTCAGACATTCTAATCCAATGTAATAAATGTCATTTTTGAAAACTCCTGGTTGTTTTATTTATTTTTTAATGGGAGAAAGTAAAGGTTTTGGTGGATGCAAGAAATTCTTTCTTTTTTTGTTTTTCGAGAAGGATGTCAAAGTAATTTTTTGGGGGATTTTCCAGTTTAAAAGTAATTTTGTATTTAGTGTAAGGTGATCAAATATTCTTTAAATTGAGTTAAGTCTTCTGTGTCAACCCAACAACAAACTGTCGTCAATATACGCAACGAAGTTTTTTATGATCATTTTTAATACTTTTTTTTTTTTGCAATTTTCCATGAAGAGACTTTGTAGGGTAGGGGGTGGCGAGAAGTGGGGGGGACCCATGGCAAGTCCTGTTTGTTCCACACATTTCTCCTGAAAAATTGAAGAAAGCGTTTTCATAAAGTGTTTGAATAGTCTGATTGTGTCCGACGGCAAAAGATTTTGAAGATTCACTGTGTTATCCTTAGGGAACTTGCTAGGATGTCTAAGGGTTCTATACTTAAATCTTTTACTCTATCAATAAAACAAACTATTCTTCGCATATGATTCCATCTTTGGAAGACCTAAATTAAGATGTGAAGATGGAGTGATGCAAGAGATTAAGGTTCTGAAGAAGGCCAGGGCCCACACAGGGCTGTTGAGCCAATGATGATTTCATCTTTCCTATATGTGGCGTTACCAGGTTCAGCAGATATTTCTCCAAATTTGAGGTCGGCGAATCTCTTCCATCTATAATAGGACGTAACGGAATATCTATTTGTAGATTTTTGGTGCTCCATAAATTCTTGGGAACTAAAGCATGCTTCGATGTTAGAGAATGTTTTTCAATTCTTTTGGCCAATTAAGTAACTTTTGGAATAAGCCATTAGTTTTGTGATGCGAGTGTGTGCCATGTGGGATTCCGCCTAAGGTTGTTGTGTAGGTATTGGAATCTTCTATTAGGGTGTTAATTTTTCTTATGTATTCGTCTGTGTTAATCACCACTGTTGCGTTTCCTTTGTTCGCTTTAACTATCACGATGTTTCGTAATTCTTTGAGAGCTAGTAACTCTAATTTGGCTTATTTCTAAGTAGTAATTTAATTTTGAGTCATATAGTCAAAGTTGTAATGCGGATAAGGTATGCGGAAAATGGCATAATCCCTTCTCGATGTATGTTATAATGTCCGCTTTTGGGGTATCCTCTGGAGATAAGGCAAAATTAAAACCTCTCAGTAAAAGGATATTTTCGCAATGAGATAAAACTTTAGACGAAGAATTAATTACGACTTTCGATGTCTTTCAGTTTCATGCTGAACCCAATTAATTTTTCAATTGAATTATATTTCTTTCGTTTGAAAGCAGGGCAGGCTTTGTTTACGACATCCCACAATTCTCCTGGAAGCAACGTTGTTAGTTCAATGCGTACGGTTAACGCATCTTGGTGTATTTCTGAAGGCCCTAATCTAGTGGCTGAGATTCTTTCTTCCTAAACTTTCCAATTCTTTTCCTGTAGATGCTGTCCTCTTTGATTGAATGAAACGTATGTTTTAGTTTAACGAATTTCGATGTAATTTCACTGTTCCTACATCGCAGTAGTGGTCTACAAATCTTCATTTAATTTGCTGCATTCATGCCGCATGTTGTTAAACATAAAACAGGTTTATTAAAATTAATAATATAACCCGACTAGTGTCGTAAGTCCCCGACTTACCTCATTAGTACTGGAAATTAAATGAAGCTACTGCGCATGGTTTAACAGATGTAGAAGAGTTGGGTGGTGATGATGGGGGGGGGGGGGGGAAATTATGATTAGGCCCGAAGCAACTAAATCTATGAGACCATGTTTACAAATTGTGAAAGAGGATCGTGCGAATTGATCAGCTATTAAACAACCCGATTATTAGGCAATTCTTAGTGACACCAACCCAGATGTGGGAACAGCATTCAATATGGTGGGACGAATTTATCATAATACACCCTCTGTCCAAAAAGAAACCGAACTTTTCGAAAATATAAGAAACTAGTGGCGCCACCTGTTGTATCTTTTTGTTGTCGAAAGCGTCAACCTTCATTAGTGTTGTGTCAACTGTTTGTGAGATTTGTTTCATTAGAAGCCGAGTTATAATGCCAAGAGTGACAGTGTGTTTTGACGAACGGTCGGTCGTCACGATATTCATGCCGAACGCGACGAATTATCGCTATCAATCGTTTCAAAACTTCGAGATAAAACTCAAAGACCGTTTGGGCAGGCGGAGCGAATTTTTTATGGATAATTTTGTGGATAACACACTTGCAGTTACGATAAAATGCGGGAGTACCTAGATGCATATCACGTTGATTTAAAGGAAATTGATAAAGCCAGGGATCTGAGGTTGCTGGTGGATAGGGAATCGAAGTGTATATTGCAAAAGTGGCTAATGCTACTCATAGGATTACCTGCTTATTGAAGAACATTCAAACAAGCACACAAGATTATTGTACCTCCTTATAATGCTTTGATAGGAGACCCATCTAAAAACTATTGTGCTCAGATCTGATCACCTGCGTTTCTTACAGATGTGGACAAGGTAGAGCGAATCCTGGGAGAGTGAGACAAAGATGGTGCAGGTCTTTGTGATGCTTCTTACGAGGAGAGATTGAAGATTGTTTGTCGATTACAAAAAAGCTGGTTTGTGGGCGAAACAGAAAAAAATTGTTTAGGGGTTTTATAGGATTGATACGGAATGACGTTTTCAGCATGACCCGTGTGAGTAAACTAGGAGTCATCCTTGGAAATTAAGAGACTGTTATCAATGGCATGAGGACTGTTTTTCCTCCTTCTTGGAGAGTCTCCTTCTTGGTGAAGGAGCTGCCAGAGTCAGCTATGAGTGCTCATCGATGGATGAGTTCAAATCACGATGTCACCGGTATTGTGCAAATGATCACTAATGTTAGTTGACCTCCAGAGATTGGTCTATGAATTCCATGGAGGAAACCTTATTAATAATAAAATAACAAGAGAAGATTGACATACAAAACGAAATTGCTTTATTTGGCACAAAATACATTACAATTTTTCGCATACTCAAAGTGCGTAGAAAGATTTTAACAACGAACCAACACAAATAAAACCTAATTTACAAATAACAGAAGTTAAAAATATGCTTCCTAAAGGATAGGCAATTTATTCACAAATGCTGATCAAGTTATATCCTGAAAGCAATTAATTCATTTGTAACTGATTGTAAATTAATAAATTTACATAGCAACTATTAACCAAAGCATTTTTCTTTATACAATTTCAGTCACACACGGAATAATTTGTTGACAAATTCTTTCCCCCTCCCCAGTCTCTGAAATTGCCTTAGCTTTAAATTTGGATACTTTAAAAACAAATGCTATTTTTATAGAGAAATGGAATATAAAACATTTTTTAAAAAATCTAAAAATAATGCTATTCTACATTTAAGTTATATCACACTGTAAAAATATGAAAATAATTATTTTCCATAACAAAACGCCTTATCAGATGCAAGATGTCGCTTAGAGCGCGAGTTTAAAAAACTTCTTGCAGACGATTGTAATCGATTTCAAAACATGGATGTGTAAATAAATACAAAATATTACAAAAATAAACTTTTGCTATTATTTTTGAATAAAACTGTACATTATTCTATTACATAAAATTATTTTATACATGGAATTAATAAAAATATGAATTTAAACAAAATTGCGTAAATGTAAGATAATAAAATACTTAACGAAATTAAGATTGTTTTGATGAAATCCAGAACTTAGACCAGTTTTAATTGTACTGAAGCGCATCTGAATTTAAGTTAAGTTATTACTAATTTTATAAATGTATGAATTATAACAAAAATTATTTTTTCTGTAGGATCCTCGGATGTTTTAGAATGTCTGTTTACGATTCAGTATCTGACATTACACGGATAACGCTAGTCTGGGCAGCTACCAGAAGTCTCTATAAGTTTATTGAACTTTGTTCAATTCAGTTTGATTTCTTAGTCGTGGTCATCTACAGGTTTGTTGTTTGTTTCTGTTGATTCTGCTGGCCGAACTTCAATCACTTTATAGCCGTCGACATCGTTTAGTTCGCGGGATTGGAACTTGGCAGCGATTGTTTTTTCTCCTGATGTTTTCGGTGTTAGTCTGGTAGACACACGGGCTTCTTCTCCAGGCAGGACATCCCTAAGAAAATTATGTAAATACGTAAGTCACTGACTCAGGCCATTTAATCAAAAGAAAGAAAAAAGTTTTATCTGCGTAAATTTAAAAACTTTATGTTATGTAGTGTAATCTTCTTCAATGAGGGTGGGGACTTCCTGGAAGTGTCGTGTAATAACGGCTTATATTACTGGACAACGTTCGCTGTTTATAACGTGCGTGATGGTAGTTGCTAAAAAGGTACATGCGTGCGTATTATTATTAGCCTCTCCTTACACAAGAAGTTATTCAACTCTAGATTTCTGATGCTTAGTCAATTTTGCCATCGTTAACGTGCAACATAACTGCGTAATTTATGCAGAGAAATATGAATGCACATTTCTCAAAAAAATGAACCGATATGTTCTCACTTGAGTACTCTTGAAAGCAATGGTGGAGAAGGTCATCAGCAACCAGTTTCACTATATGAACATCATCAATTAATGAGTAATCACAATAAGGATTTCATGATTCTCATTCTGCAGCAGACCTCGCTAATCTTACCCACTTTTGGACGCATGCCATGAAAAGATTTGAAGAAACCCATGTGGTCGCTGTTGATATTTCAAAAAGTATTTTATCGCGCTTGGCATCAAGGCCTTCTGAACAAGCTACCATCTTATGGTCTTCTTCCTGCTCTTTGTGATTGGATTGCCAATTCCTCTTGGGTCGTTCGCTGGCTTCCTTTCAGATTTGTTTATCAGTGCTGGAGGGTCCCCCGATTATAAATTCTTACCCACGTCCCTCCTCTTTTACACCAGTGAGTGACACTCTCTCTGACTTCAAACTAATAGCACCTAAATGATTGGTTATGGAAGATATCTTGAAGTTTCAGCGATCTCCTCACCATTCAAGTGGATGAAGACAGCGAATTTCAATGTTATTAAAAACTCAGTCCTGTTTTATTGTTTACAAGTAAGATCCTACTTTCACTCCCACTATCGATAATGTTGTGATATGCTCACAAGATCAATTTCACTTCTCGGGCTAACTGTCACATCCAGCTTATCCTAGAGCAAACGTTATATCAAAAGTCTCCTAAAGGCCGTAAAAGTATGCTTTTTTTGTTTAAAACATTATTTTTCTCCTGTCTCCTAACACTTTAGGTCACAGATCCGACGAACCTTGAAATATAATTCTCACATTTGGGGTGATGAACCCGAAACCTCCCTAAGAATTGTTATACAGAAGAGATCCATCCCCTTACCGGAGTGGGGGGGATATCTCTCTCACAAACTTTCCCATAGACGCTCTTTCCGCATTGGTGTCTTTTTATAGGCACTTTCATGGAGTAATCCGACTATTTTCTTATTACCATGTAAGAGTTAGAAAAGCCACTGGTCAACACCCATACACTATTCAACTCCCGAGATGCTTAACTAGCTTATATTCCTTCATTCTATCCACCTCTGTTCTTTGGAACAATCTCTCCTAAACTGTTCTTCCCATAAGTAAAATCCTCAACTCTTTAAGAAGCCTTAATATAAAATAGTGATTTTATATGATATATTATTTAAATTCATATAGAAATTTAAATATTTATGAGAAAATAAGTCATCTACTGACATTTTTCTCTCTTCCTTGCAATTTGCCTAAATGTTAAGTAGTTTTTTATACTAAATTTAAAAATAAATGGGTGCACAAAATAACCTGTGGTAACATTAAAATGCTAAATTAGTAGAAAGAATACCTTATAGGTTCGATTTTAGTCAACGCCTAGACAAACTTTAATTCCTTTTTTCAAGTGGTTCGAACGTCTCTTTGATATAAGTAAGTAGACCACCCGAACAGAATTAATTCGCAGCTCGAATGAATCGACAATAAAGAACAGGACCGTGACGTAGAGGCTGTTGCATTCCTGTGTTGTTTTAGTATATACACGCTGACTACAGATTGCGACGATGAAGGCGACACCGATTTCCAAAAAAAAAAAAGTCAAACCCAACAGTATACAGCCCACTCCATTAGTAGAATAAATAAGGTTAAGTAAGTTTAAAAATTATTTATGTCCATTAGTCCATTAGAAATTTATTTTGCCAAGAACTACACATGGTATTAATCTTCATTGCGTAAAGATGAGTTAGAATGGCCACTACAAAACGATGTCAAAAACATGCGCTTTCAAAAAAAAAAAAAAGTATGTAATTCGTCGTTTTATGGCGGAATATAAGCTATTTTCTCATGAATAACTAAATAAAAGACACTTCACTGTATATTTAAAATGGGTATGGAAGTGATCGGAGGCAGTCAAAAGGTTTCTTGTTCTTGATACGCAATGATGTCATTGTCAAAAATGGATCAGTTGCATGGAATCGCAACATAATGTTGCAAATTGCATTTTTATGATTAACTCGTATTGTTGTCATCAAGATTTTGTATTTAACCTAAGAGTCAAAGTTGTATAACTGGAAGAAGACCACGTAGCCTTTAAAGGAGTGCGGAGAACCGACCGAGGCTGCTGCCCCAATGTCCAATCTTCACCTTCTCGTGGTGCACCCTGATAGGTATCAACCTGGATAATGAATAAACAGGAACAGCCTAATAATTTGGTGTTTAGCTGACCAAATTGTACCTTTATTAGCTTAAACCACAATGTAAAATGATGACACAACATCACAGAATTCATGCTGGTTGGGCTGGGCGGTGTGGCACGGTTAAATATGGAGCACAGCAGAACAGGAAATTATTAAAAGACATGCAGAAATGTTTCGGAAAAATTTAGAGAAAAGAGAAAGTTAATAAAAATGGTAAATGCTTGCTGGATTTCTGCTCAGGACATGGACTGAGCAGTATGCTTTTACGGCCCTTAGAAGGCTATTGATATAACGTTTGCCCTAGGATAAGCTGGATGTGACAGTTAACCCAACAAGCGAAATAAAAAAGTCTCACTGACTATGTTATTGTTGATAGTGATGTTTTCTCCCTGGTGCAGGACACCAGAGTGTACAGAGGATTTGGAATTGGAAGTGATCACTACTTAGTCTTGAGCAGGATAAAATTGAATTTCAAATTGAAAAGAATAACATGTAAGAAAGTTTTAAAGCGAATAAAAGTTGAGCAGCTCTCAGATCTGAACTGTAGACTAAAATACACAAAGATTATTGAAGAAAAAATGAAAGTTTGAAAACAAGAACCACATTTTACGTTTCAGTGGCAAACCCTGGAGAAAACATTAATTGATTCAGCCAAGAGGAATGTGGTGAGGTGTTTGAAAGGATAGAAAAATTAGAACTCCATGGTGGACACAGGAAGTTAAAGAGGTAGTCACAGAAAAGAAGAAATCATATCAAAAGTTCGTGGCAAATAAGTCAGATTTTGCTCTTTGAGAATACAGAGACAAATGTATGAAAGCTAAACACTGTGTAAAACTAGCTAAACAAAAGTCATGGGAGGACTTTGGCAAGAACATAGAAAATAAATATCAAGAATGTAGCAAAATATTCTGGAGATTGTTGGAAAAAAGCTCAGAAATGGAGGAAAGAGTGCTATAAAATGAATTAGAGATGATAAAGGTGACATGAAAACTGAAAATAAAGACATTCTAGATGTCTAGAGTAATTACTTTGAAAGATTAAAGACTCCCAACAGAAATGCCGTTAGGAATACATATCCATACTTAAAGTAAAAAAGCGATCAAAAAGAGTAGATGTTATTCGACCAGAAATGCTCAAGTGTAGAGGAATAAAGTTTTATTGCTGCACTGCATAACTCAGAAGGTCTGGTCTGAAGGTCGAATTCCGGATGATTGGGGGAGAGCTCTCGTGGTACCCATATAGAAAAAGGGAAATAAAACTCGGCGTTCCAGGTAAGATTTAAGCAATTATACTTGAGAAATGGCTAAGAAAAATTGTGGAATGGAAGTTTGGTGAAGAACAAGTTGGAGTCAGGCCAAACAGAGGTTGTCAGGATCAGATTTTCACTTTAAGACAAATAGACGAGAAATCTCTTGTAACAAGGATTTGTGTATAGGTTTCGCAGATCTGGAAAAATACCAGAAGGAAAGCTCTTCAGAACTCTACAGTTATATGGTGTCAATGGGACTTTATCTAGTAATACTTAGTCTCTATTGAAAGAAATACTGCTTGATGTTAAATCAGTGGCGCAAAAAAAGGGTGTACGCTATCTCCACTGTTAATCATTATGTATATGGATCACATTATGAAGTGGTATGAAATCAGATTTAAATCTAATTTAATCGTAGCTCTTTATGAAGATGTTACATTTCTGAATAAATCCATTACAAGTTTGCAAGATTCCCTCACTAAATTGAATAACTTCTCTCATAAATTTGGTATTAAAATCAGTAATAAAAAGACAAAGACAGGAAAATGGGTAGAAACATTGAAAACGTCAACAGTAAAAGTGACATGTACAACCTTAGAACAAGTAATTACAAGTAAAAACAACCTTTCTTTAGAACAAATGCCATGGAGAAGTTTGGCGAATCTCATGCGGCTGGACTTGATATCTCCAAGGCGTTTGACCAGTCTGGGCACAAGGGCTTATTAAGCAATCTGCCATCGTT
This sequence comes from Typopeltis vanoorti, assembly GCF_054136105.1. Lineage (NCBI taxonomy): Eukaryota > Metazoa > Arthropoda > Arachnida > Uropygi > Thelyphonidae > Typopeltis > Typopeltis vanoorti. The sequence goes on from NC_143557.1 coordinate 139,886,761, forward strand.
TGGTCTATCCCAAGACCTCTGTAGTTGGATTGCCTGCTTTCTGCTTGGACGCACACTATGTGTGGTGGTGGATGGCTCCTTATCCTCTCACCATTCAACTAATTCCGGGGTCATTCAAGGTTCTATCCTCTCACCGACCCTCTTCCTACTATATATCAATGACCTACTTCAGCTTACCTCCAACCCAATAAACAGTTTTACAGACGACAGTACATTGCACTCCTCCCTTTCTTTTGATAAATCTTACTCCTCATAACTCAGCTCAACCTACAGAGAAGCAACCACCACTGCCCTCAATTCAGACCTCCAATGGGGTTCAGATAACCTAGTCAATTTCAATGCAAACAAAATTCAGTACTGTCTCATTTCTGATAAAATAAGAACCATTTTCCCTTATAGTATTATTTTTGACAACACCCAAATTTCCAGACAATCTGAGATTTCTCTTCTCGGAATTACCCTGACATCAAGCCTCTCCTGGCATAAACACATCACAACCATTGCATCCTCAGCTTCTAAAAAAACTAGGATTTCTCTTTTGCTCAAGACGTTACTTCACCCCCTGAACAGATGTTAACCTTATACGAATTACAAATCCTCCCAACCATCGAATACTGCTCCCACATATGGTATGGGGCCTCCAAAAGCTCCCTCACAAAATGCTCGACTCAATATAGAGGAGAGCGATCAGACTTATTAATGACCCATCTCTTACAAACCTCATTCCCCTCACTTTCACAGAGACAATTGGTCTCTGCACTGTGTTTTCTACAAATATTTCCATGGGGAAATGCTCGTCCGAAATAGCATCGATAATTCCCCACTTAGTACTAAGTTCGTTGTAACACTTGTGCAGCTGCTGCTCAACATCCCTACACAGTCATCTTGAACCCCATAGAACAAGTGTCTTCTCCTCCTCTTCTATCCCTGCAACTGCTATACTAAGGAATACAATATACAGTCATTCAAATCCAATGTGAACAAGTATCTTCTGTCCCAACCAATACACGATACTAATGTACTATAGGTTGATCTACCAACTGCTCGTCTATGGACTCAACAAAGTAAAACATTTCAACTATTTAGGCACATTATTTAGTGAAGATGGTAAATTAAATGTGGAAATAGACAACAGAATCAACAAAGCTTGTATGGTAGGAAGTCAACTGAATAAATTCATATGGAATAAGAGAGAAATTAGTCGGAACACTAAATTACCTGTATACAAGACAGTGTTCAAACCAGTTTTAACTTATGGATTTGAGAGTTGGGTCAGAAGTAAAAACACTTGACCAAAGACTAGAGACCGCAGATATGAGAGTCCTGAGAAAGATTAGAGCCGTGAACAGATGGCATCAATGGCAATATCATATTAAAAATAAGGATATTAAGAAAGAACTTGACATTGTCAACATCCAGGAATGCGTTAGCAGAGCTAATCTCAGGTGGTATGGTCACTTAAACAGAATGGGAGAGGAAAGAGTAGCAAAGCAAGTGTTCTCTGCCAGGTTGGCAGGAAAACGACCCAGAGGAAGACCAAGATATAGGTGGATTGATACGGTACAAAGTGCCTTAGACGATAGAAATATAAGATCTGATAATGTTGGAGTCTTGACAAGTAACAGACTGATTTGGAGGAAAATTGTAGATAGGAAGTTAGTACTAACATGAAAAAGTTACACCATTACTATCATCATTATCTTGTACCCCACGGTGGGAGTACATATCAAGAATTTGATTAGGAATTCGTCTATTTATGGAATTAAAATGATCAAAACTTTTAACCATAAGCGAGACGAATCCCGAAATTTGTATCGATCCATATCTGATTCAAATTCATCTGGCTAAAGCAAAATTGTTGTATGCCTTCCCAATATCAAGCTAATCTGTTTAGGTATTTACTCATTTTGCGAAACTAACTTTAAAAAAAAACGTAAATAAAATAAAAAAGCAATAAAAATAAACACCATTTTATTTATCATTGCTACGTAAGATTACGAAAAATTCTGTCATTTATGTTGATATGTATTGTCAATAAGAGTGTTTTCGTCATTTTGACTTAACACTTTGTAGGCATTAAGTGATTTTTAAGATGGTGAAATATTTGAAAGGAAATGTTGAAAAAGGCACAAAATTTCGAATATACGCACTTCAATAAATGTTCTAGTAAATAGAGGTTGATATTCGCCTTTGAAATATTATACAAAACTAATTAAATAATATGTACTAGGATATTAATTTTCCCAATTTGTCGCTTTCAACATTCTAATACCAACGAATGGTTTGTTATGCATTCAATACTCACCCCTTCACGTATAATTTCAACGGTTGCGTGAGACCAGGGCCCTCAATAGTGAAGATTCCCTTCTTTAAGGGTCGTGGAAGAGGATTTTTGAAATAAGCATGAACTGTAAACTCCTGAGCTTGAACGAATTCTCCTTCAGTCTGAAAAAACGAAAACTGACAATTAGACAAAATCTACTACTAATGTTCCTTTATTTCTGTTAATTTTAAAAATGTAGGCCACTTTTCAGAAATAAAAGAATTTGAACGCGTCATTAACAGTGAACGGAGGTGTCATAAAGTGCAAGTTAACATTTAAACCAAAAAATGCATTGCGTTGGCGAAATGACCCTTTTTGCAAGGTTCAGAACACGTGATCATTTCTTCTTTGCCAGCATAGCTGACATGGAACAGCGTTTAATTTTCCACAGAATTGCGATACATCAAGGGTTGCCTTGGCTATAAATAAAGCAGAAAACTAAGCCTTCTTCTAGATAAAATAAAATGAACTTTATTATTAATAACGGTCAATTATATGCATCTCTATCGAGGGAAAAGTCTAGCGTTAAAAAAATGCAAATAACAAGAATCATAGCTAAAAATAATGCGATTAGAAATTCTGTTTATAGTGAAACTTTTGTGTCCAAAAACACTTTGGACACATAGAAACAATGCTGTGTCCAATTCAATTCTGGACAATTTTTAATTCTTTTAATAAAAAAGAATTTTGAAATTCTTTTCCAAATTACTTCGTTTCAACTTTTTTCACGCCTTTTAAGAAATGCAAAATAAATTCGTCCTAATTCCTTAATTAGGCGAATTATGGAGGTGAAAGATTTGTGAAGGAGAATATGAGGCTCGTATAATAGTTTATGAAGCGTCTGTTTCTTTCTTCTTTTTTTTTTTTTTTATGTAGGTCCCACCCAGAAAGATGTTTCTGTAAACCTATAGTACACTTCATACTCTGCATGGAGTAGGGATTTTTTTTTTATTAATTTTTACATAATCCAGAAACCGTTTTCACGAAACTTTTTCAAGACACTTTGGACCTCCAATAAGGTGGTCTCACACCTAAAGACGATCACAAACATTCTAACCCGCGACATGTTGATTGGAAAGCGAATACTCTAACCACTTCTCAAGAATGCATATTTCTGCTAAACCGTCGCTAAAATTTTATCAGACTGGTATTCGAACCAATAAACAGATGTACGAATTTTATAAGTACTGTATTGGTATTTATCTTTAAAAGGTTGAAAATAAGGGATGTTTTACTAACAATATTTTGAACTTAATTTTTTGTGCTTTGTCTCATGTGAGAGAAGTTGCTATTAGAATAGAGACAACCTACTGATATGCTTCGCATTTTATTATTTAACAGTTGCTTTGTGTATTTTGCGATTTCAAACTGCAATAACACCAACTTTCTTACGTGTTTATTAATTATTCGGAGTAAAAAAAAAGCAAAATCTCACCTCTATCTTAATGTCAGGCATTCGGACCCTGAAGTCATCCTGCGCGAAATATTCAAATTCTGTCTCCAAAACGCGAGCTGCCGCCGAAATGTTGAAGGCTGCTTGGTCGACAAGTGCTTTCTCGTAGTCTTTGAAAGAGAGTTCCATCTTCACTTCTTCCTCTGAAAGCAACGAAAAAAGTTTGAAACCAATGGCGCAAGAAGCACCGATTATAACAAGCCATGTTACTCAATGAAGAGTTTCGTTATAAGAGAAGTGCATTCGATGTTTGGATGCGATGAGAAAAAGAGAAGTGGACGCAGTTCGTGTTGCAGAAGAATACTGTCAGACATTTTTCTCACTTTCCTACAGTTTCATAAAATATCGAAAACCGATAACACTGATGACAACCGGCACGTAAAATTAAAAATCCTCTGAGGTCGCAACTGTTTTACAGGCACGAAACTCTTCTCGCCAACGATTATCTCTGTAAAAGTGGAAGGCGAACACAACAACTATCAGTACGAAGTGGAAATCTCTTATCGTCTTTGTGCTACTGATCTGTTCAGTAATAATAAAAAAAAAAGAAAATTAACGTCGCTGAAGAAATCTCATCCGTCGACGGTACATGCGAGTCTAACCAGCCTATTGTGTACAAGAAAAAAATAACACCCACACACGAATATGTATAGGGGTGCACGCAGTTTATATCATAATTCAAGACGTTCGCCTATCAATTCATCTGGTGTATATATTCTCCTCCAAGACTGGGATTAGTCAACCCAATCTTAGTGCTAATTCACGACAACTCACGAAAAAACAGTCACGAACACAATCCCTGGGGATTCAAAATGTAAACTATTTTAGTTTCCATTAAAAACGTTCCAGAGTATATATATAAAGTTCCATATATATAAAGAAATGGTTAAAGAATTTAATCTAGCTAATCTTGTAGGCAAGTTATTTATTTATTTATTTGCTGAGTTTTTCTCAATCGTTTGTGTCCAGTGAAAAGAAATCGAGTTTTGGTGAGGATTATTGAACTCTGCCCATCTTATATTAAACTCCTTTAAAGAATATTCCAACTCGAAGGAAAAGCTTTTAAATAAAAAAGCAAGGACTCGTAATTTTGGATCATATCTCAACTGTTTGCTTATTTTCCCCAATAATAAATACGGTCTAATTTAAATAAAAATAAAATTGAGATGCAGCTGTAAATCCTAACACAGATCCCATATACATTAGATTAAAATTTGCCCACGGAGAGTGGCGCTACCATATTTGTACCCTCGGAGGCGCAAAAAGTGACGCTTCGCGCAGGCGTGAAAGGCACCTAAAAAGTATGGACAAAAGAGAGATAAAATAACCATGCAAATATTTATATTTGAGTAAACCAACGAGTTCTAGCGATGTGGCCTAAATTCGTGAAACAAATTAAACATTAGAAGACACGTGCTAATCACTCACCTACTCCAGCAGCCAGCTGGAAGTCAAATTTTTCTTTCTTCACGAGGCTCTTGGCTTGACCTGTATACAGCACGGTAACCACTCGTAGCACGACCTCCACCGTATACGATTTGTCCTCCTGGCTTTTGTTCTTGGCACTCAATCTGACCTGCAAGTCAAACAGTCAAATCATTATTCTCGCGGAAGACCCAGGGTGATAGAAATTCCAGTTTGTTTAACCTACTTGTGTCACAGCGGAAGATTACGCAGACGGAGAAATAACAAACTAATAGAAGTGACTTAGAATTATACCGTGTATCGAAGACACGCGATTTTTGGTGCCCTGTAAAATTTAAAAACAATTTTCGGAAAATATTAGCATTTAAGGTCAGAATGCTTACAGGTTTTACTTCTAGTAAGAAGAACGAAAAATAGTGGCATGTCAGGTCAACTGAAACGCACGGAGATGCTAGAACTTCCGGCAGATGCGAAGTTGATCGGAATTCGTTTGCTATCCTGACCACAATGAAGCATCTTGGACACTTTTTTTACGATTGATAAAATTTCAAACCGTGAATGTACAGCACACAGAACTCTCAGTTCTGTTAAAGAATATATTTTTATCATCACCAAATTATTGCCATGTACCCTCAAGGGGTGTACAGGATATGATAGTACTACATGAAAAAAATTACATCATTACCAACTTCCTATCTCCAATTATGCTCCAAATCAGTCTGTTACTTGTCAAGACTCCAACATTATCAGATCTTATATTTCTATCGTCTAAGGCACTTTGTACCGTATCAATCCACCTATATCTTGGTCTTCCTCTGGGTCGTTTTCCTGCCAACCTGGCAGAGAACACTTGCTTTGCTACTCTTTCCTCTCCCATTCTATTTAAGTGACCATACCACCTGAGATTAGCTCTGCTAACGCATTCCTGGATGCTGACAATGTCAAGTTCTTTCCCAATATCCTCATTTTTAATATGATATTGCCATTGATACCAGCTGTTTACTCTCCTAATCTCAGAATTCTCATATCTGTGGTCGCCAGTCTTTGATAAAGTGTTTTATTGACTTTTCAATAAAATGTTTTTCTTCACTTTTAAATTGAAAAGCACGACTTTTCAATTGAAAGTGAAGTAGTCCATTAGTAGCATGGTTTTCCTCTCAAACTGGCAAGTCTTCCTCGGGAATAAATACAGACTTCATTTACAGTCTGTACATATATTATATACGTAATCACATAATCATGTAGAACGTACCACTATCAGGCATCTCTACCATGATTAGGGTTAACAGGTGTTCCAAACATTTATTCACACGCTGACCCTACGAAAGATGAGTAAACGAAACGGAAGAAAATTGTTCCTTTTTACACCTAAGTGTACTTAACAGAAGCAAAAGTTGTAAATAGAAGCAACTTACTGAGAACGGGGAGCCGATCACAATATCGTCCAACAGGCGGAAGTCAAACTGGATGTCTTCGAAGTCATCGTTGAGGTAGTAGCGAGAAAATGCATTTCTGCACATGCGTAGTGCACGCAACATCACTTCTCTTTCCTCTTTCGAGTCTGGTACAGATAAATAGAATTCGTGATCAGTTATCGTTGGGAAAAACCATTCCCTGTTGTCTAGCATTGAGCAAGATAATATCAGTGTGCTTCTAAAATAAATATAAATAAAACAGTGCAATACTTACGTTCTTTATATTTATATTCGTGCGTCAAGTCTTCTCTGTCGTAGGTCCCAACAGCTTTTGTGCTGATGAACTGGCCGATACTGCAATGAGTACGAAATGATTGGAATTTGATCCTCACATTCAAAATGTAGTATGATTAATACAGAGAAAAGTAGTTGTAGTAATTTGTTTGCAAGCAAAACAAGTATTACAGCTAGCCTATATAAAGTACGGATGGATTTTACAACACAGTCATTGTTCTTAAGGTAGCTGCATAAATGACATATTTTCTGAGAATATGTTCTACCTATTTTACACGTTACCTTTCGCCACAAGCTTTTTATAGACAATCAAGCCCACCCGATTTCGAAATCGCGTTTTGTAGAAAGTAAATATCATTTAAATATCCTCGTTTCATGATACAAATGAAACTAAATTACTTTAATAAGAAAATCGAGTAGTTAAGATGATTTAACATCAGAGATAAATAAAAGGAAAAAATTATATTGAATTTATACCCATTTAATTAATAATGTTTGAATGATTTTTAAAAAAATTAAAATGAAATCTGTGCAGTGTTAATTTTTCCGGTTGTATGTCTCACAATCTGTATTCTGTAATCAATGTAGTTTAAAGCACATACGAGAAAATAGCGTACGCGATTTAGACTAAGAAGATATTCGTATGTTGCTAAAAATCAGTTTGGAAGCTCCAAATGAGATTATTATACTTGGACAACCACGGAGTGCATAATTTTGGTGGGAGGGCACCCTATATCACCTGCCACTACGCAATCCCTTTACTGCTCATTAATTGTACTTTTGTGGAACATGACGAGAACACAGAGGTGGTGTGTTCTCTGGTCGATTTCCATGTATGAGGATCTAAAAGCAGAAGAAAATTCATGATGGATTAAAAAATCCCAGCTAATATTCTTGAAGGGTCAAATTTAAAGAATAAAAATAATTTAAAAAAAAAAATCAGTGAGCAATAAAGTAAGGCCTCTCATAATTCACATGGATAGGCCCAGGATGACTTTCTGTCATGAAAGGAATAGCAACATTTTAAAGTTCGCAAACCTTTTATTATTAAAATCGAAGATTGGGGTTCATATCCCATTTAGTAATATCAGTTACTTGCACAGGACTAGTAAGAAACAAATTAAATAATAGAGCACTAAATAGAACCTTTTGTTGGATCCTCTCCCGTGTATACATGGTGCAATTCCCCCTTCCCCATAAACTCTTCTCTTCTTCTATCATTTATGTGGATGATGATGAGGCCGAATGAACTCTTTCCACTTCTGTCTGTCCCGGGAGAGTCCGAACAATTCTGTCCAGTTTGGTGTCGCTTGTTGTGATTTGGTTTTCAGGTCCTCTTTTATTTTATCTATCCATCTAATTCTGGGCCGTCCTTTGGATCTTTTACCTTCCATCGTTGTATTCAGGGCTTTAGATGGTAGTCTTTCTGTTCCCATTCTGGTTACATGGCAAAACCATCTCAGTCTTCTTTCTTGGATTTTGTCTATAATTCTCAGGGGATCACATTGGTGAGTACGGGCATGGCAAACCCGAGATACTCAAGCTAGACCTGATCTTACTTCGTACAATATACACTTGCTACATCATATGTGGAGACTGGTCCTCTACTCTTCTTTCCCTCTACTCTCTTACTTCTTACCCCCCCCAGTGCTATTAGAACAACTTGAGGGAAAGGGGGGGGTGACTCTTTCCTTTCAAACTGTAGTTTCCACTATCTTCTAAAAAAAGCGGCTGAATTTAGGTCAAGGAGTGGTGGTTGACACTTGACGAAAACTTAACCACTGAAACCGAATGAACTCTAACCAACCTAAAAGTCGCCCGGTCAAATAAGGGTCACGCCCACTATTAGAGAAACTCCCTATAAACACTTAATCACAATGAGAAAAATTAATAGTTAATAGTTGCACCCGAAAACGTACTTTTGCACTGTTGTCTCTGCTCACACACACACGCACAAAAAAAAAAAAATAAAAATACTCACGTGTCTGTTGCTTTCTGTATAAGTTTCAGCGGTTGATTCCGACCCCGATACCTCCAGTAAACCTTGTCTGCATTCACCTCCGAGTACAAGAATGGTGCGTCAAATCCTTTAAGAATCTCTCCTCGTTTTACGGCTTTCACACTGCAAGGTCCACAACGGTAAGTCCCTATAGAAAGCAAAGATTCTCTTTTTAGTTCAAAAAATTTGGATTGCTTGTTTTTAAACTATAAGAACACCTCTATAATTTTCAAAATACTTCCTTAATACGCGAACATTAAAAGTAATACTTATTTGTCAAAAACCGGGAAAGAAAACAAAAATGCTTCATTAAAATACCATCATCTGATTCTTCTTGTGGAGTGGCATCAATTGCTTGCCATCCGGAGTAGTCGCCTGGTTCCAGGTCAGGCCTTGTCATCCACACCTCATTCCACACGTGAAAATTCCTAACAACGAAAAGAGGTAATTTAGCCTTGTAGCTAGCACATCCGGTTTCGCTAAGTAATTATGTCTTATGCTTCAAAATATTTTAGAATTAAAAACAATTGCACTTTATTTTTTTGCGTAGTTTTCATGCTTTTAAAAAATTGGATTTACTGTGTGGATCTATCAAAACAAAAATACCAAACAAAACTGCTTTGATATCCTACGAAGCTGGTCCCATACTTGGATGAAAGAGGCTAGAGAATGCACTGGTCTCAGCCTTCAATGCTTCGGTCGTAGATTCAAAGAACCTCTCCCAACTGGGGAAGAAAATTTTCGTCAATTTCTTCCTCAGTTTCTCGTATTCTAGACTGGATTCAAATCCATGCTTTTCCACACGATGAAAGAGTTTTCGTAGTCCTGGTGACTATACTTGGAGTCACCTGCTTTTAGTTTTGTGTTTAGTAAAAAAAAAAAAAAAAAATCGGCTAACGTCTTTTTATTCCCGTATACGGGAGTAGGCGAGGCCATTTAGCCCTATCTAACTTCTGGAGACTGAGTGGGCAGTTCAATCTCCACTGGTACCAATCAGAGATAGATGGCCCAAGGCTATCACTAATTAAGCGGTACACAGTGAAGAGAGACAGCTCAAATGTGCCGCCATCTCGTGGTCCCTAACCCTAACACAATATATTTAATGTCTGAAATAATGTCGGTTATACGGTCGATTTTCTTGCGTTTACGGGACGAAAAACCCGAGTTTCCGGGAGGAAACATCCGCTAGCCCGTGCCAGAGATCGACTAACTCGGGAACCGGTCGTAAAAAGGCTTAGAAAAACTTCCTCTAGTCGCCGACTAGACTCGAAACCAAGTCTTCCTTCGTGCGGCCAAGCGCCGTGGTGTGTAAACGCCACATCCACTGAGCCATGCTAAAATCACAGCCTTTCTTGCAAATTCCCTAAAAGGCATGACTTTATGTGCTAGGTGAAGCGAGAAAGTATAAACTTACACTCGTGTCCTGACAGTTATACCGATGAAATATTAAATACAGCACGAAATCGAAATGTGAAGGTACTTCTCTTATACAGTTTAAATTAAAAGCATGAACTAGTTTTGTGTATTCAGAGAACCAAAATGGCGTCGTTGGTCTAATCTAAATGCAGAGCATTGCGGGGGTTTGGGTTTAAGTGGAATAAGTTTATTTTTGAGTTAAAGCTAAAACATGAGAAACTCCGCATAGACTATTTTAGAGTAATACTAAAAATGTCGTAGCTCTGCATTTCCAAATACTCAAGTCTGTTAAAAAATTTACGAAAATCTGCGATCACGCGCGCATCTTTTTTCCCAAAAGATGAACTTGTTGGTATATTTTATATACTTTGTGCAAACAGCATTAATATTTTTTTTTGTTACAGCATTAACTTCGTGAATTCTAAAGACTGCCCAGGCATCAAACAATAACTTGTTTAGTAAGGGTCTTATAGCAGCGCTTTATTCACTTACGATGTAGTCCAAAAGCGAACCCAGATATGTTTCACCTCAACTGTATGTATATTAGATGCATCAATAACCGAAAAGATACCTTTAGTTCGTCTGTGATTAGGACGATGGCTCCGAAAGCTGTGCGACTGGCTGAGTACTATTCTTAAGTGCAAAATTTCTGCTGCGACTTGATTTACTCCTGTATTTTTGCGACAGAAATAAATCAATTACAAGAAAACCCATACAGTCAACTGTTATTAAGCCTCAGAATATCCGGCTCGTTCCAGTCTCAAATCACTAGTTTGTCCAACGAGCCGGATATCGTGTGGATGTTGGATATGATGCCTTCGTCGATTTTTTATCGAGAGTTCGTAAATCTTGCTCTAGAACTCGGAATGGATCTTTTCTCAAGTCACTCGAAGCCTCCAGTGCAGGGCGGTGGTCTCACACTGGATGAGAGATGAATTTCATTGCCCAAAGAGAAACATCCATACTCACGGCAGGATTCGAACCTGCAACTTGTTGGTTAGAGAACAAATACGCTAACTACTAGGCCAACCGGACTAGCTTTCTGGGTGATGTACACCAAGATGAAAAATATTAGAATAATATACAACACCCGTTCATAGCATTTAACACCAAATTCCAAAAACTTACCAGACTGAATCTACGTTTAAGCGCTCCACTGGATCGCCTTCTTCATCATAGAAATAGTCGATGGTGAGGCTGTTATGCGTGTCGTGAGCCGAAGCATAGTTGGTGACACTTCTAGCCGGGATGCCCAAAGCTCGACAGACTGCAAGGAAAAACAACAGAAAGCGTGAAGAACTCGTTTTGACTATAGATGGCGCTGCACATAGAAATGCAACGAGGGGACTCACCTGTTGTGGCGATTCCAGAGAACACCCAGCATTGGCCAAATTTCACGGGCTTTTTATTTTTGTAAAACTGCTGGAGGATCGCCTGGCTTCCTGCCCACTGAGTCGGGGGTTGTCCTCCGCTGTATTCTCCAGACCAATTGCCAACAAGAACTCCTGCGTCATCTGGAGCGTTCACCTGCAACAGAAGATGTCACCATAGCAACAAGTAGGTAAATGTGGCACGGAATTAAAAAGCTCAGGAATATTGCTTTGTTAAAAATTTGATTAATTTGAAATGTCGGAGTACGTAGTACTTACAACTGCCGATATGTGGCGCGATACTTTTACAGGATCAGCTCGGGCCACAACAGATAATTTTCCTACGTTACTTAATAGATAGCAGCAACATTCGAGAACGTTTTCTTCAAACTGAAAAGGAAATGAGGGAAGAAATTAGAGTATTAGTCATTTTTCTGTCTGCAAAAGCCACATAAAAAAAAATTAAAAATCAAGGAGAGTTTTTTTTTTCACTTCCCAACTTCGACATGTCATTTTTAGGAACAAACTATTTTGTTGCTACTTTTAAAGCGCCGATTCAAGATTAAGTTGAAAACAGTGTGCTTATTTAACACGAAAAAAAAATTAAAATGGATGTAGTGATCGGCATACCTGTCCGAAGTTCCACACAGTGGGCCTTAGTCTATTGTAACTGCCTCTCCAAATCAAGCCGCTGTCGTTTAACACATACTCTTTCCTCCATTCATGGTTCTTCAGATACACGGTGTCATCTGCAAACCAATCGTTGGTTATTAAAGCCAAAATCTTAAGAACCTACAAATAATGGGGCAAAATATCAGGAATGCGACCGCCCCCTACCTCGCAACATTTTATTCTTAGGAATAATTCCACTCACCTTTATGCCAAGGATTGAAAAGGAGGTAGATGGGCTCCTTGACAGAATGTCTTAGGGTCTGAGCGTCGTCTTCTTTATCTTTCTTTAACTTCGTATCTACATCCACTTTCCATGCCCCTACGATAGCTGTCGGAGTTGTCGACACCTGAAATATAAGTAACGATGCTACACATGATGAAAAAATAAAGCATTTAATTATACTGTTTGTAGTTCATTACCCTGCGTTTTCAGCCTTTCGTTGCGATTATGAAATTCGTTCAATTATGTTCGACTGTTATGCGTGGGGAGGCGTTTGTGGCCAAATGTTCAACGTCGATTTCGTTTCTGGTAACCATACCATCTTATCAGGACAACGGTTTGAGATGATGATCTTTTTCTCTGGTTCCTACGATCACAGTTCGAAAAAGTCACTCAGTCCCATCAACATTTTATCACAGATTTGAATACTCTCCTGGAGCGAAATCGGTAATTGTTACTGGATTTTTAATTGCGTCTTGTGCTATGGTGGATTGAGAGGAGAATACCTAATTAATACACACTCAGACTGTTATGGATTTAACGTCAAAACAACTAAGGCCATGAGGCACCTGCGTATTATGTCCGTAAATATCTGTGATGTTGGGATCAGCTTGTATGTATCATCAGATGAAAAATCCTGCCATATCCGTATGAGACAGGTTAATTCGCTTTCAGATGAGAAGCCCTGATAAAAAAAGGTTCTTCGAGTCCTAGAAGGAACTAGAGATCTTTGTAACCAAAGGGCCCCGTCGAAACCAAAACCTTCACCAATTTCGCTACTCATTGAGACCAGTAAACGTCTTCTTTTGAAATTTCTCATCGATGACCTCTCAGTGGCTTAATTGAACTCGCTGAATGTTCACGTGTCACACCGAAGCCGGGAGTTGTGTTCAATCGCTGATTATCGGAATGAAATCTCATTCGCATCTTTCACATGCAAAACGTGAAAGATACTCGCCTCGTGCTCAAGAAGCCTCTAACCATTGGGTGAAACTTCTGCCCATCCCATTTGTCCATTGTAACAAAGTTGACTTCTTGGCACCATCCATCTTTTCTCGAAGTCCTGCATAAATGACCGACTACACCAAGAACATTACACTGCATGTCCCCTTGAGACTTCTGTCATTAAGACAGAGGAATTCCGACGGTCTTTAAAATAGGAGATAAGTCGGACATAAATTATTTTCCCATTCATCTCACTTCGTTTTTCCCTAAATGAGGAAGTGTCATTCGCTACTCTCATCCAACAATACATCTCTTAGATCAGCGTTTCCCAAATTTTTCCTATGACGGAACACTTCACAAATCCTGAAATTTTAACGGAACACCTTGGTTATAGTTCAGTATCATCGGTCTTGTATTCAATGTAAAGATAAGGGCACACTATCCCTGAAGCAGGCTGTATCGCATCGCAAAAATGCGACAGCGCACACTACAGGTGTGCTGGGCTGCAGCGCATCGCACTGACCTTGCTTATGACAGCACGTTTCCTAGAATAGACACCCTCCGTTCTTCACTCGCGCTCGGAGGTGTCGACAACCGCGGCGGGCTGAGTCAAGGCCTGCACGCGTTGACCTTGACTCAATTCACACGCAAAATGAGGAGCGCCTGATTTTCAAACATGTTTGAACTTGTTGCAACATTTAAAACCATTGCAGGCTCGTATTAATTTTGATAATTTTTCACGAAACACTTATTCACTTTCTGCGGAACACCAGTGTTCCGCGGTACAGTTTGGGAAACCCTGTCTTAGATCATTGTTAATAAATTCGGATCCAAGGGATAAAAAAAGAAAAAACATGTAAAGACTTGTGTAGTTTATATTGTCTGGCATAGAGGCCTACGTAACCAACTACTACCTGATGATTTTAATTCTATCCTTTGTAAATTGTCATATTCTGTCGTTGACTGTAATGGTAGATGGTTCTCTTCAGATTCCTCAAATCGTGGGGAATGTTCTGGGCTCCATTTATTCCTGGTTTTCCTCCTGTACGCAAATTATCCCTTTCATCGACTTGAACTCCCATCCGTAGTTTTGCCGAGGACTGCATTCCATTCTTCTTCATTTAACAATCACTACAGTGGACCATTATTTCGAGTTTCAAGATCTATAACCAGTGCCTTATAACTACGATATATTTGATGCTCTGCAGCGGTGAACAACCTAATGAACCTTAAATGTTACAAAACACTGGTCTGTTAGTTTTCACAAGAAGGATTTATTTCACTTCCTGAATCAGTCAGGATCCGATTTCTCTACTTGGGCTGACTTACATTTTCAACCTTTCCGGGCACAAGCAGATCCGCTTCCTCATCCTCCATAAACTGAACTTTTCGGTTGCTAACACTTCTGCTTGCCTACACAACATTTTGTAAGCTCTAAATCCACGCAACCTTAAAATCCACATTCGGGACAAGACATCAAAAAAGTCTGTTAAATTGCTAATGCTGTCTAGAAGTGGAAAATCTGTAGATGACACTCTTTACCCGCTAATCCCCTGTGCGTGTAGGAAGAAACAGAACAGTAATAAAAGCAAACTGAGTCACGCTCCACTTCAGTACGGTTCTTTGTATCGTCACTTGTGATCATGACACCACCGCATCATCTCTCCACTTTACTGAGTGGGTGTAGTGCAAGCTTCTAAAGGAATAACTGGTCCACTGCAACTTGAGCGGACCTCCTCGGGAAGCATATTTTAAAAAAGGGATGTGTGATTCCAATGTTCCTTTGATTTATTTAAACACGGTTGTTCCAGCTTACTGTATGCCAGTCTTACATTTAATCTGTTTCAAAGAGGACATTCGCGAGATTAAAAAAAATAAATAAAAGGCCCATTTTATGCGCTTTTTTTTCTTTAACAGATTAATGTTATATGCCGTCAACTTACATTTAAAGTGATTGTTTTTTCGTCTGATGATTCTAGTTTGCAAGTCCAGCCATCAGAGGGCGCCACTTCATCGGCAGAAATAACGGGCAAAAATATCATAGTACCTTGAGCATAGGACGGCATAGGAGCATCTAATAAAGAAGTAAGGGATTGTATTAGTATGATTTCTGCTAATAAAGACATAAAATTAAAAATATTGAGAAAACGTAAGTGGAGGTGAATATTTTTTAGAGTATTCAAACATCGTAACTTTAATCTAAGAAAAGTATTATTTTTTTTTTACATAAAAAAAAATAATGATGCTAAGAAATATTCATTACAACTGAAAATTCACATCTCAGGTATTCCTGTCACAATGATGAATAACTGAATTCGGTACCTTCAAGAGTAAACACGAGGCACACAGCATCTCTATCGCGGTAATAGTTTCTGTTGAAAGTTACTTTGACTCGAAAAGGAGAACCCCTCCGAACTATTAGCGTGGGTGGAGTCTTCTGTACGGAGTCGTAGGCTGTAGTGTGGTGATTGATGGCGTTTTCACCCACACAAAAATTCACATTTTCAACAACCAACACGACATCGTCGACTGTGCTGCCATCTGGAGCTAGAAAATAAAATTTTATTTGGTTAGATGTTTGATATTTCGATCATTTCAAAATTTATTAGCTTGATTTTAAATGTTCGAAGGTTCTATATGTTTTCTCTAGGTGGAATAAAAAAAAAATCTAAATATATACATTTAAAGAAAGAACTTCTTGTATTCCTTATTTATCTTAAGATGTCGGGAGTTTATTAAGCAGAAGGTTGTCGTGCAAGAAAGAGATAAGACTTGAATTATCCAAACTGCTGACATCGTTCAAAACAAAATTAGGAATATTCTCTTCTAAAGGGGGAAAACAGGTATGTGATCCCACGTGCGGTGAAGAAGTGTTGGCAAATCCGCCTAGAGGAAGGTCCGTCCCCGCATTTGTTTATGAATTCCTTTCGATATAGGCCGCGACCTCTTTTAAGTGCGTGGATGGTTTAACGATCTTCCAGGCTGTTTATGACGAATGAAAAAACAACCCGTAAAACTAGGGAGAAGGTAATGATGCTAATTAACTTAATTATCAATAAAGGAAAAACTTTAGTCTTTTAACGTAAACAAGCGGCATTCCATATCCCCGCTGCTCTCATTACAAAATGTCACTCTTAGAAGCCGTCATTTTTTTTTTATTTTCTTTAATACAATACTTAATACTAATGCAATTTAAAATTGCCAAATGTGTTTAACCCAAGAACATACGCTCGTCCAGGTTATAATAATGTAACCTGGAAATACCATGCACAAAAATATTGACAAAAACAACACACAGTATAGGGGATGAAAGATCACACCCACACAGGGCCGGCTCGTGTATAGGCACTGCGGAACTGCAGCACCCCCAATTTTTCTCGAGATATATTTATTAATACTTGCTTGTAATATTTAATTTTATCATCACCAATCCTCTACAATTCTCTTATTTTGTATAAAAAATAATAAAAATCCATCTTGTAGCACTTAGGAGGGCGATGGACGCAAGTGTGTTTACCACAGTGTCATATTGCTACGCGTGCAAGCATATGCACATCATAGTGAGATGCGAGCTATTAGCGTAATGCGGCACTGTCCGTCGCGCAGTTCCACTGTTGTTTACATGCAGTTTGCGCCAGTAGTAGAGTGTTCGCAGTGCTTATCGTGTTTACTCCGTCTCTTTAAATATTTGGACATTACAATTAAAGACGTAACATTTGTTATAGTTTTTATTTTAGAACATTATTGGGGTTATGATAATGGATTTTATTTTTAAGTAATTTTGAATTATACCAAACTGTATAATTTATCGATAATAAACAATATTTTTTCATGTTTATTTTATTTTTTAAACTTTTACCATAATTTTGATATTTTATCCAAACACGTATACACTGGACTTACACACACACTGTATTTCGAAAGTTGCAGCACCCCCACTGTGTGGGTGTATGTGTGTGTGTGTGTGTGTGTGTGTGTATATATATATATATAGTGACTTTTTTTTAATGCTTACAGACTGGTTATCAGACTTCAGGAAAAAGTAGCATCCTGTAAGTATATAATTTTAAGTGATAAGATATTTAATACGGCATATTTAACGTTCGATGTAGTGTCCCTATATTTATTGGTGGTTGAAATGCGTATTAATTTATTTTTTAAAGAGATTAATGGCGTCGTGTTCCTCCCCAGCTTAGTGCACAGTACGGCATAACAGTTTGTATCCAGGCGAAATATAACGTTCTTAACATTATCAGAGCTAAGAATCTCTTTAAGAAGAAGACTTGAGATAGCTTAAATCTTCCATACTTCTGTAAAACGTGGTTTCCAGCTTAAGTTGCTGTCAATTTTCAGTCCTAAAGTAGGTTATCCGG
This sequence comes from Typopeltis vanoorti, assembly GCF_054136105.1. Lineage (NCBI taxonomy): Eukaryota > Metazoa > Arthropoda > Arachnida > Uropygi > Thelyphonidae > Typopeltis > Typopeltis vanoorti. Next base: position 139,904,666 of record NC_143557.1, read on the forward strand.
AGAAATGATCAAGAGAAAGATGAGTACTGAGAGGTTCAGCAGGACAGAGGAAAAAGGATTAAAAAAAGGACATGGCTTGAAGATATAAGATCATGGATAAGATCACATTTACGTTTTCTGCCTCCATGCAGTTACAATTTAGATTACTTACAATTCCAGTTATGCAAGAATATACGGATTGGTGTTGCTAGCAGGTGTATTTCTGAGTTAAAAAATTATAAATTTTGTTTTTTCCTTACTTTCTAACGAAGTTAAGCCTAAATCACATGCAACATCTCTTCACCGTTCAGATTCTATACGAACGAGATCCACTCGCGGCACTGTATTTACATCCCTGACATGTTCCTACATCGGAAGCACGCTATCCTGGTTAGCGTCATAGATCAGCACCGCGTGTGTTACGTCATTTCTCATAATAATAAAAAACGCCATCGATAAGGCCTTGAGTAGTTGCCAACAGTAAGTGCGCCCTGTCGATGGCCTTGATTGTCCCAGCCCGGTTTATGAAGGAGGTCCGGATTCACAACGGCCTTGCCAATGTGTTTAGCGCTGGAATTGATGGAGTCAGGCTGTCCGAACGCAAAAACAGCTCGTGAAAAAACAGTTCTATACCAAATCAGTTTTTTTTTTAAACTTTATTCTTTTAGCCCAATTGGATTATTCCAGGAAAGAACGAATCGAGATTGAAAAGGTCGCTTTGGTAACAAATGCTGAGGATGTCTGAGCGATTTTCGTGCATGCCGGTTTTAACCAGTTAAAAAGTCAGTTGCAACATCCTTGAGGCCCACAATTAACCCGCTTTTTTATTAGGGCTTAGTGAACAGACAATAACGCTGTTGTGCAAATGAAGATCGTGTTACGGAAGAGAAGTAATTATAGGGCGTTTCCCATCTTTTCATAATCCTGAGGGGTTTGCGATGTGTTGCAGTATCGATTACTCCTACCGCTTGCGACGGTCCCTTAAGTCCATGCAGGCTAATTTCTCATTATTTAGACAGCCAAACGACGTGGGGAAAATAGAGGGGTGGTGGACTACATCGTGTGAGTCACTTGCCCTTAGTGTTTGACCTCCCTCGTAACCAACATTTTTGTCTTTCCCAGCTTTAACTAACCATGAAAAATATTCCCGGTCCGCGTGCATTTTTTTCCCCACCACGCGTCGAAGTAATTGCTTAAATGAAGTTAGTTTTCCTGCATCTTTGTTGTAGAAAGTCTTAAGTGGGACTTCCTCTTCATCCAAGCATTAGCTCCTTGTCATTTATTAGCCACCCTACTCGTCTAAATAGTTCTTAATTCGGTATTTATTAGTCCAATCGAATTCAATCTACGCATGTAGACTGGAATGTCCGATGAGTTGAAATATTTGAGATTCTTTTCGCGTATAAAAAACCGTATGAAGTTTTACTTGAAGCCTGTCCCTCCTCCCGTAGGTGGAAGTGACGTAATGGGAGAAACAGGTTCCTGTATCGATAGCTAAACCGGTGCTTTCCCAACTATACAGCACACAGTTTGGTTTTCAATTTGTCTGCATTTTTTTTCAACGGCTATTAAGTTTTTAGGACACCAATACTTATTAATGTAGTGTCGACAGAAGTACTTAATAAACAGAACTGTTAAGTATTTCTTTGGGTCTAGAGGATCTTGAAAAAATTACTAAGACACTGAGGCGCCGAAAAAGTTTGGAAACCTCTGAGCTAAGGGGTTAGATACCAACTAGCGCTTCCAAATATTTACCAACTTATTTCAGAGCTTTCTCTTTTGAAAAAAAAAAAAAAAAAACTCCTAGTCTTAAAAGAAATATGTACGTTAATAGCTTTTAAGGGAAAGTATGACAGCTGGTGTGGGCGATTTATAACCTCCCTCGATGAGTCCTTTGACTCTCTGGGGGTCTCAGATAATAATCGTTATAACCTCTGAATAAAACTTTGTTTCAAACTTAAGGTCCACTACAAAAGTGCTTCCAAAACTTCTGGATGTCAGGGCCCCTTTGGAAAAATTAAAATATTTCACGCCCCCCCTCGAAAAAATCGTAATATAGACATATATTACTATAATATTTATTGTATTTATATTCAATACAAAACATACACAGCGAATATTGCAATAATCAAATGCAAATATTACATACACACAGGGCAGCATTTTATGTACCTAATATCTAATTTGGATTATACAATGCCGTATTAGGGGAGGCCGATAAAAGTTCGAACCCTGGCGGCAAATACCCTTGGCGTGCCCCTGCATACACATTTCACATGCACATTATCTCATATAAGATAATGTTCTCTCCCCGCTTTCCATATAACGAAAAATTTCATCAGTTGAAATGCTATAACACCCGTTCAAAAGTTTATAGACCTCTATCGTATCACCCTTCTTTCTCCTGTTAACCAGACTGGTTAACAGGAAAAAGAGGATGATAGATTGCAAGTATGTTATCCACATACTTGCAATCTGTCCTCATAATCCCATAATCCGGATATAATCTTTGTAACTCTTCTTTGTACCCTTTCCACAGCTTGTTTATCCCCTTGGAACCAGGGAGACCAAATCTGAGCACAGTAATCCAAGTGTGGTCTTATCAAAGCCTTATAAAGAGGCAAAATTATTTCCTTTTCCTTAGATTTCAAGGTTCGCTTCAACATCGCAATTATCCTCTGAGTTGTATTTGCAACTTTGGCTATGTGACCTCTGAACTTTAAATTCCTATTCACAAATACACCAAGATCCCTTGCCGCTTCAGTTTCTTGTAGCATAACCCCGCTAATATAATATGCCGCTGGATCTGTAATCGCGCCAAAGTGCATAACTTTACACTTACTAACATTACGTTGACAATTCCTGAAAAGATATTCTAAATATTTATGTTGAGCTCACTGCATCAAAAGTCGTGTCGGTATACGGAATGTTCGAGGAGAAATTTCTCCACTTAAGTGACGGAGTGACATTAAGCATAAAACTTAAACTCAAGTCTTATTCTAGGTAGGTGTGTGTGAGAGTACGGTCATTTCGTGATTAGGCCTCCCGTAGCCACAACATTGTAACTAATCCAGTTACGTCAATTTAGTTTCGCAGGCGTTCTCGAAGTCTGTAAGCAGTTTTCGGCTGTGCGATGTCTTTCGCTGAAAAATTGCAACTAATTTTTTAAGTAGATGTTAGCGAGGAATACGCTGATGTCCACTTTCATTTATGCTTTTTGTAACGCACGAGCTATTGTTGAACATCGACGGCAATTTCCTGGTGTCACCGATCTGAAAGGAAAGCATTGATGTTCATCGACTTCTACAGGACATCGGCGAATTTGTGGTAGGATTCGATGTTAATCACCAAGTTCAAAATAACGTGTTCGAAGCGGTGTAAGGAGAAAGACAATTTGAGCAGCTGTTATAAGAAAATGAGCGATGCTCGTTATTAAAAAGTTGATGTTCGAACTTGAAGACGAAATCGAAACGTCCCCCACTTAAAAAACAGGATTTTAAATGAGATTATTCTCAGAACCTGAACAGCATGCGCAGTATTTGCATCACTTTTCAATCGTATAATGTCTCATGTTTTCTTCCCTGCAAATTTAAAATCAGAAGACACTTAAAACGATGTTAGTGACATCAAAATCCAATCGCGGGCCACACACTGATTTTTAAGCGCTTGGTCTCAACCAGCTCTCCTTGTTGTGATGCTTGCTTTTAGGTACATCGAAAACAAGGAAGTGGTTCAAATGCTGAATGAATGACGTCATGACAAGGATAATGACGTCATCCATTCAACACTTTGGCACTAAAACCTTTATGTGGGAGTAGGAGAATAAGAAAAATTACCTGTTTGTTAAGTAAAAAATATTTCAATAGTATTAATCATCGCTTACTTTGGAATATTAATCAAGGCAGGAGGATCTCCATTTAATCAAGATTTAGCTTCCATTAAGGTGAAGAAAATGGCGAATCGCCATCCAGGAAGATTCAGCTCGTCTTAGGATGGAAGAAAAAACGTGAAGAATTCAAAATGCAATCCCTTTTCTTTTCCTCAAATAGATAGTGGCAAAAATAGATTTTCTTTACAGTTGTTTTTCATTCTGATCGGTTTCATGTTCGAAGATGCTTGAGCAACATCCTGTCTCTTCCTGCAAATGCTCCGAGAACAGACTAATGCCAAGTGATGGTAAACATCAGCGAAGACGTGTCTCAAAATAAAAGGCCATTACGCTCACTGAGAATTACAAAAGAAATTCGCCAATTATTTCAAATAACGTCTTTTGCAGTGTTATACTGAAGGATTAAAGAAACGTTTGCTGATAAGCATTGACGAGGCACAGATGAGTATCTTGAGCTTTCACCGATTGCAAAGAAGTGTTTAGAGTTTTTAGAAAATTGACTTGCTAACGTCAAAATTCATGGAATGTGGCAAAAGCTTACGAAATACCGAACAAATTCACTTATCATTGCAACTGCCTTTTATAAAAGCAAATTAGGCTTGGGTTAAACCGAATAAAGCAGTGGATGGTTTGAAAACAACATTTAGAGTAAGGCAGAATATCCCATCGTTTTCTTTTCCTTCCTATTCATTCTTCTAATTGATTTTGTGACGAAACGGAGATTTGCAAGAGAAAGAAAACTAAGGATTAAAGTGATCTAAGAATTTTAGGGTATCCGAAGTTATCTCGAGAGCTTAACATGATTCAAATCTAACGAGGGCAGATGAACCCTTGTTCTTCGAGACTGTTATTAATCTAGTCGAGTTCCATCTCCGAAAAAAGTAAAATCATGAAAACAAGTGACAAAGACGAGTCTTTCTGTCATCGTTCTTCAAAGATATGCGAGAAAGAAATTCCGTCTCTGATACTGGCGAGCTTTGAAATAATGTTGGATTCGATATCCACTTAATTTGAATAATTTTGCATCGCCGAAGTGAAGCCTTTTGGCTCTCTTTTTCAGTAATTCTTGGTTCCCTTTGTAAAGGGGCCCCCTTTTTCGCAACTCGTACGGTAAAGCATAAGTACAGCATCACTTCAACCTGAGTATTTATTTACATCTGGGTCTGACTCCCACTGACGAGACCTAAACAAAGGTCGAAGCGGGTCTGGGTAGTGACCCATTGTCTGGATTCTGCACACAGCACGATGTCATCTGCATACAACATTGCCCAAGGCGCGTTTTCTCTCACCTCCTCCGTCACAATATTAAACAGAAACGGACTTAATGCTGACCCTTGATGCAAGCCAACGGTCACTGGAAAACTTTCCGTCTCTCCCAGGCAGGTTCGAACTCTTCTCTTCACATTTATGTACATCCCTCGCACCAACCCGACATATTTCTCCGGCACCTTCTTCTCCCTCAGACACCTCCAGACTTCTTGCCTTGGCACTCTATCATATGCTTTCTCCAGATCAATAAATACCCGATGTAGCTCCCGTTGCTTCTCTCGAAATTTTTCCATCATCTGCCGTAACTCAAAGATTGCATCTGTCGTCGATCGACCAGACATGAAGCCAAATTGCTCCTTTGCAATCTCCACCTCCTTCCGCAGTCTTCCACGTACTAGGCCGAATGATTTCCATTATAAATTATTTTATGCCAGAATAAGGCAGGAAATTTTTTTACAGAAAATTTTGTAAATAATTTATATATTTTCCTCCTCCCTGTATTATTTCATTATAGTGTGCTGTGTTCCTTTGCTGATTTGTCTGTTTCACAGGGAGGGAAAAAAGTCGAATTTAAAAAAGGTCAAAAATCCTTGTGCCTCCGTAATACGCCCGGATAACTTAGCATCAAATGAGAAGTCTTTACAAGAGTGGTTTGCTTCCAGTAGCATGCGTTGTTCTTCTAACAGCACTATACAAGTATTCTGCACGCATATCCTCCCCTATTTTGCGTTTCTCTTATTAGCCAAAATATAAGATGAGCTAGCATTATTATAAAGGGTTGCATTTAGAGCACAGTGCGAGGTTATCGGATCATTTTAAACATATTTTCTTTCAGAATTGCTACATTTCATAGTCGCAGCTGAAGGGAAGATCTACTCAAACAGTTTATGTTAGCAAGTTCGGATGGAGATAACAGTTTTATTGTATAAAACAATATAAAGCGTGACACCTACTCGCCTTTCGCCATCATAAAAAAACGACAGAAGATTTATGTATGAAGATTCTACCCAAAAGATTAGAACCCACTATTGCCGTCGTACAGTACTATCCACTTCGTGGGTACGCTCAGGGTTTTATAATTCGGAGACTTCTTCTGCTTCAGAGACCTGGGTTGCAATTAAAGCAGGTTGATGAGCTTACACCCAGCGATGGAAATTTAAATTTTATGGTTCCCATTTTTGTTACTTGATGTAACATCCATTTACGAGCTTCTGTAATTCACTCGCATCAACGTCACCACGTTTACTTTTCAGTTAAAAAAGACCTAGATCCGAATTCGTCGAAAACACGAAGTACATTTAAGGAATTTAAATGAAATTGGTTTTTTTTTTGTGTGATAGAGTGTGGGTTTACCTTTCAAACAGGCGGCAGCAGTATTGTGCCTGTAAACCACTGACCAGATTTACTCATTCTACGCGTTTGACAATCAACAAGAGCGAGCCAAGAATGCTTCACTGACAAAGTTAACTTGAGTTGTACTCGGATCAAAAAGAAAATCCAGATGATCGAGACTATGCGTAGCTCTTACGTCACTTCTATCTTTGCCCAGATAACAGGAATATTACAAATCAGAGAAGTCTGTCGCCCTTTATCATTAGATTTGTCCTCAAGGCAGAACATGATCCATGACATTATTCTCGGCAATATAATGAGTTTATCCCGGAAATAATGACTCAGTTTTGAACAATTGCATGCAGATGAAAGAGAATGCAATCACTCGCTCGGGATAAGAAATATCCCAGCACTGCTAACTCAACGCTCGGCACAGTCTTCTCTAGCTGTTCAAGGCCAGCAACGAAAAAAAAATAATAATAAAAAGGTGGAGAGAAGTTGGGCTACGTTGCAACCACATTCCTCTCTTAGCTCGAGTATTGGCAACACAGTAATAGGATCGCCCACCAATACTTTGATCGTAGCGCCATCTGGTATTCCAAGTGGGCCAAGGGTTTACTAGAATTAAGACGAATGGGCGCATGCATGACGTCACTTCCTCTTCTGATTCAATCCGAAGAACATGCTTCGGTCTTGACGGAGGAAAAAAGATAAATTAAATCATCAGCGAAATTACTGCGTACTTCGTATCCTCTTGGCTAATTCTCGTGTTTCTAAGAGCCAGGGTCAAGTAATGGGTTTTCGTTCCACAGTTGACAACATCCTGACACGTTACGTCATTGATTACCACAGTGACTTACGGACGTTAGTTTTTTTTTTTCGGTGTTATTATGCAATTGAGGCCATGAATGGTTATCATTAATACTCCTCCCAAGTTCATTAACCCCTAAACAAGGCGTGAAATGAAGAAATGATTCCCGAAAATGAGGGGAGTTGGTTTTTGCAAATTGAAGAAATTGGCAGTCGTGAGAGAACGAATGATTAATGCGTTTGGTTTCCAAAGAAAAACGCAACATTCAGCTGATTTAAATTATTTTTAATATATTTAGGATTCGTCTTATATTAAAAATTTCGATCCCTTAATTTTCTTGATAGAAATTCTATGTAATGATTCACGTTCAACTTGTAAAAAGCCTGCTCTTCGCTGGAAGTATTCTAACATTTCGTTTATCGAAGCAGACAAACAAATCTGTCATCTTCTGTCCCAGTTACAATCGCGTGTTGCTTCTCGTTAGCAGGTTACCACTGGGTACTGAATGAACGAGGATGGGCAGGCAATTTGGGATTTTGCCAGCCAAACTGTACCCTCTATTAGCTTAAACCACAACTACGCATGATGGTACAACCTAAGCGTATTTTTGAATCGATGTTTAATAATGGAAAAGATTGTTTTAACCATCGGAATAATTTTTACAATAATGAATACATAATGTCATACCCAACTAAAACAAATACAGCTTGTATCAATTTAAAATAGTACGTCATCATTCTTTATTAATTAATATTTAGTAGCATGTCTTAATGCATTCCTTTAAAAAATTACTCCTGAAAAAGAAAATTTGTGCAATGCAAGGTATTGATCACTTAGGTCATAGGTGGCCAATAGCAGGCCCGTAGCGTGATTTTGTGTGGCCCGCAGCAGGATAAAAACTATATTAAATTATATGTATTATTAATTTAGCTGTTAGTTTCGACTGCAGAATTTCTGATTGATATACTATTTATATTCATTATTTCTGATGATGGAAACAATTTATATTCTCAACACGGAATCAAAATTGCTTTAAAAGATTGCCCAATTTGTAAAACGCTGTTCTATGAAAATGGCACGTGCATTTCGGGAAGATAAAATTGCCAGTGAGTTTGAAAGTGTCCCACTATCAAAACAATCTGTAAAAAAAAAAGAGTCGAGGAAATAGGTTCTCACATATTAAATAAATTCAAAAGTGTTTTACAGATTCAGCTTACTTCTCTTTGGCTCAGGATGAATCAACTGACATAAGAGATCCAGCTCAACTTCCAATTTTCATTCGAATCGTTTCCAAAGACTTTGTTATTAATGAAGAGCAACTAGCATTACTAATGCTAGTAGCTCTTCTTTATTCAATGACTCACATGTTGCATTAGAGTCATTGCATAACACAGTCAAAAGGTCAAGACATTTATGATGCAGTTAGGAAGGTTGTAAATGGTACTGGCGACATCGACAATCTCATAGCTGTTGTGACAGATGGAGCCAAATCAATACGTGGTACTCAAACTGGCTTAGTTGGCTTACTAAGGAAGGCTGGAATCAATTGCACTGCATTATACATCAGGAGGCTCTGTGTGGTAAAATTCTGGAGATAGAGGATGCTATGAAAACTGTAATGAAGTGTGTGAATCTGATTAAGGGCGGAGATCGGGCCTTGACACACCGCAAGTTTCTTTCTTTTCTCACAGAAATGGAGGTAGAATATGACGATTTAATGTTGTACACAGAAGTACGTTGACTAAGCAGAAGGAACTGTTTGAAACGGTTTATTGCTTTGAGAAAGGAAATAAAACAGTTTTTAGAAGAACACGAGAAGACAAACAAAGAACTAATCACAAAACTATGATATCCTCATTTTAACAGCTTACTCGCCTTTCTAACAGACATCACACACACCACATGAATGAACTCAACGTAAAGTTACAGGGACATAACCAAACAATCTCAGATTTAGTTGGACCCCTAGATGGGTTCATAAGTCGACTGAAGGCTTTTAAAAATTCATCCTTGTCAGAGGAAACTTGGGACATTTCCCTTCCTGAAGGGAGTTGATGGAGGGGAGCCATTACGTTGACTTCAAGTTTTGTGTGCCAGTGTTAGACCAACTTTTGGAGCAATTCAGTAAGCGATTTTCCGACTTCAGTGAAATGCGGTGACATTATTTAACAACCCAATGAAATGCGACATTTCAGAGCAGCACAGCATGACACTATTCAATTGGAGTTGTGTGACCTTCAAAGTGACTCCTTTTTCCAGTCAAGGGTGGAGATAGGCATTGACTTTTTGGAAACTGGTACCAAGGGGAAAATATCCTGCATTGAGTGATTTCAGCTTGAGAATATGTTTGGAAGCACATCCATACGTGAATGCACTTTCTCAACTATGAGGGAGGTTAAATCGTCACGAAGAAGCCGACTGACTGATGACCACCTTCGGCATTTGTTACGAATATCGTCATCATCGCTGAAAATCGACTTTGATGAACTTGTTGCCGCACATGAACGCCCACGGTGTTCTCATTAAGTTGTGTTGCATGTAAAAACAACCAGAAACACGTAGTTAAATTTAATTTAACTTATATTTAAACCAATCAAGTATTTTATATTGTTCTCCCAGTAGTAAAATGATTTAACAAATATAGAATTCGATACAACTAACTATTGCCTAGAAAAATGCAGACTTTATTTTTATTTAAGTTCTGTCTAAACGTGTGCTGCCCGTGACGCTACCACTCATCACAGAATGAAGTTGGCCACGCCTGACTTAGATGAATAAGACGGCCGTAAATCAACCCTTAAATTTGTTTCGTAATGCATCTATCCATCACTGGAAAACAGGTCCTTAATACATGAAGTGGATTTCTTTTATGAGGTAATCATCATCAAATTCCTGCTATGTACCCTCAAGGGGTGTACAGGATATGATTGTACTACATGAAAAACTTACATCATTATTAATTTCCTATCTACAATTTTCCTCCAAATCAGTCTGTTACTTGTCAAGACTCCAACATTATCAGATCTTATATTTCTATCATCTAAGGCACTTTGTACCGTATCAATCCACTTATAACTTGGTCTTCCTCTGGGTCATTTCGCTGTCAACCTGGCAGAGAACACTTGTTTTGCTGATCTTTCCTCGCCCATTCTGTTTAAGTGACCATACCATCTGAGATTAGCTCTGCTAACGCATTCCTGGATGCTGACAATGTCAAGTTCGTTCCTAATATCCTCGTTTTTAATATGATATTGCCATTGATGCATCTGTTCACGCTTCTAATCTTTCTCAGGACTCTCAGGTCAAGTGTTTTACTTCTGACCCAGCTCTCAGATCCATAAGTTAAAACTGGTTTGAACACTGTCTTGTATACAGCTAATTTAGTGTTCCGACTAATTTCTCTCTTATTCCATATGAATTTATTCAATTACTTCCCACCATACCAGCTTTGCTGATTCTGTTGTCTATTTCTATATTTAATTTACCATCTTCAGTAAAAATCGTGCCTAAGTAGCTGAAATGTTTTACTTGTTCCACGGGTTCCCCGTTCACAACACAGTTGACATTTTCAACGATTATGCCTATTTTCATTGTCTTTGTATTGCTGACCTTAATACCATATCTATTACAACAGTTATTCAATTTAGTCAGGGAATCTTGCAGACTTGGAGTGGATTTATTTAGAAGTATAACATCGTCCGCTTAAAGCAAGAGCTGATTATTTATGAGGTAATTGGACTTAAAAAATGTAGTAGCTTTTGGTATATAATTTACGTCAGCTGTTGAAGATGAATCTATGATATAAGATGTGCGAAAATCTACATGCTTTCGCTATGCTAAGAAAATTAGTTTTAAAAAAAAAAAAAAATGGGCACTGAACTCTGCTGTTGGTATTGTTGAATATTAAAGATGTCTGAATTTTAACCATTTTTTATTTTATCATCTTTGTTATATCCTTTATTTATCCAAATTAAGATTAATTATAATGCAAATATCTCATAGATCACATTCTTGTATTATTTCACTGTTTTTTTTTTTTTTTTTTTTTAATAAAAATCTGCACGGCCTACTACTTCCATAGCATCTCCTTTCAATTATTAATTTAAATCTCGTTTGGAAACATTCCAAAAGATGACGTCACTCATTTTCTGCGACTGTGGAACGTTAGTGTGGGCCACAGAGATTACTTGAATGAAATCAATTGCCTCAAGTACTCTTTAGACGCTTAGAAACTTGGGCGAGGAGACTTATGCAATGGGATGGTGAGAGACAGAAATCACAACCCTGGCGCAGGCTCGCCACCGAGTGACCTCCTCCGAAGAATGTACCGAGGCCACTTTGAGAGGAAGTCGGCGACCTCCAAACACCCTTCAGAACCACATTAAAACGCACACACCTCTTCTCTCGGTTCTTGTTCGATCCCCCCCCTCCCCAAGTAAAGATCTCTTGGAAAGTGTGGCAGCGAAGTGTCACCATCATCCCTCTCGATAACCAGACCAACAGGTTTATTAAATGCAGACGACTTTTTTTAAACTGACGCCTAAAATGCATGCAGTGTGACCAACCTCCGAAGCGCCAAGTAGGTTAGACATAAGTGGTTCAACCGCAGCCCATGTTTGTAGAATTATGACGTCACACTTGGTTGATACGAAGGCAGCAGCTGCTTGAGTATCAACCTCACAAACACTTACAAAAGGAAATCGCACACGCGGAACAAATAAGATTTAACAGGATTTGACACACAGGTGAAAACATGCAGACAACGCTTAAAATTCTCTACACATTTACACCAACTTGTACTCTATGAGAGTTTGAATTCTTCTAATCAAACCTTTATGGATTTAGGAAATTAAAAAAAGCCATTGTATGTACAAAACGAGATGGTTTTGTTATAATTGTGTGAGAAATAACTCGCACTCGAGTTGCTTTGTCAATTAAAGTTTGGATTTTAAGTGTATAAATTCAAAAATTAAATTGAACACGAAGCAAATTGTTCGACATCTATTGATGGAATATTATCTCGCTAAGTTATTTGTTAAGAAGGAATAAAGATTGGAGGTCATCATCATGCGTATCAAGGATTTAGGCCTAGCATGACCTGTTCCGGCCTTAGAAGTCATCGTTTAAGAGGACGTCCTGGTTTTCTTCGTTTCTTTTGTGATCAAATAGGGTATACTTTGCAGTTTTTCTCATAAACTTCATTTCTGCTGTTGTTAATCTTTGTTTGTGTTTTATTGTCCGACATCTATTGATGGAATATTATCTCGCTAAGTTATTTGTTAAGAAGGAATAAAGATTGGAGGTAGACAGATATTTCCAATCAGATACGCAGGTGACAAGGCATTACTATCAAACACTGAAGCAGGATTACAACATCTGTTGAACAGATTACCGGAATCCTGTATTATGGAATGAAAATTAACATCAGAAAAACAAAGGTGATTAAAATAGCAAGGAAAGAGGCAAATATCAGAATAAATGGGGAAAAATTGAATCCAGTAAAGACATTTAAATATCTAGGAAGTGTGATTAACAGTGATGGAAGATGTAAAAGGGACATAAAAGCAAGAATAGCGATGGGAAGAGATGCCTTTAATAGAAAATGGAATTTATTCAGAAGTAAAATGGACAGAAACCTAAAGAAAAGACTAATAAAATGTTATGTGTGGAGTGTTGCCCTCTATTCAGTCGAAACTTGGACATTGAAAAAAGAATAAATTAAGATTTTGGAAAGCTTTGAGATGTGGATTTGGAGAAGTATGAAAATCATCAAATGGACAGATAAAATAACTAATGAAGAGGTTTTAAAAAGAGTAGAAGAAGAAAGAAGTCTGTTAAGGAGGATAAAAAGAAGCAAGGGAAACTGGATCGGACATATTCTGAGAGGGAATGGAAACATCAGAGATGCCATCGAAGGAAAAATAGACGGAAAAAGACCCAGAGGAAGAGTAAGGGAAACGATGCTAGATGACATGCTGAATGGAGACACAACCTTGAAAGAGAAGGCTCAGAACAGAAGAGAGTGGAAGGAAAGTTTTTGCTGCTAAGAGAAGAACCTGCTCAATTGCAGAATACTCAAGAAGTTATTTGTCAAACTTATTTAAAAAATTGCGTATTGTTGCACAAATCCCATAATTCTCAGATTTAATATTACCGCCGAATGTTCTGGTAAAAGGAGGGAAATTAATAGGATCGTATTGAAATATCAAATTAAAATTGATGAAGAGCTTAATTGCTATCGATACATTAACATACAGCAAATTAGCGATTATCTCATTGTGTTTTTCGTCCCCAAACACTTAAAACATACCGATGAAATTTAATATTAATTTAGTAGAAAGAGAGCGTTCATGATAGATTCAAAACAAGTCACTAACCGAGATGGAATTATGATTGGAGATGCACTAGAACAACGTCTGACATAATCTCTCAGATTTCTATCCAGTTGTTCAGAAATGAGGTGGGCATGTCTATAGTAGAAGAGAAAGTCAGGCTTATTGGAGCGTGAATAGGGACTGGTGTGCTTATTAAATCCATAAAATCAACACTCGAAGAAACGCATGATATCCCAAGGATAGCGAAGGATTTGTGAGAAATAACTCGCACTTGAGTTGCAAATGGAGAAGAGCATTTAAGGTCATCTTCAGCGAGGATAAAGTGAAAAAGGACAAGGCAAAGAACGGGATTATGAAGATACCTTGCATGATTAAGAACGTTTGAAAATAAAAACTTTCCATTCTAATCCACAATGAATTCATTCCAAGAAAGAAGAAATTGGCCATTCAGTTACAGAGTAGAAGAATGATCACAGGAGGGGTCATCGTTAAGTCAAAACGTTGTCAAACTCTCTGCGCATATCAAGAACGCAGACTCGTTTCTTCCACCTTTTCCTAAGGCGTGTTCTAGGATGGGAGATAAGACTCTTCCCTCTGGAACGAGAGAAAGACACGGAGTCCAAGTGGATGAGACGCTGGATTAACTGATGGAGTGAAATTTGCTTCAGGGTTTGTTATTTACGACAGAATCAAAGTTACAAATAGCAATATTCTGTGTATACCCTTCAAGGTCATATCAGGAATCAGGGCTGATGGCCAAAACAATTCTCTTCTAAAACACTTAACTGAACCAAGGTACCTTAAGATCGGCCTTCCTGCTATTCGGGAATCAAAACATCTGTTCTGTCGAATTCTCTTCTCTCCCGTTCTGTAACGCAACCATATCGCCTTAGATTGTTAGTGTCAAGAATGCGTGTGGCGTGCAGAGCCACTCCAAAAGATCCCTCTTATTATTCTTCGTTTATATCATCATCATCATGATTCGTGACACCTCCAAAGAGTCCGAAGACTCATCGCGGAAGGACACCTACTATACAACTGTCTAGTAGGTCCACTACACGAACCTCTACTATCAATTATCTCCAGCAACGCCATCTACCGCCCACCACCACAACTAGTATTTTTTGTCTGTAAATTGCGTGTGTTCTGCAGGGCCGATTTGTCTGTATATGGGATGAAAAACCTACGTTTCCAGGAGAAAAAACCCTGCTACCTCCGTATGAGACCAGCTAACTCACCTTCGATTAAAACGTCCACATAAAGATCGTCGCGACGAGAATCGAACTTAGGCCTTTTCCAATCGAAGGGCGCAACGTATCGTCGTTCTTCCGATTGCGCTACGGAGGCACTAACAAATTCATACCCAGCTACTGGAGAGGATCCCTCAGGTAGGATATTGAACACAAAATTTGACTTCGAAGCCATCTATTTTCTTTTAAGTTTCCTCAATTATTCTAGATCAGATTAACCCTGCTCTCAGATCCCCAAGGCGAAATTGGTTTCAGCACTTTTGTATGCAGCTAGTTTAATGCGACTAATTTCTCTTATTCCCCATAAATTTATTCAGCTGACTTCCTACCATACCAGCTTTACTAATTTTATTACTATTTCCCTATTTAATTTGCCTTTTTCACTAATAAGCGTGACTAAATTGAACTATTTTATTCGTTTAAGTTCTCCATTGCGAATGCAGCGAAATATGAGAATATTGACTTCGTTTTTATGAATAATTTTTATACCAAATTTGCTACAACAGTTATCCGATTTAATTTAAAAATAAAAAATAAATAAAATTCTTGAAGTTTGTGTTAATCCCGCTAGGGCGTCAGTAAGCAAGGCGGTGGTTTTGACGGGCGATAAAAATCACACCGAGCGATGAAACTCATCTCTTTCATTCGATATCAAATTTGATGTCATATCCGTAAAAGGTGATAATATAGATAACAGATATCAGTGAGGATACATTTTTTCTCATGCCTTGTTGACTATTTATCACTAAGTAAAAAAAAAAAAAAAAAAACTCCGTTTTTTCCAGCTGTGATGATTTGGCCTAAATTCAAGTTATTCTTGCAAGTTTAACTCAGTATTTTTAGCTTAGCTTTAAGTATTTCTCTCCTCAGTGTTTCAAACATATGCAATTTATGTAAACATAAATCTTACTTGAAATACTTCGGAGAGAAATTCCTATTTTCGCGTCCCCCTTTTTTTTTAGATTGATTTCAAGAGATTCTGGGGAAAAAAATAAAAATAAAAAATCAACGTTTTGAATTGTGTATTTCGACTACTGCAAGAGATTTTTGTACCTCCCTTATTTCTGGTCGAATATAATCATACTTCAGCTATCACTCCATGTGAGAGTTTTCAACCTCCAGTATCGAAATACGTCCAGCATTTCTTTTGTTTCTTTGTCTCGGTTCTGCCACTGCTTCTACAGGACAGATTTGAGCGGAACAGAATGCGTTGCAAGATGAGAAAACAAGAGCAGTCAATTCGGGAGCGTGGATTGTAATTAGGAACATCACCAAGACATTTTCCTTTCCCGACTGATCAAGATTTTTCTGATCTGCTTACAAAAGATCGGAAGCATGAAATTAGCTATTGGAAATATGATTTTGCTGAATCATCATTGAGAAAGTCCGAAAAGAGAAAAAAATATTGCTGATGAAAAGGAGTTAGATTTTAAAAAATGTTATTTTAACAAGAATTAAAACTTTTGTTAGTGCAAATACAGGATGTTTCGAAAAGAATGTCCCGATGCTGCAAGACTGGCTACTTCTACAGCTGAATGAAGATTACATTTTTCAGCAAGACGGGGCACCGCCACATTGGAACTTCCTTCGGTTTCTAAACGAAACATTGCCTCAGCGTTGGATTGGACGCACTGGACCCCACGATAAATAAATATAATTATTTGAAATCGGGTCATTCTTTTTGAAATACCCTGTATATGGGAGCAGAGTGAAAACAGTGATGTAAGGAAGGACTCTTCATTGAAGAGGAAATGGGCGCAACGATCGATTGGTATGAAATATTTCCTCCAAACAGTATGTAGTTTCTCGCCTGTGTGTTTAAGTAATGTGGTTTGGCAATGTCCTTGCACTGTTTTAGCGACGCTTTTTAGTTGAACAAAAGCGGAGCTCAATGCTGATTAGTAGTATTGAGGAACCAATGTGAGTTACCCGTTTGTTTTTTTCTCCATCGCTAAAGGACGAACCAACCAGAGAACACACATGCCACTACAGACGATACACCTTCCTCAATGTTAGTTATGTTGGCAGAATCTAAATCAGCCAAACCTACTAAGATTATTTCCACGTACTGCAAATATTTCAATCGAATAAGTAGAAGAGTTTAGTGCGCCATCTATAACCAATAAATTCAGTCCATAAATTCTTTCAAACCATTTGGAAGGCTGCAACATCGAATTTAATGAAAATAAGGTCCTTTTTTTTTTTTTGAATTTCGTCAACGGATTTTCAAGAATATTAGTCATCTTTCTACTGGCGTAAACAGTAGCTAAACATCCTAGTTAATTCCTTTATTGCATTACTCAAGTTTTTAATCATTAAAAGTGACTTCCTTTGACCGTTGTCAGTGCTCAATTAATTCAAACTTCGCGTTACCTTAAAGTCTAGTAAAAGTTAATTACTTCGTGCGTTTTTTCGTGCACTTAATGGCTGTTTTATCGTATTGTAATCATTCGCGTTTCGGTAAGCTTTAAATTACTCGTCCCACGATCTTTCTCCCCCCAAAGAGTCAACACGTAAGATAGAACGATTTCAACATGCTTATTGTATTCGATGACCTTGAAGAACTCTCGTATTTCTCAACGCATTCAGTCAAGGCCTGGCAGACATTTCTGCAAAACATTTGTTATAAAGATTAATTTCATGAACTGCCTCGAAGCCATTTCTCGTTAATGACATCGGCAGTGCGAAGGTTTAAACACGTGGAAGACAAATTTGTTCCATTCGTACTGTTGCCACCTTCGCTTCATATCATTACTGTTTTTCTAGAAGTGTTTTTCATCGCCAATGACGTAATGTCAAACAAAGTCGTCTCTTTCAAGATTTTCACTCACTTAACGACTATTACAAATGCAACTTTCTGCTGACAAAACGTCTCGTTTTGAAATTCGCTACACAAAAAGGTGTTTTGTTAACTATTTATGTCAAATTTTATCGGCGAGCCACATCGCTAGCTGATTATACACTTCCATGTGTTAGTTTTCTAAAAAAAAAAAGCATGCTGCGAGTTGCCTGAGATTGTACTACGTACTAGGACTACTTGCATTAGCTCACGCTAGTAATTGCCGACACTTTAATAGTTTACTATATTCGGCATGAAACTCTCTGATTCCAATCTTTGAGTTTCTTATTCGTTTTTTAAAACAATGTGGGATTTAATATCCCCTTAATTTACATAATGTTTATATCGCCGAAATGAAGCCTAGTGGCTATTTATATTTAAGTAAAAAAGCATGTGTTATAAAATCAGTTGATTTGTTTATTCTCATTAAATTATTAAAAAAAAAAAAAAAAAAAAAAAAAAAAAAAAAAAAAAAGGTAGCGCTTCTCTTCATTATTTAAAATTTTTCACAAAATTTGTAATTGTGAATGTTTCTTAGTTATTTTTTAATGCAGCGATATCTGACAAACAATAATTGAAGCTTTTATATATATATACTGTATTAAATAACAATTATCTGTAAAATCAGGCTGACGTTAGGAGGCGTGCATGTATCACCAAACGACGAAAGGAAAATGACAAGTCCAAATTATATAATTTTTTAAAAACTGTTTTATTCTGTTTTGATAAAATATGTTCATAAAATATCACGCAAATTAATAAGGAAAATAAGGGAGAATTTAAACGATTATTGAAATGATTACATAAATTAAGATTCACAGAATCGAAGTGTTAAAGCCGAAAGGAATAGGATACAGCATACACTGGTAAGTGTTCAGGATAACAGATTATTTTCAGAAAATGAGAAACAAGTTGTGTACAGGTAATAAATGATGCGATTCCTCACCTTCTCTCACATTTTTTAAACGAAGGAATGAAATTCAACTTATTAAATTTTAATTTTTCAAAATGTGTTAAATCCTCAAAAGGCAAACATTTTATAATAAATCAAGCTAAATACACCGATTTTGTAGTAGCTTATTAACTTTTGGTTTCAGATTATGAAATATTTTAGCCATTTGCAAATGGAAAACGCGACATTCTCCATCAGATGGCGCCTTCATTACGTGCCTTATGACAAATCTCCCTAGAGTAATTAACCCAATTGCCGACCACAACACTGTAGTGTGCTGAGCTGGTAATCAACCTCTGTTTTGATTTCCCCTTTGTTTTTACTCCCCTTATTACAAGTTATGCACTTCTAAAAATTAATTGCATATGCTCATACGAAATTTTGTGCACGAATGCTGATAACACGTATCTCTTCTACTTCAATGCCGGAAGTCACGTTATTGCCAGACAGATTGCAGAACTTTATAGTATCCATAAAGAGAAGGATGGAAAGTTTCAGGATAAACAAATCCGATGTCTGGTTAGCGAACCGAACTTCTTGAAGCTATTTTTAAGTTGGCAGACTTACAAGGAAGCATTCTAAAGGAGAGGTTAAAAAGGGTCACTAGATTAACGTCCACGTTCCCATGGGGGGGGGGGGGGGCAATATATTATTTATACAATATATATGTTATATATTGTTATACTCGTAGAAGAAATTATTTTTAACGAGAAACACAAAACACTGTTACTAGGCTAAGTATACTTCTGATACGACTTTTGAGACTGTTTATTTTGGTGTGCAGTAAAGCTTCGGTCCTATTGACCGAATCATGTCCTGGTTCTCTACTGAAGACTTCTTTCCACTGTTTACTCTTAAAGTCAAGACATTTCTGACCAAGACTTCCGCATTGGTGCAATATGCCCATAGTTAACTCACACCCATTTTTTTTTTTTTCCTTTTGATGTTTATGCAGTCTATATTCGAAACAAAGATTTCCCCTGAAAGCTTAAATTTTGTAGCTTTTTTTTTGGGGGGGGGAATCTGAACTTGTTTCAGTATTAAGATTAGATCCATGTCTACGTCTAATTAATATTTTCATTTCATTAACATTTATACTTCTCATTAAAGTTGATTCTCGTCGGAGTGACTTCTCGGCGCACTTGAACTACTGAAGCTTGCACTTTGCTCAGCTTAAATCCTATTGCACAGTCTTAGAGAGCCCGTTACTTAACACGGAAATTCCCTGGGCTTCGTTGCGTCAGTTTAGCGCCATACCGTTTACAGATATTTCGCATTCCTTAATAGTTTTTCATCCATGTCAATCAACTACATCCCTTTGAATAATCATGTCCCGGGAGAAACGACAAACCACGTGTTTTCATTTTTACAGGAAAGAAATTGCTTTCGAAGAACTCTTCCGTACTTTCTACGTTTAACGACTTGCTATCTTTAGCATCAAGGAAAAGGCTCTTCACATACGTTTTCGATAATACCTCTCGCCCACGCATTGCAGTGAATACAAGTCTGGTGTCATCTCTAACTGAACACTTCCGAATTCGATATTGTTGTACGAGTTCGGTTTTGGAGTTGGGCTTCTGTAGGCAATCACAAAACATTATCCGAGATGTTTCATCTCGGCCTACTTTTACGAAGCGGTTACAGCAACTAGTCGGTCATTAATATTCTTGAGAAGTTTAAAATTAAATAGGGCTTATTTTTACTCGACGCTTGTTCCCGTCATTGAGTTGTACCGATTTCCAAGGTCCACCGATGGGTTCTACTTGTAGCCCTTCACTGTGGGCTGGCAGCAAAAACAACAAATAAAATCCATAAGGAAGTGGAAGCATCGTCGCGGTTGAATGTGTGCGGTTAAGATTTTATAGCCACGAATCACCTTCGCACAGACAAAGAATGTTTTAATTTCTACAAGGAAGAACAAAAACGAAATAAAAAATCTTTTATGCAAATTAAAGATACTTTGGGAAATGAAGTAACTATAGAACGGTTTCAAGAGAAAATATTTAAAAATGGTTTTAAAAAATATAAAAAATTCTGGATTTTATTAGATATTTTCTTATGATCCTGTTTATTTCATTAAAGATTATCGTAATCCCACTTTTCACTCATTCCATTCGCTTCCCCACCCACATCCAAGGAACTATTTCTAAGTTAGCATTTCGTTATTTAAAATCTCTTTAAATTCCCGCGTGCAATATTTTACAGCGTGAAGGATTGATGTCATGCTAGTATGGGAGGTAGGGTGGTTATTCCTGAAGCCATTGGAGATTCTCTTACGGGGGGGAGATGACTTAATAGTATACTCAGGGAACTTTCTTGACAGATTTTCTTCCTATGTCTTCATTTAAACGCTATAATAAGGACGCGTACAAATAAACAGAATTCAAGGCAAACCACTTTTGTTGCTACCAAATTATAAATAAATGGAATTTCATGTTCATCGCTTTACCAGCCAAAACATCGCGCATACCGTAGTGACGCCAGTTTTTTTTTTTTATTATATTATTTGTTTAGTGTATTCGCAATCAAATAATAGCGCGATTCATGACAATAAATCTGTAAATCTTTCGTTTGATACTCGTGTAGAACTTTATGCACTAAGTGGGTCCACGGGAGTTTACTTAAATACGAAAAATCTTATCTGCCAATAAGTTGAACAACAGATTCAGTGCAAATGGAGAAATGCACCGAAATGACCTCATTCGATCGATGCTCATTTGGTGTATGGAAAAACAAACCCAAAAAAGTGAGCACAAGCGAAATCCAATTTCATGATTTTACAGTGCCAAACATAATCATTCAAAACGGAGTTCAACAAGTCCCTCAAAGTAACAAAATCTACGAAAAGTGTTTACTTTCTTCTACATTTTTTTTAGAATTTCTAAAAAATTACTTCCGCTGGTTTTACAATTTGTTTAAAATTCCTTCTGTAATTCCTTCTAGGTTTTAAAAAAATAAATTACAGTCTGGAGAAATTTCCAACGACTTGAAAAGTCAGTAGAAAATGATCATTAAAATAGTTTTTTTCAGATGAAACCGAGTTACCTTTTAGTTCAAAACCAAAGTTATGATCTGGCAACCGACAATAAATTTTTTACTATGAAGCGAATTGTTTTTTGCAACTTTCAGCGCTACATGCTTACAATTTCTACCTCATTCGACCTCTTCATAATGCGATACTCGATGCTGTTCAATAAGGAAACCAGGTTTCAGCCATCTACCAATAATGGGGTGGTAAAAAAAAAAATGCCAATTCCCGCTCGTTCTTTCTCCCTCACACGCGCTCCACCCTCATCGAGACAAGCGACGCAGCCTCGGCGTCCTGTTGTCACATGACAGTGAGCAAGGGAAACCGCCTCCCCCATCCCCATGTGAGCTTATCCACTAGTAAGCAGATTTTATGAAAATTTTTGTTCTTTTATGAAATATTTTGCGTTCCCAGCTTAAGATTTAAAGTCGCCTTTGTGAAAAGTATTTATCAAGGGAGTAAATATTTAGACCCCTCGGTTGTTCATCCGAACTTATTTTCCCTGCATGGAAAAATTCCACAGGCTTCACTTGTTGAAATGATTAATTTCAAAACCACGTCATATCGTATTTGAAAATTACTCGGCCCAGGCAAATACTTCGAATTTGGCGATCAATACGCAAATCATTATTTATCCGAAATGAAACTGAGAGAGTAGTTTATTTGACAAATGACACAAAGTAACTTACGTGTAACTTCAGTAGGAGGCTTAGGAAGATCTCCCGAGTCATCTGTGGGTGCGATCGGCGGAGGTTTCGTTGGGGTAAGAGGGATGCCGGGGGACTTGGGCACAAGAGTCCTGAAGAACTGCCGACAACACTCGGCGGAGCAACAATTCCCCATCGATAACTTGGAGTGATGACGCGAGGCCTTGGTCAGCAGCGCCTGGTGGTCGCGAGTGGGACGTCTGTCGCACGAGGCGGGTGACTGCACACATACACACACACCGATACCCTATTTGGCTACAGGGATGTTCCCACGGCTCGCTCGAAGCAGCGAAACAATTGCAAGGGTGGAGTTGCCCACATCGGAGAGAAAAACTTTCAATGTTCCGAGAAGACGCGAGTCGGGATTGAGCGGGACCGCTTCAAGAGGGTGAAGCGAGAGGTTCGACGCGAAGCAGACCGGTTCGGCCAAATAAACGTGCTCCGCTGGGTGACGTCAGAGGCTCACAGGTGGTCTCTGGAGCGAGAGTTTGTTTAGAGAACCTGCAGCCGTTTCCTTCCTTGCAAACCCAGTAGGGAAGTCCTCTCTCCTCCACCTCCCCCCCCCCCCTTGTTGATAGACGAGCAGCTCTACCGGAAGGTGGCTCATGCAGTTTTCGCCGTAACCCGATGCCGAGTGGACCTTCCGCGCAATTCCACTTCCTTCTTAAGTTCGCCATGAGCTCATTTTATCGATACGTTCGGCCACCTGTTAGCAGGGAGGTCGAGGGGTCCATCAGGCGGAGGTCATGATTCATCCGCTCGCGTTGACGAGATGAATCAAAGGTCGGCTGAGCTTTTCCGACGACACATCAGGAAAGACGGTGATGTAAGTCGACCCACACCGATTCAAATGATTATTTAGAACATTCGTTGCTTAACATTCCTGTCTGTGGTGGGACGTGACGGGCGACATGCAGAATTACCTTGTTTGGAAAACGCTTGCCGAAGTCGCACCTTTCGTTTCCGTTTCGTTTGATGGGGAGGGAGGTCAACACTCTTTCAAATAATTTTAATGTGTGCGCTGCGAAGAAGATTTAAAGCTGTAAGAAGGAAACCGAACGGATTGCTGTCTTCTTGCTTCGCAAACCGATCTTGTGGGTGTTGTGATGACCCCGTTTCATTCAAAACCGAAGTGAATGCCAAAATCGAAATAAAATCTAACCCGTGTCTGTTTCCTGGTCAAATAGTTCCTTCTGTCGTCCGGAGAAAGTGGGGGGATTGCAGGATTTAGTTCCTTGTAAATGTCCTACTCATTGAATCAGTCCTTGTTTGCCCCTCACAGCTGCTTTCGCACAGTTTTCCTCTCCCTATTTTGTGTTATTCACACCACTGCAATCTTAAGTTGAACGAGTTCTGAAATGAACTCGTGCAAACAACCACAGGAGGAACAGAAAAAGACCGTTTCGGTTGTTTTACTCATTCGTATGAGATTTGTTTTCGCAGGCATTTTTGTTTAGCGAAATCTCAATAAATCATTTCTACTTTATTTTTACGACCTCACTCGAGGTATATTTTTCGTTGCTTATTTTCTCCCCTTTTTATCTGGGAGAGATATTTTGAATAAACGCAAAGAAAATTCGCGCACCCCCCCCCCCCTGTAATAAATAAACTCGCATACTTGCTGTGTCTGCTACTTCACTTCTAATTATCAGTCATAGGAATAATTATATTTTAAAAAAAGGGAATCGAGTTGCATATCAAAAGTATGTCCTACTTATTTTTTTTTTCATTGTGTTCTAGTTACGAAACACACGCAGAAATAGCATAAATCAGAAAGTAATAATAAGTGGGAAATAAAACTAAATTTCATTAATTCTTGTTAGCATTGCTTGGCCCTTTATTCTCGGCTAATTTTACCGTTTCTTGTTTCGCTATTATGGTAACTTTACATCGTAAATTTTTGACATTACAAATGTAAATATAGAATAATTTTGTTAAGCAATTTTTCTGTTTTAAGCTACTGAAAAAAAGCAACCCAAAATGGAAATAATATGCGTCCTTTTTATTTTCATTATTGGCTCAATTATGTTAATTTTTTGAGTTTAAATTTGGGAAGGATCCATTGGACGACTCAGTTACGTTCGGAGGATTCTTCGTGAGACTGTTTTAGCTTCTACGAATTTCTAAATGAAGACGAGATCGCTTGAGTTCAGATTTCGTTGGTATGTTCGAAGACATCGGTGTGTGGATAGAGGTGATCTGCGAAGGAGTTTTCCACTCTGAACACTTAAAATTACGTTGAATGGATGAGACGGAGAAGCGACCTCACAATCGAATGACCTGATACCACAAACAAACACAAGGAAAACGGAGTTAAGCTCATTGTTTCTAAAGATGCACCGAGTTATTTAATTAGGAGAAACAAACTACATCAAAGGCTTACTATTTAGGATTTTATCGATGCAAGGGATGCAATCTATGCATCCCTTGTACAGAACCTTCCCATATGCAAGGGATGAATCTCGAGGATTCCTGCTTATTGAAGGAATACATTCGAGTGAGCTGTGGACTCTCCCCCTTATTCCTAGGGGAGCGTCCGTAGCTCATTCGGTATCGATGATGTCTCTAGGCTGGAATGACTTGGGTTCGACTCCCGTCGAAGACCGGAAGAATCTTCACAAGGATTTTTCAACGGTGAGTTAGCCGACCTGATACTGACGTCAAGTACTTTTCTTGCAGAAACTACAAAGTTTTTAAATGCCGCAAAACAGCTAAACCGGTCAAAAGAACACACAATGATATGCATAGCCTTAGTCGCTGTTCAAGATGAATTCCAAACAATCCACCCCAGTCCAGTCCTTATTTCTAACTATACTTGATTATGTTTCTAACCTAAGAGATAAAAGTGCGTTTGTCTTTCTACTTGAATATGTTGTCAACTTATAGAGACCAAACAAACTTATATTCTCAAATGATTTTCACATTGCTCTTAGTCACAAAATGAAAAAATCCAATAGAAGCCAATCCTATGCCAACCTTGGTGTCGATGCCAAGGGAAACTCTTTGCGCATCTTACTAACCGTGAGCGCAATTCAGTCGCAAACTTAGATGTCCTCTACCATTTACTTCTACTGACCCAAAAAGCATTTGATTATCTCATAGCGATCTTATTGTTTTTTCCCAATCTTTTGTAATTGCGTGTCCTGTCCCTTTTCGGACTTCACCATGTGCAAGATGTTGCATCCATCCTCAAATGTCTCCTAAAGTTACAGTACCTCAAGGCCTCGATACTTAATCATCTTAAATTTGAACAAATGCTGTCCATCTTTTGCTGATGATGATGATGCATTTCTCTCTCATTCGAACGATCCCTTGCACCACATGAACAACATGATTCTAACAAACTTGCTCCACTTTCGTTTATGATCTCCAGACGATGGAGAGCAGATGGTTCTCAAGCATCTGAGAATCAAAAAAACGGAATGTTCAAAATCTTTAATCTTCTCTGCTGTGGAATCCACATTTTCATACTTAACTTAGTTCATAAAGAACAGTTGGTTTGCATATAATATGCATATAGTTTGCATATAATCAGTATCGTAAAGTAGTTTATCTTCACGTTTTAAGAAAATGGGTGGGTTGTTTCAAACAGAAATGAGGGAATTTTTTACTGTCGTTAAGCAGTTAAAAACTTCAATCCGCAAATGTTCAAATCAAATCAAATCTATAAACCCGACATAGCAGCTTTTCAGGCCTTCACAAAACACGGTAGAGATTGTGTGATGTCTTCCACTTAACATTCACAGATATCCATCTCCACAGCGGGATTCGAACCGCGCCTGTTGGAGAGCGTAGGCATTAATTACTTTGTCCAACCAGGTGGGAGTTCGGATGAATTCTTCTTTTTAAATTTGGTCTTCAACTTCGTGCTGCTGTCTTAATGAATTATAATAAAGATTTTCTTTCATTAGTGGCTAGTCATCGAAAAGAAATCGATGTTAATCCCTTTAAATTCCTCTCCCTCACCCGAAATAGTGGTATATGCTTACTTAATACGTTCCTGTTTGTTTTGTTCCCTTCTGGTTTCTTCCAACCAACAGCATGCTTTTAAAGCAATTCTAGACGCAGTCGATGCGATTGTTTTAATTATACTTCTGCTGCCAGCACACCACAGTGGGTATCTTGAGAGTGAGCTGTGGCTTGGCACGTATTTTATCCGGATTTCGTTTGAATAACTTGGTACTTTTTACGCCTGGTCGTAATGCGGTGTGTGTTAATCACATTTACGGAACACTCTCACAATTTCAACATCTGAATTGGGAAACTAACAGGAAACAACCTCGTGGTTCATTTGACTGTTTCAAATAGTCATTTCCTCGCTAAAAAGGAACTGTTCAAACGCGGGGTTCCTATTCAGAGAAAAACCCTTTTAGTCGAACAGGAATATCTTCTCGGAAAAGATTGTCCAACTACTTTTGTCCATAATGAAACTGTTTTTCCAATAACACACACACACACACACACACACACACACGCAGAAAGTTTAACACTTTCCATTTCTAAGTGCACGCGTATCTGCGAACTCTCACGTTACAGTTAATTATTCTCTTCAGTCACTACTGACCCACTTCAGCGAAGTGAGCTTGTCGTGAACTGACACCGTCGCCATCTAGTGATCAACTTTATCGTAGCATTTAACGGGAACTTACATTCACAAATGTCGGTCCACCAGTCTTCCGGTTCATTTAACAATTTTATCTAGCTCCTAATAGAATTGAAAGAAAGAACTTATCAACGTTTGCCGAATAATGTCATCTATAAAGGTGAAAAGTGTAGCTGGTCATAAACTTGATGATATGACATTCCTAATGCGTCGATTAATTTACGGGGACAAAACACGAAGTCTGTTTTGAAATATTCATAAATATAAGCAACGGTTAATTTGCTTGCAAATTAACTGTTATTTATTTTGTGTAGTCTGCTTCAAATATGAATGTAACTGATTGTCAGAGGCCTGAGTAGTCCAATGATTTTCCGCAGAGAAGAAGAAGCCATGATAGGGACCACTATTGTGGGTTGTAGTCACCACCGGGGAACTTTTTCTTTGCTTCTTTAGCCTGTTTCAGAGTTAGGGTTTTTATCCCTGAAGAAACGCGTTTTATTTTCCCTCTCCCGCTATCAAGTCAGAAAAATCAACCTTAACAACATACGAAACATGCAAATCAATGATAGAATTAAGAAAAGTCGCCTGTTATGCAGAACGTCTTGGGAATGCAGTCAGTCCCTGTGAAGGTTGAGAAGTGGAGACAGGCTGCTTACCGATTTCCTAAAAGTAAGAACTACCAAAGCACCCGTTGAAGAATGAAAAACACATTGTAGAACTTTTATTTATTTAATGTGTTTTGACTCTTCATCCACGAATAAAACTAATTTTAAAAATCGGCTTCGGATCGAAAACTTGTCATTTATAAATTAAAATATGCTGACATTTCAGTAGCCATCCGTGCAATGTAGACTTCGAATGCTGAAAAGCGACACCAATGAATTCCCCATTCTCTCTCTCTCTCTCCCCTGTTGAAAGGCATCGGATGTCAATCTTCGGTTGACCATCCTTCCATTTATCCGCTGTCCTATCTAGAATTACAAATTCTCTACCGAGACGCTGAACGTCACGTCACTCCCATACGAGCTCCCCCCCACCTTCAGCGGTAGATTCTTTCACTTACATATTATAGCAGGGATCGGCAACCTTTTACTGAGAAGGGCCGAATAGTAAATATTGTAGGCGTCGCACTCCAAGAAGTAAAATTGAGAGTATCGTGTACTTAGAAGGTAGAAGACAAAACTTTTTATTTAAAAAAATGCAGAATATAATTCTGTACAAACAGCTTTATGGGGAGTTAGGGAGAAGTGCGGAATTATTTTCTATGAAACAGAATTACTCCTATTTGGGGTTCAAATTTAGTGTCCAGATTGCAAATACTCGTGAGATAAGGTTGATGTGTGACGAGATTTTACGAGTTTTTTTATGTGGATCTCACGCATGAAAGGTCATTAGTAATCTTCCAACCGCCGTATGAGACCGGCGGTTAGAAGATCTTTTCACCAGGAAACTAGGTTTTTTTTGTCCCCCACAATAGGCAAACCGGTCCCATTAATATACACGCGGATTACAGTCAGGATTGCTTAACCACCTTACCGGCCATTATGGATCAAATACGCATCCTCATATGCTTCGTATCCATCATATATTTCAATGTAATATCAATGGCATTACAATTTTAATGTGCACTTCGCATCCATGATAACATTGACGTCTTGGCCGGTAGCGTGGTTAAGACCCAGCCATAGGCCTGATTCGTCAGCTGTGCCGGTCCCGAGCCCGGATAAAATTAGGGGGAGATTGAGATGGTGCCGTACTTCCCTGTAAGAAAGGCCTCACGACCGTTGTATCATCATACGACATAAAAAAATAATTTTTTATGTCGTATGATGGTATATTTGTAACTGTTTATTTATTTATTTTTACATGGTCCGCAAACCCTGCTCAACAGATCAAAACATCAAACGTTTTCAGCCCCTTCAGTAAGCGGAAGTTGGCCAAAATTAAATTCATCTTTTAAGACGGTGAATATCGCTACAAGTATGTAGCGATATTCACTGGCGTAAACTCGCGTGATAAGTGCGACTAAGAAATCCGTGGTATTCAAAACAGTGTCAGGTTTGCACCGAGTGAGAGCGACATCTGTGACAGCTTGCGGCAACGAGAGGGCAACATATTCAAGCGAATGGCATCACAATAAATACGTCGAAACAACAATTTCGTGATTCTGTCAAGACATTCATTTGAAAATCATCCTTAGCTCGCCTACCATATAATAATAATAATAATAGGCCGCGGTCCGAATCCGACCCGCGAGCCATAATTTGCCAATCCCTGCATTAGAGTGCAATGCATCGAAACTGCATCCTGAATTAACGCTGCTACCAGAGTGTTTGGGTATTAAGACGTGGTTTTCAAATATTCCTCGTGTAAATAGCTGAGAGATCTTTATGGAGAATTATCATCCATGTATGCAGACCCAGAGTGTTCGTTGACTAACAGCCCTATGAAAAATAAGTAAGTAATTCGACCTTGACACTTCTAGCCTCATCATTCATCTCAATATGATACGTTTCTTCTGTGGGAATTTGTCTACTTTGACCCAATGAACTAAACGGCAAGTTTAAGACTTTCTTGCTAATTACTGTGGGAAAAGATATTTAAATAGCCGACAGTTCGGTTCCCAATTATAGACCGACACATATTTGTTTTAGTGCGAGTTTCTTACCAGGAAATATTTAGAACAGCACTCAATTAGGTCGAAGCAGATACAGAACCACCTATTATCCAGTTCGTGTCACACAGTACCGAAACGAAAAGAAAGACTTTTTAAAAGCTTAAATCTGGTACGCTTGTCCGTCAGCTCCTGAAAGTCGTGAGGTTAACTAGACAGAAGGTCACGTTTCAAATTTCTTAAGTTGAGGATTGAAACTGGAGTGGAAAAGAATGACGGACGTCAGTGTAATGAAAATGGAACATACACCTGCAGTAAGATCGTGAACCTAGTCCGAGAGTGGAATGAGAATGTGGAATGAAAGACGGGCACGAAATGTTGTGATCAGTTGGTTGCAATTTACAGCCGAATCAAGTAAACCCATCACTCAACATCAGTATTACTTCTGATGCCGGCGAGTTTTCCTTCCAGTTTTCACCCCAAGTTTCCGAAGTCCAAACCGTAGATCTCTGCATGAGATCCAAACATTTTTCTCTTGAAAAGTCTACCCTTATAAATCTAGCGACCTAGACAGAATTCAAACCGAAGTCTCCTATCGAAGAACACGTCACAAGGTCTATGTGAGAATGAAGAATCGGAGGAATGTAATGAGGAATAATAAGGAAGAACGGCAAGCCTCGGGGTAGAATGATGAATGGTGATGGAATGAACATGAACAGCATAATTATAACATCGAACTGAGAATTTTAATTGAATTTAGAAAGAGGAGGGAAAGGATTAGAATAGCATGAGAAATATCATAGCCCCCCCCCCTTTATCCTGGATCAACCCCGGTTCGAAAATATTAAATGGAAAAACAGCAATAAATGAACAATTTATAATCACATCCTCAAAGTGGGTATTAAACCCAACAGTACTTCAAAGCCGAATATTTGTAGAAACTATAAAAGTTTCGTAAGTTGACCTGAGAGCTTACGAGAATACAATCCTCGGCATCTCCGAGTTGCCTTAGCTTGCACTACTTGACTTAGTAGCTAAGGTAACGGGAATGCCGAGGATTGTATTCTCGTAAGCCCTCAGGTCAACTTACGAAACTTTTATAGTTTCTACAAATATTCGGCTTTGAAGTGATGTTGGGTTTAATACCCACTTTGCTGACGCAATTTTACATCGCTGAAATGAAGCTGTGACTAATTTATAAACTAAACTTTATCATAAGTATGTTAGGAAAAGGCATAGTGTATATATATATAGGGTTCGGTACTATTCAGGGTTTCACAGGTATCCGCGAGGTGTCTTGGAACGTTTTCCCTGCCTATAAGAGGGGGACTACTGTGACACCATAAATAAATAAATCTCCTTTCGATTTCTAAAAGTTAATTAGGTTTCAGAAATCTGTCTCGGTGGGGGGGCGGTGCTGAGACGATGGCTATCAATGATTGTAGAGACATCGGAGAGAGAGAGAGAGAGAGAGTATGGCAAACAACTGCTGCCACCTCGTGATTCTAAATTCCAACATTCATATTGTTTTTGTAATATTTTGAACTCTGCTCTCAATTATTCCGAGATTTGGGGGTTAAAACCAAAAAAAAAAAAAAATTACTTGGTTGCCCTTTAGAGCAACCAGCTAAAAAGAAAAGGTCTGTAGTCGACGGCTAGATCGAACCTAAAAATCGTTTTCTTCTGTCGGTCTAGCATTATGGTGCAAGAAAGGTTGACAGAAGAGTACACAATCACCTGTAAAAATAACAAGAAAGGGAAATGGCACTGGAATAAGAGTGCGAAGAAATAGGGATAAACTGAATGAGGAAGGAATTTTTAGTAAGAAGCGAATCACGAAATAAGGATGAGAGTTAAGATTGGAATGAGATTGTTATTATTTCAATCTTCTACCAGGAGACTAAATTAATGAAGAGTGGAAAGGTATTAACTCTCACTTTAGACAGCATTCTAAGCCGGCTTTAAGTTTCCGAGGGCGAAAACCCTCACGTACCAACCGTGAAGTAATGACGAGTCACCAAAGTGGGTGCCAATGAGAACAGGACTAGACAATGAATGAGTGAACTTGGCTCAGCAGTAGGAGACCCGGAGGTGAAAAATTCGAATAAAAACGGGGAAACTTTATGAGAATTTTACATGCTAACTTTTAATACAAATGTGAAGCCATTTTCGACTTGCATTTGTCGAATTTCTTCTTTCGTTTTATAGCTACTTTAAAATACGTAATAACACGATTCTGATATAAAGGTCAGCAGCGGCTTGGTCTTGAATAAATTACTCGAAGTACGTCACAATACCTGTTTTCTGAAATCATGACTTCACTTCCACCAACGATCACGTTTCCGGGCCCAGACTACCCACGCATACTACTCGTTAGCTTCCAGTATTACAAGAGAAAGATCGGAAATCCTGATGATAAGGTGTCATAGTAACAAGCTATTTAAAAGATGCGCCGATTGTGCGATAATATATGAAATAAAAAGAATATTACTCAGTGGATCATGTACATCAGCACACCTGGCGACCATTCCTGACACAACTGCTTGTGCGTCGAGCTAATTAGCGTATTATTATAGAAGATTATCTTTCACTGAAAGTTGTTTTTTATTCGGTATTTAAGCAACAAAACACAGCTCAAAACATCTAGCTTTAATAATGTATATATATATATGTAGAAAGTATTTTACCTTGGGTATAATACCTTGTGTGTGTGTGTGTGTGTGTGTGTGTGTGTGGAAAGTATTTTGCCTTGGGTATAATAAATGTTAAAAATACCAAGCTATTTTAAACCTGGTTTTACTCCATTTCCCAAGTATGTGTGTGTGTGTGTGTGTGTGTGTGTGTGTGTGTGTGTGTGTGTGTGTGTGTGTGTGTGTGTGTGTGTGTGTGGAAAGTATTTTACCTTGTGTGTGTGTGTGTGTGTGTGTGTGTGTGTGTTTTACCTTGTGTGTGTGTGTGTGTGTGTGTGTGTGTGTGTGTGTGTGTGTGTGTGTGTGTGTGTGTGTGTGTGTGTGTGTGTGTGGAAAGTATTTTACCTTGGGTATAATAATTGTTAAAAATACCAAGCTATTTTAAACTTGGTTTTACTCCATTTCCCAAGTATGTGTGTGTGTGTGTGTGTGTGTGTGTGTGTGTGTGTGTGTGTGTTTTACCTTGTGTGTGTGTGTGTGTGTGTGTGTGTGTGTGTGTGTGTGTGTGTGTGTGTGTGTGTGTGTGTGTGTGTGTGT